>NC_060208.1:201407000-202723000 GCF_021130785.1 Homalodisca vitripennis
ACATCTTTTTTAACGATTGGAGCAGCTTTTACGAAACATAAGGAACAACATTTTTTTAACAACTGGAATATTTTCTCCAAAATCTAATAAATCTTTCAAAAGTCCACCATTTTTAAGTTCTTTCAACTGATTATAAGAAAATTCATATTCTGGTTCCTTTATTGTTTTTTCTTATGTTTTTCGAGTTTATTGTATTGTCTATTTGTTAAAAATATCTTATCTTCGCCATTTTTTAGTTGATCTATTTTTAAATTGAATACTAACGGGTATTTTCTTCTTAAAAAGCGGATTTTATTTTTTCTTGCTGATTTTTGCTGAAGTTTACGTTCACCTCCATTTTTATATAGTTAAAATTTCAAGTTCTCTTCGATTCCCATCCCATTCCTAGTTTTCTCTTCAAAAACATTGCTCCAGCTGTTGGAAGCGCAACAAATCTTTCACCTAAACTAGCATCTTTTGATAAAAATCTATCCATTGCCTTATCTTGCAAAACTTTATCTGCTATATGTCTGGAATTTGTGTCTCTATGTTTTGCATAAAAAATATCGTGTTCCATAGCAGCTTGATCTAATTATTTATTATACAGGATCTCCTCTTTTTAGTCTTTTTTTCGAGTTTTGTGCCAGGCCCCAGATACTGATAAGTTGGTACGTGTAATTCAAAAAGGTAAAATTGTTGATAAAATCATTCAAAAGTCCCGCTACCTTCAATCATAGATGAACTTATTGCCGGCAAAACTCGTTTTTTAAATATTTAATTCCATCAGGTTTTTCAATCATTTCATCAAGTTTGTTCGAAATAAAATCTTTAATCGCTTTCTTTTCGTTCAAAAAATTGTTGTTTCCAGCCCTTCTCTTGAGCATAAATATAATTAATAATTCCATCGAGTTTTGTCAAATCGTCGATATATCTGTACTCAATCTTATTATCATTGTATTTTCTTACACCTGATCCTTCGATTCGTTTTTTTTTTTCCCAAATTGGTTTAATCAAATTGAGATATTTTTTACCTTTACTTGACTTTGGTTTCTTAGTTGATGGATCATTATTTTTGTAAATTGAATCAGATTTCCATAAAATTTCTGTATACTTTTTCAAGTCTTCTTCAGAATATAAAACCGTCTTTTTGGAACATCAGTGCCTGTTAATAATCTCCATAAACCTTGAGTTCCTTCATATGTTTTTTTCATTAATAATGATATCATTATGCTCAAAATTCACGGGCAAATTTCCAATCATAAAACTTTTCTTTTTTCTGTCCCAATACAAACCAAAATTTATCATCCTTTGCTCTAGGAAGAAATTTTTTTACCAATTTCACCAATTATTTATATCCGTTGTTCCAGGACTTATTGGTTCAACTATGGTAGAGTCTTCAATGATTCGAGGTCTAAATGGTGTTGAAGATGGTAATTTTTGGCAATTCAAACTCAGATTCTGGTATCGAAATATCAGCAAATTGTCGTACAACTGGAACCAAATTCATCAAATTTTGATTATCGCTTAAAACATTTTTCAATTTTGCCCTCAACATTTTTTTATTGCAGATGTTACAGGTTGATTAATTTTTTGAATAAATTCTTGTTCTTTTTCATCAATTCGAATCTGTTCTTTAAATTCTTTGATTAATTTCTTTTCTATTTGATCAAGTTTTTTTGCTTCTTCTGAAGTTACGTTCGCCATTTAATTTAGGAAAATTTTGAAACGTGGAACGTAAAAACGTGAACGTGGAACGTAAAACGTGAACGTGGAACGTGAAACACGAACGTGAAACACGAACGTGAAACGTAAACACGAACGTAAAACATGAACGTGAAACGTAAACACGAACGTGAAACACGAACGTGAAACGTAAACACGAACGTGAAACATGAACGTGAACGTGGAACGTGAACGTGGAACGTAAAAACGAGAACACGAAACGTAAACGTGAACGTAAAAACATGAAAACAACTAGATTATCACACGTTTATATTGGAAAATTTATTCAAATATTTACCATTTTTTAGGCTTCCAAAGTTAGATTAATAGTTAAAAATCCATAGTCTTCTTTCCAAATTTTATCACACAATTCATTAAAGTGGTTTAAAACTCATATCAGATCCCACATAATGTTGTAAATCTTTCTCGAATAGTGATCGTCTTGCTTAAAAACACACAACTTAATCAAATTATTTCTAAATAACTTGTTTATCAACCTTTTGAAAAGCATTGAGAAAGATAGATACAAGAGATATTTTTGTGACGAGACATTACGAAATATTCCTTGATAACGTCTTGATTTTCCAAAATACAATCATCAAAAACGATTAAAGAATTCGGTTTACATTCGCTTAACGGAACTATGTCCTCGGAAGCATTATAAAAATATGATATTTTCTTACTTAAGTTCTTCTCAATATTTTCAAATCTTTCTTGTAATTTTTTTATATGCGTCTTGTTCCAAAGACTTGCTAAAGACGTACAAATTGGAATAAGGAATCAACCTATTGTAGATAAAATTCAATAATAAAGTTGTTTTCCACATCCACTTGAACCAACAATTAACAATCTGATTGTTGATCTTTCTTATTTTCTTCAAACATTTGAAGTTTTATCTGATCTTTTGCTTTAAAAATTTCTCCATTTAAAATAGAAGATTTTCATCTTGAAGCAACGCTTGCGAAAAAATGAAGCTGTTCAAGTTGACTTCAGAAAGCTCTAAATTAGTTTTAAACTTGGAACATCCTATACACTTAGAGGAAGAATCAAATTATTTTATCGGTTTAAAGCGGTTTTTTTTATTCTGACAATTTTTGTAATAAATATTAGTGAAAGTTCTCCTTATTATTGTATAGGGATTTAGTGAGAAGAAACGTAACAAAATATTATGGTTTAAACAAAGGATATTATACTTTCGATCAAATAAAAAATTCCCTTAAAAATTATCTGAAAACATTCAAACAATCAGATAAATCTTTAAACTTTGACGAAAACAAGTTTGAAATGCAAAAAAAATTATCTCTCTAATAAAATTCAAATAAAATCACCAGTAAGAATAATGTTTTCAGCAATTATTGTAGATTTTGTTAGGGTTTGTTCAAGAAACTATTGAGCCAAATCAGGTATATTTAGAAATAAAACGCCAAAATTTAGACCGTTCGATGTAATTGAAGTGCACTGCAATCTCGTTGAACCTAGTTTTGAAAATCATACCGAACATTTACACAAAGAATCTGAAATTTTGTACACTTTTTTCCCAAATGTTGCTTATGGATCAAAAATCAGTGAAAAACCGAATGAAATCGATTATATTCCAATTAGAAAAAATATTAAAAGAATTCAAAAAATCGTTCTGACTATTCAAGACTCTGAGGGAAATTTATTAAATAATGAGAGTAAAACAACAATATATTTTAAGATTGAAAAAGGAATAAAATGGACCCCCCAAAATATAAAAAAAGCTTCGAAAACATACATTCTGAAGGTAGGGGTGATTCGCCCCCGCCTTCAAACTTTAAAAAAAACACTGTTTTTCATTAATGAATCTGGGCTTTATTCTCAAAATAAAAATTACTAGTTAAATTTCTTTTCTATCCTAAATGGAGACAGTTGTAGATCCAATAAATAATCAACTTATATTCAATAATAAAGACATTGTAACGATTGTAGACGAAATCAATGTAATCTGGTTTAAGGCTAAAGATGTTTGTGAAATATTAGTTTATGAAAAAAACAAAAAACGCAATTAAATTAAAATGTTGATGATGATGACAAAATTCAATATTTTTACTTAAAAAACAAGGGGCTATTTCGAATGGCCCCTTAACAATCTTCATCCTGACACTGTTTTTATCAATGAATCTGGACTTTATTCTTTAATTTGAGATCACATAAAAAAGAGGCAAAAATCTTCAAAAATTGGGTTACAAAAGAAGTTTTGCCAAGTATTCGTAAATTTGGTGAGTACAAACTTGAAAACAAGATTAAATATTTAGAGGACGAAGTTAAACACTTGCAAATATAAAAGATGAAATAAAAACGGAAATAATCGCAAAACAAAGTGTAAAAATTGACTTAATGAAACCAGACCTTGTTTGTAAAGATTTTGCTAAGAAAAAACACCATGTTTTTTGTATTAATTAAGAAGAATCACATGTGGGAATATCCTTATTACGTTATCAGAGCTCAAAAGAGAGAAATACCGAAAAGATTGAAAGAACTTGAAATTGATTACCCAGAAATGGAAATTTTATTAAGACAAGGAGATCCAAATAGTATAATCTCTACAACCAAATGAAAGAATCTTTGAATATTTTATACAACGAAATCATTTTACTACAAAAATGGCAGAATCTCGACTGATTTATAGAATATCTAAATTACACGATGAAAATGTTTCTAAATTTTACTAAAAACTCTCGATTTATTATATTTAGTTTTGTAAATGTTTAGCATAACTAGGTAACCATTGTAAAATCTTTTTTTTTCATATTCACAAGGCATTTCGTTTTTATAACTTTCGCTGAAAATTTTTTAGCACAATCTTTGCAAAAAGCATCTTTTCTATCTTTACTATACTGCCAGTTATTAAATTCAGAAATATTTTTAATTTCTTTACAAAAGTAACACTTTTTCTCTTCTAAAGTTAATTTGTTCATTTTATCGTATAATTCCTTACAATAACAGTCTTTTCTATTCTCTTCTTGACACTTTGTACATTTCTTTTGAGACTCCATTTATATAGAAAAAATTATTACACAATGAAAAATGTTAAACTCTTGAATTATGATATTTTGTTTGTAAATGTTTTTGATAATTATTTAACCATTTTATAGTTTCTTCCACATATCACATTGAGTATCTTCATAATATAATCTATGGTGATTCTTCTTTACACAATCTTTACAATATGAGTCTTTCTTATCTCTACTATAGTGATCACTATTAAACTCTGAAATTTTTTTTTAGTTTCTTTACATTTAAGACATTCTTTATCTTCCAAAGTTTAATTTTTCTATTTTATCATATAATTCTTTATGATATTCCCTTTCACAATCTTTGCAATTATAATGCATTCCATCTTTCCTATTTTTATCTTTATAAAATTCATTTAAATCTTTAAATTCTTTGCACTTTGTACATTTCTTTTGATGCGCCATTTATATACAAAAAATTATAGCTTTGACTTTCTCAATTCATATTCGTAAAAACTTCCACTTATTTCTTCATTATTTTAAATCTTTTATACTATAAGTTACAGGATCTGTGTTATTAATTTGATAAATCACAAAGATTTCTCTTGACCAATTGTTCTTATATTTGTTCGAAAATGTTGTTTTTTTACTAACAATTCTTACATGTTCATTGACTTTAAATTTTAGTTTTCGTGTGAATTTCTGGTGGAACATACTTGAAAACGGTCTCTAATAACACCTTTTCTGCATCTTTATCTACGACTTTGGGCTTCATTTTGATTGTGCTGTGAACTGTATCGTATATAATTGTTTACGATTTTTTTGAAGAATATCGATCCATTTAAAGTTTTTATTAATCTCAAAAATTACTTTCATTCTCTCATTTTGAGTTCTGTTATATCTCTCTACAATACTTGATTTCTCTTCGTTTTTCAGTATGATAAATCTTGATGTCGTATTTTCTCAAAACATCATTAAATTCTTTATTTTTAAACTCTAAACCCTTATCTGTATGAAGTAGGTTTGGAGGTTTGTGATTGATCCTTATGGCATCTTTTACTATATCTTCGAAAGCTTTTGAAACATCCTTGCCGTTTTTTCTTTTGATAGCTCTTGACCAAGCATATTTTGAGAAAGTATCAATAACATTTAACATATACTTAAATCCATCATTTTGATCCGAATAGTTAGACATTATAACTAAATCTGCTGCCCATCAAATCGTCAATTCCTAATGTTATAATTTTTCTCTTTTTAAACTTTTTTCGTACTGGTGCATGAATTTCTCGAGCTTCAATCTCTATCTCATCTTTAGTCTTCTTCAATTCTTGCTTAACAGGTTTTGGATTTGGATTCTTTATAAACTTATACTCTTGTTTGTCTGTACATTTTGAACATTTTGCAGCAATTCTATACAATCCGTTTTGAGTTTGAACAATTTTAGAATCTATATTTTTCGTTTTCTTTTTTACACTTGTGACAGTGAATTAAATCATCTTCCATTTACATATCAAAAGTTTCCAAGTTTAATTTAATTCGTCTAATATATCAGATTTTGCTTCATTTTTATAGCCATAATACGGTACTGTATCGATCTTATTTTTCTAGGACAATTCTCTTATCATCTTTAGCGTTCAGTTGCCAGCTTGTTTATGGTAACAGTGTACAACTCATGTTTATAACTTTTGATGACTGTCATCTCCCTAAAATTCCTTCTTTATCTTCGAACAAACATCTCTTCAAGTTTTCGATATTTATTGTTTTATTTACAACGCTTCTCTTAATTCCTTTACACCTAACTGGGTTTTTAATCTAGATATTTGTACGAGTACATCTTAGACCTTAAACCACAAAATTCTTCTAAAACTTCGCTATTTAACTCATCTTTGAATTTCCCTATTACCTTCTTATTTTTTAGTAGTGAAACATTCATGATCTTTTGGATAATCACTTGTATCAAAGTCATCTATATTTTCTTTAATAATTTTAAAAGGATCACGTTTCAATTCTAGAAAATAACTGTCCTGTATCCATGTAACACAGATTCAAATCTGGATCAAACCTCTTTAATTTATCGTAATAAAACTCGTACATTAGCAATTTTGATAGGTCAAGAACTGAAAATCCTATGTAGATCGGTTTGTTAAATTTAACCTTTTGTTTATACATGTGACTCGCTATACAGTTGTCGTCAAAGATAGTGAAGCTTTTGAAGTTCGTTTTCTTGGCCTGTTTCATTGAAAATTCTTCATTTCCTAGTCTAATATCGCATCTATTTCGCACATTTTCCATACTTTTTCCAAAAACTGAGTTGTTCATCAGCTTATAAAAATCCTTCTCAAAGTCACTTGTAGCTTTTGGTCCTCATATTAGTATTTAAAATCAATGTACTCTTTCATAAAAGGCTTCTGATCGAATGCAATAACTCTATTCACATGTTTCAAAATCATAACCTTGTTCCAAATAGAACTTCAAATTTCTCGAATGAACAACGTATTCAGTTTTATCCAGTAGAGTTGTGCAAAGTTTGTTTTTAAAATGTTCTGGAGCAAGAGGTAAATCCTTGTGATGTTCGTGTAAATTCGTTGGATATCCAAGATCAACTTCGAGAATATAGCCATAATCTTCGTCGCCAGTGAGTTCCAAAATTGTTTTTTCTTTCCATTCTTCAGTTGTGTAAGTTTTTGGATCCATCCACTTGATATCACTAAACGGCAGTTTTTGCATTAGGCCATACCCATAAAGGTTATTAGCATCAACGTATAACAAATAGTTTTCGGGCTTTGTCTTATCGAAATCTTTCAAATATTTGTTATTTGCTTTCACATATCGTTTAATACACTGAGAAATGCCCCCGCGAATGCCTTTTTCAATCATCAAATACATATTGTAATCGTTAATTAGCTGAAGCTCAATTTTCGTTAATTTTAACATTGCGTCCCATGCGAGACTGGGAGCTGTTAGATAGTGTGCTGGATCGAGTTTATAACAATTAAGGCAAAATGTTTCTGAAATTTTCGAATATATCAGCAAGCAATAAAACATCTTGGATATTGTACAAATCAGAGTAATTTCCAAGATTTTTCTCTTTTAATTTGTTCCAAACATTTAAGTAGTGTTGAAAATCTTTCTCAGATATGCTCTCATCTGTCAAAAGTGAATAGAAAATCTTGAATTCTCAATTCTTCTGTGTAATCAAGTTTTTCAATACTGTCGATAAATTCATAGGGAAATATTCCTTTTCCAGATAGAATTTTAAAAATCTCGTCGTCGTCATTTGGCTGTCTTTCTATTATCTCATTCATCCATCTTGTATAAAATGATTTGTATGTTTGAAGTCTTCTTTCTTTAAATTTTTCGCTAACTAACTTTTCTATAGACGAGGCCATGAATCTGAACGTGTCTACAAACGAAAACTTGATGAATTTTCTTGGCTTATCACCTTCGAATTCATAGCCATATCCAGAATTTACAGAATAATTTATATATTTTTCATCGGTGTTTGCAATCAAATCAACATTTCCATATTGTTTAGCCAATTCTTTTATGTACAAATGAGTATCGTAATTTGACATATTGTGGCAGAAAACGGGAATATTCTGAGGAAATTTCAAATTTAGATTGCAACAAGCATGAGCTGCGCCTCGAAACTTGCCGGTTAAATGACAATGATCTCTTACTTTATTATAACTCTTATCTTTCCAACTATCAGGAGTAAAACCATACTGAATTGACCCAACATCATAAAGCAGACCAATCACAGAATATGACAAACGTTTGAATTTTGATACGAAATTTTTCTTCTTCTTCTGTCAATTTCATAGGTTTCATGTTCTTAGAATTATATTTTTTTTCGCTATGTATTTCGATAATTTATTGAGTTCTTCAAACAATTTTGTCGGGACGTTTTTTCAAATCTTCTTCATTTTTGGCACGATAAACATATCGGTTTGTACATGCGATTGGTCACATTCGACACTAAATATAGAGTAAAACCATAAGGAATGTGCCTCTGAATCTTGGTTGTAGTCGATCTTTGTGGATTGTTCTTGCATGTCGGAATTTTTTCTAATATGCTCTCAAAGTCCATATAAATTACGTACGGATGGTTAAATTTCTTTTGATAATTAGTAAATTTAGTTGTTTGACCTGGAAATGGCATAATTGGCTTACAAAACTTCATGATTTTTACAAATTTCTAAGTGATCTGTTAAATCTCCAGATTTGTAAAAAATGGCTTAAACATCTTCTACACAAAAATTTTCTTTCTTTTATTTAGACAACTGCGAAGAAACAAGCTTATTTAAATCGGTTATCAAAACATAATGAGATTTATCATCTTGTTTAACATACAATAAATCAATGTTTGTTTCAGCGTCATATTTTTCAGAAATTTGTAACGGAACAATGTTAATATTTTCATCAAAACTGTAGACATGATAGACATTCTTGGATTACTTATACTTGGAATTGTAGCTTCGTCGTTTTTCAAATATTTGTATATCTTTCAGAGACATTGGGATACTCAAAACCTGAAAATATTTCGTCATTCACAAATTTTTCGTATTGCTTTACACGTTCACAGTCTCTTTCTGGTTTTTCAATAGCGCACAATCTTATTGAGTAAATAAAGCAAAAAATCATCTCTATTTTTTATATTTATACAAGCTTTTTTATCTTTGATATTCTTTGGTAAAATCGATGTATGATCCTGCATTCATCATTTCGTGTTTGTTAAGGCTCAAAACTAGTTGTTTACAACTTTTAAATGTCCATCCGGAACCTTTATTTGGATTATTCGTTTGTTCTCGATGTGTTAATTTATTAAATTGCTTAGTAATAAAGTCGTTTACGTCAAAGATTTCGTCTGCTTTGATAGTAAAATACATTAGACATGTTTGCGGTTCACCATTCACTAAAGTTCGTTCGTATTCACATTCCAAAGAGAGATAGCCCTTCATATTTTTAACATTTTCTTGAAATTTCTCGATTAAACTTTTAATTTCTGACCGCATAATTGAAAGATATTTGTAAATTGACATGGAATTGTCGTTCAAGTTTGTTAAAATGTATTGCTTGAAAAGACCGTGTATTGAGGATAAAACTTCTACATCAATGATATTTTCGGATTTTACTTTAAGAGTTTTATCAATTTCTTCGATCATTTCAGACTTGGTTTTATCGTTAGTACCGATAGCCAACTTTTCAGCTATTGAATGAAGTTTTTCATCATTAAATAGGTCGAGATTTTTCTTTTCAACTTTGAAATTTCTCTTTAATTCACGTAATTTCTCAATATTAAACATGTTTTCGTGATCGGCAATTTTATTTTCTCTAGCCCATTGTCTTAAATAATTTAGTTCATTATCGTAAATTTGCTTGTTTTTTTTCGTGACTTTTAGAATTATAATGGCGATCATAGTTTTTTCTTAAAATTTCTTTTTTGCAGAACGGACATGATATTTTATCGCGCTCCATTTAGATAGAAAAATTTATTTAACTAAATGGTGCTTGTAAACCAACGATTGCGCCTCTCACGGCGTGATATCACTACGGATATGACGCAGGCGAAGCGATTATCGTGATGGTCGGTCTGTAGTAGCACACCTCGACTGTCATTGATACACACAGCGCAATCTTTCGGAACTAAAATGTCGGTAATGCAGATTTGCTTTTAAGAATAAAAATTGTGTTCCCGTTTACTATTATAACATTTTCTTTTTCAAAATGTTAGATAATTTTACCTATTTTAAATATGCGTACATTTTGTTACTTGTAATTTTCAAATTATATTTTAAATTAATTTCTTAAATTTTTACTTCTCGATGGGCTGTTGTATTGTGTTGCTGAGTATATATGTCCGCGAATTCGGTTTGGTCGGTTAGGAAGTTTACTTCTGAACTGTTTCAATGCGAGTGGCCATAGCGGAGAAACACCAAGTTCAGAAGTATTCAGATCGTATTCCGGAACCATTTCTCTATCCGTATCTCGCTCTTCTCTCTCTCTCTAGCCTGAATATAGATCCTAGCCTATAAACGGCAGAAGTGATCGTGTCATAGGCATAAAAAGAGAGGGAGAGAGAAAGAGACAGAGGGAGGAGAAAAGGTCGACCGAGAAATGGTTTTGCACTTTTTGACTTTGAATTTTTTCTATTTAAATGGAGTTCTTGAAAGAGTTAAATGATATTGGAGAATGTAAGTTTAAAGAGTATAAGAAGTTAAATGAATTGGAAGAAAGGAAGAAACATAGAATCTTGAATTTGGAGAAAATGAAAGATAAATTCGGGTTTACAATAATTGCCGAGTTGGAAGATTGTAAAGTACACTTGCCGAACAGATTTTTGACTGTTTTGGATGAGAAAAAGATTAAAGAATTAAACAAAAATGAAAAATTACACTTGATTGTTACTGGAAAGAAGACTATTAAAGATAAAGAAATTATAACAATTAACTTTGTAGAATAAAGTCTTAACTCTAAAACTTGCAGTCCCTCCCCACGTCATAGTACTGTTTTGATAACCATAGTTGGTGTCTTTCTTCATAGGAATCACATGGAATATTATCTACAGTAATACCTTTTGTTTCACACAAAATGTGGCTATATTCTATAAGAAAAATTCTATAATGCTCTTTAATGAATTGTGTTGATAAATCTTGATACTCACAAAAATTCCTAAGAAATTCATCAATTAAGTCTTGATTATCTTGAAAGGACGTATAATATGGGAAAAATGTCATAAAAAAACGATGAAAACTCTCTGTTTGTTTATTTTTTACTTTCTTTTCAATATCTTTCGTAATTATATTAAATATATAATCCCTTATTTTTTTCGTTTTTTGTGTGTACACGTGTGCAGTTTTCGTTCTTTCTGCAAAAGACTCTACAAGTTCTTTTAATTCTGTTTCATTTAAAGACGGTATCAACTGTTGTTGAGAATAAACCGGCAATTCACTGAATTCATCTTTGTTGCACTGTTTTAATGCTAGAAACTGAAGAGAGCTTGGTGAGTTCATGTTGTTTATTTAGTAGAAAAGTTTTTTATTAAAGTACAGTATGTTTTTAGTAAAAATGTTTTAAATTGATTAAATTTTATTAAGATTTCGAAGATTTTTCCTTTATTCGTAGCAGATTTGACAACATTTTACAAAGCACAGCTTAAGAAAGTAGAAGCAAACAGCTATAGATTTGGTTAATTTTTCATTCCTCAGAGTAGATAGTAATGTGCCGATCCTGGATCGCTTTTGGAGACGAACGACTGTAGATTCGGTTAATTTTTCATTGAGATTTGCTGTGTTATTTCTCAGCTTCCTTTATGGTACATTGAACAGTATTTTACATTGCTTTTCGGTTGGCTCCGAAAGTGCGCCAGGAACCCCATATTACTATCTACTTATATATATATATATATATATATATATATATATATATATAATTGCCTGTTTGTAAGTCCTTTATAGAATAGAATCGTAAACTATTTCACCGATCATTATGAAAATTTGTATGTCTACGTATTTTTCCACGGAGAAGGTTTATATGCTATGTCCATTGATGTAACTCACCACTAGGCGACGCTGCAAAAGATAAAAGTGTTCAAAGCGCCTGAACACTGTAAACTGCAATTACAAGACAGGTACGTATATTAAATAGCCGAACACTATTTGAAGGCGCTAAGTTATGATGTATATTATTTTGTCTTTAAGATAAATTTCGGGTTGAAATTAAAGCTCGAGTGTTAGACAACTTTATAATAAAGTACATGCACGTGTACAATGGCTATAAATATACAGATTTTCTTGATCATGGCAAACTACATCGGCATTGGAAGTATATAATTGACTTGAACCAGAAGTGCACATAAATGGGCAGAGCTTACGAAAAGCGTGCTAAGCTGCGGGAAACAGCTAGTACCATATAAATAAAACAAATGTAAAAGTCTTAGGGGATTGGATTTTACATTTTTTAATTACTGAAATGATGCCTAAAAGAATAACATCATCATCACCAACCATCCAAATATAAAAACCATATTATGTCCAGTTTGCATAATCCAACTTACTCTGTCTACAACAAAAAGACGGTCAAGTTGCTACAGGTCACAGTAAAAAAATTAAAATGATCAGACATCCATCTGGCAGATTGGTTTTCGAAATCAGCTATGCTTTTCTTTTGTCATATAATCATACTCTCTCATATATACAAGATAACTCTACAAAATCTAACCAAAAATAAAACAATATCATCTCAACATGACAACTCCTGTCTCCATAAACATTTCCTACTCCTTACGAGGTTCAAATGGCTTTAGACGTACTGTGATTAATAACTGTTGCATTCTGGTTGTAAATCTTCAACTCTTTTCTTCAAGGGCTTACTTTTGCAAGGAGAGGCTAAGGCCATAAGCTCAGGATTGGATTTACAAGGGTTTTAAAGGGCTATAGCTCAGAGTATAAGATTTTTTGGGGGTGCGCCAAAATTTAGGGGAGAAAATTCAAAAATATGAATTACACATATACACAAAACGGTTTAAAAGAGCGTGATAAACTGTATTACAACAAACCCTTTAAAACATTATACGTATAGCTCAAAAACAGGCTTTACTAATTTCGTTTCTAGAATTAAAAATAGGATATTTCTTTGATTGGGTAATTATATTTTTGCTGGCTACTGTATTTTATAGTCCACTATATTTCTAACGCCACAGATGAAAAATGAATTGACTAGACACTCGTGATTGATTATATTGCAGATTTGATGAACATGCCATAGAGAAAGTTTGCCATGTTCTAGAGAAGTGTGGCCATCGAAACGATACCTACAACGTCTACAATTTCATACAAACCATGCGATAGCCGCACGGATATCGTAATTTTGCTAAATCGGTGCAACGATCTTTACGACGACTGTATTTTAGTGTGTGACCTTGACCTTGACAGATGTCGCCTGTCTCGGCCGCCACCCGCTACCGCTACTGTGCAGTCTACAGTGATCACAGTTGCGAAGAAAACTGCTTTGATGATAATTTGTAACAACTTTTTGTATTGTTAATAATAAATATGTTTTACTTTTTTTTGTGTACAATAGCTTACAAAACAGAGATTTTATATTATCTAATCCATAAAAACATCTATAAAAATATCGATCTAATTTTTCCAAAAGCTCTTTATTAGAAATTAGTAAAAAAATTAAGAAAAGATACAATCCCTCCCTGTAATGGGTTCTCCCCAATTCAAAAATCAAATTCTGGACGTCACTGATTCATACATTTGATTTTGCAATTGACTGTATAGGTCAAAACTGTAAACTCATAACGTTGTGGTTTTGTTAACTAGCTAACAACTCACACGTAAATAAACTATGCCGGACCTTAAGGGCTGTTATGCCAGAACATACGAGTAAATTAATTAAGAGATCAAGTGAACACAGGCCACCCAAGCTGGCGCCGCCGTTATTGCCAGAAAATATGGACATTCCAGCAAACCACAATCTCCTTTTCCGTCAATAAATACTCATAAAACCATATCGTTCTATGATCAAATTTGCCACAAATGTCAATAGTTTTTGCTTTGTTTGAGGAAATAATCACTGTAGGTACTTCTTCTAATAGATAGCCTACATAGAAAAGTTACCATTCGAATGCTGTCGTCGTTCGTCCATAATGATAAACAGAGTCGCAGAATTAGATTAGGGCCTACAACCATTTTTAATCACCCCATTAGTTCTGGCAAAAGTGATGGTTAGCCTACTATCACAAGTTTTTTTACTATTATATTTAGGATCATAGGTTTTGCACTTATTCATCGTTATATCTTTGTTACAAAATGCACATATTATGAGATATTATGTCACATATAACGATAGCAAATGTCCGAAATCCATTTCAAACCAGCCAATTGTAAATAGAAAACGAAAAACAAATATTTAGATTATTGCAAGTATATGCCATCTTTGCGGCAGCTTAAAGTAGTAGGTTTAATATTAAGCTAATTTCTGCTAAAAGGGTTTTGCAGTATCAAGATTCAAATGAGTGTTGTGAGTTATATTTATTCACGTTATCACCTGAGGCCATTAAATACGAACTGAGCTTCGTAGTACCGTAATCTCGTCTCTGTGGCCAGGCCGGTGGCGCCTTGACGCGAAGCAGATGTTTATTCTGTTTTGAGGTTATGTTATCAGAATGCTCGCGTGCCAGCTGGGCTGACAATAGGTTACGGTGAGGGGGAGGGGAGGGGAGGGCGTGCCTGGTGTTGCAACTTCTCTTGGAGAGTCGAGGTAGGAAACCGGCTCCCAAAGTGTACCACTTGGCACTGTGTCTCAGTCCCTTGCTGCACCCACAGGTTGATGATACTCTTGATACTACCTACGCAAATTATAACTACCGTTTATATTACCTATACGTTAAAAAAAACTGTTAGTATAACTTTAACTTGCAACTTATCGTGTCCTCTCCGGTCTCCATATATTATTCTGTGTGATTTTGTTTAATTGGGAGTTTTTGTCAAGAAGGACTGACAGAAAGAGTCAGGGGGGCGTTTGCTGAAATCGATTATCGAATGTTACTTTGTGTTTGGGTCGAACTGGAATGTAGACTTGATTACTTGCGTGCAAATAATGAAAAAACATCAAAATTAAGTAAACGTCTTGTCGCAAAACTTGAGAAAACTGTCTATATTTTGGTCGTAATTTTATAACTTTAAGTGGAAAAATAAAGGTTTTATGTCTGAAGCTGTATAGATTTTTAATAAATAGGTCTACTAATATTTAAATTTTGCTAATAAAAATTTCAGTTTCTTTATTCTACACCAAAGATGTGATATCTCGTAATAGAGGTGTTGACAAGCCTCAACAATAACCCAGTACGAATAGCAGTTTCTGTTTCTTGGGTTAGTTGGCAGTATACTAATAGGTAGTCGATTCATCCTCATCGATCATTAAGGGTAGTTGACAACTCTGTATGTTAGACTATTGTTTTTACACTTTAAAAAGAACAAATTGAAACAAGTGAAAAGTAGGAGGAAGTAGTAGAGAATATATTAGTCAGAAAAGCATTGGTAACTATGATAACGAGGTAATTCTTGTTTATGAACGAGAATTCTACTGATTTATACAGCTTGTCTTATTTGATTAAGGTAATAGAATTTTGTTTCTAACTGTAACAGTTATGAAACCAGTATAGTTTCAATTAATGAATTAATTAAATAACTTGGTCATTAGTGATTGTTTACTAAGCTTTGATTACACCGACTTTGCGCAGAGACGCTGGTCGGCGCGCGAACTTTGTTGTTATTACCTACTTAATATTTGATAGTTTGTACGTAGGCTCATAGGAGGTAAAGGATGCCCACGCACATTCTACAACCACGGTCCGTGGTGGTCATATTGTTCAATTTGTCATGCAGCTGTCACTGTAACCCAACAATGATTATGTGACCAACAAGCAGCTGTGATGTATATATAGTCTATGTACAGGGTGTATCATTAATGCTCGGAGACATTTCAGGAGGTGATTCCATGGACTAAAATAAAGAAAAAATGTCCTAAAAAGGTATGTCCTAAAATCACTTCTTTTCCAAGAAATCCACCATTTTTTAATAAATAATTTATATTTTTAGAACGGCTTAACTCATTGTATAAATTACATGTACTAGTGTCTCGATAAATTTGGACTCTTTCGTGGTGTTTAGAGTACAATGTATCCAAATATTTACAACCTTTGATTGTATTTGTTACACAGGAAATAAACCATGCTACGTACGAGACGTGCTTAGGTCCGGGGGGTTGTTTTTGGTTAGTTCTGAGGCCCAGTGCTAGGGCTGCGCCACGTAACTTGATTGTTATCGTTTCAAACATTTAATACCTGACGTTCCCACTTCACAGAGCGCAGTCCTAGCGCTCACTTTTACCGTCCCTCAATTTATAGAGTTTGATGAGTTATCTCTTGTATAACTATTACAATAATCAAAGATACAACCTAGGCTACGTCGTTCAAACATTTACTACCTGACCTTCCCACTTCACAGAGCGCAGTCCTAGCGCTCACTTTTACCGTTCCTCAATTTATAGAGTTTGATGAGTTATCTCTTGTGTAACTATTACAATAATCAAAGATACAACCTAGACTACGTCGTTCAAACATTTACTACCTGACCTTCCCACTTCACAGAGCGCTCACTTTTACCGTTCCTCAACTTATAGAGTTTGATGAGTTATCTCGTGTGTAACTATTACAATAATCAAAGATACAACCTAGACTACGTCGTTCAAATATTTACTACCTGACGTTCTCACTTCACAGAGCGCTGACTTTTACCGTTCCTCAATTTATAGAGTTTGATGAGTTATCTCGTGTGTAACTATTACAATAATCAAAGATATAACCTAGACTACGTCGTTCAAACATTTACTACCTGACGTTCCCACTTCACAGAACGCTCACTTTTACCGTTCCTCAACTTATAGAGTTTGATGAGTTATCTCGTGTGTAACTATTATAATAGTCAAAGATACAACCTAGACTACATCGTTCAAACATTTACTACCTGACGTTCCCACTTCACAGAGCGCTCACTTTTACCGTTCCTCAA
Organism: Homalodisca vitripennis; assembly: GCF_021130785.1. Lineage (NCBI taxonomy): Eukaryota > Metazoa > Arthropoda > Insecta > Hemiptera > Cicadellidae > Homalodisca > Homalodisca vitripennis. Next base: position 201,424,258 of record NC_060208.1, read on the forward strand.
TTTATAGAGTTTGATGAGTTATCTCGTGTGTAACTATTACAATAATCAAAGATACAACCTAGGCTACGTCGTTCAAATCGCAAGACATGCTTTTAATAAGCAGGATAAAAGATTTTAACTTTTAATAAAAACCACTTTAGCCTGTCTCTACAGACTTCTTAAGAGGAAATTGAACGGGACATGAGCGACTTGAGTGAAGGGCAGCAACAGTAAATGGTTCCGACCCGTACGACCCCCCTCAGTATGTACCTATCAAAATTACTATTCCCTACACACACCTGGACCAGAGCCAATACTGCAGACAAATGACTCGGCTCGACCATACACGAGCTTCTGCCCGCTCACTTCGCGCATGTGTATGGATGGTGCAAGCCCAAGCCGACTGCCGCCCGCGCTGTCATCTACAAGAATAGATGGGCGCATGACGTCATCTTTTTGTCATCTGTGTAGTCCAAGCAGAGGGGCGTGTAGGCAGTTTGTTATGGTGGGAAATAGACATTTCAAGTTCTTCCTGGCTTTAATGTCTAATTTATGATTACAGTTTGGAGATTAAATGGGGTACTAAATATCGATAATCGAGAAGGATCTCATTGGAACCCTAAACTAACATCGGAACACCTGATCGTCAACTCTATGGGATGCTTACAATTCCGGAAGTCCGTAACCGGCAGGGGAACCAGTGGTTCAACCCTCCCCACTCGAAATGCACGATGATGATGCTGGAGTTTCATAAGTCCAAGGTTTCTTGGCTAACCAACCCTAAAATTATTTCTGGTTACGGCCTTGCAGTGGGAAAGATTTGAGTGGGTAGGTTAACCCTAAAAATTCATATTTCTTGGGGGAAGGAAGTGGATCGATCTCGTCGTTCTTTTCACTTTTGTTGCTACAGTACATGTGGAGAATGTGAACCAAAACTTCGAGAAGTGGGAAAATAAATGTATTAAACAAGATCGTATCCTATATCATCCATTGTACTCGTATGTCATCCCCATAACGTGCGTGTAACTAGATCGAGATAGCGTAAACCAATTAGCACATTTACTTTCCCTGGGAATTCCACCTTTCATAACAAAGTTAAAATGGTCACTTACAACTCTATGATATATCGACTTCTCAAAGTACCAACGAATTAAATTTTAAAAGATATTGCCATTGCTAATGGTTATAATAACACTATGGTTGACAAAGTGGTACAGGAAAAGAACAAAATACTAATCTGTAGTAAACCGAAAAATGGAAAATAGAACAATAAGTGCATACGCGTTGAGAATAGCCCGGTAAAAAGCATTGCTGTACAAAGACATTAAATCCCATGGCGTAGAACTAGTCTTCAACACAACGAACCACCCCATGGCCATTGAGAGGTGTAAATCTGAGAACTCAGGCTAAAACGCTCAGATCGGACTTGTACAGAATGTCGGAGTTTTTACATGGTACAGACAGGCAGGTTGTTTAGCCGAAGACTTAAAGAGCCTTGCCCGAAACCACTAAAGCGGATTTCATCGTTCGCTCAACATTTCCTGGACGAGAACGACACAACAAATGGAATAAATGACAATGTGGAAGTTGTACATTAATATCGCAAAGGAAACAAACTAAACATGCTTGAAGAATACAAAATTTAAAGGCATCTTAAAAGGAATCCATTAGGTGAGCTCATGTAAAATAAGAAGCTACAGTTCAGCTCCCATAATCCATCGCTACAGCGTCTCGCCAACTGACCGATCAGCTGATAACGTCGATGTACCGGGAACTGGAGTCACCTAGTGTCAGTTGTCTGGTCTTCTGCCGGCCGTGACGTGGTATACTGTATGTTTAATATTCATGGGTGATGGGCCTATCAAATGTTGCGTGTTTAGTGATTTTTCGTTGTGTTTTGTGCTGTGTTCGTACATTTTAAACTATGATGACTCTAGATGTATAATCCTAGCTTCTAATCTTTATTGATATCAGAATATGACTTACCAGAAGTTGCAACTATAGTAGAGTACTGTCTGAACTATTTGACGAAGGTATGTGTTAAAATTAATTAGGCACGTTGGTATCATCGGGAGGCGACTACTTTTGGGAGAGTTTTGCTTACCGTGGACCTAATAACTGCATTATTAGAAAAGACTTTATTTGACTTACAGTGAAAATTACTGTAATGTCATTATGATGATCGGTTCTGGTTTTCTGCCTCTCGAAAGGAAGCCATGTCGGTGAGAAGGAGGTTACTCTGGCCATATCTACTATTTATAAATGGGTAAATACGTTCGTATTATAAATATAAAGAATTAACAAGGGCTCGCGTGATCTGAGCTTGAATTTAGGTACTCTCTCGAGGGATGCTTTTCTTCTATCGCCACGGGCATTTCCGATCGGTACTTCTCGTGCCAGATCGACCAACGTGATATTAAAAAAGTTGGACGATCTGGGACGTGATCTGATGTCGGGAAAGTACCGACCGATATGCTTCTGGCCATCAGTGCGAGCTGCGGTACTTGTTAATATTACGACTATCCCTATACCGCTTCCTAGTGTGACTAATGGAAACAAGAGTCCGCCGTGGCAGGACCACTGTACTGTCATATACGAGTATTACATGTTATTAATTACAGTGTTACTAAGGCAAATTATACAGTAATAAATGTTACTAACAACAATACCCATTTAGGGTGAAAATGAAGAAGCAGCTCCCTCTCTTGGCAATTTTTATAGTTAAAAACAAAAGAAGTGCTGTGGGGATATGTATTAGCTTTATGAAAATTATTTGGAATATTTCCTATTTTTCTCTTTTCCTAGAAAAACAATGAACAACTTAAATCTGTGGCCTGTCACATAAAAGAACCAAGAAAATGAAAGCCAACTACACAGCTTAGAAACCCCGTTAATCCCCCCCCCCATCTCTCCTAGGTACGCTCCTGAACGCGCTCTAGAATAAAAAAACTCACGCGACAGCTGGTGGAGGAGTGAAGTAACAAATTAACACACAAGGCTGTCTAATTTACTCAGAACTGGCAGTTGTACGTGTGACAGGCTTTGGAACCTGACATCTGTCTATATACTACATTTGTGTTTGTTAAGCACATTAATTTTACCCCGTTTGGTAGTAGGCCTTTTAAAATCTAAATATAACTATAGGCTCTATATATAGTATGATAAAACGTATGCTCTCCTTCTAACGCTTTGGACGTACGATCTTAGTTAACTTTCAAAGTTTCGTAAAAACTCTTTTATTTTTTCACAGAAACGGAAACAAGCCAGAGAAGGAATGGAATGGAATGGGAAAGGAGTCATGGAAATGGCGATTCCAAAAACCTCTTACCTCTAACTCGGAGTGGTGTAGATAGGACTATCTGATTCCGCAGCTTTAACAATGTTCTTGTTTTACCAACCAGTCAATGGTGCAGTGCAGCAGGTACAGCGGTTATCGCAAGGTAACCCAATCAAGCTACGTCGAGCGTGGCTACTGTATGCATGGGTGACCGCTTGGTTGTGGTTCGGAAGTCACTTTTATGTCCCCAGGTTAAGTTTTAGAAATGAAATGAAATGAAAAATGACTTTATTAGAGGCGAAGTTAGGACTATAAAGTCCTCTCTACCACTTAACCTCATACAAATTAAACTAACATATATATGTATACATTTATAACTAAAACTTAGTCTATTTATTTTTTTTTTTAGAGAGGGCTTATTTCGCCTTGTAAAATAAGACATTCTTTGACTTTTGAACTAACGAAACTTGGGGTGCACAAACCTCCACAGTTCCTTACGCTCTGCAAGAGAATGTTTAATCCACATTGAACAACTACTCTAATAACTGCGAACAGTACAGAGACTCTATTCAACAAATCTACGGTTGCGGAGGACAAAGTCAATAGCGGAGAGACCCGCGACGATCGTGGCATCATCGCCCGCGGCAGTCTAGCGGTTTGCGCGGCTAGCTGGGTAGGCCTATACAGTAAGCAATGGCTACGTGATAAAGAACAAAACCCACTCAATTACGTAGAGGTTAAAAGAATACACCTTTTAAAAATCGGTATACAAAATTACACGCCCAAGACAAATGGCTTTAAGGTGGTGCAATCGATTTGAATTGAGTACTTTATAGTCTAAAGCCAGAAAAAGAACAACTTTTTGTGGGTCACTTCACGAGAAATTATAGACATTAGAAGTAGTCATTTTGGGTCTTTTAATATCAGGTCCAGTGGAAACGTCTGATGACAGGGCTTCCAAATTTTTACAGAATGTGAAATATGATCGGAGGAGGTGACATATTTTTATTTTGAAAAACACGAGTTAATATTTCCACTTTGTTTAATTTTTTACGGCAAAATATTAATTTCTTATATTTTGAAAAATATGTTACTCCCCCTGGGAGAACGATATCTAAAATTTGGAGGTTATAAATGGCAAAAAACGCATTCATATGGGATCTGTGTCGACTCTTAAAAAGACACCGCTCGCCTTCAGATTTTCAGTCAGCTCCCTGCCGCGCTGCTCATGGATACACGAGCAGGAGCGCACTCGCCCTTCCCCCACACAACGGTAGTCCATTTACCCGACCTTACCCCTCCGGCCATCCAGGCCTTCCATTAGTTCCTCTCTTCCTTCAGCCTGCACTTGATGTCCGTTCTCGGCTCTATCATAACCAAACAAATAGTTTTACAAGGCTAATCTCAATGAGTTAAGCTGAGCACACTTATTTGCATTCTGGATGAGGATATATGTATATACTCGTATCTCCATAACATGACCAAAGACGAATTTGTCGAATCAATGAGTCAAAAATAAAAGTTAAGATAGAAATTAAATAGCTTTCTTCTACATAATTCTAAAATTACATATTTTGACACAGTGCAATTGGCTATCTTGCAAAAAAATATGGTCTTAATCGGATGACAAGTTTACAAGTTATGAATGTTTAAAGTTGCAGTTTGGTTAAAAAGTGCCGAAACCCGGTACCTATTTTCGTTGTTATTGATATAGAACTGAAAGTTATCATTTGTAAATTACAAAATTACTTGCTTTATATTTCCATACGCAGAAATAACAAATATAAATCTGAATTTAATTCTCGTTATTTTAGATCTACTGGTAGTTTGCGAATAGCTTATATTTCTAGGATATCTAAACGTTATGATCTGGAATAGCAAAGTTCACATTGGTTCGTTGGGGAACCCTAGGCGTGACCCTATTCCTACAATAAACAGGACGGAAGAAGCAAATCAAAATTCTTGTGTGATGCCTTTATTAAATGACATGTCTTACTAAGATAATATCTTATTAGATAGTCGTGTCCCATTTAATAAGTTAAAATGTTTACATTTTTGAAAGGCTGGACAAAAAGAGTCTTCCTTGTTAATATATATTGCCTCTTCAAAACTTGCTATCTGATTGGTATTGAGTTATATCATCTGCAATTTCCGAGAATAGAGCAGGACCTTCTAACGCAGGGAAGGTTACAGTTAGGATTTTTAGCATCCTTGATTTATCGTATGAAATCATTTAGTTGAAATGTCGCTTATTCATTGCACTAAGTAGAAAGGATAAACGAGACGGCTTAAACTATAATTAAAAACAAAGAGCACTGCACGAAAGGAATAACAAAAGACATTGTTGCAAAAAGATATTTCATGACAATCGTAAATCAAACACCTACAAAATATACCCGGTCAATATTTACATGAATACCCGGTAGTGCACTCGCATTCCAGATATCTCCCCTTTTGAAAATTTTGAACTGTGTTCCCAATTTTGTGAATGACGTTGAAACTTACAGACAACTTTAGATAGTTATATTACAAATCTGTGAAGGCAATGTGATTTGAAATTTTAATTTGTTCTAGATTTCAGTTGGCGGGGAGGATCTGTTCCACTAATTGTTGGTACACTAGGTTTACAATACATTGGTCAATTTTGATCAACGTTGATTAAAACTTTTTATTGCATACTCAGTAAGAAACAGGAGGTTTCAAATTCAAAATCACGGATAAATCAGCTTCCTAAAAATTTTCTGATAAGCCGAAATAGCTTGATTTTATATTTCTGTGATTTACTTGGATTTATTTTAAGCTCTCAATCTGGAGTTCGACGTAAAAGGATAAAAGTAATACGAGTGGATTGAAAATTAAATTGTGCGACAGGATAATCCAAGGTTAACCTTCCCAATAAAATGCTACCAAAACTGTTTTCAAAACATTGCTGAACCATGGTACTTTGATCAATGAGAAGATTTTGAATGCTAATGATCTGCTTAAACACCACTTTAAAAAACGAAGATATTTACTTTTTAGCAACATTTTTTGTTCGGTTCATATTGCTGTGCTTTCTGTTTGCTGCCAAAATCTCTTTGATTGAAGCGTGTCCCTTTAATATGCTCGAGAGCTTTTCGAAATGTAAACACTATATTAGATTATTATAATATGTAAAATACCAATTACTCTGGTATCTGGTATACATAGTCACAACAATTGCCATTAACCGAATGAAACTATCCAGGTGAATCATTAACAATAACATTGATTGGTTACAGTATTTATCTGGACGTTGTGAAGGAAAGTTCTTATCTGTGAGAACTGTTACATTTATAGACTATAAATCAGTCAATCTGCAAGAACTTTATGGGCTATCAGTAAGCCTACCAATGAGAACTCCACTGTTTATCTAATGGCCAGCAGAACCGCTGACCTCGTTATAAAGTGAACCTTTGTTTAGACACATGATTTGTAGAGTGGTAGCTCTATCAAGCAGACAGCTGTTTGTTTAAGTTCCTAGCGAGTCTGGTCCAGATTGGTACTTGGATCTCGGCCAGGTCGAAGAAAGCGCCGAGCGTTTTACAATTTCCTTGTTTTCCAACGCTGAAGATTTTACAAAAATATTGAATAAGTTGATGCCAAATACTTAGCTGTATTACAAAACCTTAGTGGGTGTAATTCCCCCCCCCCCCCCGAATTTGCTACTTCTAAGGTGTCAAAAAATATCTTAGACGATACTTTTGACTTGTTTAATTAAAAAACCATATTTTAAAATCAACATTTTCCAGTTTTTATCACCCAAACACTGTTTATTTATTTATTAACGGATAAACCATTTTACAATAAATTACACAATAGCTGATACAAGCGATAAGGCAATAAAAATACAAAAAAGAATAAGTGTATAAATCGAGAGAATGCGATACAATAACATTATGAAGCTTATAAACAACAAGATGTAAACAAAAATATAAACTATTGAAACATAAACAATGAAACTGCAAGATGTGTTCTGCAAATACAGCAATTAATTAACAAAAATCAGATACTAACAACAATACAATATATATAATAATAAATACCAACAATAATAAACTATATAAAAGTGCAATAACAGGAATAAATAAAATATAATAAATATATAAAAGCAATGAGAACTAATATTAACAGCTAATAAACTATGTAATTTAGCAATAACAAGAATACCATATATTAGTATTAAAAATGAGTAATTAATAAGTAGCTAGGAAATAAATTATTATATAAAATTGCAGTACACGACACTCCGTAGAGGCGCTTCCAATCACTCTTGAGCTGCGATAAGTGAGGTGTCCTTCCTCCTGAAGCTTCCTCCTTCCAGCTGGCCACTGCTGTATAATCAGTAGCTTAATTGGTGAGAACTTCCACTCCCCGCGCGATGGTCCGCGCCTGTACAACCCCAGCAGAAAGAAGAGAGAAGACCCGCCGGCGAACCTGGTGAAGTCCATCGAAGAACAGGTCACACCCAGACGCAACCCGATTTCCCAGGCGAATAAACCTTGCGAAAGGACTGTTGAAGTCGAAGTTGGTTGAGTGGTATCTTCGACCCAGCAGATCTCGAGATCTTGTGTTTGCCGGAACTCTGAGGTCGATTTCAGCTAGGAGATCTGGACAGTTCATGCGACCATTCACTATCTTCCAGAGAAGGACAACATCAGCCACGTCACGTCGCAGGGCAAGAGGTGACAAGTTCAGATTGCTGGACAGTTCCTCCACAGGCACATCAAGATAGGCAAAACCCAGCCGGACACCAATCAAGCGAAGAAAACGCCTTTGTAGAGCCTCCAGTCTCGTCCTATTGCCAACAGTGTAAGGCGACCACACGGACTGTTAATCGAATAAACAGTGTTGTATTCTTCATCTTAGACTCACGTGGTCGATGTCACGATTAAATGTTTCGGCTACCACCGCTTCGAAATATTGTTAACATAATTAAATTCTTAAGATATTTCGGACTCACTATGAGAAACCGTTTGTAGACAACAGATGTTAAACCAAAGCTGGCAGAGCCAGCAATGAACATTCCATTATAAAGGTGGATGGAGGGTGTGGAGCTGATCATGATTAGTCGAAGCTCTACCAATCAGCAGTCGATATAGCTTCTTTATCACACGTTGCCAACTTTTTGATAATTTGATGAGTTGAACTTATTTTTCTTATAAACTTCTTTTCCTTATTTTAGGATTATAATTTCAGACGGTTCCCTTATAATTCCTGAATGCAGTATGAAATCTAAATTTTATATAGTACAGATCACCGATTGGTCATATCAATCGTTCATTAGTCTACTGAAACCTCATTGGTTGAGCGTTATCCAATAACGACGCACCTCCGTTCTTTTCCTTCCTCTCAGTAAAAATCTAAATATTTTAATAATTGTTACAATATTTCGACATTATGTGAACAGGAAAAACTTAATATTGTTAATTCTTTTTGTTGCTAGCTCATGAATGGCATTGATACAAATTTGATATCCTCGTTTAAGATGTTTGACTTTCATACATACTTAATTATAGATTTTAGTGGATGAAGAATTCATTAATGAAGAAGGCATGAAAAAGGTCTCTCCGTAAGCACTAAACATTGAGTGACAATTAATTACTAAAATTTGTTCCTATGACATTTGAAGACTCCTTAATCTCAGCAAATCCGTTATTCATTAAAAAAGCATATTTAGCCCAATAAGTGTGCATCGGCATTATTCGTTTCTTGAAACTCAGAGTGGTTTCACTAAGGTATTATATTTGTTACAGCACACCAATTAGTTACGTTTAAAACTAAATTGTGTTTCCTGGTTGTATTAAATGAAATTATAATCTGATGTGAATTATATAGCAAGTGTGATATTTGTGTGATATTTAGGCTTCAATATGGATGAAAGAGTCTTCAAAGAGCGTAAAAATACCATTCTCTGTTTGACATTTTTAAAGTTAGCATCATTATTGTAAACATTCTGAAATTAGCCCTCTTGCTAAGTTGCGTTCGTATTACAAAATTATATCATTTTCACACAAAGATGTTTGAAGGTAAGAGGCAATTATTAAATGTGAAGAGAGTCGCCAGTCTTTAAGTGGTCCCAAGCCTCTCTCATGTTTAAACAAGGCTGATTCACGATGTCGTCTTCAATTGCCTCTCCTCCAACAACTCAATTTAGCCCGGAATGCCATTGATGAGAACGTGTCTAATACAATGAAAAGGATACTCTTTGTCACAACTAAGATTCTAAACATGCTTTTAGAATTGGCGACCATAGTGCTACATAAATAATAGCGCACAACGGCTATACAGTGGTATAGAAATAGGTGCTTACAGTATTTTCTCCAAATTCTCTACAATTCAATTTCTAAAGAATTCTGATAGCTTTATTTTCTTCCTCTAAACACTTTTTTATGTGTGTATCTAAACAGCAGCCCCATAATTGAAAACTTGAAGTTATACGTGGATGTATCAGACCTATGTAGGCCGCATTTAATACCAAGGAACAAAATTTTACAAGGTTTTGCAAAACGTAAGTCCGGGAGCAACCTTCAAGCAGACGCTATCAATATGAACGTCCCGTTTCAGCCTCGATCAAGGTACATCCCCCAGGAACTAGGAGGATTCGACTTACTTCAAGAGAACATCGTCCATCATTTCTGCAAGATACTCTTGATCATGCTGTTGCCCAAGGCAGAAATAAATTGAATATGATTTTTAGCTGTTTGACTTCAAATCAAATCTTGAGAAACGTCTGATGAGTGAATTGAAGCCGAAAAATAATTTCACTTTTATATCATTTTTAGATTTTTAATTAATACAGGGAATCGTGTCATCAAAATATTGTATCACCTTTCCATCCTGGATTGATAATGTATAGATATTACAATATTACTGTATTCATTAGCTTTACTTCAGTAATTCCGTTCTAGACATTTGTCCACACCTGGTATGTTGTTTGTGCGTTGCACCTGTGTAACTTCTTGTCTGTCACATGCTGACGATGATATAATGTCGTTACTCGGTGTAGTGTACTGGTACTATACAGTATATTGTGTGCTCCCTCCTCAAATTGTGTTGAGCTTGAGGTATATGTTTGTGCGTTGCGCCTGTGTAACTTGTTGTCTGTCACATGCTGACGATGATATAATGTCGTTACTCGGTGTAGTGTACTGGTACTATACAGTATATTGTGTGCTCCCTCCTCAAATTGTGTTGAGCTTGAGGTATATGTTTGTGCGTTGCGCCTGTGTAACTTGTTGTCTGTCACATGCTGACGATGATATAATGTCGTTACTCAGTGTAGTGTACTGGTACTATATATTGTGTGCTCCCTCCTCACTTTGTGTTGAGTTTGAGGTATGTTGTTTGTGCGTTGCACCTGTGTAACTTGTTGTCTGTCACATGTTGTCGATGATATAATGTCGTTACTCTGTGTAGTGTACTGATACTATATATTGTGTGCTCCCTCCTCACTTTGTGTTGAGTTTGAGGTATGTTGTTTGTACGTTGCACCTGTGTAACTTGTTGTCTGTTACATGCTGACGATGATATAATGTCGTTACTCTGTGTAGTGTACTGATACTATATATTGTGTGCTTCCTCCTCACTTTGTGTTGAGTTTGAGGTATGTTGTTTGTACGTTGCACCTGTGTAACTTGTTGTCTGTCACATGCTGACGATGATATAATGTCGTTACTCTGTGTAGTGACTTGTACTATATATCGTGTGCTCCCTCCTCAAATTGTGTTGAGCTTGAGGTATATTTTTGTACATTACACCTGTGTAACTTGTTGTCTGTCACATGTTGTCGATGATATAATGTCGTTCCTTTGTGTAGTGTACTGGTAATATATATTGTGTGCTTCCTCCTCAATTTTTGTTGAGTATATGTTTAATTTTTTACGTACTACGTGTCTGCTATTAACGTACTGGTGTTTCATCGCCACATTGTATTGTTAAGGCTCGTGCATTGTATCCTTATATCTTAGATGTAGTCACCTGAGGTAGACACCATATACTAGCTATCGAGACGCAGTGTTCAGTTTCTGTAGCAAATAACGATGACAATGTCTGGAATCATGTTATCCTTAACAAAACTGTAGTGTTTACTATGGCAGTTCACTTAATTGAATACAAATAGCCAAAGAATATTCAAAATAAAATCGTAGAAATAGAAATATATTAAATATTGAATGTTGATATACTGCTGAGTAGTAACACAGGTAAAGGAACGGTAAGCGCGCGTGCCTCTCGGACGAAGTAAAAAAATGTTATGCTTTGTCTGAGACGTGCCTGAACAGAGAATCTCCTAATTTGCAAACCGCTTCTCTACGCAGAGCAACTATACTTCACGTGGACGCCAATCGTATAGACTACATACTACCCCGGAGAAACATATGTGATACTACAATGCTACACGTAGAATGTGCTGCTTGCAAAGCTTTCCCACCATCGTAATAGGCTACATAAAAACCTGCGACTCACTTGCGATCTCATTTGAAGAGCTTATTAATTCGCATCCAAACGCTTGTTAGTTTTTATTCAAAAGTTTTACTATTTTAATATTTAAATGAAGTATAAACAGTTTTGAGTTTTTTTTTATATTCAATGCAAATATCGAAAAACTAAAAAAGCGTTTAGACGTTTTTTCTACGATTAAAATAACGGCGTAAACCAGCACTAAGTTTAACATTCATCTAATGGGGCAAAATTAAGATGGCGCTACTAAAATACCCAAAGCCCACTAAAAAAATGATACAACGGAACGTAAGAAAGGCTATTAAAGAACTTAATTTCACCTTTTCCTCAATTAGTGGAATACCCGGCCGCAACTTTGATGCCCTTTGAGTCCAAAACAATGGGGTTCTTCACTGAAACAAGAGCTATGTGCCAAGTTACAAAGTCTTTGTGGCCTTTCTATTTATATCTATGGCACAGACAGACAGAAGGACTAAGAGATAGATAACTTCTCGATTTTAAGAGGAATATATGGGACCCTTGATAAACGCAATGCGCTTCATACTCGTAGTTGTGGCAGTTGAGAAGCGGAAGAGGTCGCCAGAACGAAGTTGATTGTCACGAAAGCATTTTACTGATGAGAGCCAATTACAACACCGCTTGCAGTTTATAACCGGTCTGTATTGTGTCATCTCCGTTATTGTTCTTCTTCTCCCTCTTCCCGTCAGGGGTCAATGTAACCGGACCGTGGCATCTGATAAACAGCTCGCAAAACAAAGGGATCAATGGGCGAGGCCGATTTAAAAATAACCACACTAGCAGCGGTTCAGCCCACGAGTATATTTCTCCTTGCATCAGTCTCGTGCGACATAAAACCCCAATGCAAAGACCTAACAATTCATTCGCTGAGCGGAAGCATGGTATCTCATTCGGATCTTTTCCGTTATGTGTCAGCAATTTCTAAAAATTATTTCTATGTCTTTGTAATAAAACAAATACCACATACCTTTATTCTGGAGGCCAGTAGGCGACAATATCACTAATAATTTGTTCAAATAAGTCTTTATCATGATTTCGGCGACGCCACAAAAATTCACACAAATATGAGTCAATCATAGAGCGCCGCGTACCGCAATGAACTTTATTCCGATGTTTTGCAAGCCGCCAGTTACTTTCAACCGTTTGTGTGTGAGCACCTGTCTCCGGATCAACAAAATTGTAATTTATGAGTAAGAGTAAAATGTTCATAACCGTGTTTGTACAATTGTTTATATGATTTCCATTCGTTCTGAAATGATTGTCGTTTCCACTTCGAATGTAGTTTTTAATTATTGGAATTAATTGTGTGGCTGATCTATTTTCGACGGCAACCAAGAAACATTCTTTAGTTTCTCTACAGATTCCACCGGAAAAACCCACTGTTCTGGAATAACACGACCGACGTTATTTTTCCGGCGAGCAAATAAACTTTCGTCAATTTCAACCGTCAGGCCAGGTCCGCCAATTACAATAGGGTTTTGTACCAAGTGACTCGCGGTCACTTCACGCATGTAATTGTTCCAGTCCACCGCAGTTCCCATGATTTATACCAAGTTCTTTTTCGCAGAATTTTGTCGACGTCAATTCTTGTGACCAAACAATATATGAAAAACAGAACTGTTCGAAAAGGTTAACTTTGAGCCGGTGAAATAACGAGCTCCTCACGCCTGGAATTTAATGGGGTGATCAACCGAGGCGGAGAGAAAGAGTGGGGACAGAGCCGAGCAGAGCCGAGCAGTACCGATAAATCCCGAAAATTCCTGACAAACTCTGTACATGCGGCTGATAGCGACCTCAGTTCGGAACGGTTCTGATTTCCTATTATCTTACGAATTAATGAGTCGTTTTATATCCGAACATATCTGCAAAACATAGAAATTATATCGAATTAATTATATTAATATAGAACTTTTCTTTATAACTCGCAAAGACACTTTACACGAACATATCTGCAAAACATAGAAATTATATCGAATTAATTATATTAATATTGAACTTTCTTTATAACTCCAACGACACTTTACAAAATGTGAGATGGTGCACAACGAATAAAATTTATAATCTTTTTGTGCTATTGGAATATATTCAAGTTAATAGGGCAAAAGCAACATATTATAATGTGGAGTCCTTAATTGGTAGTAAATAAATTAATAAATTACACTGCAAAATCTGTAATAAGAGTTATGTAATAGCTGTAATAAAACTTAAGGGTATTAAAAAAAGATTAAAAAAGAAACTTGTGTGTGTGTGTGTGTGTGTGTGTGTGTGTGTGCGTGTGCGTGTGCGTGTGCGTGTGCGTGTGCGTGTGCGTGTGCGTGTGTGTGTGTGTGTGTGTGTGTGTGTGTGTGTGTGTGTGTTGAGTGTGTGTGTGTGTGTGTGTGTGTGTGTGTTGTGTGTGTGTGTGTGTGTGTGTGTGTGTGTGTGTGTGTGTGTAGTACACACACCACACCACTGCTACTGTCCGATGAGACGTTCTGAAAATTATTGATTGTTAGTTCTGAAGCTATTTATAATTTTGGAGGGGAAGACCAGTCCAATTTTAGATGAAACGGAAGTGGCTGGATAGTTGATAAGTCAAGCCAGCGTTTCTACGCCAGGTGCAGGGTTGCAGTGTTGGTTGACTCATATCTCCTTTCTGTGGCATGTCCTTTGATATCTTATCGTATTTTCTTTTGAGGAACTTTAGTATTTGAAACACTTTGTTAAGTATTCATATTTTAGTAACCTCAAATTATTACGATCAAATTTTAACTTATAGCAATAGCAATATATTTCTCTGTCTGTTTTATAGCTACGCCACTGAATGTAACGAGGTTACTTTGTTACATTAGACTTCCTTACGTCTTTTTGGGTCTTTCGATACTCCGTTGTATTGGTTTTATTTGTATGTAGACAAGAGTAATTGCCTGCCATTAATTACGTTGTAAAATCAAGGTTTAATGAAATAAATTTAATTGCGCTGAGTCCTGCAGCATCCAGCTTTAAAATGTAATATATATATACTATATATATATATATATATATATATATATATATATATATATTTATATATATATATATATATTGTTGTACCAAATTACTGAAATGTGTTTAATTCAGAGTAGAAGCTAAAAACACAGTGGTACATTTTAAGAGGCTTGTCACATTGATTGCCTGCAAATAATTAAATTGTGCTGCATCCTGCAACATCCAGCTCATTATATGTATGCTGTACTAAAAACTACGGAAAGGGGTTTGAAAATACAGTGATACATTTTAATAGGTTTGCCAGGTGCTGAACTAAATTAAATTCAGATGAGTTACAGAGCGAGAACGCGCGGACTGCTGCCCATTCCACTATTTCTAATACACGGGCTATCTGTAGTTGGCAGGAGGGGCCCCTCCATCCCCACTCTTTCTCTCCGCCTCGGTTGATCACGCCCATTAAATTCCAGGCGTGAGGAGCTCGTGGTGAAATATGTGTCTTGGACGCAATTGTTTGTACTCGCGGCACGTTGTTTTATTACAAACCCAACGGAATCGATTTTGTAAATATAATTTCATTTCATGTCCGTTCGCACATTTACGTGGATTGTGTAACAATCCTTTTTTCTGGAAAAACGACACAGCGTCTTCTTCATTTTTACAACTTTCAACCAACTGGATAAAATTCATTACACAGCATTAAACACCACTAAGACGACTAAACTGGACAACAATACACGCACAGGCAAGAGCAGGAACTGACTGCACCGCTACCGTGGCTCCGTTATCGCGCCGCCTCGTTATCTTGTCCAGACGGGCAAAGTCCAACCGGTTATAACTACTGTCGGCAGTTTGTATTATCTAAAAATACCTATTCTTCCATTACAAAGTGAATTCCACTCAGTTTTGCCTCATAGACAATAAATAGAAATTGCTGACACATAACGGAAAAGATCCTCTCATTCAAGTGTACGCACGAAAACTGGAAAACGCGATGAATTTCGGACATCTGCATTTATTATACAGGATATTTTAGACCACCCATCTCACATATTTAGTGGTCGAAAGGGTAACTGCAGAGGTTTAATTAAGAGGTTCTTTTAATAGTTATAATAATTCTACAAATCAAATCAAATCTTTTTGATTGCAGCGATAATATTTATTACATTGTATGGCAAACGTTATTGGTCCTCAAAATTTCTGACATTCATACAACAATACACACTCACACATACAATTTTACAGTTACGCCTCTTTCATCCATCGCCAATGCAACACTCTTAGTACAGCGGAGTCAGTCTTTTAATTGGGCGGTCTCCCAGTCGAATGCCAAAAACTCACCTGCATTATAGAATGCTTGTGACACCAAGAGGGGTTTAAGGCGAGTCTTTAACGCCTTGAGCGTTGGAGCATCTTTAATTGAATTGGGCAAAAAAATACAGATTGTCACAAAACAGAGGATCCCATGTTCGAATCTCAAAACTTTCAAGTTCAAAGGCACGTCATATTGTGCATAACCTCAAAGATCTTTGTTTCCTAAACATTTTGTGGAAGAACAATTGTATAATCTCTCTTCGTTTCAAAATTGCGGCATAGAGTGTATAGAAAACAGTGATTTGTCGTTTTTATTGTGACAATCTTTAATATGAAACCACTGAGATTATTCTTCGATATCTCGTGACACAGGCGTAAATGATACCATAAATGCCTGTATTTCAAAAATTTTCTGCCACTGTAAAATTAACCTTTTTACATAATAATGCTCATAACCAAAAAGGTTAAATAGTAAAGAAAGGGGCTTCCGCCATATAAAATTAAAGGCCTTACAAAACTGAATAACTTTTATTTAAAACATTATTTTCTGTCTAACCATTACAAAACTGTGGCATATAAACTGTATTTATAAGTACTAAATCGAAGTTTACATTGTCTCTTTGCAAGTAGTTAAGCACTTAAAAGACTAAAAATAAAAAACAATATTTGAAAATATGTATTCACTATTTTACCACTTCAGCCATACTTTGGAGAACCATCTTCAGCTAGTAAACGTCTTAAACCGGAACTGACAGTACTACACACCCGCTTACATGAGTTAAAAGATGCCGAGTCACATATTTTGGGAGACTGTAATTCACAGAAAGGGCAGTTTTAGGATAAAGTTTCGCTTAGTGTTTCCATTAAATAGTGTTGATGAAATAGTTATATTAATGTAAAAACATATTTATGGTGAAACTTTAGCACCAACGCACTATGTACATTTAGAAAAATGTATAAAATTTGAATGGTAACGCATTGGAAAATACAAATAAATACAGGTTTACTCTATAGTAATTATAAATGTGTTTGTGAAATGACAATAAACAGTTTGTGGCGCCAGCAGCACTATAACTGAGAAGTTTCTTTTATTAATATGCATGGTGCATAGTGCAGATAAGATTAGATTTCTGATGCATGATATGCAGATTAATATGCATGATGCTTAGTTACTGAGAAAAAATTAAAAATACAACAATTCTTATGACTCCATACCTTCTACAATATGAAAAGTTAAATAGAACAAATTACATAAATGTACGTTCCCAAAATACACACTAACAACCTAACTCTTACTTGCTATTACTAAATCTCATTTGTATGAAATGTAAAACTTTTTTTATATTGTGTGGAAAGACATTTTGAAGAACTTGATCAAATAATAATGATGACGAAGTATCGATACGTCATTGTTTCGGTTTATTATTTTATTATTCCAGAAATACATATTGCGTAGTTCAATGTATATTTTTAATACACTTTTGTGTATAAATACTATCTGCAGGCCAAGATAATGTAGTGCATGTTAATACTATGTTCATTTTCATCTCAGAGAATGGTATGTAAAAAAAGTCTGTTACAGAATTGTAAACAACATACAACTTTTTTGCTGACCGTTAGAAATAATTAAAAAAGCAAAGATCTAGCTCAAAATCACGTAACATTGTAAGTCGGAGTAATAATACATTTAGGTATTGTAATGATATTTCGATAAACTTGACATTAACCGTGCTTTCAGCCGCATTCGGTTACAAAAGCAGCTGTTTTGTCAGGAACGAAACAGCCGACAGCGTAATGCGGGGGTGTGTGCATCTACATATTTATAGCCGGTATATCCTGCAGTAGCCCATAACTCCATGCAAATCACGCGTTGAGCGGCCACGCCGCGCAGGCCGGCCACTCTAGCCGGCCAATTTGGTGGATTGGCTACAAACTAATCAGATACACTAAAACACTCATTCCATGACACATTCACATTTAGAGCAGAGGACTGTGAGAAAACACAATGAGAAATCACTCAAAATTATCCGGTGAAACTGATACACGACCTTTGACAGCATTGAGACGATTCCACATGAAACAAGGATGACGGACAGTAAGAACAAGAATGGAAAAGTTTTCATGGATTAGAATTAGAGATTATGTGAATGTTGACAGTCATTGTCATAAGCAGCATTTTTATTTGCGCCAACATCAAACCGACATTTTAAATTTGAGCCGCTAGGATTAAATTTGAATTTAATTGAAACAAATTGGTCAAGTCCTTTGGTTCTGTTCTAAATTGTAATCAGTATAGCTGAAAACTTTTTAATTACTGAAATGACTTGCATTTAAATTGATTTATAAAGTTTAATTCATTTTAATACATGTATATTGACGATTGTATACAATTTGCTTAAATTGTGAACGCAATAAAAAAAGATTTATTATTATTATTATTTACGATAATAACGGTGATTCCTGTATAAAACAATGTATGCGCAATTGACTAAATAAAATATAAATACATTTAATTGATTGCATTTTAAGCCAGCCTGAAATTCAATCACTCGGATTCCACAAGAGGCTCAGTTAGTTTTAATCAAAATTACAGAGTAATTAAAGTGAGGGTAATAGTATTAGAAAGGAGCTTTACCTTAAAAACCCAAAAGGAAATGGGAAATGAATAATAATGTGACTGTGACGAGCCTAAGAGTTTGAAGCCTGGTCGTGTACTAAATTGTGTACCCTGTGTCAGTAGCATTCTGTTGTGATTTCTCTGACTATGACATTCGGTCTTGTCGTAAATATGATGTAAGTGATATGTTTTGAAAGTTGATTATTGGTTCGAGTTGGCAGTGTACTGCTCTTATTAAAAGTATTTACATTCAAAACTAATCAAGAAACTTAAAGCATTGGAAAAAGGTTTAATTTACTATCACTGGTAAATGAATAAAAAGATTTCCAATATAAATTTTATTATTACGCAAGGCCTTTTATAAGCAATAATTTCATCATCAGGGACTTCACAAATCTCATTTTTGCGAAGTGCCTGATGATGAAATCATTGATTCCAAAAGGTCTTGAGCAATAATAAAATTTGTATTGGGCATTTTTTTATTGATTTACCAGTGATAGTAAATTCAAACAAATGGTTAAACAAATGTGAACACGGTTGATTTGTATTTGGGTCTTTTCTTGTTTTGTAAAGTGATTGATGTGGAATAGCATTTTATTATATTTAGAATTACATTAAAACAAGTTCAATATTGTTAACTTGAACATTTGGCATCATTGGTGGGGAGCAACGATGGGAAAACAGTATTTAGATCGATTAAAGAAGGAAAGAATACAATTAAGAAGAGGATTCACACGCTGTTACAATAAACTGGAAGAACATTATAGAGCGAAGTTTCAAGATGTCAATGGAAAATTATTGTATAAAGCAGACAGGCTATTTGTTATTGACGCTCACGCTAGTGACCTAATGAAACTGACGAACAAGTTCCTTAATCTGAGTTTGAAGAGGTTGAGAGTTACAGAGAGAAGTGGATAATAATAAAATGTGAATATGGCACTCTTATCTCGGAAGTACAGTAGTGCCTGGCCAAGGTTCAGACAATGGATCAGTTGTTAATTAAAACTTCTCTTGTTATAAACAGCTGTACCATTTCCCTAAGTAAAATCCTTAGTAAATTTAATAGTAGTTTGAAAACTATATCGGCTTTTGGGCTCAATTCAAAAAGATACACGTGGACGAGTCTACTGAACAGTCTACAGTTTAAAATTCTCAAGCGCATGAACTGGTTGATAGCTTTCCTCCGTCCGACCGTAACTATCCTAACGTGATCGAACAATTTACACATAGGGTTGGTAGGACAGAGCTGTTGATTGAATTGTACGTGAGAGAATTGCTAAGGTTAGTTTTGTCTCAATCTACTGGCAAGACCTGGCAAGACTCTACAATATTTATATGACCAATTAAAATTTCAGTTACGTTCTTTAAAAACGTCAGGAGTCAGCACAAGTGATACGTATGATACGTATGACAGACAGATTTGCCAGAGCGCACCTGAAGAGAATGGCATCGCCAACAATTTTCTCGCCTAAGCTTAGTTGTTAGATCTTAGTAGATCTTTTAGCATTTTTGAAGCTCGAGGTAGAAGCAGGTTATCACTAGCTCATAGTACATTTTCTCAGAATTCTAGTAAGACCAATCTTTCAGGTAATAATAAAAAAGATACAGTAGGCTTGAAAAATTGTGCAAGTCGAAATGAAAAGGTTGTACAAAGCTTTAGTAAGCCTATATACTATACATATATTTATGGAGTGATTCTACTACTGCTTTAACTTGGATCAAACAAGAATATCAATACGGAGTGTTTGTAAATTATCGAGTCAGAGAAATTAAGAAACTTACGAAGAAGGAAGATTGGAATCATGTTCCTGGAGAGCGCAATCCTGCGGACTTAACTAGTCGAGGCTGTACTCCAAAACAGCTGAATAAAAACGATGGGAGGGGCCATCATGGTTAAGAAACCCCTAATAAAAATGGCTTCTTTTAGAAACAAAACTTGATAAAGAATAAATAGACAGTGAACGGAAAAAGTCATCATTATATGCAGTAGGACTTAGCAGCGACATCAAGTTTGGTGAATATTTTAGGTCTACGCTAGTCAGATTATTCGAGATCACCCAAATTTTTGCATGAATTATGAGGTTCAAATATAATTGTCTAAACAAGTGAAATCAGATGAAGACCTCAGTTTTGAGTTTGGAAGAATTGATAAATTCACAATGTTACATTGTGAAGCTGATTCAAGATGAATCATTCAATGGTCTACAAAGCAATGAGAACTTTGCAAGTGTTTCATGATGATGAAAGGATGATAAACTTAAAACAAAAATGAGTAAAAGAAAGGATTTGGAAGCTTTCCGAATGCCAGTAGTTCTACCATCTAAACATAAAATTGTGGAAAGGCTGATTTTGTCACCACATGTTAAAAATGGACACATTGGCGTGCAGTCTTTTGAGCATTATTCAAGAGAACTTTTGGATATCGAAAGGAAGACAGACTATTAAAAGTGTCCTTAACGGTTTTGTTGTATTTAAACGCTTCACAAGTTATTTACTTTGTATTTACCGTAGGATTACCTTGTTATTTGGTGTATTCCTTGATGCATGTTTTCCACTTTTGCCAGAAGAAAGAGTAAACGATGCTGCGTGTTTTGAAGTAACCGGCGTTGACTTTGCAGGGCTTTTGTTTCTGCGTGATGGGAGTAAATAATGGATTTGTACTTTTTCATGCAGTCTACAGGGCGATTCATTTGCTTTACAGCTTTACGCCGTTTTACGCAGGACGAGGTCGACCATCCACAACGTACAGCGATCAAGGCAAAACCTTCAGAGGATTTGATAATGCTATGGAACCACTTAGATTGGACCAAAATCACGAATATCACTCTGATGAACTGCATAGAATGGGTTCAACCCTCCTTCTGCTCCATGGTAGGGTGTTTTTTTTTGGAGCGTATGGTAGGGATTGTAAAGCAGGGTTTGAAGAAGATGCTCGGAAGAGCTGTTATTAGCAGTGAAGAACTGATATCAATTCTGTGTGATGGCGAATCATTATTAAACAACAGGCCAATTGAAAGAAGACAATTTAGATTGCACTGCAACAACACCAGCAATGTTTATCCAAGACATTAGAGATTGCCGAGTTACTGGCTTAGACAGACTGGGACTATTCTTTCTACTTTATTTGAAAGAATACTTAAATATCCAAAGCGAGTTCGAGAAGATCTGACAAAACAATTTTGAGTGGAATATTTAGGCCAACTAAAACTTTCCACTGGAAGAAATTCAAGAAGTCCAAGAAGTAGAAGAAGTAGTTCTGATCGGCTCAGAAACCACGAAAAGACAAAATTGGCCACTTGAGAGTAATCGAAAGTATCTTTCTTAACTAAGAGTCGTGCGACCGAAAACTGCAAGCGGAATACTCGATGGACCGATTCGGCTTATCTATCCACTTAAGGTTCCTGGTGATACAACCGAACTGAACAAATAAAAATGGTGAAGAAATTATCACCGGACTTTCAACCAATTGTGTTGAAATATTACGTGAAGCAAAGTTATAAATAAAGACTATTTAAACTGGGGAGAGTAAGTTATTTATTATGTAGATACTACTTTTGTTATGAACAAATTAAAAGCATATAGTGATAAATATGGAGTAGAAGTTGTTACTCTTTCGGGGACTTTAGATATATATTAACTTCATTATGGAGAAACATTACATCTGTTCAGCTTTGGTTCAGTAGTCACGTGTGGCTAATTTCTATATCAGGAAGACTTCCTCCACATACCCAGAGGTCACTTCCCACACTGACCCCACTCGACCTCCTTATCTGAGACTTTCGTTATTATCGGTTCCAAGGTGAAAGTCCCTCGTGTGGCTATATTTGAAACATTTATGATACACATTTAGATTGCTTTGTATCGGCCTTCAAAAACAAATTGTACAATTTCACAAAACCCAACATTTAAAAATAAAACAAGGAACGAAAGGATTGAGTGTTAGAAGTACGCAAATAATTGAAATAAGAGTTTAGTTAATTAGTTGAGTAGTGGGGACAGTCTAGTACCAGTTTGTATCATATAGACTTGAAAGTAAGTAATACGCCACTAATTGAAATAAGAGTTTAGTTAAACGGTTGAGTAATGTGGTCAATCACGTACCAGTTTGTATCAGATAGACTTGAATGTAAGTAATACACCAATTATTAAAATAAGAGTTTAGTTAGTTGATTGAGTAGTGTAGACAGTCTAGTACCAGTTTGTATCAGATAGACTTGATTGTAAGTAATACGCCATATAATTGAAATACAGTAAGAGTTTACTTAATTGGTTGAGTGATGTGGACAGTCTCCTACAGCTGGCTCTAAGGCACCGTCAGGTACACCTGTAGGTACGGCCCTGGGAGGCAAGTCGGTCTATGATTCATACCAATTGTCAATGTACAGCGTAACTACCGCTCCAAGGCACCGTCAGGTACACCTATAGGTACGGCCCTGGGAGGCAAGTCGGTCTATGATTCATACCAATTGTCAATGTACAGCGTAACTACCGCTCTAAGGCACCGTCAGGTACACCTATAGGTACGGCCCTGGGAGGCGAGTCGGTCTATGATTCATACCTAGTGTCAATGTACAGCGTAACCGCCGCTCTAAGGCACCGTCAGGTACACCTGTAGGTACGGCCCTGGGAGGCGAGTCGGCCTATGATTCATACCTAGTGTCAATGTACAGCGTAACCACCGCTCTAAGATACCT
This sequence comes from Homalodisca vitripennis, assembly GCF_021130785.1. Classification (NCBI taxonomy): domain Eukaryota; kingdom Metazoa; phylum Arthropoda; class Insecta; order Hemiptera; family Cicadellidae; genus Homalodisca; species Homalodisca vitripennis. The sequence continues at coordinate 201,447,599 of NC_060208.1, forward strand.
TCAGGTACACCTGTAGGTACGGCCCTGGGAGGCGAGTCGGCCTATGATTCATACCTAGTGTCAATGTACAGCGTAACCACCGCTCTAAGATACCTTCAGGTACACCTGTAGGTACGGCCCTGGGAGGCGAGTCGGCCTATGATTCATACCAATTGTCAATTTACAGCGTAACCACCGCTCCAAGGCACCGTCAGGTACACCTATAGGTACGGCCCTGGGAGGCGAGTCGGCCTATGATTCATACCAATTGTCAATGTACAGCGGAACCGCCGCTCTAAGATACCGTCAGGTACACCTGTAGGTACGGCCCTGGGAGGCGAGTCGGCCTATGATTCATACCTAGTGTCAATGTACAGCGGAACCGCCGCTCTAAGATACCGTCAGGTACACCTGTAGGTACGGCCCTGGGAGGCGAGTCGGCCTATGATTCATACCTAGTGTCAATGTACAGCGTAACCACCGCTCTAAGATACCTTCAGGTACACCTGTAGGTACGGCCCTGGGAGGCGAGTCGGCCTATGATTCATACCTAGTGTCAATGTACAGCGTAACCACCGCTCTAAGATACCTTCAGGTACACCTGTAGGTACGGCCCTGGGAGGCGAGTCGGCCTATGATTCATACCTAGTGTCAATGTACAGCGTAACCACCGCTCTAAGATACCGTCAGGTACACCTGTAGGTACGGCCCTGGGAGGCGAGTCGGCCTATGATTCATACCTAGTGTCAATGTACAGCGGAACCGCCGCTCTAAGATACCGTCAGGTACACCTGTAGGTACGGCCCTGGGAGGCGAGTCGGCCTATGATTCATACCTAGTGTCAATGTACAGCGGAACCGCCGCTCTAAGATACCGTCAGGTACACCTGTAATCTGGGAGGCGTCGATACCTAGTGTCAATTTACAGCTACATGCAGTACGTCTCAATGTACAGCGGCGCCGCAGTCACGAATCTTGATTATTCCACACAATGCCATTGCAGTAATCTGTTATTCTCGTATTTACTCACTCTCGCCCACACGTCTCTCTCTGAGGCTTCGTTGTGTTCTGTATTTTGTGAATTGTTACTATAAATTTGCCGGCTGTCCGGTTCAGTATTTAAATTAATACTTTTATTGTAAATATTTAATTAAAATTAATTGTAAACACAAATACTAATTAAAATGCTATTGGTAAGGAAACCAAACAAGGGTTTTATTTACCGAGATCATTAGGCCTATAAGTAACATTGTCAACAAAAACAATACATTTTAAAAGTTTTTCATTTGCATTTTCTAGTTTATAATTTTATTTAAAAAACGTTTCAAATAAAAATTATAATGTTAAATAAAAATTGTTAGAGACCCTTTTGATTTGTTTAATAAAATATGTTTTATTTTATCTAGAGAGTTTATTATTTTCATGTAAAGACTACACATAAAATTACTTGCATTTCACCTAGCGGTTGTTTTAAAGTGTAACAAAATACAAAAAAGTTTTTTTTTTAATTGTATGATTAATTTTAAAGGAAATTCTATTGTAATTATCTAATTATAATAAAAAATAATAAGATAAAACCATTTGTACATATGTATATGGTTTCATTTTCCAGACTAAAATGACACACACATGTACATATGTATGGTACCATTTTACTCTGAAAAGGCCGAAGAATTAAACACAGTAATGCGAAGGTTAATAAAATCATATGATTTTTAAAATACCTGTTTCCATACCAAACGTAAACACGTCGAACACCTACTGCGAGCTAGGGAGGGTAGTACAACGCAAGGAGCGCTAGTCATAACACCTACTGCGAGCTAGGGAGGGTAGTACAACGCAAGGAGCGCTAGTCATAACACCTACTGCGAGCTAGGGAGGGTAGTACAACGCAAGGAGCGCTAGTCACAATACCTACTGCGAGCTAGGGAGGGTAGTACAACGCAAGGAGCGCTAGTCATAACACCTACTGCAACACCTACTGCGAGCTAGGGAGGGTAGTACAACGCAAGGAGCGCTAGTCACAACACACCTACTGCGAGCTAGGGAGGGTAGTACAACGCAAGGAGCGCTAGTCACAACACCTACTGCGAGCTAGGGAGGGTAGTACAACGCAAGGAGCGCTAGTCATAACACCTACTGCGAGCTAGGGAGGGTAGTACAACGCAAGGAGCGCTAGTCACAACACCTACTGCGAGCTAGGGAGGGTAGTACAACGCAAGGAGCGCTAGTCACAACACCTACTGCGAGCTAGGGAGGGTAGTACAACGCAAGGAGCGCTAGTCACAACACCTACTGCGAGTTAGCTACTGCGAGTTAGGGAGGGTAGTACAACGCAAGGAGCGCTAGTCACAACACCTACTGCGAGCTAGGGAGGGTAGTACAACGCAAGGAGCGCTAGTCACAACACCTACTGCGAGCTAGGGAGGGTAGTACAACGCAAGGAGCGCTAGTCACAACACCTACTGCGAGCTAGGGAGGGTAGTACAACGCAAGGAGCGCTAGTCACAACACCTACTGCGAGCTAGGGAGGGTAGTACAACTCAAGGAGCGCTAGTCATAACACCTACTGCGAGCTAGGGAGGGTAGTACAACGCAAGGAGCGCTAGTCATAACACCTACTGCGAGCTAGGGAGGGTAGTACAACGCAAGGAGCGCTAGTCACAACACCTACTGCGAGCTAGGGAGGGTAGTACAACGCAAGGAACGCTAGTCATAACACCTACTGCGAGCTAGAGAGGGTAGTACAACGCAAGGAGCGCTAGTCACAATACCTACTGCGAGCTAGGGAGGGTAGTACAACGCAAGGAGCGCTAGTCACAACACCTACTGCGAGCTAGGGAGGGTAGTACAACGCAAGGAGCGCTAGTCATAACACCTACTGCGAGCTAGGGAGGGTAGTACAACGCAAGGAACGCTAGTCATAACACCTACTGCGAGCTAGGGAGGGTAGTACAACGCAAGGAACGCTAGTCATAACACCTACTGCGAGCTAGGGAGGGTAGTACAACGCAAGGAACGCTAGTCATAACACCTACTGCGAGCTAGGGAGGGTAGTACAACGCAAGAGTGCGCTGAAATCAAATATTGGTACCAACTTTTAACTACGACTTTCTACTCTTTTCTTTTTTCTTACATACTCAATGGCCACGTACTCTTCGTCATGTACCTAGTAACGCGCATTAAATTATCGTACTTGTTAAAACAACATATAGGCTACTCTAAGTATAAATATAGCCTACTTACTACTCCCATTTGAGTAGTGGAATATCTAGGCATTGTAATCAACACGGTATTAAACATCTGCATTAAACATTCCTACACTTAAATATATACTTGATAATTATATTAATCAAGCAGACAATGTTTGATTGCATTTCTAAAGGCTCCTGTGGTATTCGTGACAAAAAAATGATTTTAACGCATTGCTTGATAAAACTTGTAGTATAGCCCTCGTTTAACTGGTTAATATTCCATTGGCATCGGATGAACCCACGTAAGAGGATGGTATAGAACATCTGTCAACAGGTAAATTACATTTACTCCTCGCCAACTTCGCAGTTGGCCGATTAATACAATTTAGGCATACACAAGACTGTAACCAATCTATCGCGGTTTATGAGATAGAAAAATAAACAATCTACTTTATCCCCCAAAACGATGCCGCCGCCTCCCAGAGCTTGGTTGACAAAATGTGAGAGAAAGTATTACAATGTTTTTATATGTAATTCGAGCAACCTGGGCCAACGTCAAACCGCAATACCTCGCCTCATAATGAGGGGTTTCCTCCAAGAGAACAGGTTTTGTAAACGCACCTCCGACCGTACAATCTACTATTAAATGTGTGGGTTGGAATTTGCATAATAAATATAATAATGGGATTATACAACACATACACTCCATACTAATCTACGCCAGCCATACAAGATTGCTGAAAAAAACAAATTTCCTGCCACAAAAGTGAAAGAAACATATTCGCTCATGCAACCTGCGTTTTCAAAACATAAAAAGCCTTTCCAATACATTTCCAAATATTAACGTTTGTGATATATAACTAAACGTGTATTTATTACTATCAGTTACCCACGTCTTTGCACGCTAAATCCCACTGAATAACAGGTAGACGTGTCCTTTCAAATGCCTTAATAAAAACTCCTAAGTATGAGTAATAACCACTAAAAGATATTCCTTATCCACTTTAAAATAATAGGACTTAAAAGTTTAAAAAGCATTTTGGGGAGGTTCCTGAAGTTGGAGAGTGAATAATCTTTATGAGTAGCTACCAATAACAACGTACGTAGATTTTATAATTCATATTATTTCAGCGTTCATTGTTAAGAGGTTCTAAAGCTAAATAAAATTGTCACTAGCTCTTTTCTCAGGTTAGCGTGTAATGAAGCAGTTCTAGTTCTAATTAATCATATTTCACATGCCATAGTAAAGTTTGTCTTGTTGCAACGACCAAGAAACTGGTCTGAAAAGTTCTCCTTCTATTATTAAAAGGCGTATATTTAATAATATACTTCCGGTATAAGGTATTTCTGGTCACAAAGTAGACTTTGACTTGTTGTTCCTATCAAGACGGTTGGTCTGAAACGTGATAATTTCCGGTCATTTGAATATATTTCCGGTGTTGTAGTGGCGTTTCAATTGTTGCCCTGATCAAGAAAATATACACATTCATTGGTCTGGAAAAGTCATCTTTGGTCCAGAAAGTGACTACTTCCTGCCATTGTAATTTACTTCCGTTCTAAGGTATTATCGGGGTGTAGTAGTATTCGTGTTGTTATCCCGACAAAAAAAATATAATGCGTTTTCCTGAAAAAGTCGAAAAGTGGCTACTTCCCGCCATTAAAAATATATTTTCTGTATTGTTGTTCCGATTTTAAAAAATATATAAAATACTCTTGTCTGAAAAGTTAATTTTGTTTAAAAGTGACTACTTCCGTTCATTTTATTTCTTTCCGGTCTGAGGTATTTTTTGTGCTGCTGTATAATTTGCATTGTTACCCTGATCATGAAAATATACACTTACATAGGTCTGAAGAGTGTATTTTGGGCCAAAAGCGTCTAATTCTATTCATACTAATCTACTTCTGGTGTTAGGTATTTCCGAAACCATAGTTGCGTTTGCCATGTGGACCCGATCATGAATATATAATATATAATCCATACATTGGTCTGATAAGTCTACTTCTCAAAACACTACTACTTTCGGCCATTGTAATCTACTTCCTGTTAAAGTATTTCGAACGCCGGTAGTCTGTTGAGGACATAATACAATAATGTGTGTCAACTTTTACACTTCTGGTACAACGGGAAGTTGAAAAATAAAATATAGTTCTTCTAGGGATAAACGTATTTCAGCTCGTATGTATAATTGAAATTCATGAACAATCTTTAATTGCCTGTTGAGAGCAAAAGGCACGTATATTTCAGATTTCATTGAAGTATGTAATAAAAACAAAAATATAGTTCTTCTAGGACTGCAACCCTATTTTAACACCTATGAATGTATGAAAATGCTTTAGTTTTTTTACAAGTATTGGGGTCATACGTTTGAAATTGTAATATCTGGGAAATCGGGAAGTTGGAGAATTAGTGATGAGTGAGGGTAATTGGCTACGTTTTATATATAGAGATGTTACTAAAACAAACATTTTTGTTTATTAAATTCCAATGTATTCAATGTGAAAGATAAAATTCTAGTTGTTAAAATTGTGTAATATGATCTTGATTAGATTCAGGTATAAGATGAGCCATTTAATGGGTTATTATCTATTTCGGTTTACCTATTGGATAACTTTTAAAGGATAAAAATACAAATATGATTTGTCACGTGGAAAGTTTTTTTTTTTTTGGATTTTCCTTCAGTTTTCAAAACATAGAATACGTACCAAGGCAACTACCAATTGTTCTAACCATCCAATTCTGGTTAACCAGAAATTAGCATCATGAGTGAAATACCTATTTTACATTATTACCTATTACTGAAATTTTTAACGTTCAGAATTTAAAAAGAGTGTATTGGCTGGGCGTTAGCGAAGTCCATCCATTACTCAGGGGAGCTGGAAACATTTCTCCCCGTCTGTCTTTTTGTCCTCACAATATCTCAAGAACTAATTGACCAACATAGACATGAGACTGCATGAAGCTTTATTCTATAGGCAACATCGAGTTCGATGAAGAAGCATGTCACTTTAAAAGGAAGGGATTTGGCTGGACGTTACTAAAGCCTAAAACTCTGGGTGATATCTTGATGAATTGAGATATAAACTTAAAACTTTTGTGAAATTTTTTACTGGGTGTTCTCATGTACAACTTCTATCTGTCTATCTGTCTGAGCCTAACCACATGAAAATGTTTTTTAGTGTTTTATGTCCTATTCTTGTTCTGTCTGCTTAGATTATAACTATTTACACATTTTATTTTGATTTACATTCAGTAAAACATTTAGTATAAGTGTGAATATTAATTAGAACCTAAATAATTGTCTACAGAGCTCGTATCAAGCTGACGTCTATGAACCGACTCAAGGACAGATCAGGGACGTACCTAAGGCAGGTTATGAAGTGCAACTCTCCCGAAATAAAAAATATGTGCTTAAATTTAAGACACGTCACTTGTTCTACGGATATTTATGAATTTTTAATTGTCAATAATGTCTGCAACTGTAACATATAATGTAACTGAGTGGCAATAAAATTTAACAATATATATACTCGTATAAAATAGAGTTTATGCAGGTAAATACCGTTATCCGCCACGAAATGGAATTCTGTGTGCGACGCTGGAACAGAATGTATGCCTACAAAGATTTATTTCCATGGCAGGAGTAAATTGTTAGTAAATATGCCACCCAACTACAAATGTACATACAGTACAGTTCCTACAGAAAAATGTATAGGCCTATCCATATACATAAATAGGTAATTAAAAAATATCTATGTAGGCAGACAGTCAACGTGTAGGTGCAACTTCCATCAAAATATATCACCGCTGAATTACAGCCTACAAATAATATGAGTGAAATCGGTTGATAGTTACCGTAAACAGTTGTACTGAAGTAATCCACATAGTGTCGGCACTCTCACATCCTACCTCGACCTCGCGCTCGCGCCGACTGACTACAGACTACAGAGACAGAGAGAGATAGCGACAGTCAGAGCTTATAATAGAACTGTGTCTGCGGGCGCGAGCAACGCCGAATGTGCAGGTGAGGGGGGAGGGGGTGACTGTCAGCGAGTCACTATCACAGCTGATAAAGCAGATAACACACCTGTATTACATACAAGTGGCCAACTTGCAGCACACTCGTCTGTCTACGTTGTTCGTTCACAGTACAAATTAACACTTGTATACTGCTTTTTATTGTTATCTTCACTGCACTCCTTCCTTCTCCAACCATGAAATGATCGCTATATTGTTCTTAATTCTAGATATTACGATAAAATTTATAAAATAAAAGGCCAAAAACGTTAATTACTGTGTTGAGCTGTGGGAGTTTTCTCTTTCATTCTTTCTTTTGTCATTTTGCCCCCACAAATATGAGAGCGATGCAATTTTCAAAGCATATCTCTGGTAAGTGGTATTTCCCTTATCAAAACGATATAATCGTTTTTCTAACATATCGATGACAAAGGTCCCGTAAATCTTGTTGTCTCATCGTTAACTAAAAAATGTATAGGTACCACAGCTTTTCTTTTCGTACTTCTTGATAATGGCTCATGGATTATAATATATATAATAGTAATTGTTATAAATATTCAAGGGCGTAGCCAACGAGGGGGTCCAAGTGGTCCGGACGTCCCCCCCCAAATTTTTAATTCGTTAAATTTTATCTTTTAGTAAACGATTATCATTATTTGAATAATTCAGTATTACTGACATGTACTGTACTGCTGAAAGATCGTTCTCAACAAAGAAAGTGTCTAGAAGTTTTTAAGGAACGAAATGGGGCTTTGTTCTTTTGTCCACTACAGGAAAATATCAGTTGCCTGGACCCCACCCCCTCCCCAAATCTTTTCCTGGCTACGTTCTTGTAAATATTGATTATAACATTTAATGTATGTATGTCAAATGCCACTGACCTACACATCATGAAATCAACGAAACTATAGAACTGTCTACATGGAACTTATTACATATATTCTCCATCTTATCTTTTTAGTGCTCACATAGAAACAATCTTAAAAATTTCGCAGCCTGATCATGGAAACCTACACAAAACTGCGATACTTTTAATGGCAGTTGTAATAACATTCAGAATTATTAAAATTACCATTAGGTTAACACATGAGTCTTAAACATACTATCAAGAAATTTATTTCATGTGATATATTTATTAAATATAAAATAATGTGTAACAAAATAATTTTTCTAAAAAAAGTCTGCATAAATACATTTCTTTTTAATACATTCTATTCTTGATTGTTCTATAGGTCTGAATTCCCAGTTTCTAATAATAATAGACTATAACTTATGTAGAATTTCATAAAACTATAAGTGTTGACTAATACATTTAGATTAATTAACTGCTGCAAGCTTGTATTGCAAAGATAATAGCACGTTTAATAAAATCCGAAGAGATTAATACAAATTATCAGAGTTTTATTTAATTGGCTCAATAGCCTTCGGACATAGATTAGCTATTTGCGGTTGTGAAAAACTGCGATAATGACAATTTTTAATCAATTTATTTCATCTTTTACGAATTTAAATGTATTAGTAAACATTTATAGCTTTCATTATATTTTGCAACTAAGATTGTTAATCACCGATTATTAAAAGGACGAACAGGAAACTTTTTCTCTTTTTTTGTATAATTTATAGGTAATTAACGTAATTATACGTAGGTAACCTAATTGGTAACTAACGAAACACTGTCTCAAACGGGTGATAAATATAAGAGAAATGTGTACAGACAGACAGACATTTCTACATTTTCTAACGTTTATTAAGTTGTTTAACAACAAAATCGTTGTTTCGATGCTCTGATCAATTCCAGCAATGCCACCCTTAATAAAACTGTCTGTATGATATCTAATCAATAAATCTCTGAAACTATGTTTATTTTTTCAAAATGTCTATTTCTCCTGACACGAAAAATAGATTCTATGTAATTTCAAAACAACAACATAACGTATGCACCATTTTATAAAATACTAGCTGTTACCCCCTTCGCACGCAATTTTTAGAACCAAAGTCCTTATATTACTTAGTAAAAGCAATTATGATGTAATATGATGGAAGTTCTATACACATTTTAAAACGTAAGTAGGCATACATCAGGTAGATATGATTTAAGTTCACAGTAAATAGTATCAGAGTTTAACTTAATTATTATATCATGTTTGGCACGTGTAGGAGCATTTCTGGTTCTAATTAATTATATACATAACGTCACAGCTAAATCTGCCTTGTCATCCCGATCAAGAAAACACAAATCTCGGATAAAACAGGTCTCGGAAACTTACTTCGGTTAAAAAGCGTATATTTCCAGTCCTTGTCATGTACTGTATTTCAGGTCTAAGATATTTCCAGTACCATAGTAGAGTTTGCGTTGTTGTTCTGACGAAGAAAAAAAATACATATACTTACGTAGTACCGAGATGCCTACTTCGGTTAATGAGTGCCTACTTAAGACCTTTTAAATTCACTTACCTACTATGCCACAGTTTAGCTTGCCATATTGCCTCGATCAAAATACTATATACGTTTGATTATCTAGTTCTCTGAAATCTACTTTGGTCAAAATCGTGTTGACATAGTTGAGTTTACCTTGTCCTGATGAAGAAAATACACACATTAGTAGGACTGAAAAGCCTATTACAACCTAGAAGGAAGTCCTACCTACTTTTTTTGTACTTTCGATATAAGAGGAAAATCCCTATTAAGGTTATGCAATATTCCAAAATAATCGTTATTAAAGTTTTGCGTTACACTTGCTTTTTGAACTGTATAGCCAAGGAAAGGATGAACCGTTGAGGCATGTTAGTACTCATTTCTCTGTTTTCCATAAGCCATTGTTAAAATGTAATATCATAATGTCAAGGAAGCCCACCAGTTTAAAGTAACTTATGTGAAAACATTCATAACTTTGTTTATTAAGGTTAGTTTTATAACAGTATTTAATACATTAGATGATTTTAATTCGTCACTGGTGCAATCTGGAGTAAAATTTACATATTAATGTTTTATTTACTATCTGCATTACACTACCGATCAAGCACTGTTTACTTATTATTGATAAAATTCAAATGTAAACAGATGTTTCAGTAAGTTTGTCGAACTATAGCTGTCAACAGCTGTTTAGTGCTAGTTTAATTTTAATTATGAAACGTAAAAACTACAATTTTTTCTGAATTCCAAAATATTCCAGGTAACTTTTCTTAACTTTTTCTTCATAAAAACCTTTCTCAGATTTCAATGGGCATTTTACAAAAAGAATAAACTGAATTAGCCAAGCCGTTACCGAGATTAGCGCTTACCAACACATTTCGTCATTCATTTTGATTTATAAGATGAAAAGTACTAAGCATGCCTTTGCGTTGGTAACACACTGTCAGTAGTAATACACATTCGTAACATACAAAAAACTATTTGTAGTGTTGTACACAAATCGCCAGAAGTATCCCCGTAAAGGACGCACAATCAAGGAGTATATTTACAACATTGAGTATGTTGTAAAATCAAATTTATATTAAACATGCGTAAAAGGAGATAAAACTACCCGCAAACTTGAATCAGCCTTTAGCTAGACAGTGACAATAGTAGTCAACGTTAGGTGTGCACTTTTACACAACAAAGTAACGATAAAGTTCGTTATTGTTACTCTGTGTCTACATCCAGTAGCTGTTCTACGGAGTGAGTTGTATTACATTTTGTCTACGTACGTTTATTCTCTAATTGCATATATATATATATATTTCAATAATGTAATTAAATTGCCTTCATGTGTCAGTTTGTCTTCACGCTTAACTTTTTAATATTTTGCAAATCTAAAAAAGATAAACCAGAAACTAGAGTATCACATTAGAAAAGTGTCAATAATGGAGATAGAGTTCAAAAAAATTTAATGCGATTCAGTGTTCGATGGATCCACGTTTGTTTTCGGTTTCAGTAGTGACGCTGCGCCTCATTGATGCTGTTACAAGATACTCTTGGCGATAAAGATAGAGCTGATCGCCCGGCATTAGCATAAATCGGAGACCGGAGTCACCTATCTAAAGTACTGACAGATATCTGTACTGCATCTGAATTACAGTAGACATTCTTGTTCTGTATTTCGCTAAACAACAGCACATTTACGTCCAGTCGTTCAAGGTCTTTAAATTGGCCTTTTCTTAGGCAAATTTGCTTCTTCGCACCACATCTTTTTTAACTCGTTGTCAAACCATTCAAGAATTTTAGCCGTTTCTTCATCGACGATTCTGTAATAGGACGAAAGTTCTGATACTTATTACTATTAAGCAGTAGCGTAATAGTGCACAGGAAATTGAATGTTTAGAAAGGCTAGATTCTCAATTCATACAGTCGTCTATTGTGTCATCATTCTTAGACTTATGACACTCAGAACATTTGCTGCATTTGTAAATAACACATTGTATCCTCACAGAGTTTGGCCAAAGGAACCATAGTTCAAAACTTGTAATTAAAAAAGAAACACGAAAACACAGATAATCTGCTGAGTAAATGCCAATAATAAAATACAAATAGGGCCTCATCAATCACTAAGTAAGGATACGTATAGGAACTCTCCGGTGACAAGGGAATTACATAAGTATCGCTTCTCATAACGAAATAGTATTTCGCCACTCAATCGAGGAAGATATAGACATCACTCTCAATCGCACGTGCGACATACAGGTCCTTTACCCAGTCGTACCACAATGATGTTATCGTGTCCTATTTCGAGGTGAAAACAAACAGAAACACGTTTAAAATAAATTCTTTCGGCTATTTAAGAAGAAGCAGGCCGATGTTATCGCAGCTGGGATGTTAACTCACGTCTGTCAGCATAGTACTGTTACCAGGATTGATTACTAAAGACAGTTAATATTCGATACCGAGAAGTCATACAGGTATGTACCAGTAGGATAACGTGCAGTGATATGGTTTATAATATAAATATAAATACATGATCCCATCAAGTTTGTACAAATTGTAGATTCATAACGTTGTCTTTTTTAGTTTGAACGGTCGCCATATTAGAAAGAAGTTGAGTACAAGCTAGCCAATGAAGTCATCCGAGGTGTCTGTAAATAATGTTTCTGCCAAGTTTGAACTAGTTCAGGATTTCTTTCGCCAGCCCTTAGTGCTCAAACAAGTCTTATGGAATTTACATGTAGCGGCCGACAACACTGGGGAAATCTCAAAGGCCGGTTCTCTTCACACTATGCATTCATCGTATTTCATAGAGGTCATCGCAAACATTTAGAACGATTTTCCAAATATGTGCAGCGATTACAAATTGTGCAGGGATTGTGTATAGATGGCGCGGGTATAGTTTCGGTGAAATGAACATTACAATTTTTTCTCTGTAGTCTTTTTTTTAATCTGCACTATAGCCGAGTCAAGTAATGTTTCATCAGTGGCGCGACGTAACATGATGTACTATAATGTACGGTAGCCAGCTGAAAGATAATTATCGAACTGAAAAAAGAGCCTATTTTTATTCTTAGGCGATACGAATAGTCTGCTTTCGGCCAGATATGTTTTTAAAGATTTTTTGTAATACTTTTAATAGTTTTATTTGAATTTTCTTTACATATGTAAATTATATATGCATACTTTTCACCACTCAATTTCATCACAGTGTTCACCAACGAACATTAAAAAATGTCTTTTTTCGCTTGGCGAAGTTAGGGCGAAGGAGCCTTCTTTGAAACCTAGGGACCAACGGCAGATGACTTCCGAACTACCACCAATGACCGGGTGGACTGCTTGCAAGCACAGTATCGCTCAGCGATAATCCATCAAAGTATGGGGCGCACAAACGTGCACTGGGCGCGTTACACCGCCGCCGCGAGGCACACATTCCCGGAAGTTCCAGCACCTGCAGCCCTACCTGCCCCCCACCGCTCCCAAACAGCAGAGGAAGCCAAGGAGACGTTCCAACCGCCGGAAAAACTGACATGTTAATCTGTTTCAGTGCAGCCCCCGGAGGTTGCCCTCTTACATAAACCAGCGCCTCGAAAGCACCTGAGGACAAGAGAACCGATCGTGAGGCTGACTCACAAACCCTCGCTTTCTGTCCCATGACGCTGTTATCAAGTGGGAAATCTCACTAGTTACCATTGTCTCTGACAGCATGAAAACTCCCAACAAGCTGCTTGCTGCCATATTGGTTTCATTCCAGGAACTCCTCTCCAATGGACATCTTAAACTGGTAATCTGGAAAGCAAAATATGTAGTGACTCGGAGGAACGAGCTTCACCTCTTTGCTGCCGATCACGATGTATTCCTGTCAGCGACGCATCTCTAGCCTGGCACAATGTTTGAACTGTTCCAGGTTACCAGACATCCCGGACGGACAGACACCCACGTGGTCAAAGAAATCGAAGCGGAGGAACCGTTATACTGGTTCAAAAGATAATTGTGCACCGCCAAATCTATATTAATACAAATGACCTCGAGTCCACTGGTGCAGCTGTCCATGTTGGTGCTCGGAATTATTTGTCGGCAGCTTATTTTGCTCCGTCCGCTGTTCCCCGCCCTAATAGGTTGACGCCCTACTTGGCTGTGGGACCACCGTCATCGTTGGCGGTGACCTCAATGCCAAGCAACAGGTATAGCACAGCTTATATAGAAGAAAGAGGAGAAACTCATGTAGCTGCACCCGTGGACCCCACGTGTTATCCGACTCAGCTCAACGCCCTACCTTATGTCATTGACACGTTTGTGTTTAATAGAACTGCAGCATCAGGTGGAAGTGCTTTTAACATAGGGCCAATCAGGCCCTCCAGCAGATCCTGTAGCTCTGATAACTTGTTTAGTTACAGTTTTCAACGATACGATCCAACTAAATAACTCCCCCACGAGCTGGAAGGTGGCATGGTCATCCTTATTCCAATGCCCGAAATCCTGCTTGTTCTCTCAGAATATACGCTCTATTTCACTCCCGCCATATACAAACCCTTCGAGAGGCTCTTCCTGTCGTCTGACTCCTTAAATGGATGGTTTTATTTGACAAGGAAAGTTAGGCTTCAGACGCAACCACTCAGCTAGTGCTTGTTGTCAACATGATAGTTGATAACGTCAACTTCAACCTGTGCTCAGTTGCAGTGTTCCTTGACGTCAGTAAGGCGTTTGACAAAATCTGTTTTGAGGGTCTACCCTAAAATCTGGCAGAATCATCGGTGCCACCCTGCAATGTCGATCTCCTACGATCTTATCAGACTGACCGATCATTTCGTATCTGTGTCAATGGAGAGATATCGTCATTGAGAGCAATGGATGTCGGCGAGCCCCAGGACAGAGTCCTGGGCTCAGTATTGCATCTAATAGTGTGGGAGTTAAAAGTATGGATACACTCTGTTTAGTTTTATGGATAAAGTTGGAGGGATGGAACTCAGGACACCTTCCTAGGAAATAGAAGTGAACTTTTTAGTCATTGTTACCACTTTTCCCATTTCCCCAAAACGGGATTTCCTGGGGAGGGGCGGCTCAAAAGTTTTAAATGTAAAACACCCATTAAGTGACATCTTATTTGAAAGGTCTTGATAAAAGAAGAACATGGGAAGCTAGATAAGGGAACAAGCTTAACGTAATTGTAACAAAATGCTAGTGCTTCTGTAACTTTACCTAAACAAATTCTAAACTGCCCTCCAACAAGCCTATTTTGGGGAAATAGTGACTTTTAGTTCCTAGAGAGGTGTTCTGAGTGTCATTTTTCTATCTTTGTCCATTTAAGGTTGAGCAGGATCCACTCATGCTTCATCTGAATTAATTTCAATAAGCTGCCATTTTGTCCTGGGTCGAGATAGAAAGCTCTAGTTTCCACTGCTCTTCATCTTTTATCAAGACCTTTCAAATGAGAAAAAACGAGTCTTTACATTTTAAAATTTTGAGTCACCCCTCTCCTCCCCCAAAACCCCATTTTCGATAAATGGGCAAAGTTGTAACAGCAACTAAAAAGTTCACTTCTATTTCATAGAGAGGTGTCCCGAGTACCATCCCTCCATCTGTATCAATTTATTAATAAAACAGACAGTGGGTAACGAAATTTAAACTAACTTTTAATTTTTATTACTGCAAATTTTGTTGTATTTTCATGTTTGTAATAAGAAGTACGGAATTTCGAACCGAATACTTAAAACTACAAGTCCATTTTCTTGGTTTGAATTTATTTTTTATGATGATAGTATTGTGAATGTATCTGGGATTTTTTCAGTTTCCATTGTTCAGTGATCTAAGAAATAACCAATACTGCGTTTATGATCCGATATCTTCCTCAAATGGATGACTAGACTAATATATAACTACAATCATCAAGATACACTACAACAAAGTTAATATGTTGGCAGTGGCAGACGCCGTATGCATCTCTCGTCTGATTGTCCCATGATACTATAGTCAAGATCACACAGTACAAATCTGACATTGAAGGTGTTAGAATAAACAAATCATTCTTAAGTGCTGTGACATGCATAAGTAAGATATCATAACAAGCATGTTATGTGTCAACCTCACATACAGTACTTCCAAGATACGAGCTTAATAAAATAAAGACTAATTATTAATAGTTGAACTAAAGGCAGACAGCTGAACATTTAACATGAAAAAAGGAGACACATAAAAGACTGGAGTCTGATTTTGTGAGGGAGTTTCTCATCGCTAGGTCCTTACACCCCTGTTTTCCTGCTATTCATGAACGACTTTCCTAAAAGCGGCATAACTGCAGGGATTTGCTTGTTTGCGGACAATAACTCCTATATGTGAAGGCTAAAAATCAAACCCCCTTAGAAGTAAAAAATGTATGAGGAAACAAATTTTCTATTTCAATGATTTCATGAGAACCACCTACTTCTCACTCGAGGAAAGACACAAGCTATTGAGTTTTGTATCACTGAATCAAGGCTTTATTACTACATCTCTGTTGTTATCGTAAATCAAGAAGTGAAGCCGGTTGTCGAGAGTATATTTCTCGGGATCGTCTTTGAGTTTGGCACTCACGTTGAACAAGTTTGTTAAAAAAGTTAGCTCTGGAATCTTTACTTTGAGGTGAAGAGAAAACTTTACTTGTGGCCTACTATGGAATTATTTGTTATACCTCTCATACGGCGTTGCTGATTAGAGCCACGAATCACAAAAAACAAATCTCTTTTTAAATTACAAAAGAGTGTTTTGATAAATATATTTAATAAAAGCAGTCGATTTTCGTGTAGAACTCTATTTAAAAAAAACAATTTATTAACATTTTCAGCAGTATATTTACTTTCGACAGTTTTGTTTGTGTCGAAAAATATTAATTTCTTCGAGACTGTCGTGGGCATTACCTTTAAATCCTCAGAGTTCCCACACATAAAACTACCTTTTTTCCAAAACTATCTCGTTTATAGAGACGAGAAACTTTTTAATTAATTACCGGAGTGGCTGAGGCAGGAAAGTCATGATGTTGAGGAGTTCCTGATTCAACACTGATAACAAAGTGATTTAAAATATTTCGCTATAAGAAAATGACTAGTTAAGAATTCTTATTATTTTAACCTATATTGATAAAATAAGCATATTGTTATAGATAATAGATGATGTTTTACAGTTAATGCTGTTGTAAATAAAGAGATTGAGATAAATTACAGATTATTAAATCGAGCCCCTTCTCATTTCATTCCTCTCTGACACTAAACGAACACTTCTAGAGTTAACCATTCATTATCTTACTATGTTTGAATTTTTTCATTATCCAATGTACAAAATGTATGTGGTATTTATAGTAAAATACCTCTTCCCCAATGAATTCTAGACCTCAAGATCTATAGGACTACATAAAATGTGGCCTTAGCAAGAAATCAATGAATGGAAGGAATCAGTTTTCCTGATGGGTGTCTTTAGGCTGTAATATATTTCATCATTAATACGTTCAACTGGATAAGAACATTTTTTGTATGATCTGGTTATCCTCCCCCGACTTAGTCATATGTTTTAGCCTACGTTACCTCTAATTGTGAAGCACAAAACCCAATAATAGTTTCCACGTGGTTACCAGCCTCCATCAATTATAAAATACATATAGACATATATTTAAGTCAGGTTGACCTTCATGTGAGATAAAAGTTGTTTTGCAAACAGGTTCACAAAAGCTCTCGAAAGACAGTTTCACCAAGCTCCCAATCTTTGCAAGTCTTAAGAACATAATATCACCTTTCTCTCCCGAAAAGAAGTCAGTGTGAGTATGTTATTTGTTTTACGTCATGGGCCTTCTTTAATAAAGTTATAAGTATTAGTATTACAAGGGATGACTAACTCATAGTAACTGATTTTTTAAAGTTATACCGAAAAATAATATAAAATTAAATAGCAAATTATTGTACAAGTCTTACATTATAGAAATGTACAGTTTATTAACAGGGATTTTATTACATTTTTTAATTAACGAACTCTCACACACAATTCAAATAGTTTGGTATATGTGCTATGTGCATGAAAGCTTGTTGTGTATTAAAGTAAATGCCATACTAAGTTTAGCAGTAATTACAAAGCAAATGTAATAGAATTAAGCTATATAAATTCAAGTTTATTTGTCTGTTGGCTATAAAATCAACTTCCTGTAAATGTTCTTGATCTGATTCTTCTTCTTACTTCTCTCCGAATAACTGAAGTCTAGTCAAGGAACATTCACTCTTCCGGTTGAACATTGAAGTTGGTTATAGAAATATTCATCATGGTATGTATTTTTTATCCAAAGTAATCTTATAATTCTTTTATTTGTGCACGATAATCTTTGTTATTCTGCAACATTTTGTATCTCTAATTTTAAATTGCTTCAAATGTTTTCATATATGTTTCACCTATATATGTTTAGAAATAATAAAGTTTGAGGTTATAGAACAATCAATCTTTCAGCTATGTGAAATATAGTACAACTCTTTTATACCCAGTGTTTGTTACATAGTTTTAACTTATGCAACACTTTGTGTCATTAATATCAAAATTCAAATAATTTTCAGTAAGTTAAATGTTTAATTTGGCCATTTTACATGCCTATAAGATGCATGATATATAGGCATTTTTTATAGGCCTATAAGAGGAACATGATGAACATGAAAGTATAAATGTAACAGAGAACAATTAAATTTTGGAATCCCAAAAAATTGTTTAAAATCTTGTAAAGAGGCCTAGGCCTAGTAGTATAATAAGCTACTAGTAATGCTACCTGCCATCAATGTCTTTAACGAAAATATCCTTTGATATAGGCTAGTACTGAATTCTTTAATATAAAAATTCCAATAGGGCTGATCACAAATATTTGAAAGAGATACATTATTACAAAGTTGTCAACTATTTTTTACAATATTTATGTAGGAAGAAGCAATGAACACCACATTTGACTGAGTACACATATATAGAATATATGTTAATAATATAGCTTATATAGAATAATGTTTATATAAGCCATGTTATCTCTAATGATCTAAAACACTATCAATATCTTAACCCTCCGACTAGCATTCAATGGATATCCGTTGATTTTAACCGCGCGCCCACCCTCACAATCTCATTTGTTAAAATATGTAAACAATCAAGTAGCCTAAGTATATTATCGTGATTCATATATCATTGGAAAGTTTTGTCGAACACAGCACTGGTTATTTATAGTTCTATGAACGGGGAAATTTTAGAACAACTGTCCTGTTTTCGTCATAAAAATAATAGTTGCGTCCACTTTGTTTTTGGAATGCTTTTTAAACGATATTTTATTTTATATGTAACTATAATAAATTTGTAACATTAAGGTTACTATAACATTTAACAAAACCCAATTAAACATCAGGATAACTGTTTTTATCAAGGTATTTGTTTTTTAGAAACGCATTATACAGATGTTCCTTTTTACTAACCATAAAAAACAAGGTTTTTCTTACAATATTTATTATTATAATATGCTCTAGTTTATTGTTAATAAAATGATACCAAATGGTGTTAGGTTTACAGTGTATAACAATTATAAACATTTTTACAAATTTATGTGTTTTTGATCACAAAAACCACACTTCTTATACTACTTTTGCGCTAAAACTAATTTATTTATCCAAATACTCATACAAAACTATACATTTTTTGAAACAAGACTAAATTTGTGACCTACCTTGAAATTTATATACTTCACTATATTTTCCAGGCACTTCTCCCCTTTTTTTACATGAAATTTATAAAAAAATCCCCACTCACCGTAAAAAATTAAATTGAACATATTTTTTTTTATATAAAGTTTATACATTTTACGAATACTTAGTGCTACTGTAAATCACATAGTGAAATATAAATATGGAATGATAGTGGGTTTATTGTTTAAGTTATTCCTGACACGTTTTTACCAGTGACTTGATTTTACTGATTTTATTAAAAAAAAGATATATAATATAATAGAGAGGTATTTTAACTTTGTTTGTCCAAAAAGTACATGATCCCAAATATATGTATATGTAATCGAAATAAATCAATAAAAGGTTATTATTATTGTAAATTGACTGGCTTAAAAAGTCAAAATTCTTGAGAATATCTTCGTAAGTAAATAAATTCAGTTCTTATTAGGTTATTAATCTTAAAAACTATTTATAGGTGAATGTCCCTAAACAACGCAGGACGTTTTGTAAGAAGTGCAAAGTCCATAAGCCCCACAAGGTAACACAGTACAAGAAGTCCAAGGAACGACATGCTTCCCAGGGTAGGAGACGTTACGACAGGAAACAGCAAGGTTACGGTGGCCAAACAAAACCTATTTTCAGGAAAAAGGTAAGCTCTATCCTTATATATATGTATCTTTACATCCAGTTTGGAAAAATTAAAATTTAAAATTATACTAAATGGTTGAATGGCCATTAAGATTAATACTCTTGTATTTTATGTTATTGCTCTCACACACACATTATGTGCGCACAAAGCCAACTTCTTTTAATTTATTTTTTCATAAGTCAATATCCATACAGATGTTAGTTCGCAGTGGTTAATGTATACACATGTAGTTATTAATTATTTTACAGTATATAAGGTGGCTTTTATAAATGAGTAACTCATGTAATCTTGGAAGATACAAATCCGATAACAAAGTTTAAATGGAGATTCTTTTTTGGATCTAGAGACATTTAAAACTATGTACATCAAACTTTCTAAAAAAAAGCCGCCATTTTCTAGTATAGTGCTCAGGTTTTTTTTTATTTGCAATATTTCATATATCTGTAGACTAACTACTAAATTAAAACACAGATTTATTTTTATTTGTTTGTTTTTGTCACTTATTATCAGATTATATCATCTTAGAAAAATATATGCATATTTATGAATAATTGTTTATGTGACAATTTATTATCATAATTTATTTTACAATTTAGTACTTAATAAGTAGATCACCAGTGCTAGTAGTTTTCAATGGCAAAAAAAGTGCATTTAATAAGGATTTGATTATTTTACTAAGGGGAGAGCATGTCAACTAAATTCAGCACCAAGTTCATGCTATGCTATGTAAGTGTTATTGTGTTTTCTGAAAATAAATATTACTGAAGTATAAACTTCTTGGTTTATTCTAAATTAAAAATAAATAATTTTGTAAATCAACTTTTTTTAACTGGCTAAAAGGAGTAAATTAATTGTTCGTACATTCAATCTGATTTAAATAGTACCTAGTACAAATTTGTAATAATAAATGTTATTAATATTAAAAAATACTTTTTTGATACATAAGAAACAAAATAATGTTGATCAATCATGAGCCCCACTTTTTGTTTTACAAATATTTGTTGTTAAAACTTATACATTGTAGTCCAATTTAATGTTTACGATCCTACTTAACGTAGGCGTAAATAATTATTTTCTTGTGCCACTGCACACACTCGTACCGTGTTTTGGTACTTGAACTGAAATTGAATACTGCATTTGAAAACACCATCTTTTTCTATTTTTATTCTTAATGTTTTTATAAACTATCAGCCCTGAAATTACTAATTTTATACCATGAAAGAGCCGTGAATTTGATGGTTAAGATTGAGTGAGAACTCTTAAACAGATTGGTGCACTGGCGATCGGCCTGACAGTAAATATTGTTGGACGTTTGCACCAGTGCTAGAACATCGGCAACTACCAGCTTGTGTGGACTAGGGTCTTCACATTCTAGATGCTTGCCTACATTATTAATACTATTGTATCATTTGGACTTCTCTGTTGGGATATATATATTAATTTCCCTAAAACTGTTGGTTTCCAGAAATGAATCAGGTAATTCGCTCAGTCTTATTTTGCTTGTGCTAAATAAAACAATTGGTGCACTGGCGATCCGACTGACAGTAAATATTGTTGGACGTTTGCACCAGTGCTAGAACATCGGCAACTACCAGCTTGTGTGGACTAGGGTCTTCACATTCTAGATGCTTGCCTACATTATTAATACTATTGTATCATTTGGACTTCTCTTTGGGAGATACATATTTATTAATTTCCTTAAAACTGTTGGTTTCCAGAAATGAATCAGGTCATTTGCTCAGCCTTATTTTGCTTGTGTTAAATAAAACAATTGGTGCACTGGCGATCCGCCTGACAGTAAATATTGTTGGACGTTTGCACCAGTGCTAGAACATCGGCAACTACCAGCTTGTGTGGGCTAGGGTCTTCACATTCTAGATGCTTGCCTACATTATTAATACTATTTTATCATATGGACTTCTCTGTTGGAATATATATATTAATTTCCCTAAAACTGTTGGTTTCCAGAAATGAATCAGGGAATTCGCTCAGCCTTATTTTGCATGTGCTAAATAAAACAGATTGGTGCACTGGCGATCCGCCTGACAGTAAATATTGTTGGACGTTTGCACCAGTGCTAGAACATCGGCAACTACCAGCTTGTGTGGACTAGGGTCTTCACATTCTAGATGCTTGCCTACATTATTAATACTATTTTATCATATGGACTTCTCTGTTGGAATATATATATTAATTTCCCTAAAACAGTTGGTTTCCAGAAATGAATCAGGTAATTCGCTCAGCCTTATTTTGCTTGTGCTAAATAAAACAGATTGGTGTACTGGCGATCCGCCTGACAGTAAATATTGTTGGACGTTTGCACCAGTGCTAGAACATCGGCAACTACCAGCTTGTGTGGATTAGGGTCTTCACATTCTAGATGCTTGCCTACATTATTAATACTATTTTATCATGTAGACTTCTATGTTGGAATATACGAGGGCTGTTTTTTTTTTCAAGTTCCGTTTGTTTCTCCAAATAACCAGCGTAGTGGCGGGAGGCGGGGCTGCGTGTTGTGCAATTGCGCCGCTCCCCCACTACAACCAACGCCGTTGCCGGCTCCAATCCATCAGTCGTAGCCGAGCTACGGGCGAGTAAAGATGGCCGCTACGATTCAATTCTCCCGCCAGTTGTGAGTTGCGGAAGTGTGATTCGTTTCCTTCAAGCTGAAGGATGTAGTGCTGCTGAAATCCATCGCAGAATGAGTGTTGTGTATGGTGAACACTGTATGAGTGATAGCGCGATAAGAAAATGGTGTAGGCTATTTGCTGAAGGTCGAAACAGACGTCCATGACGAAGGGGCGGTCAAGGACGCAAGTCGTCGTCGCTACTGCAAGTTTGGTTGAACGAGTTGACCAAGCGATCCGGGAGAAACGGAGGTTTACAATTTGATGAACTTTCTACCGAATTTCCAGCCATTTCAAGGTCTTCCTTGTACAAGATTGTGACCACCGAGCTAGGGTACCGAAAAATTGTGTGTGCCCGTTGGGTACCCAAAATGTTGAGTGAGGATCACAAAACGAAGCGAAATGGCGTCAGCCCTAACTTTTCTGACGCGATATGACAACGAGAAAGACAGTTTTTTAAAGTCTATTGTTACTGGGGGATGAAACTTGGGTCCTGTATGAAAATCAGAAACCAAGGAACAATCAAAGCAATGGATGCACACTCACTCCCCTAGCAAGCCCAAAAAATTCAAGCAGACTTTGACCAAAAGGAAAACAATGGCTACAGTGTTTTGGGACCAAAAAGGTGTGCTTCTGGTTGAGTTCATGCAACAGGGAACAACGATAACAAAGGAATCATACTGTGAGACTCTACATCGCCTCCGGAGAGCAATACAAAACAAACGGAGAGGAATGCTGTCATCCGGCGTGGTCCTGATCCACGATAATGCACGACCGCATAGTGCCAATGTCACAAAACAAACTTCTGCAAAAGTTCAAATGGGAAGTTTTCGGACCATCCGCCGTATAGTCCTGACTTGGCGCCCAGTGACTATCACCTCTTTCGAGAAATGAAGGCGTGGTTAGGTGGACGACGCTTCGCTGACAACGAAGAGCTTCAAGCAACTGTAAGGGTCTACCTGAGCTCACTGGCGGCAGACTTCTTCGAGGAGGGTATAGGAAAGCTTGTCTCTCGCTACGACAAAGTGCCTCAACATTTTTGGTGACTACGTAGAAAAATAAGTAAGAAATTACGAATCTTTTGGTAATAAAATCATCTTTTTATCTCAATGTGTTTTATTATTTATGGCCTATCGGAACTTGAAAAAAAAAACAGCCCTCGTATATCAATCAATCAATCAATCAATCAAAATGCTTTATTTACAATTTCATCAAGAAAAATGTAATGGCGTCAAAATACAGAATTGTCTTCATGCTTCTTGCTTTACATAAATTAGTAGGTTTGTGTCATGGTGAAGAATTCCTCCAATGTGTATAGCGGTCGTTCCACCAGCCAGTCCTGTAGTTGTCTCTTCAGTTGTTGGGGTGTTCAGGTTCTTCAGTGATTCTGGTAGTGCATTATACAGTTTACGTCCGATGTACGACGGCTTCTTGCTGTACTTGTGTAGTGTGGTGTAGTGGAAGTATGTAGTCTTTTGCTCGTCTCGTGTTGTAGTGGTGGATATTCTCCCCTCGTCTGTAGTCCTGCTGGTGTGTGTGGGTAAACAACAGTGTGGATATAGTGACTTATCACTGTTAGAATTCCTAGTGCTTTGAAAGATTCTCTACAACTCTCTGTTGGTTTTAGATCAGCAAGTGTTCTTATTGCTTTCTTTTGTAGGACTAGGATTCTATTTAGGTTTTGTTTGGTTGTGCCACCCCACACTATCAAACCATAACCTAATGTGGGATTCAATCAAGGCGTAGTAGGCTGCTTTCGCTATATCGAGTCCTCCAATCCACTTCATTCTTCTCACAACAAAAACTCCTGATGCCAGCTTCTTGCTCAAATTATTGACATGTGTAGTCCAGGAAAGATCAGAGTCTATGGTAACTCCCAGTAATTTGGCTTCTTTTTCTACCAAGAGATCAGGAATTTTTGGTATCTCGTCCAGTCGCCTACTAAAGTTTTATGCAGGTTGTCTTTTTTGGATTTATTACCAGGTCGTTTTGGAGACAGTAGTGAAGTGTTTCTTGCGTTGATGATATTATGTCAGAGTGGAGCTCTTCAGCAGTATTTGTGGTTAGAAGGAGAGTAGTGTCATCGGCATACATTACAGAGTTATAATTTAATGGAATTTGGGAAAATCATTGGTAAAAAGGACAAACAGAAAAGGGCCCAAAAACTGAGCCTTGTGGTACTCCTCTATTTGAGGGTTGAAAGGTGGATTTGAAGGATGTCTTCTTACCATTTGTTGATGTTTGTAATTCTACAAGCTGTTGGCGTCCTTCTAGGTAACTCGCTATCCAGTTCCCCCGACCCTCCCCTGACACCTAGAGTTGCCAGTTTAGTTAGAATGAGGTCGTGTCCCAAGCAGTCGAAAGCCTTGCTATAGTCAACCCATAACAGCTGCTACAAGTTTGTTGTCCTCCAGCTGATCTGTGACACATTCAACTAGGCTGACTAATGCACTTAGTGTTGATCTTCCTTTTAAGAAGCCGTGCTGATGTTTTGTTAGCAGCTCTTGGTTTTGCAGATGTTCAGTCATCCTTTTTGATTGCAATTTTTTCTATTATTTTTGAAAATGTGGATATCAATGAGATTGGCCGATAGTTCTCTAATTTTGTAGTTGTTCCAGTCTTGTGTTTTGGGTAAATCTTCGATAATTTTAGTAATGATGGGAAGTGTCCTTGTTCAAATGATTTATTTATCACAGCAGCAAGGGGGGCAGCGAGTTGTGTTCAGCACAATGCTTGACAGCCTTGGATGGTACCTCATCCACAAACCACATGATAATTTTGATTTGAGAGAGCTAATTATTTCTAAAAAACTTCTTTTTCATTGGTTGGAGCAAAGTTGAAACACTTCAATGTATTGCCTAATGGGAGGGTTTTGAATTGACTGCGGGACATAATGCAGATCATTTTCTGTTTTTTATCAGTGTATTTTCTGCTACTTCTGCAAAAAATTTATTTAGGTTTTCAGCAATCAACGAGGGATTGTTTTCAAATGTACCATTTATTTCCATTTGAAGAGGTGTTACACTTGGATTTTTAGCCTGCTTCTCTGAGTTTATTATGGTCCACAGTGCTTTTGATTTATTGTCGGATTTATTTTATGTATTCTGTTGCTGCAGTACGTTTAAGGTTTCTAAGCTTGAGGTCGTAGTCTTTTTTCTTAGTGATCATTTCAGCCTTATCTGCAGCATTGCCAGTTACTTCATATTTCCGAAAGGCCCTGAGAAAAATTTCTTTCAATCTCCTGGCTTCTTCATCGTACTTGCCATTTTGCTTAGATCTTTTTTTGGTTCTTGATTTCTTATTTGGGCAAGTTAAGTCCAGATTCAGCCTTACATTCCTGTAAAAGGCATTGTACATTTCTTCAGCATCAGGCTCATTATACACACAGCTCCAGTCTACTTTCATAAGCTCCGTTTTAAGATTTTGAAGATTTTGTTTACTGAAATTTTCTTCTGTGTTCACTCACTGATGTTTGTGGGATTTTTACTTTCTAGGTGTAAAAGACATTGTTGGCCTGTGTGATCTGATAAGCCTGTTTGAAAAATATTGAATTTGACAGTTGAATTGGGCATGTTTAGTGCATATGCAGTCTATAGATGATTTGCAAGTGTTAGTTATGCGTGTTTCTGGGAGAGGGAGGCGTATTATTCCATGACTTAGCAGCTCTTCTTCAAAATGTTGGTTTTCTGGAATTGTCAGTTTAGTCTGTCAAAATTAACGTCACCCATTAAAAGTATTGGATTTTGTCTCTGCTCGAATATTTTTCCAGGTACTAAGCTATCATCTCGATTGCTTGTTTACTTTGTCCTCCTGGAGGTCTATAAACTCCCAATATATGTAGTGATTGTTTGTTAATTTTGATCTTTATCAAGGCTGCTTCACACACTAATTCTATGCAGTAGTTGGCAATATCCGCTGCTTCTCCCTCAATGCCTGATGTTTCCTCCAGATATATCGCAACTCCTCCAAGTTTATGATTGCCTCTGCTGAAAGCTGTAATTAGTTTATATCCATGGATTGATATTGAGCGTAGATTATCTTGATTTAGCCCATGTTCAGTTAATATCAGTACTGTTGGGCGCCAACTGGTTCAGAAAATGATTTAGCCTCTCAACTTTTTTAGACAGTCCCCTTATATTCTGGGTGGAAAATTGAGATTTCTGAGGCTGAGTCCTTTTTTTCAGAGTTGGAGTTGATGAAAATCCTGTGGTTTTGTATGTTTTTGTGTCTTTCCTGTTTTGGTTGGCAGTTTTCTAAAAAAAGCGTTTTCATTTTTTGAGGCGACACTTCCATATTGATGTATATTTGTGGGGGTTGACTTGGGTTAGAAAAGTTTTTACTGATGGGTTTATTTTGGCGTTGCTGGGGTTTGAAAATGGTCACTTTCTGAGCATCCCTTGAGGGCTTCAAGTTCTCTAGTTACAAACTCCTCAAGGGTTTCTCCACTTGGGAGGATTTTAGCACTCAGTGGTGGTTTTTTCTCTCTTCTGATCCCTTCAATTAATCCTTCATTTACAGTAGTCCTTCTCAAGCCTGTTTCTACATTGGCAGGTTCTTCATGCCGAGCTTTGTTTTTGGCTACTTGGAGAGATACACTGAAATGGTTCCTCTCCTTCCCAGTTTGTTTTTTGCTCTTACTTAGCATCTAGTAAGAGCTATATTAATTTCCCTAAAACTGTTGGTTTCCAGAAATGAATCAGGGAATTCGCTCAGCCTTATTTTGCTTGTGCTAAATAAAACAGATTGGTGCACTGGCGATCCGCCTGACAGTAAATATTGTTGGACGTTTGCACCAGTGCTAGAACATCGGCAACTACCAGCTTGTGTGGACTAGGGTCTTCACATTCTAGATGCTTGCCTACATTATTAATACTATTGTATCATTTGGACTTCTCTTTGGGAGATACATATTTATTAATTTCCTTAAAACTGTTGGTTTCCAGAAATGAATCAGGTCATTTGCTCAGCCTTATTTTGCTTGTGTTAAATAAAACAATTGGTGCACTGGCGATCCGCCTGACAGTAAATATTGTTGGACGTTTGCACCAGTGCTAGAACATCGGCAACTACCAGCTTGTGTGGGCTAGGGTCTTCACATTCTAGATGCTTGCCTACATTATTAATACTATTTTATCATATGGACTTCTCTGTTGGGGAATATATATATTAATTTCCCTAAAACTGTTGGTTTCCAGAAATGAATCAGGGAATTCGCTCAGCCTTATTTTGCATGTGCTAAATAAAACAGATTGGTGCACTGGCGATCCGCCTGACAGTAAATATTGTTGGACGTTTGCACCAGTGCTAGAACATCGGCAACTACCAGCTTGTGTGGACTAGGGTCTTCACATTCTAGATGCTTGCCTACATTATTAATACTATTTTATCATATGGACTTCTCTGTTGGAATATATATATATATATATATATATATATTAATTTCCCTAAAACAGTTGGTTTCCAGAAATGAATCAGGTAATTCGCTCAGCCTTATTTTGCTTGTGCTAAATAAAACAGATTGGTGCACTGGCGATCCGCCTGACAGTAAATATTGTTGGACGTTTGCACCAGTGCTAGAACATCGGCAACTACCAGCTTGTGTGGATTAGGGTCTTCACATTCTAGATGCTTGCCTACATTATTAATACTATTTTATCATGTAGACTTCTATGTTGGGATATATATATATATATATATATATATATATATATATATATATATATTAATTTCCCTAAAACTGTTGGTTTCCAGAAATGAATCAGGTCATTTGCTCAGACTTATTTTGCTTGGACAAAATAAAACGGATTGGTGCACTGGCGATCGGTCTGACAGTAAATATTGTTGGACGTTTGCACCAGTGCTAGAACATTGGCAACTACCAGCTTGTGTGGACTAGGGTCTTCACATTCTAGATGCTTGCCTACATTATTATTACTATTTTATCATTTGGACTTCTCTGTTGGACTTATATTAATTTCCTTAAAACTGTTGGTTTACAGAAATGAATCAGGTCATTTGCTCAGCCTTATTTTGCTTGTGTTAAATAAAACAATTTTTGCACTGGCGATCCGCCTGACAGTAAATATTGTTGGACGTTTGCACCAGTGCTAGAACATCGGCAACTACCAGCTTGTGTGGACTAGGGTCTTCACATTCTAGATGCTTGCCTACATTATTAATATTATTTTATCATTTGGACTTCTCTGTTGGGATATATATATATATATATATATATTAATTTCCTTAAAACTGTTGGTTTCCAGAAATGAATCAGGTCATTTGCTCAGCCTTATTTTGCTTGTGTTAAATAAAACAATTTTTGCACTGGCGATCCGCCTGATAGTAAATATTGTTGGACGTTTGCACCAGTGCTAGAACATCGGCAACTACCAGCTTGTGTGGACTAGGGTCTTCACATTCTAGATGCTTGCCTACATTATTAATACTATTTTATCATTTGGACTTCTCTGTTGGGATATATATTAATTTCCTTAAAACTTGGTTTCCAGAAATGAATCAGGTCATTTGCTCAGGCTTTTTTTGCTTGGACTAAATAAAACGGATTGGTGCACTGGCGATCGGCCTGACAGTAAATATTGTTGGACGAAATAAATACAACATAACTTCCTATTGAGATAATCACGGTTTTTTAGTGTTGCAGGTATAAATAATTTGATCAAAATCTTAAAATAACTCAACAAGTTAGTTATAAAATGTTACTCTTTGATTGTGAAGCAAATTTTTGATAGGGACAAACATAACACGTTAACAGTGACGGCTTATTTTCAGGATGATTTTTTTTGTTAAACGTCTTAAGTATAGTGAGAAATGTATGTAGGGTTCGCAATTGTGCAAAATAATTATTCCCAATATACTTGTTATCTTCTCCATGTATCCTATGTGGTACCTTAAAAAAATAATTTTACCTTAAAAGTTGGAGCAATTGTGCGTCCAACGGGGTACACAATAGTCTACGATATTTATTCAAACGTGGGTGGGATCACATTTAACAATCCACCAAGACAGGGAAACAATAAAAATGTAATAAGGAAATTCATAGCAACATGTAACCATCTGGCGCACAACATGTTTTATGACTCCTCTCATATGTACCCAACTAGGTACACACACAATGTTAGTTGTGAAATATTGCATGTAACCAGCCAATGGGGTACATGTTGTCCGTTGTGGACGTGTTAATGTATTTTTTTTATAGCCACCTCACTCAATTTGGATTAACAAGCTTGATGAAGAATTCTTTTTCTATGTGGAATTTGTGGATTTGCTTAATTTAATCAACTGAAAATGATTTATGAAGTGTCTCGTTTGTAATTATTATCGGCTTTTCAACTTGTTATAGTGAATTTTTTAAGGATAGTGTAATCTTTAGGTAATATCTGTTATACAACAAAGTACCATTGCACTGTGATTACAGGGACTACTTAATAATAATGTTGTTGTACCTTTGCAACAGTGCTACAAACAACGGCAGCATCCTCTCGTGTGGGCTTGGGTTCCACAGATTCTAAATGCTTGCCTACAGTCAGTAGTATTAAAGTATGGAACACTGTATTATTTCATTTTTTTGTGTGAATTTGTATTGTTGCTAATTTATGAGTTAAAAAACCATGTATAGTTCTTAACAAAAGTCCTTATATAGTTGTTAATAGCTACTTTGCATTACATTTGGTTAAGTTGGAAATGAATCAATAATGGCAATTAACTTGATATTAGATATAATAACAGACTTTAGAATAAGTGCTTGAACATTAGACTGCGACAATATTATTTTAGTCACTAGTAATACTAAAAACACGTTTTCCCCAAGTATTCTTTAGAAAAAAAAAAATTATGGTTGCCTGTAAAGTCGGTTTTTACGGGGCGAAGATTTTACGTGACAACGTCTTTTTCTCGGTAGAATATTTATTGATATGAATATTATTAAATTGCACAATAGGAACAAGGAATTGAATGAAAATAAGAATTGCACAAATTTTAACTATAGAAATATATTTTGTTTACTAAAAACATTGTACATAATTTGAAATTAATTAAAATTTGTTATTGTAAATGGTAAAGTTGAATAAAACATTTACTAAAATTGGAATTTGAAATTCTTGCTAAACACAGTTAAATTCTAACTCCCGCGCGTGGTGATTGGTCGGTTTAGTTTGTTTGGTCGCACTGTTATGACAGGTTAGAGGTTATAATTTGTTATTTTAAATGTTTGACTAGCAATACGCGCTGTTTCTTCTCAATCGACTGAATTACGATTGATTGCAGAGTGATTTAAACTAATAATTTACTTAACACTATCAACATTTGTCAATAGTGTGACATAAACCTATAAACTCAGTTTCTCAAACTTTTGTCAGGTTTCTCAACTTTTGTGTCAATCTAACAATTAATCAATCAATCATAGTTTACGATAATGAAATATCAGTGTACAATTATTTACCTTTATTGTTGTAGTTGTTGTAAATGACGAATCTAAGCACTCCACATTTTCACGAATAAACATAGTTATCTGCTTTATCCCGTGCGGCGGACCCACTGGACGGGCATCGTAACGTTACCGGGCGTTACACTTTCTCATGAGTGACTCCGAGCCGCAACCTAATTTAAGACGTTGTCACGTCAAAAATTATTCATTTAGAATCATTCCTAGCACTGTAAGTTAAATACTGCTTAGGCAGTTCATTTTTCTGGTAGAGTTTATACATTTTTCTGTCACTATTTAGTTTGTTATTTTGCAGGAACAATCAGTAATTTCGTCATCCATGGGTAATTTTAAGCTTAGTTTTTTATTGGACTAAATAAAACAAGATTGGTGCACTGGCGATCGGCCTGACAGTAAATATTGTTGGACGTTTGCACCAGTGCTAGAACATCGGCAACTACCAGCTTGTGTGGACTAGGGTCTTCACATTCTAGATGCTTGCCTACAGTTACCTTTAATCAGTTTTATCTGAGATAATTCTGTCAAATCTTCTACTGTTGTGGTTACGCCTACTGATCAGAGATGTATAATTGTATACCCTGTCTGTTCAGGCTAAAACCACCAAGAAGATTGTGCTGAGGATGGAGTGCACTGACTGTAAATACAGGAAACAGATTCCTCTGAAGCGCTGCAAGCACTTCGAGTTGGGAGGAGATAAGAAGAGGAAGGTAAATAACCTCATATTTATTATCATTGAGTTTTGTTGAAATTAGTTTTTGCAACATCTATGGATTGTTGAACTGTAAATTCCTGTTATGTTCTGGTTCTTGGTTGATTAGAATGTTTGTTCTTTTTACTAGTCACTCGCATAAATTAAGTTTAATTCAATTATTCAGAGATTTACTTTATTTTAATTTGACTGATAAGTTTGTGTATTGTAGTTAGTCATAAATCTTTATTTACTTATTCGTTAAAAATCATGAATGTGTCTTGGGCAATATTATTAAAAACGTTGTTGATATATGTATAAAAATATAAAATTATTGATACAATTTAAATGGTCAATAATGAAAAAAGTATTATTGTCCAATTCTTCTTCAATACTCAAGTTTTTTATTTTACCATAATAAACCACATAAAATGGTTAAATAAAATCAAGGTTTATAAAACATTTTTTAGTTACATATTAAAATCATTTAGTCACAATTCACATCTAAACTAAAACACATAGTTTGGTTTCTTTTCAATGCGGTGCGGTGAAGGGATAGGATGTCTTGTAATACATGTCTGGTGTTATGTATATATACTGCTTCCTATAGTTAGCGTTTAGTATATAGAGTGCAATGACTGTTAGTATCCTGAGGGATTAAAATTGCTCTCTGCATCTGTCCATTGGACAGAGATTAGCCATGGGTCACTATGGTTTCCAATATAATATACTATATCGCTAAAACCGAAATTGTCTTGTTCGATATTCCTAGCAGTCTGAACTTCATCGTTGCTTATAGACGTTTGAAGGTTAGCATTACGGCAACCGTAACACAGCCACACTATTTTGTTTCCCAGAGTTAGAAAACATTTGTATTCTTCTGAATTTATCCCTACACATTCACTATGATACCAAAATTTACATTTTCCTCTACACAGCAGTGAACTGCTAATTTTAGAAACATTTTTTTTCACAAGCTCCACATTTAACAACTTTGCTGCTCGGTGCCATCTTCCCTCATTGCTCATTTTACCAGGAATATAAATAATTTAGATTTACCTCTTGTTAGGCTAACTAAGTCCCAAGAGTCATTTTCATAATATATTGGTTTAAAAATGTTTAATCGATTACCAGCTGAAGCACACCGTGTTGAGTTAAAATTATTTAAAACAAAAATTTTTTGCTGGTTACTAAATAATCCGTTTTACAGTATGAATGAATTCTTTACGACTGATATTGATATTAGCTTTTAGATTTTGACTGAGAATGATCAATCTTATCATTTTAGTTGGCAATGTATTACTGAACATAAAGTTTTTAAACATTTAAATTGTCAAATAAAAATTGTCAAACTTTTGAGCTTTCATTTGGATAATAAACTTAGTTGCCAATCCCATCTATCTGAACTTTAGTGTTGGATTGGATTGTTAACTGATGGCATATTTTGCATTTTTTTCATTCCCACCTTTACTACTTACTGTGTTATGCTTTGGGGTAATAACAGTGTTGCACATAAGTTTTCCTTTGTCGGAAAAGAACTGTAAGGTCGATAGCTGGTATAAACAAATTGAGAACTGTAAACCATTTTTGAAGTGAAAACTTCTTTAGGCGCGTTGAGCGTTTTGGTAGAGGGTAAAATCCTCGGTTCGCGTCACCGACATGCTAATGATACTAACCTGCATGAAAAAGTCAGTCTCGCTGTGTTTTTTAACCGTAGACTTGGCCGCGGACTACTAACCTGCATGAAAAAGTCAGTCTCGCTGTGTTAAAACTGTCCCGGCGGAGTATGAAAACAGACTGCGAAAATCAGTGACCTTTACGGCTTCCTCTCGCGATTTAAAAGTGAAGCCAATGTCGTACAATTCTGTAAGATGCGTCAAATTAAAGCTCTTAATATTGGCAATCTATTGGTTACATTTTTAAATATTAAAAAAATTTCGAAATAATTTTGATTATTGTTTACATTTTACATAGCGTTTACAATGACAAGAAAAAAGTAGTAAGCGAGGATTTTTTTTATTTTTTGGTCAGACAAAATTTGTCAGCGAGAAAGTTGTGTGAAAATAGATGAATATTTTTTTTGTAATTTATCATTTTTTTTATTGGAAGTTTAGTTTAGCCTGTAGTAGCGTATGAAGTGATGAGTGAACGTTTCTGCCGGAACTGTAGTTGGCGCATTGGCTCACTGATACCGTATTAACTCAATAAATTAGTTTATTGTGCAATAAAATTACCTTTACGAAAGAACCAAGTTAATTTAACTAATTTATTAGTTTTAAAAATATTGTGGGTTTAATTGTTATTGCAATTATATACTTTATCCGTAGCAATAACTGTATTATTTACAACGGTGTTCAACTCACTGTTGTTCACTCGGTGTTTACTCACTTATAAATGAATAATGAAAACAACATTTTTAATATTTGTACGAATATTTGTATTTAAAATTTAGCATTATTCATTTTAATTATGTTTTTAATATTTAACCTCTTCATCATGAAATGAGTATTATTACGGTATAAGATTTATCTTACTAGCGTGGTAAAATAGATTTCTAGTTATTTGATAATATTTTTTCGTGGATTTTAAAATTGGAAAATTAAAAACGCGTCACATTTACAATTACAGATGTACTGCTACTATAACGTATTGTTAATTACTCTCAACTTAATAGTTCCGTTTTCACTTCTATCGGCAGTCCCACGACTGCTACTGTTTTTTTTTTTTTTTTTTTTTTTTTTTTTTTTTCATTAAATCCATCATTTTAGCACTTCCTTGTCTATTTAATTTTTACAATGTTGTGTCTGTCAAGTCACATTTGGAAAAAGAGAAATTGTTACCACAACTATAAGACTAGAAACTGTAACAAACTGGACATTCCTACTGTGAATTTAAACTTGCAAGCTTTTAAACATGTAATTAGGACCTTCTACTGATCATGTTAAACAGATGTAATTTAGCTTAGTTTTCTGTATTTTGATGTAGCCTATTGCTTGTACTAGCTTAATGGCAATAAACTATTTGATTTATGTCATGGTGTACATGTTACCAGTGGTCAGTCAGTTGCATGTGATCTGTTTTTTACAAGTTACGCCAACATAAGAGATCTTATAGTAAAAATTATAAGTATAATTACTTGATTACACTTGTATATTACTAATAATATCATTGTTTGTTTCAGGGCCAGATGATCCAGTTCTAATCTTTTTGGTATTGTTGATTCATTAAAATGTCCTTTTAATAAACTTTTCTTGTACTTGTTATTTGAAACCTTTTTATTTCTAGTAATTACCTCAAGGTTCATACAGATTGTTATTGAAAATTGTATTTCAATTTAAGAAAAAACATTTATATATAAAGGATGATCAAAACATTCCAGGATTTCCAACTATCTGCTGCACCAGATTTTGCAAACTGTAATTCTTCACCTAAATAAATAATTTCATTTTATGTATAGACTTTTATTACAAAGGTATCCTGTGACAGAATCGATACTACAATAATCATTTTAGAGGTGCCAGAACTATTTCATTTGCTTACAATTGTTATTAATTTGTATACACAGTTACTGTGGATGGTTCAGGAACAAAACCCCAACTCACTATTCCATAACCTTTGAACACACTGGCACTGCAGAAATAGACATATGTTTTGAAATGCAATATTTATTATTGGCTTTTTATGTAAAAGAACAGACTTTGAAAACTTAAAGCATGTTTATACTGTGTTACAGTATTGGGATAGGCCAAAAATATCTTCACTCTGAAATTTGTTTAATATTTTGAGAACGTTATTCAGTGATGATAGAGATAACAAAGTTGTCAAAGAAAGGATCAAACCCTTGCATTAATTTGACAAATTCAAGTTCAGCTGTTTCCATAATCTAAATACCCTGATTTGAATACTCAGCTGAAAAGGTGGTGTTTGTTTACGTTTACGTTCAACACACTAGTACGCTTATTTGAATTTGGTTTACATAATCATATTTGGTATTATGATGGAAATCGTCTTTTAAATTTATAAACTCGTTTCATCATTATTTACTTTGTGGTGTACAAACGTGAACTGTGTTAGAACATTTATAGGACATTTTGTTTGACCAGACAGCGTGTTGTAAAGTTAACCTCTCTCTCTTACCATTTTAACTAACTTATTCTCCATTTGGTGTCTGTAATAATTAGTTAATTTTTGTTCATTGTTGCTCAAATGTAAATTTTATGTTGGGGCTGTTATATTTATTTATTTATTTGTTATCTGTGTCAGTGTTTAAGTTATTTCAGACTATCAGGCTCGATCCAAAGAAACTAAGTAAGGTTATAGGGTGGA
Organism: Homalodisca vitripennis; assembly: GCF_021130785.1. NCBI lineage: Eukaryota > Metazoa > Arthropoda > Insecta > Hemiptera > Cicadellidae > Homalodisca > Homalodisca vitripennis. The sequence goes on from NC_060208.1 coordinate 201,483,635, forward strand.
CCCGTCATAACGGATCCAGCCACCATGGCCACGCCAGAGTATGTTCTAGAAACCGAAAAAGCGGTTTTGAGTATTATGGAGACAGAATTTCCTCTGAACGAGCTACACCATAATGAGAAATTAGAATCAAATGCTAGCCATAAAAGAAAGTTTACTGAAACAGAAAGTCAGAATCAAGGAGTAAAAATGATCAAATGAATCCCGCCAAGTTACCCAAAAAATCATTCATACAAAGATGGTATAATGCAGACTCAGCTGGGCCATATGAGGTTGTTGTAAGTTCTGTAAATAAAACAAGGGTTAATCCTTTTGCTGTTTGGTAAACTCCTCTGTAAGTATGAAGGTAAGATAGACCATATTATTAGAAAGGGTAAGAATGTCTCCATCTTTTGTAAAAACCACGAGGCAGCAAACTCTCTCGTAAGTGAGAATCCTTCTAACCTTGTTAACTACCATGTGTTTATCCCTAGTTATAGGGGTACAGGTAACCGGAGTAAGTAGTAGTTTTTGTTGAACCAGAATGTACTCCCAAATGAGCTAGTAACGCGGGGCCCTAAGCCCAATCCCTATATTAGAGGCTTACCGTATCACTAAAAAGGGGAAGGATGGAGTGTATAATACTCACTTTATGAAAGTAATATTTGAAGGTACTGAGCTTCCAAAATAAAATCAAACTAGATTATGTAATGATGTCTGTTGAAAAATACACACAACCTGTAAGACAGTGTTACAGATGTTATTCATTTAATCATGTTGCAAGGCGCACCATGTAAGAACACCAACCTATGTGGCAACTGTGGTGAACCCGCCCATGGCGAATCTAATGGTGAGCACTGCCAGAAAGCTGCCAAATGTGTCAATTGTAAAGGGGAACACCCCAGCTTTTCCAAGTCATGTCCAGAGTTTAAGAAACAAGTAGCTATTAGGGTCAGAATATAATGTAGATTTCTTCACTGCCTCTCAAGCAATTAATACAAAGAGCCACACACCAGGCACACAAGTTAAACCTCACAAATCTTTCTCATCAGTGGTCAGTCATAACGTCACAAGTCATAAAGACTTCCCTCAACTTAACTCTATTAGGCCTATTCAAAAACCGATTCTCGCAGATAATTACTATAACACTTTAATTGGCAGCGAAGATGAGGGTGAGATAACGGAAGAAAGTGGATGGCAACATCTCACTAGAAAGCCAAAGGACAGACGAGCACCTTTTAACAACAAGAACACAACTGTGTCTAGAAACAGAAATTTAAAAACCCTCATCAAATATCCCTACAAAAGGAAAAATTGCTGACGGTTATAGGCCTAGTCCTAAGCAAAGTAGGTCAGGTGAGTTTTACTGAGGATGAAAGAGCCCACCTCAAAAAATCGATGGAGGAATTCCAGGCAAAATTTATATTTTGAAAAGCTAATGATAAATGCAGCTGCGATAATGCTGGCAACCCGATGCAAGCTGTCAATATAGTTCTAGAAAATATTAAACAGATTCTCGTAGGCTTGTCAGTGGGTATTGACATCGTCAGTAATGACAAACAATCCACCTCTTAGGATTATACAATGGAATATTCCAGTCTCTTAAGTCAAAACGGTGCTGAATTAGAACATTTTGTTACAATTAAATAACATAAAACTCATTGTACTTCAGGAGACCTGGTTATATCCAGAAGAAAAAATTTTACCTTTAAAAACTTCAGCACGGTAAGGAATGACAGATATGATGGGTATGGTGGTACAGCAATCCTAGTACACAAATCTCTAGAATGGAAAGTGGTACCAGTTCAGGCCTGGAAAACTATCCAATCCAGTTTACAGGTATTGAAATATTAAACTTAGAAAAATCCTTATTATATACAACTGCTATTGCGCTCCAAACAAATTAGATCAAACTCTATGGAACAAATTATTTCTTTTGCAAAAAGAATTCTCAATCTTATGTGGGGACTTTAACGCTAAACACCCCTACTGGTCCAGTGATGGGCGGAAGGATTATAGAGGAATTCAAATTTTCAATACTTACTATGATTCACATTATATTCTCCTCAATGATAAATCCAGTACCACAGTAGGATCCCCTGGTAGGAGACCCTCTACCATTGATCTTACCTTTGCAACATTTCAACTGAAACAGAGGATCCTTTCTTGGAAAGTGATGAAGGACTCGATGGGTAGTGACCACTACCCTATTGTTATAGATATGAATGTTCAAAACCAAAATAATCCCACACCATTTTTTAGACCAGGCAAGTTTTCCAGGATAGAAACTTCAAAAAAGCAGACTGGTGTGCATTCTCCAATACTGCCGAGAAAGCCTCTGTACAAATTCTGTCAAGGCCAAAGGTGACATAGAATATGAGGATTTTATGAAAGTTCTGAAAGAATCAATTATAAATGCAGTGCCAAAATATCACAATGGCCCAAAAGGTATTGGTTTTAACTCAAAAATCCTGGTGGACACCAGAGTGTTCCAGGGCAGTTGCCATCAGAAGAAGGTATTTTAGCCAATTTACGAAGGAGATGACACCTGTTAACTATAGCCACTACAAAAAAGCCCATTATGAAGCAAAACAAATCATAGTCAAAGCTAAACAATCTGCATGGCATTCACTATGCGAAAGATTAAATTATAATAATAAACTCTCAAATATGGCAAATGATAAATGGACTAAAGCAAGGAAAGAATGCTTCAAATAGTTTCGAAAAGTATTTAGCAAATGACAAGGACCTAAGCTATAAATTCATGAAAACTATCTCCCCAGATTATGTTCCAGAAAAATCAGAAATTGACCTCCCCATCTTCATGAAAAATAGTAATAATCACCAACTTGAGGGTGAAATTCAAAGAAATCGAACTGGAACATGCCATCAAGTCTAGGTCCAAGTCCACCGCCCCCTGGATTGGATGGTATTAACTATTTAATCTTAAGAATGTTTGCCCCCTTCAGCCAAAACCCTTCTGCTAATTGTCTTTAACAACATTTGGCAGGGAAAGAGCATCCCGGAATACCTGAAAAAACATAAAGGTAATAGGTATATTAAAACCAACAAAAGATAGGACATCTGAAAACTCATATAGGCCTATCTCATTAATATCCTGTATTATGAAAATATTCAATTTAATGATTAAATACCGCCTAGAATGGTTTACCACTAAGAACAAACTTATTCCTGACAACCAATTTGGTTTCAAAAAGAAGAGTGGAAGCAATGACTTCCTGCTGACCCTGATAACCGAAGCTCAGGTAAGCCTTACAAACGATATGAACTGCAGTTGTTGCATCCCTGGACTTAAGTAGCGCCTATGACTCAGTCTCCATACCAACACTTGTAAGTAAGTTATATGTTTTAGGAATCCCAGCAAAATTTATAATGCACATTTTTAAATGGTTTTAGTTGTAGAAGGTTGACCTTCATCAGCAATCAGGGTACCTTCATCAGAACTGCATATGAGGCCTTCCCCAGGGGTGTGTGCTCAGTCCAATATTATTTTCACTGTATACTGCACAGACATCGGTAGGTATATGCCAAAACAGGTACAACCTCTACTGTACGCAGATGACATAAACCCTAATCTATAGTCATAAAGAGCTAGACATTAGTGCAGCTGGGATCCAAGAAGCCTTGTCCAGCCTTGAACAATACCTGTTAAAGGTATCACTTAATATAAATCCAAGAAAGTGTAAAATTATCGTAATAAGTAGAAGGAAAGAAATCATAAATCCCACATTGACTGTTGACAATCAAGTCATTCCTGTAGTCAATAGCCATAAGATCTTAGGTATTATAATCGATAATAAATTAAACTTTAAGGAGCACATCCAATCACTGGTAAGCAAATCCCTAAAAGACCTTGACATCTTGAGGTCACTGGCTTGTGGGAGGCTAGGTGTCCACCCGCAGCTTCTAACAAAGGTATATAAAAGTGTAATTAGATCTAAGCTGGAGTTTGGTTGCTTTATTTTTGGTCATGCCCCAAAAGTCAACCTTAAAAGCCTACAAATAGTCCAAAACCATGCTTTAAGATGCATTCTCGGAGCTATGAAATCTTCCCCAACTAATACTCTGCATGCAGAGGCAGCATTACCTCCCTTACATATAAGGAGAGAATTCTTAACAGAGAAAATATTGTTTAAAACACTAAGTAATCCACAACACCCATGCTATGTGAATATAAGATATTTACATGCAGTAGCTTATCATCATAAGTACTGGGTCAAAAAAACCAAACCTCTATACATGGAACTGGTGAACACAGTAGATAATCTGGCGAATCTAAACAATATTGCAGTAAGTGATTCAAATCTTTTGAATTCGTTGATAGCCCCCTACTGCTTAAGAACTTAAAATATCATTTGAAACTACAGATTGATGACACAGTTGGGAAAAAATCATTACTCCCACCAGAAGCCATTAAAGCATTATTTCTAGAATTAATGAGAAAAAAAATATGAAAAACTATCTAAGAATTTACACTGATGGCTCACGAAGCAAGGATGGCGCAGGCTCTGCCGTGTATATACAGGACTTAAAAATAGAATACAAATATAAACTTCCAAACCAGGCATCCAGCTATTCCGCAGAACTGTATGCCATAAAGAAAGCTGTTGAAATAGCAAACGAACAAATTATGATAACATTGTAGTATGTTCTGACTCAAAAGCTGCTATACTAGCCATAAAGGCAGCAAGTTCAGCAGATTATGAAGAAAATCTGGCATCAGCCATTACAATCTGCATGATGAGAGGTAATAAATACTTCACTTTTCAATGGGTACCAAGTCATGTGGGGATAGGTCCCAATGAACATGTAGATAGGCTGGCAAAAGAGGCAACCCAAGCAGGTGAAGAACCAACAGATTTTTAAAGTGTCATTTGAAGATTTTGTTGGCACAATTAAACAATCACTACTTGCCCCTGATAGCCCCCTCCCCATGGTATAATAATTACAAACTGAGTAGAAATAAAAATAGTAACGATAAATAGACTAAGAATTGGACATGCTTGGGTTAATGAAACACCCTATTTAAGATAAATTGTTATTTCATCCGTTATGCCTCAAATGCAATGCAGGTTCCATAGAAAGTCTTCAACATTTAATCTTTGATTGTGTGCAATATAACGACTTCAGACATGAATTGCTCACTAAACTGAAAGCGAAGAAAATAGATCCACCTTATATATTGAAAGATCTTTTAACAAGCTTGATATGGAAATTAATACTGGAAATTGTAAGTTTCCTTAAATCTATAAATAAGGTAATATAACAAAAATATAAACACAAACTAACATAACTAACATAAACATAAGTCTTGAAAGTGACGTTACATACAAGAATGTTTATCGAGGTTCCATGCTCAAAGTAAGTAGAACCTGCTGAAACTCAGCAAACAAGAAGAAAGAAGAAGAAGAAAAGGTGGTGGAGGATTTTTAATACTACAAGCATACCAGGTAGAAGTAGCCAGCACTTTTTATCAGTAAATTCTTTATTGGGCCTATTTTTCTCTTATACTAGTTCTATATGCTTTCTATAGCTATTATAAAACATCTTGAATTGTAAATTGTTTTCAACATAACCTTATAACTGAAGGATGTTCTTTAACAATATCATCATAGTAATTTGTACACTTAACTAAATCTTTATTGTGATACGGTGAAGATTTCAAAAAGTAGACAAAACATAATATGTATAGATAGACCTGTTATACCTCTCGGATGTTGTAGAGTGGTTCCTAGTTAACAGTTGAAAACACACAGGAAAACAGAATGATACTTTGTATTAAGTTTGCTAGAAGTTATTTCTTTAAATTCGTCATAAAATCTTTTTTTACGAAATTCAAACCATATAGTAACATAATTAGAAAACTTCATTTGACAAACTATACATTGGTATAAATGTAGAATCAGATCTATAGCCAGAAAGGACGAAAATTATCTAAGAACTAAGACCAAATCAATATGTTCAGTGAGAAACTGCAGTTCAGGCACAATATATTTTAAACACCATCCTTAAAGAGAATGAAGTTGCCCAAGCAAACAATAAATCATCATCCAACTAATATAAATAATAAACACAGCTAATAGTAGTGACAAGACGGTGGCAACGTAACTTGACCATGTAGTCTTGTGTGAACATTTTGAAGTCAAGTTTATTTCACCATGACAAAAATAATAGAATAGTTAAATTTTTACTGTGCATCTTATCTTACTTATAGACCGGGTAAGTTTTTTAAAGTGATCCAACAGCTAACTTTTTAATTATTCGACTTAGCACCTCACTTTAAATTTGGAACTTGCTCAATTTTAAGTTTCATTCAGGAATAAACTTTCAAGTTACAACAGAAGAAGCTGAAATTGATGTTTTAGCTTCTTCAGTGTATGACTGTCCACATATTTCAACTCATGAAATAAGTTAAGTGATGGACTAGGAGCAAGTCAAACTTCCATTGTAAACATATTACGGCACAAAGTTCATCCTTTTAAAATGAGTTTACATCAAGAGTTATTGGATACAGACTTTCTCCGTAGGTTGCAATTGTGCAATTGGTTGCTACTGGAAGTTGAAAATAATCCCATGTTTTTAGGAATGGTTCTCTTCTCCGATGAGGCAACAGAAATCAATAATCTTTATTCTTGGACTTAGTACAGAATTTGCGTCATACAGTTATACATGATGTGAATCAAGGACTTTATTTTCTTTGTTCATGTGGTTAGGTGTTCCTCCAGGTGACAAACTCTTCTAAGGTGTAGAAGGAGTGTTCTAGCAACCATTTGGTGAGATGTTTCTTGAAGTTTTTCTCTTGGTGGATCCTTTTTAACTGCTCAGGCAAGAGGTTGAACAGCCTTGCTCCTGCATAGCACGGCTTCTTCTCATAGAGAGTCAGGTGGTGAATTGGCATGGCAAAGTTTGTGGTGTTCCTGGTGTTGTATTGGTGATTATCTCCTAGTTTCTGATGAAATTTCTCTGTGGCATGTTTGACCACTTCTAGGATGTAGAGTGATACTACAGTAAGGATTTTTAGTTCTTCAAAGGCGCCCCGACAAGTGTCATATGGGTTAAGACCTAATAATGTTCTTACTGCTTTCTTTTGTAGTACCAATTTTCTTTGGACGTTTCTGGCAGAGGAGTTTCCCCACACTATCAGCCCATACCTAATATGCGACTCAAATAGCGAGTAATATGCTATTTTAGCTGTTTCTAGATCACTAGAGCTCTTTATTCTTTTGAATGCATATAGGCTGGTGTTTAACTTTCCGCAAAGCTGGTCTACGTGTGATGTCCAGGTGAGTCTATTGTCTATTGTAACGCCAAGATATTTTGCTTCGCTTTTAAGTTCGAGATCTGGAAGCCCAGGTAGCTCTGCAGTTCTATTTCCAAAGTTTAGTTGTTGAGTTTTGTTCTCATTCAGGATCAGGTAATTTTGATGACAGTACTGCTTGGCCATGTTGAATGTTACGAAGGATGAGATTTCCAATCTGTTTTTCGGTAACCAGGAGTGCCGTGTCATCTGCGTACATCATTGTTTGGCCATATTCATGCAGATATTTTGGCAGGTCGTTTGTAAACAGGATAAAAAGAATTGGTCCCATTACCGAGCCCTGAGGAACACCTCTTGTGATTGGGAGTGAAGAAGATCTTGCTATGCTGGTGGTGTTTTTCATAGTGTACATTAGTTCAACTATCTGTGTTCTGTCGGTGAGATAGCTTGAGAACCACTTTGCAGCATTACCTTTTATTCCCATTGTCTTCATTTTATTCAGTAAGAGGGAGTGGTCTAATGTGTCAAAAGCTTTGCTATAATCCAAGAGGAAACCAGTGACCGATGCCCCTTCCTCTAATTGGTCAATGATATGCTCAACTAGGTTTGTAAGGGCTGTGTTGATCTCCCTTTTAGAAAGCCGTGTTGTTGAGTGCTGAGGATGTTGTTATTGATCAAATGACTCATGAGTCGGACAAGCATTGCCTTTTCAATTACCTTGGATATAGTTGATAGAATAGATATTGGTCTATAGTTTCCTACTAATGTAGTGTCCCCTTTTTTGAATTTTGGAATTACCTTAGATTTTTTCAGGGCATTTGGAAAAACGCCTTCCTTGAAAGATAGGTTAACTATGTATGTTAGAGGGATGATAGTCTCCTCTTTGCAATGTTTTAGTAATTTTGAGGAGATCTCATCTAATCGTGATGATGGCTTCGCCTTAAGGTCAGAGATAATTTTTGATATTTCTGACACTGTGGTTGGATTTAGTATCAGTGCTGGTGTATTTGCGAGTACAGGTGGTTCTTTTTCCAGGTTAGGCATTTGGTGGTTACTAATGGCTTTTTTTGCAACTGTGCTAAAATGATTGTTAAGATGCTCGGCCACCAGGAGTGGATCTTTAATCAACCTGTTATCAACTGTCAATTCAATTGGTTTTGTAGACTCACTGTTCTTGGATCTCTCATAATTGATTATACTCCAGACGGCTTTTTGTTTGTTTTCTGCATTCTGAATGAAGTGAATAGATGTGGCTTCCTTTCTTGAGTGCTTCAGTCTAAGGTCATATTCTTTCTTTGCTTGTGCTGTAATTTCTTTGTCTGCCAGTACACCACTTCTCACTTCATTTTCCAGAGCCTGGAGGTAGATATATTTAAGTCTGCTTGCTTCTTGATCAGGTGTCTTGTGGTAAGATCGTCTTCTGGGTCTAAATTTCATCAAGGGACATGTGACATTGAGTGCCCAGTTAAGTGTGTGATTAAAATTGTATGATTCGTCAACATCCAAGACATTCAATACATTCTGCCACGATTCATCCTTTAAGACTTGTTTTAGATGGTTAAGATTGTGAGTACTGGTGAGGTAAACAGACACCACAACATGCACTATTGGTCTGCTACTAATCCTCACTGGATGCACACCGCAGATCATCAGAGGCGATGGTCGCTTAACGTGTGGTGTGGCATTCTAGTCAGTAAGATTATTGGTCCCCACTTTTTTTATGGAAACCTCTACGGTCCACAGTATGCTGAATTTATCAAAGAAACTCTCCCTGTCTTATTGGATGACGTTCCTATTCAAACCCTGAACACCATGTGGTATCAGCAAGATAGCGCCCCTCCGCATTACGCTCAAGCTGCCTGAAATGCGGTGGAGTGAGAGATTTGAAAAGCGTTGGATAGGCAGAGGTGGGCCGGTAGCTTGGCCTCCTCGATCACCTGACCTTTCTCCTTTGGATTTTTTTCTGTGGGGAGCCATAAAGGATACGGTGTACCACACGCCCCTACAACTCCCGAAGACATGTGTGAAAGGATATGCAACGAGTGCAGCTCAATTGGAGAAGACGTTTTAAAAAGGGTACAAAGAGTGCATGTGCAGCAACTCAGAAAATGCATTGAGACAGAAGGGCGGCACTTCGAACATTTGATTTGAACTTGTAAAGTTACTAAGCTATTAGGACTAGTCCTTTGTTTTGGTATTGCTATTACAATAATAATTTTTCAGATATTTGTGTAAAGTAGTATACTTTGGCCGATTGCTGGGACAACGCACCCGAGACCGGATCTGGGACAAACCGTGTGAGACCGATCTCTGGGACAGAATTGTTTAGAAGTGAGCGACTAAGAGTGTGAGTACGGGTAGTCAGAACCGCGCCGCGCGAATCACCACACATGTCATCGCTGTCCCGCCACCGCGCAGACACCACGCGTTGTTACTGTAAGTATGCAAGCAATCGGCACGCGCCTCGTCAGCACCGCGCCGCGCGCGACTGCTGAACCGTCACCACCACCGCGCCGTGTGAGACACCGCGTGTTGTTTCTATAAGTATACAAAACAATCGTTACGCGCCTCGTCACTGTCCAGTCACCGCCGCGCCCGCGAGGACACCGCACCTTATAAAATTACTAGTTTGGTATAATGTAAGTGTATTGTGGATAGTATCAGGAATTAATGAAGCAGAAAAGTCGGAAAGAAATCCTGCTTTCGAGCATTAGAGGTTCATAAACCTGTGTAAGCGATTCCCCTAAGAGAAAAATTGTAACTTTTGGGTATTGATGATTTGTGGGCTGCAGACCTTGTTGTAATGATTTAGGTTTTCAAAGGAAAAATGATGGATTCAGATACATACTTAATGTAATTGATACGTTTTCAAAATATGCGTGGTCAGAACCATTAAAAACTAAAAGCTCACAAGAGGTTACTAAAATCGTTTGGTAAAATATTAAGAAGAGCGAAATTGGTTGGTCACAAACCCCCGAACCTTCTTCACACGGGATAAAGGACGAGAATTTTGTTAATAAGGAACTTTTAGAGAGAGTTTTACACAAAAATCAAATAAAGTTATACCATACTGAAAATGAGGAAAAAAGAGTGCCATTATAGAGCGTTCTCCATAGAACTCTCAATGAAAAAAATGAAAGTGCACTTTGAAATTCAAAACTCTTTTAGATGGGTGTCACATTTACAGAAGCTTCTACGTCAATATAACAGTAAATTTCATAGCACTATAAAGATGAGCCCATCAGAAGATGGGATTCAATTCTCAAGCAATGAACAAAACTTTAAGAAACATGTACGCAACACTGGACGATGTCTAGTATTCAGACCCAGACTTTCGGTTGGAGACCGTGTAACAGAATTACTATAAAGAAAGATTTATTTGGAAATAAATACCGCAGAAATTGGACAAGAGAAAATTTTTCGGATTGTGGCTGTCAACAAAAACTTGCCCTGTTACCTACAAAATCGCAGACCAGTCTGGTGAGGAAACAATAGGATCGTTTTATGAAAAAGAGTTACAAAAAAAAAAACTATGTTCTAGTTTAGAGTCAAATGTATTAAATAATGCTCTCAATCCGTTCCTTCCACTCATCCCACACACCCACCCTCTTCCTACTCCTCTTCCTATTCTCATCCATCCATACCTCATCCTTTTCCATCGTCAATCGCCCATACAATATGAGAGAGTAGCCAGCTCTATAATAATGGTGTTTTCTCCTGCTAGCAAGGACAAACAGCATTTCTCAATGTGCTTACGGATGGTCTTCGAAGATCATCAGTCAAGAAATGTTTCGAATTGTGGAGAAGAGGTTACTGCATCTAACCTATCCCGCCACCAAAAAACAAAGGAAGTGCATCCATACCTCATCCTTTTCCATCGTCAATCGCTCATACAGTAAGAGAGTAGCCAGCTCTGTAATAATGGCGTTTTCTCCCTGCTAGCAAGCAAACAGCATTTCTCAATGCTACGGACGGTCTTCGAAGATCATCAGTCAAGAAATGTCCCGAATTGTGGAGCTGAGGTTTACTGCATCTAACCTATCCCGCCACCAAAAAACAAAGAAGTGTATGTCAGCGTCAAATCTAACCAGCTTATGCGCTTCTCTCCAACAGATTCAATGAAAAAACCTCCTTCGATGAAAACAAGTATGTTCAAGGTGTGGGTGTTGAAGTCAGGAACTCCTCCATGTCCCGCCATAAAAAAAACAAAGAAATGCATGTCCACGTTAGATAGACAAACTCCGGATTTTGATATGTCTATGTTGGAAAACTACGCTGATGCTGTGAGTGACAATCAATTCCAGAACGCGATTGCTGATTTTGATTTGTCTTTGGTTAGACACTCCAGATTTCTATTCCAAAATTAGAGCTATAATTGGTCCATCTACAGCTGACGCTCCAAAGTTTGAACCACCAGTAAAAAGGATACACCCGATTCATCGAAAATTATATCAATACTTGGTCCACCACCATTTGAAGTTCCGGATAAGTCAGACTATTCACTGCATATACCATATAGTCATGTATACCATTCAACCACTACATATCCCAGAGAGTCCAACATACAACGTGCTTAGTCCGACCGATGTACGTGCTCAAATAAAAAACCCCAGAAGAAACCATGTCCAAAATGCAGTAAGGTAAATAACGGTTTCCAACATGGCTCGGCACCAAAAATCTCAGAAATGTGCCAGCAACCAGCACGGTATGACATATAACGAACGTCTGAAAAAGATGGAAATCAAACCAGCTCCTAAAAGTAAAATGTGTTGGATTTGTGAAAACACCAATAGAGTCATCCAACTGAAACCGTCACAAACAATCGAAAACGCCATATCCGTTTGTCAGCACTTCATGAAGGTCCTCGATACAGGAGTGAAATATTACCCATTACGGGACTGACAACAAGACTGCCGGCACCCACTCCAGACATTCAACATGCTGGTAAAAAGAAATACCCAAAACGACCAAGGAAGTCAAACAAGTACCGAAAGGTCAATACAAACGATATAGCTCTTGAAGCGATGATCCGAAAACCGAACTAGACCACAAAAGATTCCTACAGGTGTGAAAAAGAAGATTATTAGTGAGACACCGACTGGTACAATTAATAGTGAGAATTCGATTAAGCCCTACCATGGAAGAGAGACAGCTTCTCTCTGAAACAGAATCACCTTCAACACCTCATATGGTTCCGGTACGTACTCCAGAGGAGTCACAGACAATACTTGATGAAAATATCAGAAGTCCAGTCGGCATTCACGGGGGAAGATTGGGAAAACGTATGTGATTATGAACAAAACGTGGGATCAAAGATTCCAAAAATGTTTCTTGAGATATGCAAACCACTCGTTGTTGAAAAAACTTCAGGAAGCTGTAAAAGAAAAAAATCTTAAGGTAAACATGGTTTATCATGCTGAAATTCAAGAAAATAATAAACGATGTGGAGGTGACTCAAAGTCATGAACTTTAAAACAAAAAAATGAAATTCTTTACTCGACAACGTCTCTGTCTGACTATTATAACTCAGCAAAACTTAAGATGTTGGTTGAGATGGAGGAGGGGTTTGAGGCAAACGGTTCTCAATGGTCACTAAAAGTGAAAGTGTGAAAGACTTGGAGATCAGAGTCAACCGATACGTTCCTTTTCACGGATCCAGCTATGTGGTTCTACCAAAACAGATTCAATCAAAAAAAGGCTTGTTGTTATTAATGTAAAAAACGAAGATCAGAAATGTTTTATGTGGTCTATTCTGGCAGCTTTTACATCCAGTTAAGGTTCATCCAGAAAGAATCAGCAATTACGAACCTTTCAAACGAGAGCTGCTTCATGCACTAGCAACTTGCGAATGCCCCATGAAACTTGATGATATAGCAAAGTTTGAAAGACGTAGTGGAATTTCTGTTTAATGTCTATGCTTATGATGACAAGTTTGATATATTCTTTATATTCCCGCTGAGAATAACTGATAACGAGATGGAAAAAAAACATGTTAATCTACTGTTTATCAGAGAAAAAACAAACACTCACTACTGCTGGATCAAAAAGATATGTCCCGTTTGGTTAGTTCACAGGATCTCACGAAATGGACATAAGATGTGGATATGCAATAGGTGTTTGCAACACTTTACGAGAGAGGATTTACTCATCAAGCATAGAGAAGACTGTAACACACACGATGCTGTGAAAATTAGAACTTACCAGAGCAGGAACGTATAACTAGATTTAAAGATTTCAATTGCTCAATGAGAGTGCCCTTTGTGTATTACGCAGACTTTGAATGCTGTCTAGCACCCTATTTCAACATGTCAATATAACCGTGTTTTGTAAAGTGGATTGTAATGGTAATCACCAGTCGTTCACTATTAAAATATCAGAAACATAATGCCATTTCCTTCTGTATGTATGGGGTGTCAGAAGACGGCTTTTCCAAACCACCGATTAAATACTTTGGAGACGATGCTGCCACATGTATTTGTAAAATCATTGATTGAGGAGTCGATAAGGATTAATGAACTTTACAAGAGTGAAGCAATAGTCCCCATGCAGTTGATGACAAAAGAGCAACAGGAAATGTTTGAATCTATCAATACTACGTGTCATATCTGTGGAAATTTTCTTGGTGATGAACGTGTTAGAGGGCCATAACCATTTGACGGGTTTTGTTTAGAGGAGCAGCTCACAACAAGTGTAAACAAATCAATTTCAAAAAAAACCTAGGTTCATTCCTGTTTTCATTCATAATTTAGCAGGTTACGATACTCACCTTTTCATTAAAGAGTTTGGTAAGTTCCAAAATCGCATATCATTGATACCCAACAACGAGGAGCGGTACATTTCCTTTACGGGTCAGTGTGGAAGGTGGAATTGAACTACGATTCATCGATTCATTCAAGTTCATGTCACAAAGTCTCGATAGGTTGGCAAAGAATCTGACTAGATCTCAATTCAAACACATCTCAACATATTACAATGGTATAGGACCTCAATTTATTGCTACGAAAAGGAGTGTAACTACCCTTACGACTACACATGGACAGTATAGAAAAATATAGTGAAACATCACATAGACCTAGTCAAGGAAGAATTTTACAATAGACTGAAATAAACAACACATAACAAATGAAGATTACAAACATGCGTGCGATGTATGGACCGCCTTTAACAGGATTCAGAACATGAAAGAATATACAAATGCTATATAACGAAACCGATGTCTTGCTGCTTGCAGATGTTATGGAAAACTTCAGGGATGTATGTCTCAATACATACAAATTAGATCCTGCATGGTATTTCACAGCACCCGGGTTGGCTTGGAACGCAATGCTAAAAATTACAAAAGTTGAACTGTCCCTATTGACTGACATCGATATGGTACTCATGGTTGAAAAAGGTATTCGTGGTGGTTATTTCACAGTGTTCTCATCGATATGCGAAGGCAAACAATCCCTACATGAAAGACTACGACAAATCGAAACCAAACAACTACCTCATGTACTTGGATGCAACAAACCTGTATGGGTGGGGCAATGTCTGTAAAACTACCATATGCAAAACTTTCAGTGGAGCAGTACAGACATCGATGTAATGAAAAAGTTAGTGACGATTCACCCACAGGCTACATATTAGAAGTTGATTTGGAGATATCCTGAAGAACTACACGACGTACACTCTGATCTACCTCTCGCTCCAGAACGTAGAGTCCCACCAGGATCGAAAATGGCAAAGCTTCTGACAAACTCTCTACAGCAAAGAAAAGTATGTCGTACACTACAAAAATTTAAAGCTTTATTTGAGTCTGGGTATGATGAAACTAAAACATGTTTCATAGAGTTCTTAGTTTCAGTCAAAGCAATTGGTTGCAACCGTACATTAATCTGAATACCATGGAGCGTACAAAGGCGAAAAAATGATTTTGAGAAAGACTTTTTCAAACTTATGAACACTCAGTTTTTGGAAAAACTATGGAAAATATGAGAAAAATCGTGGGTGGACATTCGTTTGGGTACTAAGTCCAAATTAGTGGAAAGATGGGGTTAGCAAACCGAACTTTAAGAGGTCGAACCATCTTTACCAGGAAAAACCTAGTTGCTGTACATTTTTAGTAAGAAAAAACTTTTGTTAAATAAACCTATTTACGTAGGTATGAGTATTCTAGACATATCAAAGACACTGATGTATGATTTCCACTACAAGATGTAATGAAAGAGAAAGTATGGATCTAATATAAAAATGGTGTACACCACGCGATACCGATTCCTGATATCATATGATATATATATGACATCAAAACGAAAAACTTCTATGAAGCGACAATGAAACATTTAATTGGATTATTTCATACAAGTGACTACCCCAACCCCAACCAAATATGGGCTTCCCCACGTAAACAAAAAAGTCTGGGTAAAATGAAGATGAACTTAATGGTCGAATCATGCGAGAGTTTGTAGGACTACGATCCAAGATGTATGCGAGCAATATAGAAGACAACCATTTCATAAAGAGGTCTTAAGGGCGTGAAAAAAGCTGTAGTTGAAAATGAAATTACCTTTAGCAACTATAAAGACTGTTTGTTTAGTAACATCGAGCACTACAAAACGATGAATACAAATTCGGAGTCAAGCACACAATCTCTACAGCGTAGAAACACCATAAAGTGGTACTTTCATCAAAGGACAGACAAGCGTTTCGTACTCGAAGACAATATCCGAACCCTAGCATGGGGTCATTATAGAATATGCGAAAACTGTTAAATTGTAAATGTATGTAAGAGAACATACTATGGAAATTCAAGTGTATTGCAGAGAGAAATTCGAAGACCAATTTTTACATTGACCGTTACGGTGTCTTATTGTAGGACCGTCTGGGAGTGGTTAAAAAACAACTTGTTATTGAATTTCATTTACAACAAAAGATGGAGTTCCGTTCAAGAATCTATACGTGTTCAGTCGTTCAAATAGAAACAACCTGCATATGTAGATCTGCGTGAACAATACAGTAGATTAGAAAAAAACCTTAGAAGACAAATAGCGTTTTTCTATTCGTCCTGTCAAGATCTCATTTCTATCGATGACTGCAAACCAAACTCACTTGTTGGTATTTGATGACTGCCTCCTAGAAGAGCAAAACTAAAATCAGAAGACTATTTCATTAGAGGACGTCATCAAGGGATTTCTTGTGTCTACCTGAGTCAGAGCTATGGTCGAGTTGATATGCAGGTCATACGAAACAATGTTAATCTGTTGTGTCTGTTTCACAATGAACAAGTACTATACAAAGAGAGTGTTTCCAAGGACTTTGTAGGTTCTGACATGACTTTCAACCAATTTGAGGCTCTCTGTTTTGAGTGTCTGGAAAACACCTCATGGGTTCATATCTATTAATACTACAGCTAAACCACAAAAAAGAAAATATATGTGCAATTTAAAAAGGGAAACTAAGTGTTTGACATAATACTTCGTTGTAAAACGTACAGTATAAACGTAATTTGACGTTCATAAACGTAATTTGACGTTCATAAACGTAATTTAACGTTCATAAACGTAATTTGACGGTTTAAGTATAAACGTTATTTAACGTTCATAAAACGTTAATTTGACGTTTAAGTATAAACGTAATTTAACGTTCATAAAACGTAATTTGACGTTTAAGTATAAACGTAATTTAACGTTCATAAACGTAATTTGACGTTTAAGTATAAACGTAATTTAAACGTTCATAAACGTAATTTAACGTTCATAAACGTAATTTGACGTTTAAGTATAAAACGTAATTTGACGTTCATTAAACGTAATTTGACGTTCATAAACGTAATTTTGACGTTCATAAACGTAATTTGACGTTCATAAAACGTGACTTGAAAGATTTGAAGAATAACTCTGTTGTCTATTACTATAAGTATACAACATGGCGAATAAACTAGATGCAAAAGAAGCATTACGACTTGAAAAAAAATTCAGAGTGTATGGCTGCAAAGTTCAAACGTGCTGAACAGGATGAATTAAAAAAACTTCTCAGCAAAAATACTATATCATCAAAATGCTAATGAGACGTCTGCAATCGTAACATATCAATAACACAATGTATCGACCAGTCACACTGTTTCTAAAGCTAGAAAGTTGGATGAGTTTTAAACCGGAAATTTACAAAGTGAGTTTGCTCAGACCCATTTTAAAGAGTTAGAAGATGTTCGTGAAAAATGAGAAAAAGTACGAACCAATCACCAGAGCACATTAGGGAACAACAACAACACTAGAGAATTGGAAACACAAAAGATACGTAGTCAAAACCGTATGAAACAGTTGGTAGAGATTTAAACACTCAAGCATCAGATCGTTCGAACGTATTTGAGGATGTAGATTTTACGATGATGAGCCAGAAGTACAACCTCAAGAGCAATCGATGAAACAGTTGATGGATTCTAAAGTACGTAACACTTTGGTTCTCTAGGAGCCCGATACCTTCCAAAATCCAACGACAAACAGTTTTGGGTGATTTGGTACGATGAAAAATCTAGAGCAGCCTGTCGATGATCGGTTCCGAACCGTTTACATTTGATTATGATGACATTATATTAGTCAGCTCTCAAAAAGAAATACAAAGGGACTGAGGGTCTTTGGAGATTGTTGAACGAAAAAACAATATAGTAGAGAAGGATCTGTACACGATGAAGACTGGAACTCTTACAAGGACATGTTGGTGAGGACAAACTCGCTTTTCCAAAGAAACAATCCCCAAAAGTAATCGTCCCAAATCAAGTCAAGGACTAAAGTGGAAACATATGATAAAACCTATTTGGGATGAGTTGGTGAATGGAAAAGTGGCAACAATTGGTTCAGGGTTAAAGGTTTTACAATGAAAGTCCGGTCGAATATAAGTACATAAAGAACTTCAAAGACCTCATTGACAGGTTACACTACATTCAAGCTCAGGAAGAAGCTGGAAACATACAACTTTCATAATGAAAAAACTGTCTGTGGTTGATTTCCTTCACGATGAAATGGAAGACCTAATTGCTACACCTAAAGGGTTGAAGTACCTAGTCAGATGTTTGTCTGTTTTGCCTGAACAGTTATAGAAGGTAAAGGGCTTTTGAACGACATCATTAACAAGTTACCATTCGAGTGTTACATGCGCCCAAGAACTGGAAATCTTGATACGTACAACTACTGTGGGCCCGGCACCCAGCTTGACAAGAGACTTGTTAGGGGAGATAAGGAAAATTAATCCCCTCGATGAAGCTTGTAAGAAGCATGATATATGGTATAGGGATCATAAAAACACAGAAGACAGGTGGGAGGCGGACAAAAATATTACAAAAGAAAGCTTGGGAGGAGGGTTACCTCAGTGATGCTGACTTGAATGAGCGTATGGTCGGCCTAGCAACAACAGGAGGAATGTGGATTTGAAACGTAAACTCGGTATGGGTGTTAGGAACTACTCAGGATGTATCTACCCATCAGATATATAAAGCAATGAAAGCAAATATGCGTTTTTTACCCTATATATGTAAGAACGAGGATATAATAGAACAGTGATCAGTGGTAAAAACCAGTGATGGAGAAAACTGTATATTGAATTTTTCGAGCGGTATAGCAAGAAGTGAGTATAGAACTGCAATGCCAGTTTCAGAGCTCAACTTCAATGCACCCAACAACAATACAACATTCAAACTGGATCATGGAGACGCATTTTATGATTCACGCATAATGTACCACATTCAAGGAAAGTATGTGCAAAAATCTGATGGATCTGATTATCAAACTAACTCTACTGTCAAACTGGTAGACAACTTCGCGGCCTTCTTGTTTTCACAAGTGAATACACAACAGAGTCATGAGGAAACACAATACATTGATCGACACAGTAGAACTCCCCGGCATCACCAAGCACTATAAGGGGGTTGTTAGTTACAGTAACACTGAAAAACAAACACTCTCAAGTAGTGGTTTCTCATCATCGTTTACAGGACGGTGGGAAGTTTGAAGCACATCGGCACACTCGGCATTTTAGGTATTAGGGTTCTTTGACCACCTACGTTACCCGATGTACAGAGGGAGGTTTTGAAATTCACATTTACTAGGAATGAAGATAATGATGCGTTGTTTCACTGGAAAGGGGCAGGGTCCACAGCAACGGATCCTGGTGATGGAAAAATTGTGATAGAGTCGTTTGTGGTCTTACGAGTCCCCATAGTCGGATTATACCAGCACTTTCCAAAATCCAGTTAATTGATGGTTTGAAACATCTGAGTGACAAGGATGCTTTAGTCTACAACTTCTTTCAATGGCAATGCATCGACAAAAGAGGGGTGTTCGGTTTCATCGTTCAGCTTCGATATTACAAGTGTTTACAGAAATGTGTACAATCCTAGATTTGTTATAATCGCACTTCAGACAAACAGAACAAACACCCAGGCAAAAGATCCTAGTAGATTTGACAGCTTGCAACATCAAAAATGTGTCCCTGTGAAAATTAATGGAGAAAGGTACCCTCAGGAATTGCAGAATTTTGATATTTACTAATGGTATATACAGGATCATGTACGATCAGTACCTAGGGTTCCGAAAAATTAAACTTCGGAGACAATAACGTGTTAGTAAACCTGAAAGAATTTATTGATAACTCACCTTTGGTTGTAATTGACACACATCTACATCAACCAACAACAGACAGATCTCGAAGTGACATTCAGATTGAATTAGATTTAGTAAAAGCTATTGCATCTCCACAGGGGAGCAGCGGGCACCACAGCATATGTTGTCGTTGTATCTGAGGCACATTTCTCATATGACATTACTCGAAAAACATAAATCAAATTCTGTAAAAACAAATAAAAAATACAACAAAAAACAAAAAAAAAAGTAAAATAAAAATGTTTTTTTTTCATTAGTAGGCGGTAATTATTGTTTTCATGTAAGTGTTTTGTATATAAGAAAAGCGTATAGAATGGAAAGTCAGCATAATTATACAGTTCGGCTATCCGAAGCTCAAAACGTAAACTTCGTACAGCGTACAAAAGACGGAAACCTACAGTAATCAGATTATCTATAATGAACAGCTGTCTCACGGAAGTGATCGTATACTTCTTTCTGGAGAGCAACACAAAGCCGTTTCTAGAGCCGTTAAGAACAAAAAAGGTTTACAATTGCTTCTAAGTTACAACCAACTCGTATCTAATAAACAAGGGAGGGTTTTTTGATAGGAAATTATGGAAATGGGTGGATTCGTCAGTTCCTGGAGGTAAACGTTTCATCTCTGTCCTATTAATAATAAGAAAGGTGGCTCCTTTACTGAGAGAAAAAATTTAATACCTTGGTTAAAGAGTTTAGTCGATGAGGAGTTAGACACCATTATTGAAAAAAGATCTACGGGTAGAGGGTTGAAAACGATGTATTGGTCGGAAGCTTGATGCATTGTTGTCTGTCAATAAAAAAAAAAGAGATCTTCCCGCTGTCTCTTGGTGAAATAGAAAAATTAGCAGGTATATTAAACATTAATGAGTTTTAAAGGTGTTTTCATGCGACAGTTACTTCCAGACAAACCTAACAAATATCGAACGTGGTATTGTAAATCTTGGTGACCTTTCATCTGGTGGTACTCACTGGACGTGTTATGTGAAACGTGGTGAAAAGAAATTGTATTTTGATTCATATGGCGATGTCAATCCTCCAATAGAAGTAGTCAGGTACTTGGGGCCAAAAAAGGTTGGTTTATACACTCAGAGCGTATTCAGGGGTTTGACGATCCTCCTATCTGTGGACATCTGTGCCTGGAGGTTCTACGACGAGATTCAGCTGGTGAGGACTGGGAAACATATTCTTCGTAGTATAAGAAACAATAAAAAATGCATGGAAACCGTGGTTTTATTTTCAACAGATTTGGAGACGAAATTGAAATTGGATTAATACCATCTCAAACCCAATTCAGACCCATCTCCTGACGAGATAATTGAGCTTGCAAGTGATGTATCAAAAGTCTCCACAAGGTTTATCACGGAAGTCAAGAAATTATTTGGGGAATCGCATTTGGTAAAATCGGAAAAAATAATAAATGCGATCGAGATTGTTCCCCACTAGTACCGTAAATGGTGAAAAGATATGGGGGCAGCTTCCTACTGAAAAAACCACCAGAGAATTGGTCAAGTGAGCAAAGCAGTGGAGCCATATGATGTGGTTGTCAAAGTTCAATTGAGTGAATTAGAAGGCAAGAATTATACATCATGCAGAAAAAATTCAACAACGAAATAAAAAAATATATGGAAAGAGGTTTTGAAGACTTCCATGATGGTAAGCAACTTCATCTAAAAACTTGTATAGAATTATAAGTATATAAAAAACTGCAACCATGCCATTACTCAAACTAACTGGAACTGAGTCTGTAACTGACTCTCCATCTAGAACACCCCATCCACTTGGATCCGAACGTAGAGTATTATATGGCTCTTGTTGGATTTTACTCTGAGAAACAACATATACAACTTGTTGCAACATGCAAAAAGTCTATTTTTGGGACTTGGAAATACATTTCATTCCGAAACCGACTGATACTTCAATGTGGTTACTGGACCATTGAAAAACTTGAAAAGAGTTTCAGAGATTACATACAATCGTTGAATCTTAGTATAAATTCTGACGATTTCAAGATCTTTAAAGATGGTGACAAAATATCAATTAATTCTCCAATTAAATTCTACTTGGATAAAACCGTTAGTGATCTCTTAGGTTTTGAAAAATATGATGCAACAAACTTACAAAAAGAATCGTCCTTACTTCAACTCAAATGAAAATGTAAATTGCATCGAATCCACCGAATCTCAGAGCCGTTGATGTCATCGAGCTACACTCTGCAATATTGTCAACAACAGTCTTGTCAATCATGATGTTCACTCTCACAAACATTTGGAGACAGCAATCCTCTACTCCTTTTCCCCTAATGTACACACGGCTACAAAAATATCTCAATCACCTCAAGAAAAACACTACATACCTCTTCGGAGCGGTTACGAAAGATTCAACAGATCACAATCACACTTGTAGATCAAAAAACCAACTGCTCCAGAAACAACCATGTAAACAACATCGTCTATTTTAGATCTGGATCAGTAAATCACAAAACCACATACATACTCAAAATTGTGGTAAATAAAACACACGCGTGGTGTCGGTGGCGGGACAGCGATGACATGTGTGGTGATTCGCGCGGCGCGGTTCCTGACTACCCGTACTCACACTCTTAGTCGCTCTCTAACAAATTCTGTCCCAGATTCGGTCTCACACGGTTTGTCCCAGAACCGGTCCCTCGGGTGCGTTGTCCCAGGAACGGCCAAAGTATACTACTTGTGTATTGTGTTCAATAAAATATGTATTCTTTAAATACGTTTGCTTCTAAGTCGCTGTTTCTGAAATCTTTTTTTATCTCTAATCTTTTTTAACAAATATTTAGTCGAAAAGTTAGATGAATATCAAAGCAAAATGATTAATGCTCAGCGTAAAATATGTCAAATATCAAAGCACATACAAACTACACACATAACCACTAACAACACATAAAACTAACATTGATTAAACGTGCTTTAAGAATTCATGCAACTGATCATGAAAACTTCCAGTCCACGCAGCTTCTGAACCATTAGAGATATTAAAAAACTCTAAAGTACAAAAAGGTTTTATTTTTTAGAGTAGAATCTAAAAACAACATAAAATACAGGGTGTTCCATAAAAGATTTTAAAGTTGGCCACCATATTGGAAAATGGCGGCCATCTTGAAAAAATTTGAAAGTGTATTCCTGAATGAAACTTAAAATTGAGCAAGTTCCAAATTTAAAGTGAGGTGCTAAGTCGTATAATTAAAAAGTTAGCTATTGGATCACTTTAAAAAACTCACCTGGTATGCTAATCAAGTTATTAATGTTGCTTAATTGCTAATTAATAATCAGTTCCATGTAATAAATAATGGCTGAAATTACTGGCTCATTGCTGTTATTTTGTACTAATGGGTGGTGCTCAGTAAAATTTTAATTTATTTGTCGTAGCAAAACAAACTCTGTATCAAAATGTTCATAAAAGAGTAACCCATATTTCAGTGTATTGTTTTAATCAGCTGATTGTTGTGGTTCATTAGCAGTGCTGTCATTTAATGATAGTTGATATTGTTTATAGTTAAAAAATAATTGTCTTATTTATCAACTGATTTTAATAAACTGGTATCATTGGATATGTAATTAAATTCTGTAAATAAAGTATAATAGCAAATTTTAAAGCACTTCTTAACTAATTTCAATAATCCGTTTGGAATCATTTTATATTATTGTCACACTTTATCATGTTCCTTATGTAAGAAAATGACAAATAGTGAAAAATGTAATTGCTGTTTCTGACAAAATTATACGTCATGTTCACTATTTTTCCCACAATCAGTATAAAGTTCACTGATTATATTTGAGAAAACTTTTCTATCGCAGACCTGCATTATTTGGGATAAATATCAGTTTTATGAGCAAAAATATTTTAATTTACATTGAAGTCTTAGTAATAACTTTAAATCAACTGAAATATTGTAGTTTGTTTAAAATTTATTGACAATAGATTATTTGAAAGAATAGCAAGATTCAGACATTATTGCCATCGTTATGTCAAAAAAGTGTAATACTAAATTTTCAGGATTGATAAATTACACTCTTCTTAAGGTGTAAAAAAATCATAAGACTTTAAAAAACTTCCAAAAAGTGCAGGAATGGTCGTACTACCATTCAGGTATATTTGAGTCGCCAAATGCCAAAACAAGCTAAATCCACTCTGCAAGTTTTTTAGATAAATGCCAAAAACTGATTGCTTTTCTCACATCCATTACATTTTTTATGATTTTTTGTTTAAAAAAAAGGTTAAAAAATTAGTTATATTGTTTTAAAATTGCTAAAAAATGGTACAAAAGTTTATAATTACTGCAGCCGATTAAATATATGGGCATAGCTTGTTTTGGAACAGTAACTATGATTTAGCTGCTTTTGGAAACTTACTCTCCGCCATTTGCTTTTTTTAACTTTGGTTCCAAAACCAGTTAAATTGCGTTTACCATTCCAAAAATAAGTTAAAAACAGAAAACCTTATATTATTAAATCCTTTTTTCTCAAAACATTGTAGCCTATATTGTTAGGTAAAGTTAGGTTAGGATTAATGAACACAATCGTATTCATTTTCAATACAAAACCATGAATTTATTTATCTACAGAGTTTATAAAATAAATGTGTCGTTTATTAAAAATATTTTCACTCAATCATAGGCTCATCCTCTTCATTTATTTCAAAATCATCATCATCATCTTCTTTCGCCTTGATTGGTGGTAGGTTAGCTGGAATAAGTCCTTGAAAAAACTTCAACTTTGGCTCCCGTTGCCAGTCATTTTCCATAGTGGAGATTTAGCAAGCATTTCACATCATTGATTTTTACTTGTTTCACTGGGTGTCCCTTCTTGTATCACTCTCAAAACTGCATTGTCAAAATTTTTCCCCCTTTTCATTACTCACTTACTCTCGCCGATTTCAAATACATAGTTTGCTTCTCCTTGTACCAGGATGGAGTTTGGATTACTTTTACTTCTTGAAAAGATAAATTTCTTGGCCTTTTGAAATTGAAAATGCCATTGTCCTGGTTTTTTTTTAGAACAGCATCGGTTAGAGTTTTCCAATCACTCACAGGGCAATCCGTCCCAAGTTTCACAACAGTACAGTGCTTTTCAATTATTTCAGTGTACTCATTGGGATTGTTGATTACACTCAGATCTTGAAATTTCCTTTCAAGTACTCCAAACACTCTATCAGGGGGAATGAAAGAATGGCCGACTACCGGAAAGAGTAGTACAACTTTAGTAACATGTTTAGGTGCATCTTTCAGGAGCCAATGAGCAATCATACCGACAACAGTTGTGTTTCTTGTTTTTGGGCCACCACAGCCGTCAGAGAAAAGTTTGACTGTGGTGACATTTTCCATGTTAGCGCTTGTTAACCTGTGGTAAACAGCAGATGCAATTTGACTGGACCCTTTTGCATACTTGGTTTTCAGTCCAGAGGTAAGAAAAGGTGTTTTCTGAATTCAAGAGGACTTTAGAATGTCCCTCACAAATCACAAAATTATATAGATATAGCTGGCGCTTTATAGTATGCGGCTTGGTCCGGTATTTTAGGAAGGACAAGATTTTTTTCTGACAATCATTAGCTCAGAATAAGCTCTTTATCATTATTTTCTTGCAAAAGTTTGTAGAATTTGTCTGCACGGACTTTGTGGGCTTTTAGGTTTAGCTTTAGTGTTTCACGCTTGCCTGCATCTTTTTCTGTGGCTAGTTCACACTCAAGCCTTGTGCAGGTTGAACACTTATCAGTGTACGGAGCGTCAAAACCAATGTTAAAGTTCTCAGAAAAAACCAGCCTGAAAAAAGTCATACTCACACTTTAATTCTTCAGTTGGATGCTGCTCAATATACATTTTCCACATTTTTGTAATTGTTAAGCTCACTTGGAAGGTATTGCCTATGCTTGTTTTTTCGCTCTGCAATAGTGTTTTTGTACTCGAATAAATGTTTTAATAAAAGATTTGATGCTGTCTTTCTTTATATTATATTTATCAACTTGGCGTGCTCCTCCACGAGTCTCCAAAGGTACGACGCCTGTTTCCAGGTACTTTTTTGCAAATCAATTGCACTCGGTTTTTACTCTCTTGCAAAATTGTAAGTAGTGCTGCCCGACATACTTTAACATTCTCAGTTTTGTTGTTCCTCATTTTAGGTAAGAAAAAGTCAGTACTTACATTTCTTTTTGATTTGATACCTTCTGGAAGACGAGTCCTTTTTGCTGAGGAAAACAATGACGTGCTGAAGAATAAAATTCTTCTTTGATTGAAGGTCAGCGTCTTTATAGTATTGCTGATGTATCTTTCTAACATCCTGCAGGGAAAGTTCTGCGCAGCGGTACTTACTTTTGGCCGAATGTTTACAACTAGGCATCTGTGGAAATCCCTTCGGGCGGTGTCTAAAACAAAATAGGGATTATTAGTTCTCCTATACCTTTAAAAAAATACTAACCTGTAATAAAAACAAATTATAGATCGCAAACGTTGTCAAAAAAAACTGTTGTAGTTAAGTTAGGGCCTAAGCTGAATTACTTTAGGCTGGTTGAGATTAAGTAGTTTAGTTGCGGGTTATAGGTTAGTTTAGTTGAGATTAGGTTAGCTTAGTTGAGGTTAGGTTATTTTTAGTTTCAAATGAGTGTTAAGATTAGGCTAGTTTAGTTTTCTTTACCAAATGTTGTTAACTTACCTAGCAACTTTTGCAACAGTTTTCTTCCATGCTCTTTCGTTTTTCTTCCTTTTCTTTGCCAAAGGGCCAGGCATCTCTTCTACCAACTCTACTTGTTCCACATTTTGTGGAGTTTCCACTGTTATGTCCATTATATTGACATTTTCTTGTTGAACAATTACAAACTTCAGCATTTATAATATCAATACCAACGCCTTCACTACCTTCTAAAATACCTCCATGTATGTTCAGCCTCCATGTTTATGACACACAACAAATCAGGAGCTTTTAATAAATAATGTTAAATAATTGAGTGCTATTGCTTCTTATAACACTATTTTAGCCTTTTGAAATTTAAAATTAGCCAACAAAATAAACAATTAATTCAGAAGGAAAAATGATCAGCAGTTCCCTATAGGAAAAGTCTTTTGGGATTTAACTTATTTTGACACAGAAACATGAAACATTGTAAGTTATTGTAGTTTGATATAGCTGGTTTTGGAACATTGTCATCTGTGCAGATATGACTGTTTTTGGAACCGAATGGCTATAGGATATAACTGATTTTGGAACAACCTTCACTTTTAAATATTAATTTTAAACAGTTTTTTTTAACTGGTTTTGGAACATTTTGAAGTGACAAATCTGTAGCCTAGGTAATACAGAACTCAATGTCATCAATATCTTCAACTTTTTTTAAATTTTGGATTTAGCCTGTTTTGGCATTTGGCGACTCATTTAAGTGATACCAAACTGGTAGACGAACAGCACAAAGTCCAGACTAGAGAGAATGAATAAAAGTGATGTCACTACACAGGAGCCAAGACCACAAAAAACACATCACACCTAAACTAACAAAGGTGGAATACTGAAATATTCCATCTTAAGAACATCCACTAAGAAAAGCCTACACAACAGTTTGTGTTGTACTATAAACTAAATAGAATCGTGAAGTGAGATTATGTTTTAATGGAAAAGACATTTTTCATACTTCCACATTTAATTTATTTTAAAAGCGCGGTTAAGGCATCATCAGTTTGATATTCTTTGTTTGAAGGTTATTTTTGATGATGGAAGGATTGTGAAGGAAACAGGATTTTTCCGGACATTTGCCATCATTCAGTGAAACAAGAAATCAGTAACACTACGTTTCGAGATCTACAATCTGATCTCTTCTGCAGGTAAAGAACTAACCTAATACATAATTACAAACTAGGTTAAAATAAACAAATCTTACCAAAGCGTTGTGGCACGCCTAAGTCAGGAATCACAACCACCATGTTGTTTGTCAACTTCACTAACTCTATAAACATGCACTTAATAAAAAAACTACACACAACACTAATCATTAAAACTGAACTACGGAATACAGGTCACAATACATCTTCATTCGTCTCTACTGACCAGAGGGCACTAGCCAATGGTAATCATCACGGCAGACAAAAACAAGATGGCGGAAATAAAAAGGAAGGGGGATAGGAATGGGCTCTTTCGTTATTATTGGTTCATGCGAGATGAACTTCTTAAAACCATATTGTGACTCTGCATTGGGTTATTACAAATATCTGATCCGTTTGATACTTTTGGTTTTCTCTTTAGTTCATTTTTTAGAATTGGCAACTAAAGCGGCCTAATCTCGAATGATGGTTGACTGATTGGTTGTTCTGCCAATTTTATGTAGGTACTCGTATGTTGCCTCAATTAATTTCCTTTTGAAGAAATGTGGTTCCCGATGTATTATGTTGGCTTCATCCCAATTCATATGATGGTCTTAGGACCATGATTACCATTGGCTAGTGCCCTCTGGTCAGTCGTAGGTGGTTAGTAGACGAATGAAGACGTATAGTGACCTGTATTCCGTAGTTCAGTTTTAATGATTAGTGTTGTGTGTAGTTTTTTATTAAGTGCATGTTTATAGAGTTAGTGAAGTTGACAAACAACATGGTGGTTGTGATTCCTGACTTAGGCGTGCCACAACGCTTTGGTAAGATTTGTTTATTTTAACCTAGTTTGTAATTATGTATTAGGTTAGTTCTTTACCTGAAGAAGAGATCAGATTGCAGATCTCGAAACGTAGTGTTACTGATTTCTTGTTTCACTGAACGATGGCAAATGTCCGGAAAAATCCTGTTTCCTTCACAGTTTGATATTGTTTAAATAAATTAAATGTGGAAGAATGAAAAATGTCTTTTCCATTAAAACCTACTCACTTCCATCAAGAATACAAAGCAGAAAATGAGATTATGTTGTACCAGTTTTTTGACAAAGGGTAAAAGTTCAATAAAATAGTTAATCTTATTGTACGTAATCAAATGACATATATTTAATAAACATTTTGTGATATAACAAAACATTACGATAATCATTACTGTTGATGGAACAAATGTAATGATACTGTCATGTTCTGTTATGCAAATAAACAGTCTCATAAAGACTAATTAACTCGAATCTTCGATCTGTTTCTTCATTAATGTCATAAACAGGTCTTACATTGTAGATGACGATGCATCGCTCGTTTCTGAAGTCTGACAATTTACCTCTGATCTGTACTGTATTTCCCACTTGGAGTGAATCGGAGCTTGTTTCTGAGTGAGCAAGGATCTGTTCTTTCATCCAGTGTGCGGCTTGTTCTACGGCAGACTGGGAAGGAAGGGCCTCTTCCTCATCAGGTTCAGAGGAACTTAACAAAGTGTCATTAAATGTTGTTGCAGTGCTACTTGTCATAATGTTCTCCATAACTGATGACAAGTTCTTTTTCAAACCTTCACGATCTTCCATAGCTTGCCGGCTATGCCAACAGCAAATTTCTCCGGTTCCATCATCTACTTTGTATATTACTCCAAATTTATTTTGTAGGACCGCTGTGATTACAGCGTAGATGTCAACAATATTAACAGAAATCCCACGAAAACTGTAATAGTTTGTGTTTTCAACCCCAATTTTATTAATATTTAAGAGATCACAGATCCACAACTTAAGTTCAGGTTCTCTTCCTCTTCCCAGAGTTTCCTCATCAGAGTTTTCCGATGATGGTCTGTCATTTTCATGCCCTCCTCTTACTGTAACGAAATAGCCAGACTGGTCTAGTTCTCCACACTGTAACATTCTGAAAAACATATTTCACTTGACATAAATTTATAGCAACAATTATAACTGATTTTGATTGAATATTAATTTATTTTTTCAATTGTTCCAAATAAATAAACATTCAACATACAATTTCCAACTTAAAGATCATAGATTGTAATAAACACTCCATATCTAAAATGCTGCATGACCATCACACGTACATTATGTATTTGTACTTCCCTGTCACAAGAAAAACAGCTTGCACACCTATCCCGACAAATATTGGAAATGCTAAATATAGGATGTCTACTAGTAAACTAGCACTTTTAAACCCGGATATTTAGTCAACTGTTAAGCAAAACACTAACATGTTAAGTTTTGAATATTTAGTGAAGAGGGAATCATGGATTCATAGTCTAAAGCCTTAAAATCCTGAACTCAGAAAGATGATTATACCAAAACATCAAAGGTCTATCCAAAAAAATAGAAGATCTAATAAATTGTAACCAGAGGCATGTAAAACTAATGGTAAAATACAAGATAATACACTGGTCAAGAACTTTCACTGCAGCATAGGAATAAGATTGCAGCCCTCTAACCAAGAACACAGGTTTGATTCCTGGAGGTAAATAAAATTTTGTGAATGGGTATGGATCATTTTTCACTAAAAACATTAAGTTTAATCAATTAAACTGCCACTGACATAGGTTGCTCTTCATATGAAGTGTACATGTATATACACACGATTGCTCAACAACGGTCTTCCCCACACATCTTGCCTGTCTCACCAGTACTTTGCAGCACTCCTGACCTCACATCTGAGGTCTCGGCTCAGATAGTCCTGTTCATATCCCATCCAGTGAGGTGTTAGAGCGAAACTCATTTAGAAATGCCAGCGTAAGCACTCGGAATAATTCCACAAACCCTGTTAATAATTTTTAATATGTTTCAATGCAAAATTCATGAGCTTATAAATGCTGTAAAAGTAAATTATTTTATTACAATTTTATTCAAATTCCAGATATTATTTGCCTTTTTGAACACAATAATTTCTGCTTACAAAAAATTCAAAATTTTACCTTAAATTACAAGATTGTTTAGAGATATGTCAAGGGGGGGAGTCTGTGTGCTTGGTCATAAAAATGTAGAAGTTAAGCCAAGTTCAGTAAAAAGTTATTATTTGAATGCTGTGGTGTCAAACTAATTTCAAAATTGAAAACTATTGTTTTACGTATAATGCTTCCAACTTTTCCTCCAAAAAGAAATTTGATAAAGGGTGGGTCACATCTTATTTGCGAATAGGAAGAGGGAACTGCACATGCAGTGTAAAAACTCTAGCGATCCTGTTTTTAAAGCTTATGTCGCAAATTATAAACGCATATATAAAAAGTGTGTGTTAGTACTACAATAGTTAAAAATCAGAAAATAAAAGTAAAACTGCTTGGAATATTATAAAACAAGAAACAGGTTTTTTTTTAAACTCACTCCTATTACTGAAGTACTAATAAATTATGCAGTAATCAGTGTGAAATTGCTGATCCATTTAACTCACTTATCTTGGATGTATCCAGTAAACTTAAGCTGTCCACTAATTTTATACAATCTTATATTATTCTTCAAAAAAAGAATAGTCCTAGTAACCTACTGACGACTTTTGGATCTGTGACTGACCTAAATGTTTTTGAAACACTAATGCAGCTAAAACATACAAAATCTTAGGGCTGGGATGAAATATCTGTATTTCTCATCAGGGAATGTGCAGCTTCCTAAAGAAGCCTTTGGCTTATTTAATTAATTCCTCTCTCAAAACTGGTGGTTTTCCTTGATGCTCTTAAATACAGTAATGTAAAACCAATTTAAAAAAAGATGATCCAACCCAACTTGTTAATTATCATCCAATTGCTCTTCTTCCTGCAGTATCTAAAGTGTTGGAAGCTGTAGTTCTCAACAAACTCTCTAGTTATCTTGAGGAGAATTAATGTTTTCATCCTTCGCAATTTGGGTTTCGAAAAGGAAGAGGAACCTTTAATGCTATTAATAAGATGGTCTCTAGAGTGGTGATTGCTTTTGATTGTTCACAGTTTACTGCTGTGATCTTTCGAAGGTGGTCTAGTGTGTCCAACGTAGATAAAAAATTGCATTTTTACTGTATTTGAGATGGTTAGAATCATATCTTACTGACCACAGACAAAATGTAACTCTTGAGAACGGAATTTCTTCTAAGAAATATGAAACAATTAGTTAAGGGGTACCCCAGGGTTCTATCTTGGGACCACTGTTGTTGAAAATATAAAAAAACCAATATGACTATGTATACAGATGATACTATTGCTCTAATCATGACAAAATCACCCTGAACAGGCTTATTTCTCAGGATTGCTTACAAATGAATAATTGGTCTAAAGTAAATGGTCTTTTCTCAACACTGGAAAAACTCAGTCATTTTTCACCCTAATTATAGCATTAGTTCTAAATCTGACATATCCTTCTTTGACGCAACATTTAATATAACAAAATCTACAACATTTTTAGGAGTTCACGTTGATGGGGAGTCTTTCCTGGAGACAGCATGTTCTTTCGTTATTGAATAAGCTTAGTAAGGCATACAATCTGGTTTATTTTCTGTCTTCAAAAGTAGGTACAAAAACACTGCTAACAGTTTACTATGCATATGTATATTGCTACCTAACATATGGCATCGAATTCTGGGGCGATGCAATTGAACTAAACAAGCTTTTCATAATTAAAAAAAGATAATCCATAAAATAAACAGTATTAAGTATGATGCATCCTGCAAGCCCAGTTTTAGAGACTTAAAACTGCTTACTCTTCTATCAATTTATGTACACCAGACAATGATTGTGACCAAGAAAAACATGTTACAAGAAGCACAAGCCTTTGAGAAATTGCCTGAGTATGGAGGAATCAAACTCCCCTTTTCGGCTGTGTGTGTAGTAAAAATAGGGATGTCCTTAAGACAAAAGTTTATTGTAAGAAAACACACATGGGCCAATACCTAAATTTTCATTTGAACCATTAGAAATCTGTCAAAGGAGTCTCAAACTTTGTTTGACAGAGCAAAGATGAGTTAAAAGAAGAAAACAAAAACGTTGAATCAGGACCTTAAAAATGGATACCCTCAGTCTGTCCATAACTAGGAAACCTAAAAGGATTTTAACAATCAAATAAACCTCAACCAACAAAATGCGTACAAACACCACCTCATTAAGGTCTAGGACCAAAAACACATGGCCAAAGGTGGCTGCCCCCCCCCCTCCCAACTATCGCCTTCCTGTCTCATGGTTTCAGATGACATGCCTCTATGCTGCAGGAAGTGCCAGCATTGATTTTCTTATAAGAATCCCACTTTAACCTGTGCTGATGTGACATGTGTTTGTGCTCATGACTTGCATCCTGTTCTGTGACAACGCATGAGTTTTCTTCTGTCTGGACTATACGCACTTTTCATGTTTATTTAATCCCTTTTCCTCTTCTTTTTAGTGGCAGTCCATTACCAAACTTTCTAACTTTGATGTACTAATTATCTTCTCACTTGACAAATAGGACAGATTTTAATCCTCTTAATGTTTTGTTACACATTTGGTAACATATAACGATGGCAAATGTCCAACATCCTATTATCCTTTCAAACATTCTATCGTCAATAACAAATTTTAAACTAAGTATCAGTATCATACCTGCGACTGATAAGTCACAAGAAGTTACATAAGACACCTCCTGCAGAACACTCCAACAATCCAGAATGAGGTGAGGATTTCTCAGCAGTATCCAACTCTTGTGAAAGGTGGTCCTCAACGTTTCGAGGATTGGAATTTATCCTCTTCATTAGGTGGGAGGAAGGGAGGTATAAATTGTAACATATAACAATGGCAAATGTTCGATATTCTGTTATCCTTTCTGTACAACAAGCCAGAATAACAGGAAGGTGAAGCTCCTTTCTAATATTTGTTGCAATAATCCAACCTCAGCAGAATCAATAGCTGATTGCAGAACTAAATGGTT
Source organism: Homalodisca vitripennis (assembly GCF_021130785.1). NCBI lineage: Eukaryota > Metazoa > Arthropoda > Insecta > Hemiptera > Cicadellidae > Homalodisca > Homalodisca vitripennis. The sequence continues at coordinate 201,517,270 of NC_060208.1, forward strand.
TTACATTTCACTAAACCCGAGGTAGATATCAACATCGTAAAAATTCAAGGCCTCCTATATAACAGACAAAACTCATAACAATCATAAACCACACTTAGATATCCTATAAGACAAATTAAATCCAATGAATAAAGCCAGGAGCAAATAAAAAAAGGAGGTTTCTTAAAAAAAAAGTGTAAAGGTTTCTTGACTGCTTTGTTGAAATCAAGACATAAAAAACTTACTTATCATCAAACTGCAGAAACCGCTATTGTGTTTGTGGCAGTCAAATGAACTTACAGAAGTCATGCAAGTGTGGAGAATAAGGCAGAATTTCTTATACACAAAACTGTAAAAATGTTCTTTAAAAATACCGGAGTCTACACTTTAGCTGACATATTCTTTCAGAGGGGGCAAGACCTAAAATTGCCGCCCTTTCCCACCAATCAACTCTGCCAATTTAAAAATTTACTTTATGCAGCTTGTAAATAATCCGGAAGTAATTAATTATTATTATTATATCCACGGCATTTTGTACCAATGATAGAACTAAAGTTTATTTAGATAGAACAAACTAAAAATATGTTTTATATATTAACTTTTTATATCTGCAATTAAATTACACATTATAACATTAATATTACTTACTATTTCAAAATATTTTACAATCACACAGCCAACAGAACTTATATTTTAGATTCTTTCAAGTTAAGACAATACATTAGCTGTTTTTATAAATGAAACAAAGGCACAACTTTTTATAAAAAATGCACACTAAACTCTGCAAGAAAACTTTATAATAAATTAGCACGTAATAAAAAAATGAATCGACCCATTATTTGTTAACTTAATGCAATTTTTGGCTGCAAATAAATTAATTATGTCAAATGATATTTTATGCTCTTTGATGTTCAATTGGCAGGTTTTTAAATGTGATAATCTGTTTCATAGTGCTTCTTAAATAATTTGCTATTAATTTTAGCTTGCTCTCCATTGAAGCGACAAAGACTGAAAGAGTGAGGAATATATGGAGTTGTGTTGTGTTGTGATGTTTGGGTAACCTTCGTCTAAGTACTACTGATAAATAAGAATTTCAAAAGTCGACTGAAGGGCAACATTTGTAATCCCTACTCTTGGTTCTCGACAGGAGGCGGCCCCTACCTCCAATAATTTCCTGACTGAATTTCCTGTTACTATAGGAGCAAGCACAAAAGTTTATCTACTTCTAAGAGAACAAAAACAGTTAATAGTTTATCAAATTTAAAATATTTTAGACATATTTATAGTTAACTGTAAATATCTCAAGAAAAATAAAGGATTAAATCTAAACTACATTAAATATTTTACTCTTTTACTAAAAATGTGTATAAAATATTTCAAATCTGTTGAAACATCAACATGTTGATATTTTACAATAATTACAAGCAACATTATGTCAGTATGAATTTGAAGACGGAAGTATAATATTTGAAACTCGTGTCATTTTTACAGGATAAAGAAATAATGTTGAATAAGAAATATTTTTGTTGCATTATTTTTACTTTCCAGGGCAGTGTTGCATCGGCAGCCTGGCGGTTTGTGCATTTAAATGAGCAGACACTGGCTGCGGTAAGTTAACAAAGCCTTATTCAATTAAATTTGTGTTAAAAATTAATTGTTTTAAATAGAGGTTTACAATACATGAGAAGATAATAGCTTTAAGAACTCCATGTAACGTGATCAATGCAATTCTTTCAATCATCCGGTCAAGAATAAAATTTAAGATGCTAATTAAATAACATCTTTTTTCATATACAATAATCTTATATTACACGCTTAACAAACAGTACATTTGTACTTAAACTGTACAAAAATGTAGTCTTAATCGGATCTGAGTTTCTGAGTTATGAATTTTCAAAGTTGCAGTGTGGCTGAAATGTAAATTTGCTTCATATGTCTACACGCAAAAATAAACTAGCTAACTTTTAATGTAACTCCGTTATTGTTGCTCTACTATGGTGCTCTAATTATCTATGGTTAACGTTAGGTATCTCTATACTTTTTGATCCTCGAGTAAAGTGATTAGCGCAAAGACTTTACAATTAATACATTTATAGTAACACTACTTTATACATCTCTTATAGACAAACCGAGTTCACTTGCATTTGCAAAACTATTGCAAAACTCATAATGTTTTTTGTACAGCAGTATATTAACAGACAAACAAACAAGAGAGTTAACAGAAACTTTGAACGGGGTACTGTACACGATCCATGCCATTTTTCTCAGTAATTCCAGACAAAATCAACTGTAAAGAAAGGCATTTACCACTTACCTTGTTATGAAAATTACATTGCAGATTAAACTATACTGTCCGACCTCTATATGAATCCAATAAAGTGACTCCATCACATGTGTTAAATTACTAAAATATTTCATATGATTAAAAAAATCATATGAAATATTTTTTCTCTGTTTTCTTCCAACATGGGTTATCCATAAAACCCATGTAATCACTTGTAATTTTTGAAAGACAGAATTCTAAACTACCCATTTTTACAATTTTTAATAGCAGAGCAGAGGTAGTTTCACACCTAGCTTTAAGCCTCAAGGTAAAATTCTTCCAACACTTATGCTTACAAACAGACAGAAATCTGATTTCGTTCAGTAGTAACTGGCAGGAGAGGCTTCTCACGACAATTAGTATTGAAATGATCGCAGCTTGTCCAAACCATTCACCTGAGGATATGTCAGATGGAGTATCTGCAGTCTTGACAGCAGCACCCCAAGGTACCACAGCCGATTACTAAATCCTCCAACTTCACATCCTCTCACCAGCGCAATTGCCAGAATGACTGCAATTTCCTTATAATCAGATGGTGTTTTAAATCCAGTAATCTTTCAGCTAAGATTCTCAAAGGGGCCTCCGATGTCCTGTGGTTAAGTTGAGGTGTTACCAATCCCACTGAACTAATTCTGAAAACTATCTTCTGTATGCAGTTTTATTTCTGTTTTCTCTTCATGTGTGTGACTTTACTTTAAGAGGTAGGTTCGTATGTTTAGTCTTTGTTAGGTATGTAGTACAATTATTTATTTATCATATTGGGTTTAAATTAAATAGTAGAACTAAGTAAATACTGCAAAAGGGAGGAGATAAAAAGAGAACTACTCTTGATATATTTCCAATGCTATAACGATAGCCCCTTCAAACCAGCTACAAATATACCCTCTTTCCTACCATGTTTCTATATACAAGTATATCTTAGCAACAAATGTGGTAAATTAAACTAAACAAAAATTTAAAAGTGATTATAAGCTTATGTATTGCCTATTGTCACTTAACAATGCCAACAAATTTATACAAAAAACACATGTAATAGTAAAAAGGAGAGCTATTCATATAGTTCTAAGAGAAGATTGTACAGAAATGTTCTCAAGAGTTACTCCTTCAGAATAATGTTTAACACCAAAAATTGTCTTATACATTGATTTAATTTTTGTAAAGAATTATTTATGGGATGGATATGATTACAAAACTTATGAATCCTTTTATTTTAACATTTGTATATGTTATTTTTAAATATCCAAAGGAATAAAGTACAAGAAGTTAGTAATTAATTTCTGAGTAACCAACTACAAAATTGGAAAAACCAAAAAGTACTTGGATGTGTATTAGTTATATACATTTAAAATTAAATGTCTCACATAATTCTTTATATTATAAGGCTATGAAAGTGTTGGAAGATTACATTTTTTGCTGCTAAAATTACATGATTACCAACCAGTTTAGCACGCTTTAAGTTTTGTTTTGAATATTTTATTATTTTCAAATAATTTTATGGTAGATTTAAAAAATAATCTAGATATTGTGTATTTTTGGTTTAAAACAATGTTTTAAATTTAATGACTGGTTTTCTTACAATTGAAAATAAAATAGTACAATTATTGATAAGTTATATAAAAATGTTTACAACTAGTGTGGGCAGATTTTATTAAACAAAAGACTAAATAGAAGAAAGTAAAAAAAAAACTATGAGTCCAACATTAAGATAACTTAAAATTGGATGCAATCTGCAGTATACGTGCCATAAAATCCAAAAAGAACTTGAAAAAAATGTAATGTTATAACACATTAAAGAGAACAACACTCATAAGGTGATATAAAATACCAGTTTATTTCATTATGTACAAATGATAATATTCCTGCATATGACATAACATCAAATAAAAACGTAACGTCCAGAATAGAAGAAAGACAGGTAAAAGTGATTTTATAGGGCTATATTGAAGGAAAAACTAGTTTTTACATCAGTTGGTAGTTGATTATAAAATTTAAGAACTAAGTAATAAAAACATTATTTTGTTTTACTTTGGGACACAGAAACTGTTATTGAGGATATAAAGTGTATTGTAATTTGGTTATAAGTCCCTATATTTCCACTTTTAATGAAAAAATCCACAAACTTTAAAAATAAAAAGTAAAATATGTATTTCTTGAAAAAGGGAAGGACCTTTTTATTTTGACCGAAAAAGTAAAATTCTCCACCAATCGCACATATTCATAAAACCATTCAGAAAAATGTAATACCAGAAGTAAATATATATATATATATATATATACTTGTAAATTTCTAAATGAAACGGGCACATGATTGATTGATTCATGCATCAATTATTAGTTATTAATTATGCTCCACTTCTTTTTGTTTAGAATATTATAAGTAATTTCAAATATATTAAAAGTTACTATTTTCTAATTTTTAGGACATTCTGTACGGGATTACAAAAATTACTGTTTGGATATGGGCAAAAAGTTTTTTTTATCAGTTATAAAAACGTGGTTAGAAAAATATTAAAAAAATTATTTCTATGTTTTAGTATTGTGTTATCACTTTTTAAATATAAAATGTATGTATCTGTCATAAAATAACATATTAATTTATGGTTACCATATTGATTAAACCTCTACTTGTACATGTTAACCTAGGTACACTTTTTCAGGAACCGGTTGATTCAAGAAAGCTGAAATGTGCTACATATAGTAATAACTCTTTTACACAACTGGACATGTAAAATTTGTAATTTGTACATGTAATTGCTCTAGAAAATTCTTAGAAACTATGTTATAAGATGTTAAAAACTAAAGGCACGTTTAAAAAGATTGCACAAACTAAAAATTAAGCAAGATATGAAAACTTGAACATGTCCAATTGTGTAAAGGGATGAGTTTCGAGAATTGTGCTAAATTTTAGATTTCTAACTCAAATGGTTCCTGAGAAAAATGCACCTTAGTATGAAAAATACAACTTTCGGCCAACGACAAAATCTTGCGAATCAGTAGTGTTCTTGGTTGGAGGTTGGGTCTTCAAACTCATTTTTTATCCTCCTTCTTGTTAGGATTGTTTACTCCATAGGCTTTTTTGAAGTTCCTTTATTGCCTTGGTCTGTTTTTTTTATTCTTCGAAGATCACATTTTCTTCGTGGACACACAGTTTTGCCCCAAGACTTATGAGTTTGAATATTAGGCACTTTATAATATTTCCCTTATTGCCTCATATGCTCCTAGCTGTAGGATATCTTTCCAACAAATACTTTTTGGGATTCTGCTCCATAAACTGTACTAAGCGATTCACTAATATCTTGTGTGCCACCATGAGCACACTTTACAAGTGAGACAGGTTGGCTATGTCCAGGAAGATAGGTTGTATTTTTAGTAATACTGCAGAAGGAAGGTGAGTATACTATACATGATTGTTTATATTCAGTCACCTCTATAATTGAATTACTATACAAATATAGTTGTCTTTAGGGCATAACCCATGTTCAAGTTTTTCATCGGACGAACCTAAATGAAAATATTCTGCCAATATTGTAGATTTCATAGCATCAAGTCCTATTGTAACATTTTTCCTGATGGCTAAGCCATACATAAAGTAGATTGTATCGATGATATGTCCAGTTAGCCAGTCATGACTACTAATATTTTTCTATTGAAGAAAATATTTATGAGTTTATAAGCGAAACGAAATTGCCATTGACTCCCATAGGCTTGAATTTTTCAACAAAAAAACATCAAGCGCAGGTGCAAAATTTTTATCGAGGCTTCCTGTGGAATTGAGAGGCATTGACAACTTTAAAGAATTTAAAAAAAGAGCTAAAATTGTACTTAACAGAGAAACCATTGTATGGGTTAGCTGAACTATAATTAACTTAGTTCTTTTATCATATATTTTATCAATACTGTATATATATGTTTTTTTTTTTAGCTTTTAAGTTTTTTCTAATGACGCCATTCAATGTATACCACTGTATACTTTATGAATAAAGTTATTTTCAATTCAATTCAATTCAATTCAAGCTCTCACCAAATATATGCTGTGGCATTGAATAACACAGAAAGTATTGATCTCCTGGTTATTAGTGTCATTGTAATAAATAGTTATACACAAACTTGTGTAATATATGAAACAGACTATGAAAACTACTTGCACAGAAAGCTAAATCTGGCAACTGCATCCATCCAAACAGTACAAGTTAATAATCTTAGAAATTTGTTTTCAAAATCAAGGTAATTTCAACCATAGTCTGTTATATATGATTTTAAAGAGGATCACAGATTGTGATCTGTAATGGAGTTATTTAATGTATTTAGCAGGGTGCATACCTGTCCTGTGGGCCCCTCATGTTGTATCTTCCACTTCCACTATGATTAGGACCATATATCATATACAGTAAACACAGTATGAAATGTACATAAAGGAGAACAATATAGTACATCAGTCAATTGTCCATTTGTTGACATTTCAGCAGATAAATAACGAGTAAATAGTGTTTTGTACTATGCTAATATACAGACACTGACTATTTGTTGTCATAGTTATAACACCTTTTTTATACATACACACTTTAGTGTGACCGTCAAAACACAAAACGCACACTTGATAACACGTTAAATTATATTGGTCATAATGAAAAAATAACAGAAAGTATATTTTTACAATTTAAATAAACATAAATCCTTTGCATTGGATATAAAAGATTTTTATAGAGGATCCTACCATTATATATTATATATGCTTGCAGAAAAGCTGTAGTTATTGTCATGGTTATTTTTCATCTTATCTTGTCACAAATAAGTTACCGCATTTTAAGATTTTCTTGGTTAGTATTCATATTTCTTAAGAATTTTTGGCATTGTCTATATAGTACCATATTTAATGTTTGTTTGGATCCAAGACACAATGTCTGACCAATTATTTACATGGTATTATTATTATTATTTTGATCTATACATGGAAAATCCCCAATTAGTCATGTGAGCTCTACAATATAAACTTATACAATACAGACTGTAAATTATTTAACGATTTTAGTCCGTTTTCAAACAGTTATCACAGTCACAAAAAAGTTCAGCAAAATTTATTCCAGCCATAAAAAAAGTTCAGCGAAAGAGACAGCATCAAATTGTCATAAAGCTGGCAGCCTGTGATGAAGAAGCCATATTGACCACTATTGGACAAATTGGTTGCTGGTTGGTTAAACTTCAGCTATCAACTTGTCATGATCTAGTTCTGCTTCCTTCAACTCACCTGTCCAGGGAGATGTACAGTATATTAATGACAGTTTTCATCTCCACAGCAAGATCTGAATATTTCAAGAATTTAATTGTGTGAGCAATGTTTTTACACGTGATTTTAAACTAGAAAACATAACCAACTATTGAAACACATCAATATCAGTATGTGCATTAGACATATAACTTTGCACACAAACTGTATATAAAGATACTAATAAAAAATGAAAAATTCAGCTTTCATAAAAATTTCCTTACAAGAATGAACAAGTACAATTTTGTTGTGTAATTTGACGAATTTAAGGTTCAAATACCAAATAGATACAACTGTGGTATAAATGGCATGACAAAAATAATGCTATTTTCATAGAAAGTTTATAGGTTTCTGAAGACTGAACAGGATATACAGGTTTCTATTTATATATCTGAACATTCAAGAGTATGCCAATTAGTTCCAGACATTTGCGGATTACAGAATAGTGGAGATGTCTGTATTTGATGAAAATAAGCTTTCTCATCATAATACAAAATAAGAACACTAAAACAATATTGTAAATAATTAAAACAACTTTTTAAACTTCTGAGAAATTATAAAATATGAATCATGTAACCAAATAATCCATAATTACTGGGAGATTATTATAATAATTGCGAGAGCCAGAGGTCGAGTGGTCTAAGGCATCAGACTTTGGACCTAGGTAAGGGATAGCACAGATTTACAGTAAATCCTGTCTACGACTGTGCTCTTCACCTTATCCTGTTTGATAAGATTCTCAAAGAGACCAGAGCCCCATGAGAACAAGCAAAATAAGACTAAAAAAGAATCATCCTGTCCTTTAAACATTTGTTGATTTAAAATATGTTTATACTTGCTGTAAACAGTAGCAACAATGCTGTTTTAAGAAACTAGCAATCAATAAAATTTAAGAAAGTGTCTAATATCAATTATTGTGCTCACCTAGTGGGATCATCTGTTGGTAACCACGCTGTTTTATGAAACTGGCAGACAATAAAATTTAGAAAGTATCTGATATCAATTATTTTACTCACCTAGTGGGATCATCTGTTGGTAACCATGCTGTTTTATGAAACTGGCAGACAATAAAATTTAGAAAGTATCTGATATCAATTATTTAACTCACCTAGTGGGATCATCTGTTGGTAACCATGCTGTTTTATGAAACTGGCAGACAATAAAATTTAGAAAAAGTGTCTGATATCAATTATTTTACTCACCTAGTGGGATCATCTGTTGGTAACCATGCTGTTTTATGAAACTGGCAGACAATAAAATTTAGAAAAAGTGTCTGATAGCAATTATTTTACTCACCTAGTGGGATCACCTCCTGATAAGATGTAATGCTCTTAGAGCAAGTCAGCACGTTTTGTATCTGCAGATACTACTTCAATTTAATTTTCTCATAGCTTCACCAATTAAGCAATTTTATATTCTATTCTTATCACTTGCTTGACCAGTGCCCTCGTTTCAGCCACTGTGGTAAACAAATTAACGTTTATGTCTATCTTGTACTGTTCATATGTGATTGAAGTACAGTATTTTAAACGAACAAATTTTAGTTACATCATTATGTCTAATAACTGTTTATGTTTATAATTAATTAGTTCACACTGTAGATTATGTACAATTTAATTAATATCCTTAACTATACATTTTGTATCTACATAGTAAATATTCTGGTTGATTTGTAGGCTACAAATCTAGATCTATCACATTAAAACTCAATTATGTCACATTGTGGTAAAATCTTTTCTGATAGTCAATACTGCATTATGAAACAACGGTATAAAAAGAAATAGAATATTTTCTCAAAACTTTTCAAACTTAAGAAACTGAAAACAACCATTAATACAGTATCGTATGTACCATCCATCCATAACCCAAGTGACGCGATGTTACCATCAATGTGACCTTTTTTAAAAACTTGGTTGTGATGATAAAGCTTATGTTATTGAAGCTGTCTGTATAAAATAAGAGTAAATGTAAACTTAGCCAAGTGTCTCTCCAAAAAACAATGTTATGAGAAGGGGGAGGAAGTGGCAGGAGGGTAGACATTTGAAGCACTTTAGCTGATGCGTACAAAACTTTCCTTCTGTATCATAATATTGTTGTCTCCTGTAATCCAAAATCTTCTAGGTTTTCCAATTTCAAAATTTATGGTATATTATTAGACTTAAAATTTTTGTTGACAAAGTTGTCCATATAGTGTTTGAAAGTCTTATATCCTTAGGAGTCCCCTGATCCAACCGGATAAAAAGTCTTGTTACCATTATGTTAAAAAGTATTGCTTCATATTTGACCAGTTGGTCAACACTTATTGTTGACAACAGAGTTCTACATTCCTCTAGCCCAAGTTGTTGTTGCCCATATTGAACCAAATTTGCACAGAAACAATATGCAACAGTTTAAAAATAGATATATATCCGTTAGGCCTATGTCATCATTCCTGCAATAACACTGAAAATAAATCATGTCATCTTCTCCAATCATCAATAATTCACTTTAAACAAACAATACATACATTGGCCCAAGATGTAAAATTAAGTGGAGACAACCAAACGTCCTTTAAGCTTTGATCCAACTTGTAATTTATAAGTATTCTGAAAAGTGTTTTTAGATCCAAATTGCTTCTGATTTTACTTTTTATTACTCCTAAGTTGTGTCTTGTACTCATCCCAAAACGGTCTTCTCAAAGGGGCCAACCAAATTTGTTCCTCAGTCGAGATGTACTAGTTCAGATTTGCAGACAGTAAAATTTTTCTCATGACAGACTTGAGATTCATAATAACTTAACTTTAGAACAAACCTTCCTACCCATGTCTACCATAATGGGCAACATTATTTGGTCAGAAAATAATTTCTAAAAAGCTCCAACATGAAATCCAAATAAACCATTGACATTTTCTGAACACTCGCAGTACAGTTATTAGGTTAGTGGGATTTTATGTCAGTATTACTAAAATCCATAATTAGTTGCTTGTTTGTTGATCCTCCTTCTTCTATGGGGTGGCATACTACCATGCACTTTTAAGCCTCTTGTTGATCCTAGTTCAACCATGAAAAAATCAGCAGAGTAGGCTACAGTTTACTTGTTTATCATTTTAAAGGAGGGTGAATACACATTTGACATTGACAGACCTGATTGCATGTCCATTAATACTAGTGAATTTGTGTGAAAAGTATAGATGTTTTTTAGTAGACTATAGATATTTAACTTTTGAAGACATTCTCAAAATGTGAGTTATAGGATTCATAACCAAAACGTTCTCTAAATATTTTAGCTATGTTACTAAAGAAACTAAATGACTACTATAACACATCCCTTGTGACCTACTTGCCATTTCGAAAATTCTAAAAAAATTGAAATTTTTTGGAGCTAAATAGGTCAGAACAAATGTACTATAAGTTTCCCAATGTGCCATAGCAATTTCATGAGTTTGTATTCTCTTATAACACAACCCGGTTTTTTCATAAAATAATATTTTTTTAGGAATTTCTTCTAAGAAAGAATTTAATCATCAGCCGTGCTAGTTTTTGTAGAAGTAAAAATGGTAAGATTAAGAGTTACAAATTTGAAAAGATTTTTGTTTGTTTCATTTTTCCTAGCTTGAAACAAGTCAACCTTCAAGACACATAAATAATGGTTGTATCACCATCACACAACTAGATGAAAAGACTCTTTCAGAGTCTTCATGGTTAATTAATGGTGATTCAACATATTTATGTGTCTGATGGTTGATTTTAAATGTGTCAAGCTAAGAAAAAATGGTTTCATATTTTTTACTTGTTTGATACTCTCAGATTTCAACCTTTACAAAAACTAGTACAGCTGATGTTTGATTTCTTTCTCTTAAAATGTATTTCAACAGATTTCAAGAAAAACCAGGTTGTGTTCAAATTGGCTCTTGGCTCCTAGACAATTATGCTGAGTGTATGTCCAAAGATTGTATGAAAGTTTCACACCTTCATTGGTGTATTAGAAAATTGAACACAAGCTGTGCAACAAGATGATTCCTCAATACAAATTTATTCGAACTTACGTAATGTTATCACAATCTAGGATTTTGTTGGATTAATTGCTTAAGCAGGTGTTCAAATCATGGACAAAATATAAATTAATCAACAAGTAACCAAAAAGATGAATATTCTACATTTTAAAATATCAAATTTTACTATAAAATGTTAATAATGAAGCGGAAATGTATAAATATGGTATGTTGGTATTATTTGGAGGCAACTATTTTTGGAAGGTGTTTTTTTACCTAGGACCTAAAAAACTACAGTATTAAAAGGAACAGACTTATTTATCTTACAATAAAAATTATGTCATTATGACGATCGGTTCTTTCTGGTTTTCTGCCTCACGAAAGAAAGCCACTCAGTCCCTATCTACTATTTGTTACAGGCTATATGTGTAGGTTTCCAAAAGGTTATCTCAACAAGTAACCAAGAAGATGAATATTCTACATTTTAAAATATCAAATTTTACTATAAAATGTTAATAATGAAGCGGAAATTTATAAATATGGTATGTTGGTATTATTTGGAGGCAACTATTTTTGGAAGATGTTTTTTTACCTAGGACCTAAAAAACTACAGTATTAAAAGGAACAGACTTATTTATCTTATAATAAAAATTATGTCATTATGACGATCGGTTCCTTCTGGTTTTCTGCCTCACGAAAGAAAGCCACTCAGTCCCTATCTACTATTTGTTACAGGCTATATGTGTAGGTTTCCAAAAGGTTATCATAAATATGTTACTAGTAGTACCAAAGTTATAGATAACCTTTACAAGCACTGATGAGATCAGAGCTGATGTTGGATAAATGGGATCTGGGGCGTGATCTGAGGTCGGGAAAGTAACAATCTGAAATGCCCCTGGCCATCCATCAGTGTGGACTTCAGGCGCCATCCTACACTTTTGGTGAAAAAAGAAAAACATCGTAATCAAGATAATACCTAAATTCAAGCTCAGATAAAGTGAGCGCTCGTTAACTTTTTATATTTTAAATACAAACATGTGTATTTACCTACTTATACAGCCTAGTAACAAATAATGTAAGTAAAGAACACATATTATTGCCATATCTTTAGTAATTAGAGGCTTTTTTGAAAAACCGACAACATTGTAAACTATTGCTTTCTGAACGCTCAATTTTCAATGTTTAATGTGAGCAGAAGGAACCTCTAATCAGGCTCTGCCTTAGAGGCCCTATATTTTCTTGAGAAAAATTGCAGTGTTTTTAAAAAATACGTATTAGTAGTTTATAAGTATACATTGTTATTAGTGTGTAGTTGAATACTCAAATGTAACTAATTCTTGATCAGTGCTGTATTTTGTATTTGTTGTAAAAATGTGTTCTCAAGAAATAAAATCATTCTTCTTCTTCTTCAAAAAAAAAAAAAAAAAAAAAGTAGATAGGAGCACAGTGGCCTCCTTCTCGCCAACATTGCTTCCTGTTGGCTGACAGAAAACGAGAATCGATCATCTTAATAAGACATATAATTTTCAATAAAGTTAAATGAAGTCTGTTCTTTCTAATAATGTAGTTTTTTTCGGTTCTTTCACAAATAGTGGTCTCCGAATAATACCAAAGTATTTTAAATATAATTTATTAATAATTGTTTCAAGTAATTCATGTATAAATAAATTTTAATGTATTAAAAAAACTCCAAATACATGCTGTATATTCTGATCAGCAGAGAAATACTGGTCACTGAGATGATGAGCCTATCATATACAAGGTTCAAGAGGTGAGTCCATTTCACCATAAGATTAGAATTTTAAATACAACATTGAAGGTACTTTCACATACATGTAGTTCATTTTTCCAATAAGCTGATTCTTTGAAGTCCCAAATGTTCAAATCGGTTAGTCCTTTTTAATGACAGCATATCATTAATTCTGTATTTTAAAATATCAAAAGATTAATTACTAAGGTCTGATGATTAAAATTTTAAAATAATGTGCTACAGTATAATAAGTGGCCACCAACACAATCAAATGATGATTATCGATTTTAAATATCAATACTATCGAATATGACATTCGTATTCATAATTAAGCATTGCCAGCTTTCTTTATTAAGACTAGTGACCTCATTACGAGCGGTTGCTACTGACATCATTACCATCTGTTGTTATTTCGTTTTGTAAGAGAAAGCTAGTGAGAATGACAAGAACAATGGGGATTAATAAGAATACATTGGCTCAAAATGTTTTTATATACACTGAGCAGTGTTTTAAATGACTCCAAGAATCAATAATCCCATTAATTGTGAAACATATTAAACCTGGAACAACAATTGTTACTGATTTATGGAAAGTCTATTTTGGGCTAAAAACAAAAGGTTATGACCATTTTACTGTTAACCATAGAACAAACTTTGTAGGTTCATTAACTTCTGCAAATATCCAAACTATAGAATCAAATTGGAGAGCTACAAAGAAATCTTTAAAATTGGTCTCAGAAATGAGCGCATTGCCGATCATCTTGAAGAATATATGTTTCGACGAGAAATTATGATTATCGGCAGTGATCCATTCGAGAATTTCCATGCCTACCTTGTAGACATATATACAATAATAAACCTTTTTAACACTTTTTTTACAAGGATAATAATTAAATAAATCATTTTTAAGGATATATATTTATCAAACACTATTCGAGGCTACATCTCTAATATGTATCAAGCATACCTTGTAGAGTAATAGTACTAGGCAACTAAAGAGTGCTTAAGATACAGTTTAGATTTTTTATTTTTTTCAACATCATCGTTCAAAAATTATTCTAACGTGTTTGGAAATAAATTCAAAATTAAAATCATGTGTTTTGTTATTGACCTATGGTGGTATGAACAGTGATGTATGTGTCTTCTTTGTTTAACAAGCAGTCACATTTATACTTGAAAATACATAAGGTAAGTAAATATTATTGGTTTTGTTAGAATTATATATTGTATCGTAATTTGTAAATTATATTAATATTTATGCATTATTTTCTAAGATTGAAAACTAGCAAAACCATAAATAGTGCTTTGAAATACCTATTATGCTATTTATTCCGACATTTAGCTTTTAGTCTTTTGGATGGTCATGAATATCGATGATTTCAATCATTCAATAATCATAACCAAATTGTGTTGGTGGCCACTTATTATACTGTAGCTTGTACTGTTGTTTGTAGGAATTATTTATATTAATAAGGTTATTTATACACAAGTAATTCAAGAAAAGGTTTAGAATATGATACAGGTCCTACCTTGTAACATGGAATTCCCATTACCTACTACGTAGTAAAAGTAACAGTACACTGCAATTAAATAAAAACTTCTTACTATTTATTGGCAATACCGAAACTTGTCAATAAACAAATAATTCTTAATTTGGAGAGCACTCTACCAAAAGATTATTAGTGAAGATCTTATTTTTTTTTATTGTGATGTCTAAGAGAAATGATACAGGACAACGAATAACAGTAAAAGCCATAGTAATTGTACAATTGATGTTATAATGATCACTAAATGTTCACAAAAACTATTACAAACTCAGTCTAAACAAAATTAAAATTTTAAAAATTAACTGATTTTAACTTACACTTTGCAAGTCATGCAACATGTCCTTAAATGTTTTACCAAGTAAAACTTATTACCTTGCCTACTAGGTCTCAGTATAAAAACACGGAAAAAAGCAAAATTAAAGTTGAAATGATTTTAGGTAGCTTTTATGTTACATGACAGTTCCAGATTTGGACCCACTTCCACTTAAGAACGTGATCTTGAACGGGAATAGTTACGTCTTACTGGTGAGTATGTAGGAGATGCTCTATTTCTGGGAGAATAACTTCTACTTCGTGATCTTCCTCTGCCATTACTGTCACCTCTTTCAACAGGACGACTGTACCCTCCACCTCCACTACCACTTCCTTCTGAATAGTCTTCTCGTACACGAATATATGACGTTTCACCTTCATGAGAGCGAAATCTCGAATCATCCAATTTTTTGAAAGCATATTTCATGTCTTCATAACGCAAAAATTCAACAACTCCAGTCCCATCTTTGTAAACATCAGCAAAGCAGACATCTCCAGCTTCACGCATGTGATCTTTAAGATCTTGCCAGCTGCCAGATGGAGGAAGTCCTGTTACAAGGACTCTATATTGAGATCGTCGAGCAGGAGGGCCTCTTCCTCTTGAAGACGAACTGCCATTTCGGCTTCCTCGAAAACCACTTGGGCCATTACCACGTGGAAACTCCACACGAAGTCTGTAACCATCATAATCATAGCCATCTCTAGCTTGTACAGCATCTTCTGCATCTCTTGGATCCTCAAACTCTACAAAAGCAAAAGGTGGCCCTCTCCTATTTTTAAGATCAACAAACATAACCTTACCAAACTTATAAAATAAATCTTCAATGTCCTTTGTACGAATGTCAGGAGGTAAGTTACCTACATAGATTCGAGTTTCATTTCTGCTAGACATAATTTATGAAATATTATTAAGTTACTTGTTGTTCCAATACAAAGTAAGTCTGGCGCCTTCAACACACACAAACACACTTGTTATCAACAGCTCAATCACACGTTCAATTTCTTAATATATTAAATGTTCTTTATTTTTAAAGCGATAATTACACACCTTATGAATAGGCACCAGTAATATCAAAAGTCTTCAATAATATGTATTTTTAGTAATACAAATTTAAACAATATCGGCAGTTCACTTCACCAGTAACAAACAGCGAGAATGGAATCAAACCAGAGAGACAGAAAATTGCAAATGGCTTGGAGGTGCAAAGAGAAATAACAATATTGAACAGACAAGCGACTAATCAAGGCAAAATTCCAAAAGGCCGAACAGCCACTAATGACGTCTTATGATATTTATTTATTAACGGGTCAAAGCCGTTTTAAAAATATGTCTAAATTTAACACTAGCCTTCAATACTCATAAAACAATAAAAACAAACAAGAATAATGGTGAATAAGTAAACCACATTCATAATAATTAGTACTAAATGATAGTATTATGATTATATTCATTACTATTCTGATATAAAATAGTGTAGGATTCTATAGCATGGTACCTCTCTGCTAAAGCAACATCAGATTCTCAAATGTCAGCAGTACTTAGATTTACAATAACAAAATCAGTACTCACACGGCAAATTAGTGGATCCTGCTTGGATACATAGTATGTTATAACCATGAATCATTAACATTAAGTATACCGACGACCACATCAATTATATGGACAATATTTTAAATAACTCGTGTTTTTCTTCTTTACACTATCAACGTATTAGTATATTTTAAAGACATTTTGGCGTTTTGACATAGAAAAGATTGGACGTCTAAATATGGGAGGAATGATCGTTAAAATAGGGATAAATAACATCTTCAATCTTAATACTTTCAAAATTATAATTCTCAGTGGCCTGATCATCAACTATTTTTGGATATATTAAGTACTTTTTCCGTACTCGGGATTACAAAGCGGTTTATTGTTTTTAAAATGTATTTCTTAAACTAAATAACACACGTATTCATTTAACTTACAATAAAATGCATTTTGCTGTGCTCCATAGGTGCTGTCACAGACCGCAGACCGTTGCCAGCTGTGCATATATATATATATATATATATATATATATATATATATATATATATATATATATATATGTGTGTGTGTGTGTGTGTGTGTGTGCGTGCGTACGTGCGCTTGCATAATGAATTATTTTAGTATGAAATCACATCACAATAGTTAAATTCAATTAACACGTCAAATCAAACAATCAAATCACACTTTAGTTAAGAAACTAACTTAACGATGTATAACTTAATTTTAAGCAACAGACAGAAACTAACTAACCACACCAGGAAGGTTGCTATGGTTTAAATTTATTACTTAGAATGAGTGATTTGAAAGCATAACAAGATTTCAGACATTTGTCATCGCTTATTTTATGTAACAGGAGTGGAACGCTAAGTGTCAAAGATCAATAATCTTCTATTGATTATATGAATCTATAATCTTCTTCAAGAGGTAATACATGTACGCATCTACCCATTACATAAATGAAACAAGCAAATTATTACAATGAACTCGCTAGCTTAGAACTTTTACAGAACAAGCCAAAAAGTACAAGCATATGCCTTACGTACATAGCCGTGAGGAAACCACAAACCATATGAGACCAAAACACTTGCGTAAACATGCTGTTCTCTCCAAAAAAGGGAGTGAAGAAACATCAATATCGGCTCTTTCATAGCATGTGACAGACCAGCAAACAATAACCCGAGTGACAATGATTGTGATGGGGATGGGCAGGCGCTCTTGGTGTTACAATTTGATTCTTGATCTCAAAGTTACAGAGTGTGATTGTTATTGGCTGAGATTTATTTAATTGTTACAATTTGTGAGAGCTCACGGTCCCAGGCAGCTATTTAGCATCCCAATTTTAGTAGTCCCCAGACAGCTCTTAGCCTTTGAGAAATCCAGGTCATGGAGTTCTGCCAGCTTTTTCCACTTCCGGTTTCTGTCAGCTCTCGACTTCTGGATCTTCTAGGACCAGAAGTTCCGCGGTCTCTGGAAAGTCGCGGCAGTCGTAGCCTCCGATCTCTGTCAGGTATCTACCTCTAAACCCTCCTGGCCAACGGCAAGTCTCCACTTTTGGCAGTCCCAAACTTAGCCTCCGGCAGCTCCAGGTCACTGGAAGTTATCAGCAGCCCCTATATAGGATCTTTTGGTCTCTGTATCACTCCCCACCTCTGACACGTCTTGACTTTTAAAAGATCTATAAACTGTTTGCAAAAAACATTCACTCGTTAGACCGCAAGGCGTTTTGTTTATACTAGTTGTGTATAATAAGGGTTTGTTTGACGTGGTGCCTCTAAAACCGCTTATGGGATATGATCTACGTCCTCATTATAGAGATGATAAGTTATTTTTTAGGGTTATAAATTTTGCCGGTTATCAGCAAAATATTCGTACTGTTTTTGACCAGAATACTTCTATTTATAAAAAAAAAAACACAACTTGCTTTCTGAGAACCAATTCGGGTTCAGAAAGAGTAAGTCGCAGTAGTAACTCTAGTGGACACGGTTGTAGAGGGGATGGAAGGTCGAAATTCCACGTTAAGTGTGTTTTTCGACTTATCCAAAGTATTCGACTGTGTTGACCACGCCAAACTGCTTGACAAACTTGAATTACATGGCATCAGAGATGTGCCACTGCAGTGGTTAAGCTCATTCCTAAGCCAGAAAAAAACAAATTGTCCAGATCTCAAATACATTCTCTGAACCGATTTATCTAAGATTCCCTCGTGTATCAATAATAAGTCCTATTCGTTATCTAATATATGTCAATGACATAAGGCCATCGTTACTGTAGGGAAGAATTGCACAGTACATTGATGACACAACACTCTGTTGCAGCAGCGTATCACAAATAATCCTAGAACAACAATCTTTTGTGGATATTAACAATCGTGTCCAGCATTTTACTAGCCCCAATCTCACAGTAAGCTATTTAAAATCAAACATCCTGATTTTCGCATTACGATCAGGAGGTTTCGACGATGACCCAGCTGTCTTATTTGATAAATTAGGTGACTTGTTCCAAATTCCTTTGAATATTTTTAGATCGGGGATTGACTTCGAATGCTCATATTGACCACGCTTACTCTAGACTGCCTTCGATCATTTTTGTCTTCTTGAGATCATTGGTCAAATATTGCCCTATTCAGGGTCTGAGGACGGCATATTACGGCTTTATTTAAGTACACCTTAACTACGGTTTGGTGTTGTAGGGGGCAGCATAAATTGTCAGTTCTTAAGAGTTTTTAAAATGCAGAAGCAAGCAATTCGAATAATTGCGCAACTGAAGTTCAGATAATCTTGCAAGGAAGTATTCAAAAAGTTACAACTGTTGACTCTGCTTAGTCTGTACATTTTAGAGACAATCTTATTTTGTATGTAAAAAATGTGCCCTGACAATGAAGGGGCCTGAGACAAGAGACAGATACGCCTACCAAACTGGGAGACACAGGACGGGGGTTTACGAGTTTACGAATACTTACCCTCACACGCTGGGGTTCGTTTTATCAACAAGTTACCAAATTCAATAAAGAGTTCCCCAACGCCCAAGGCGTTAAATACTCGTTTGAAACGTGTTTTAGCGTCACAAGCATTTTATAGTGCTGACAAGTTTATCGCATACGGCTGGGTGGCCGTTCAATCAGTAGACTGACACCCGGCGCGGAAAGTGGGAATATTGGCAGGAATGAGTGGGGTGTGAGAGATAACGTATGTTTAAATGGTGCTTCAATGTTGTGGTCTTGTAAGAAATTTTAAACAACTAATTCTGACGATGCCATACATTTTGTAATGTATACGGCAATGAAGATATTTGAATTTAAATAAGTGTTCTTAGTGGATACTATTCGAAGGATTATGACTAGTTGCATGATTCTCAAAGTACTGATTTTCTGGAGACCACTGTACATAAATGAAAAGCTGAAATTTCGGTACGAGATCTCAGAACGTAGCACGCATAATGCGGGCAAGATTTTAAGCTGACAAGAAGCGCTTCTCTTACTTTGGGCCGATTATGTATTGGTAACTCCCTAGGTTCCTCAAATGTTGTCCTTAGAATCGTTCAAGAGTAAAATTATGGAGCTTGTTGAGATTATAATATTTTGTATTGTATCAAATGTATTTTATTTGATTTAAGTGACTAGAGTTGTTCTACTAAGTATATTTAACTGTATCGCATAATCACTCGCAATTAAAAGCATTTCTATTTACTCATCCTTAGTTATTCTTGTATTATTAAACATGCGTGTTAATTTTTCATAAAACCTACCTAACTACCCTTGTACTTTCCTAATTGTTCTTAAAGCCCTTTCCTCAAAAGCGTGCTGCAACTCCAGCCTGGGTTAATATATATCACATTGTATGTCCATTCCAACTATGGTTAAAATCCATCAAACCACAACGAGTCTATAGTAGCTGTATAGAAAACCTTTTTCAACATGACGCTCCCGCTCCCTTCGGTCCGATTTTTTATTTCTTCAATAGCACATCTGCACTTCAACAAAATCACATAAAAACAAAACAATCATTTCAAGGTCATTAATAAGTAATAACTACAGCAAAGGAATTGACATGCAGCGTTATGTATCCTAGCTTAAGTTAAACAAAATAATTAGAATGATAACAATAACAATATTAATAAACAATATGTAAGTAATAACAAATATTTGAAATATACTATGTGTAAAAATATGAATAACTAAGAATAGCAAACAAATAAATATATCACTGCAACTACCTTATGAATCATAACAAATTTGGTACAGATAACAACTTTTATAATATCAGCCAACTTAATCCTCACATATAAAAATAACAAGAAGTTATTAAATAATCAGTCTAAAAAGAACTTAATACTTTAATTTAGGTCAGTAAATCTTAATCGCAATGAATAAATAAAGTGGGCTATTCAGTGACCAAACCGTGACAAGTCAAATCGAGCAGATCATTATGGATGGCTATATCTCCTTTTAATGACAATAAGGGTCTATTGAAAATAAATACTCGATAAAACCTCGCTTCTATTACGTTGTAGTCTCATTATACTGCAGTTATATGAGTAATATGTTGGTTGGTTTACACGACCAATTACAGATATGGATCTTGCTGCTTTACAAGATAGAAATGTATGTGGTGAAGCTGGTCTGGACAGTACAACATATCATCTAACAACTTGAAAAGTAAAAGTAGGTCATATATTTGGACATGAGGTGTAGAGGATTGCACTCTTGCAGTTCTTCAATTGGTACACCCAGGCAGTCGTAGCCCAGACGATCTTCCAGCACTCTCAAGAAGTGAATCTGTATTCCACTTAGTAAACCAACATGGCAACGCTGATATGTAGATCAGATTTCCGATCCACACTTCAAGACAGGGAGAACTAGTGAATTATAGAGTACTGCGATGGTCTAAAGTTTCTAGTCGATCAAAAATTATCCCAAGAGAAAGTATGTTTTGGATATGACGTTGGTGATATGTTACGGTGGATTAAATGTTGACGTCATTATGAAACCAAGATCTCCTATAACACTCACGCCCAGGATTGATTCCCCAACATAGTATTTCTAATGCAAGAAAACCTCAAGGTGGGTAAACAAAACAACATGACACCTAAACTTATTCAGTTTCATAGGTTATCAGTATACCACATTTTAATGTTGGTAAGAGACTGTGGAAGAGTTTTATGATCGTATGTGCATAGATATGGGCAAAGATCTTGAGATAATATTTGCAAACAACAAACAGTTACCTGGCAAAACACTATTGATGTAATTCATGAATACAATAAAAAGTAATGATTCCAAGTTAAAACCTTGAGTAACGTTCGATTTAACACGAAAAAGTGCTGAAAGAGCTCCCTCACACTTAACTATCAGTTCATGGTCTACGTGATCCACTTGTTATCGACTTGAGGGTTTGTCCACCAATGCCGTAGCCCCCAAATTTGGCAATTAACTACCATGATGTACTTTGCTGAACGCTTTCAAAAGTTTAAGCGAATGTAGTCAACTTCGCAAGAGTTAAAGGAAATGGTCATTATGAATTCTTGAAATACAATAACATTTGTAATAGTTGATTAGCCACGAAAAAAACCCGTGCTGACTATCCAAGGTAACTTTCTTCAGGTAAGAGGAGAGATGGTCCAGGGCGAGTGCCTAAAACACCTTGGCCAGAGTCTCTTTGATTACTGGTCCAAAATTTTCAACGTTATCTCGGTCACCGGACTTGAAAATCGGCATGACAGACGGAAACATTTCCGAATTTAGGAGTGCGTTGAATGTGATGGCCAAATGAGTAGCAAGAACAGGAGCACACAATTTAAGCTCCTTCGGAGGAATGTTGTCAGGATGAACTGTCTTGGATTCCCCTATCCGCAATCACAAAAACCATGATCGAAGAAAGAGAACCACTTCAGACAACATAAAAGACGGCACCACAGCGTTTGTATAAAAAAAAACACACTAGAAAATTCCAAGCAAAGAGATCAAACTTGCAAGAAGGATCATGTGGCTCACTTCCATTCAGGGTCCTTATGAACGATGTAAGACGTTCATAACTGACATGTAAAATGCGATCAAAGATGTAATACAATGAGAGATACTCTATTCTATTTTTCAAATATACACTTCATAACATTCTGAAACCAGAACTTTACATTCTCCTCTCAACCTTTTAAAAACTTCACGACCAACGGGGTTTCCTGTAGCATTGATCTATTACGACCATT
The DNA here is from genome assembly GCF_021130785.1 of Homalodisca vitripennis. Taxonomy (NCBI): domain Eukaryota; kingdom Metazoa; phylum Arthropoda; class Insecta; order Hemiptera; family Cicadellidae; genus Homalodisca; species Homalodisca vitripennis. The sequence continues at coordinate 201,540,146 of NC_060208.1, forward strand.
TTTTTCTATATCACCAGGTTCTTCAGCTCACCTGAGAACCACTTAGGGAAGTTTAATACAACAATTTCCTTTGTACTTGTGCTATGAAATATAATAATAAATAACTGAGTTCAGAATAAGTTAAATGATTGTTCGCCATTATACATTCCACTGTGATCAGGCAGATCCAAACCTTGTATTTGATAAATATCTCATTAATATTTGTCCAAACAAAAAACTTGACCTTAATAGTACGTTCCTAGACGTAAACGTTCGTAAACTTGCGTTTAGATTTGCGTAAAATTGTGTACATTTAAATTTGTCATTATTTAGATTAGAAATGTACATTAATCAGTTTCAGTAGAGCGGTTGCCCGACAGCGCTGTTTTTAAAACGCGTGTAGTGAGGAGTGAGGAATGACAACGCTCAGTTCCCTGTTCAGTCTTTGATGGTTATAGTTCGTTCTTTTATCTAGTTTGTGTCATTATAATATTGGCACCAACAGGAAGACAAAATTATGAGTAGCGGTGAGTGGTGCTAGACGTACAATGAATATGAACACAGTCATCACGTGATTGAAGAACAGTGATAAAATCATTTGCATTTATTGGTGATTTCGCTTCCTTCATTACGAGTAGTGATTCGGCCTGAGGGAAGATTATGTTTATACCCCTCACTGGAAGATTAACCTTGAACTTAAAACATGCTTTGAACAACAGTCTTCCTTTCTTTTATTAGTCACATGAGGTGACTAACATAGTGAGGCAACTACAAAATTGCTAACAATTCAATAAAGGGCAAAGGAAACGTAAAAACAAACAAGCGAGCATAAAAGTGTCCAATGAAGCTTCATGGTTCTCATACCTAACCTGTGTCATTATAATATTGGACTACGGAGAATATTAAGAAAAGAGTAGCAGAGCAGCTAGCCTAGTGCCTAGTGTTAATAGTGACAGTGAAAAACTGTTTTGGGGTTATGCTAAATGTTAATTTCGTTAGGTGGTACCAATTTTAAAGATAAATAAATTATTAATTTGGATGCTGAGACACTAATTGTGATACATAATTGTTATCTGTTTGGTTAAAATTAAAATCGGCCATTTTATAATGTTAACAATGAATAAAATAGTATTGTTGGTAACCCTATATTTTTGTATAAACTCAGGTAAGAAACATTATTAAATTTTATAATTGATGCTTATGTTAATCAAAGGGTCCTGTAAATTTAGAATGATTAATATTAATGATAACCCTTTAGGGTATTGTTTTATCAGTGGTTTGATTGTTTTTATCTGAATGAATAATTCAACATTACAATTTATTTAACAAAACATATGATTCCTACTTATTAGTTACAGTAATTTGTCATGTAAACAATAAACAGTAAGAAGTAACTCATTAGTTGAGTGTTTGAAAATTATGATGAATATGGTGAAATTATGTGATAAATTTCTAGATATACATGTGGGTTTGGCTGCTGCCTTCACAAAAGCGATTGCTCACTGCTATCCACTCAATATCTTAATATTGTAATGTATTTCTGATGTGTAGGTCTAGACCATAGTTGGATTTTTTATTTTGGGTTACAGTATAGTAAGCGGCTAACACCACAATCGAATCATGATTATTGATTAGAAATATCAAAACTATAGAATAAAACATTGGCCTATGGATATTAATAATTAATCATTGCCAGCTGTTTTTATTTCATTTATGTACTGAGTAGGCTAGTGACATAAGCAAGAACAATAATGATGAACACATGCAATTATTGTCTCAAAATGTATTTTTAAACATTCTAAATTTGGTATTATGAATATATTGAAAATCATGTGCTATTTTGGTTAGAACCAAACAAACTATGACTTTAATTAATGAGTGTAGTTTGTATGGTATCAGTACCTGCAGAAATGTCATTTCAGATTAGTATTTCCATACAGTACGTACCATCTTGATTATTCATACTAGAGTAACTTAACCCTAGAAGTGTGTCCATGTTACCAAAGATAAAACGTCAGTCCATTTTTGACGTGTTGCAAGAGTTATTTAAAAAATTCGTAAAAAATACTTAATATCAAGAAAACATATATTGTTATATATCGTTTTTCTTCTCAGAAGTTGTACTATTTGAAATAGGAACAAATGTTTTGATATTCTTTGGTTTAGTATATATTTTCATGAAAATAATGAGAAATTGCAAAAAGTTTTATATGAAAATTTCAAGTTTGGACCTCTGTAAGGTATTGAAATATTACAGTAAGGTCAAAATGTTAAATGTATAAAATGTAGAGAATTTCATGCCAAATTAGAAAATATATTAAAAATTTCTATTAAACAAAAATTGTAATTTTGCCATATTTTTTTACAAAAGCGAAAATGTACAAAAATGTACAAGGGTTTGGGCTTTTCATTTTTTTTACCTCCAAATGTGACTATATATTTATATGAAAAACAGTGTTCTATTGTAAATTATACATGCTATTTGAAAACACTAAAAGTAAACAACAACAAAATAACTGTTATTTTATTATAAGCTTACAAAAAAAATCTTTTGAAAAATGAAAATATTTTGTAACAAGCTAAATATTTTCACTTATATACTTTATGTTTATGTAATTTTTGAATATACCCTTAGTAAGTATGTTTGTTTGGCTAAAATAAAATGTAAGATATGTTCAAATACTTTGAGAAGGAACTGAGTTATGACATTTTTTGTTAACAGTCGCACGTTGAAGAATTTACTCATAAAAAATAATCTGGTTTGCAATGTAAAAAAAAATATGAAAACATTTTTTAAATTTTTTTACTTGTTATATTATGTTAGCACATAATGTTTGAAAGAAATACACTCAATAATTTTTGAAATTGAGTAAAGAATAAATGTTGTGCATCAAATATTGTAAAACCTTGCATTGTAAAATTTTTGACAATATATAAATAGATATTATAGTTCAAAATAACATTGTTTTATAATGTTTTTGTCATTTCATATGCATTTATGCAGTAGAGTATTTCAACCTGAAAAAATAGAGACCTAAATTATGAAAATCGGTTAAAAAATAAGCTTGTGGTGAAATAAAATGGTCAACAATAGCCTACAGGGATGGGTTGGGTTGGTCTTGATACGATGCCGTGATTCATCTCTTTTGTTTCGCACTGCCGGAAACCTAGTGAACTAAATTTACCGCTGAAAGATTGTACCGGTAGATCGTTTCTTTCACTTTACACAGTTTTTTTTATTTTCTTTATTGACAATAAATAACTGTATGAATGTTATTATACTAACCAGCATAAAATATGCTGGTTTACAACTTTAGAATTGTCCCTTTTTAGAATATTCATAGTAAATGAACTATTCGTTATAATGACTTTCTGTTTGCACTGGAAGAAAGAATAATTCATTCCGCGTCTATTGACATATGGCAGCACTGTTTGCAGGCAAACGTAACTTGCTGTGATTGGTTGAAAATGGCGTATTTCTTTGACCCGCCCACGCGCAAAATTCAACTCAAATGATGACTTCTTCAGAAAACATTTCACCACGACCGTAATATTGAAGTTAGAAAAAAAAAGTTTATATGAAAACTGTAGAGTGGAATCTCACAATTTCAATGATACCAAAAACATGGTAATTGTTTGAAGATAAATAATTCTTTTTAATGAAAAACTGAACCGACATATAATATGCTGGTTCCGCACAACACACATAAATTACAACCAACATAAAATATGCTGGTTCCACACTTCTAGGGTTAAACATGCAAAGCTGCAAAATCTAAACCTAAGAACTTGGTTGTTTTGTACAATGAATTATTTACCAGGAAATGAAATTTCGAAGATTATCAATTATTATTAATTTTTAAGATTTAAAACTAGCAGTTTTATATTGTTATTTTAAATACCTATTATGTAATTTGGTTAGACATTTTGTGTGAAGTATTTTTAGATATTCTTGAATATTGAGGATTTGATAATCATGAATATTGATGGTTCGACAATTATGATTCGATTGTGATAGTGGCCGCTTATTAAACTGTAGCCAAAAACTGTCTAGGATATGCATATTTATAAAATGTAACATACTAAATAGTATAACACTAAGTACTTTTTACAATTTTGAAGGATAAACATGTCTGATACCTTGTGACACAAATAACACATGTAAGTTACATCATCATTGTACTTGCCTCAATTAGAGATGGGTGGTATAAGTGTCAGTAACATGGGTTTTCAGTGGTAACGTATTACGAGGGTAACGTGTTATCAGCAACACCCAGTTATTTCAGTAACAGCTAGGCTGAATGATTTGGCGTTCTCATAATATCTTTCTGATATTAATTTAGGTTACTCAGTAACCAGTAACATCCAAGGCGAGGTGAAAGCAATAAGGTTAGGAACAGACGAGTTCTGATAACGCTCCTGGTATTAGGTTAGTGAGAAACATAAAGTAGTGGAGTGAGCTAAGTTGAGTGGGAAGGGCAGGGAATAAAAGATCAAATTATTAGATAGACCAATATATTTATCAATATAGAACCGGACCCTTACAGGCTTATTTCTTAAATTAAAACAAACCCAACTAATTTGTCATTCACTTCTTTGGTCTCAGTTGTCATTGATTAATAAGTAGTGTATTTTAAAGTAGTCTACTAGTCTAATGAGTTATTAAAATGTTTGTATACTAAACAATAATTGGTACTTTGGTATTTTCCTGGGACTGCATTTTTTGGAACAGTTTTTCTTACCTGGGACCTAAAAAAGTACATTATTAGAAAAAACAAACGTTATTTAAGTTATCACTAATTAAATATAATTATGACGATCGGTTCTTGATTTCTTCCTCTAAAAAGGAAGCGATGTCTGTAAGAAGTACGCCACTCTGTCCTGTATACTTCTTGTTTTTATGTGGTATAAGTAGGTTTAGATTAGGTAATAATAAATTTGTTACTAATAGTACCAAAGTCAAAGATAACCTTTACAAGTGCTTGCATGATTTGAGCTTGAATTTGGGTACTATCTCGAGAGATGTTTTTCTGTCTTCACCAGAAGTGTGGAGGGCGATGGCACCTACAGTGGTGGTCACTCTGATTGGCCATGGTGTGTGGTGGCCAGGGGCATTTCCGATGACTTGTTGTAAACTAATTTTAAAGGAAAAGTATTTGCATTTTCTGGTGATTTAATTTAAGGCTTAATCTTACTCTCATTCTCATTTAAATTACTTGGAAGATATTATGGCTCTTCATATCGTAAAATTAAAAAATTGGTGTGAATTTAACAGAATAATGGTTAATGTAGACAAAACGAAGTATATTAATTTTAGTCTTTCAGAATACATCATTCCGATCACTTTAAAATCTCATGATTATAATTATGTTATATTGATTAAACTGTCAACAGATAGAAAAGGTTAATAACATTAAATATTTAGGTAGAGTATTTGACAGTAGGTTGACATGGGAAAACCACACAAACAACCTTCATAAGAAATTACGGTGCTTGGGGATTATACCGACCACACCAGTATGAGGAACACAAAAATATAAATTTATAGAAACAAACATGATAGAACAAAAAAACAACTCTAATTACAAAATTACAAACTTACAACGATTATCAATTGTTAATGTCGCTGTTATCTTTTCGAGAATCCCGATTATGGCAGGCCGCGCGGCATCACATGATTAAGTTTTTTGCATGGTACATAATTGCCTTTCCATTACAATTCAATTTATATTTCTGATCAGTCCCTCTAGAATTTGATATTTTACTGATAGGTACTATCTCGTGGGATGTTTTTCTTTCGTTGACATCAGCGCAGGCTTCGGCAGCACCTGATGGCCGGAGGCACTCGCATTTTGGGTGGCAGAGTGTGATCAAGAATAAAAACAAGTTTTGTGTGTTTTTTCAATAAAGACTTTAGTTTTTGTTTGGTAATGTTTGTTTTTGTTAAATTGTTGTGTTTGGAGAAATGTAGGGGTAAAACACAGAAGTACAACAAAGCGATGCACCAGCTGAACGGGCGGCGAGACCCTGCAATCACGTTATCTACTAGACCGCTCGACTTTGACCTCTGTCTGACGATGGGGAGGGGTTTGCGATAAGACAATTCCTGTTTTATATTGACGAAATATTATTCTACGCTAATCTAGTAATCAGTAGAAGCAAAATGTCAAATAACGATTCATGTCTGGGTGCGGTCGGTATAATCCCAAAGTACCAAAATTACACATGTCAATAAGAAAGTTCTATTTTTTTTTAAAACTGTTGTGGTAAAAAACTATTAAGAACTTTATACTATGCACTAATCCATTTCACGATGCAGTATGGAATACATTGTTGGAGCAAGATTCCAGTTTTGCAAAATGTCAAACAATGATTCATATCTGGGTGTGGTCGGTATAATCCCAAAGTACCACTTTATACTATGCACTAATCCATTTCAGGATGCAGTATGGAATACATTGTTGGAGCAAGATTCCAGTTTTGCAAAATGTCAAACAATGATTCATATCTGGGTGTGGTCGGTATAATCCCAAAGTACCACTTTATACTATGCACTAATCCATTTCAGGATGCAGTATGGAATACATTGTTGGAGCAAGATTCCAGTTTTGCAAAATGTCAAACAATGATTCATATCTGGGTGTGGTCGGTATAATCCCAAAGTACCACTTTATACTATGCACTAATCCATTTCAGGATGCAGTATGGAATACATTGTTGGAGCAAGATTCCAGTTTTGCAAAATGTCAAACAATGATTCATATCTGGGTGTGGTCGGTATAATCCCAAAGTACCACTTTATACTATGCACTAATCCATTTCAGGATGCAGTATGGAATACATTGTTGGAGCAAGATTCCAGTTTTGCAAAATGTCAAACAATGATTCATATCTGGGTGTGGTCGGTATAATCCCAAAGTACCACTTTATACTATGCACTAATCCATTTCAGGATGCAGTATGGAATACATTGTTGGAGCAAGATTCCAGTTTTGCAAAATGTCAAACAATGATTCATATCTGGGTGTGGTCGGTATAATCCCAAAGTACCACTTTATACTATGCACTAATCCATTTCAGGATGCAGTATGGAATACATTGTTGGAGCAAGATTCCAGTTTTGCAAAATGTCAAACAATGATTCATATCTGGGTGTGGTCGGTATAATCCCAAAGTACCACTTTATACTATGCACTAATCCATTTCAGGATGCAGTATGGAATACATTGTTGGAGCAAGATTCCAGTTTTGCAAAATGAATCACCAAAGAATAAGATAGTGTAAAAAAACTATTTCTCAATCTTCGTAAGTTTAGTTCTTCAGAGAGTTTAATGTGACAAAACTTGTTGCAGTGTTGTGCCAGCGCAAGGACATACATCATATGATGTACGAAACATTCAAGAATGCTGCTATGTGTTTCCGCACACTCAATGGAACCAATCAAGTTGGATGCTCAAGTAATTTTTATTTATAATGTAAAACAAGGTGGTTTTCTGTGTATTTATTTTGCCTTGATCCACTCACACATCTCATACGGAGTGGAAGTGTATGAGTCAACAACAGCTCTCTGTAATATGAACAAAATTTGATCACTTAAAAAAAGCCATAAAAATTATGTTAAATCTTAATCATGATATACACATTTAAAAAATCACTTCACTAAAATGGGAATAATGACGGTTTACAGTCGCTACATATATAAAACTATCTTGTAAATGAAAAATATTGGCACAATACCTAAAAATTTGGACACAAGAAATAAAAACAATAAAGAAGCCAACTTATATAGGAATATAGTTTTTTAACCACCTCCCAATATCGATAAAAAATGAGATAAATTTAATGTTGTTCAAAAAATCTTTAAAAGCATTTTTTGTTGAGGCTGCCTTCCACAATTTTAATGAGTACTGGTCAAAAACAAACTCATAATTTTGTACTTTTTTTTTCTTTTTAGTTTTATGTAAAAATTGGCACCATTCATGTACACTTTTGTATATTTGACGAATAAATAATTTTTTAATTTGGATTGAATGGAACAACATACAGGAGAATATTACGGTGGTGCAATAAATGAGAAAAATTGCTATTTGTTATAACTGTCATTAACCTACTGATCCTAATCACAGTAAATTTTAAATTAGTGTATTTTAAATTATCTTCTACCTTATTTTAGTGCAAATTACATTCCTCAAAACTATTTTATATCTGAACTAAACACAAAGTTTTCCGGTTCACACCACGCTGAACCATTGCTTAGACATTTACATTCTTGTAATATTTCACACTCTCTGTGGATAGTGTTCTTCAGTCGATATATGTTAAACATATGTTGCCCAGCGATTCCGAAATATTACAGGAATGTAATTGTTTAAGCAATTTTTCGATACAGTTTGAACATTATGACAAGGCCATGTAATCTTAAGAATTAAGATATTTTTTTCTGAATAGATAACAAGGTAGGCATGCCATACCACCACTGAGGTTGCTTGTAAAATTTCAAATCTATAGCTCATTCATATTCTTTAGGTGTCCTGTGGACTGATAAACAGACAGACAATTATAAAGAATTATAAATTTAGAAAAAAATGAGAAAAATTCGAAATTTAGGAAGAATTATACATTTTTACAACTTCCTGGCTGACAGAAGAGAAATTGTGTCAGCCTACAAGTTCAATGATGCTCAGCCGAATTCCGTGGTGGGAACTGTGCATGTGCACCATCATAGAACTCATTCTTGTGTATGTAGAAATAAAGTTTCATGAAAAATTCTATAGAAATCTTTCTCAAGCACATAATACATTCACGTGTTTGTTCATTGAGTTCAGTTTTATAGCAGTGTTTAAATAATAAAACTTCTGGTGACGTAGATAGTGTCTTATCACTGACTTAAAATTGACTTACCACTTTATTACTGTATTATTTACAATGTTCAATTAAACAAAATATGGTCAATAAGCATTAGATAATGTCAAAAAAATATTACATTTTATTGACGTGAATTATGTTACACCTTTGGTTGTTTAGTTACACAGGAGATTAATCTTTCATACGAACATGGTTTGCTGAGGCCCGGAGAATTACTTCAGTTAACTCTGGGTCCTGACACAAGGCCGCGCCACGTAACTTGATTGTTAACGTTCAAATATTTACTACCTGACCCTCTTATTCCACAGACGACAGTCCGAGCACTCACTTTTGCTGTGCCTCAGTTTATAGCATTGGACGATTTATCTCTTTTGTTAATAATAAAGGTTTTCCTTAGATTATATTCATTAGTAGAATACAAACACAGGAAAATCGATGTCAGATATCACTCTGTTGCTGGACGTTATGAGAAAGTTATAAGACGAGTATTGAATGTGTTGTTTGCTGTACAGCTTCCCAGTCGGGCAGTACAGGTGTGGTGCACTTTGTGAACAATGAGAGCGACGTCCATTGGCTCCTGGAAGAGAGTAAAGCTGGTCCGTACATGGCAGTAGTACCACCAACCATGTTTTTACGGTGAGTAAAATTTTGTCAATAATGTATGATCATGGGTGTAAGAATAAAGTCATTTTTCAAGAGCCTATTACAATATTTTATACAAAAAGGTATTTTTTCCTAGAATTAGAGATTGCATGTAAAGTGTTTTAGCAATAAGCTGGTACTCAGTTTTTGTGTGAAAGAAATCAGTTACATTATTGTATGTTATTTTAAAAAATTAAGCTGTTTTTTATTTATTAGTATTGTATTCTTTAATTTTTGTATTCTTTAATTTAAAGGAGCACACAGTAAGAGATGAGATTCAAACATTTTTAGTTGCACTACTGTTTTGTCAAAATGAAAAACTTGAACTTATAAGCTTAGTTAAAAACCTCGTTACTTTCAACACATGGTGTGTTTACATGTAGGGATGTGATGCTGAGTTTGAAAGACTCACCCAACGTAGGGGGTGTGCTGTTGGCCATCAACGGCACCGGCGACAGGCCCGCCCACATGTCTCCAGACGATACGTGTCCCAACCGCTTCTCCAGCTTGGGGGGTTCTTGTGATGACAGCAACCCTTGGAATCCCGTGGGTTCAGGGTTCCTACAGGTGGACTGGACTGTACCACTCTTTGTCGTCAAGGACTCCTTAGTTATACAGCAGATCTATGAGGTAGCGAATATAATATTTCCTGTCAGAAGTAGATTACTTTCTTTATACACAAAGAATCACAGATTAATTGTTAACAATAATTTAGTAATCACTCAAAATCTTAACCCTTTGTGGACGGATGCGAATATATCCGCTAAATACTGTGTTAGTAGGTGACGGGTTGCGGATATATACACAAAATCAAAGCAAAACCATACCATTGTTTTGTACATTTTTTTTTAACCGTATGTATCAGTGGCAAGTTATATAAAAAATATAAACAAAAACTCTTAATTACAAAACAAATTATTTTTAAGGGAAATTTGTTTTTTGCATTAACAGTACTGCAATTTTATTTATCAGCAAGTCCTTTTTTGCATCAAACTGTCAAAAACATTGTTTTATGCAAATTTATTATCACTCACTAAGTTTTACATCAAAATGTGTCAGAAAAACGAGTTTCTATAAAACCTTTTTTGTTACGAGCCTTAAAAACATTACAATGTTGATCTATGATAATCATTTGAATAGCTTTTTTCAAACATGTTATCCTAAATGTTTGTAATTTGTAGTAAAAATGTTACCTTCGGTTGAGTTACCTTACATGTTGTTTATTGTCAGTAAAAAAATGTTATAATATATGAAATTTGTTCAGATTTTCTGGGCTTTCACATGTAGTAAAGAAGAAAATCTTTAATATACCATATACACTCAAATTAGGCTCAAAATTAACTTTGTATACAAAAGTTTAAAAATCTTTTTGTATGAACTGAAATTGTTATATTTTTATAAAGCAAATTATGTTTGTAATGATATCTCATATTCTTCATTTAATTAGAAAAAAATCTGTTTAATGGTTATTTTACAACAGCATTTTTTCCCGAAAGCTTGGAAATATCCACACGCACAAAACAGCCCAGCATTTTATGTATATGGGAAAATGCCAATGGCACTCAAAGGGTTAAGTTGTAATATTTATTATTTCTGATTTCTGTAGCTGTTTTATTTATTGGCTATTCTTTTTTGTTTTAGAATGTTTTCTATTAGTTATTTGGATTCAGCTCATTGTTTAAAGTTCACTATTAATGAAAGATAAGTTTAAAGTGTAACAGGATATAGGAAATTTTTAATTATGAAGAGTTACAACAAAGTGAATACTGGTATTGAGATCTGTGATATTCACTCTGTTCAGTTCTTCAGTTAAATTGCTGATAAATAATGTGTTAAGTCTAGTATGTTCTGCTCAGTGCCATATTTCTTGATCTGTCAAGTTTTTGTTTTCAAAGCTCAGAAATAGCTCACCACTGGGAGAGTTGATAACTAAATGAGGTTAAAGTAGGTCTAATGATAACAGAAGATGTACAAAGATATTGTGGTAAATAATTTTTTTAACTGATAATATTAAATGCTTGAGTGATAATCTGGGTTGATGATGAATTTTCAGTGTTTTGAAAAATTCAACCTACCATTGGAGAGACAAGTGGAACGGTCGCTGTGCTCGCTGCAGATGACGGGTCACATGTACGCGGCTGTGGACACGCCCACCTGCCTGCGTCGCAACTCTCTCATCAACAGTTTCAATCCATGTAAGAAGTTATTAACATTTAATAATTGCCGGTGAAAGTTTCTTATACGTGGTTATCTGATTTTTGTGTCATGATCCTTCAAAGACAGAATTAAAGTAGTTTTAGTTTTAGTTTGCGTTTTTGTTTTGTTTTTATGACAATACCTGCCTGCATTTTTAAAGTTGTATTGTTTGACTTTACAGACATCTTTTACAAGGGTTGTATGGATTGTGAATTTTCATGTTCAATTAAGTCCAATGTTATTATCCTTATTGAATAGTTAAATCTTAGGTTTTAGATTAAGTATTTTTTTTAGAGATTTTGGAATAAAAAGTTATCAATATTTTCCACACTCATTATTTATTGACTTAGCAATTAAATTTTATGATTTAAGAGACCATGTAACAATTGTAAAAGTTGAGAGTATTCAGTTCAGAGTTAACTATGGTAAATTAACTTCAGCAACACTGAATGGTATGAAATCATAAATACAGAAAATGTAAACACAGCGTACAAAAAACTTAGTGGCATCCTCACCTCAGCAATGAACACAGCCTGCCCTTACAAAAAATCTAGATCCAAACAGAGGCATAAATTTAGAAGCATGTCAGACTCTGTTGCTAGCAGACTTCAAAAAGGCTTTCTTGAGCCTCTTGAGCAAGAAAAATTAAGACCTGGGGTTGAGGCAAAAAGATTAACAGCAGAAAGGAAAAAAGCATACGATTTTAGATTGGAATTTTGTAGAAGACAAGCAATTACCGACTTTATTAACAATGCTGATAACAAGCCTAAAGCGATCTGGGACACCATAAACAGTGAACGACAAAAGAAAATGCACGGAATCAGCAATTTAACTGGAAGTTGACGGAAAGAAAACTCAGAATCCACTCCAAATAGCAGAACACCTAAATACTTATTTCACAACTGTAGCGGAGAAAACACTGAAAGAAGCCGGTCAAAATCTTGACCTCACTGACAACCAAATGGACATAATCAACAATGTTTCTGATTTTAAGTTCGAAATGACAAATCTAACCGAGGTTGAAAAAACTATTCTTTCACTGAAATCAAAACCCTCAGCTGGAATTGACGATATATCATCCACTGTATTGAAATATGTAGTCGAAGAAATCAGGCTTCCATTGACAAACATAATTAACAAGTCTCTCTTACAAGGCATTTTTCCAGACGATCTTAAAGTAGCTAAGGTTATCCCGATAAATAAACAAAAGACATGCAAAGTTGCAAGTGATTATAGACCTATATCTCTGATTTCTAAAATAATTGAAAAAATTGTTTTAACAAGATTGATGAGACACCTCTCTTCTAACAATCTCTTATCTGAACACCAACATGGCTTCCTACCTGGAAGATCCACCACTACAGCCATCATAAGTTTTATTGAAGGTGTAATAGACCAGTTGGAAGAAGAAAACTTGACCACAGCTTTGTTCTTAGATTTTTCTAAAGCATTTGACAGTCTGGGACATAACTTACTCATTAAAAAGCTTAAAACATTGGGAATTCACAATACAGAAGAAAGCTGGTTTTCAAGCTACTTGAAAAATAGAACTCAATTGGTTGAGATCAAATATACAGTGAACAACACAACTTACCATGCAAGATCTGATCAACTTCCTATCAGTAGAGGGGTTCCTCAAGGATCCGTCCTTGGACCAGTACTCTATATACTGTTCACTAATGACTTACCCAATCACCTCAGTGAGTATGCCTCTTCTACAATGTATGCAGACGATACTGCTTTGATGTTGGCAGAAAAGCAACCTGATAATTTAGACTGTAAGGCCTTCATTGCTTTAAATGTAGCCAAACAATACTGTCATGTTATCAACTTGGCACGAAACGAAGGAAAAACAAAGCAAGTACTGTTTAGTAGAGCACAAAATGAAAATGTTGGACTCCCGATGTTAGAGGTGGAGGAAGAAACTAAGTACTTGAGAATTATTGTAGACAGTGCTCTATCTTGGACACATCATGTTGATTTGGTCTGCAACAAATTGGGTACTGCCCTGTATGTGCTCAAAAGAGTTAGAGCTGTCACAGACCTCGCAACAGCTAAAGTTGCTTAATTCTCACTATTTGAATCTCATATAAGATATGGACTGCTTTTTTGGGGTGGATCAACTGCAGGAAATCTGAATAGAGTCCTAATAATGCAGAAAAAGGCTGTGAGAGTGCTAGCAAGCTTGGGACCAAGAGACACTTGTAGAAGTGCCTTTAAAGACCTTGGTATCCAAACTGTTACTGCCTTGTTTATCTTTCAGTCCATCATTCACATTCTCACAAGTAATGCTGAACGATTCATCGACATCCATACCCACAACACCAGAAACGCAGTAAATTTCAACCTTCAATCTCACAGACTTGCAATGTTTGCCAAAAAACCTTTCTATGCAGGAGCAAAATTTTTCAATCTACTGCCAAGACATCTCAAAGAAGAGAAGAGACTATTGCCATTCAGGACACATCTCACCATCTGGCTGGCCGACAAGACATTCTACTCCGTTGAAGAATTTTCAAACTGGAGAGATTTGTCAACCCAATTTATAATTACTTTTATGTATTGACACATATTCTGTACTCTACGTACACGAATAAAGTTTGCTTTGACTGACTTTGACTGCTATAAACATGTAACAGTTTACAGATTGATAATTCTTTTACTATTAAAGAAGACAATAACTATTATGAGCTTTCCTACATAAAGAACTATCATGTAAAATTTTAAATGTAGCAATAAAAACAAAAATTAAACTAATTATTTATACCTCTAGATTTTTCTTAGTTATTGTAAACATAGGTTTGTGTGTGGCATTTTGAAGGTTTCCAGGTTCTTACCCATTAAATTGTTCAAGATATTACTAATCCTAAGGCGAATGTGGGTGAGATTCATTCAAATTCCTTAACTATTTTTGGAGCTCTATAGTTAAATGGCAACGCTAGTCATCTGCTGGGTGTTCGTCTGAGGCTGTTTTTAACATAGAGTTAAAGCTTAAAACTCAGTTAAAACAACAATAATAATAACACTCATTCTACACTCATATTACAACATTAAGTTATGTCACAAATTGTCAATACTGTAATACAAAAATAATTGCAATTACACGTGTTTTCAAACTAATTTATTAATATTGAAATATAAATAAAATTAATATAACCTCAAAGATATTCAAATAGATTTAGATGAAAAAATGGTTGTTTGTATAATTTTAATCTGAAATTTTGAATTTAGTTATTTACACAATGTTAAAATAGAAACTTCTTTCAAACATATAAAAGTTTAACTTCATAAACATAGATTTTAATGTCTCATAGTTAAAAATATGAATATCTGTTAATATTAATTGTTTATAATTTAATTTCAGTATACATTTTTCCATTACACTATATTCAATATAAATTATATATTGTTTAATATAACCACATGTTTATAAATTAATTATCATGAGATATTAAAATCTAAGATTCTGATATGGGGCATTTGTGGATTTAAGCCATGTTTCTATAGCACAGTTTTATATTTTATTTTCATGTTAGAAGCAGAGCCTCTGATGCAAAGCTAACTGGTAGAAATGCTGTAGTCCTCAAATGATATGCCTCTACACATATTTTTGAATTGGTTTTAAGTTTAGCTTATGATACTTAACGGCTGAGATGTTGTAATTTTTATTACTTTTAATGGCTGTATGTCAAAACCTTCAAAGACATACAAATTGACAGAAGTGTTATGGTTGTCTGTTAGTGAGGTACTGTGACCCGATGGGGGACCAGAATGTGATCTCACACCTCTTCTCGCGGCAGCACTTCAGCGCAGCCCCAAACAACAGTGTGGTGCTGGTGAGTGCGCAGTTGGATGCGGCGGCCATGTTTGATGGTCTGGCACCTGGAGCTATGACCACTGTGACAGGCATTGTGACGCTGCTCACCACTGCACACCTGCTCTCTCAGCTGCTGCCTGAGTACAAGGAGACTTACAGTAAGTAACTCTTTACACAAGTCTCTTATGTGGTGCTGGTGAGTGCTCAGTTGGATGCGGCGGCCATGTTTGATGGCCTGGCACCTGGAGCTATGACCACTGTGACAGGCATTGTGACGCTGCTCACCACTGCACACCTGCTCTCTCAGCTGCTGCCTGAGTACAAGGAGACTTACAGTAAGTAACTCTTTACACAACTCTCTTATGTGGTGCTGGTGAGTGCGCAGTTGGATGCGGCGGCCATGTTTGATGTTTGATGTTTGAGGTAAAATCATTTTTACTGAATTGAAGGTGTACATTTAGATTGCTTAAGAATTGGTAAGAATGGGGTAAAACAATTCTATTTGTTTTGAGTTTGGTTATACTACTGTTTGAAAATATGAAATCAAAATCATCAGCATACCTGATTGTGCATGGTTAACAACAGTACAAACTAAAATATTTAAAAAAGATTAAAGATATTGAATCCCAATACTGATCTTGTGAAAGTTTAAAATTAACCTTAACCTATGATTAACCTTAAGCAGTAGACATCAAACTATATGCATTGTGAAAAACATTATAGCCACCTAAATATCTTGCAAATCCTCAATCAATTTAGGATGGCTGTTTCAGTCAGAGGTCCATTAACCCTTTGAGTGCCACGGGTATTTTCCGAAGGCATATGCATAAAGTGCCACGCTGTTTTTCACATATTTGTAAGCTTTTGGGAAAAAAGCTGTTGTAAAATAACTACCAAACAGATTTCCATAATTTTGTTGTTGTTTTTTTTCTTATTAAATGCAGAATATGATACATATCGTTACAAATAAAATTTGATTTATAAAAATATAAAAATTTCAGTATTTATAAAAAAAGTTTTTTACTTTTGTATAAAAAGTTAAGTTTTGACCTAATTTGTGTGTATACGTTATTTTTAAGATTTTTTTTTATTTACACCATGATTAAGGCCATATGATTCTAAATAAAACCCATGGGTAATATCTTATTCTAGAATTTTAAAAACATGGCATTATATGTATTAACAAAATGTTGCCCGGTACCGACATTTTATAAACTGTACTTCATTTGTCAGAGTTTAGAAATTACTTAGTAATGATGTAATTTTCACAATAAATCTAATAAAACATTAATACAACACAAATAAATATGATTAGTAAATTTAGAAAGAAATACTTGCTAACATATTTACATAAAAGTTTACATTTACTAAATAATAACCCTAATAATATTTACACTGAAAATTCACGTTTTTCGCTTGAACACAACTCAAATCATACATTACTTTTGTAAAGAAATACAGTAAAATACTGTATAAGTTACTATTTTATTTTGTATTTACTCAAATGCTTGGTTATCGGCACATAAACAACAAGAAAGGCCGTTACGCAACACGGTACTCATCCGCTACGTCGCGTGACTGGAAGACAGAATCATCGTACAGGTACTTATCACAGTCCACTATTTTTGGACGAGTTTTCCTTATCAGAGATCAAAGTAAACTTCATTATACGTTCCTTCTTCCATAATGAATCGAAAAATACTCGATGAGTCATACTTCCTATCTCCAAATCGTCTCCAAATAGACACACGAATGGCCTGACATTTTCGAATAATGAAATGTTGTTCTTATAGTTTTTGATTTAATTGATTGTCGTAATAACTTGTAAATTCCAAAATAGGTTAAATAAAGTCAGTTGTTTTTAATACTGTAATTTATTTTGTCCCCGATAAGGAAAACTCGTCCAAAAATAGTGGCTTCTTGATAAGTACCCAAACAACATATGTTTCACAGATACAATAGTAGAGAAACAACATAAAACTCGTATTTATTGATAGTTTGGAACCTATTGAATACAGCCGTCTGATTATTTGGCCAAAATAATCTTGTACTATATAAAATATTATCGAAATACGAAACGTCAAAATTGGCGATGCTGGCACTTTATGCACTTTTCGTACCGTCAAAATTAGCGACGCTGTGGCACTCAAAGGGTTAATACACCAAATTTATACTATTTTCCATTAAAACTCTTAACCGTTTGAGATACAACAGCTAATCATGTCTGCTTAAAGTAAGATTTCCTTTCTTCCAGGTACATCACATCCAGGAAGAAAGTAAAATAGGATAAGAGATGTTTTTAGAAAAAAATTTACATCGATCAATCTGCTATCGTAAATTGTAAATGAAATTTGGAAAATTCTATAACATAGACTGTTATTCTTTGAAAGTATTGGTAGCAATATTGATCATGTATAGTGTGGAATGTCATGTTGTCAAGAGCAGATTTACAAAATACTAAGCTTGTTCACCCATCATGAATCAATCAGTATTATTAATTATTAAGCTTAAAGCTGAAAGTATTAATTATTTAATCAGGAATGGTTAAAAGATCTTGCATGGTTAGCAAATAAACTACAAGTGAAAGCAGTGCTCCTGTATAATATACTTCTCATCTATTATAAGGTTACAAGAATATTTAAGACTGATCAAACATAACTTATGAAATTATTGGTCATATTCAGGAGATCATCTCATATTGATGGATTTTTTATTATAAATTGGATTATTATTCTTAATACTGACAGATTGACTACTTAGGATTTGGTTAACAGCCAAGGTTTGAGACACAGACTATTCAAAAAAACTTAATGCTTTTATTCTTACTGGTAAAACTAATTTCATCCACACATAACATAGCCATGGTGGGAATGGTTTATTCAGTGCAAATATTATGTTTACCTCCATTTTACCTTCCGCCTGGTGCAGCATCTTAAATCCGACATTGGCACAAATTTGACTCCTGGAATCGGGAGTCCATGTCCGTCTTAAGGGATCCAAAAAAAGATCCAAACGAAGTCTGCATCGTTTTGACATCAGAGTCACCTAGGCTACAAAGAAGCGCTATCTGGTATAATCTAAATGAAGAGGTTTTCTCACTCTCTCATCAGGTGCACAATTCTTGTAGTGAAATGTTACACCTGTTGCAGCCAAGAATGTGGTGTTTACTTTGATGAACGGAGAGGTGCAAGATTACATCGGTTCCAGCCGAGTGGTGTACGACATGCAGCAAGGCAAGTTCCCCTCGGCCGACCTGCCGACGCGATTGGAGCATTTGGACTTGGTGATAGACCTCCACCAGCTAGACGCCACCAGAAAGCTGTATTGTCACTGCCTTCAGTCGAATACAGCACAGGTAACAATGTTGATTCACTAAAATGCATGTATTGTGTATTACCCATTGTTGAATATTTTCCAAGATTTATCTGAAAATTAACTGTCTTCTTGTTACAGACAACTGTAGAATTGCTTGTGAGATCCAGTAAGTCGTTTGGAGTGAACGTTGAAGGCTCTTGTTCTCCAGACAAACAACTTCCACCTTCGTCCCTTCATTCATTCCTGAAGGCCAATGCCTCCATACCAGGGATCATAGTGACCAACCATGCCAAAAAATACACAAACATGTGAGCACTGAATACTTGGCAACATTATTTCTGACAGATTACTAATTAAGTGAGAACAGGCTCAAGACTAAACTTACAAATTATACAATAATAATAACTTGTGTAAATTAAAAGGTAACATACATTTTTAATTAATTTTTTAGAAGCATAAACTTGATTTAGTTTATTTTTTAATCATATTTTTTAAAATACAAAGACTAATTCTAATAAAGATAATATTTTGCTTACAAGCTCTAAACATTTTCAAAAAGGATTTTGCCATTTATAACATCCTACTTAAGAAAAATTATTATATTGTTTGGATTTAAATAATTTTTTAGACCACCATAATCAAAACGTTGTTTTAAAAAATACTTTATTATGTGATTATTTGTGTAAGAATCCAGATTCTACTATTCAAAATGAGAATGTTTATAACACAATTTGGCAATGTATGTTTTTTCATTGTGTTCATAATACTTTTCTGTTCATTCAGGTTCTACAATGGACTATTGGATGACGCAGAAAATGTAGGCTATCAATATGCCAACGGCAGTCAGATTCCAGATCAAAGCATTCAGCGCAGCCTCACTGCCGTAGCCCAGGGTCTGGCTCTCAGTTTGGCTCAGATGGTGAACAGCAGTGTGACCTGGCCTGCCAATCTGAGTGTAGAGACCACAGTAGCGATGGTGAGTGAATAGGTTCAGAGACAAATGTGGCTACCCATACGTCAGATTCAGAAGTGTGACCTGGACCACCAATCTGAGTGTAGAAACCACAGTAGCGATGGTCAGTGCTGGCAAGCTCATCAGCTTCAATATGAAGCTTCGAAATAATGAACCAAAATAATATTGGTTTCATTTAGTTGTCTTACAGATGCATCTGTTCATTGTATAAGATCAGGAATATATTAATCTTTCTCCATTTTATCGATGGCGATTTTGAATAAAATCTTACGCTTTCAGACGTCCAAGAAAAGTTTTATCTAGCTGATTTTTACTTGTTCAGCAAGACTGATGCTTCTCAAACATCTTGGTAATCCTGTGGATATTCTTGAGCAGCACTCACTGCAAATATCCTTAATATATATTTTAAGGATGACTTAGTCAACAAGTCCTTGCAGTTGGAATGTAAGAGTCCCAGAGCCATTCCCTTTGCCAGCTTCAATTGGTATGAACTAGAACAGTGCTAGCTTGAAGGTGATAATGACTAAAGATAAGATTGCTTTGTAATCTCTGTCAACCGGGATCTTGGCAGGAGGCAACCCTGTTATCCTCTACCTGTTCGGAATATTCTGTCAGGTAGTGCAGCTTGAAGCAGTTGCAAATGCCTTTCAAATTTAAGAGCATTGAGATTTGTGGTTTCTGCCCTATAGCATAATTCACTGACTAAGTATATGAAAAATTCAGACAATCACCTATATAAATTTATAAAGATATACAGAATCATCATCGTTGATAATGCTTTATGTTTAGTTTTATAGTCCCAAAAAAATATTAAAGTAAACATAAAAATATATTTAGACTAGTAAGGACAAACATGTTTTTAAATTTTGGATGAATATTTAGTGTATACTATAATTTTTCTCGATTTTTCAATAATTTACTATTGAAGTACAGTTTGTAAGAATGGTATAAAATTGATTGATAAATTGTCACGTTATGCTAAGAATAACTAACTAGATCATTCTTACCAAAAGTGGGTGATGGTTAGATCGTGATGTTACTATGAAATGTACCAATAATAAACAACACAGAATTTGTAACCAGTAAGAGTTCTCAACAATAAATGAAATCCTAATGATAGTAGGTTATGTATTAAGTTCATTAGGTAAAATCACATTCTAGCAATGAAAACAGACTGAATCACATTGATCATGACCCTGATGATGTAAGGTATGTCACAGGTGGACGAGTTGCTGCATTGCTACCTGGAGGAGCGACAATGCCAGCTGTTCCATAACATCTCCGGGGACAGTGTAGGTCCACTGGATGGGCCTCTCCCGCTGTATGTGGGTGTTAACCAGTCACCCAATCTGGTCACTAAGATGACACTCTTGGCCCTAGCTCAGCTGATTGAATCACATTGATCATGAACCTGATGATGATGCAAGATATGTAACAGGTGGACGAGTTGTTGCATTGCTACCTGGAGGAGCGACAATGTCAGCTGTTCCATAACATCTCCTGGGACAGTGTAGGTCCACTGGATGGTCCTCTCCCACTGTATGTGGGTGTTAACCAGTCACCCAATCTGGTCACTAGGATGACACTCTTGGCCCTAGCTCAGCTGATTGAATCACATTGATCATGAACCTGATGATGATGCAAGATATGTAACAGGTGGACGAGTTGTTGCATTGCTACCTGGAGGAGCGACAATGTCAGCTGTTCCATAACATCTCCGGGGACAGTGTAGGTCCACTGGATGGTCCTCTCCCGCTGTATGTGGGTGTTAACCAGTCACCCAATCTGGTCACTAGGATGACACTCTTGGCCCTAGCTCAGCTGATTGAATCACATTGATCATGAACCTGATGATGATGCAAGATATGTAACAGGTGGACGAGTTTGTTGCATTGCTACCTGGAGGAGCGACAATGTCAGCTGTTCCATAACATCTCCGGGGACAGTGTAGGTCCACTGGATGGTCCTCTCCCGCTGTATGTGGGTGTTAACCAGTCACCCAATCTGGTCACTAGGATGACACTCTTGGCCCTAGCTCAGCTGATTGAATCACATTGATCATGAACCTGATGATGATGCAAGATATGTAACAGGTGGACGAGTTGCTGCATTGCTACCTGGAGGAGCGACAATGTCAGCTTTTCCGTAACATCTCCGGGGACAGTGTAGGTCCACTGGATGGTCCTCTCCCGCTGTATGTGGGTGTTAGCCAGTCGCCCAATCTGGTCACTAGGATGACACTCCTGGCCCTAGCCCAGCTGACTGGCCGGCCTACCAACATGACACAGGCACAGTGTGCCAGCCCCAGCGATCCTAGCAAGGTAATCTTTTGCTGTGTAGTAGCCGGCCTTCTTTTGCCCAGAGGGAGGCGAAAGGTCTTTTTCTCTTGGGTTAGTGGCGAGGAAGGTTGTATAAACTTTTTGAAATAAAACAGGAGTCGAACTAATATATGATTTATTAAAATTAGCACACAATTTGGATTAGGTTAATAACAAATTAGGTTTGATTAATACATAATTGAAAATTTAGAATTTGGCTTATGAAAAGTTAAAATAGGGAGAGGGAAAGAGAGAGAGAAAGAGGGCCTAATTTAACGTCTGCCGCATTCCGCACACATTAGCTGACCCCCGAGCATAGCTTCAACATTGCCTGATCCTCTCGTTGCCAAGGCTCCAGAGCACATTTCGTCTTAGGATGGTACTTTGGAAGGTGCTGCCGCCTAGGCGATTCATTTAGTAATTAACAAAATACATGGTGCTTTTGGACTGCTCGAGGCCTGCGTTCAACACAATTATTGCTGATTTCAGCGCATTCCGTGCATGTGGCTGCAACAACACCGGTGTTGTCGCACCACCCACGGGCTTCAATTTAATGCATATACAGGCTGTGGCAGAACTCCTGTCCCTTTCTTCTGAAGTGGCTTTAACGCCTATATTTTCCTATATTAATCCGGATGGCACTTGATGTGTACGGCGGCATTGTTACATATTGTGGAGGTCTTGACTTCCAATATAAAGGTGATTAAAATAATCACTAAAGTAACAATAAGAAATTTTCATAGAATTCTCAGCTTAGTATTAGCTGTAAACACAAAAAATCACGATGTAGTAAGAGAAATAGTGGTTAACACATTCACTGCTGCCAGAAAATACGTAAAATACAAGCCCATGCTGAAAATATTTTTTTTAGGTTTTACTTACCATTATTATGTGGAGACTTCATATGCACCATCAATGATGTGTATATGTCCATATATACATATATACAGCAACAATATAGTAGCGGCACCGGAAGGTGCCGGCCGCACTCGGCAGGTCAGATGCCATTGGACACCCGACGGTGTCAGTCGCGTCCGTCACTTTCCACGCACAACACTTTTCACTGTTCAAATTGTTTACAGTATTCATTCATTTGTAACCGTCATACACACAATTATATACAATATTTACAATATTTCCACTTTTTCCTGCCTCATTTTCTTTCCTACTCATGATACTTGTCGAAGCATCTCAGTGCACATAGGCCAGGTTCGCCAGGGCACTGGGCACAAAAGAAAAGGGTCATGGTTCTTTTCTTTGTCTTTGAGCATTCTCTGCATCGTTTTCTCTTCATCCTTTCTCCTGTGTTGTCAGGTGTGTCCATTTTTGACAATACGTGTCTGACAGTTGTTTGTTGTCTAGGCCGGAGTGGAGGTGTGATTGCGTTTGCTGCAGGCAAAAACATGTTGATGATGGACAATCTAAAGTGGTACAGCGATCTTTTCCTTGGGTTGGTTTGTAAATAAAGTTTGAAGGAGTTCACCAACAACGTCTGAAGGAAATGGACGAAGATCTTTTTGTACCAGCGAATTGATTTGTGTTCGAAGGCATAATAGCTCATAAGCTGATCATTTCGGTCCACACACCCTTCATATGGGCGTTGTACTGTATTATGGGCAGAGGCTTTTGGCGAGGTTGGTTATACCTATTCATTGAGATTGCCCAATCATTCTCAAACTCTGTGGATAGGTACAACACCTGACGCTTGTCGCACCATTTTGCTATCAAAACACCATTGGCGTACCGTTCTGCCTTTTCTCCTCTGGCAAGACGAGCTGTCTTGAGATTTGTAGAGGCGATCATCAGGTACAGTCTCTTCGTCACTTTCATAAAAATTTAAACATCTTAGGATCAGGAGAAATCTGTCTCTGCTCATTTGGGATCTCACGAATCCAAAATTAAACATACGATCAGTTTTCCAGTAATCGTTTAGACGATTGATTTTTACAGTTCCCATGTGAAAGATTAGCACGAAAAATTTTTTCAGTTCAGCCACTGTCAGTTCCTGCCAATTATTTATTCTTGATTTTATTTTGAGGTTAGGGGAAAATAATATTTCCCAGGCATTTTTGTTAGTGGCAGACACAATTTTTTCCAACAAGGTATCATCAAGTAGTAAAAAAAAACCAATCGATAGGATCGTTTGTTCCGGGGGCAGGTACAAGCAATTTGTTTTCTTTTGTGAAGGGAATTCTTCGCATACCTGCAGTACGAAGTGACCATATTGGGTCAGAAATCACTTGATCAGCTTCCTGGTCATCCGTGTCCTCATCCTCGATGTCCACAGGCGCCACCACATTGACAATAGGCGGCGCGTCAAGCTGGGCTTGGTCAATGTCACTCTCCGGGCCGGCAGACGCCACAGAATCGTCAGAACTACTTTCCACATCACTCTCACTCAAATAGTGTCTTATTTGGCTAGAACTAGGACCATCCATTGTTCACAACGAAGTTCACAGCCCCTACAACTATAACAATACACCAAACACACAGATTAGCCGATGAACTCAACCCGAACCACGTGGAACAACAAACAAGGGTACTCTACACGCGGCGCGAAATATACCTTCCTCACGCAGACGCTGAAACAGCACTGACGTTGTGAAATCTAGAAGGTGGCGTGACACCGTCCGGTTGCCGAACGCACCCGAGGACACCCAAAGCGCGGCACCGTGCGGTGCCAGCCGCATTCAATGTGTTAATGGGAAAGTAATTAGAGAACATAGTGAGATGGTTAATCATTTTAATGAATCTTATTTAAAGACTGTAGAACAATTAAATATAAAAAGCTCTCCGGTAAAAGCAGTGGGAAAATTACAAAAAGTTAACAGCATGTCTTTTCGTTTTAAACCTATTCAAGCGAAAGAAATTCATAAATTAATATCAACGTTGCCTAACAAGTGGTCTACTGGCTGGGACGAAATTCCCTCAATAATTGTTAAAGACTGTAAGGAATATCTTGTGAAGCCAATAACAAATTTGGTTAATCAATCATTAGGAACAGGTGTTTTTCCAGATAAGCTTAAATATTCAGTAGTGAAACCCATTTAAAAAAAAGGTGAGAAAACTCAAGTCAAAAACTATCGTCCGGTTTCATTGTTACCATTGTTTTCCAAGCTATATGAGAAAGTAGTAAATCATCAATTATACAAATACCTAGAAAAAAATAGTCTGATTACTGGATGTCAACATGGCTTTAGAAAAAATTACTCAACTGACACGGCACTTACCAACCTTGCAGAGGAAGTTTACAATGCTTTGGATGGATCACAGTCTACAGTGGCAGTGTGCTGTGATTTATCAAAGGCATTTGATTGTGTAGATCATGATATCTTAATGAAGAAATTAGAATTATATGGAGTGGAGGGCACATCTTTAAATTGGTTTGTCATATATTACAGGGAGAAAACAAAAAACAACTTTAGTATCAGACTATAAAAAGTATCATTCAGAGTATGAAAATGTAGTGTCAGGAGTTCCGCAAGGATCGATCTTAGGACCATTACTATTTACATTGTATAGAAATGATCTACCACAAGACATAGACACGAAATTAGTCTTATATGCTGATGACACCACAGCTATAATCAAGGAGAAAAACTTACATGTAATGAAATTATTAGTAGAACAAACTATAGTTAAATTAGAAGAGTGGTTTAAAGTTAATGGAATGATTCTGAATACTACAAAAACAAATATTATTCACTTCAAAAACAGACAGCAAAGAGAAGAAATGTTTACAGTCACAATAGATAAAGAACAAATAAATAGCTGCAAAAATGTAAAACTATTGGGAGTTTGTTTGGTGAGCATATGACATGGACAGGACAAATACAAAACTTATGTAAAAAACTCAATAATATTTGTTTCAATATGAGCTGTGTTACACACATCATAAGTTTAAAAACAAAGATGACCCTATACTATGACTATTTTTACTCAATTATGAAGTTTGGAATTACATTGTGGGACTCAGTAGAAATAGCAGAAAAAGTGTTAAAAATCCAAAAAAAGATTATAAGAATAATGACATTCTCATCCAGAAGAAGTTCTTGTAAAGAAAAATTTAAGAAACTGAAGATTCTTACTGTCCCTTGTGTGTACATGTATGAAGTACTGAGTCAAGTTCATCAAAATTTGAACTGGTTTTCTAAAGAAAAAACTATTCATCAACACAATACTAGAAATACTGCGAAGGAAAGTATGTTGCACATATGGAAAGGCTCCAAGAAAAGATATCCGAGCTCGAAGCACAGTTGACCAAGGAAAAACTGTATGTGGTTGAAGCACAAACTATTTTTGAGGACCATGACGGGAAACAGATCGAACTTATTAAAGACCATGAAAATAAGATTGAAGAATTAGAGAGTAAAATTATGACACTGCAGCAACAGACACCTGAAAAAAATGACAGGAGGCTCAGGACTACAGGAACTCAAACATTGGCCCCTGACTATCAAACAAATAATACCTTCCCCTCAGTTCTCTTGGAAATCGGACTCTTAAAAAACAGCCATAATGCCATGGAAGAAAAGTTTAAAAGTCTGGAAGCAATAATGAACACCTCCACCCAAACCTCCATAGAAGTCACCCCTCCACCTGCACCACAATTCTTGTCAGTGAACTCAGAGATGCTAATCCTTAAGAGGAGGCAAGACCAACTGGAGCAACAAATGTCAGCACTTCTAGACAACACTCACCTTCATCTAAATGAGTCTGGAAGAATCCTACCTACTAACTTTATAGCATCTAAATCTACTCAACAATGCAAACATAAAGATGATCCTCTAGATTCTACCCTGAATAAGTCTACCTCAGGGAACAAAAGGAAATCAGGAGTTAGACGGGACGCAAAGGGAAAGAACCTCTTTAGTGTGTCTCTCCAAGCTCAAAAATATAAAAACCACAACATGTGTAATTTAGAAGGATTTGAGATGTGTAACAATAATGCTAAAGCATCCACAGGACTGAACATTGGTAACACCTTACAGGTGACGTCCGTTTTAGACACACACGGAGTCGCTAAAGCCTCAGTAATAAAGCCTCCGATGAATGCAAGATCACGAACTAAAGATGAGAGTAT
This sequence comes from Homalodisca vitripennis, assembly GCF_021130785.1. Lineage (NCBI taxonomy): Eukaryota > Metazoa > Arthropoda > Insecta > Hemiptera > Cicadellidae > Homalodisca > Homalodisca vitripennis. The sequence continues at coordinate 201,567,334 of NC_060208.1, forward strand.
AGAAGAGTTCTACACCACAAACATTGATTACTACATTTCGATCATGACAAACAATCAATTGCCGAATGCTGATTGCATTGAGTCTAATTCATTCACGTTCAATTCCCGGCCTCCTATAAGCCAACAATCTCCATCTGAATCAGGCCAGCGGAGCCCACCACGAGCAGAAGATGAACAGGACAAATATTTTTTAGACAAGACCGGCCTCAGCAATTTCAAAATGAAAACAGCTTTACCATACCCCAATTGAACAAGGAACACTTAAAAATTCTACACCAAAACGTTGACAGGCTCAGCAACAAAATTGACATAATAACTCATCTTCTTCAACGACTTGAGCCTGATATTCTAATCCTCACTGAGCATGGTCTGAGCAATGACCAGCTGCACAATACTAACCTGACTGATTATACTTTGATTGCTGATTTCTGTCGGCAGTTTCATAAAAAAGGAGGTGTGGGTATTTTCTGCAAAAACTCACTAATAACTCTAATTGATCCAATCTCTATTGAAGTGAAGAGTGTAGAGATGGTTTGTGAAATGGCCCTTATAAGAGTAAAACTTCAGGATCGGTGTCTGTACATTGCAGGTATTTATAGAAACCAAGGCAACCTAGAGGAATCCCTTGAGATTATATCCCAATGCATACAAGTGGTACCGATATGGAGGTGTCCGATAATTGTTATGGGGGACATCAACATAGACTGCCTAAACGTTAACAGAGACAACATGCTGTTGGAGGATATATTGAGAAGCTGTGGTATGTTCAGAATTTCTCTTCCATCCACTCGCATAACACCTTTTTCACAATCATCAATAGATTGTGTGTGTACTAATGTAGAAGATGAAACAATAACAGTGGAAGTTTTGGATGAGGGGATCTCTGACCATACGGCACAGCTCTGTACGCTACACCACCAGCAGGTAAAACCAACAGCCCAGATGACTGAAAAACGACAATTTTCTGAAAGGAACATGAGGGACATTAAAATAAAACTACAACAAGAATCATGGGAAGATCTGATTACTGCTATAGATGCAGACACAGCCTACAATTTGTTTAGTAACACCTTGGGAATGATAATAAATTCTGCTTGCCCACTAAAAAAATCTAGAGTAAAAGGAAAAAGGAGAAATAAAATAACAGATGCTGAGGCTGAAAGACTACGTAAAGTTTTTTTACAAGCACAGATTGTATACAACACTACTGGTCAATTGATTCATAAGCAAGACACTGCCTCTAAAAAGAAAGCCTATGATTTAAGACTTAAAGAGTTAAGGCGTAAAGAAGTAACAGACAAAATTCTTCATGCAGAAAATAAGTCAAAGGCCTTATGGGCAGTAGTAAATAATGAAAGGAAAACAAAAATATCACATAGTCCGAAGGAATTAATGGATCCGGTATTAGGGAAAATTACTGACTCTACCCAGATCGCTGATTACCTAAATTCTAGGTTTGTTACAGCGGCAGACAAGGCTCTAGAGGCTAATCCAAAACCACCCCTACTTGTACCTGCTCAGAATAATGTTCCACCCTTAACACTCTTTCCTACCACTTCAGACGAAGTAATAAAGATCATATCTTCTTTAAAAACAAAATGTTCTTATGGAATTGACTTGGTATCTTCGAAGCTGCTGAAATTTTGTGTAATGGAACTGACGGACCCAATAACTCTACTGATAAACCGATCATTCGCAGAAGGGAGGTTTGCAACAAGGCTTAAATTGGCGAAGGTTATTCCCCTTTTCAAGCAGGGTAGCACCTCTGATGCTAGTAATTATCGACCAATATCGCTGATATCAACAATATCTAAAGTTTTTGAAAAGGTGGCCCTGACTCGTCTTGTTACTCACCTCCTGGAAAATAATTTACTAACTAGTCAGCAACATGGTTTTATCAAAGGACGTTCTACATCAACCGCTATAGTTAGTCTAATAGAACACATTATTGATCAACTTGAAAATGGCAATACCTGCGCATCTGTTTTATTAGACTTCAGTAAAGCATTTGACAGCCTTGATCATAAACAACTCCTAACAAAACTGAAAGCTCTTGGAATTTCTGGAATTTCAGCGAGTTGGTTTGACAGCTATTTGACTGATAGACAACAACTGGTTCAGCTGGTTCATTCGGACAATGGTATGACTCGTTCGGTGAGATCTAGCCTGCTAACAAACTCGAGAGGCGTACCTCAAGGCTCTGTATTGGGGCCTGTTTTATTTGTACTTTTTACAAATGACCTGCCTAAGTATCTGCAAGAATTTGCTACCACTATTATGTACGCGGATGATACTGTGCTTTTATTAAGTAACAAGGAAACAGAGCCACTTGAAGTGTCAACGTACATAGCACTGAATGTAGCCACTCAGTACTGCCATCAGAACAGCCTGGTACTAAATGAAACAAAATCGCAACATTTAATAATGGGAAGACGAAAGCTTGAAGCGGGAACTCTACCTAACATAGATAGAGTAGAAGCTGCCAAGTATCTAGGTGTTATAATTGACACAAGTCTTAATTGGACCTCTCATGTTGACAGTCTCTGCAGGAAGCTAAGTTCTGGACTTTATGTAATCCGAAGAATAAAGACAATTAGTGATGTGCAGACGGCAAAAACTGCTTATTATGCACTTTTTGAAACACATCTTCGGTATGGTATTTTAGTTTGGGGTATATCTAGTTCGTCAAATATACAAAGAACCCTAATCTTACAAAAGAAGTGCATAAGAACACTAGCTGGGTTGCAGTCTAGAGACAGTTGTAGAGCTGCTTTTGTTGATCACTCAATTCTAACTGTAGTATCACTCTATATACTCAGTGTAATAACTTATGCCCATGAGAATAACTTCATCCGTGGCCGTGACGTACACCAACACAACACTCGCTATGCTGCAGACTTCGCTCTTCCCCAACACCATTCTGCTCAATTTGAAGAAAAGCCATCCTATATGGGAGCGAAGTTGTTCAACTGCCTGCCTGCTGACATCAAGTCCCAAGAAAACATAAAGAAAACATTAAAGACCTGGCTGTTGAAACACCCATTCTATTCCATAAATGAATTTTTATCTTGGAGAACTTTTGACATAAACGTGTAATAATATTGACACAACTAATATTTGTTCTTATAATGTGATGTTATATTTTTGACGCTAATGCCATTCTCTATGATTGTTGCAAATAAAGTACATTGTCTATTGTCTATTGTCTATTGTCTATACCAATTTGTTAATATATCCTGTACACACCACAGCCATATTTGAAAAAAGTTTTTATTATATGGGTATTAAACTTTACAATAAATTGCCTAACAATTTCAAACAAATGCCACAAGTTGAATTCTTAGATAGAATAAAAAGTATGTTTGTCGAAAAGGCTTACTACAAGATATCCGAATTTCTAAATGACAAAAACATAATAATCTAGTTATGAAGATGAAGTGTTTTCTCCTAAGAAACGTAATTTAATATAATAAAATTTCAATAATTGATCTCCATTTTGTTATTTAAATATGTTATACTGTTACCAATTTTATTGTTTGATTTGTTAATGGTTTTATTAATTTTATTGTTTTACTAATTTTATTGTTTTATTTGTTAATTGTTTAACTAATTTTATAGTTTTATTTGTTGATTAGTTTAATGAATGATTGTTATTACATTATGGTGTACTACAATATTTTAATGTTATCTGACTCAGGAATGCTTTACAAAATAAATGTTTGACATAGGTTTTAATACTGTTAATTAGTTTATAGTTAATTTATTCATCGCTGAAAATGTTAATACTGTTATTTATATTAGAGCTTATTTATTTGTTAGAAAATCATTTTAGCTAGAATCTTGTTCTTGTTAAATTTATTACTACTAACGATGGGAGACCGAAAAAAGGGAAATTTCTGACTATGTCATCTGTCTTACCAGCATAGCTGGATCTTGTAAGATGTAGTATGACAATAAACATTCATTCATTCATTAGGTTAAACTAATTTATTTGTTGAAATTTTGGGGTGTTAACACCAAGATGTCAGAGCTGTAATTTCAGTACTTTCTTAATTATTAACACTGTATAATCTCTTTGTACCAATCTTCTCTAATGATGAGTAACTTGATCGGCTTTTCAAATTTTTATTGACCCAGTCATTTTTTGGAATGTTAGTCAAATATGCCAAGGGTATTTTCACAAGTGTTATCCAAAAGTGCTGTGCCATTTTTTTCAGTTTGAATACAGTTATTATAACTTTGTTAATTATTAGTAAATTTTTATAATTTTGTGTAGACTTATTATAGAAATATGTGTATATTAACACTGAATATATTTAAAAAAATTATAAAACTACAAGAAAAATAAAAGATAAGAACAATAAAATGAATTTTTTTTACTTTTAGGTCTGACACTCAAATAAGTACCCAAAAAGATTCTCACACTCAATAAATTCAATCACACATAATGAACACTTTATTTTAAACATATCCACTAATTTTTATCAAATTATCGCCCAAAATAAAAATATTATAGCATTTGTTTAACGCCACTAACTCGTTTTATGAGGAACTAAAATGCACATCTTGAATAGCAAAATGTCTATGTTCTGTACTGACTACTAATTTTCTATGAGTGATAGCTATGATAATAAGTATATAATACTTAACACTTAGAAAAAAAACTAATAAGCCTAACATGATTTTGGCTAAATAAATCATAATTTTGTAAATATAAATATTTACATGATGAAAGAAATATCAGTTACAAAGTTGTCATTTAAGTACTCTTCCTCCACTTCTCTTCCAAGAGTATTTTCACTCAGAGGGGACCTTGAATGATTCATTATACTTCACTACACACACAAGATTTTGTTATATTATAATTATAAACATAACCACCTAACATTCTAACAGAGCACTCTCCGATACAGCAGGCTGACAACTATCAAAACAAAGCGTCTCGGCCATGACCGGCCAACTTGATCGTAAACTTCTGTCATTGTTACTGATTGATCAGCTGCGAATTTATATAAAATACGCGTAAAAATGTGTATATTTTGAATATATTTTCTTAAAAACGTCCACCGGACATTGGCACTGAAAGGGTAATGACATTTCATGCAATACCAAAACCAGTTTCAATAAAGAACACTACTTAAAAATAAATGGTGTTAAATCAATTCAAAATTGTTTATTCATATAGATGAATCTATAATCTATCTATCTATAAATGGACATGATTTCACAATATCACCAGTAGTGATGTGTTCAAGCTGAATCTTCAATCCACTAAATCTTTAAATAAGTTTATCCGCAGATGACAGCTGATCGGTTGTACGTACAACTTACTGATTGCTAAAAAGTGTTATTTTCATACTTTCTTTATTAAAAAACGTAGATAGATAACGAAATCAACAAAAATACTATGGTTTTGTAAATAATGTTTTACTTACAGTTTGTATTTTCTATATTTATTTTCATGCACCACCTTGATTGAGCCTGCTGCGTCTATTTGTGTGTTTGCTGCTCGACAGTGAACTAACACAACATGTGCTGATTTGTGTACTTGTATAATACTTACTCATGGCTAAAAGTGGGTGAAAATTATTTTTGTTTACTCTATGTTAGGTATAAATTTTAATTCATTAACTCTTTGACGTGGTTTGACGCTGTATGGACGTGACATCTCACGATCATATTATGCTATTTTTCTTTTATGCGGTTTGACATTCATATAACGCCAGCCATCAGTCTATCATGTGGTTCCATCTTGCAGAAAAAATATGAACTATTTAGACAAAGTAATAACGTGAGAATGTTCTGGGTAGAACAAGGAACATGTATTGCTGTTCTGTTTTTTTCTCGCTATTTTATTTATTTGTACATTTACGATATAAACAGGCTGTTGTCAGCTGACTGCAGTGATGGCGGCATGAGTAAACAAAGCGGCATGACTTGTTTACTGGAACGTTTTTGATTGTGTTTTATGTTCTCGGATTTGATTGTCGGTTACAAAAGTGTTTGTGATTGTAATGTGATTAAATTGGTGTAATAAATTGTAAAAATGACATCACGGGATAGTGAAGTTGACCACTGGGTGGACTATTATTCTGACGATAGTGTTAGTGTTGATATTGACTATGCTGAATTGCAAGGAACACCAAATTGTGAGAAAAGTGATGAAGATGATGTTCTCGGCATGTACACTGTAAGCACCTAGTAAATGTGTATGTATGGTAATGCTCGTTTGCGTTGCTCTGCAGGTGGACTACCACACATTCTACTGGGTAGGTGGCGATGATCCTGATACAGGTGTTTGTATGGAAACAGACATCACCCTGACTACAGCCATCAGTCCAGCATTCCTTATTGAAAGTGAGTACTGTGTGTGTCATGAGGGTTGTTTGGTGGGAAATGTAGAATTTTGTTGTCTAGTTTGGTTGGTGTTTTTAATTTAACAATTTGATACATCTACATATTCGAGTATATTTTGAGGCAAATATAAATAGAAGACAGTATGTACTGGGTGAATAGGTTGTAGACATGTTACAAGCCAGAAACAGTTTTCCTCTGGAATTATCACTTGTTAGCCCACAAACCAATTGCAACTGCGGCACTTTCCTACTTCCTCCCTTTTTGTTTTATATCAAATTTTCAGAACAAACTATGAATATATCTAAGGCACTCATCATTCCAAAAAAAGTTAACAGCGTTGTGTATTTTGTGATACAAATCAAGTGATAAAGAGTAATTAAAATGCAAAAGGTCATCACACAGGTAGAGAATAAACAATTTTATGGAACATGTATTAAAAATATCTATGAAAACCAGGGCCAATCCTACGGTAAGTGATACCCAAACAACCTAACCTCCTAACCTCTCTCCCCACCAACACAAGTATCAAAAAATAAATTCATGTAGTTATCTGGAGAAAATTGAATCTTAAGGAGTCGGTGTCCCTTTTTTTAAATGTAGTTTTCACGACCATATGCTAATTATTAGTGGAGTAAGATTAGACTGTGGCTGTGTTATCGTGTTCCTAGCTTCAGATATCACCGCAGCACCTGAGGTTTCTGAGAAAGTTCACAGTAGTACATGAAAATATGTACTGTACCTATGATAATTGGCCGCTCTTACTTGACATCTATATGACTATATTAAAAATGTGTATAAAATTAATATTAAGTAATAAGTTTGGAATGATGTGGTAGACTACAACTGGACATCTGGAGAGTTCTCATCGTGGACGGAGTCGGTCTGGCCGGAGATGAGTCTCCGCATGTTCCTGAAGCCCGCCTTTAACCAGGAACTATATACCCTCATATCCGGAGTCGTTGTTCTCTTCCTCTCGTTCAGTTCCGTGTACTGGGTCAACCGCCATGCCGGCCAACTGTTCAACCCACTGTGAGTATCTCAAGTAATAAAACAGTCTCAGTGTTGTAACAGAATATAACTTACAATAGTCGTTAAGCTGCTTCATCGCATGGAAGGTAATAATGATTCTGATTTACTTATTTTTTTAATTAGGTACTATAAATTTGGACATTTAACATTTCTAAATGTTCGTCTGCTATCTTGTGCTGTATGATTTTATGCTGTGGTAGATCTTATTTTTCAATTTATCTATTTTCAAAATGTCATACTTTGGCAATAATAAAATGGTTATCGTTACATCATTTTAAAAATTAGTAAAGTAAACTAAATCAACAATGTTTGAAACTTTACATATTTTTGCATTAAAAAAATTATCTATAAACTTTTTGTATGGTTAAATTATGTAAACAAATTATCATTATGTAATTAGATATTGTCTGGCATTTTTATGCACATTGAGTTGGTGGCTTCTACCGGGTGTCTACTGCAATCTGGTGGTAAAATCTGATTACAAGTGAATGCGAGCACAAACATGGAAGTTAAGTATGTTGCCGATAGATGGAACCACTTTACAGACTAATCTTCCTAAAGGCAATCAGTAATAGCAATGCATTTACGATAATACAAAAATACAGAGGCTAAACGTCATATGACTCCTTTAGGTTACTATAAGAATATACGTCATATGAAGTCCTGACTCATTATGTAGTGTTTACATGCACTCCTTAAAGGGTTAACTAAGTTAGTTACCATGCCATACATGTGATATGGCAAATGTGTGCAATTAAGTTTTATGTCTTTTTATATTTATTTATTTTTCTTTTCTAATTGATCAATCCAGCTATTCACAACAATATTTATTGTTTAGTTTTACTGTTAGTGATTAGGCTAATTATTTATGTTAATTAGGTTAATTGTTTAATTTGTTTGCCATACATTTGTGTTGCATCACTGTACATATTGGTTCATTTGAGTTTCGACAGTGGTTTATTTTGCTGAGTACTTTTTGCATTTGTTTCTAAACAAAGCGAAATGGTGGCTCTTGAAATTTGTACCATGCATTTTTATTTTTTGACAAAACAATTTTGCATAGTAAACTAAATTTACTTGTTTTGGCATGAGCTGTGTTTCACAATTTAATTCACATACCCATTTTTTATTTATAGTTTATCAATATTTAACTTAATATAAAAATACATATAAAATCGTTATTTTATATAAAAGTTACAATTTAAATCGAAATATTTAAAAATTATTTTTCAAAGTAATGATTTAAAGCTGTAAGCCAGTAATTTGTCAAAAGAGCCATTTCCTTGAAAGAGCAAGTCCTCTGCTTTTCAATACTGTATAATATTAATAAAAGATAAAAATGTAAGAAAACAAATTTCCAGTTATGATTTTGTGAATGTTGAGTTTAGCTCCAGTTCACCTCCTTCTTAATGCAATATCTGAATTCTGAGGAAGGTGAACTGAAGCTAAACTCAACATTCATATTGAATCAACCCTTCCAATCCTAGCTTCGTTATCTTACTAAAAGATTTTGTTTAGCTTTTTTTATTGTGATGTAGCCATCGTCATTAACTCTTCAATGCCTTTGGATGCATTAAACGTTTATTGAGTTTGTAATAGAGTTTTTATTTGTTCATTATTATGTTTAGATGTGTCTAGTACCACAATACCAGAGGAACTACGAGCTAAATATCAAAGCTTACCACTAGATCTTGTCGCTGCTATTGAATAATGTTGTCATCCAACATCTATTGTTTTTGTTTCTGTAATGAATAACATTGGCTTTAGTTGATGGGCTTTAGTACATATGTGGTAATTTGTTCAATAACTACTCACCTTAACTCCGGGTTTGATTTAAATTAAATCATGTTCAGTCATGGATGGCTTATAGTAAGTTTTGACAGCTCGTTTCGTTTGAGGATAGGATGTTGACTATTCAGCATATAGGCTTTATTTATTTTATTTTTGTTCATAAAGAATTTAGATGTTTTGTGTGTACCAACACTTAAGGAATAAAGGCATTTTTATTTATTTATTTATATTTGACATCCGTGACTGAAAATGATATAATTTAATAATAATAAAAAAAAAAAAAAAAAAACGGTTTCACTATAGTAAAACAAGGATTGTTAAGGTGAGTAGTTATTAAACATTCCAGAGGCTTTAACCACAAGTAATTTGTTTAAATTCAAACTGCAATTCTTGCTTGTATTTCTGTACAACATGGGTTATCAGTAAAGCAAGTGTTTGTGTATATGAAATTATCATTGTTCACTCAATGTACTCAGTGGGTTTTTAACAGTCAAATTTGGTCCAAAGCCAGTTGAATTTTTTCGGTTTGTCAAGGTTATTGTTTTTTACAAATTAACATTGATAATAATTGTAGTATGGGAGACAGCTATACGTCAGTGCCATAACTGAGATGAACAAGTGCACTGCTCCTTTGAAATGTTCCTTACCAATACTGGTTCACGGCGGCTGAAGTCTGTACACAGTGAACACATTTAGGTTTATATTTAATCAAGTGGGTATAAAGTAAGAAAGTTGTGGAAAATCTTAAAATGATGAGAGTATTATTTCTTGGCCAAAATATATTTAACACTTATTCCATTTATTTTTGCTATTTTGTTGTAACAGAAAAATCTGTAAATTTGTATTATTTTTTACAAAATATTAAAGCGCTATTAAGTTAAACCCTTTAAGAACTGCAATTGACAAGAAGATTGAAAGTAATTGCAAATAAATACAACCGTGGGGGGTAGAAATAATGTGTTTACATGGAACGCATTCATAGAGTTAAAAGGTTTACCATAACCTCATTTACAGTATCAGTTTTCGTACGCTTAAATCCAATAGTTAAAAAAAATAGATTACATTAAAATATTTAATATCATGCGTAATTCTAATTTTGGAATCTACTAAAGATTTGTAAGGTTAAAAATAATCACTAGTATTTTTGTATACTCTTGTATATTTTGAATTATACAGTACTAGAAAAGTATAATAAAGTAACTTAATAAACGATGAAACATCTGAAACTCATGGAACTTTTTAGTTAAATTATAAATTAAAATATTGTATACTATCACAAACAATATTGAAAAATATGATAACTACTATATGAATTGTATTAAATAGAATAAAATCAGTTACTTTATAATTTACTATTTCAGATTTCAATTTTTGTTCCATCAAATTTGAATGTTTCTTTTTAATTCAATTGCACTGAAGAGGATAGCTGTTGAATGACCCTTGATCATATTTTATAGGGTCAACGGTGAAGTGGAAAGTGACAAAGATACAACATTTTTGATGGGCAGAGTGGATCCTTCCTTGTATGGGTACGTAGTACTACATTACATTAGGCCAATTAGTTGAAACGCAAAGGTGAAGCTGTCTAGGACAACTGTGTGGAGGTCGTAATGCTTTGCTCGGTTCAATCCACTCTGGAATCCTTATTTACATAACTAATGAAGGATATTGTAGTAAAGAACTATAACTGAGAAACTTAAATTTAAATAAAGATAACGTTTAATTCAAAATACTTTTAGTATTGATACATAATAATAGAAGTTTTGTATTTTCATCTACAATGTTGGTGGTTAATGCTGTGCATTGGAAATTTTGGTTTGCTACAGTACAATAAAAAGAATCATCATTTATTCGGGACATTTTTACTGGTTTTGGTTGGTTTGGTACAACAAACTAAATTTAAAATGAAACAGCAAATTGTTATCTGAATTTCATGTTCAATTTTGTTTTCCAAATTACATCCTTAATTTTTGGTAAATTATATCAAGAGTTATCCCATTTCAACAACCAATACCAATTGTTTGTACTTGAGTCATGATTATTGTGCCCACAAAGTCTCTTCTTAAGATTCTATTTATAGATCCAAATGTAGTGTGGTATTTAAAATTTTATTATCAACACTTTGTGTTCAGTGTCGATAAATGTTGTTGCATTCTCAGGATAAGATTGCAAACTGGTATTATAATCATATATTAAATTAAAATCATACTGTAATTGTAATTTTTCTAGTAAATTAATTGATTACTTAGTTAACATTGCATTGAACAAGAAAAACAGCTAATTTTCAAATTTATTAACAATCAATATGAGTTTTTTTTCCTTTTTTGTTAATGTATATGTGAAAAAGCTATTCATTTTAAAACTAACTGACAATGGAGCTAACTAACTAGCAAAGTAATAGCCAACTTAAATTATGTGACATTGAAATGAATTTGAGCAGAATTTTATATAAAATTGTACAGTACATATACTATAATTGTTTGGGAATTGAGAATTATTAATAATAATATAAACTAAATTAATCACATTTTTGAAAATAAAAGTAACAAGTGCAATTAATTTTGTTGAATATTATCTTTGGGATATTAACTTCGCTACAAAAACAAAGGTTTTAAATTTTGCACCAAACCAATCCGTTTTGACCTCAGATTTTCTGATATGCTGGAAAGTTCTGTAGTCAACTTAGTGTTTATCTTCAAAAAAGATTGAAAGTTTATCTTTGGTTCACCGTATTTTTACAACAATTAATTTGGAATCAACTGCTAAGTATTGTGATCAAAGACATTATTTCCAAGAATTCATTTATTCTAAAACTTTGCAGTCTGAATTTTTCATTCCACATTAAAAGTGGTGCTATATTTTTGTTACAACTGCCAAAAAGTGACCATATTAGTGAGAATATACTGTTCTAAAGTGTGATAACTCGTCCTGGTATAAATGTGGCAAAGAAATTAATAATACCTAATTGTTATGGTTGCCACTGTTGTCCTCCCCCTCAAAAGTAATTGTTGTTACAAGTCAAAGTTGCAAAACAAAGCAATGTAACTATTGAAATGAATTGCATGTTGGGCATAGTTGGTGATAAGATTGTATTTTTGCTTTTGTTTGCTTACAAAATAATCTGAACTGTTTTGTCAACAAGCCAAAATATAGGCTGTGCTTAGAAAAAATGTGCATGAAGAGTCTTTGCTCAACAACAACCAACATTTTACTTTTATAATTCCTTCTTCACATTTGAAATTGTAAGTTTATGTTGCAGTAGATGAAATATTAATTATGTTACGCCTAGACAAGCTTTGAAACTGCTTCAAAACTAGCCTTTTCAACTAATTATACTAATGTAATGATGTACTGCTACCCCATATTTACGTAACTGCTATTAATTATTCAATATTGTGATGTGTAAGATCTTCAACAATTTCTGTGCTTATCGTACACAATATGCAATCGCTTATCTGTGTTTTTCAGTCGGCCACGCAATAAGAAAGCTTTGGTGTTGGTATTCACTGGTTGCCAAATAAAACATCTTTAGCTAATGTTTAGAGTAAGCAAATCTGTTCATGAGTGTCATAATATGATTTAACTGTTAACCCTAGAAGTGGCGATGCTAAACTTCCACAGTGGCAAGCTCTTTTTGGCCACTTTGAAGAGTATTTTTTTAAAAATTCACCAAAAATATATTTTTTACTCTAACCTAGTCATGTTGCATACTGAATTCTTCGGAAAGAGTTGAATTTTTATATTATGACAAAATAAAATGATTTATTGAAACCTGAATTGGACTTATCATGTGAAAAACCAAAAAATTTTGATTGACCAAACTAAAATTGTAACTTTGACACTTTGTAAAAAATAACAAACACATAGTTACAGAAAATCCATTATATACAAAAGGTAGAAACAATAATTACCTACAAATAACAAAGGGAAAAGTTTGAAAATTATAAAAAAATAAATTTAAAAAAATAAAAAATTTTTGCAAAATAGCAAAAAAAGTTATTTTGTTGAAACTGGTAAAAAAACAACCTAAATGCTGTAGAATTTTTGCATACTATATTTTACTTTGAAGAGAAAGAGTTTTTTACAGATCTGCCAGATCAGTTTATTACAGTAAATTATTATTTTTAGTTTTTTGTTTGTGATCAAACTTGAAAATGAAATTTGGTACCAGGAAACAGTGAATAAACAAACTAACACAAGATCGTAAAAACAATGCCAAATTTATTAAAAACCAAAAAGATAGACAATGTTATAATAATAAAGAAAATATATAGCTATATGTACAAGCCAAGAAACGAAACAGTCACGTAGGCCTACTCAGCTAGTTTTGCCACAGACCGCGGGAGAAAACTTAGGATTATTTCAGTTAGTACCATTGATTATTTCATCGTGATGTTGATGATACTATATGAAATGTATTTGAAATTTAGTGGTGAACGCAACTGTGCAAACTAGGCGTAAAAATAATTATCGGTTGCCTAGCAATAAGCGGCAATGTGAAGCGACTTCTAAGACGTCGCTTGCCACGTCACGGCGGCGTAAATAGAACGTCTCAGACGTCGCTTGCCGCTTAGAGGGTTAAGAGAGCAATCAGATATCAATAGTTGTCAATGTGTTTTTCCATGTACAACTTTGTGTTATGGCTCTAAAATACTTAGTTATTAAGAGTGTTAGATGTTTTTGTGATTTAGAAATAAATCTTTTTTTCATATAAAGAAAAAGATTGAAAGTTTCCTGAAACATTTTAGAATTTGGAAAAAATAATAATATTTATGTTTCATAATCCAAATTTAAATTAACAATTAAACAGCTGTTAATACTTAAAATTTCTGTTATGTTTCAGCTGAAGTTCATCATGAAATATTTAATTAAATTTAAATTTTACAAAATATTATATACACACTGCTTAATTAATAGTGCAATGCAGATGGCAAAAACAAATTTATCCTATAATTTGTATTTCAGATTGCGCCAGTAATTATTTAAAACATCTAATGCATTGGAATTAATTTGTTTAAAGTTTGTTTTTGGAAATACCATTAAATTATTTTTATAAAACTACATTCATGAACAAAGCTAGAATATTTGCACATAAGGTACAAAACTGGTTGGCTTCCTTGACATTGTGATATGGAATATTTACAGTGGCTTAAGGGAAAACACTAACGTGGCTGAACGAACACTAACATGGCTGAACGAGCCATTCTTTCCCAGGCTAAAAGTAACAAGATATCTATAACGCAAAACCTATTATTAACGATTATATTGGAATGTTGCATGAGTTTAATAAGGGTTTATCCATATACTGGGAGTAATGTTTTATTACCGTATTAGACTTCTTAGTCCTAAGTATGTATGTATATTTTCTTCAAACAACAAGGAAAACTCTACTATGGCATCGGAAACATCTTACACTGAAAGAAGACTGCAAGAGATGGAAGTAGACTCTTTATGACCAAAGCAGGTTTCTGAAACCTACATATGTATATATTTTCTTGATCGGAAAAATTAGGCCTACTCTTAATTTGACACTATTAATATATTAAACCGGAAGGAATTTAAGTGGCCTAAAGTGGGCTTCTCAGTCCTACTTGTTCACATTATTTTATTTATTTGGTTAAATATGACAAACTCGCCTATGGCATGGGAAATATCTTACAACAGAAGTTAAAGCTTTTTGATCAGAGTAGGTTTTTGAGATCTATACACACACACCTGTATATATTCTTGATTGAGTCAATATGGCAAACTCTGTGATACCATAAATACATTAGACAAGAAGGGAATTGAAACGGACGTAAGTAGACATTGTTTGACCGAAGTAGTCCTTTTATGTACATATATTTTATTCATCGGGACAACTAAAAAACTCAACTAAGGCACTAGAAATAGGTTACAAGTGCTGGAAATAAAGGGATTTTTCTTACCGAAGTAGATGTCTCAGACCAGTGGATAGGTTTTCTTGATCGGGACAAGGCAAACCCATTTGTGGCATCGGAAATATAATTCATCAGAACTGGAAAAATATCACAGGGCACCATTATATTACATCATAAATGCTTTAATTATGTAGGCTGTGGACTTGATTTAAAAAATTTAGTGCAAAACTGTGGGTAACTGCTAGTATTTAATAACAATTCTAACATCATCTACATCAGGGCTGCCCAACCTACGGCCCGCGGGCCGAATCCGGCCCACAAGTCAGTTTTATGTGGCCCGCTTTGTTGCCAAAACAACCAAATTTGTTTACAAGCATTTGAAATATTAAATAAATACAAATTTTGAGAACCAAGCAGTCCAGCCGATTTCACGTAGAACGAGCCGTATTCATTTGGTGGAGTATGAGTGTTGAAAGAAGTAAAGTAGTTGTAGACAGATTTCACTGACTACGGTGGTGGCTGCCGGCTGGCGAATAGAGCGCGCGTAAAGCACGGCACAGCGCGCGGTGCGGCGACGTAACCCCTACCCAATTCAAGGTCACCAATCGCCACGTAATTTGTATGTCCTAGTATCCTAGTAGGATTAATTAAAATCAATGTATTCAATTTATTGGTGACTTATTGTTCCCTCAGAATTAGAGCAAAAATCCAAAAGTCTGGGTTTATATTTATTTCTACTAAAAGAACCTAAAAACAATATATTATAAACCTTTACCTAACAACTAATAAATAATAAGAAATTACAATAATCAGGTCAACAAGGGCCAAATAACCTTAAAACTCATATTTTGCACAAGATTTCTGGAACAAACCCCGGGCAATACGTTTTGTTTGGGGTTCCAAATCCCCTGGGATGTTGGCCCGCCTGGCCATAAAGGCTTTACAATGTGGCCCTTGGGTAAAAAAGGTTGGGCAACCCTGATCTACATTCTTTTCTAATTTGCTTTTAAAGTTTCATAACATGATCCGCATTGTGTTAAGTATGATCAAAGTAAAAAGAGTTTTGAGGTGAAGTCAGGCCTAAGAAATTTTCTAATTTAAAAAGTTTAATTTAACATTCAAACTAAGGGCCAAAGCTATATAGATGGTTTCTCCAGGTATGTGGGATGTTTGCATGGACAACGTTGCTCAGCGGTCATCCACACTCTTCATTGCTTGATTCACTGAACCCCTGTATCTATAAGAACAGGTCAATAATGGCAAAATAAACAAAATCTTTAAGGGGATAGAATTTCTTCTATCATAAGGAGAAATCTAAAATATTCTAATTATTAGTCAAGAAACAAGAGGATTGTAACCTGATTGATGCATTAGAGTGTGTAATGAAGATGCGGCTTAACACTGGTTTTCATCATTTCTAACAAAAACCCTAAATATATATATATATATATATATATATATATATATATATATATATATATATATATATATATATACATATACAGGGTGATTCAAAACTAAACGGCAATCTCTCGAGAGCTTATTCTATAGCTAAAAACAAGTAAAAAAGTTCATATAACCATATGCCCGGAAACGCTTCGTTAGCGAGTTACGCCTAGCGAAAGATTTCGCCCGGATTTCAGAACCCTTGGTGAAGTCAGGCCGTATAAAAATGGTAAAGGTAGTTACAAAGATACAAATACGATTGTTTTTTATGTTTTTATATCTGACAAATTTATTAAAATTCGTCCCAGAGCTGTAAATGCAATACTTTCAGAGATATCTTATGTAAAACACAAGAATTGGTGCAAAGAAATAACACATTTTTGTGTTTAACGTAAGATTACTTCCATAAATGTTAAATAAAGGTCATTTTTTTCTTAAACAGATTTGTAGAACATTTAATTCTGAAAAGATTCATGTGAATTACTTAGGAAAAAAATTAATAATAGGTATTGAAATTTAGCTTTATTTAAAAATAAAACAGACGCACAAAAATGCATATTCTTATCTGCATAAAATATTAACTAATGTTTAGGTTGTGAGTAACAGCTGATCATTTATTCAACACTTTTTATCGTCATATTTTCTTTGCAAAGGTTGGCAATATCAGCTGATCAACAATTAAGTTCATGAAGTAATATTTGAATAACCTTTATGGAGGTTTTTGTATTGTGGCGTGTGAAGATTGTATTTTGTGAGATCCTGTGATTATTTGGAAATATTTTATACAAGTGTATAAAATATTTTATTAAATATTTATTTTTAAAATATTTTATTAAATATTTTTATAAAAGTGTATGTAATTATTTTAGTAAATAATGGCAGATAATGTAAATGGTGTGTATTCGTTTGAAGAGTATACGGACATGATACTGATTTACGGCAAAGTTAACAAGAATGGTTTAGCTGCAGTTCAGGAATATCGTGATACTTTTCCACATCGAAGAACACCTGATCGCAAAACATTTGAAGCTGTGGAGAGACGACTTAGAGAAACTGGTAGCTTTAAACCGAAGCGAATAGATACTGGTCGTCAACGTAGCACAAGGAACTATAATAATGAACAAGCAATAATAAATGCTGTAGAATTATCACCAACCACAAGCACCAGACGATTATCACGTCAGTTAAATATTTGCCAGTCAAGCGTATGGCGGACACTTCATGAAGCACAGTTGTACCCATTCCATATAACACGTGTTCAAGACTTATTACCGCAAGATCTTAATAAACGGAAGATGTTCTGCCGCTGGTTAAGAAGAAATTGTTTACGACATCAGTATTTTCTTCGGCGTATTCTCGTTACTGATGAATCCTGTTTTACTAGAAATGGAATTGTAAATTTTCGTAATACCCATACTTGGGCGTACGACAACCCACATGAAACTGCGACGAGGCATTTTCAACATACATTTTCAGTCAATGTATGGCTTGGTGTTCTGGGTGATAATTTGATTGGTCCATTTTTCCTCCCTAATCGACTTAATGGAGTAGCGTACTTAAATTTTTTAAGAACAAACCTGCCTACCCTCTTGGAAGATATTCCTGTTCAAAACAGAATAAATGCATGGTTTATGCACGACGGAGCACCTCCACATTTTTCTAATGATGTGAAAAACTATTTAAATGATACATACGGTAGACAATGGATTGGTCGAAATGGACCAGTAAAATGGCCACCACGTTCTCCTGACCTCACGCCAGCAGACTTTTTCTTATGGGGTTGGATGAAGTCAATTGTTTATTCAAAACGGATTAACACCATAGAGGAGTTACGTAATCGCATTACAGAGGCGGCAGAAACTATCAAGAATGCTCCAAACGTTATGAAACGCGCTAGAAAAGAGTGGATTCGTCGTGCGAAAACGTGCATTGCTAACAACGGAGGACACTTTGAGCAACTATTATAGGTGATTATTACAGTTTTATAAAGGTAAATACATTTTATGTTAATGTTCAGTCTAGAATAAATGATCAGCTGTTACTCACAACCTAAACATTAGTTAATATTTTATGCAGATAAGAATATGCATTTTTGTGCGTCTGTTTTATTTTTAAATAAAGCTAAATTTCAATACCTATTATTAATTTTTTTCCTAAGTAATTCACATGAATCTTTTCAGAATTAAATGTTCTACAAATCTGTTTAAGAAAAAAATGACCTTTATTTAACATTTATGGAAGTAATCTTACGTTAAACACAAAAATGTGTTATTTCTATGCACCAATTCTTGTGTTTTACATAAGATATCTCTGAAAGTATTGCATTTACAGCTCTGGGACGAATTTTAATAAAGTTGTCAGATATAAAAACATAAAAAAACAATCGTATTTGTATCTTTGTAACTACCTTTACCATTTTTATACGGCCTGACTTCACCAAGGGTTCTGAAATCCGGGCGAAATCTTTCGCTAGGCGTAACTCGCTAACGAAGCGTTTCCGGGCATATGGTTATATGAACTTTTTTACTTGTTTTTAGCTATAGAATAAGCTCCCGAGAGATTGCCGTTTAGTTTTGAATCACCCTGTATATACAGACACATTGTATATTTACATATGTCGTGAATAAACCATTTGATTCTTGTTTTTCTATACCTACTAAATATTTTGGCCCTCTGTACTGACAAAAATAAAAACATCTTTCAGGTGCATTTAAATTTTAATAAAAGTGAACTGTGCGTTTAATTTTTCAATAATTGTTTCATTTCTATATTCTCTCTGCTATGCAATATTTAAAGTTTCATTGCAAATAATACAGGAATAACATGAGGAGAGTTATCTAGATATACATAATTACTCAGCTTTTTTTTCCTTTTAAATCTTTAATGGAATATCTCTATTTGTTCTGATGAATTTACTTGTGTCCTATAAAACTTTCTTGTTTCCTCTCTTCCTCATTCCTGTCGCTCAGAGAACCATTCTCCTTTTCTTTTGT
The DNA here is from genome assembly GCF_021130785.1 of Homalodisca vitripennis. NCBI lineage: Eukaryota > Metazoa > Arthropoda > Insecta > Hemiptera > Cicadellidae > Homalodisca > Homalodisca vitripennis. The sequence continues at coordinate 201,586,829 of NC_060208.1, forward strand.
AAATATTTTCCCCACATGATCCCGGGGTGTATTTTCCTTCTATGTGGTCCTCGTCAAAACTCCATCTTGGTAGAAAATATATAAAAGTTTATAATCAGTGTTGTATTGTATTCACATCTAATATGCCAGAAATTGCTTGACCAAATTCTTGTTGTTCCGCACACACTGCTCACCAGTCGCTATGTTCGCAGGACTTGTGAGCACTGCTAGGAAAGCGATGCAAATCTCATTTCTCTGAGGACCCTGGAGTCGCGTGGTGTTCCGCTCTAGATGGTGAGATTTGCACCCTCGGACATTCAACTTGTAATATGAGATCCGCCCCCAGCAGGTTGTTATTGCTGATCTATTCTCAGGACTGTGATATTTCCTCTACGTGCTTACTTATATGTCGTGAAGCACCTGATTTTGTTCCTTGAGTCATAAAGAAATTTTAAAATTTATATTGACTTTAGCAAAGATTATTTTTGCTCAAAGCCTTGATATATTTTTGTACACGTTTAGTTTTTTTTTTTAATACTTTTTTGATTACCACATATTGTTTATGTACTTGTCAAAGTTAGTTAAAGCACTTGTAACCGTATTCATGTAATGTGGTACACTTTAAGTACACATAATGTAATAGTAGTATAAGTTAAGTCATTTTAAAGCAGTTCGCCTTGTACATTTTGCAAAGCTAAAACGAATATGACCTTGTTTTTAAATAAGCCATCAGTAATAGTTTATTTTAGAAGAACTCAGAAACTATGTTATTGTAGGACAGATTTGATGGAAATGCTGGTTCTTGCACATGTCATTAATTACGAGCTATATAACTAGAAATCGTATAACTGTAAAATGCTGTATTGTACGTACATTACAATATTGCATGGTCATCAAAATGCTTTTTAAAAATATAATTGCTTAATCTTTATCAAACAATTAAAATATAGTGTAAATGTTATACAATTTGTACAAAATATGTACAATACAAATAACTCTTCCAGCATAACTATTACCATGTGCATAGAAAGCTTTGATTTTGGTTGCTAGAGTATTGAGTGCAGACACCCTGTACGTATATGAGCAGCAATGCTTTATTTCCTGAAGCATGATGACTGTTGCAACATAGTGGGCCTGAATATTCATGAGACTTAACTATAATAATATTGTAGTCTTAAGTAGTATTTTGAATTATCTGTTTAAAAGTTTGTTTTAGTATTAACGTAATATTTTATTGTAAAGCTTGTCTATTTAAGTATTGTGAGTGAAGTGTGACATAGTCGAGTGTTTACATTATGTTTTTATCTAAATGTAATCATTGTATAATAGTTCTTTCCAAAAATGTAACCAGTAATTTAGATTTTGTAATTATTTAATACAATAAAAGATTATTTTACTTGAAAAAGGTGATACAATATATGTCATCATAACACTTTGTTTTAATGTTTCAAAAACAAATCCTTTTAACTTTTTATAATTTTTTAGTATTGAAGGTGGTTTTTAGGTATACTTGTTGAGTTTTCTTTTTTTCAACCCTTTTTGACTGGTGGGTTTTTGCACAGAAGTCATGTTCCAAAATTGGACTTATTTTGTTTTTGTTCAGTAATAGTTGGTTTGCTAAAGTTGACAGGTTAAAAATTAAAAAGATCAAATTTTATTAAAAAAAAATTAAATGCATACCAAAGAAAGTCACAAGATCGATTGAGAGTTCAACAAAAAGTACATATGTACCTACAAAAGATTTTAGTGGTGTGAAAAGGCTCAGAAGCATTCTGAGCGCTGTATCAGACTTGTGGCACATTATGGTGGTAATGCTAGCTGATACAGTCTTCATCTGTCCTGTCATTTTCATTAATATTAGAATAATCATTACAATACCCACTTTCTTTGTTCATAAAAATCTTCATTGAAGTTTTTCTTGTACCATTTTATACAATCAGTCATTATGAAAATGTTTATTTCCTAACAATTTACAAACCATAAATACCACATCTACTAAACTAAATAGCAAATGTAACAACACATATAAACAGCGATGATTGATTTTGCTATTTTACTGTTTTGAAACAAATGACAAGTCATAGTTAATCAGTGAGAAGTTACAACTGCAAAGAACGGAAAAATCAAGTCACTGTACTCTATTAGACACAGCGGAAGCTATGTGAAAGTGTTTCGAGTTCCAGCTGTTTGCACGAGGCGTGCTCTCAAGCAACGGTAGCACTACCAGTCAAAGGGTTAATTTCACTGAAAAAGTTATTTTACAGTAGTTCTTTTCAAAATTAAAAGAACTCTTGTCTTTTAAATTTATATTAATAATACCTGGCTAGCAGGTTCCAATGGCAGTAGATTTTTTTATTGTTGGATTATTCGAATAGGCTTCATCTACCTTCTTTTTGCAATAAACTTGGTCTATGTTAAGAGCTAAATTTTTGGTCACAGTTTGAAACTTTAATTTCACAATTAAATTATAACCCATCATTTGCTAATTGAGTAACACATTTGTGGTGTAGAAATTGGGGTCAGAGATAACAAATTTCACTTAAATCAAAATTCGAACCTTCTCCATGAATCAATTTCAAAATGTATAACCAATTTTAATTTTGGATTGAAATATTTAAATCTGTCGATCTGAACTGATATAAATGTGAATATTTTAACTCAAGATGAATACAACAGTAACTTGGTACCTTTTGCTGTTTCACGAGCAAATACTACTAATCCATTTTTAAACTGTAAGTTTTTAACCAATTGGATACTTTTAAAATTAAATAACTATTTATGGTTTGCCAATACAAGAAGATTTGTTTAGCATAAACTTTGCCGACACAGTCAATCCAACAATGAGAGAGAAACTTGTTAACTTAAATAGTGTCGTCATTTGAGATTGAAATTATACTAAATTTTTTCATAAAATGTAAAGTCCCTTGATTACTTGTAATCCCAGATTTGTAACCAATATACACTTAAATAAAATATAAACTTCTGTTGAAAATTATTGATGGCATAATTTAAAAGTAATACGGAGATGACAATATTGTAAAAAAGAATACACTTGCTTGAAATACAGTTATTCAGTGCAATAAAATAAGTAAATAGAATAATTTGTATTACAATAAAGTTTCATTGTTACTTCTTTACATAATTGGTATAATTTATATATTTATTTGGTCTACCCTTTGAGGACTGACATATTTTTAGATTGGGAACAATTTTTCACTGCTATTTAATTGATGTTAAAAGTTAGAAAATTTATGATATACTTATATTGGGCAGTTTATAAAAATGTTCGTATATTTGTTAATACATTCTTGAAGCTCTCTTCTTATTGGAAATTAGTTATTAATTTAAAACAAACACTCCAATAATATAGGTTTTTATTTTTGTGAGGCCTTTGGCAGTCAATGAGCACATGTGGGTCTGATGATGTGCTCATTGAGTACCAAAGGCCTCACAAAAATAAAAACCTATATTATTGGAGTGTTTGTTTTAAATTAATAAATATTTGTTAATGCTAATTAAAAATGTATTTACAGTATTTTACAAATTTGGTGTGATTAAAGTCTTAAAACAAGATTATTTGCAAACATGCTTTGCCAGACCTTCCTGGTAACCTTCACTGTACCTGGAACAGAACAGTTTCTCACGAGGTGTACAGGCCCAATGTGTTTTATATTAACTCCCTAGAAGTAGTGTGTTTTAATGCCTAGAAGTATTGTATCTAATGACGATTGCAATCAGCTGGTTAAGGTTGAAAAAAACCAAATTTACATTTTCAAGTTTTTAGTGACAAACAAAACAAATTACTGACCAACTGGGCATAAACATACATAATTTTAATATTGTATGATGTAAAGGTGTTATAAACTAAAGAAGATTCAATGACAATATATTCCCACCTGATCCTCGAAGGGTTAAACCTAGTTTTTGACGATGGAAGAATTGTGAAGGTAAGAGGACTCTTGCATCAGTGAACAATAGTAAATCCCCTTATCTACATAATAATCCCCTTAACTACATACATTTAGCTAAGCAGTGTATAAAATAATCCCATTTTCAATATTATTATAGTAGCTATTATAACAATTGTTTATTTTATGGTTTATTGCTAAAATACTATAAATCACACATAGAATGTTAGAAACTAACTATATTCGAATTTTCTACTCAGTTAAAAACCAATAGTTATTGTAAAATAATAAATATTTTATATATTAAACTGCTTCTGTACCAAACTGTGTATTATTTATTTAAAGCCTTCCTTCACAGAATACAGTGTGTCCATAAAGTTATGTCACACTTTTGAATACCTTTACCTACAAAAGTATATACAGCACAAGAATGAAATTAACATAGGATTAAAGAGAACTTTAAACAGTTTTACGTCAGTTTATCTGAGATCGACATGAGTACCATGAATCACCCTGCAGAAGCTCAAGTGAACTTTGATCCCCTTCTCATAACTTGATCAGGATTTCTGGGGTAAATAATAAATATTTTATATATTAAACTGCTTCTGTACCAAATTGTGTATTATTTATTTAAAGCCTTCCTTCACAGAATACAGTGTGTCCATAAAGTTATGTCACACTTTTGAATACATTTACCTACAAAAGTATATACAGCACAAGAATGAAATTAACATAGGATTAAAGAGAACTTTAAACAGTTTTACGTCAGTTTATCTGAGATCGACATGAGTACCATGAATCACCCTGCAGAAGCTCAAGTGAACTTTAATCCCCTTCTCATAACTTGATCAGGATTTCTGGGGTAACTGATTCAATTGCAGCTCTGATTCGTTGCTTTAAGTGCCAATATTTTGAATATGTTCACTATAATAAACATAACCTTGGACACAGCCTCATAAATATAAATCTAAAGGAATAAGTTTAATTAAGCATGATGGGCAAGTCTTCCACCCACCTCGACATATCCAACTTCCAGGAAATTACTTGTTCAAAAAATAACAAACAATTTTACTATTGTGGCAAGATGTTCATTGTAATTACAGTGGAGTCCCGCTAATCCGAACACGTGTAATCCGAACGTCGGTTAATCCGAACAGGTCCAGGAGGAATTATTTATAACGATAATGAACAGTTATAGGAACTAATTACATAAAAAATGAAAATGGGTGCATAATTTCGTACATAAACAAAGAAAACTTTAATTAAATATTCATACACTATTTTATTAAGACAAATTGTGTACGGTACAGTACATAAATAATGAAGTTAAATACAGTACCAAATTGAAACTTATAGGTTAAGTATGAGTTAAATTACTGTATTAAGAAGTGAAATCAAACAAAAATTGGACGTACAGTACTGATATTATTATTGAGTACAATATTAATTGTTAAAAGACATAAATTCAGTTATTGTCTTCTGTCGCATTAAAGAGAGTCTATTGGATGACGCGTAGTTTCGTACAACTATTGAACGCGTGGACCCGTACAATATCCAGTACGCTCACATTGCTTAACAATAGAACTCTCACACTAAATACGGTAAATGTGCTTAGTATTCGCAAACACGTTTATTTGTCAAGAAATACAATGCAACAGTCAGAAAACATGTTTTAATAAAAATGTTGATAATTCTATAACAAAATAGACCTATTCTCAAGTTTAAAACCGTATTTTTCTGTAATTCTGGCTAATCCGAATAGGGCTCGGTCCCAATTAGGTCGGATTAACGGGACTCTACTGTAATGTTTTAGCATATGAAAATAGATAAACATAATACTGTTTTAAGCAAAGAAAAAATGTACTAATAACACGATCTTGGGACAGAGCACACTAAACTTTCATTTTAGGTTAGATTGTGATGATTTACAAAAACCGTTACCCACACTTTACTAGATGACAACAACTGGTAAATAAATGTATAAACAGTTGTTTTAATTTAAATCTGTTTCATAGATCCGTGATAAATAATAATAAACAGGTAAAAGTGTGACAAGACTTTTTGAACACATTATATATATAAAACATTAGATAACTCTTAGTAATCATTTGTGTCACTCACACCAAGTTCACCTTTTACAAAGTACTCGGTAGAAAATTATAACTACATTCAGATCAGCATGTAGTTAGTGCTTAAATCTTAATTGCAACTTATTTTACTAACCCTTTTAAACATCATGGTCTGATATGGTGTTTCCGGAAGAATTAAGAACGTATCACTAAGCTATGTAGAATTAATCAGTTATTTATTTACATGTTCGCTGCAACAATTTGAGCAAAGGGTACCAGGGTGGTTCTGGGTACAATGGTGGCCACAGCATGGCGGATCTGCTATATGCTACCAACACTAACTTTCCTGGGACAAAACATCTAGTGCGCTATTCTGGTTCTACATGACACTCTGAGAGGAGCTTGTAGAAACCAAAAGCTGTGTCACTTGAAGAGACCTGTCCTGCTATAGTATACATTTCAGCTGTAGATCTAGCTGCTGTCTCTTGGGTAAACTTTTGCAATTTTCAGTTTGTCTGGGAAAACTCCTTGTGAGAATGACTTGGTTATTACGTCTGTCAAGGGTAATAACATTTCATATTTACAAGATTTTATCACTTTGGCTGATATTTCATCAACTCCGGCTGAGTTTTTCGGTTTTAGGGAGTCAATGGCTGTTTGGACTTCGTCTTGCGTGACCGGTCTGAGCTGGAAGATATGATTTGTTGTTGATGAGTCTGGTAACATATTAATTCTTGTGTTATTACTATTTTGAAGTGTCCTTTCAGCTATTGTTGAGAAAAAGTCATTCAGATAGTTTGAAACTTCTATTGGGTCGTCTACTATTTTATTATTAATTTGTAAGTGAAGCGGTTTGTCTGGACTGCATTTAACTTTTTTTTCACAGTTTATTGTACGCCACAGTGCTTTTGATTTATTTTCTGCTCTGTTGATTTGGTCTTGGCTTGGCTTGCTTTTTTGTGAAAGCTATGTCTGTGGTAGTAGTGGTAGGAGCTTTGACTACAACTACTACAATCTGTCTGCAGCCCTTGCTAACAGATTCTGAACCAACCTCCTCCAGTGTACAGAGTCCTAGATTTTATCCTAAACTGCAGGAGCATTGCCCATAGGGGCCATGACTCCCGGGAAGCTCTAATGTTTCTCAGGCTTCAGGAAACTAGCTGAAAATGGGAGTAAGATAATATTAAAATCACACATGTCAATATGATTACTTAATACACGGTTTGCTGAAATTTGCTCAAAGGTGCAAGACTTGGATTTTGATGTCTTTGCCGTATCTGAAACCTAATAAGACTATGACATAGCTTATATACTAATGATAAGCATTCCTCATGAACGTTATCTCTGAATTAAGGATTTTTACCTCAAAACTAATGAAACTCTGTTGTTCTGAGGGTTAGGGAAGCTTGATTTATTGGTTGAAAACAGGCCTCTTAACATTGTGGATTGTTTTCAAACACTTGTTGTTTTCGCATGCCCCCTATCGAAACAAATCCCGTAGGTATGATGGGTAAAATAAGCCATCGAGAACCTGAGCACTACTGTATTTGGCTACAAACCTCAAAAAAATGAACGCCTGCAGCTAATTTAACGTAAACATTGTCGATGTGAGTAGGTAAATTCCAAGAAATTGTATGATCATGACCTAGCTTATAAACTACAGCTATAGAAATTTGTTTAACTCATTCTCTACCTCTGTTTCATCATTCACAAGACGGAACCCCGTTTAATTTGGATTTTTCTGAATTTTTTTTACTTTATTGCTGATGATGCCCCAAATAGTTTCCCCAAATATGATAGCTTTTGAGACATCATTTGCTTTCACAGTTTGGATCACTTTCCTATAAAATTTGTAGGAAAACTTTAACTTCTGTCTCAAAACAGATATTTTTTAGTGATACGTTTCTTGTTTGATATTTTCTGGCAAGCTAGTTTTCAAGGGATGGCAGCAATGTATATTGGATTATTGTTAACATTTTTACTTTTCTTTAGAAAGTGAAGCATTGCAGCATAGCAACATTCTCAGGCCTTAAGGCCTCAAGTGTTTTAAAATATTTTGCTTACATTCTAAACTTTTCCCACTAATTATTGTTTATTGGTAAAGTGGTCTAAAATTGCTGTGTTGATCAGAGACATTATAGTGTTATGGAGGTTAGAGATGATATTGTCAATATTGATTGTGTGTTCAATTCTTGTTGGGATTTTGACTAACGAAAGTTTAAACATCTGGTGATTGATGGTCTTTGTCCAAAGTGTTTATGATGATATAACGCATTAAGACACAGTGTTGGAGATGCCATGTCAGGTCTGTCAGTAAGGATTTGATTATTGAGTAAAATATATGTTTGCTTCCAATGACAGTTGTAATATTCTTATCATATTTTAAAATTATGTGGACAGTAAATCAAATTTAATCTGTTCTAATTTATGTAAAGATTAAAATACACTATGTTAACGATTTATAACATTATGGTACATTTACTTTAGTAGTTTGTGTTTTAAAAATTTCTAATAAACTTAGTAGTTCATGTCTTAAAAATAAATTAAAATTACCTAGTAAACTATTCTTCACATTTTTTTTCAATTTCAGGTACAGAGAAACCAAAGCTATAAAGACAAGTTTTAGACTCAAGAAGTTATACAAGATGTGAACTTTACTGATGTTACATTTAACAATTTTTCTAATAAACAATGTTAAATGAAAACAGGTTTAAAAAAGAAAACATTTTTATCAATTATTTCTATATTGTTTTCATCCAGGACATAAAAAATTATAAAATAGTCTTAATTTACAATATATTTTACAGTGGTTTACAAATTATTATTTTAATTAAACAATATACTATAGAATAATAATAATAATTAATAGAATAATAAGGCACTGTTGTTACACTTATGAAGGAGAAAAAATCATTATTAAACTTTTAGAACAAGTATTTTTTTTACAAAGTAATAAAAAGCCTAAAACATAATCATGCAGGACAATGTTTTTCACAGAAAAAATTGTAAATTATTGTATAAGCTACAAGGTTAAATCATAACTAATTACTAAGAAAAACTTAAATATTATTTTTGATTCATCCTAGTTTTAAGAGTAAAAAAATGTAACAAATTTGAAAAAATATTTTTGAATACTAACCCTTTAAGGAGTATGGACATCATATGACGTCTTCTTTTGATAGGCTAAAATGGAGTAATGGATAAAATCCAAAAAATTACCAAAAGGAGTAAAAAATTAAAATCTTAAAAAATGTTTATTTACATTTGAAAGCTTAGTAAAAAATGACTACGTGTTCTACAATTCAATCTTTCAGTACTTTTTCAAAATCAAATATCTTATTTCCTCACTACGGCAGAGTCAATCAATATTGGCTGCCATTTAGACAACAGTAACAAACTACATAATTGCTCAAGAAATATGTCACTCTCACAAGATAAATATGGCCACAGTATGCAGTATACAAGGAATGGCTAGTATAATGTGGCGGCATATTCTAACCTTGAGTCAGTGGCTACTGCGATCTGGTGGTAAAACCAGATTACAAATAATGATTACGAGCACAAACATGGAAGTTAAGTATGTTGCTGATAGATGGAACCACTTTACAGACAAATCTACTTAAAAGCACAATCAGTAATAGTATCGCATTTACGATAATACAAAAATACAGAGTGTAAACGTCATATGACGTCCGTAATCCTTTATGCTACTATAAGAATATACGTCATATGACATCCTTACTCATTATGTATAGTTTACACACACTCCTTAAAGGGTTAAACCTGTCCTTCATAACTGTAATTTGACTTTGAACAGGACTCTTTAAGAAACAACAGAATAGAGTAGGATATATTTATTGTGTTGATAATATATAGTAAATTGTATTGCAATAGTCAATAATAATACTAAATTTTCACAATATAATATTCAACAAATTACACTCAAATAATAAACACCCACTAAAGTGTTCAGAAGAGAAAACCAATCAAAGTTATTTCATCAAGAGTACCTATTCCCTATATTTATCAGTTGAGTACGATATAAGAGACCAGTGCGAGATCTGTCCATTGGCAGGACTTATAGTGCAGAAGAGAGAAGGATAAAATCAACAGTAAAGTTGTTCCTACATATTCCTCCTGAACACTGACATTTTAAAATAATTAGTACGTTTGATGTGGTCTACTGCAACTAGAAACTTAACTGTCACTCGTCTACATAATATTGTCAATACACGAGTTGCGACATGATCGAAAGGATACAAAATGAGAAAGAAAACATAGCAGTGGTAGGTTACAATAACTTGGGTAGGTAAGAAAATAAGTGGGTCAGATAAGTTAACAACTTTATTTGACTTGTAAAATAACCTAACCTATCTATGTACAGTTCGAGGACTTTAGCTGTGCGTGTGACCTTGAGTGTGTGGTGATAGGTGGGAGGGGTGGCGGGGTAGCATTATGCGCTGCGTCCCGAAAACATTTCCTGTGACTCATGGGTAAAACCCTCCTTTCAGGAATCGTATTGGCCCAAATGACTCACTACACTCACTACAATCAGTCTGTTTCGTTACATTGCTGATTGTGGTGGAATTAAATAATAAGATAATACCAAATAATAACAATAATAGGACTTATCCTTGTTTTTCAGTTGTTATAGTGTTGTTTAAAGTGTTTTTGAAAATAACGTATTTGTCAATACTAATCTGCAAATCGAAATCGTGAGTTTAAAGTCGTTAAAGCGATTGTTGCGCCTTCATCTCAGCGGCTAGCACGTAAACGCAACCCGCCACACAGATAGCGTTTATTTGTTGAAAGGGTAGTATTAGGGCCCTACGAGCACAGCTAAATTCCTTCAACTGTAACCTAGAGAAGTACAGCATGATTTGTAACGTAAGTTAGGTTAGGTGAAAGTAAGGAAGGAAACCTCGAGGTTGGGGTCAGGCAGAAGCAGGAACTGTCCGTCATCAAGTTGATATTAAACGCTTTGGATTACCAGTAAGTTCTTTACGTTAAAGTTAACACAAAAATCTTTAGTTTTGAAGCTAGAAACAAAGAGTTGAGAAAGGAAAAGAAATTTGTTATATCATAAGACACATATTAGATAAAAATAGGGAATAGATACTCTTTATGAGTAAGCTTAATAGCCTGCTCCTTCTCCCCCTGTAGGCCAAGTTCATGATCACTGGCAACAAAACAAAATAAATCCCCACTAATGACATCAATGTTTGGCACTTCTCAAGTGATACAGATCTAATGATACCTGTGATCTGAATGGTTAATTTTGCCATAAAGCAATTATGTATTTTAGTACAAATTAAAAGGTATGGTTTGGATATACCACAGCACAAGATTAATATTCTTACCATTATTGAGCCTCGCCACTGGGCAGGTTTAAGTGTTAAAATCCTGGTACTGTGAATTACACTGAATGGACCCATTGACATTTATAATAAATAATTTGATAATTACAGCTGAATAATTTCTAGGCTAGAATAGAAAGCATGGCTGTCACTGTTCATTTTAATTTTGTTTTGAATGTCTTCTTCAAACCACCAAGTTTTTTCTTGAAGTGAATTTTCTTCCTGTTATTGTTTTTAACCTTGTGCCTGATGAAGTTCTTCAACATTTTCCTTTTCTCTGTATAAACTTCAATGTCTCCCGTCTCATCAGGAATTTTTAAAAATTCAAAAGCTTCTATAACAGAAAATCCAATGATTAAATTACTACTTTGTCCACATTCAATTTCTTTACTGAATAATAAAAACTACATAATTAAGAGTTGGTGTAAGTTTGGTGTAGTGGTTTCCATCCTGATTTTAGCCCCACAAGAACAATGTTAAATTTCATGCACGTTTATAGCTTTAGTCATAGAATTATGGGTGGTGTCTGATTTTAAAGATATAACTAATACACATCCAAACACCTTTTTAGTTTTTTTTATATTTTTAATACTTATTAAAAAAAGTCTAAATTTCCATTAAATATAAAAAATAAATATATCTCTTTTTTGTTTGAATATTAAAAAAGTATAACAGGGCAGCCATTTAAAACCTCTGATTGGGGCAGTGCATATGTTACAAATTTAGCTTCAATTAAGATACGGTATTACAAAAGAAATTTGTTAGGTTTATGACTAATGGCAGTTTTAATGAGCACTCATTTCCCCTTCTGATGAACCATGGAGTCTTACCTTTGAGGCATTTATATGTATTCAACGTTTTGTCAATGTTCTACAGGGTTAGTGGTAATTTGGGACCAGTTGTTGATAACCACCATAATTATTCATATTAGAGATTAGAGTGCCTAAACCAAATTTTACTTTATTTAAAAAATGTTTTGTATACTTATCTTGCTTCCCACAGAAATCAAGTAAAAAAATTAATTTTAAGTTTCTAATGCAAAATAAAAAAAAATGGTTATTTACAAAAGCTAATGATAAGATTGAGAGTCTCTATATGACAACTGCTTCGATATAACCTTGCCTTCTTGTTTTTCAGATTTTTCATAAATAATTGGTTCTTGGCTTTTTTATAAAAATATTTATTGTTATTTTTCTTTAGATTTTTTTGTTTGATTGTTGAGATGGTTATGGCCCGTTTTTCGTCCATCTTTTTTCATATTGTTGACAGTTTGATCGAGTTTAGTGTTTTATGAGACTACCACCCAGACACAGAGCTTTTGAGCTCTTCTGGGTGAGTAATATTTCTTTCAGTTAATTCTTCTAACTGCTTCCAATTTAAACTCTGTTGTATTTTGATGTTCCTGATATATTTTTTGTTTGTTTGTGTATGTATATGCATATATGTATGTGTGTACATTTATATATATTTACTGTTTACTGTCCGCATCTGACTTGTTTGCGAGCTCAAGGAATGCACCTGCCATTGGCTGAGGCTGTCGACCAACTGTCACTTCCCGCACTACTACCCGGCCTAAAACTATTAGTTATTTGTCTTGTCACATTATAACGCCAGGAAATTGGTGTATTTAAGTAATTCTATATTTTGGGTATAATGACATTTTTTACATGAGCTATAACATTGTTTACTCTTATCCTAAAACTGTATAGTTATTTAAATTATAAATTATTATTTAAACCATAGCAACATGAAGTTGTTCTACTTATTATCTTGAAAAATGTTGGGACTTGAAACCATACGTTTTATAATAAAAAGTCCGTATATTTTTCAAAATATGACACAAAATAAGTTTTGTTTTCTAAGCTTAGTCGAGTGGACATGCGAGATCTGATTCAGAAGAACTCTGGTCGTCGTCACTTTCACTGGAGTCCACGCCACCAAGTTCAATAACGAAGTGGTCAATGACGTCTTCTATTAATCCATCCTTTATCCAGAAGTCCTGCTCTAGTTTTAGGGTGTGATTTGTAAAACCTTCCCAGTCTATTTTGGTAACAGAGTTCATAGCATGTGTTGTCACTTCCTCAAGTTTTGTTAAAATCACCTTTGATATTGTGATTTTTAATTTCGCGTTTCATGGTAGCCCAGGTTAACTCTATAGGATTTAGCTCGCACATATAAGGTGGTAAACGGATTACTAAATATGTCCATGTGCCTTTAGTAAAGAATCTATATGGAAAATCTTTTGTGGAGGTTTGTGTTGCACCATTAAATCGTACAGTTCAAATTTTTTCATAGTTGAGGAAACAAGCTATATTAGTTTTCATTAACCATTCAACCATGTCATTTCTAACTGCATATTTAGAAGGAGGTTTATTGTCCTGAAGGCAGTGATATGGTGCATAATCTAGGACAACTATGCTGTTTTTTGGAAGATGTGGCAATAGTTTTTCGTGAATCCATCGTTCAAAATTAACGCCATTTATTTGACCATGGTAATCACCGGTAGCTCTGCCAGCTTTGAAAATTAAATTGCAGTTATGAAGAAATCCATCTTTCGTGCCGGCACTAACCACTATTAGTCTATTAGATGAACTCGTGTTTGTCGAGACGCCAGGAACACCAGGACGACTCCAACATTTTCCAAAAGTTAAATAGTTGTCCACCCACGTCTCGTCTAGGTATACAATAACTTTACCCTCGTGTCTACACTTATGTATCTCTCGCAAATAACGAGCACGCTAGTTTACTATATCAGGCCGTTCTATTAAAACGTGCCACATCTGTTCCACTTAAACTCCATGGTACGTTTTAGTGTAAGCGTCGTAAAGTGTGTACTCCCCAAGGAAATTTAATCTTTTCTTTAATTGCCTTTAATAATTTATAATTTATGTACGTTGGCACTTTCTTTTGTACAATGTAAAAATTATTAATGGTATCACGAATCACTCTCTGGTCAAATTCATCAATGTGAAATTTTTTTCCCTCTGAATATGGTCTTTTTTTCCCAGGAGTACTTAAGGCTTCATTACCGGCTTCGACACCTTCTTTCCTTATAGATGTTACACTTCGCACTGATATACCCGTGTAATTAGCTACCCGGCTATTACTCTGCTTCAGTCTGTGTTGGAGAGTACCCGTATTTGATTCTTCATCACACTTTTGAATAACTCGCCTTATAACATCCCTTGCCTTACTGTGAATTGTCTGTCCCTTCTTGCGAACCGAAGCCATTTTGAAAAGCTAAAATCTCACAAATATACACTATATTAAATTAAACTTCCTTTCACTTAATGAATTTACACTATGTTATACATTAAAACATAATAATACAAATTTGAGGTGCACTGGTGAAATCACAACTCTCTACTACAAGGTATTCGCGGGCGAATGTGCGGAGGTGACTAGTAGCGCCGTTGCCGGGACAACGGTGACGTATTGTCTGTGGAGGGGAGTCCTCACCCTCGACCCCCTCACCCCGCACGCGCAAACAAGTCAGATGCGGACAGTAGGTTAAGTATGAAATATATAGTTTGTATCCACATGAAATTGTAAGTTTGAAATGTACATGAAATAGTTCATTTTGGGGAGAAGAAATTTTTATTTGTGTTTTAAAAGAAATAAAGTTTATTATTACTATATCACGTTATTTTGTTACTGCATGTTCCTAAATAGTTTCTATACATAAAACACATTTTAGCAATCAGTAATTTGCTTCGTGCTGATCAGCCGTCGTCCACGAATACTTATTTGGATTTGTAATTCAGTTTCCAAACATCACTATACGTTATATGGTGAAATCGTGATTTTCCAAGTGAATCTTAAGCACTTCTGTGGTATCAGAATGGAGTGAAAAGAACTGCAGTATTATCAGGATCAATCCATCCCTATAAAATTTCAGGGACATTATATCACACACACGTAGAACTAACCAAGATAAACTCCACAACACTAGTGGAGGCAGCCTTGGATCAACTGACGTCCGATAGAGCTCACGAACATATGTCTATCTTCATTCAGTTTCATGGACCATGTCGCGTAAAATACAATATTTTAAGATTATTTCGGTTCTGATTGAAGGCGTTGTGTAGAGGCAGAAAAATTATTTTTGAGTTATCTCAATGGTTTTACGAGGCAAGTCCAGAAAGTAATTGTACTGGTACTCTTACAGCTGTAGGGAACACTTTTTCAACATGTTGGCAACACTGCCGCGTAGCCTGAATCCTCCCCTTAAAAACGAGACCAATCCGAGGTTAGAGTGTTGAAAACTCTTGACACAGTAGCATTTCTCACGAAAAATGTCGATCGTATCTCCCGCCAAGTGGAAAATTCGCACCGTCACTGGCTACCTCGTTGTGAGGGGAAAAGCTCCAGTTGAAATTTGAGGTGAAAACTGTTTAGACTGCCTCTTAGTTTCAGGCGTGTAGTGGGCAACCCAAGTTTCGTTTCTAGTGACAATAGAATAGAGAAAATGAATCGCCTTCGAGTTCGTAGCGTTCCAAAAACTCTGGAGCTCTGCACTCGATTCAACTTGTGCTGTTCTCTCAGCTAGCAGACAATTTCCGATATCCAGAGTTTCTGTGATTGTTTCGTGTATCAGGGATCTGAAGATTTGCGGAAACATTGCAGAAAGTTCATCTAACGTCAATCTGCGATCGTCACTGACCGCATTCTCGATTTTGTCCACAAGTTCGTTAGTCACAGTTGGTCTTCCGCTCCTCTGGTACGGAAGTACGGCCATTTTGAAACTTGTGACACCACTTGTACGCTCGTACGATTCATAGCTCCATTACCGTAAACAGTTTTCGCCTCATTATAAATTCCAACCTGAGCTTTTCCTTTCACAACGAGGTAGCGAATGACGGCGCGAATTTTCCACTTGGTGGGAGATACGATCGACATGGTCTCGTTTTGAAGGGGAGGATTAAGGCTACACGGCAGTATTGCCAACATGTCAAAAATGTATTCCCTGCAGCTGTGAGAGTACCAGTACACTTACTTTCTGGACGTGCCTCGTACACCAATATTCCTGGTTTCACCGGTAGGGTGGCCATCCTGTATAAACTTATCTTAAAAAAGCATTTGGGAACATATTAGTTACAGCTTTAAAATGAAAACTCCCAAGTTGTTTCATTAGAGCTGGCCTTAACAAGATTTGATGAATTTCAACTTAAATATAACATTTTGTAAGAAATGTGAGGTATTTTAAATAATTTACCTTGCAATCTTGTATCACTATCAGTAAAAAAGAATGTAGTTTTCCAGGAAATTACTGGAGGTTTATCTTCTCTTTTTTCTGGCTCTTCCTGCTCCAGTTCAGAGTCACTGGAGTCGTACTTAAATGGATTTTTTGCTTTAGGATTTAATTTCTTTATAGGCCTACTGCGATTATCTTCTGGTTTGTTGTCGGACTCCTGTGGTTCTTCTAAAACATGAAAATAACACTATTTTTTACATTTATCAATAACTCTCAACGTAACCAAAATTAATCAAATTTTAGATGATCAATAAGACTGTTATCCTTCCCAAATACCGATCACGTATCAGAATCATAACCCTTTTATTGTTATCTCACATACAATGCATTGAAAAATTCTTATGTCACACATGTAGGCTTAATTACATAGCCTTAAATTAGAATTACATACTATATATATACAGGGTGTATATTATGTCTGGAAACACCCAAATATATCCTTTTAATAATTTAAATATAAATTTGAAACCTCTTTACAATCGTGATAGAGATTGGGCATCTACTTTTTGGAACAATGTTTTTGTTATGTCACACCAACGGGGGACGTCCTGCCGGAGGGTATCGTGAATATTCTTAATTGAAGCCTATACCTTGTGTTACATAATTTTAAAGGTAATAGCTTACTGAATTGAATGCCCACAAACCGCATCTCAAAGGAATTATTCTATCAGAAAATAGAGCATTTTTAGTATTGAAAATTTACTGATGTTCAAACAATGTAATTTTAACATGGTTCTTGCCACAAAAATGTGTTACACTAATTTTTTAGCATTTTTTAAATGTTCAATTAAAATAAAATAAACAATTTATTTTTAAGCTGGTTTCATTAGTACAAATTTACCAGTTTTTAATTACAATGAATTAAAAACTTATGAGTCACTTTCTCTGATTACTTATGAATCTGTACTTGGTGTTTTCCAGTCAGCAGGTAAGGTTTAAAGAGACAAAGGTCACTAGCCTATGAGAAACATTATTGTTATTAATCATCTGGTCTACAGGTTTCAGTTTGTTGAGCATGGAGAGCTTTCACTAGGACAGGTCTAAGCTTGGGAATTACAAATGGACAAAGGTCATATCATTCCTGTCGAGTTAATCAGTGTCTCTGAAGCATTGCTGTCAACAAGTTATCTAATTACAGTAGTTCAGTTTTTATTTGGCATTTTAATGGAATTGTCTGAAAGAGAACGAATTACTCTGTTGATGATGCGAGGATATGGCGATCGTCAAAGATCTTATCGGGAAGTTTGTAATTTGTTTAATGACACTTTCCCAGAAAGGAATCCCATAAGTGTTTCAACAATATCAAAAACTATTGAGCGTTTTGAAATGACAGGGAGTGTAGTGTAGGTAATCGGCCCAAAGTCGGGTAGGATACAATCTGCAACAGATGAAGAACATGCACTAGATGTTTTGCAAACATTTATTGAAGACCCACATACATCGCTCAGAAAAGCTGCACAGCAACATGATATGCACCCTATGTCTGTGAGTAAGATTTTGAAAATTTAATAAATACAAACCATTTAAAGTTCATTTAGTCCAACAGTTAAGTGAGGATGATTACGACAGAAGAGTTTGAGTTTTGTGAACTTGTGATGCGCAAATGTTGATGACAATAGAGATTTTCTGACCAACATACTATTTTCTGATGAGGCAACTTTTTTCCTAAATGGCAATGTTAACAGGCACAATTGCCGTTACTGGGCTAGTGAAAACCCACATTGGATTACTGAGTCCCATTCACAGCAACCACAAAAACTGAACGTATGGTGTGGAAATTTTAGGTAACAAAATTGTTGGACCCTTTTTCATCAATGGAAATTTAAATGCCGAACTTTACTACAATTATGCTCCAAAATGAAATAATCCCAGCTATTCAAATTGCATCAGGAGAATACTTTGATAATGTATGGTTTCAGCAGGATGGTGCTCCACCCCATTATGGGAGACAGGTAAGAGAGTATTTGGATTTAAGGTTTCCTCATAAATGGATTGGCCGAAGAGGAGAAATCGAATGGCCTCCAAAATCTCCGGATTTGTCACCAATCGATTATTTCCTATGGGGTCATTTAAATCCAATGTTTATAGAAGAAAGCCTCATAATTTGGAAGACCTAAGAAACAGGATTATAGAGGAGATTGCTTTGATAACTGAAGAAATTGTTAGGCAACTCTGGTCGAAATCATTTTACACAAGATTGGCTCAATGTCAAACCGTATAGAAGGAACACAGTTCGAACAATTGCTTTGACACCAAATGCAGGTAAAAACGTTTGTTGTAAGACTTTTCTAACAGCATACATTATTTTTTATTTGTAATAAGAAATCAATAACATAAGTATTTCCATAATTGTACTGTAATAAAAACTGGCAAATTTGTGCTAATAGAACCAGCTTAAAATGAAATTTTTGTTTTATTTAATTGAACATTTAAAAAAAAAATGCCTAAAAAATTAGTGTAACACATTTTGTGGCAAGAACCATGTTAAAATTACATTGTTGAACATCAGTAAATTTTCAATACTAAAAATGCTCTATTTTCTGATAGAATAATTCCTTTGAGATGCGGTTTGTGGCATTCAATTCAGTAAGCTATTACCTTTAAAATTATGTATCACAAGGTATAGGCTTCCATTAAGAATATTCACGATTACCCTCGGCCAGGACGTCCCCGTTGGTGTGACATAACAAAACATTGTTCCAAAAAGTAGATGCCCAATCTCTATCACGATTGTAAGAGGTTTCAAATTTTATATTTAAATTATTAAAGGATATATTTGGGTGTTTCCAGACATAATATACACCCTGTATATATATATATATATATATATATATATATATATATATATATATATATATATTGAGTACAATTCAATATCTTAAAAACATACATGTCATCAATATTGCTTAGTAAAATTTCATCCGTAGAGTAAAATTCTTTTTGCCCCAACCATTTTAAAATACAGCTTTCCTCTGTGATGGTTGCTACGTTGACATACTTCCTGCCAGTATGAGAGAGAGCCTCTCACTAAGGTTGTAGTTCATCGAATTTGAGAGCATTGTGGACAGTGCAGTAAGTAAGCATCCTGCATAAAGTGATCACTGGCAAGAGGATTTTTTTTTACCTTAGGAAAAAAAGCTGAGAAATTGCACGTAGTTCTTAAAGGACCTGTGCGTTGCTTCCAGAGTGACAGGACATTCTGGATGGCTAAGGTTGGAGGTTGGGGCCACCTCCTGTCGAGATCCACGAGGAAGTATTTTGGCCATTAATCTCAGTCATGTCTCCTTGGTAGAAGGGGGAAGCCAACTCTGTACCTGCCTCTCCAGTCAAAGGAAGGCAGAGGGCACACCCTTATGTCTAGGCTAGCAACAGCCCTTAACACTTAGCGAGCCCCACCAGCTCCAACAGTCATCTCCCGCAGTAGACTAGACCTATTGATTTACCCTTGTGCCCCAGAATCTTAACATTTGTGGTCAGTGATATGCCGCTCCTGGATCTATAAGGTCACCCAGATTAAGACACGTCGGTTTTTGCTGTACCTAGTGTGGGTTTAACTGGAAGGTATAAACCAGCCAGAAGTGAATCATCCTGGGGCTTTGCATAGCAGCCTCTCGAAAGGGTGTCGCATAATTTATCCTGCTCAGACAAAAAACTAAACAAATGGCAGTGATTTAATGTTTTGTATTTTAAGTTATGCTATCTCTTCCTTTAGATGCTATTCCCTTATGCAGGACAGCAGTAGTAAAATACTGATAGAATGAGTAACTGCAGTTGAAGCTTAGTGGATTCTGGGAGCAGATTTCTTAACCTATACAGTCTGCCTAATGTGCACTAAGAAACATCTTCTGAAATTGAGCTATCCATCCAAAATATGCATATAAGCATATGACGTGCAATTGGGCGTCATCTGTATACAAGTGTACAGTGCAACTTTGTATACAACTAACAAAGTCAGATGTGTAGAAACAGGCTCCAACAACTCCCTTGCAAGTACACCTTGTTGCCTGACAAGTAGACCAGAGTCACTCACCATCCTAGTCACCCGCAGCCTGTCGCCCAAGTAAGACAACATCCATTTAACAAAATTACTGCTAAAACCAAAATAATTTATGTTTGCCAACGGACAACTGGACATCTAATTCATTTTTATACATTACATATTATAACTATTTATATGACTTTTGGATGTTTGGATAACATGGTATCCAAACATACCATGAAAAAATAGTGAACTGTACTACACTACAACATTGAAAACACTGTTACAACCATGGTGGTGAAGAGAAGGTACCCACCTGGTCTTTACAGAGAAGGCAACAGACCAAGATTAAGTAGAAAAACTTTCTTTTATGAATTGGTAGAAGACACTGATTATAGACCAGATCCCCTAGTCGATGTTGTATTGAAAACAAACGTTCCAGGTGCAGGAAATGATGGAGACATTATTAATTTAAAAAGGACAGCTGCTTATTATAAACTTATTCTGCCAGGCTTGGCAGATTATACAACACCAGAATCATTGGAATATTCGAGTCAACTAAAGAAAGATGTATCTGTACAGGAATGGTACAGTATTTTGGGAATTTTAATATACAATGTTTTTTAAGTGATTATTGAAATGTAACCAATTTTACCTTACCTTTAGAACCAAAAAGTCTCAAGAGACTGAAACCAGTTCCACCTTCATTTTTCAATGTTTCTTTCAAATCCTCTTTTACTGTGTAAAACTTTTCATTTGAAACTTCACTTTTACTTTGCACATTTGTTGATTCCCCACTTTCGTCTTCCCTTGTTTTCTTCTTCTTCCTAACAATATCTTCATCTTTCGTTTCTTCCTGTGGTTTCACAATATACTTCTCATGGTCTTCTCTACTCGGGTCGAATCTTACCATAAAAGTCTCCTCCGCACTGAAAATAGCATAAATTCAATATTTTGTTGTTAGAATGCACTACTACAAATCTTTTGGCAAATTAGAACAGATAATGAATAAAGGATTTTATCTGTATATTGTCCAGCATCATAAGCTTTGATCTTTTGTCTTCATTGACAATATGCTGTTTATCAGAATGTAATACTGTAATTAAAAGTAACAAATAAAATATAATAAACTGCATAAACCATTTTATGCTTTGTCTAAAATTATGAAAAACATCTGGTATTGGTTCATATGAATTTCTACATTCAAAAAAGTATAACTTTAAATTTTAATGATAGTATTCTTTCACTATTTGGTAGCTGAAATATTAGATAAACAATTATTCAAAACAAAATAGTTGTAGTAAAATAAATATTAACCTTCAACACACTAATTGTGAATCTTCATTTTACAGGTAGCTTACATTACTGTATACAAATAATTTAAAACACTAAATGTATTTTTAAGTTCCAAAGGATGTGTTTTGATGATTTGTCCTGTATCTGCAAGTTTGGTGAAAAAATATCATTTTCTATAATTTTGCCTTACACAAAAAATAAATAATATTTAATAGTTTGTAACTTAATAAGCAACTTACTTCTTCCGTGCTTTCTTAATTTCTGAAAGAGGTTTTATTTGCTGATTTACAATGCTTTCCAGGATTGCCAATTGTTTTTTCTTTTCATCAGAAAGAGATGACTCTCCATCTCCTTCATGTTCACTCTCTTCTGAGTTGCTTTCATAAAATCTTTTGTCCAAAGTGAATCTGGAATCACTCGCAAATCTAGATTGAAGCTCCAGTAACTGAAAGGATGAACATTAATTAGACTAGCTGTTTTTTTATTTCCTATTTTTCAAATTCAAAACAAGATTGAATATGAGAAATATACATTTACAAATTCATGTATTCATGTTTTAGGTTAGAAAGATGTACATCTTTCTATATGTGAAAGGTTCCATTCTCTGTACTTCGTAATTTCTTTACAAAGCATTATAGTTTACAAATAACATTAAAGTAAGCAAGAAAGTGTATGGGAATTGGCCATAGAATTTTATACAAATCTATTGAATTTCATTGAATTTGGTCTAATCAATCAATTTGTACAAAATACTTATCAAAACCTTTCATAAAAAATAGTTACATAAATGTGAAACAAGTATCTTTAGTAATATTTGATTTTTAGTGGATGTTGTATAAAAAAGAAATATAAAAATAAAGAGCATAAGATTTATTATTTTCTATTGCTTGAAAAGGCTAAGTATTTAGGAATGAAAATTTTCTAACTTTTATCATCTTTCAAATCACTGAAATAATTGGAAAGTTTCACGAGCAAATTAAAATCATTATCTTACTTTACAGATTTTATAGTAATAAAAAACTTTTTTTATATAGCACACAAACCCAAAGTCTCTTTTCTTGTGTTACGACCCTGCCTTACCAATCAAATGTCCTGATATTCAGGAAACTGGCAATGTCCCGAATGAACCCAGCACCTTGACCACTTTCAACACCATACATGCCAACTGGACGAGATCTTGAATATTCAACTAATTGCAAGTATTATTTACATTTTGAGCATGAACACGGAATTTGATATTATTTGTATTACTTTATAATGGCTGAATTCATAAACCTTCTGCAGGGCCATGTATATAGATAATTTCATGTCTCACTATATCATATGTTAAAATCTATTATACATATACTCAATTGTTTTAAAATTTATTTATTCTGTGATTTTCTTGTAGCTATCATGGTTAGCCATAAGACCAAAGTAAAAATGTTCATTAATGCTGAGGAAAATACCAAAGAGTGATGTGCACAATCATCGAACTCGATGTTGCTTATACAGAAATGAGGCTCCATGTAGCCATGAAGCTCTATAGAGTTTGTACTTGAGATATTGTTGTGGACAGACAATACAGATATATTAATCATTCACTAATACTGAGCTAAATACCAAAGAGTGATGTGCACAATCATCGAACTCGATGTTGCTTATACAGAAATGAGGCTCCATGTAGCCATGAAGCTCTATAGAGTTTGTACTTGAGATATTGTTGTGGACAGACAATACAGATATATTAATCATTCACTAATACTGAGCTAAATACCAAAGAGTGATGTGCACAAACGTCGAACTTGATGTTGCTTATACAGAAATGAGGCTCCATGTAGCCATAAAACTCTATAGTTTGTACTTGAGATATTGTTGTGGACAGACAATACAGATATATTAATCATTCACTAATACTGAGCTAAATACCAAAGAGTGATGTGCACAATCATCGAACTCGATGTTGCTTATACAGAAATGAAGCTCCATGTAGCCATGAAGCTCTATAGAGTTTGTACTTGAGATATTGTTGTGGACAGACAATACAGATATATTAATCATTCACTAATGCTGAGCTAAATACCAAAGAGTGATGTGCACAAACATCGAACTTGATGTTGCTTATACAGAAATGAGGCTCCATGTCGCCATGAAGCTCTATAGAGTTTGTACTTGAGATATTGTTGTGGACAGACAATACAGATATATTAATCATTCACTAATGCTGAGCTAAATACCAAAGAGTGATGTGCACAAACATCGAACTTGATGTTGCTTATACAGAAATGAAGCTCCATGTAGCCATGATGCTCTATAGAGTTTGTACTTGAGATATTGTTGTGGACAGACAATACAGATATATTAATTATTCACTAATACTGATAATAGGTTTTCGAATATCAACCGACCTAGATTTCACTTCTGATTAGTAGATTGATAATAATATACTTATTAAACAGCTGCTTTTAACTAATTTAATATACTTTCACAGGATTAACACTGCCTCCTCCATAGACTAATGGTTATAGTCTCGGCTCTCTAACCGAGAGATTACGAGTTCAAATCCTGGGAAGGTCCAAAAATGTGGTAATAATAATAAAGAAAAACCAGTGCACTTCAAAGCCGGCATAGCTGACGCTGAGGCTTAAATGAGGAGAAAAAAAAGAAATAAATAAATAAAAAAAAAAAGATTAACACTGAACCTTTTAAAAGCCGGTGAGCAGATTTCACGAGTCAAATGTATTTTAAATAAAACAAAAAAAAAGCATAAGAGTCATTAATTTATACCAAATATGTATACAAAATTATAGTTTTCGAAATTTAAAATTGCTGTACAAAAATCAAGAATTTTTAAACAATGTAGTCATGGGCCAGAAATACAAATCTGTTGGATCTTTTTTCTTTCACACGATAGAAAACAATAATCTTTTACCATGAAAAATAAGTTAAAAAATTAGTAGAGGAAACTACAAGGTTTAAAAGTAATTTAAAATAGGATGCAGTGCTCTATAGAAATATTGCAGCAGTACTATGGAGCAAAAGTTAAACTTTGCATATAACACATGAGAACTAATGTAATAATATGCATTAATTAAAAAATTAATAATTACCATACCTTTTGACCCTTTTTGCCTTCAAATTGGTGATTTAATTTGAAGTCGGATTCAAATTCAGAATCATCATCCTCAAACAACTTTTGACGGCCTTTCGTTTTGTTTTCATCTGGTTCAAAATTGTTTTTTTGTTGTTGATGTCTTTCTTCAGACTCTTCAGGATCATTGAATATAATTTTCTTATTTATTTTGTTCTTTCCATCCTGTAAAATAATATTTTACAGTGATATTTCTATAAATATGTAATTAAAATACGTGTATTAGAATTTATTACTTAGGAAGGAATTAATAGTATTATCAAAATGAAGTTTTCATGCTGTAGCCTACATTTAAACCTGAAGGGTGTGCTCTACAGAATAAGGCAAGAATATTTAAACTGTTTTAGCTTCAAATTAAAGAATGAATTAGAATCGCTTCCTCCTATTCCTAAGTATAACACACTTGCAAGTAAAATTTAATGTTCACTGTTCTTTGTTACATCACTTTTAACTCATTGTCTGTGTTTCATTCTAGTAAGGACTATTGTTTTAATAAATTTAGAGTTACGTTAACATCAGATTATAAAAAGTATTTTTCATCCTCAAGTGTCCATAACATCACACGGTTTTTCATTCATGGGTATAATTTTATTTTACACGTACTGTATACTTTACAATCTGTATTGACCCATTTTATACTTAAATGTATAAAAAGTTCAAATGTTCACTTTTATTACGTGAATCGCTTCACATTATAAATGATTGTCCCTTAACATTTCTAACACATAAAATATCTTAAGTATCTATAACCAACCGAGACAAAGATAATAGCATTGTTAATCTGTAAACCACTGCTTAAAACAGCTCTTCAGCTACATGTCGATAGGACTGGATGTACTTTGCGATTATCTTCTTGGGGAATAACAGAACTAAACATAGGTTTTCAGGAAGTTTTCAATTGGATTAAGATGTTCTATATAGCTTTGAGAGGGAAGATCTACTTTTCTTAATTTACACTTAATGCTAATATGTTGATACTGAGCTTTATAGTTTTATACACATATATGCCCTGGTGTTTTAAGAAGCTAAAAATACTATATTTGGACAAATAACTCACTAGTTCTAAATTATTATAATTAAGCCCACTGACCATTGATAATGCTTGTTTTATTATATTCTTTTTTTCAATGAGAAGTTGTCTCTGTTCTTGTACTGCTTTTTTCCGTTTTAAATCAGCAAGCTTTGAATCATACTTCTCTATTGAATTTTTATCCACTTGTGCTACGCTGCTGGATTCATCTTTTTCTCTTTCTTCAGAATCTTTTGTCTTATTTTCTGGTGAATATTGTCTAATGTTATCATTTTTAGAATTAGGATGTCGTACATTTCCTTCATTAGTCTTCTTTCTTTCAAACAGAATCTGAGAATAGCTTTTATCTTTATGGGTTTTAAAGTTTTCTCTAATTTTTTTCTCATTCTCTTCACTGCTGTTCCGCACTTGCCGATCGACGTTACCTTTGAACCAATGACCAGAAACGTTATTTTCTGTATTGACAGTTGGATAATCGTTCCAAACGTTGCTGAACTCTTCAAGTTTGTTCATTAATTCAGTTGGATCATACTTCGATTGCTTATTCTTTGAATCTTCGCTACTATTATCAATGTGTCTTTTCTTATCCTTAAGTTTTAATTTATTCTGAACGTCTCTTTCAGTTTGTTTTAAGGATTTGATCGGCTGGGTAGACTTTTTACTAATCATTGATTTAATTGTTCCTCTAAAAGGTAACAAATTTCCATTTAATTTATCTTCTTCAAAATTGTTGGAAGAATGGGACATTTTCTCGTTACTTTTCATGCTCTTTGGACAAATCTTCTCTGTTTTCAATAGCTGCGAGTTCCAACACAGACGAATACCAGGCCCTTATCTGGAAAAATTACTTAGATTAGACTGTGTTGATATAAAAAAAAAATTGAGTAACTTCAAAAGAGAACTTAATAACTGTACTTGCTATCCTATTACAGGCAGCATTCAAGAAGTTTAAATCATGTACTAAAATTTGAAAATTATTCAATCAAATAAGTTATATATTAGTATGAGTTAAATGTTTTAGAACTAAAATTATCACATAAAAATAAATGTTATGTTAGAAAATTACTGAGTTTTTCAGGAGTTGACCAATTGCTGTAAACAACCTATGTGAATGTCAGACTTATTAAGCTAGGTACTGATATATAGGCTACAGTATAAGCGGCCACCATAAAAATCGAATCAGCGAACTAAATTACCAATTTGAATAACCCAAACAATAAAACGCAACAAATTCTAATAATTATAGTTATTTCAAATGAATTATTGCTAGCTGTTTTTTTTTATGTATTATAGCAATATTGTTTGAAATGAATTCAAACAATGTAAAATCATTTGTTTGGTATTTGAGTTTACACTCAATAAAATGTAATATAATTGTTCGGTTGCAACTGCAATAGCGATGAACATACATTATTTGTGTCACAAGCTGTCAAACATGTTTATCTTTCAATAGTAAGAAGTAAGTTTTACACTGCATTTCTTGTTACATTTAATGACCGCACACTGATAGTTTTTAAAGCATCACTACATTATTACTCTTTTAAATATACAAAAACATAGCTGAACTATACTTTAGAATGAAATATCTATAACATAGTTCAGTTTGTCGTTTTGGTTTTTTAATATTAGATACAAGTAGATTATAACAAGCGACGTACACATAATATTTGTAAAATGCGCAAAGATTTAATTCCTCTTAGGCCAATAGTAAGTTTAACTGACTCTCCCGTATCAATGTTACCAAAATTTTTGTTACCTATTATTAGTCCATTATTTGGACAAGCTAATCCTTATTTCAAGAATTTAGAAGATTTTATCAATAAAAAAAATGTTGATATTGATTACAATGATATTAGAGTCAGCTACAACGTACTCTGTTTAAAAATTGTACCTGTCCCTGAAGGCTTAATTGTACATAGATCTGATGTACATAATCACAACACCAGAAATCAACTCCGGTTAGATGTGCCATACAGTAGGCAAAGTAAATTTCAAAATAGTTGTATATTGTAAATCTAAAAATATTTAACCAAATTACACAATGAAAGTAAACTCTTAGATTTCAAACTATTTAAGTTAAGATGTTACAATTTGTTTAAGCTTAAACCCTTTTTATGATTTAAATGAAGCTCTGTGTTTGATTAAACAACAACTTACTGATGATAACAGGAGAACATCATCATCTATTAACTGTGTAATGGAACTTCTTACTATATGTGTTAGCTACAACTATTTTCAGTTACAAGATAGATTTTACAATCCAGTATCCAGTTTACCTATGGGTGGTGTTCACAGCCCAATAATTAACAACAAATTTATAGACCACTTTAAAGATATTGCTTTTGAAAAATGGAGTAATAAACCCAAAATTTCGTTGCAGTATGTAGATGATGTCTTTTGAGTATGAGAAAATAAAATGAACGTTCAAAATGAATTTTTAAAACACATCAATACAATTAGGCCATAGACAAAATTTACCATTGAAAATGATAAAACCAGTAAAGTGCCATTTCTTGATATTTTGATAACAAAAATAAAAGAAAACACAATTAAAACGACATTATTTTGGAAGAAGACTTTCAGTGGATAGTATCTTAATTATAATTCAAATCATCCTCAACATGTAAAAATTTAATTAGTGCAAAGTTTGTTCCAGAAGTTGATAATTTGGTAACTGATAAAAAGATAAAAACTTATAGTACAAAGATACTACAGAACTTTTGATTTAAAATAACTATCCTCAGTTCATTATTGAAATAACTAAGACTAAAAACGAAAGTTGCAAGCAAATTAACAGAAAAAACAATCCTAATTATCTCATTACTGTAACTATTCCTTATGTAAAAGGAATATCAGAAAAAATGTGTAAGATAAATTCTAAATGTAACATACATACTGTTTTTAAGTCATCAAATAATGTATAAGAAGTTACTCAAAATTAAAACCATAAAAACAAACAACAGGAAACCAAAAATGTAATATATAAAATTGACAGTGGATGCAAAAAGACTTATATCGGATAAACATCAAGACCTGTGGAAACGAGACTAAAAGAACATATAATTATAAAATATAAAACGATAAATCTAAATTGTTGGAACATGCAATAAAGGTAAAAAATTTGTTTTAGTTACTTTATAGTTACATGGTCTGAAAGCACAGTTCTTTGAAAAAAATGGTGTATAACACTTTATATTTAAGTTACTATTTACATTTATTATAAATTTTACAAGGAGAGCCTGCAAAACCTCACAAAACAGGTGTGCATTTCACAAAATATGATGGACGCTCGGAGGGTTAACGAGTTGAATTCCGGCTGACTGTCTAGCAGACCATCTTTGTGATCTGCAGGGAAATGCGCCTGTCTGAGGCAAATCCTTTATCCATTTCACAGAAGCAGCTGCTCGCTTCTATCCGGACAAGTTACAGAATCTCCAATATGTAGGCCTAGGTTAAAGTTGGTTTTGTGATTTTTATGCTATTGTTAAATTAATGTTGTTATTGTAATGTGTTATTGTTGTTGTGTATGATTATTAAACAATATCGACTTGGATAATATACTGAATCATTCGATAATAACAAACGAATAATAAGTGTAGGCCGCTTACTAAAGTCTCACCTTCAGCAAGTAGGTTTACACCATAAATAATGATGATTTTATTGTCTTGTTATCTACCTATACTGTAAACTAATCTCCATATTACAAAACAATAGACATCCTTATGAAACTATCTTTTCTCTTACACTACACTTAGGCTTACCATAAGTGAACCTCTGTCCCTAGAAAAATTCACATTTTCTTTTAAATGCTGGATATGAGATGATATACTAAGTATCTAACTTAGGTAATCTACATCTAGGTTACTAGAAAATCAATCATTTTCCTTAATAACAGATCACTTTCCTACTTACTTGGTTGATTTAGGGACATAACCTTCAAACCAGGATTACAGTGTGGTGCTTGCTAGCACAGCAACAACCACAACACAGTTAGCATTTGATTTGAGTGTCTCTGTCTCACTTTTAGGACTCAAGATAGTGAAGCGACGGGAGAATGGAATATAGAATCATTTTTTTTTTTTTTTTTTTTTTTTTTTCTCTTAGGCTTTGGAAATTCCACGAAGCCGCGACGTACACTTGATTTCTCAAATATTCACTGAACTATTGCATATATTTAAGTGTTGTGGTTGCCGATTCTTTCTTTCCAGATCCTTTGAGGGTTATAAATGCTATATTTTGTTATTGGTTAAAGGATTACATTTATGTTTATTTGTTCACAAAGTGTTATTGTTAGTCTAAAGATAGAGTTGGAAAAAGTTTTTAAAGAAGGGATTTTTAATGCATAGGAAGATTAGGGGTTTGGTTTTAGGCATCTTCTCGCCTGGGGCCGATCAGGCATTTCTAATCCGAAAAGGTGGACCACGGATTTTAGCACCCAGGGAATTGCAACATTTATGGCTGAACAGTGTATGTTTTTGTATTAGTAGTCATGGATTTATTTTAGCAGTTTTAATGTATGAAATTATCTCATTATAAACATCTAAATCATTTGTGCGTAGAATGTCTGTTAAACTATGGAGATACTTACCGCATTTATTTTTAATATGAAAAAAGGTTTGTTCTCGAATATATTCGTGCTTTGGGCAACCTAGAATTAGATGATCCAGTGTATCTTCAACACCTAAGGTGCAATTTAGGCACAATGATGTAAAATATAGTTTCATCCAATATAATCTACTGTTATTTCTGGCATGACCGAACCTTAGCCTACATATACTTGTTATACCAAATCTACTTATCTTAATGTTTCTAAACCAAGGTTGTTTAGGAGGTACAGTAACTATTTTCTTATACCATCTACCTGTTGCACTAGCGGTGAAGAGTTGCTTGAATTGTTCTAATGCTATGTTGCTCGTCAACGATTTATGGTCTAGTAATGGTACCTTGATATCTACGTCAAGCCCATCAGTTATAGCTTCTTTAGCTAATTTGTCCACATATTCATTATGTAGGATACCACAATGTCCTGGAACCCAATGTATTACAAAATGTTTGTCCTTGTTCACTACTTCATATAAAACACTGAGGGCTAAGCAATCAGTAGCATTGAAACCGCGTCTTGTTTTCTCTAGTGCTCTTATAGCTGCTTGAGAGTCGCTGTAAATGATAACATGGTCAAAATCGTTGTCATTTGAATATTCAATAGATTTTAATATTGCTATTAATTCTGCCGTATAGTTTGACACATACTTATTTAGCTTATATTTACATTTAACATTCATCTCAGGTATGTAAAAGGCTGCGCCTGCGCCTTCAATGGTCTTTGATCCATCAGTAAATATTTTGACACAATGATTGTTTGGAAAGTTTTGGTTAGAGGGTATGTTGTTAGCTAGGAAGCATTGTTTTAAAACCATTTCGCTATTTTGTCTTTTACTTATATTTCTGCCAATCGTGTGAATGCAAGTGAGTTTTACATTGCTTCTGACCAGGGGTTTTTCAAAATCCTGTTCACTTTTGAACTCCCTGTACCTTTCAGGACTTCCAAAATAGTTGTCTATGTTCTCCAAGGATTGTATATATGAGGGAAGTTTTTTCTTCCGCCAATAATCCAGGTTTGAGGTTAACATCCTTAAGTACATTAGTTTATACCAGGCTGGATGGTCCTTGTTACTTCTTATCTTATAAACTAACCTATCAGTCAACATTTGTCTTCTTATATCTAGTGGCCCTATTCTACATTCAGCTTGTAAAGCAATGATAGGTGTGCTCTTCATAGCCCCAATTGCAATTCTTAAGGCTAGATTTTGAATAAAGTCTAATTTTCTTAAATCCTTCTTTGAAGCCGTACTTAAAATAAAACTGCAATAGTCAAGTCTGGGTCTTATAAGACCTTTATATACTTTTAAGGCCAGTTCTGGGTGAACACCTTTTTTCCCACATGTGATAGATTTTATTATGTCAATATCTTTTAAACAAATCCTACTTATATTCTCAATGTGAGATCTTAAAGTAAGTTTACTATCTAATATGATTCCAAGTATTTTGCATTGTTCGACAACAGGAATAAAACTACCATCTACTAAGAGTTTTATGCAACCAACATTTTTCTTTCTTGAGAAAATTATAACTTTACTCTTTTCTCCATTAAATTGTAAGTGTAATTGTTTAAAAGATGCCTCGAGTGATTCAAGTGCATGTTGAGTATTACATTGCGTTTGAGCACAATCTTTACCAGATGTATAAATAAGAACATCATCCGCATATTGTAATGATTTGGTTGGTTTTGGAATATAATGATTAATCTGTGCCATATAAATTGAGAACAATATAGGGCTTAGGACACTCCCTTGAGGGAGGCCTTTATAAACATGTCTTTTTATTAATGAATTTGAGCAATTTAAAATTAATGTCCTATCAGATAACCATTGGTGGCAGTACTTAACTAGTTTATTGGTAAAGCCAAACTCAAGCATCTTATTACATAAAGTCGGAATGTCAACATTGTCATATGCACCCGAAATATCCAATGATGTGGCTATTAGTGTCTCATTCAAAGATAGTGCAGTCTGGATTTCAGTTAAAAATGTTAAGATATAATCATTACAACCTTTTTTCCTCCGGAAGCCATATTGGGTGTCAGGTATAATATTCATTTTTTCTGTAAACCACTCCAACCTATTTTTAATCATAGTGTTGAGAATTTTAACTATACAAGGAATAAGCGATATAGGCCTATATGAGGATCCATCATATTTATCTTTTGATGGTTTCAAGAGTCCGAAAATTCGAAATTGTTTCCACTTTGGTGGGATGTCTAAATGGCCATTCCAAATATCATTGAATATGTTCAACAGAATTTGTAGTGCGTTTGGTGGTAAGTGTTTAATCATTTTATAGGTTATACCGTCCAAACCTGGGGAGGTACTCTTCTTCTTAGAATATATTGCTAGTTCTAATTCCATTATAGTAAAATTATCATCTAAAATGCTATTACTATTATTGGTTGAATACTGGTCTAATACCAATTCTCTTTTATTTGGGACATAATCTGATGCAATATTTTTCATAAATTTATGACATAAACTTTCATTATTGGCTAGTTCATTCTGATTGAATTGTGGTACTTTATTGGACTTTAATTTATTCACTAAATTCCAAGCAAGAGATGAGGACTTTTGTTCACTTATAACATTACATACTTGGATCCAACCTAATCGTTTTGCGTTTTTTATTGTTTCTCTAGCTTCCATTTGTGCCACTTGGAAATTGTGGTAGTTGAGGGCTGACATATTATGTTTAAAGGTGGTGAATGCTAATCTCCTGCGTGCTATATAGAATCATATAGTGTTTGAATACAGCCCGAGTATTCACATATTTACGATACAATATGGTATCGTCTGCTTTGGAGGCACATTTAAAACTCTGATCGATAAATTACGAATCTCTCAAAAGTCCCTTATTATATAAGACAGAGCATTAGACTTAGGGAATTTTGTTCACTGTTGGAAATTTGGCTAATGACTAAACAAGATGTAGAATTTTTGAATCATGTAATTAGTTAATATAGTTTAATTATTTACATAGCATTCAATATATGTCATAAATTAATGTTAACGCACATTTGGAAAACCTTTTCACAGTTCTAATTATTGAATAGTTATTACAATATTTAAGTAGTTTATTTTAAAGTTTGAAATCATAAACATTGCAGAGAGTGTCTTTCTTGAATATTTAAACTTTATGTGCTAGACTGAAAAAAAATATTATTGTATTTTTATCTTTGCCTTATAAAAACTGGCCACACTACTGGTTACGTGGCCAGTCAATTTCCAGGTTTTGTATTTGTAATTTCTGTTGTATGTTGAAGGAAATAAATCATTTATTCATTAATTCATTTATATTTATTCATTTGAAAACCTCAAAACGAATTCGAATACTTTTGAAATGAATACAATTCTCTGGAAGAATTGTGTCAAACCTACAGTATTCCTTCGTTCGGATTAAAAGCATTCCAATAAAATATTCAAGAGACGTATACATAGCATAGTATTAATACAAAAGTATTCGTTGGAGGTTTTTCAACGAATATAAAAAAATAATAATAATTAGGGGAGATTCATAATTTGGAATAAATAAGTATACATTTTCAAAACAAAAAGCCAGACAATGTTACAAAACCTGAACTACCTCGCCAGGGATTCAAACCAAAGAAGCTTCAAAAACTTAAACGAGTTCAAAATCCCTATGGATTATTTCAGAAGAATTTACATGCAAATATTCGTCACTATTAAAAAATTGTGTTAATGAGAGGTTTCAGTCTACTGGACTACATAAAGTATTAATTTGGAGTAGGCCTCAGCTGTCAGTGAAAAGGGGGTAAATACCATCAAACTGGAGAAAGCGCGGGGATTCTTCGTAAATCTTGAATCTTGACAAACTGCAGTTCCACATGTCAATGTTAGGGGATATCGCCAGACGGAGGAATGAATCATTAAATACAATGAATAATATTAGAAAAATATGGTCGATGATAAAACAGTATATGAACCTCATCCAGAAGTCTACGCAGCTTTGATGCCTCTGAGTTGTGCTGGGTATTGGCTGTATCAGCCGAAAGGTCATTCAGAGCACTTCGTAGACTAAGAACATACCTGCGATCAACAATGGGACAAAAGAGACTCAACAATATTGCAGTTCTCTATGTCCATCAGACTGTATTGGAGGACTTGGATCTGAGGCCCATCATACACGATTTTATTAAAGCCAAATCTGTGTTACGGACGACACTCGCATTGCCCAAAGACTAAATTGTTTAATAACTCAATAACTAGTTTATTCAACCAAAGTAACACGATTGCATGCCTTGGCCATGTCAGATAAAAAGATACTTCTTACAACATATTACACTCGTCAATAAAAAACAACTAAAACGACTTGAACTCTTAATATATTACAAAACATCCCAGTTGTCCAATTAGCCGTCAGTCAGGAACTTACGGGCGCTGTAAAATATTTTTCAAGGAGAAATAACCTAAGCCTCTTTCTAAATTTTAAATGATTTGACCCTTTTTTTAGATACATATTGGGTTTATTAAACAGTTTAGTTGCAGTGTAACGGAAATTTCTTTAAGAAAGCTGTGAAATATGCAGGGAAATGTGAGGGTTGTTAGAAATGTTTGAATTATACTGATGGTTACGAAGAATTTTGAAATGTTCAATGTACTGAGTTGGAAAAGATAAAGTTTTTTAACTATAAAGACATAGAAAAGTAAAAATATTGGAAGACTTAAAATTCTATTTACAAGATTGACGCCTGTTAATTCAAATTACTCTGGTTAATCTTTTTTGTAGGCGGAACATAAATAATGTCCATTTGTTCTCATACGTGAGAAGAGCATAGACGAGATGAAGGTAAATAAGGCCGTAATGGGCAGGAAGATGAATATCAGAGTTAGAAGATATTGGTTAGGTGAGAATGACAAATATTCCTGACCTCACTTTGTTGGATACATTTAGAATATGGTTGTGAAATTTTAGCTTGTCATCCAAGATATGGGCTCAGAGCTTGGGGTAATGCATCCAACTATCATTTAAAAAGTATAGAAAGCATACAAAGACAGACACTTAAATGTAGTATGCCAAATAATTTGAAAGTTTTACCAGATGCTGATGTTTTCCAAAACTTAAATCGATTACAAATAGACAAATAGTTTAAATTTTGTATAATTAATGATTATTTAACAGTTGACACTTATAAAATAAAAAACACACACTCGGTCAGAAAAAACTATCTTGTTGTACCTAAATTCAGCAACAAATATGGAAGTAGAACTCTGGAATTTTATGTGCCTACAGTTTTTAACACGCTTCCAAACAATGTTAAAAATGCTAAGAGTTGTAAATTATTTAAAGAGTTGTTATGGAAAAATGAAATTTAATATTACTGGTTATTGTGTTGTTTTGTTGTTGATTGTTGATAGTTTTGTTATAATTGTTATTATAAATATTATTGAAAATAAATTGCTAATACAATTAAGGTAACTTAAGTATATAAGTTACCTTAATTGTTAATTATAAATGTTACCTTAAATTAAATTAATTGTAAATGTTAATTAATTATTGCTATTGTTTTTCTTGAAAAATTTTGGTATGTTAATTTTAAATTTGTATTTATTATTTTTTATATTGCTACTGCGTTATTGGTGAGGTGTTTACTCTTGTAATAAAACTGCATGGACTTGACTACAAATTAATTTAAAGCATAAAATTAGTAATTAGTATATTTAGTGAAATGCAAACAAACCCAATAGGCTTTTTGCATTTATGAATAAAATGATTTGTAATTGTTGTCATTTCAAAGAATAAATAAATAAAAAAGATCAGTCCAATAAATTGTGTGTTGTTAATCGGGTGGATAGGAATTTCATTTAGATAAAAACTAAAATCAGGATGGATTTTTCAGAAATGTGAAAGTTTAGAAACTGGGTTTAAGTAAATTAATTGTTAACACATTACTGTCAAACCATTGTACTAAGCCGTTGGCTTCAACAAAAGTCAATGGTTCAAGAGTTTCCACAGTGGCCTGGACAGTAAAAGAGATGTGGCATCAGAGTAGAGGACGGCCCTGGCCGACTCAGTACCTGAAGGTAGATCGTTGATAAAGATCAGAAATAGAGTAGGACCGAGGGTGGAGTCCTGGGGCCACCACTCGATGTAGGAAGTTTGAGTGAATTATACTTCCGCAGAAATCTACTCTCATCAACTGCTGATACCCTTACACATTGCCTCCTTCCCTTCAAATAAGACTAACCAATCTAATGTCAAGCTTCTTATCCCATTACAACTCATTTTTTCAAGTAGAAGATCATGATTGGCGGAATGGAACGCCTTGCTCAAATAAAAAATAGACCTGTGGAGTAGTTTTCCTCATCAAGAGCGTAGACGATCTCATCTATAAGAGCAAACATTGCGGTGGTTTTAGATATATTTTTTACAAATTCAAGTTGATTTTCACATATTATTTAATGTTTACCCAAAAATTTAGATAGACAGAGTGAAACTATTTTTTTAATGCCTTACATATTTGTCCAAATTGAGATAGGGCGATAGTTTTATGGCCTTTTGTCACCTTTCTTGGCCTACCTATTGGAATTTTTATGACATTTGGAAAACATCCTGAAGCGAGTGAGAAATTTATGAGGTGGCTGATAGGTTCTGCTATTCGGTCTGCTATATCTTTTAACATTCTTACTAATATTTCATCTGTACCGTCAGAGTTTTTATTTTTTAGATTTGTAATGACATTAATTATTTCTTTACTTGATGTTACTAGGCCGTCTGTAGTATTCTCGTAAAAAGTGTGTAGATTCCAAATCCTTTGTTATTAGTAATGGTCATTCAATTCATCTTTAAGTTTTAGTGTATTTGAGCTGATTCTGGCAGTTTTTGTAGCTTTCTTCTTTGTAGCCTTTTTTGTAAATTCAGGAAAGTCGAAATAGTACTTTACTTTATCAATAAACAAGTTATATTTTGATTTCATATTATCAAAGTTTAAAACATCAAGCCATTTTTATATAGAAAGAACACATCTAAAAACTGTCAAGTTTGCATAATTAAACCTTTTGCTGTTTAATTTTATCTGAGAAAGATAACTGATGTAGTACTATGCTTTCGAAAACTTTCCCAAGTACTGGCTGAATGGTGATGGGTCTATGATTATTCTTCACATCTACGACTTCAATCTTCAGTCAAAATGAATTTATTAAAGTTTTATCAGTTATGCGTTAGTTTTAGAATTTAAGTTTGGATGTTTTTTCCTGGATGGAACGAGTTCTGATTGATATTCAGTAGTTTTTGACGTCAATGAATAAGAAATAAAACACATCTAAACCTGTTTTGATATATAATTTGTTATTATACTTCTTGTAAAGATTACCAATAATCGTATTTCTTGTTTGTTGGTTACTCATTTTCTTTGCCTTTGGATCAGCGGGTTGCCATTGCCACAGTATAGTTATTCTTCTTTCCGGTTTTCCATCCTTGTAAGTATCGAGCGTTGTAGCTCATTGTAGTGAATTTATCTATTTCAATCGTAGATTAGGTAAGAAATTTAATCTAATTTTATATTTATAAATATGTTAACAAAACACTGAAGGATGAATCTTTACATTTTAATACAAAACAACATATTTAATATTTTATGATTAGGTTCTACTAGGTTATGGTTGTCTTGATCCACAATTTCTTATTCGACCCACAGTTAGACATAATTGAATTAAACAGGCATGTGAGTGATTCTATGGTTTTGAATGTATCTTTATTTAGTTTTGGTATAGGCTAAATATGTTAACTTTTTTAGTTTGAAAATAATCACTACACATAACATGCTTCATCAATTAGGCTAGGCCTATGATGAGATCCTTCAGATATACATATGTAAGATCCTTCACTAATGAGATAAAAATAGGACTAGGTCCATACTAAATTAAGATAAAACTCACTTTATTACAGCTTAAAATGATTTTAAACAAATTTAACTATTTCATAGATAATTATTTGCAATCAATACTGTACCAACTTCAATATTTTTTTTACTATTGAAGTTCATTATTAAGTTCACGTTCCTAATTACATTTGAGACAATTACAGGTGTTAGAAAGATAAATTAAACTAATATATAGCAATCCTCTGTCCCTATCTACTATTAATCATGTGAAAGGGCTAGATGTAGGTTTATACATGTAGATAGAAAAAGCTACATTTAATGGTACTTTAGTATTATCTGGAGGCCAGTACTTTTGGGATGGATTTTATTATTGGGGATCACTAATTTTGACGTTTCACATTTCAATATTTTATGTGGTACAGGGTTGTTTTGGCCAAAACACCAGATAGGTAACTGCATTCAATAGGTTCCAAACTATCGATAAATACGAGTTTTATGTTGTTTCCTCACTCTTTGATCTGTGAAAATATGTTTTCTTTGGGTACTTTGGTATTATCGGGAGGCCGTTATATTTGGATGAGTTTTCCTTATCGGGAACCAAAATAATTTACAGTACTAAAAAGAACAAGTTTTATTTAACCTAATTTTATATTTACAAGTCATTATGACAATCAATGAAAACAAAAAGTAAAAGAACAACAATTTTTTATTTTATAGTGACAGGTCGTCCAGGCCTACTTGAAGGGTCACTCGTCTAGGCCTGTTTGCAGGCGATTTGGTGATAGGAAGTACGACTCATTGAGTATCTTTCAATATATTATGGAAGAAGGATAGCATTAGGTCGTCATGGCCTGAGATAGGAGGTTGAAAAAACTACCCTCCTATTTACCTACTTATACTACCTAATAACAAATAGTAGATATGGTTAGGGTGGCCTCCTTCTCATTAACATCTCTTCCTTTTTGGAGGCAGAAAAAAAATTCAAATAAAGTCTTTTCTGATCATTTTTGATCAGTTCAAACAACTGTTTAGGCAAAAGTTGGATGATCTAAGACGTAATTTGAGGTCAGGAAATATTCCGATAGGAAATGCTCCTGGCCATCAGTGTGGGCTTTGGCCCCACTCCGTACTTCTGGTGAAAATGAAGAGAAACATCCCTCGAGATGGTACCCAAATTCTAGTTCAGATCATGTGTATTTATGATAACCTAATATAAACCTACTTATATCGTGTAATAACAAATAGTAGAGTGGCCTCCTCCCCACTTCCTTTTAGGAGGCAATTACAAAAATAGTATCATATTGACATTTAATTTTCATAGTTAGAAAAAAAAATTGGTTCATCCTAATAATGTAGTTTATTTAGGTACTTAAGAAAACTTCTAAAAATAGTGCTGTCCGGATAATTCCAAAGTACTAAAATTTGAAAATTTCAAGTTTCCCATGAATATTTAGTAGGCTATTGTTGTAAATTACAGTGAAATATAAATATGGGATGTTGTTTAAAATACAATTTCCTGACAATGGTTCTTTAGAAATACCCTGCTTTTACTGCATTTTGTCTAGAGTAGGAACATTTTTATATAACCCATGTTATGTAAAATTGCTTATTTGGGCAAAGTGACAAAATTAACAAGTAGTCCTACTCTAAAACAAGAATAAACATTTCTGATAAAGACATGCTATAACTTTTAGTTTAAAACACGCAGATATCCAATTTTAAATTGTTCACCATTAGGTATGTATGCCTATAAGCCTATAAGTTTTAGTGAAAAGGATTTCAGAAATGCAGACTATTGCTCATTATTACTCAGTAATCTATAATCTTCTGATGACAATATTTTGCTGACTTTTGAATTTATACTGACAATTATTCTT
The DNA here is from genome assembly GCF_021130785.1 of Homalodisca vitripennis. Lineage (NCBI taxonomy): Eukaryota > Metazoa > Arthropoda > Insecta > Hemiptera > Cicadellidae > Homalodisca > Homalodisca vitripennis. Next base: position 201,627,156 of record NC_060208.1, read on the forward strand.
AGCTAGATTAAAAGAGTTTAAATACAATTACAGATTTTTTGAAATAATTTTGTTTTTTCAGACAAAATGGCGCCCAAGAGGAATAATATGATCCCAAATGGCCATTTCCATAAGGATTGGCAACGTTACGTAAAGACCTGGTTCAATCAGCCAGCAAGAAAGTTCAGAAGGCGCCAAAATCGTATCAAGAAGGCCAAAGCTATCGCACCACGCCCTGCACGTGGTCCGCTTAGGCCAATTGTGCGGTGTCCGACAATTAGGTACCATACTAAAGTCCGAGCTGGGCGTGGATTCACCTTGGACGAACTGAAGGTAAAACTTTAAACAGTTACATATCATATTGTAAAGTCTGAAAATATTTTGAGGGATAATAACTACTTTTGATTCACTTGAAATCTTTGTATTTGTCATGTTTTTTCTAAGAGTTTATATTGTGTATAGAAAGTTAAGTAAATTAAGAACAATAACTAGAGTGAAGTTTACAACTTTATTAGACCTTGTACACAAGCTTCTACCTAAGCTGTGTCTCATCTTTTGTTCATTTTGCTAGACGTACTAATTATTTTTGGTTTGGTTTTAGAGTTCTGTTTTAAAATTATAGTTTAACAATTTCAGCTGTTATCTTGTGGGTTAAAGTTAAATCAGTTCTTGATACTTTTATTACTGAATGTGTGTTAAGATAATGTTATATTTCAGCAAGCAGGTCTGAACAAGAGATTTGCAATGTCCATTGGAATCGCTGTAGATCCTCGCAGACGCAACAAGTCTCACGAGTCAGTGCAACAGAATGTTCAGCGACTCAAGGAGTATAAGGCTAAGCTGATCATTTTCCCAGTCCACGAGAAGAGTAAGAAGCTAAAGAAGGGAGAAGCCACTGTAAGTTTTAAGTTTACCAGAAACATAATTTATGAAAGATAGATTTTGAAATGTAATTTTTTTTTAAGTTTTAAAAATTATAAAAACCTTAAAGACTTCAACAATATTTAATAATTTTGTTTGAACACTGAAAGTTTGAACTTAAGGGGAGAAAAATGTCAGTATTAATGTGGACAATTTGACAATTCTCACCTTTGTAGTTTGTTAGAAAATCAGCTATGCTAAGACGTTTAAAAATATCTATAGTTCTGGATCTATATATTAATAGGTCACAACACAATCTTATTTACAAATGAAAAAGAAAAAAATACTTAGATGTAGTTTTAAAAAGCATTTTTTTTAAATCAGCTTGAAATTTTGTTTGTGTTTTATTTAACTTACAACAATATTGTGTATCTGGTCCATTTTTGTTTCGGTACATCTGATAATGATCACTTTGTCATTGAAATTGCTCATCTATTATTTACATGTGCAAGTAATGAGACAGTTTGATGAACTGCTTTATAAATTTGTTAAACCATCCATAAAGCACACTCAGGTTGTAAAGATTTACCTAAATTGCTCTATATGACATAAATATTTGTTTAATTTTGAACTTTTTTCAAACAATGTGTCTTAGAGTGAGATTCACCATGTAAGATATTTTGTTTGTGCATACTTATAGGAGGAAGAACGTAAGCTGGCAACTCAACTGAAGACTGTGGTGATGCCAATCAAGCAGACCCAAGTGCGGCCGAAGGCCCGAGTCGTCACAGAAGAGGAGAAGAAGTTCTCTGCGTATACTGCTCTGAGAAAGGTAAGTTTGCTTACTCGTATCATTTCTGTATACGGCTTCCACTTTTTAATAGGTTAATTATACTTCCTAACCTTATTAAGAAGAAGCCTGTATTTTTTTTGTAAACTAATAATACATTTTTAAACCATGATTTTATTACCTGTTTTTACATGATTAAAAACATGTTTATTTGGTTCCTGATATCTTTCTTTATTTTTCAATATTTATTTCGGTTAACCCTTTGCGATCGGGTCGTCGACTATAGGTCGACCGCGGCAGTTTCGCTGAACGCTCGCATGTCGACAATAGGTCGACCGGATAATGTCACTGCTTGTTTGGCCATTTCTAACCTATTGCTGTTCGGTATTTGAGTTATTCAGTACTTTTGACTTCTATTTTGGTTACGTGAATGCTATGTCGATCTTTATTCACAATATAGGAAGCATTGGAAGTGAAAATAGAAGACCAATACAACTGACGTCTGCACTTGCGCCGTGTTTACAAATATGGCTGGTCCAAGTAAAAGTTTTACTGACGATGACGAAATATTAGATGAATTAGATGATTGTGATAGTATTTTCAGTGAAATTAGTATCCAAAATGAAAAACAGATTATTGAAGAAGACCGTGATAGTGATTGTGAGTTGAATCATAGTGAAAATTCTTCTGAAAACATTGTGGTAAATGACGGTAACCTAGACGACGAAAGTGATGTGTTTGGATTGGAAACTTTAGGTAATGATGGGGAAGAATTTGATAAATTCGTGGATAATGTGATAGTAGTAGGACAAGGAGATGCAAATAATAGAGGTAGGCCTAGGCTACAAACTAGTAGACTAAGAGGAAGAGCTAGACATGTTACCCAAAGTAGGCCTAGGGCTGGAACAAGGCAAAATTATAATATATATATAATGTATTATATATAATATAATGAATAACATGTATCTAATGAGATCCTAGTGCCTTTTCACCTGTATTCATGTAATTTTGGTTTATTACATATGTATAAAAAAATAAAAATTATGTTTTTATATTTTTTACTTCTTTTTTATATTTTTTTAAATGTTACTTAAAGTTATAAACAAATACTATAAAATAATGTAAATATTCTTTTTAGGTTATTTACATTGATATATAAAGAGAAAAAAATAAAAAAGTTGCAGAAAAAGGGATTTAAAAATTGCATTTGTGTATTGTCAAAGAACTGTAAATTAACAGAAATTAAATACGACCTGAGGACAGTCTAAGCAATTTTTATTGAGACCTCAAAGGGTTAAATGTCTGTATAACTGTCTTATGAGATTTTGAGTGCTGATTTCGTAGAAGTCTGCCGCCTGTGAGAATAACTAATCTTAACTGCTTCTTTCACCTCGTCATCAGTGTTAAAGTGCTTAACATAGAGAAACTCCTTTAGGAAACAAGTGAAAGTCGCTATGCGCTTAGTCCGGGCTGTATAGCGGTTGGACTATTCGTTCCCAACCAAATGATCTGATGGGAGCGATTTGGCTTTGAAAGGCAGAGTGGGGTCTGGTGTCGTGCAACAAGAGAACTCACGATTTCAATAGGCCACGTCGCTTATTTTGTTTTGCACATCGAAGTTTAGTCTGAATATCGCAATAATTAGCTCCATTTATTGTTCTTCTTTCCATAAATTCAATGGTTAGGAAAGTTCTCTTGATACAGACGTCTTGCTACAGTACTATTGCAGCGTCCCAAACCATACATTAACCCTAGAACTGGCGGTCATTTCATCCTGTAGTGTCGGGCTGTTTTGGAGCTTCGCGCAAGGTTTTTTTAAAAAAATTATTAAAAATATAAAATAAAAGCAATATAAATAAGAGTATATATTTTTGTGTTCAGAATTAAACGTAGAATTGCACTATATTGTAAAATTAACCATCAAAAATTTTCTAATAAACACTTTTTTTAATCAAATATAAAATTTACGAAAAATATTTCTCAAATTTGGGGGGGACCATACTTAGCAAATGAAGTTATAGTGAGAAATATTTATAAGTGAGATAGCCATTCTGTGTCAAATTTTATCTAGTTTCAGAAAAACATAAACATTATACACATTTATGAAAGCATCATAAAGCTATAGAACAAAAAGCAGCGATGCGTATAAATTCTGAAAATCGGGTGTACACGTAAGACTTTGGTAAAACAAGTTTTGCTAATACATTATCTATGAATACATGTTATTTTTCATATTTTATTACTTAGAATAAAATAGAATATACAGTAGTAATGAAATAATTACCATAAATTATTTTTTGAAAAGTAAAAAAGTTAAATTTTGCCATTATTCAAAAATTTTGCGAAAAATTTTCATTCAGCAAAATATAAAATAGTTTCTAAAGCTTGTACTATATCAAAATTTATAAATTTATGGTTTATAAGTAATAGGAAATATTATGTAGTTAGAAAACTATAAATATAACTAAAGATATTGAAAAAATATAGAATAACCCAAACAGTTATTATATATAACCAAAGAAATTACAGGCAATATATATATATTATTGTGAAAACTATCTATTTACCAAAAATAAATAGTTACTTCAGAGCTAAAAGAGTGCTATAAATAACGTTTAGTAAGTTAAAACAATAACAAACTATGTGAAATGAATTTTAGCCAAGTCATTTTGCCATAGCCTACACAAAGCCGGTAATTTCTCAAACATATTTCAGTAAATAGAAATTGATTTATTCTAAAATATATATGTTTACACGACTACGACATCAAACAACACAATACACATTAAATACGACACTAAAACACGCGTAAAACTATTAAAACTTACAAATATCCACAGCTCGGCACGAAAGTGATACAGAACGGCAGCGGCAATATGGCGGTCACAACAAACGGCGTCGCGTTTTCTTTTACGTTCAAAATAACAAGCTTGCTACGTTATAACCATAATACAAAGAGGAATAAAACTCATCTGTTCCTTAGCATTTTTCTTCCCGAATCCAATGGTGCATGAATTATATCGATACGTTACCGGAGTATATTATAAAAAGTAATTATACGAGGGAATGTTTGGTCGACAAAATTTTGACGGTTAACACCACAAAAGCGGCATTAACCGACATAATTATGTCGATTAACAGTTCTAGGGTTAAATGCATGTCTGCTAATTCAGGGTTTGAATACACATGAATATTACCTTCCATTTGTAATAAATGAAACACACAACACAAAATCACTAATAAAATGGATGAAAATAATTGGTAAAAATACTTAACACAAACACACAGTATCTTTACAGTTTGTTATTTTGTTCAACAATAAGGTGACATATGTCATCTAATAATAAATGCCCAGCTGATTATTTATTATTTAAAAATGTTTAAACAGCTGTTGTTTAAATGATTAATTATTACCAGCCGTTATCAATCAGATACTCTTCCTTATTATAAAACAGCAAAAGTTTGCTGTGTAGTGCAATTTGTGAGGAGTCAATTTCATAAATTTTTTACACATTTAGTTAACTTTGCTTATTATGGTTGTTTCCAGAATTAAATTCTCTACAATCTGTATCAGGAAAAACAATTTGTTTAGTGGTCATTTAACAATGTTATTGGACATCAAACATAAGACTGTATTTTTGTTATTAGATTTTTGGCTAATTTCACACTTTTTCTCAAAAACTGTTCACACTACAACCTCTAGAGTGGTTTTATTTGATTTTTAAGGTGATTTCCCTTATAAATCCACCTATTTGAGTTAAAAAGTAAGAATAAAACATTTTAGAATCACTTAATTTCACCAGGTGAACTGAAAACAAAGCAGAATCTTTTACCAGCCATTACTCACTAATGGAGCATTTCCGGACCTACCTTTATATAACATTTTTTTCTTAATTTTAGATCTACAATCACGTCTTAAATATTTCTGACTCACCCTGTATAATAAGAGCTTTGCCAACAAATGTCCAGTCATTTTCTTATGCCAATTTCTCTTGTATGCGTGTTTCTAAAATGGAATACATTGCTCTTTACTTTTGGAAGTCCAGTAGTGATAATTTTCTCATTCAAGTAGACTATAAGTAGGCTGTGACGGTTATAGCCATCAGAACTCAACAGGTTAATATGAAAATACCACCAAAGAGTATTTGAAATGTATTTTAATAATCTTAAGAACTTAAATGTTGTAATTTTTACCTTTTGAGTGCTGCTGGAATTTTCCCAAGTCATATGCATAAAGTCTGATTTTTTTTGTTTCTTTTTTTGCAATATTTTCTGAAAAACTGTTATAAAATAATTGTCCAGTAAATTATTGTAATTTTGTTTTTTCTAATTAAATGAAGAATATGAAACATAAAATAACAAACAAAATTTGCTTTATAAGAATACAACAAAATTCAGTTTTTATAACAATTTTTATAGAAAGTTTGAATATAATTCGAGCGTAAAAGTATTTTTAAAGATTTTTTCCTTTATTCGAAAGGCCATGAAAATGTGGACAAATGTCATATATTATAACATTTTTTAATTATACAAAAACGTTCAAGGCGACTTAACCAACGGTAACATTATACTTCAAATTACAAGCATATAGATAAAGCATGATTTCAAAAAAGCTATAAATTGAATTTTTATGGATTGTTAGAATAGAAATTTAAATTTTTTTCCTAAAAAATTTCCACTTAAAAAAATAAAATGATTGAAGTCAATTTTGTTATTTAAACTTTTTACGGTAATACCATAATAAAGACAATGAAATTCTAAATAAAATTTATGTATAATAAAAATTCTACAATAAAAACAAACAATATTATGTTCATAAATAAATGCAACCGGTATCGACGATAAGAGTAAAGAACGACAAGAGAGTAAAACCTGTGTTTTAACTTTATTTATTTTGTTAATGGTTTTGAATAAAGAAAATAAATTAATGTAAATGAAGTTTATTGTACCAATTTGGAATTGTTAAATTTTGTGGTATTTGACCACGACAATACTATTTTGTTCCTACAGTTTTAATCTGTTTTGATTAGATTTGTCTTATCCTGGTTGTGTGTGTATGATGTTATCATATACAAAATGCTTTCATCAGTTTTAACCCTTATAACGTCAGTATATCTTTTCACGGCTTCCAGCAAACGGCACAATATTAAAAAAAAAAAAATTAAATGTGTAAAGTTCATTTTTATTTTTACTTTCTTTAATTATATAGTAAGTATAAAAAAGTAAAAATTTTTAAATTATAAAGTCACTGTACTCAGGATCGTCAATGTTACGAGACATGTTAATTATCACTAATAATGAACACGGTACTTTGGAATTATACCGACCACACCCAGACATGAATCGTTATTTGACATTTTGCTTCTACTGATTACTAGATTAGCGTAGAACAATATTTCGTCAATATAAAACAGGAATTGTCTTATCGCAAACCCCTCCCCATCCTCAGACAGAGGTCAAAGTCGAGCGGTCTAGTAGATAACGTGATTGCAGAGTCTCGCCGCCCGTTCAGCTGGTGCGTCGCTTTGTTGTACTTCCGTGTTTTACCTCTACATTTCTCCAAACACAAAAATTCAATAAAAACAAACATGATCAAACTAAAACTAAACTCTTTATTGAAAAAACACTCAAAACTTGTTTTTATTCTTGATCATACTCCGCCACCCAAAATGCGAGTGCCATGCCTTCTCGCTGATGTCAACGAAAGAAAAACATCCCTCGAGATAGTACCTATCAGTAAAATATCAAATTCTAGAGGATCTGATCAGAAATATAAGTTGAATTGTAATGGAAAGGCAATTATGTACCGCGCAAATCATGTGATGCCGCGTGGCCTGTCGTAATCGGGATTCTCGAGAAAGATAAGATAACAGCGACAACAATACCGATCATAATGCCTGGAAATGCTTGTAATTTTGTAATTAAAGAGTTGTTTTATCGTTCTATCATGTTTGTTTAGCTATAAATTTATATTTTTGTGTTCTTCATACTGGTGTGGTCCGGTATAATCCCAAAGTACCTGAACACTAAATAGGTGACACTAAACACTAAAATGACACTAAAAACGCTAAATGAATACTAAAACTAAGATATCAATACTTTTAACAAATAAACAAAAACCATATAAACAGAAAACACGACGAAGGAAACCGACTCAGCGATGGTTAGACACGTACTACCTGAAGCCAAACTGCAAACAAAAGCGCGCGCTGTACGGCGTCTGTGCCGTGTGACGGGGAGAGTGTCTAGACACCGCGTCTATTGTTTCAAACAATGTACCGCGACAGCTATATTTTGACGCTTGACATAGGTCAATAACCCACACACATGGTTGACGCATACCGTTAGTGACATTGATCGGATTTAAAAGGAACTTAAATTTGCTATAGACGCAGTTTTGTGTCGATGCGCCGTACCGCGTCTTTGCCGTTTGGAGATAGTTTGCCTATGCGCCATACGGCGTCTGTGACGTTATAAGGGTTAAGAATGATTATTATTAGGCCTACTCGAATGGTGAAAGCCCAGCTACGAATAGTTGTCTCACTAACTTGTTAATTTTCCAGGCTCGAGCTGACCAGCGTCTAGTTGGCATCAGAGCAAAGAGGGCAAAGGAAGCAGCAGAAAATCCTGAAGATGTAACAAAGGCGGCGAAAGAAAAGAAAGAGAAGAAAGCGAAGAAATAAGTTTGAGAATAAAATGTTTTTTTTCGTTTTTACTCTGTTTATTTAAGTGTTAATCCATTGAGTTCCCTTTTATTAACAAACTAACTTGTGTTAGGATTTTTTCTTAGTTGCTTTACAAACTCATATTACAGCTTTTACTATAAGATATAGTGTGTATGAGAACATTCCAATAATTCCCTCCCCCTACTTTTTAAAAATTTCTTCAGATATCAACTTCGGACTACCACTGGTCATTGTTGAGTAGTAAGTACTTAATCTTGATTAAGTTAATACTTTCAACCGATATCTTTATGTTAATTTATATCTAATCCTAATATGTCAACCAAAAATATTAATGTAATAATATGTCAGCCAAAAATATTAATTTAATAATATGTCAGCCAAAAATATTAATTTAATAATATGTCAGCCAAAAATATTAATTTAATTAAAATGAAGTAGTTGCTACTCAATAATAACTGTCTATATAGGAGACAATATCTGAGGAAACGTTCAAAAAACTATGGGGGGGGAGGCATTTAAGTTACCATATATATTATAAGGGCTAATAAAAATTTTTATTGAGATGAGTACTATTTCTTGTAGGAATTGATATTAATTTCAACCATATTCAATTATTACTCCTACCATTCATTTGAATATTAGAAAAGTCCACAAAAGGCATTTATTTCCACAACGTTACTCTTTCTCCAAACAGTAATTTATTATATTAAGGAACACATGGTAATCTGAGAGAACAGAATTTAGATGCATCCCATGAAAATCTATGTCTACCCTGGGTGCTCACTAGGTTGAAAACTGCTGATGCAAAGCATGTGAGGTACCGAAAGACAAATCATTAAAAATTATTAGCACGATCCAATGCCTTGTGGATGAAATAATCTCACTAAAAATCTGTAAAACAACCGGAACTGCAACAAATCCTGCTTTCTACCCATTTGACCTTCACCACTGGGAATATATCTCGAGATACGTTCAGGTAAATATCTTGTGGCGATAAAAAAATAAAAAGAAGAAAGGAATAAACATACTACTACAATACCTATTTGTTAACTGTTATCTATCTATATTTTTCATAAAAAAATTCAGTTTTTAGCAATAGGGATGTAGGCTATTTGTGTACTGCCAATCAGCCGGCAACTCTGAATGATAGATTCGGATTCGACGTTCAGCATATCACTAGTTAAAATATTTTGAAGAAAACTTTTCCAGGTCACAATATTTTTTCTTCAAAAATTTCCAACTCTACAAGTATCGCATGAAAAATTCCAAATTAAAAATTTTTTCCCAGGTCATTATATTTTTTCTTCAAAAATGTCCCAACTTCACAAATACTGTATTTGTCACTGGCCAGATTCTGGTTTTGTCAGAGACGCAGATGTGGTGCACTATTGCAACTTAAAAGTGTATTATTGAAAAACGACAATTCTTCGTTGATCTGTACTTACATTAGCACCAGGTCTTTAGTACTCATGAAAACGAAGTAAACATCTCACGTTAGTACTGTCATGAAGAATATTATTTACTTCCAGTTGCTTGGTGTTAAACAGAAAATCGCTATTTTGCATTTTATACATACATCGTACTTTGTGTAGTTGTACATAAACAGGTTATATATATATTTTTTATGTAAATGATATATATATATTTTTTTAAGCTTATTTTATATAACCTACAATTTCAATGATTCAAAAGCAAAAGGTAGAGGATATGACTTGTAGTTTTATAAATATATACATTTCACTGAATATTTGCAGATTCCTATGAAGTAGCATGGTGTTCTTAGGGTTGTTTTCTCAAAAGGCAAACTGAGTTAAAATTACAGTTCTGATGTGAAAGTTTTCAAGATAAGAAAGTTGGTGTACTGCAGTCCTCTGACCTACAATGCTGGCTGGACTGCAGTCTGCCCCATGGTAGCACTGTTTTGGCAATAGTTTGTTCTCTTTATTTATCTGGAATTGGATACATGTATTTTCCTAACATCTCGGAAAGGTTATTAGTATGTGCAATGTAATGCCAACATATTGAAAGACAAATAAAAACTAAGGATCTTGAAATAGGTGATAACAATGAATCATCATGGAATTTCTCTCGCTTTGCTAGCGATCACATTTGCTAGACCACCATAGCTTTGTTGCATTTGCTGCAAGTACAGCTGGTGACGATAAACCACCACTGTTGCACTCGGAGTAAGAGTTAAATACAGTACCTACTACAGTTGCTAATTTGGTTTGAAAATTGATTAGGAAATAAATCTGAATTTTTGGCCAGGAAAACCGGGAATTTGTAAAGAGGTTTAGAGTAGCCACCCTGTTTAGAATTTCAATACTTATTTAATTTATTTATTAGCCATTTTAGTTTACATTGAGAAGCTTAAGCTTAGGTAAACATATAACACGACAATTTGTTATATAACTTATCCTAGCCTACATCAAAATTAATACATATATTGGAAATATAAATACATATATTCCTGTAATTAAACAATGTCAAAGTAATTTAAGTTTCATAAAAAAAGAGACCCGTTAATATGCCTGGGCAATGAGATGGTGCTTTAGGGCACTTCTGAATTTGGAGATATAATTTTCCAATTTTAAATGAACAGGTAGTTTATTATATATTCTGAGTGAAGAATAAAATGCTCTCCGTTCATGCAATGTTAAATGGTGGATTGGATAATGTAAGTTGACATGTCTGAGCTGATAATGATGAGTGACATGGTTACTGTTAGTGGTACTATTAATGTTTGATCTATGAAATTATAACAGTTCATAAATGTAAATGCAAGGCAATGTTAAAATTTCATATTTTTTAAGATTACCAAGATTCATTACACTGTAACTGAAACACTTAAGTTTTAAAAATTGAAAAATTGTGTGAGTCTACAGAGCTGCCCAAAAACATGACCCTATTACTCGCACCCAAGATAAAGGAACAGAGCAAGTGAGAACAGGTTAATTGTTTATTATTTCTATAACATTTTTAAACAATAAAAATAACCTTGGATGAGCCATTTTTAAGTTTACTTATTCCATTAATTAAAATTTTTCTTATTCCGACACAACCCACATCAAAACGATTTACAATGATGACATGTTCAATATAAAAATGAAAGGGGAGGGTACGATAAGCGGACCCGGACCCGGTTTTTTATATCGAAATGTGCAACGATATTACTTAACCATAACAATCGATATAATCCATTGATACTGATTAATTATTTTGAACAGTTAACTTAAATGATCTATATCAACAACTGAAAACACTTTCAAATAATACATGTAAGGTAATATTTCAATTTTACATAAGTAACATTTTGATCATTAAAAATGGCAATCAATTTTAGAAAAATACACAACATTGCTTTGAAAAATGATAAGACATATTTTACGTGGTTTCAACATGTTGGACTCGTACCGAAAACCCCATTATGTAAAATTTGTGGGAAAGAAACAATTGTAACTGTGAGAGGAGCAAATATGGTTGTCTTCAGTTTTTCTAATTTTTGTTATAATAATTTGTTTAATCACTGTAAATATTAAATTAATATTTTAATATAAAACATGATTGTTAACTATAATTTTATATCGATTGATGGTCTAGGATTTGAGATACGAATATTAGGTATCGATGATTACATTCTTCGATATAAAAAACCGGATCCGCTTATCATACCCTACCCAAATGAAATGTTTGAATAATAAACTTAACAGTATGGCACTAACAGTAAAAGCATGTGGCACTACAAATGAAACTAACAGTACAGTGTTGAGTGAGGTCATACAACTAAAGTGCAGCAATAGGGGTCGGGACCTCTCAGTAATTTACGATAGTACTGGACAGGAAATGTTTCTTTTATTTAAGATTAGTGAAAATACTTTTATAAAATCACTGTAAAACTGCGAATAAATTACACGTAGAAGGTTAAAAGTGCAAAGTGTTTTCAAACCTAACACAACACTCCATTTACAGTTTCTTTTATTCATAATATTCAACATAGAAACAAACATTAAATTGTACAACTTATGTATTGCAAAAACAATCTTTCGAGTACATTTTTCACAAGTAGGCCTACATTACAGTTTATGATCATATATTTAAAAGATTTTTGATATGACTGAACAATCATGTTTTCATTAATAAACTATTACATTGTAGTGGTGTTGTAAATAATTAACACACTCTAGTCTATCTCTGTAAATGTTACATAAATGTAACATTTATACCCATTCTTATTCCGATGATCCTTAACTATGAATTTCATATCGTATCGAGCAAGAATATTAATGTTTACCACAAGGACAAAAGTGGTTGTTTTTGGTCCTCAGTCGCGTTTTACTGAAGAAGCAAAGCCGAATAAAACCACGTTGGTTTGATCAAAAACAGTATTTAAAAAATCTGGCGAATACGGTTGATGTTGCAAAGTTCCGAACTTCAATTCAGGCATTTTGACCGCCAAAAACTTACAAGTATGCACCCGCGCGGTTAGCGAACGCGGCACCCACCTCGCGGAAATGTTTTGATTAGCAATTTTCATGCAAACTTGAAACGACTGCACCCTGTGAAATTCCTGTAGCCTCAAATATCTCGCGCACTTTAATTAATCAATAATTCAAAATCATTTCCCAGATGTTTTCAATCATTTCGGCAGTAGTCGTCTCGATCGATGTTCACCTTTAGATGAACGGCCACATTTAAATTTGTTTACCCAATTGTAAACGGTTGCAAACACAGGAGCCGCTCTAAACTCACTTTTCTCCATTGTTATATACAAACAGAAGTTGTTTACTTCTGTCGTCAACAGCAACCAAACACAGGAGCCGCTCTAAACTCACTTTTCTCCATTGTTTTATACAAACAGAAGTTGTTTACTTCTATCGTCAACAACAACCAAACACAGGAGTCGCTCTAAACTCACTTTTCTCCATTGTTATATACAACAGAAGTTGTTTACTTCTGTCGTCAACAGCAACCAAACACAGGAGCCGCTCTAAACTCATTTTTCTCCATCGTTATATACAAACAGAAGTTGTTTACTTCAATCGTCAACAGCAACCAAACACAGGAGCCGCTCTAAACTCACTTTTCTCCATTGTTATATACAAACAGAAGTTGTTTACTTCTATCGTCAACAGCAACCAAACACAGGAGTCGCTCTAAACTCACTTTTCTCCATTGTTATATACAAACAGAAGTTGTTTACTTCTATCGTCAACAGCAACCAAACACAGGAGCCGCTCTAAACTCACTTTTCTCCATTGTTATATACAAACAGAAGTTGTTTACTTCTGTCGTCAACAGCAACCAAACACAGGAGCCGCTCTAAACTCACTTTTCTCCATTGTTATATATAAAAACAGTAGTTGTTTACTTCAATCGTCAACAGCAACCAAACACAGGAGCCGCTCTAAACTCTCTTTTCTCCATTGTTATATACAACAGAAGTTGTTTACTTGTGTCGTAAACAGCAACTGAACTACGCGATGGATCGAGCTGAAATTGTGACAACTGCCTACTTAATAATGTTCCTTACGAAAACAATTTCAACCATACGAGCGCCATCTAAGGACTTAGTGAACGACCCTCGTATTTCTAATAACCGAGTACAAAATGTACTCGTCCTGATTTAGACTCGTACGTTGCAGAGTGCTCCTAAAATGGTGCAGGTGCACGTTCAAGTTACTGCTACTGCTAAATTAGTCTGAGTACTGTGTACCAAGAACGGCGTTAAGCGTGTACAGTATCTGTGCCGTAAAAGTATCTGTAACAGTAACCTGTACCGGGTACTTTCGGTTGCGGTAACTCGTACTCTCCGTACAGACGAGTAACCTGTACAAAAATTATCCTTTGCAGTAGTCCCGATCAGTTGTCACAGTAGTGAGTTCTGTACTGTGTTAATTTGTTGTCACACCACCATGGGTACTTGCGTGCTAACTAAAACTAACAGTTATCGGTTACGGTGAAGTAACAAAACTTGCTCAGTTTAATCTGTGTTAATAATTAAATGTTTTAATTAGTGATTTACAAAATGACATACTCAAAATAATGACCAAGCTCCATAATGCTGAGTTTTGTGGACCACACGGTCAAGAATAAAATTTAAGATGGTAATTTAATAACAACTTTTTATACTATTCTTAAATTTACTTCTTACAATATTAAAATTACAGTACACGAGTATCTATCTGGTACAAAAATTTGGCCTTAATCAAATCACAAGATTCCTAGTTACGAATTTTCAAAATTGGAGTTTGAATTAAAATCGCTAAAATCCGGTATTTTTCGTTGTTATTGATATAACAACTAAGAGTTATTATATTATTTATTATTATATGAATAATAAACAGTTTGATGTTTTGTAACGCAGAAATAAACACTATTTTATGACCTAGTACTGTATTTCAACAATTCACTCCGGATCACCCCCCCCCCCGCTAGTATGGGGGAGGTTTTTCAATACTTCCAACTCTCCGGTGCTTCGGACAACCCCCCCCCCCCACAGAGAAGAAGTATGGGTGTACCACTTATCCTGCTTACATTCCTATTCTGTAATACTTGAATTTCTTTTCCAAACTAAGAATTTTGTGGCATTAGTGCTTCGTGTGTACACAAAGTATGTAGCTGAGACTTGTGTTGGATCGCACATCTGCAATGTATTGTTACCAAACAGCTGTCACTCGAGGTTTAATTCTCCTCGTTCTGACTCTGGAACTGAAGCAGGATTACCAAATATGTGGTTATTGCTCCTGCCATCTTAGTTAGGACATCGTTTTTAATTTTGAAGAGGTGCTGTACAGAAAATGCAGGTATGTAGTTAGTTACTTGAAGAAGAAACATATCCAACTGTATCCTCAGAGTAGGGTCTATATCCTTCTGGATCGTCTTGCAGATCGTCGTCACAATCTTGTCAGCAGACTCGGTGACGTCAGCGGCAGACTGAACGATCACCACCGTATAACAAACACAAGCCAAGGCCCAGACGAACGCGTATAGAAATTGTACGTGGTCACCTGACTTAAATGTCACGAAAACATAGTACAGGTTGAATACGATACTGAAGAACAAATAGGAGGTGATGGCCAACAGCTGATCGCAATAGAAGGCATTCGCCTGGTGTACAGCATCAAACAGCAAACAGTAGATGTGCATCAGAGTTCTCATCTCACACTGAGGCGAGTTAGAACTTTGCTGGGGCATCGCAATATGTGGCAGATACTGAGTTTCCATTTGTCGTCCGAAACACTTTCGAGCTAGTTCTTGCTCGATCTTGATGCTGATGTCTTTAAAACATTTAGACAAATATTGAGTGACGTGGGTGAAATGGACGAATATACTAGTTGATCGAAATATAGTAGTCAAGTAAGAAACGTAAGATATTGAAATGATTATGTGATTTTCCAGCTTGTTTATTGTACTCAGTCCCCAGAAAGCTAGGTCAATCGTAACAATCGTTCCGGCGACAACGAAGGCCACTAAGATCCTCATGTCTATTCTGGATTCTGGTGGCTGACGCCTAAGATCACTCCAAGTGTCCTCGACTCTCTCCATAATTTTGTGGAACTCGACAAAGCACCGATACTTCCTGATGTAGCTGACGAAGACAACGACTGATGTCAACGACGAAGAAGTATACTCCAGAAACGTGACAGTCGCGGTAGTACTGGTGGTCCAATAAGAAGCCCAGGTGGACAGTGCAATCGAGTATTCGTGAAATATCCAATAGTACGGGAGCGTAGCTTGTGCCGCGGTAGTGAACAGACCCCACGTGAACCATCCTGCGGAAAACCTCAACTCTTGGCCATCGTTCGGCACAGAAGAGTAGGTCAGAAAAAATCCTCCGAAGACTTGGCTCGTTAGAATTACTTCTTTTGAAAGAACCTGCATTCTGTAGAATTGTAAGACTAATGTGTTATAGTGTCACTTCAACAGTCATCAGTCAAATGTAGCAACTACTGCAGAGTCAAGGAACACTCATTTTGTAAACGGTCGATGTTATCTTTTTATGCTTAATTGAGTTGCCACTCGTCGCTAGTTATTTTCAAATATGAGTACAACAATTCAATCACTCTAAGCGGTTCCTTCTTTGTGTAATAACCCGTCACAGTGGGCACTAATAACACTGGACTTTTACTATAAATATTGATTTAGTACTTACATATATTAACTTTTAGTGTGGATTTCCTAGATTACCTGTCAACTTTTACGAACCTTTTAGGTATTAAGTAGTTTTACGTTCCAATTTTACAGCCTTTTAATAGTTGGTCCATTCTTTTCCAAGGACACGGACCTTCCCTTAGAGCCCATACTTCGGTATTCTCGTGACCCGAGAGGTAATAACTGGAATATTTACTGATTTATTCACTTGTCTCGTGGCTATGTTCAAATAAAAGGTGTTCCGATAGTTCAGTTCAATCCGGAGATGACAGAGCGTAGGTGAGGTCAATGTTTCGTGGATGGCTAGTACAGCCTCGGCCGCGCGCTCAGATCGCTTGGTCCATCTGTAGACTATGTGTGTGATGTTGGGCTGCAAGAGCAGGTAGGTCTAGGAGAGTGACTGCTGGAGTTGGTTTGGAGTTCCATGACTGGTAAAGGAAGGTACTAACATAGATATGAGCGAGATAGTTTCACTAAATTCAGAACTTCTAAAGATTAACAGTCTACTTTTTCGACACTTATACACATTTTCGACCTTTGTAAATAACGCTATAATCATTCTTTTATCTCTAATACAATAAATCTGAGGTTGACACTTTATAAGTGGATATTTAGGTATACTCTACTTCTCCATGTTAAATTAAAAAGTATAAGTATATATTATTATTCTTTATTTTGTTAACTTATTGTATATTTTTAAAGAATAGCATTTTAATATATTTATAAATCCTGCAAATTCGATACATTAACCCAAAAAGGATTAATAAAAAACAATTTTGGATTCATTTAAAATAATTATAGGCTACCAGCTAATTAGTTGCCTATGACCACACTGGTTTAGTTGATCTCTTTTCAAAAGAAATAAATATTCCACCTTTTACTGTTGGTAAAAATGAAGGAATGTCAAACTGGAGAGGTAGTTGAGTTTTGTTGCTAAATTTCACTGTGTATTGAGACACGATTCTGGCCACACACGCCTTCACTTCCATCACTGCAAAACTTATGGCTGTAACAGAGAATAAATTATTTATATAGATACCATTGTAGTCATATAAACTTTGATCGAAGTTCTCCTTCGGTGCAAAGGCAATTATTTAATAACAGCCGAGTTTTACTGACTACTATAGAATATTGAAACAGGATTCTGGCCACACAAGCCTTCACCTCCATCACTGCAAAACTTATGGCTGTAACAGAGAATTAATTATTTATATAGATACCATTGTAGTCATGTACACATTGATCAAGTTCTCCTTCGGTACAAAGACAATGATTTAATAACAGCCGAGTTTTACTGACTACTATAGAATATTGAAACAAGATTCTGGCCACACAAGCCTTCACCTCCATCACTGTAAAACTTATGGCTGTAACAGAGAATACATTATTTATATAGATACCATTGTAGTCATGTACACATTGATCAAGTTCTCCTTCGGTACAAAAACAATTATTTATTAGCAGAGTGTTACTGACTACTATAGAATACTGAAACATGATTCAGATCATATAACGTTTCTCCACTGTAAACCACATTATTGTAACGCAGAATTATTGTCAGCGTAGGACAATGTCATAATCTACTTAAGAAATCATCAGTTCGAAACTTAAATTTTATAAGGAAATTGTAGAATTTTTCCAGTGTAGTTTACACAATTTAACTTTTGCTAACTTGAGGGGAAACACATTTTATACAATGAATAAATTTAATTGAAATTCCAATATTTCAATCTAGAGAATATGAAATGAAAAATTATAATACCTTTATTAAAGAGGCGGAGTTAGGGTTATCAAGCCCTCTTACCAGGCAACCTCATATTGTATGTATACATTACATTTGCAATAATTGAATACAGTCACATCTAAACTGTTAACATACTTATATTTTAACAATATAACTTAATGATCTAATTCTTAAAGAAAGATAAAGAAAAGAAGCTAGCAGTGTAATAGAGAAAATAAAAAGAACGATAACACATTCAACCGCTCCAAACACACTGTAAGAACCACCGCCCGTCACCCCCACAGCCCCCCCCCCCAATAGCTGCCCACAGTCCCCCCCCAAGTCCCTAACCCTCGCTCCGAAGCAAGTACGACCCTTAATAACATCAGTGTTCTAATATCATCAGGGAGAGCACTCCAAAGGCGACAAGCCTGAAACAAAATTGTTTCATATTAACAACATTGATTGTTGATCTATGAATTATTGGAATTGATGGTAAAGTGGCTCCCTTTCTAGTTGTCGTTCACTGATATCAGAGATAAAATTGAAGTGATCGGACAGATAAATAGGAGTTTTAGTTTTGATAATTGAATTAATAATGGAAAGAATATGGAATAAGCGTAGTTCTTAGAGATTCATGGTGATAAATGCTGAAAAATTGTGAAACGTTCTCATGACATCTGAGATTGAAAATAAAACTAATACAGTAATTATGTGCAAGCTGAAGTCTGTCCGATTGCTCAACAGTCAAATCACTGGTCAAAACGCCATTGTAGGTACAGTGTGGAAATATGTGTTTTAACCAGCATCACCTTAATATTGAATGGCAAATAGAAATTAATCTTCTTAAAAGTATGGATGCCAGCAGAGACTTTGTTACATATCATTGTAACATGGTCAGCCCATTTCAGGCTTGTATTCATAGTCAGTCTATGTTGTTTAGCCCAAAAGTTAATAGCATCTATATCGAAGTTGAGTATTAACACAGACGTGTCTAGTTCGTTAAAGTGAACAGTGAACACGAAAGAAGAACAAGCGTCATATTACATCAAATAAATTTCAACTTCGACTCACCAATACAAATTTTTGGTCCATCACCGAAGGGCAAGAACGTAGAACTCGGTTTGAAGTTGTTGCCCTCGAAACTCTCAGGGTCGAACTGGGAAGGATCAGGATAGTACTGGGGATCTTGGTGTAGGGCGGCCACAGGGACGACTACCAACGTTCCCTCCTCTATGATGCAGTGCGGGCAGCATCGGGTACATCCTCTGTGACTCTGGACAAAACGTTAGTAATCGGTTGAGGTAAACCGATTTCTGTGAATGCTGAAGGTGATTTGGTTGCTAACTGACCTTGGATGACCTGATCCAGATATGTCATGTCCTTGAGAGCCTCGAAGGACCACCCTTCGTGTTTGGACAATATAGAGTCCAACTCGTGTTGAACTTTGTCTTGAAGCTCTGGATGCCTCGACAGCTCGAACAGAACAAACCCGATGGTTCGCGCGACCGTTTCTGAGCCGCCAGTCAGGAAGGTGAGAGTGTTGGAAGCGATCGTCTCATCAGTGAACACTTTCACAACATAAAATATTCAAGTTTTGTCATACGAATTTCACATTTTTCAATAGGATATAATTTTTAAATGTTAAAATGTTTCTTATGCCTTATAAACGATGTACATGATAAAATAGCTCCGGACCACCATAGTGTTATGAACCTCCACATTGGTAGCTCTAAGATTGGAAGGGCAATTGATCAATCGTTTTCATCCAACCAAAGATTTATTCGCATTTTGATTACTGAGTTATTATTCTAAAAATACACTCTCACGTTAAAATGTTGTACTCATTATGTTTAATTCTTATAACCGGAGTAATTAAGTGGTAAATCGTTAAACCAATTTTGAGGTAACCTATGAAACCACAGCCACAGCACATAGTGTTAGTTATCGTTATGATCAGTGTGTATCAAAATTAATAACGGTAATGAAAAAGTGTTTCTTTTTCACTTCGTTATTTAAAGTAGTGGATAAAAAAATGAAATTTTTGGGTTTGTATTTACTAAGAAAAATACTACTCAAAATAGTTTTTTGAGTCACGCATTCATGTTGCGTCCTAAAAATATATAATTGAAACTATAATATTTGTTACCTTTACAGCTGATGTTTGTGTGGCTGTAAAATAAAAATTGTTCATGAGATTTTACTGTTCTACGAACTTTGAAATATTCAATGGTTGGGATCTTTTTATGTTTGAGAACAGTTTTTGTTACATACTTTTACGGTACGTTTTATGAATTCAGGAAATTGTAATTGGATAGGAAAATGTTTTTCTACAATTGGAACATTTTTTCTATTGAGAAAATGCTGTTTGGTAATTTTACAAGGAGCGATAGCTATTGAAGCATTAGGAGTTATTGGGCCCAAATAAAGTCTATTTAATATTATGCACATGGAAGATTCACGAGTAAGAATTGTATGTTTTTCTTTAAACAAAATAATTTGCTAGGAAAAACTAGAGAAAAATGTTTTCCTAAAATATAAAATTATATTTTATCTAAAGAAATATAATTTTGTACAGCCTTATGATTAATGCACGTTAATAAACCTTTTACTCCCTGAAGTACTACATTCTCTATAACGTGTACTCTCTTACCTCACGTACTGTAACGCATTCACATTTTCTCTTCAGCCGTAGTTTGGACCAGGATATAAAATTGTCTTAATTTCCTTTTGGAAATTACTGTAATTTCCTGTGGAAGAAAAACGTGTCAATTTTTTTTCTTTAGCAAAGATGTATTAAACGGTCGTGACTTTATAATTGTTTATAAAATAGCGCCTCCATCAATATCGAAGCGGGTAGTATTCTAAAACAACCCCCCCCCCAATCCTTTGTCTGCTTATATTGTTATAATATACGTTTATTGTACACTGTTATGTTAGTGTAGGAGCCGAGTCTAATTTGTCCTTTCGAAGCACATAATCTGGATTATCTTGAAATCTATAGATAAATGTACCACAAGAAAGAAACCGTACGTCAGCCGTGGAAGTCGAAATGGTTAAAGAAGTGATACGGTTATTTTTTCACAGATATAATTTTTCCTAGATCTATACTGGTTACGGTTATAACCGATCGTCATACACAGACATAATAGTTTTATCACTGTTAACTAAAAAAGACTGTTATCACTTCAAGGGACTTTATACGGTTAGCTGATGATGCTGACTTGACATTAAAGTATAATTAACGTGCCTGGCAGTTAAGCTAAGAAAAGTATCATACACAGACATAATAGTTATATCACTGTTAACTAAAAAAGATACCTATACTGTTGTCACTTCAAGGGACTTTATACGGTTAGCTGATGATGCTGACTTGACATCAAAGTATAATTACGTGCCTGGCAGTTAAGCTAAGAAAAGTATCATACACAGACATAATAGTTATATCACTGTTAACTAAAAAGATACCTATACAGTTGTCACTTAAAGGGACTTTATACGGTTAGCTGATGATGCTGATTGAAATTAAAGTATAATTACGTGCCTGGCAGTTAAGCTAAGAAAAGTAAGACTTGAGACAGGAACTATTACTTCACATATTAACCCTTTCAAATATCCCTCCAACTCGACCCCCTCCAAAACTAGCGCGGCTGACCATTAATTTCTTTTTCAGAAGAATTTCCTCTATAATTTAAAGAAAACTAGGTTATGTGTTTATGCAGTGGCTCTCGGCTCTTGGATGATGTAGTATAACGTTTGTCGTTCGGAATTGTAATCATCCATTCACAAATGTGTTTTTCTTTCCAATACGAAAGGTTATTTCAAACTCACTGTCAACTAGTAGCCTATGTCTTATTCTCACATTCTTAACCCTACTTGTTTTGTTACTATTAACCAACGGTTCGGTACTTTGGACTAGATGAAATAACCAATGAGTGACAACTTACATTTCTCGTTTGTATTTATTGACTTGTCATCATCCTATTCCGCATATTTCAACTGGTCAATGACTGCATCATCCTCATGAACGTGAGAAAGCATCTTTTCATCCTCTCCTTGCTCTTTGAGTGATAACAGCATTTGAAAGTAATCGTTCCTTTTGATATTGTTCTCTTTACGGCATTTGATGGTAGCCCGGGTCATATCCATTAAGTATTCTGTTGTCCCACTGGGAAACATGGTTATGTTGAAAAAGTCAGCTATTTTTGGCGCTATTGTTATTAGGGTGAATTTTAAAAATCGCAGAGGGGAACCGGAAAACGATTTCTCTATAATTGACTTGAACTTTTTGAAGTCAGGACCGTCTGGTCGGAACTGGACTCCAAAAGCACAACTTGCGATCACGTCCAAAGTGAACTCAAAGAGAACATTTGCGGGATCCATTCCTTCAACGTCAACAGATGAAACCTCTTCTATCTTTGTGACCAAGTATTCACCACATTTGGAGATCTGCTCGAACATACCTCTCAGTTTCCCTGTTGTAAAGGTAGGCGTCAACTTGTGACGTAGTGTCCCCCACTCACTTCCTCTTAATCCAAAAAGGTTTCTAGAGAAGAGGTGTTTTTTAAGTGGTGCCGTTCCTCTGTCTTGAAAATGCGTGAAATCTTTCACCAAAACCCTGTTTATTAAGCTCCGATCTCGCAGCATAAGAACGAGCTTTTTGAATTGGAACAGTCCTACAAACTTTTCTTCGGGAAATTGATTGTAAATCTCCTTAACCGTGTCGGCTTGTGATTGTTTGTTCATGAAGGTACCTAAAAACAATCCTTTATTGACGTTGGCCACGCCTCTTTTGTCCCGGTAGTCATCATTGTTTGTGATGTGCCAGTACAGAAGGCACAGAACAGACATGAGAGCTAATAGAACGTCCATCAGCAGAGAACCGGTGACAATAGCCATCACCACGCTGAAACCTGAAAGCCAACAATCAGTTATAAATTACCTATTCTTTCTTTCAATTTTGTACCTGACTGATAACTTTAATACAAATAAAATTCCCTTTTTTAATGTCTTTGAATCGATTTATAATTTAAGAAGTTCTTTTTATAGGAATTCACTAAGACTCTTATAAAATAAAATATATTTGTGAGATAAAAGAAATTTTTATTTTTATTATATTTTTCAAATTTTTCTGAATTGAAAGATTTAAGTTGACTATAATAATAATGAGAACCCAGTTTTGTTAAAAAGTGTTAATATGAGCAATAATGATTTTTATGTGATTGATTTAAACAAAAGAATTGCTGTGTGTTAACTAATACCTGTATAGGCACAGTATGATAGCTTATGTTTTTATAATATTTGTTATATATTTAAACAGTTTACTAAGATGCCATAAGCCGTACTAGTATTTCCAAAAAACCACTGATTTGGAGATTTACATACTTACATACGTGTTATACCAAAACAATAGAAAAGCTTTACATATTTTTCAAAATAATTCAAATTATATTGTAAAATACAAATGTTCTTTACTGCAGTTTGACAATTTTAGCAAGTCTCAATGTAGATAAAACGAGATACAATCAATAATAAAATAAAATTAGTAGTATGATAATACCACTCGCTCCCACATTCATTCCACGGGTTAGACACAACTACCATGCTCTCAACCCAATATCATAATTTCTCAGCAACAGAGTTAAAGTTCAATGTACTGATTCAGCAGTTTGGCAGGAACTCGTAAACAGAATAAACGACCACCGACACTAGAAGTTCTCTTAATCGATCCCTTAAATGATTCTCACTTACCAATTCCTTAACCCACTCTGAAAGCTTATTGATTAACTTGATACCAACATAAGAGGGAAGTTGCTCAAAAGTAAAAGTTCTTTGAGATTGAGTTCCCAGCTTGTCCCTGCTTCTAGAACTGTATTCATGGACATCAACGCCCTGAGTCAACACATATATGTATGGACCATACAGGACCATTTCCAGAATGCAGAGACAGGGTAAAGTCAGCAATCCCAAACTCCCGAAGGCATTGATATACGACTCTCCGGAATTTAGTTTGGCAGTGATTTTTTCTGACTTTTGGTGTTTAAAGGTATTTTGCACATCCGCTCCACAACCTTATTCCATAAGAATAGTGTGTATATACAAGACCAAAATAGACCATTTTAAAGACTTCTAATTTGCAAAACATTGCCAAGTTACGCAAGCAAGATAGCCTTAGCTACTCTAGAACGAAATAAATCAACATGATCACTCTAGGTGAGCCCTCTTTCGATATGAATTTCCATGAATTTAGTAGAACTAACATCCTCCAGCAGAGAGTTGTCCCAAAATACCCCACTTTATTCCTAGCGCAAACTAAAGTAATGAAGTAGGATTTTATTATTGGTTGCAATATTCTTTTAGCAAAGAGTTGAATGAATGAGTTTATTTGCACAACAGTTATGTTTTCCAGGTTTTTACTCGAAGCGAGTCGTCTCGTCTAGAAACTGAACAAGATATCCACTTTGAATATATCTGCTCAGGTTATTGGCGTAAATCAAAAAGAGAAGTAGACCGAGGACTGATCTCTGATGGACACCAAGATTCATCATTGCTTTCGTTAAATATTCCACTTGAATACATTGAAATGGAAAAAATTGAATTATTTTATATATAACTCTTTTAACTATTGCAACATTATATAACATAATCTAAGGAATAATTACATTAAGATTACCTGAATGGAATTAGAAGACAACAAAAATATTAATTACAACTTGTTTGAGAATCCAGCCACGAGCGTGTGTTGCATTAGAATGGACAGCATTCGAGAAACATAAAACTCTCATTATCTTTCCAAACTCAAGATAAATCTATTATAAGTCAGTATAAATATGTGCATTAATTGGCACTTGAAAACTTGATGTTGATCACCACCTGTACAACCTAATCTTCGTCAGCTACATCGTTATACATGTACATATACTGTATAGTTATATATGTACATTTCAAAAACGACAAATATTGTGGAAGTTTATTATTAATTTTAATTTTTACTTGAGTAGAACACATTTGTTAATAGTTTGTACTATAATATTTAGGGCAATTTGCAGAAATGTTTTTATAGTGTACCAAGGAGTATAAAATTACAAAAAACATTTTAATTAAATTAATATTAGAACAATTCAGCTGATACAAAGAGTTGTGTCTGTTACCTACTTTTTATTTCTTGTTTGAATACATTATTATATTTTATATCCTTTCTGACGACAATTTAGTCGAAAATTAAAGGATTTTTAAGAAGTCTTTTTATTTCTTTTAAGTATATAACCCGGTTCTCACTTGCCGGGTGAGTGCGCTACCACTACACCACAGAGACCTTACTTTTTACGATTCAATTATTTTGTATTTGGCCGTTTCTGTCCCATATATTCACATAACCAAACTTAAACGGCCAAATAAAAATAAATTAATCATAAAAAGTAAGGGTTTCGGGGAAAATGGTTTTATTAAATCAGTTTTAAATGTCTGTGTACATCAAATTGTATAACTAATATTTCGTGTGCATACCGTTGTTCTTTATCAATATTTTAAGTCTTTTGGGCATGCTGTGGGCCAATGTTTCACAGTCTTCTTGGATTTCTTCGTCGTGGTGTCAAACTTTAATTAAAAATGCAATTAGCCCTTGGCGTGTGATTACCTTCTCCTTTATCATTCTTTTCTTAACAATTGACCACACATTTTCAATTCGATTCATTACAGAACTGTTACCTGGCCAAGGAAGCACACTGATGTCTAATCCACTGAAAAATCTTGTTAATGTCTTGGTTTTATGGCATGAAGCACCATGCATAAAAATTAACTCCCCATTTGGAAATCATTCTTTAGTCTGTGGAATTAGCCTTCTTTGCAGCAAGTATTGGTTCTGCCTCAATGTCTTTTCAACTATGTATAGCCTTCCTGGGCTATAGACAGACATCACACTCCACACCATAACCGACGATGGATGCTTCACAAATTGCTAAATACAATTTTTATCAAATTCTGCCGTCGCATTTATTCGTGCATACTGCGAGCTTTCATCGCTGATTAATTGATTCATCTGATGCATACCTGAAAGAGAAAAAATATTGTACTAAAAGTTACATTAAGCTAAGTTTGGTAAAATATTAGACTAGGTTAGATTAAGAAAGACTGATAGGGAAGGACATGAACTGTTTAGAACAAGCTTTCATAACTTAGGTAAACTACAAATACAGAAAAGTTTTTAGATATTTGTGACTTACTTTTTCCCAATCCCCTGTTGTCCAATGGTTTAAGCCTTTAGCCCACTCTAATCACTTCTTTGCCATGGTAGACATGATCTTTTGCTTTATCCTAGGTCTGCGCGTGTTGAGTCTTTCTCTGTTTAACGCGCTTCTCACACTTCTAGGTGAAATATAGGCTCCACTCAGATAAATGAGTCAGTCAGTTGTTTTGTGGTATGTTTCCTGTCTGTTTTAACAATATTCTTCAGTTTCATGACCAATCTATCATTCATTTTGGCTTGTGGGCACATTTGCCAACTCGGTGCGACTGATAAGTTTTGATCACACTTGATCCTACTTAGCCTACTGATTTTTGAGAAATACCCAACCTTTTCGCTATTTCAGTTTGTGAATAACACCTTTCTTCCAAAATAATCTTTACTGAGACTGTTTTCCTAGGAGATAAATCACAATTTTTTTCCAATGACCGTTAAAAAGTGCCCACACACTTGAAGTATTCTTACAATATTATAAGTCACAAAACCACACAGTCTCTGACGGTTTTACAACCTTGAACCACTATTAATACTGTTACTAGCTCATATAGCAAGGAAACCCCACTACACACAGAATACCTAATACTAGATACAGACAGAAGTTGAAGTTTTTTTTTTACTCAAATAAAATCTTGTTGATCCTAATTTTAGTGGCACAGTGATACGATTACTCAATTGATCTGGACTGACCAAGAACAGGGTTTCTTCAATACAAAGCCAGCCCACTGGATAGATTATTTTATTTCCCAAACATACTATGAGTGCAGTATTATTATTGCAGCACTTTACAATATTTATAAATTAACGTTTTAAATGTACCAGAACAAATCTGTTCAGTACAGTAATTTGTAGTAAAACAAGATTGTAAAGAAAGTAGGTGTTCTATGGTGGTTACTCTTTCATTCTCTTGCTCAGTAAAAAATTATTAATTCGTAGATTTTTGAAAAATTAATCCAGAATATCTTACAAATGTTCAAACCTGATATTGTTTCTATTGAAGTTTTTTTTAGAACAAGACACGAATTCCCATTGCATTAAAAGGGTCTGTTTAATCTAAAGACTAACTTGGTTATAACTTATAACTATAAATAAATTGTTTATTTAATTAATGTTTTATTTATAAATTATTGTTGATTTTGGAATGTTTTACCTTCGATCCGCCAGACTGCGCTACAACACGTAATAAAAAGTAAACTGATATTTAACAGCTGTTAATACTTTCAGCTGAAGTTCATCAAAGAGGCAGAAACATTTGTTTACATTTAAAATTTTGAAAATTATTATTGTAAAGTGCTTGATCAGTATTATAATGCAGATTGCATGGAAGAAGTTATTGCCTAATTTTAAATTTAGATTGCACCAATGATCCTATCTAATGCAATACAAATACTATTAAACGCTGTTATAAAACCACCTCATTGTACAAGGCCGTGAATGTTTGCACAAGGAAATCGAATTTGGTTAGATCGAAGCCAAAAGAAAACTATTTATGATCGAAATTGGTTTTTGTTGATAGATTTTCTTGATCGGACCACAAAGCAAACTCCACAATAATACTGGAAATATCTTAGACAGAAAATTAATTTTAACACACCGAATTTGATTCTTTATAACCTAATTAATCTATCAAGATTCATATATATATATATATATATATATATATATATATATATATATATATATATATATATATATATATATATAAATTAATTGTACTGAATAACTTTAACACCTAGCAAAAACCACGAAATATAGAGGCAGGAAATATGGTACATACCTTCATAATGCGCCCGAGAGGCTCACGAAGAAACGACTATCAATTATATGAGGAATGTTTAGAATGTGATAGAAAAAGAATACGTCAATATAGTGTACTGTTTTTCAACAGAAAATTGCGTGCGAAGCCGCGGCTAATATATATATATATATATATATATATATATATATATATATATATATATATTATATATATCTTATATATATAAAAATCTTGAGTCACGATGTATGTTGCCAATAAACTCCAAAACGACTGAACCAATTTCAATCAAATTTCACATGTATCCGTAATTTAGTCTAACTTAGAAGATAGGATAGTTATTATCTGAATTATTCGCTTATGTCGTGAATATAAACGAATAAAATGAAGAAAAGTTTTCAAAGCGCCTGCACATTATAACCTGCAATTACGAGATAGATACGTATATTAAACAGTGAAACACTATTTGAAGGCGCTAAGTTATGATGTATAATTGTCTAAACTAAATTTTTGGTTGAACTTAAAGGTTGAGTGGTAGACCACTTTGTAATAAAATACATTATGCATGTACATCGGGGTTGGAAATATAATTTACTTCAACCAGAAATGCTCATACGCGGGCAAAACTTACGAAAAGCGTGCGAAGCCGCGGGAAACAGCTAGTATATATATATATATATATATATATATATATATATATATATATATATTCTTCCATAGTTGATTATATTATCCAAGATTATTTGCTATCTGATTATATACGATCGTCATCATATGTAGATGTAATAATAATTCCCAAAATAGTTTTAAAGTAAAATTATACATATGTACAGGTTAATATTTTCCAGTTACTTAATATTAACAAACTAAGTTCTTAGTAAATAGTAATATTATTGTTAAGATTAATTTTAAACGTTAAAGAACACCACTAATTAAATAAGAAAAACGTGCTCGAAAACTTTGTATCCACATCACAGCAAGCACTCATAGTGTCAGATCGTCGCAGCAAAAATGGACCGAAACACAAATATTAAACGATTTTCTTAAGTTTTATATAAATCAATCGCGTGCGAACTACAGTAGGTTAGTTTTGACGGTACTTTCGTATTATCCGGAGGCCACTATGTTTTAACAGTTTTTTTACTAGGACACTAAAAACTGCATTATTAGATAGAACAGACTTATTGTGAAAATTAAATATCATTACTCGTATGACGATCGGTTCTTGTTTTCTGCTCCCGAAAGGGAGCGATGTCAATATTAGAAAGAAGCCGCTTTGTCCCTATCTACTATTTGTCATTAGCCTATACATACGTACGTATATAAATATTATAAAATAAATATTTAAAAAAATTATATGTAAAGTAGACATTTACGAGCTCTCATATGATTTTGGCTTAAATTTGAGTACTATCTCGAGGAATGATTTTCTTTTTCCACCAGAAGTGCGGGGTGGCGCCGACGGCCAGTTACATTCCGATCAATAATTTCCCGATTTCAGATCACGAGCCAGATCGTCCAACGTGATCTGACATCGGAAAGGTTCTAATTCATTTTGATGCTCTGTGACGTGAGAAAGGTCAGAATGGACGCCTTTTGACTGCCGCCGAACTGATTCACATAGTATAAAGCTTGGATCTACAAAGCGCTCAAGGAATTTTACGTTTCCTCACAAATGACTAATCTGTGGTAAAGGCGGAAAACAATGAGCGGACATATATTTGTGGTTTAGGTACAGTACTTTTAATTACACACACACCTTTAAATTTGAGAGAAACCCATTAGTGTTGTCGATTCCTAGACAGTGATTTTATTCAAAACAAAACATATTACACTAAAGTTTATTGATTCAGTAAACAAGACCCCACATGCCAGAGTTCCTTTCTTGTTTCTCGTAATTATAAAATAATTTAAGCCAACGTGGATATTTCAGTATGTTAGCATTGTAAAGAGCATGACATTTATTTTTTCGACTCATTTATTCAAGCATATTTCAAAAAGGTCAGAGTATCGACCGCATCATAAAATTTATCTTGACTGCTGGATTCTTTTTCTTCCAAGATCTCTCCTTGGCTGTTGCTTTCCAGGATGGAGTTGTACTGCAAGGAGGTCAACAGCTTAATAGCTTTCAGTAGGGATTTTGGGGGTTCGAGATCCAAAACGATGGAGTTTTTTACTCGTGGCGGAGCGTCCTCAAAAGTCTTCGAAAGTTGCAGAAAGAAATCAGAGACGTTCTGAACTGTCAACGAAGAAAAACTGACTTTTTTGTCTACATCTCTTGGTTCGTCTTCTGAATAAAGAATATCAAGAGCCCTTTCGAGAGAGTATGGAGGATTGAGACTGAGTATCTTCTCACCTTTGATTCTATGTGGAATGTCGTTCAGAACTGTAGAAAGGTACAGAAACATGTCGGAAACGTTCTGCACAGTCATTACAGAAGCGGAGAGACCAAGGTAATGCTCAAAGCTGGACATATTTTTAGGAACATCTTCAGGTTTCTCGAGGTTGGTTCTGAACACACCGCGAACGATGGATGATTGAGAATTAGTGGTCAATTTAGGATTAATCTTAGTTATTTCTCCACTGGATGTCTGCTTACTCATATCGCAGCCTTTTATGATTTCCACATCTCGGTTAGGATTGAGATGAACTTCTAACCGATCTTCATCTGGCCTTGGAGATATATCATCATTAAAATTTTGACCGTCCTCAAGTAAAACCGAAATGAAGCAATCTTGGAAGTACTCCGTTGAGGCTAACATTGCGAGGGTCCTCATCATGGATTGCGGAGGGGACAATGTTGAAAAAGGTCGACTCTTAAGGCTGGGAGGAGCGTGGTTCAGTGAGTCCACCAAATGAGAGAAAGCTGTGCAAATCCTATCTACTCTTAGACAAATATATTTTTCGTCATTAAAAGACGAGTCTGTATCATGTGAGTCGGAACTTTCAATGTTATTTATACAGTCTTCTAAGATTTTCAGAACTTCAAAAGCCAAGAGTTTCCGCTGAACGGAGAAATTTGGATCAGTCTCTACTGAGAAACTAGTCAATTCAATTGTTTTTGTAATGACCTTGACAAGAGCATTTGCTATTTGTTCTACTGTAAAATCAAATTCGTTTGGAAGTTCTAATGTCGTATCCTCTTCATATCTGTTCTCCTCAGAATCACACGTGTGAATTTCCTTACCGTCAACACTAATTTCCTGCATTTCAAATCTTTCATAAGAACTTTTCATTTCTTTTAGGATTTCACTTGCAATAGACTCATCTGAGGACCACCATTTTGCTTTAAAACGGTCTACAAATGATTCCGTTTTCTTTTCTTCATTTTGAAGTGGTATTAAATCTACTGATGTTAGATATTCACTTTCAGGAATAGACTGAGATGAGTTTAAGAGTGTATCCTCATTAACCATATCGTGGGCTTTTCTATTATCCTCAAAAGAACTTTGAATTTCTTTTAAGATATCACTGGCAATAGACTCATCAGACCCCCACCATCTGGCCTTAAAACGGTCCAAAAATGAGTCCGTTTTCTTTTCTTCATCGTGAAGTGAAGTTAAGTCTACTGATGTTAGATATTCACTCTCAGAACTAGTCTGAGATGAGTTTAATATTCCATATTCCATATTCTCTTTAACCGTACTCCGGTCTTTTCTATTATCCACTCCTTCGTATCCTAGATTGGTTTTATCCCGTTCTGCACCAGATTTTATTCTTGTTGGCAAGTCGTTCTCATCTTCTTCAATCAATTCCATTTCACCCTCCTCAATGCTTTCTAAAACTGCATTTTTTAAAATACTACTGTTTATTTTACGTAGAAACATTTCATCCTGAAGATAATCAGACTGTAACAGTTGCATAAGCATTCTTGTCTCTTCGTCAGTTTCTTCACCTCTTTCATCACTGTCTGAGTTACTTCTACTGTCGCAACTTTCAGTGGAACTGGCCGGTAAATTCTCGATAGTATTCACTTCATCAGGAACCTGCTCCTGTTTTAGAATAGTTTTTATTTTGTCTTTCATTCTCAAAATCTCTTCTTCCACCAGTAACGTCATTCTCGACCTGATCTCTTCTATAGGATCGGGTGCCTTACATTTGAAGACGTCGTCATCACAAAAGTCCAAACCGAAAGTTTCTATACTCGTCAGAAAGTTTTTTGCCAGTTCCGACTCGTTTTTTGATTCCAAACGCCCACACCCCTTTAAATTTATTCTGCATCCCTTTTCGCACTCGGAATTCTTGTCGCACTTCTTGTAGTTCTTCTTCAGCGCACTCTTAGCAGCCTGCGGAATTTCCACACAGCTGGAGCTGCTACGCTTCATCAGATGGACGGAGATAACCCTCTCCACTTCCTTTGTAGCTCTCAACATCTCGAGTCTGTTCTGACTCAGAGATCGCCGCAAGTTCTCCAGTTTCAGGTCCAGTTGCTTGAACAACTCTGGCTCGAGACCCGCCTCTACCCGCACCATGTCTCTGATGAGTCGGATCCGCTCTCTGCTCGCCGCACTCAACAATCCTATGCTGGGGGGTGGTGGGATCTCCTCCTCCAGGTCGTTCGAGCACATGCTCTGTAGTACGTTCATCACGAGCTCCTTGAAGTACCGGTCCTTGTAGCTGTAACACATTGCACTCGTATCGTATACACTAGTTCTCTACAGGACAATTAATAATCTCTACTATTATTTTTGAATAGTCTAACTCCTTAATTCTAGTCATTATTATTATCATCTGAAGTAATCTGAATCTTAATCTGGAAGTTTTTGTTGGCCTGAGGCTAGTACCTGGTGGGTTTTAAAACGTCTGTTTTCTTTCACATAATCCATGTACTTCAAAAGCGTGTATGGCAACCAAACAAACTCTTTCCTTTGGAGAGAATCTGAATAAATATGGCAGCGTGAATCTCCAACCATCATCATAAATGTTACAAACTTTTTATTGAATTGAAGTTAAGTTATTTAAATAAAGGGAAATTAGAAACTAAAAAGTATAAGAACCTTTGAGGCGGAGGTGTAGTTCACACAGCACAAGTCCTGTCTATATTAATGCACGGAGCAGGAATTTAGGTGATTTTAATTAGAAACAATTGCAGTCTTGCGGAATGAGGTTTCTGATGAACAACTCTGGACTGACAAGAAAACAAATAAGAAAACACATGTGTAGCTAAAAGGAAGCGAGAGAATTTGATATGTCGTAAATTATTCATCTCTCATTTATCATAAATATAACATAAGTCACTTAGAAATATAATGATAAATTCACTCTTTTAAATAATGTCTTTTGTATGTTAAGATACTTTTATTTTTAGTTGATTTTGTTCATTTTAAATGAATTTTAAGTTCATCCACATCATCATTACGTTCTTAATTCCAATCAACCTAATTTGAAATGTAATGATTATTTAAACTATAAATTTATTTTCCTCTTCCACAATTTGAAAGTTATTCAAAGGAAATGTAACGATTCCTTCACTATCGAAATTCTCTTCACCCAATGTAGTGACGAGTGTCAAGAAGACGAGAAGACTACAAACAAGATTGCAGCATGTGAGGCCGTGAACAACATCATCCTTCTCCTTCATTTGACTGAGAATACTTACATTTCACCACTGCCCTAACATTTCTATTATCTTCTTCAAAACTAGTGCATGGACACAATAAGTTGTCAGAGGTGAGAATGGAATACACAACGCTAAGATAAATAAAACATGTAAGGAAATTTTGATCAAAGGGGATGAAGGAACGTGTGTATAGAAAAGAAGAGGACTTAATAAGTTGGAAGAGAGATGGTCGACAGGTAAAAAGAGTTCACTTTTGTGCCAATCCTATTTTAATAAGTCGTTGTAAATGAATTGTCCAGTTAGTGATAAATTACACATAATAGTTTATCAGTAGCGCAGCTGTTATGCATTGACGTTTATCTAACATGTCATGTAACATATTATACATTTAACAATATGTAGAGTAAAACATTTATTATAATTCTTTAAAGCAGGATTTCTTCTACAGCCTGTCTTAAACCATTAGAAAACGTAGCAACAATGTAACTGAGGAGGACGTTTTAATATTTACTTTTACTTACGACAAACTTGGGCTACCAAGTGATGTAGTAGTGAAAAACTTAGTGATGTTTTTCTTAATAGAAAATATCAACTTTTTACCACACAAGAGAGACAACATGTCCTGATTCAACCATTTTAGATGAGAAATTTCAGATACTTGATGTATAAAGAAAACAAGAATAGAATGTAAAAATAGAACATTGTAAATTCTGTTGAACACGTAAACATTGTAACACACACATTGTAAAACAGTATAATAAGTATTCCGTGTAATAAATGTTAAAAGATTTAAACATGTTTAATAAAATAAAAAATATTCAACATTTGATCTTAATAAATTATTTTAAAGTAGGGTTTGTAAACGTTTAAAACCCGTACAAAAATATTTGCTTTCAAAGTGTTTGATGTCATTGAGTAAATAATATTGAGTTACAATATATATTCCCGCCAAAATTTATGTTACAACCTTTTCATTGATGTACCCAAATACAGAGATTAAAATTTTGTAGATGATCCACCTATTATTTTTGAAGTTGTTACAAACATGTGTCATTTATATTAAAAGAACGTTCATGTGGTTATTATTTGAAATGTATACATACTTTTTTCACCACTATCAGCTGTTCTTTGCTTATACTGTTTTAGTGGTTGTATAAAAAACTGTGTAATAAATAACGTCCCTCATTTTATTGTTATCATTACTCTAAATATGATTAATTAAATTTGCGTTCTTGATTCTTATTAAAACATTTAATCTTCTTGTGTATGTTTTTAAAGCAAATAGTTTTTTTAAGTCATATATTATTAAAAATGTGTCTCTTCCTGAATCTATACCTCATGTACGTACTGTAAAGGTTCACATTTTTATCTATACCCGTTTTTATTTGGTCCTGGTTACAAATTTGTACAAATGTCATACTAGAAGACCTGCAATTCCTCGTAGAATGACTAAAAAAATCTTTTTTTCCTTGAGAGAAGTTACTTTAAAGAGCCATAACTTGAAAACATCTTAATGAAAAGCGATTACACTGCCTTAGCTGTCATTATATAATATCCCAACGCCTATTAAATATATTTCCAGTACACTAACATTACGGTGTTCAATACGTTTCTTCAAATAACACGTAATGTAACGTTTACGTACTCACCAGACTGAAGTAGCAGAATTTGCTTCCAGGAACTTGTGTCTTGAGAAGCCCAAGGAAGGTTCCTTGATAAGTCTGGGGTTGATTTTGCCCTCTTCGTACACGTGCACAAGTTTCTCGATCAGCCCTCTAACATACCTCTGCATT
The DNA here is from genome assembly GCF_021130785.1 of Homalodisca vitripennis. NCBI lineage: Eukaryota > Metazoa > Arthropoda > Insecta > Hemiptera > Cicadellidae > Homalodisca > Homalodisca vitripennis. The sequence goes on from NC_060208.1 coordinate 201,662,694, forward strand.
AAGTTATATTTGTCTACATACATCAATCATTACAACTTCAGGAAACGTTAATAAACGAAGAGAGAAAGGAGATCAGTTGCGTACTAATTGGCCTGTTTAAGATTTGAAAATGTTTCAAGACCTCTTGTAACACAAGAACTAAACATGAATAGATTAGGCATCTCAATACACCTGCAACCGATTGACAGCTGAAACCGATTCTATCCTACTCTAATAAATTCTCTACATCGTATCGTAATCTCTGTGCAAAAAAAGAAATTTTCTTAAACTGACAACAAAACTAATAGTAGTAAAGCTTAAAACTGATTTTACACACAAACAGTTTCAATCATTTTTACTAGCGATGATGTAATTTTTCAACTCAGTTATGTCAAGATCGTAATTTGGTTTTTGTTCAATCGATATTGAATTTAATTGAATATGGGATTCCTCAAAATTTAATTTTAGGGCCACGATCGTTCTTTTTCGTAGTAAAGGACTGCATGGAATTGTTTCTGATAATTTATTTCTATATATTTGCAAAAGTAAATATAAGACAGAGGCAGATGCTTCTCATGAATACGATACAATTTATCACTGTAAAGGAAAAATCCACCAGAGATAGAAGCACTGACGTTGATTGTTTAGGTGAGATATAAAATTGTAACTTACCTACCTAATCAATACCTCATAAATTAAACTGTCAATAATTAGTTGAGCGTTAGCGAAGCCTACCACGTGTGAGGCTGGATAAATTGTATTAGTTTGTCTGTCCGCATGATATCTCGTAAATAACTAACCTATAGACCTGATAATGTCCATGGATTTCTACATGGACAAGAATGAGTGTTACTTGCTTCAATATATTATAAGTTTAACCTGTAAGTATGAGAGTAATTTTCATAATTCAGCACGAAAAGGTTGTTTTTTTTATTTAATATTTTACTCAACTTTTCCTGATCCTTAATAAATGGATTAAGTTATCCATATGTTTAGTCGCTTGTACCTCTATTTAAAAAACAATACAAGTTTCTTGGAATCTTGTAATATATTTTCAGTAGCATCAAGACGTTTTAGTTTTACTATTAAAATTGTCTGAGATTAAAATCGGATTACAATCAAAACAAGACCTTGTGCCAGTAACTTCCGGTCAGTCAGAGACGTCATGTCTAAAGTTGGGAAATTAATAACTAGTCCAGAAATACATTTCTGGTGTAACCCGTTCATCATCATCAATAAATGTCCGACTGTTCTTGGTAGCACTATGTGGTTTATTTATGCACTCGTTCAGTCCAAACCGTTCCGAGCAGTTTAAAATTTACATCGTTTCTACATCAGAGACACCTATAAATAAGTGAAGTGGTAGTCTCATTGTCTCATCAGGAACAATTACGATGTGATAGACACGATCTCTAACCACAGTAGTCTAACCGAGTTTTCTACACATAAACGTAGCTATGGTAGAAAGGGTTGACTCAATTGAATTTTGAGTTTAGCTCCAGTTCACCTTCCTTTTATTTCAATGTCTGGTATTTGACATTGTCTCAGACTTGACTCCTGGAATCTGGAGTCATTTAGATGTTCAACATGTAGTAGACATCAACATCACTTACCTTGTAGACTGAAAGAACCCCTGGGAGTACTTCGGGTCGTTAACTTCGGTTCCCAGAGAAGTCTGAAACTCTTTGGTCAGCAGAGACTCCAGCGAACGCACACCGACCGATCCCGAAGAGGTGGCGAGACCGATAATCGACTCCGAAAGCTTGTCGAACTTAGTGTTCAGATGGAGGTTCTTCTCTGACAGAGTGGCCGGAGGGTCTTTGGAGTCCAAGATCTGGCAGGATCTCCCGGGAGGTACTTGAGACTCCTGGTTTTTCGAATCTGTTTGGTTTTTCACGATTCCAGGTTTCGCGTACACCGGTAGTAACTTTTCAGAAGAATGCTTTGTGCAGCATTTGCCGTGGTAGTGTCCGCTTACCAGCGGGCTGTCTATCTTCGAGGAGACTTTGTTGTAATACTTGCTGATAACTGACAACGGTGTCTTGGCTCCTCTTGTGGAGGTGTATGTCGATTTAGAGTTTGGTCGGTTGCTCATATTCCACAATCATAAGGATAAATATTAAGATTGATTTATTACTATCGACGACTTAGTACAAGAATTTAGATACTATCAAATTGTCAACAATATATGAAATGTGTGACGAGACTGTTGTGTTCGTTTAAAGGTTAGCACATATTTTAAAACATTGTTATGCATGATGCACTACAAAAAAAACAACATCTGTTTCATAGTTAAACAAAAAGTATGATGAAATAAAAGCAATAAAGACAGCGCACGAAGTACGCTCTCTTTACTCCACCTAGTTGTGACCCGATACCAGTGCCCTGAGAACTAAAAACCTGCATTGCACTAAATCTTAGCGTTTCTTTCAACAAATTAATTTTTTTAAAGTCCGATATACTTCTTAAACAATAACATTATAGGTTATTAAGAGGCGATGTAGTTTTCGGCCTTGAGTTTTTTCCCATAAAACAACATTGAATCTTACGCACAGTTACGGCTTTATTTTTATCATAGCAGTATAAGAGGCGTTTCATTTTAAAGATAAAATAGTAAGCATTCAAATGTATTTTTGTTTGTGAATTTGTTTTGTAAAATATATACTTTTTTAATACTCAAACAATGAAGTACAAAAAGCTTGAAAATTTTCTGATTAACATTTAAAAATATACGACAAAATTTTAAGGCGTATTAATTAAATCTTGTAAAATGAGACATCTTCAAAGGTCATAAAAGTGCAACATTGCTCTTATAGGGGTTATAATCACGACAGCCCGTCTATTGGACAGTCTCACGTTCAAATATGGCTGTAGAATTTATTATTAACAGGCACAAAATAGTTTTAACGAACACGTTACCTTAATAATAATGTTACGTGTTTAAACGTGGTACGTTACAACGTACCAAAGATCAACATATATTATGTTACTACCAAAGAAATTACCAAGTTAATTTTTTATTGTATATTTTCTATACAAAACTCATATCCTCAACTTTATGAACCCTAAATGAGAGAATGGGTTTTAATTTGTGTTATTATACAAAAATTCAATACTTTGACTTACTATAAGTAAATGAATACATTTATAGTGTAATATATTTGAACTGCTTATAAATGCTTAGATTTTAACATACCAACTATTGACATATATTATGTTACTAAGACAAAAAACGCCAAGTTAATTTTTCATGGTATAACTATATTAACGAAACAAAGATTAAAACATTCTAGATTTTTATTTGAATTATGGAAATAACCACTTACATTAGAAAATACCATAGATTTACTTATACCAGTTGTCTTAAAAGTCCCACCCTCGTTATTAACTTTCTTGTGAATAGAGATTGAGTGATTTACTTGGGGGAATGTTTATATATGTCCAACTGAGATTTTGATGTATGAACATTTTTTTATTTCCCTCCCCCAAAATTGGGGTTTTTTTAAGGAGTAAGTCAAAAGTTTTAAACAGGAACCCCTAGCAAGTGACATATCATTTTTAAGGTATTATAAAAAGAAGAATAATGTTGATAGCTAGAGGTCTCTATTGCTACTCTATCAAAGTTGATGGCCAGCAAAAGTTTAAATGTTTTTATAAACCCCCTACAGTTTAAGTTATATTTAAAGTTAGTGTAAGGCAGATAAACATTCACTCACTAGTTATTTAGAGAACTTACGACACAAAATAATAAATCAAATTACTACAAAAATCAACAACCATGAATAAAACAGGATATATTATGTTTTGTTTTATCTGACCGAAGCCCATTAGGAAGTCCTGGGAATACCAATAGCTGGTTTTGCCATGTCATCTCTTATTGGTTACCATTTAGTGTGTGAAAAACATTCAGTCAAGTTACTTGCTAATTCAAAGTATTGATTTACCTCCAAAACATCCCATTTTTGGGAGGGGGAGTCAAAACTTTTCCTACATCAAGAAAATTCTCAGTTGGTCATATAAACATCTCCAAAGTAATATCACTCGATCTCTGTTCATAAGAAAGTTAATAGGGATGGTGGGGGGGGGGCTTTTAAGGTGCTTGTATTATGTTACTACCGTAGAAATATCCAAGGAGGATTTTCATAATATATTTTAAACTACATACTTCTCATTATTAATACGTTACTGTGTGCTGAAACCACTCCAATGTGGAGGAGTGCTAGAGTAAATCCACCCCTGTCATCCACATTGCGTGTCAACTGCTTGTTCGCTCTGTCCGTCGTCAAGACCTACCAATTTTGGCAAATACCAGAATAATTTACCCAATTATAGCTTAGGTTACATATTGACTAAAACAAAAAGTAAAGAATGTCTTATTTTACCAGGCGAAGTTAGGGCTAAGAAGCCCTCTCTAACACTTAACCTGGGGACCAACGGCTTAAAGGTGACTTCCGAACCACCACAAATGGCCGGGCAGGCGGGCCGCTTGCAAGGACAGGATCGCTCAGAAGTCACCCAGCCAAGCGGCGGCCACGCTCGACGTTGCTTGATCTGGTTATCTTGCGATAACCGCCGTACCCGCTACACTGCGCCATTGACTAGCCATAATAAAATAAAACTTATATTTTGTAGTAATTAGATAGCACCTTTGTCTTCATAATCTGCATTTAATATTTAAAAAATGTGAATGTAAACAAACGTCTGCCTCCTTGGCGAACTTAAGCTGAAAGTGTCCACAGCTGTTTAGTATCAGTTAAATTTGGATTAGGGGACCTAAATATTGTAATATTTTTTCCCAAATTCTTAAATATTTTAAACTACTCCTATTTTTCTCTTTATCAAAAACTTCCTCGGACTTCGATGTTAAAAAAAATTAGCCAAATGGATCCAGCGCTAAGATTAGCGCTTTGCAACAGGTTTAGCCATTTGTTTTTATTTATAAGATGACAAGTATACTAAATATACTTGCAATACCAACACGTTGGAGTATTTAAGTACAGACATTGTTATTAAATGAACGGCGATTTCCTTTGGGTGTAATATATCACTAGAAACGTAGTATTGGAAAACATATCATACACAAGTTTGAATGGATGGATGGGTGCAGGTTTTTCCTCCCATCATTAAAGGTACTGAGGAGTTTAAAGTCAGTTTTTGAGTACAATTATTTCAGCCCTAGTATAATAAATAATACTACCTATTACATTTTGAGAAATAAAACTAATCGGCTCCAATAAATTGTAATCTATCTAGGTATAAAAGTATTATCAAGAGGTCATTATTTTTGGAAGGGTTTCCCTACCGGGAAGCTAAAAAACTACATTGTTAGAAATAACAGACTTTATATGACTTACTGTGAAAATTGCGTGTCATTATGACGTTCAGTTCATGTTTTATGTAGGTACGGAGGCCATTCTGTCTCTATCTCCTACTTATTATTACGCGATATAAGAAGGTTTAGATCAGGTTATCATAAATATGATATTAGCAGTTCCAAAGTTAAAGATAACCTTTACGAGCACTCACGTGACCTGAGCTGCAATACACTATCTACAGGGACATTTTTCTTTTTTCTCCAAGAATGCGGGTGGCACAAGCCAGGGGCATTTCCGATCGGCACCTTCTCGACCTCAGACCTCATAAGGCAACATCAATTGTTTTTTTCAATGCCCATGACTAATAATCCTGGGGCAGTTTCGATGTTTTGTGGGGCAGTTTTGTTGTTTATAGCATAACTAGTTGTTTCCCGCGGCTTTGCACGCTTTAAGTAAGCTTTACCCGTATATGATCACTTCTGGTTCAATTTAATTATATTTCAAATGGTGATTTAGAGTTTTTCTTCCTGGCACAATCAATAAAATATGTCATATGTACTTATTATAAAGTGGTCTAACACTCAAGCTTTAATTTAAATCTGAAGACAAATATAGATCATAACTCAGCCTTCAATTGGGGTTTGGCTATTTAATATATGTAACTGTTTCGTAATTGCAGTTTTTTTGCCTGGTGCTGATTCTATCTCTAGTTTCATAGTAAAAAATATCTCATCACATATAGTTCCAGTTCTAACATATATTTTTAATAAAAGTTTGAGTGAGGGGGTGTTTCCTGAAAAACTAAAAATTGCCAAAATTGTGCCTGTGTTTAAGAAAGGACAAAGTACGTCCATCGAAAACTATAGACCAATATCATTACTTTCAGTTTTCTCAAAATTATTAGAAAAAATCGTTAAATCAAGACTTATGCCATTTTTAGACCATTATAACTTTATAGCTTCAACACAATTTGGTTTTAGAGAGGGAATGAACACGGAAATGGCTCTACAAAATTTTATATCGCAAATTCAATTAAATTTGAATAATCCAAAAAGTTCCAAAGCATCAGGTTTGTTTTTGGATATCAGCAAGGCCTTTGACACAGTCAACCATGAGCTGTTACTAAAAAAGCTGGATAGGGCGGGAGTGCGTGGTGTAGCTCATGAGTGGTTCAGATCATACCTCCGTGAGCGGAAACAGTTTGTTTGTATTGGTGGCTATGAAAGCTCGACTAGCACAATTATGTGCGGTGTGCCACAAGGATCTGTTTTGGGTCCCATATTATTTTTAATTTTTATTAATGATCTTTATAGAGGCCCCTTTTATGGTAAACTAACTGGGTTCGCTGATGATACAGCTTTATCTTATAGTGCCCCAACTGAACTACTTCTATGGAATTATATACAACAAGATCTATACTATCTTCGATTATGGTTTAGTAACAATGGACATGCATTAAATGCTCAGAAATCACTATATATAAATTTTTCATTAACTCAAACTTTCAATTATGATGAACCTTTGAAGTACCATAATTTGAGTTGTCAACAGAATCAATGTGATTGTGTCACCCTTACTCAGGGCAACACTGTGAAGTACTTGGGACTCCACATTGATGAAAACCTTCTTTGGAAAGTACATATAAAAACAATTAGAACATATTTACTTGTATTTCTTAGAAAATTTTATTTTATTAGACAACTTTGTCATGACAATGTATTAATAAAAATGTATTTTGCATTTGTTCATTCTAAATTAAACTATGGTCTGTCATGCTGGGGCAGTACATTTAAATCACATTTAAAGAAAATTACAAGTATTCAAAAATCATTCATTAGAATTATTTTTCGGAAAAATAGACGTGAACATGCTTTTCCATTGTTTTTTAGGCTAAGAATACTTCCACTGCGTCATCTATATGTTTTTAAAGTGCTATGGTTATTTTTCCAAATTAGTGGTAATCCAGGAGTCACTATTGATCTGCAAACAACTCTTGGAGATTATATTACCAGGCAGATCGGCATGATCAGGCCACCGAGAGTTAATAGCTCTTTGCTACAGAAGTCTTTTATATACCTCGGACCCAAGTTTTACAACAGTTTACCTGTTTATATTAAAAACTCACCCACAATGAATACCTTAAAAATCCGTGTCAAGGATTGGCTCTTGAATCATGATACTAATCAATTGGAACAATTGTTTGCTGTATTAAACTAGTTAATAACTACACTTTTCTTAAACAATAATATAATAACCAAACAGGTAAGATAATATGTCCCTCTAAAGAATAAGTAAAAAATCTATTTAAAAAAATAAAGTTATAAACAAATTTACTTTTGCGTAAATTATTTTTGCCTCAAATGTACAGTAGTTGCCTCAAGACAGATAATAGATACAGTAATGATATTACATGTGATAGCTTATGTTTTCATATTGGATGTGTGGATATGTGTGTGTGTGTGTGTGTGTGTGTGTGTGTGTGTGTGTGTGTGTGTGTGTGTGTTTGGTTAACAGGAGACAACAGTAAAATTCCAAATTGAAAATATAAAATACTGGTAACTCCCACGCAAAATCAGAAGAGTTTATCTTCTCTTGCGTGTGTATTTATTCTCTCAGCAGTTCTGCATCAGCTTATATTTCTGTTTTGTTTAATAATTTCTATTATAACATTTGTTTTCAATAATAGAAAAACACATCCTAATTAGTTAACACGTTGTTTGATCAAACACTAGGTATAGAAGTATAATATTGTTGTTGTTTTGTTACAATTAATTGATTGTGAAGAGAGAATAAACGTTTCATTTCATTTCATTTTTCATTTTTTTAATGTACAGGCGGTTTTAAAACTATTACCTTTTGCAGTGCCGCCTAGTGATGAGTTACATCAATGAGCATAGCATATAAACCTTCTCCGTTACAAAATACATACACATACAAATTTTCATAATGATCGGTCAAATAGTTTACGATTCTATAAAGGACAATGAATCTTTGTATGTATAGATTTGAATTAAGGTCACATTATTTGAGATAATAGTCTGTAAGCTGAATATGAGGTTTGATAATAATTAATAATAACATAATTAAACTATAGTGTATTTCTACCTCGTATGTTATAGTAATTTTAATTATTACCAGAATTGATAAAAGTAGTATTGAACATTGTACAAAATGCTCCATCTTTAAGACTAGCTTTAGGTTAAAGCTCTTTAGGGAATTACTGATGAGTTAATTGTAGCATTATGTCCCTTAACATCTCTACATCTTTTTTCTGAGGCTAATTATTGTCAGTATGTGCGTTTATTAGCTCACAAAATACAATACATTACAAAATATATCATGTGTTGTATTTACTAACTATATAAATGGGTAAAATTTAAATAACCTTTGATCATTTACAAAATTAGTATAAAACCTATATTTTATATACTAATACTACATGTTCATTAGTATTAGGTAATAGCTTTAGGGTGGAGTATTTAGGGTTGAACAGCCTTTGTATTTGTAGCATTTTACCTTTTATCATCTTTATCCTGACCTATTATTTGTCAATAGCAAAGGGATATTATCCTGTCAATAATAAACTAAGTAAATATGTTAAACATAATATTAATGAGAAACTCAAAACATTCAAATTTTATTCTATTTATTAGTTGTTATAAGTTGCACTATACAAAAATTGTGTTGATTTGTATTACAAAGCTTCTCAACTATTAAATCAAATGATATAGTTAATTTATCTCTATCTTTTATATATTGACAATGATTAAACATTCTCTTCTTGATATAATTTGTTACAGGGTTAGTAAAATATCCAAAGTAATAGCCAGTGATACTAGAACAATATTTTTAATATCTCACTTGCCAATTCAAATGAAATGTTGTTTCCCGATTTGGTTATCTAAAAAGGAAAAGCCAATTATGTAATAATACATTTATGTAAACTAATTTAAATGTGTATTAGAGCATAATTGATGGGTAAATTGTGGAATTATGTCCATTTCTTTTCTTGATTTAATAATCATGTGAGCTCAAGAAGATGCAAGTTAATTATTTGTCCATATCAAATTAAGGATATATATTTTGTTAACATATAATTGTAGATATATCAAAATCGCTATCTTTAATATTAGCTTACGGTTAAAATAAATTTAGGTGTTCTTTTATAAGATTTATAGGTGGTTAAGGGGATTGTTGCTGTATTAACAACACACAACAACACACACACACACACACACACACACACAGTTGGTTGGGGGGGTGTGTTGTGTTGGAGCATGTTCCTTAACATTTCTTTCTTGAGGCTAATAGTCATCGTGAGCACATCATTATTTGCAGAAAAGTTAATTATTTCTGCATATAAAATTAAGAAAATATTTGTTAACATGTAATTGATATTTTTGTGTATAATAATGTAAAATTAAAATGTATATCCTTATTTTAATTTTAAGGTTAGAGGAAATATGGGTATAGTTACTGAGTTACATATAGCATTATTTGGCTTAAACCTCGTTATTTGAGCTGACAGATGTAAGCTGAAGACAATGTAGCTACAAGGTGGGAAGGGTTGAATCAATGTGAATGTGCAACGTCTGGAAGGTACCAGATTCCAGGAGTCAACATTATTGTTAACAGTTTAACAATGTTTTTCAAGTATTTGTCAACATGTTAAATATAAATTTAGTTTAGATTAATTTTTTTTAGGTTTTTTTTCAACCTTATACTGTATTGACTCTCCCCCTTATTCTATTTGAAAAGATCCTCGCATACGCTAGTGACCCATGAGGACGGGCAGAATAAGGTTTAAGAGGGGATCGGCTTCTACTTAAAAAAAAATTAATAATAAAAAGAAAGAAAGAAAGATTTCCCGGTTCACTAATTAATTTCAAAACAGTATTTTTTCAGCAGCTCTGTAAAACAATTTTAGAAACCTGAAAACTAAATTATTTGGTGTTTGACTTACACAGTGTTTAGTTAATTTAGCTGTGGCGTTCTTGGCATTGTGCGTTTTGCAATTGTTTCTCTATTTTGTAAACAAATACACCTGTAATAGTAAGTAGTAGAAACAAATATGTGTAAATCTTTGATACATTATAATTATTGAATATAAAAGGATAATAAAACTTTGGACATTTGCCATCGTTATATGTTGCAAAAAAGTATAGCATCGATGCTTGGGAAAGATTATACAGTAAAAACCTTACCATTCGACAAAGGAAACACTACTGCAGAGAATTACAGAAACTTTGAATGCTGGCAAATATACAATGCTAAATAAATATCCAACAGATGCATTTGTGCGTGAAACAGCCAAAACCCTTCATAAACACAGAGAACATTTTTCTGGCAAATTCAGATCTAAATAATTAACTCCTCATCATTCCAAAGTCCCACGCACATATGGTCTTCCTAAAATCCACAAACCTGGCATTCCTCTCCGACAATAATTAGTTCCTGGCATTCACCACGTTGGGAAATATCTAAAGTCTAGTTCCCTTGGGTATCCTGACACCTCTTGAAGGAAAAACTGACTTTTTTATTAAAAAGTCTAGACTTTGTTAAGAAGTAAAGTACTAGACTAGGAGGATAGGCTAGTTAGCTTTCACGTTGAGAGTCGATTCACTAATGTATCACTTAATAATTATTCTATAATTTTTGTGACAATTTTTAAATCAATGTCATAGAGCCTTATGTATACCTAAAGAAGAGAGTAGATATCAAACCTCGCAATGTAGTTGATATACCTTTTTTGTAACATATAATGATGGCAAATGTCCGAAATTCTGTTATCCTCTCAATCCTTCCATCATTAATAAAAGATTTTTAACAAAGGAGTGTGTTTAAGTATAATAATTTCAATAAATAAATCTGTAGTTAATAGTAATATTAGGCAACATACATTTAAATTTGTGTAAATTGTAGCATTATGTCCATAAACATCTTTTTGCCGGAGCTATCAGTCATCGTGACCTCGAGGACGAGAGTTACTTACTTCTAGACATCAAATTAAGAAAATATTTGTTAACATTTAATTAATATAATAACGTGAATTAAAAAAAGGTTTGTTTAAGATTAAATTAATGTTGGAGGAAATTTGAGTACAGTTAATGTGTTGTTTATAGCATTATTTACCATAAATTATGTTATTTCAGCTAATAGACATAAGTTGAAAATAACTTTTGTTAATAATATATTTTTTAAACTGTTTAAATATTCCACAAATTGTAAATTCCACTTTTATTAAATAATTTTTAAACTTTTCTACTTTTTCAGTAGTTCTGCATAAAAAGTAATTAAACCTGGAAATAATAAGTATTCTTACATAGGTACCTCTTAATTTAGAAATATTTTAAGTTAATTTAGCAGTGACACTAATATAAAAAGTTTAACTAATTTTTTTCCAATTTAACTGTTCTGAAAAAAAGAATATGCATATATATCCACAGATGTAACAAACTAGCAAGGCATTATTTTATGGAGATTTTCAACTGGAGATAGTTTAACTATATGCAGATTTCAACTATGACTGTATTCAAATTACAAAAACATCTGTACTAATTTTAACCCAGTCTGGCTTGTGAAAACCACGTAGAACATTTTCTAACACTTGCAATAAAATCATTTTATATCTTTGAGATTTTACTTTTTATATTGCATACAAAGTGGCCAAAACCCACTTTGAAGATTTCATTATCAATTTTCATACTGTTTAAAACTCTATTTGAAGGAATAGCTGAACCTGTATCCTGACAAAAAGCTCTGACAATTACTTTTCTTTTTGATTTGGAACAATCAGGAAATATAAGAAAATACAAGACTTGGAAGAAAAAGATATTTATTTTAAAATATAATAAAAAAATTGAAACTAGGTCATCATATTCACAATATTATGTACATCATCCTTATTAATACTCGTACTAAGCCAATATTTTTGTACTTATTTATTATTTAAAATATCTCTTGTAACAAAATCACTTTCTACTAACTAATATCACAAAATAAAGCCGGTGAAATATCTACTTGACAACATGTCCATTTTGACTAGAGAAAACAAAGCCATCTAAGAGAAACTAATGATTGTTTCAAACAATTCTTTATCTTTGAACACAGCAGGAACATAATCATCCTAATATCGTGTTTAAATCCTTAACCATACATTACGATCACACGAGAGTTTGTCGGGAAATAGAGACTGAACTACATTTTTCAAATTAAAGATCAGCGTTTACACATTTTGAATTATGAAATTGCCAAGCGATTGCATGCATCAAACTTCCTATGTACATCATCAAAACAATAATAAAAGAATAACCGAATAGCTAATAATGTATGTATATAACTAAAGGCACAAATAACCAGAAATATTTATTTATGATTGTCAATAAATTATTACTCTTTGGTCTTTAAATAAATAATAAGTAAAACACAGTTTCTATAAATACACTAACATTGATGAAATAAGTATAATAAATAATCACCTGATATATGTTTAAACCAATAAAGTATACAAATATTAATTAACAAAATAAATAGAATTCAACAAATCTGAATAAACAATCACTGGCCCAAAAGTATTAAGTGCACTTCAATGTAAACCAAAATTATTTATGCCTCAGTACGATAATACCTCATTGAAATAGTTAAATACTTTAAAGTCTAAGCTATTCTCATTGTTATTACAAAAGAAAGGTTTTCCAAATCGTATTACTTAAAATAGTAGCAGGATGTTTCTTCATTCTGCACATTACTGTGGTCCAAGTTCAATTCAACTTAAAAAATAATGAACAAAACGTTCTAGAATAATTATTTGCAGTTGTGTTACTCAGCAGTTTTGACTTTGTCTCTCCACATCCACCGACTGTGCTCTATACGCTTGCTGTAGTTTTTTTATTAACATAAGCTACCACAGACATTATGATAAATTTGTAGAAGACTTTAAGTACTGATTTTAGCAGAATAGTACTTTTCTTTTAGACCATCGGCTGAGTTAACCGTGGTTATACCACCAACAGTGTTTTCATAACTAAGCCTCCTGTGACATTATTATGACTGTGCAAGCCTAGAAGTAGAGAAACTCATAAAGAGGAGGAAGCAGATAGTCAAGGAAGAGAAGACACAACTCTTCCAAGAAATTGAACAGTTTTTAATCGCTGTTTGTTTATTACTTATGCCATAATATGTAAATTGTTTTTTTATGATCAAATAAGCAATGGCTATAGAAAATATAGTACTCGTATAATAACTATCTAAGAACAATTTGTTTTAATTTACATTTTTTTAGAAACTGTATTTAATCTTACGACTAAAACCAGACTTGGTTGCAAATATTGTTAAATTAGTCTTGTAAGTTATATTTTAAACATTTATATTTCATTTAAAGTTATGTGAAAGTATAAAGCCTTGAAGTATTAGTTATGGTGATGGTTTTAGATATCAATTGTAGCTATTTATTTAATACTGAGAGAAGATTGTAATTTCATGAGGAATATTATGAAAATTCTTCTGAATGTCAGAAAAACAAGAACATTAATATAAGTAGTTTACATGAATAGTACAAAATGCTTTAAATAATATTAAACGCAAATTTGATGAATAATTTGAGTCAACGGTTATTATTTAGCACTATAAATTATGCACCTATACAATATTTTAAAGTACTTTTACTCCTAAGCCTAATGTTTACATCACTGGACATACAGTCTGGTGTCGTGTTGGTCTCCGTGCGGGCAATGTGTGATGTTACAAAGTTCACAGCCAGATAAGGAATGCTTCACTCTCCACCTCTATTTGATCCCGAGCAGAGTAGCCTGCAGGTCCACGTAGTCTTGGCAGCGCTGAGCCAGGGTCTTCGGTGCAGTTAGGGCCTCCGCCGCGTCACGAAAACTTTCCTCGTTCCGTCTGTAGTACATGATCGCATCCGTCTCCAGCTGGTTGATCTTGTCCGGCCTGATCTCGTCCATCGAGACTATCTCCGTCACGTAAGGGTTGAACCGGTAATACACGTTTGGTGGGAGGAGATCATTCAGACACGTGTGAACAGCTGGAAACAATAAAAACATTATCACGTTGAAGTTGAAGCCATGTTGAAGTTTTTTGGGTGTTCATAGTAATAATGTTTTCTTTGCTACAACACTCAAATGTGAATAAAAAAAATTGTATACAGTGTGGAATGTAGTTAATTTTCAATTTTAAATTGTTGATGGTTCAAACTTTTCTTCTGGTCACTTAACATTTGTGTTATGTGTTTGTAATGTTAAAAATAGGGTAACAATTGTACATCATTTCTGAGCTATTAGCAGATGAGGCAACATTAAAACGCCTCATTATATACTGCAGTTGACCAACAATAGCTGTTGTGTCCCTCACATGATGTTCACATGAGCACCTCCCCCTCCCTAATTGCCATGCCTGTTTGATTTCCACAAATTTAAGTCATGTGAGCTATCCAAACCTACCTTACCTCATCATTATCCCATTCCCTTACTACTCCATAACACATAATCCCTTTTCATCATATCTTTGATTATATTGGTCCCAGTCACAAAACAACTTTCAAAGTAAATGCATATGTGATGATTTTCTTATAAAATAAGATTAATTTAAAAAATTATAATTTGGTATATTAAATATTCAGTATAAGGAGTATATTTCTAACATTAAGTTTTTTTTGTGTGTTGTACTTAAAGTATTTAAATAACATCTATAAAGACCTTATAGACTAAAAGAATACATGTTGGTATATATTTCAGTATTTCTCTGTGACAGATATGTTAAGAGACTGACCCTCAGTGTCGGTGGCGCTGTCCAGGATCTTGTCGAAGGTCTGACGCCAGCTGGTGGGAGACGTGCTGACGGCCTGCTCGGTGCCAGTGTGCGAAGGCATGTGCCGGCCTGTGCCACAAGACACCACACACTGCAGTGCCGCGTCCGGCCACAGCTGCTTGGCTTCGTGGATGGCTAGTGCTGTTGGGTTATTCACTAAAATACCTCCGTCCTGCAAATGTACAAGAAATTACATTCAAATGTGATATTAGTTTTCCTTCCTATTATATTTGTTTAGTAAGGTTAATTTTAATAGTCTTCTCAAGGCCTTTAGTGCAATGTCTAAAGATGGCTGGATATTTTCTCTGAGATTATGTTTTTCTCTTTTACAAATGCTACATAAAATTGCAATGCTATTCTCTGTGAGTGCATAGATATCTAATCTATTATGTTCTAAAATTTAGATTTATTAAACAATTAACTATTAAAAAGCATATAACAAATAGAATCTGAAGTTACAAACGTTTTATATTCAGGAACAATAAGAATCTATGAATAAGTGAGTAACAGTAGTTTTTATTATTTAAAACTATATAACTTTATATTTTAGTTGTGACAGTGTCTACCAATAATTGGCAATTAAGGTGCAACACAACTGATATCAAGAAGTGATAAAACTGTGAATATCGAGTGTCTCCGCTAAATATTCAATCCAGTTTTAAAAGATAGAATAATACAATATAATATAAACGAATAAAGTGTCCAGCACAATCAGACAGGCAGTTTGAGACAGCTTTATTACAAGCAGTGTTCCTCCAAAACATTTTAATCTTTTGCTTTTGTTAATCTCACATTTCACTGTTTTATATGAGAAGACTAATCACTTAACATATAAATGTTTCACTCAGAGCTCTTGTATACTACATTATTAGCACTAAAAAAAATGTACAATGTATTTTATATTAATTTAAATATTATTACCTATCCTATAAAATTTGACCATAATAAATATACTCTGCTACTCTACCATCATTGCTGAATACGGGGAATATGTAAAGTAATGCAAAATTTAGCAATGGAAAAGGTTGCAACAAAAAAGGTGAAAATATGGAGTTGTGATTGGACTGAAATAGTGCTGAATGTGTTAAGCTGAGTGCAATACTGAACAGCAGTGCGAGTGAGTGACAGTGGCCGCTAGTTTACACTTACGTGATGCAGGAGGTTGCCGACTCGGAACTCCTCGAAGATGGTTGGCGCAGCGGCCGATGCTCTGACGGCCTGGAACATGGTGTGGCGACTGCTGCCCTCGTACTGGCTCTGGCGCTCGTACGGCAGCGAGTAGTTGCGGAACACATAGGGAGTCACGCGTGACTTGTTCACCACAGCCGAGATTGCAGACATCTGCGACATGACAGAACACGTCAATATTGCAACATTAAAAGATTACGTTTGACATCATGTGTGTTCGTGTGCAATTATCTTCACGCTGATCTACTCCGGTAATTTCTTTCATCTGATTGAACGGTGAGAAGCAATACAAAGTTGTTAGAACACAAAATTTGAGTCTTAGAGTTACTTTAGCAAAATTTATAATTGGCTTAATGATATTAGACCATCTAAAATTTTTGTGGCTAGAGGTTACAATAAAAAATATTTGTATAAGAAGGTAAAATACAGGTTGTAATTCCAAATAACCTAAACTTTTGTATTAACTTCTTATGTCTTCAATGGGACAAAAATTATGCATACAGCTACATTAATACTTTTAGTGAATTCATAAGAATTCAGCAATATTTCCACACTGTTACTGAGTTATTATTTCACATTTTAACATGTACAGTTACAAAAAAAATGACAGTTTGAGATATAAGAAGCTTAAAACTGAAAAGACCACTCAGTAAATCAATATTTATTAGCTATCAATATCTCCCGACTTAATTCATCAAAAATGAATTTATCAGTTGAATTATTGGTTTGATAAATGCGATAGGTTGTTATATTTGAAGCTGGCGAGACAATCTGATCTGAGTCCAAGGGCCTCACGTGGCTCACACTGTTGTCTGTTGTGAGTTTAGAGCTTATCAACGTATATAAAGATCCCTCCTTCACGCCAGCTGGCAGTTGTGTAGAGTGTGTCATCATCAATATGTCAAAGTTCAATGCATTCTAACCTCTGACCAAATGTTCTGAGAAATAAGGAATACATGTTTGAAAATAGGAAAACCTATTTTATTGTCGTTGTTAATATTTTTAAAAGATAATGCGATTAAAATGTGGATCTTTAATTTACTATTATAAATGTAGTAATAAATACTAAATAATATATCAATATGCAATATAATCAATCCAATCTAGTCTTCTCAGCTTGTGTATTGAGTGAAATAAAAAACCAGAAAAACATATTGTTAGAAGGGATCGTCTTTGGTTCTTGGTTTTACTTTTCATTAGAGTTGTTTTCAACAGAAGTAACACCAGAGGTGCACTGTTCCCTTGTCATACAATGTAGTAACAAACATATGAGTTACATTATTTTATCTATAGGCAGCAAAAACCCTTTAAAATGTTGTTCTCTAAAACACAAAATTTGGATCTGAGCAATAATTAAGGTCTTGATCAGGTATGTAGGAAACTAATTACAAATTACAAAATACAGACCAATGTCTATTTTCCATAACGTTGTTCAAAAAGTAATAAAAATTAAAATAATTTATTACTAAAATTGTTGTTTTACATGATATGACTACCAACCGACACAAGCTAGTCTCACCTTGGGACAGTTGGCTGCCCTGTTGGTCTGCAGCAGGCTGGCGTCCCCGAGGTAGGAGCGCAGCAAATCTTCCCACACAGCTGTGTCGTAGTAGGCGTGGTTCCACACCATCTTCGTTGTTCCCCAGAATGCGCTCTGTGTGAATACTTTAATACTCATCTCCTTATATATCCTCCGTACCTCATCAAGAGTCTTACCAGGTGGAGGTCCTATAACAGATTATAATCAATAATTAATTAATTAGTAGCAGAGTTACTTTTATGTTATTAATCATCAAAGGATAAAAAACCATACAAAAATGTATTATAATTATAAGAAATAAAACCTTCACTTTTAGTATGACATTCTAGAACGTAATTTTATGATTTTCATAAGATTAGTGTAGTTTAGAAACCGGAACTTCATATATTTTGTATCATACATAACGTTTGAAAAATTTCTTTATAGTGTAATTTCAATATATGATTTTAAACGAAAATAACTACCATAAAACTTTTGCACTGAGAATAAATTAGGAAAGAGTACAGCAGGACACAAAATATCATGGGAATTCTTATGCTAATGGCCTTACTATCTTATGGCCTGGCTACTAGCCTGTCTGCGTACAGATTTGTGCAAAAACTACTGACTGATTCTAATCTTCAGCAAGCCAGGGGCTTCTTTTCCATGCAAATAATAGTCACTAGAGGTTTGCACATTCAAAATTCTTAGGATTGTCATTACTAAAATAGTTTATACATCTAGAAATAAAACAAATACTTTTTACTATTTTGAGTATTGTTTGGTTCCTATATGTTAAGCATTATGAATGTACATTCTCCTATACCATATCATCAAGAGCTAAATAACTACTCAGTGTAAGAAAATTCTAATTTTAGTCTACTGACTTCTTAACTGGACCAATGTATAAGAAATAGTGAGTCGTGACATAGCGTATAAGGGTATCTTAAAAGGTCTTTGTTGATATGTTAAAAAATTATTATATTGAAAATCTTAAAATTACAATGAGGAAACTCAGATAGGCTATGTAGAGTGCTTACCTACTCCACACATCAAGATGGCCCCAGTGCTCACACCACAGATGTAATCAAACAGGTTGTGGATTTTCTTGCCTGTCAACTCTTCCAGCTTCTTCAGCATCTGGATAACAACCACACCCCTGAAACAAGATTTAAAATACATTATCAGCCCATTAGGCTTAGTAATTCAATTCCAAATATAAGAACTACAAATATATGTTGAAAAATAAACTAGGCATACTTTCTTTTTAAGTTTTATTTTGTAGCCACTTTAATGTTATAAAGATCTCGTCTTTCCTACTATATTAACAATACCATACGTAAAGAAGAAAAACTTCATTACATTATATCAATTTATAATTTTTGTAATTTTATAATGGAACTTAACTTGGCCGTTGAATTAAAAACATTTCGTTGAACAGTGAGATTGTTAAATCGCTGAGAAGTAACTTTCACTTAATCTCATTTGTTCTGCCATGGGCTAAAAAGTGTGGGAAGCTGTTATAAGTGGCATAAAGGGTGAGTATCAGTAATGAAAACAGTGAACAGCTATATTGTAACAGCTTTTATTTGTAATATAAACCTAGATATAACTTCCATAATAAAGAAATAATAAAAACATAGTGCTAACCTAACCATAAAAATCAAAACTCAAAATCTTACTATTCTTACAACATGTTAACTTTTTCCTCAATCACTACATTTTAAATTTTTATAATTTTTATACTTAACATATTTTGAAAACGGCTCTGTAAGACATACCGGTCTATAGTGGTGTTTTATACAAAATCTCCCATAAATTAAAATTGGTTATTTCCATAGACATCTAAAAACGATATTATATATTTTTTGCTTGCATTAATTAACCCTTTGAGTGCCACGGCATATTTTCCCAAGTCATACGCATAAATTGCCTGAGCATTTCCTTCTGTTTTGCAAGCGTGTGTGGAAAAAACTATATTAAAAAAACTATTCAACCGATTTGAATAATTTTTTTTTAGTTTGTGTGTTATAAAACAAGGTATTTTTTCCATATAATATTATAATTTTATTTTTATTTACACTAAAAGAATATAGGTTATAACAAAAAACTAAAAAATGAATAAAAATAAATTTCAAGTTTGAACTAAAATTTTATTTATACAATATTTTTTAAAATTTTTTTAGCTATACCATATGAAAGAGCATGAAAAACTGAACAAAAATCATGCATAATATGGTGTGTTACAGTAATATTTAACCAGATACTGCAATATATATACAAAATACAACAAAAAGCAATTTTTGTTCAAGTTTGTCAAAAGTTTAGAAACAATATTATAACTATCCTATTTCACTCAATGAAGTAAGACGACTGTAAAATACTAATTATATAAAAAGTATATAAAAATATACACAAGCCTACAATATAACCTTACTTCACCTAAAATCAATAGTTTGATTGGAACTTGCGTTTTACTTCATCACCAATCCAACAATAAAATATACGTCACTAAACACGAAAAAAGAAGTTTATAAATTAATGGATTGTAAGTTTTACTGAACACAATTGCAGAATAGTAATAACAACAGTTTTCAGCATAAACACACGAAACTAGCACAATGTAAACACACAACAAACGAAACTGTGTAGTTAATGGCAACAAGTAGCAGCTGACCAACTATTGCGTCATCTGTTTTTTTTCTGATGGCAAATAACTACAAGGGGGCGGTGAACAATAAAAATCAATCACAATCGATTGTTCGAAACTTGTAGATTGCCGTGAAATAAGTTATTTGTCAAAACAAAAATGAATTATATGTGATATTAATTAAATACAAATCGTCTACTGGGTAGATGCCGGCAATTTATGCACATTTAACAACATCTACTATGTAGACGCTGCGGCACTCGAAGGGTTAATGAGCAATCAATTAAGAATGGTTCGAGACTAACCTTATACCACCTCCATCAATTGCCAGTATACGGATGCCTCTACCGGGAAGGTAACCGGCATAACCCAACATTGCAAACGACTCTCTGACGAGGGACTGAGTTGCTTCGTCCTTAGACTGCTGCTTGACTCTCAGGAGAAGACGGATTGCTCCATCCTAAAATAAAAATAAATAGTTATTAAAACATAAAACCTTATCAACACTCTATGTTATTATTTTCCATGAAACAATTTAACTAATCATAAATAATGACTACAAAAGTATCATATTAGGCTTATTGAATGTAAGCTTGGTTGTTCATTGCAATGAAAGATTGATTGTAGATTATACAAATTCAATTTGTTCAAAACGATAAAATAATCTGCAAATAACCAAACTTTCCAATAGAAATATATATATATATATATAAACAATTACCTTTACTGCAATCCGTTTGGCCTGTGGAAACTGATGTAGGTGATTCGCCAGGTCTTCAAGTCGTTTGAGTCTTGACTGTGTTGTCTCCGCTGTTGCAATCATCGACAGGACATGACGCGTCCTCGAGGAAATGCTCTCCTGTGGATCAACCGCATTCTTTATCTCTATGTACAATCAGTTTAAAAGGACAAAATCAATTTCACCCACTATGTGTACATGTTACCCGGTATTATATAATGGGTGATTTAAATGTTTAATCTTCTTGAACCACTCGACAGTAGCATGTCAATGACAGCAAATCAGACCGTAAAAAATCAAACTCTTTGTGAATTATTGAAGTCAGTAAGTTTCATTTGCTTAAGCAAGTAAAGAAATAGCGCTACTGTTGAAAAATTATCTGTTGAAAGTTGTTTTTAACTTAATGATATTGAATAAATGGTACAAAAAGTAAAATAATATTCATAAAGCGTATCTTACTGCTATTTTGTGCCAATCTATGCGTTTGTATGAAATTTATGGCAAATGGCAAACCTATGAAATAATACCCATAGTCAATCTTAAGATGTACTGTATATTATTGTAGCTAATTTAACATAATTTCAAACATTCAGTATATTGCAGACTCACCTTTGAAACAGCTGCATCGTTCCTGACTTTCCACTTAGGGACCAAAGCTTGCTCAGTTGGTTTTTCCTCCGGTTTTTGGGTGAACCTCTGTTGGATGCCTTTCAACACTCCATAAGCGTAATCTTGAAGGGGTTCAACAGCCTTACTTGCATCTGAGATTCGACTTTCCAGCGACTGAGGAGAAACAGGGACCGATTTCACAGTACTGGTTCCGGTGACCGGGGTACCGACTTCTGGATTATCTGGAGAATTTGGATCTTTAGGATCCAGGTGTTTTCTCCTTGTGACCGGCAATGTTTGCATTACCCCAGTCAGTTGGGGAAATTTTTGTAAGAAATTAATCCAATCCTTCGATAGACTGTACATGTTTCCTTTCTCGCTTTGTGATTTTGTTATCAAATCACGCAGCTGGTTAACAACTTTCCATTGATTCAAAGACATGCTCTTGAAACTGGAGCGTAATTTAAATTTTGACGAAGTCTGCATCGATTGTTGTGGATTGGCACTCTTGGTGTTGATGTGCCTGTAAGAAAAATTTAAATTTAATATTACAACCACTACAATTTATATAAAAGACTACCAGTAGCCTACTTTAAATACTCATCATATTAATTGCAGTAAATAATTATACTGACGATTTATTCCAACAATTAAAATACAGAAATTTGCTACATTCTAGATCTATATTTATGTATACATATTGATTTAAAGTAGTTGGGAAAAATTCCTTTCGTATAAGTAGCTATTGTATCAATTTGAAATTTAAATAAGATAGGGTACTTTGGGATTATACCGACCACACCAGTATGAATAACACAAAAATGTATATTTATAGAAATAAACATATGAGAACGAAAAAACAACTCTTTAATTACAAAATTACAAACTTACAAGCATTTCCTGGAATTGTGATCGGTATTGTTGTCGCTGTTATCTTATCTTTCTCGAGAATCCCGATTACGGCAGGCCGCGCGGCATCACATGATTTGCACGGTACATAATTGCCTTTCCATTACAATTCAATTTATATTTCTGATCAGCCCCTCTAGAATTTGATATTTTACTGATAGGTACTATCTCGAGGGATGTTTTTCTTTCCTTGACATCAGCGCGGGGCAGCACCGAAGGTGCTGTCGAAGCCCGCGCTGATGGCCGGAGGCACTCACATTTTGGGTGGCGGAATGTGATCAAGAATAAAAACAAGTTTTGAGTATTTTTTCAATAAAGAGTTTAGTTTTAGTTTGGTAATGTTTGTTTTTGTTGAATTTTTGTGTTTGGAGAAATGTAGAGGTAAAACACGGAAGTACAACAAAGCGACGCACCAGCTGAACGGGCGGCGAGACTCTGCAATCACGTTATCTACTAGACCGCTCGACTTTGACCTCTGTCTGAGGATGGGGAGGGGTTTGCGATAAGACAATTCCTGTTTTGTATTGACGAAATATTGTTCTACGCTAATCTAGTAATCAGTAGAAGCAAAATGTCGAATAACGATTCATGTCTGGGTGTGGTCGGTATAATCCCAAAGTACCTAAGATAGTTATGTATCTTTTAACAGTACCTTTAAACTTAAAGAAAAAAAGACTTGAGCGTTTGCTAAGAACCTACAGTTGTTTATCTCACACAGTTTCCTCAGATTCATTGCTATTTAAAAAATCTCTAAAATTTGTTAGTCTACTTCTTTTAGTATATGTATTTTTTATCACTAATAAGTTTAAATCATATCTTAAGTTAAATAAAGTTTAATATCAAATCCTTAATTTTATTACAAGCAATCGAAACATTTTATAAAAACAACCGAATAACGAATGTAGGCTGCTTATTAGAGTCTCTACCCCAAGTTTTCGATAAATTTCAAATATTTTAAGTCTAAGTACGAAGGTTAAGGAATTCCTTACATTGGGGGAACAACTGCCCTCACGTGGGACCTTTTTTTCTTACGCCTTTCTTCACTCTTTTCTTTATTATTGGTATCCTTAATACTGTTGAAGTATTTTCCATTAACACAATCGACAAATTCAAAGTGGGACTTAAAAATATTTACTTCGTATTAAATTTATACATAATTACAAGCACAAGGAAGTACTGAGGTAACATGCACTGATGGTTGGAAGCATTTAGTATCAGTCCGATATTCTGAAATAGGCTATTCTCAGCAGGTTTCATTATCAAAACCTTAATTTACAATACAGTGTCAATATTTATTTTGTATGAGTACGAAAAACAAGTGTGCAAATACGATCTAGTCTTAGTTTTAGGGCCAGCTGCTTTATCATTGTATGGTGTAACCTAAATTACTGTAGCCTACCATCAATTGTTTTCTTAAATAGGCTGACATCATTAATTTTTGTCCTAGAAGAGAATATAATTAATTTAAAAGGAATTGAATAGATAGGCCTATTCATTTATAGAATTCAGCGTGACATACCAGGGCCTAGTCTATCATTAATAGGCATTTATCATTAACTTAATTCTAATAGGACATTACAATAACAGTATTATACCTAATTACTTATCATTCTAATAATTATCCATTCTGGATTGGGGTATGTAAGTTATTGGTTCTTTAGTACAGTAACCAAACAAATCTGGTATTGTATTAATAACTTCTAAAAAAATAAGACAACCTATTGAATGCTTATTTGCGTAGTCTAAATATTCCAAGATTAAATGTGGAAATAGCCTAATTTACTTATCTACGCCACTTACCATTACAATAAATGTACATACAATTCATTATTTTCAACACATTTCACCCAGAAAACTGAACAAACAATAACAAAGGACACCCAATATTAATTTGGCTTGATAAAAACTAAATTTACAAAACAGCTGGGTGGAATATTCTAGGAGCTGTACAAATGACAACAGACTGAACAGTCGTGACGTAAACTCTAGCAGACAGCTTTCAAATTGAAAACAAACTCTGCTATTGGCTAAAATGTATCAGCTGAGGGCGATCTACTGACGTCAGATCGTACGACCAATAATGGTGGGGAATGTGCCAATTTTTAAACGTCAATAATGCAAGGTCACTATAATTGCTTTATTTATAACTGCATTTGAAATAAATGTGAATGAATTTCTAAATAAAACCATTCAAATGTAGTCCAAACAGAGAGAAGGAATTTAACTTCCTGGTTTTATTTGAATTTAGAATAATTCAGAACCAAAGACCTCACAATCAGGTTATTTTCCGAACCAGGAAGTGAATAGAGATGTCTTCCTAAGAAGTTATTTGTCTACTGAAAAACATTATTGTCAAATAAAACTGAAAATATCAACAAGGAAAATTATTAACTAAAAAAAATATTATTAATCTCGCAATAAACCATGTATAATAAAACACCAATTTCTGTCTGATACATTAGTATGTGATTAAAAATAAACAGTGGAAATTATTTAAATTCGTCAACTTACCGACATAAACAAGCACACTTCCTGTATTTTGATATTCCTTTGCTCAGCGACATCTTCGAAAAATGAGTAAACTTCTGAATTGTAAAACCCTATTACAGTAAAAACACCAACTATAAATTTTTGAACTAAAGAAGACACAATATTGTACAATTAGTGCTGACTTGAAATCGCAAACCACTGTGACTTGATCGCGAATATTCACAGATGTTGCTTGAGTCAACTTCAACCTCCCACTGAACTGGCGCTCCGTTGCGCGCCTTTGTTTTATAGATTCACGGTCGAGCCCCCCGCCTCTGGCACTTGTTTACAATTTCATCCAAGCAACACATCGTATAAGACGCAATGTTTTTTGTTTACTGTTTGTCACTATATCGGATTGCAACGTTACGTTTGTTGTATAATGTTATTCAGACTCATGTTATCTTGTTTTTTTTTTCTTTTCTCACCGTTCCGTTCCATAAAAAGACGCCGATAAGGTTACAAAAGAAGTTTAAGAATTGATTATTTTTCAGATAGTATTACAGGAGTTTTAAAACGCCTACAGCTAAACATTTCAACAGTGTTCTGGCTTTTTAAAAGGACTCATTCTCAATAAAACTAGACATATCCTTGTATGGGTTTATCTAAATCTAACGGAACTATCAGAGTCTGACCAGACGCTGAAAAACTATAAACGACTGTATTAAAAATGGCATGCAGCTGAGGAAACCGTATTGTAGTTAAACCACTAAGGTATTCTGTACGACATTCGGAATGACAGGGTGTTCAAGACGGGTATGTGCAGGGGATAGGGATTCCCACAAGCCGGCATTTATTGGCGAGATTCTATTTGTTTTTAACACGATTAAATCATTTTGTCCCCTGCTCCCAGTTTTGCAATATTCCCTGAGACAAAAGTTTTAAATTATGAAGATAGTCACTCACTTATAATAAAAAGAATTCTATTTTGCCATATTTTCTCTTTTTAGAGACATTTGCTTCTGAAATACGAACACGTTCTTATCTATATGATTGAAAGTACGCGGCAACGTTATTAGGGACTTTATGTAAAAGAAAGTAAACGTGTAGTGACTTAAATTGTGTACTACAACGCTATCATCATTCAATCATTAAAAAAATAATGTATTATCCCTTAAAAATTCAATGCATATGAAAGAATAGGAATTCCAAATTTGTACTTCTCGTTACTTTTTTTAAATAATGTTCACAAAACTTGTAATTTTTTTATGATCCCATGGGACCTAAAAAAGCGAAATCCGTCTCTGAATATACTCTTAAATACTTATTCTGCCATTTCTCAAATCTTCTTTAGTAGATAATAAACAGACTTCTCTTTTTGCTTACAGGTATTCTATACATCCCTCCGGAATACCATATCTTGGCACTATTTGTTAATTTTTAGTTTCTGAAACCCTCCATTTTGTTCTATTTCTAGTCGGTCCATAAACAGGTGACACAGAGGTACAAACAGGCATGTTGATTAAAATTTTGCCGCACGTCCTCGACCGCCAGACGGAGCCAGGAATAGTTGTTACAGTAGGCGCTGAAGTAAGCCCGCCCGCCAGATATATTTGTGCACATCACGCCACTACCAGGGTCGTTACTCCGCGTGTTGTAGTCACGCCATGGGACGAGCGGAACTACTCTCGCAGTGGCAGAGTCCATCACTGACCTAGTTCTACTTCTTATCTCTCTTTGGCCTTCTCTGAATACAAGGTTGCGAGTAACTAATCAACTTAACGGTTAAATGATATTCTTCCGATTCCTCAATTAGTATCAAACAGTGTTGTAACCTACTGGTGGAAATCAATAACGGGTATCAAGGATATGTGAATTAAATTTTCGGAAGTTGGTGCCATGCGTGTATGACATTAACATATATTTTGTGAAATGGTTTAATGAATCGTGAGTCCACACCTAGTCAGCCATTTCACACGCACCCTAACTCCCACTCAGGGGTGGATTTAGCAAGAAGTTTGAGGAGGGGACCCCCGGTGGTTTGGAATATTCCCTATAGAATGGAAGGATTCAGGGTGCCTTCTTTAAACATTTTTTCAAAACGTAAATTTCATAACACATTTTGCGCATTTTGGAGGCAAAAATTTGCATGTTTATGAAACGAAAACTAAAAAGTTATTAGAAATTATTTAGGGAGGGGTAGTGAGCCCTGTGACCCCCCCCCTCGTCCTTAAATCCACCTCTGCTCCCACTCAGTATAGAATGCACAAGTAACTGATGACTAATGCAAGTAAACTGAGAAGTGTGAGAAGTCTTAGTACATCAAACTATTTTATTACTAGACTTAAATGAAGCGAAAAAAGGTCATCTATACATGTATCATATGTTTTCCTTATACATCTTACACAATCAATGTACAGCATCGCTACTTCGAGGTTGCGTACTGTACCTGTGTATCCGACCTGCCACTGTACGGAGTAAGTTGACTGCCACACACTCACATTGTGGTACCCTCCGCAGTTCTCGGGGAGGTTCTGGTCCGCACATGAGTACCACGTGGGGCCAATTTCAAGAGCATCGAAACTATAACAATTCTGCCTAGAACTAATAATATTCTGGGTTATTGACTTGATTTGTAAGATTTTTTTAAAATTATTAAATTATTTTCAAATGCAATTTTTTCGTTTCCTGTAGTATTGTATATTTTTATAACACGGATTTCAATACATTATACATAATATGGATAAATGCCGTAGCGTGGATAAATTACTGACAGTACATCTACAAGAGGAACTGCAAAGGACATAAATAATAAAAAATCATATTTTTGTTATTTATAATAGCAGAAACTGCTACACTCATGA
The DNA here is from genome assembly GCF_021130785.1 of Homalodisca vitripennis. Lineage (NCBI taxonomy): Eukaryota > Metazoa > Arthropoda > Insecta > Hemiptera > Cicadellidae > Homalodisca > Homalodisca vitripennis. The sequence continues at coordinate 201,690,757 of NC_060208.1, forward strand.
CACATTCAGACGCATAATCCTGAACCAAATACAATTTATTTGTCTAAAATAAAATGCTATGTATGTTGTTAAACTTATACATTTATTTTTTACATTTTGGAAATAGGAATTTATTAAGTACCTGAAGATGAATTCCCAGAATTCGAAATGTACATTATACGAAAATAAAAAAAGTTTAAAAAGTGTTAAAAAGGTTTATTATTATATACATATTTTTATCTAACACTTTTTGAGGCTACATCTCTAATAATAGAAATTTATTCTTAAGTTACGTTATTCCAAAGAAGATACTATCTAATTTGTATTACAATCTAGAGACAATCTTTACAAGAACTCCTCCTCCTCTACCATCCTTGGACGAGAGGAGACCTCATGACAGCACAAAAGTCTGCTGGCAATTTTATGATGTGATTAGTATAGATAGTGAAGTAAAACTGTGTAATATTACAATTATAATAAAAACAATACCTATAGTAACATTGTAATGAATGCAAGTGGTTAACGATAATTTTGTTCGACATGTCAGTGACCGAATCTGTTAGTTACAACAAAATTCATCTAAAAATTAAAGGCCATGTGCACATACATTTGTATGGGCAAATTGAAAAATCAATTTTGAAGCTATTACAATATTCATATTAAAACTTACTTTGGTGCATACCTTCCCATTCATTACTACTGTTCAATAATCATCAATGTTTCAATTTTTTATAAAAGTAAAACCATTTCAAAATTGAGAAGGTTGTTTTGAGAAGTTTTGATTATAGATGTTGGGAGTTCGTAGAAATGTGGAGTTCTTAAACTAATCAGTTAGTTAGGTTCCAGAGTTCCTCGTTCCAATGTTCCATTGTGACACGTCGTCTGTTCGTCTGTTAGTCCGTTAGTCGTTAGCTTTGCAGCTTAAACTTTATTATAGATTTAAATGCAAGAAGGTTCAAACATATTCTCCTCGCACTTATCTTATATCATAAGTTTTGGGAAAATATCAATAACTATATTTAAAACAGTTAAATAATAATACATACATTATGTATTCCTTGTCTATAAGTAGGAGACATCCTACGTTTTGAGATGAAAAATTTCAATTCTTTATTGCTTTTATTCATTATATAGTCTCATTTCATTTTGGTTAACAAGGTAAGTTATCTCATGTAATAAGCAGCAAATAAATTAACAATGATTTCAAGACAGATAAATACACAAAAAAACATATACACGTCGATGTTATAAGGTAGTCCAATGTAATCACACAGTTTCATATTAACCTGGTTATGAATCTAAGACAATGTAATTACACGATCCCACATTATATTGTTTTGTCCGATAAAACTGTTGTAGTAGATTAACATTCAAATCGGTCTATGCTTACAATGTGAAACTCAAAAAACTGAAAATACGTCATCTTGTAGCTTTGATGTTCGACATTGGACAGCTAAACCACATATAAAACTCTATCCAATAGAGAGTTTAAGTTTAGGCTACATTTATTTGCCATAACTTGTTAGTAATAAAGGCACAAATTGTTAGTAACGTAATTAAGTAAACTAGGTACTATGACGTGGTGGTAAGTAAGCGAGAAACCCACGTTTAAAAAATGTTTAAGTTTAGAAACACTCAAAATTACAATGTCCTCTGACAAAACGAAATGTTTTTTACTCTTAAAAAATAAGTAGGTTAAGACAAAGAGAGAATGTAATTTAATATTTAAACAATTACATTCTTAACTCATATCTTAATGAATAAATTAAACAAGTACAACCCTAAAAGTTATTCTGAGATTTTACTACATAAATTCATAATCTATCAGTTTTTTTTCTTTTAACGAGTTCACAATGTTAAAGTTACATAATGAATACTATTGATCGAACAAACAATTGAACAATCGCAATATTTATATCACTTTTTTAAATAATATTCAATATAAATTTATAATAATATTACTGTAATATAGGATTTAATATACATATTCCATGTGCATACATAATGTTCGGAATTATTTATACTATTGAGTTTCTTATTACTTTTCACGCAAACTATTTTCCAAATCTCGTTTCGAGTAGGTATATATAAATAATTTCATAACTTCCTAATTTGTTATATTTTAAATTTTATTCGGGACTTCCTAATGTTTGTGGTAGTTTATTATAGTGTATTGTATGTTAAATTTATGATTGTTTGACTCGTACTTACGTGTGAATTCTTACTGAAAATGTACAAAATGAAGTGGAATAAGTGTTATTCAAGCTTTTTAATTTTCTGTTACTGTTTTTTGAGTGTTGTTAATATTTGTATTTCGTGTGTATCTAACAAATATTCAAGGACCTAAAAAAGTGGTTGCTACCAACATCGCGGTGTCAATGAGCACGGGAAACATCGAAGACAGTGCGTCGTATAGCCAGCACGGACTCGCAGGGTACTCATCCTTGGAGCTGTTGGCAATCCTGCAGAACATTTTCTTCTTCTGCTGGCTCCTAGGCGTATATATTTCTCGTTCGATCTTTAAAAAACTCTTGATGCTTCCCTCGTTGATGAAATAATCGGTGATAAAAATCGTAGCTGCTACGAGTGTTATCGCAATGAGCATACTTCCAGTATTCCAAAAATCGCCCTTCTCAAGAAATCTCAGGACGAACATGGGTGGCAGAAAGGACGCCAGTCCGAAGCTCACACAAGTCAACGGAACGTGGTACCAGCTGTTGTGGACGAGACGGATCCTCTTCGCTTCTGTGTAGGCTTTCAGCATGTTCCTGGAACTGCTGAGTCGGCGGTCCAGATGTCTGGAGGGTGCGGCGGTCACTTCAACTTCGGGTAGCACTAGTATCACGTTGTCTGGGTCGTGCTTGGACCACATTCGCTGCACGATCACTTCGACACTTTCGTAGAGAAACAGGCAGCTCGAAATGTACCCGATGATGAGAGCTACGGCAAGGAAGTGCTGAGGGAACGCACTTATTGTGATGGCGAGGAACTGTAAAGTCGCCGTCACAGACGAGACTCCTACCATGTGTACGAACTGAGCGCACGCATCAACAGTGACCTTTATAATTCTGTAAGTTACCGAGGCCGTATACGGTATCTTGATGAGATAAAGCCACGTATTCTTAGTTCCTTGTAACCCGTGTTCTTGAAGAAATCTTTGAAGGTGTTCTATTCTGTTGAACAGCTCTGTGATCTCTCTTCGTTTAACTATCATGATAAAAATTGAGAACAAAACCCCACAATAATGCATAATCCAAGGCACGCCTGAAAATTTCACAAATATGTTATAGTTTATTAGAATCTTTGCCGAATATACATAAGAATACACGGTCGCCGAGCAGTTGTAGATGTGGCATATGACGGATATCGTCGATGACACTTTCACTGCCTTAGACAAAGTATAATCTTCAGTTAACGATACAAAAACACCAGAGAGGTTATAAATGATTCTGCCTATGATACTATAAAAGGAAACACCAGGTAAACCCATTGCTGGCTACACTAATGTTCGGAGTATCGAGCATTGGTGACCTGCATCGACCGGTTGTCTTGGTGATGTTGAAAACGTGGATGTTGGACGACTCAAGAGCTATCGAAACTCTGTAGAGCTATTGATTCTGATATAATAGAAAATGGGCTGACCTACGACCTACACTACTCGAGAATGTTGAGTTGACCTCCAGCTCACCTTCCTCTTACGTGCATTTGAAATCTGATGCCGTCGCAGACTCTACTCTTGAAATATGGAGTAATTTTCGTCTGAAGGGACCCAAAAATAGTCGGCGACGAAGAACGAAGAAGCTCAAAACGAACTCTTTACATCGTTTCGACATCAAGGATACCTGGACTACAAAAATTAGGTGAAGGTATTTAGTAAAATTAGGTGAAGAGGTATCTTCATTGTCTCATCAGGTGCACAATTGAGTGTCGAGACGATGCAAAGAGTTCGTTTTGACCTTTTGAGGTCCTTAAAAAATGTCTGCCAAGCTGAACAATTTATTTGATGTATTATACATAATTAATTTTATCTACTAAATATAAACTACACTAGGGCTTTATTAAAAACTGATGTAAAACTAATATTATCGAGCTGTAGATAATAATTGTCTTATGTAGTACAACAATGTTGTTCATTATAAACCTGTTGCTTAATTAACAGCTGAAGAGTTTCGAGTGCTACTTTAGACAGTTTTCAAGTCAAACTGACTGTTGCCGGCAACGAAAGGAACGAATTCATTGTTCGTTGTCATCACGTTGCCAAAATAACAGGGGGTGTCTCGCAACACGTTGCGGGGACAACTGTTGCTGCGCGGCAACACCGTTGTTTATCCTGTTACGTTAAATAACGCCCATCTTAGTGTTGGGCGCGGTGCGGGTATGTGTCCCGACATTTACGTGTATGTACATCATCCTCACTGTATATGCTCTCCCACACTATGTACGTACGAGAAAAGAGTTAAAAACATCAACCTCTAAAATGCGATGTTTCAAAACAGCGTTTATATCTGACTCCACAGCCACCTCTCTGTTCGTGACATTGAGAGGAAGGAGCTGGCTTGCTTTTCCGTTGTCTGGCCTTTCCGCCTGCATTTCATCTGAGTAAATAATTGAATTATAAAGTACTCAAAAGGTTCCTGTCGATTTTCGTTACCACTGAATAATCTGATATTTTGAAAACTTATTGTCGTAGAAACAAATCGAAAATCCAACTTCTATTAATCTAACTCTAAAACCACAACTCAAGTGAAATATACACTTTTATTTGTTACTCAATAACTAACTAAACATTATACAATAATGAAGGGAAAATTATAGAAAAATATGCTTTTCACAACTTAAAACAAGAAGTATTTCCTGTTAGTGTTAAAGCTGTCTTGTAGATACACCAGAAAATCTAACATTACTGAACAAAAATGTATTTATTTCATAATTGAGATGTTCGGGTTGGTTTAGTCTATAGATATTAGGAGTTAGTTGATAAGTTGAGTAATTAAATTAATCAGTAACATTATGCTTTCATTCCAATATTGTATTATGGCACTCTTCCATTGGTCGTTTGGTCGTTACCTGTTCAGCTTAATATTTATTCTTTCAAGCATGCAAAATAAGTTCAAAAATATCTCCTTCCACTTATTTTATTACATTACTTTTCTAAAAATCAATATACATACTTAAACTAAATCAATAATGCTGAGAAAACGGGTGAGGCGTGTTCATAGAGGATTATCGGGTCTTTTTCGTTTAAAGGCCAGCACAAAAGACCCTAGCTTGCCTATTCAACACTCAGATCACGCGATGCTTGCCCGCTGCGCAGCGCTTTGCGCTGCTTGCTCTTTTAGAAAAAAAATTAACTCGAACTTGCAAAGTTCAAGCCCAGATCAACTCACCACGCTTTATTGAACACAAAACTCAGATAGAACTAACGCAGGTTTCATTACAGGCAAAAGATAAGCGGCGCGTGTTTATCACTGATAAGATAAGACGAGTTTATACTAGAAGTAGTACCTGGACTACTGCCCTACGAACTAATAACACCAAACAAAACGATTAAATGCACTGTCAGTCAGGTATAGTATGTTTGTAAGGTGCTGACCCTTAAACGAAAAAGACCCGGATTATCAATTGGACAAACAGATAAGATAATGGTAACTACAATGTTGATCACTAGGTATAACCCAAAAGCGTAATACTATTAATCTCTCAATTTCTTCGAGATGAAAAAGTGGCTGTACGCTAAAGGAAATAATGTTGAAGGTTACATACAAACCGTAGTCACGTCATGCCAAAGAGGTTATCTGTTGTCACTGACATTTGTACAACTGGCTCAGTGACACGTTGCTGTTATCTCCCAACAACATTATTGTTATCTATTGCCATTCAGACGGCTAACTAATCGTAATTATTTCTTTATGTGGTGGTAATGTCATGCATTAAACAAAGTTAAGTAAGGATTTATTTGCTACAATAAAATTTTAAAAAATATGAAATGGTATTATGTTCAAAACAAAGTTGTGACTTTTTAACCAAAACGGATGCAATTAAAGCCATGTCAACAAATGAAATTCAAATTTTAGTTCTTGATATCAGGACTTGCAGTTGACATTTACTTGACGTTTTTAGAAAAATCATTAAGACTCCCCAAGTGTTTACTCCACGAAATTTTGTAGTTTTATTTTAATATCAACCGTAGAAATTGGATTATAAATGTTAAAAACGTTTTTAATGAGTTTATTTCAGTGCATATGAATAAGAACGGTGAAAACATTGTTTAATCTAAGGACACTCAGAAAGTAGATGCGTGAATAGGTAACTGTATCATTAATAAATATGTATTTCCTGTAAGTTTTAAAACAGCAAGTTTCTCTAAATATACATAACAGTAGGATCTTATCGTCCTTGACCATCACCAAATTCATTCGGATATTCGTCTAATCAAGAACCAACCAGAATCAGTGAAGTTGAGTCAAGTTTGTGTATAGCGAAGCTGTAAACCAATGCGTCACGAGATTAGGAATCCAACTTCGCAGTTTTTCTCGCAGACGATTTTCACAAACAACAAACAGTAGGCAGCAAACATCGCGTGGTGTTTGTGTTTATTCCGTAGCTGGGCCGCCAACTAAAAACATGTCTGTTGACATGTTCGTATGTGTTGTACGTGTCAGAAAATAAAAGGATAGCCTTAAATTGGTGTATTTTTTATTACTCACCATCCATTGTGGCGAAAACGGCTGCGGAATGGCAACCGTTCACAGATGACTTGAATTTTCAACTCAGCACTGTAAATAATAAACTAGGTACTAATGCTTGCGTCATTGCTATTTTTATCCCCAGATTATGCCATCATAGTACAATTCAGCTAACATCAATTGCACTATTTTTGCCTGTGAATAAATGAATCGAACCACTATGAACTTGGTGACGATGACCCAATAATTGTAAATTCAGCCATCTTTAAACGGCTGCCATTTCCGTTACGTTGTCCTCTTAAGCTCGGGTTTGTGTCATTGTTCTCTACTAATATAATAATATTATTTTTGATATCGTATCTAAATGTTAGGTATGTAATAAGTCATTGGGAATACGACAGTTTGCTTTGATTTACCAAAAGTTAGAGTATTATAAAAATGTGAATTGTGTTGTGTTGAAGATTATTAAATTTCCTTCAATCACTAATTTGGCTTTATAGGTCTAATATACTAATTTGGCGAGACTTTCGAATGGAGTAGACCTTAGTTTTTACATATTCATTAGACATTTGAATTTTTATGAAAAAATATGAATTAAAAACACTAATAATTATTTCACTCGTATACAGTATGTGTAAGACAAAATATGAAATCACGTAACATCCATTAATATAAGGTGTTACTGCATAGATGTGACTGCGCCGGTAATACTGTCAACTAGTAGGTAATACGCGTGACTCAGTTCGTGAAGTTACAGTGTCACTTGTCACCGCGCCAACATCCTACATCTGCGGCACAACAACCTACGTGACGTCACACATCACACCACCACCACAGAGGCCGCGCACAGTCAACCTCGCGCTAAAATTATCTGGCTTCGCGAAAATTGTTGGCGCATACTTCCTACTCATGGTCGACATACTTGCTTTAACTCTACAATATTGTCATGTAGACTATTATTCGGACATGGCAAGAAGTACACTAAGAATGTGAGAGGGAGAAGTAATCAGCCTAAGTAATCAACATAAAATAATTTAAGGCTTTAAAGGGTCAGATTCCGTTATATGCTCCCAACGCTTAAACTGTTTTAATGAACTTATAACGTTATAAAACGATGTAGTTGATTGAGTAACAGAACTAACATTATGCCCCCAGCGCTAATTTTTCATTTACGGATGATTATAATGAATTACAATTGGTTACTAGCTGAGAAAAAAGAGTACTTACGTATTAAATCGACCATACTCCTACATTTCTCCAAACACAAAAATTTAACAAAAACAAACATTACCAAACAAAAATTAAACTCTTTATTGAAAAAAACCACACAAAACTTGTTTTTATTCTTGATTACACTCCGCCACCCAAAATGCTAGTGCCTCCGGCCATCAGCGCGGGCTGCCGGGGCTTCGTCAATGAAAAAACATCCCTCGAGATAGTACCTATCAGTAAAATATCAAATTTTAGAGGGGCTGATCAGAAATATAAATTGAATTGTAATGGAAAGGCAATTATGTACCGTGTAAAAAACTTAAATAATCATGTATTGCCACGCGGCCTGCCGTAATCGGGATTCTTGAGAAAGATAAGATAACAGCGACAACAATACCGACCGCAATACCTGGAAATGCTTGTTGATTGATGGAATGTTAGTTCTGTTACTCAACTACATCGTTTTATAACGTTCTAAGTTCATTGAAAAAAGTTTAAGCTTTGGGGGCATATAACGGAATCTGACCCTTTAAAGATTTTAAAAATTGTTAAATCTTCCTAGGATGACATTTACGGACTGATAAAGGATAAAAAAAGATTCAAACTAACTGAAAATAACCGAGACCGCGTCTGTGTAGGATGAGGTGTTCAGTTGCTAGAGCAGAATCCACGAAAGTCTTGGGTATGAGTTTGGAAATAGATAAACAAAATCGATGACTTATGAAATAATATGAGACGCCAATTAGAAATGTAAGAAGATTGTAGCGATCCAAAAACGTTTTAGTACATTTTGAATGGACAAGTATGAGGGCATGGAGAAGTTCGGAGAAGACTGAATGAATATGCTTGAGAGATTAAGATAAAGAAGAGGTATCAAACTTGACATACGTTGGGGGAATTTTAGTAAAATATTTAGAGATGAAGAAGGGCATGAGAGCCTAATTGAAAAATTAAAAGTCAACAAAAACAATAGTAATAATTTATTATACGAGTACATTGAATCAAATTACTTTTTTGTTGCCTTGATTCAGATAAATGAATGCAAACTAAGTTACCCAATAATTTTATTAGCCTTAGTTAAAACAGGTCAAGACATATTAACAGTATCTCATTAGTCCTGAGTCATCAACAAAAGCAATTACATCAGTAATGCCGATGACAGTTTGATTACCACTGATTACTTCTTGATTACAGTTTGATTACTTCTTTTTTAGTTTTAAAAAGAAGTATCTTTTTAGGACTAAATAATCAATTAATTACAGATAATCGTAAGTATTTCAATTTACGTCCGCGAGTGTGAACATTAATTTGGTAACTTCATTTAGATAAGATAACAACTTATACAGTATTAATTTTGAATATTCTATTATTTTGTGTAGAAAAGGTAGCACTTTAATAATAATCATAACTATATTCAGTATGTAAATGTACCACCAAATGAAACTGAAAACTGATAAACCATAAATTTGAGGCAACTATAAACCGCATAAATGAAACTTTTTCTGAAGAATAAACTGTTGAAACAGAATCGTATTCTGAAAGTAGCTGTTTGTAAAGTAGTTTTTTCCGGAAATGATATAAACTGTTTATTTAAGATTCGGCTGTAGTTAGAAATTAAACAGAACGTTGCGATTGGGTTTCGTTATCAATAACACGAAATAGAAAGCCCCGATGTCAAAGATTGTATTTGCCAGCTGTCTGTCAATTACGAGTTTTAACATTGTGCAACAAGTACTGATTGTTTTCAGAAACAGCCACGTGATAACGGGTGGTCTGATGTTTCATCATCGCTGATAAGGCGTTCTTATCAGTGCCGGGAACTACATACTTGAGATACCTGTCTTATCTCAACAAATGTAAAGCGTCAGTGCCATTATTGCAATGTTCTGAGCTATGTATCTTATCTTCATCCTGTTTGATTGATTAATTAAAGCAGTACGCTTTTTCAGTATGGTTCATGTAACTGTTATAAAAAATTATTAAACATTTAATTATATTTGTCCAATTATAGGGTACAATTTAGAAAAACCTCGATAGATGTTGACTTCTTGGTTAGTGACGTTAACTTTCAGCTAATGGAGGTCAGGGTTTTGGGATTTTCATGTTATAGTATACCAGAATTTATTTCTTGTCGTCCGAAATCCCGCACCAGCTTCTTTGATTGTCGTATAAAGGCATCTGGGCAGGAAGGGAGATATTCATTAAGAGGATGGGGGGGGGGGGCGTTTTTTAGCGCCCCTCTCAACCCCGTTCACTGCGATATATCGTATGTAATACCGTTGTAGTCACACTGTAATCTCGTACAATTATTCTGTTTAAACCTTAGTTCTTTTTATCGAACATCAGTTTATACTGATAACAAAAATCTGTAGGAATTAGTGGTAAATATTGCATTCTTGGTCAATATATCTTAAAATAAATTGTAAATTTGATTTCATTTTACGTCTTTTATAAGAGCATTAGTTAATTGGTAACTCGTGCTAAAACAGTAAATCTTACCTAAGAACTGAGTTTCATTATACTAATTTTCCATTCATAATCGCTTAATAAAAGTTATTCATTATGACCAGTTGTCCAGATAGCATAATGATACGAGGTCTGTTCAAAGAATACCGCAACTTTTGTTTTTTAGAAACTTATTTATTTATTCATGAATATCAATTTGTCCCCTTCAAAGTAATCCCCATTAGATATTATATACTTGTGCCAACGTTTCTTCCAATCCTCGAAGTACTTCAAAAAGTCGTTTTTTGTGACCTTGTTCAGCTTCTCCTTCGATGGTGCCTTTATCTCGTCAATCGTAGCGTAGCATCGTCTTTGCATGGGTCTCTTCAGTTTCGGGAACAAGAAAAAAGTTACAGGGGCCAAATCTGGGGAATACGGTGGCTGCGGCATTATTGGTGTGTTTGTTTCGGCCAAAAATATCGCGCACAAGTAACGGTGTGTGAGCAGGGGCGTTATCGTGGTGCAAAAGCCAATTTATTTTCGTTCTTCTACGAATCCGAGTGTTTCTGACGGATTGCTTCGCGCAGATTGCACATAACTTGCGTATAATTCATTACTGACAGTTCTATCCTGTGGCATGCCTCTGCAAACGTAAAAACTTTCAAATTCGACCGAACTTGGCGCGCTTTTTTCGGTCTTGGCTCATGCTGCTACTTTCATTGAGACGATTGAGCTTTTGACGCCATAACCATAAACCCATGATTCGTCACCGGTTATGACCCTCTGGAATAAATTTGGGTTATCGCGGACAGAGTCCAATAGTTCATAGCAATGGTAATGCGCTGCTGTTTTCAGTCAAAATTGAACAATTTTGGTGCGAATTTCGCAGCGACACGTTTTATGCCCAAATCATTGGTAAAAATCGAAAGGCTGGAGCCAATCGATATGTTCAGGCCACAAAAAAATTAAATAATTGAGTATACGTAACCCGCGGAAATTAAAAAGTCGCGATATTTTTTTGAACAGACCTCGTATATGAACTCTGTTGAAGTTTATTGTGTTTCTTTCAAAACTATTTTTTTATATTTTGAAAAACAAACTAATCATAAATATTTATTAAAACCAAGAAAATCATAATGTTTAGACAAAACCTTTAATTGATGTGCACTTAAATTGAATTATAATACAATTACTAATGTCTGTATAGCAAAAACCGATTGCTTAGTCACAAATAAATTAAATATTGCTACGACCAAATTTAAATACCCGTAATTAAAATTTGAAATAAGTACAAATTTGTAAATCTTGGGTTAGAAAATTAAATTTTGAATGTCCAACGATGACTCCTACAGCTACATACATGCTGTGAAATATCAGAGCTATGTGGATATAGCAGCAATCATTCGGAAGGCGTTTGTAAGGACAAAAACAAACGGTTGAAAATTATACTATCAGTTAACTATGCGAGAATGACATTTAACAGTTTTGCTTCACTATCGAACAGTCTTTATGAATTTGGTTGCTTTTTTAATTGTGTTATGAACTGTTTTAAACGGGTCAGAACTACTATTTACAAAAACAACCGTCCACGATGTATACGTAAGTATGTAAGTAATATAACAATTCCTAATCACCGGTAACTGTAACAACTGTCCACCCTCCATTGGTTACCGACGAAACAACGTACAGAAAACCGTTCTGTGGAAAATAATTATTTTCAAATGGACGTACGGCAATACATTTTTCCATCCGTCCGAAACCACTTGTAAAAAAGGAGCCTTATTGTAATTGTCCTTCATGTGTCCGTCAGGTTCGTTTATAGATTAAGAATTTTAATGACCACCCAATTGCAAAATATTGGAACATAACATTAACACAATTTATAATGTTGGAAACAGTTTTAAGATACGGCAAATTCAATTATACGATAATGACCCTAAAATTGAAATTCTGTGGTAATCAAGTCATTCCATGGTTCTAAGGAACTGCGGCACGTTTATAATCTAACAAGGTTTCTTTATAAATTAAGTTCATTAAAGTGTCTTCCACAGTATCTACTATTTGACCTGAGTTTTTGCTTCGGTGTTTCAGTCCATAAGCGTGCGTGTCAACAAACAGTAAAAAATTGTATTTTCGTGCTAATTTTTCAGTTTCTCTCAAAAGATTCTAGAGATGGATATGGCTATGAAAGATCTCTCGATTCTTAAAATTTTCTGTTATGTGTTTAATGTTTTGGAAAAAATATAGGAAGGTTTTATAACCTGCGGAAGTATATTTTATCTTCTTTGACAAGAATGGAGACCCGGCAGCGTTCCTATCCTATCTTATCTTATCTACTAATGCCTGCGGTCATCACTGTGGAATGCGGCAGCAACTGCTATTATAGTTGGCAATGGTTATTCCGGTTATTCCTCACTGATAGCAAAGTAAGAACAACATCCCTCTAGATAAGCTGTGTGAAGCTGGCGGCACCCATTAACAAAAATACGTCAATTCAAAGAACAAAGTGGGTACTACTGGTGTGAAGCTGAATATTTCATATATGAATGACTAATAAACGCTGAAAATAGCTAAACAAACCTAAACAAACGATTTCACTAGTTTTTGGCGTATTTTGGTTAATGAGTTTCCACTTTGTAATCACCCACTTTGTTTTTTTGCATATTTCGCAATTAGTGCGAAACAAACGCTAAAAATAGCTAAACAAACGATTCCACTAGTGTTTTGTGTATTTTGGTTAATGGGCTGCTAGATCGCTAGCGGCACCCACTTTGTTTTTTGCATATTTCGCAATTAATGCGAAACAAACACTAAAAATAGCTAAACAAACGATTCTACTAGTTTTTTGTGTATTTTGGTTAATGGGCTGCTAGATCGCTAGCGGCACCCACTTTGTTTTTTGCATATTTCACAATTAATGCGAAACAAACGCTAAAAATAGCTAAACAAACGATTCCACTAGTGTTTTGTGCATTTTGGTTAATGGGCTGCTAGATCGCTAGCGGCACCCACTTTGTTTTTTGCATATTTCGCAATTAATGCGAAACAAACGCTAAAAATAGCTAAACAAACGATTCCACTAGTGTTTTGTGTATTTTGGTTAATGGGCTGCTAGATCGCTAGCGGCACCCACTTTGTTTTTTGCATATTTCGCAATTAATGCGAAACAAACGCTAAAAATAGCTAAACAAACGATTCCACTAGTGTTTTGTGTATTTTGGTTAATGGGCTGCTAGATCGCTAGCGGCACCCACTTTGTTTTTTGCATATTTCGCAATTAATGCGAAACAAACGCTAAAAATAGCTAAACAAACGATTCCACTAGTGTTTTGTGTATTTTGGTTAATGGGCTGCTAGATCGCTAGCGGCACCCACTTTGTTTTTTGCATATTTCGCAATTAATGCGAAACAAACGCTAAAAATAGCTAAACAAACGATTCCACTAGTGTTTTGTGTATTTTGGTTAATGGGCTGCTAGATCGCTAGCGGCACCCACTTTGTTTTTTGCATATTTCGCAATTAATGCGAAACAAACGCTAAAAATAGCTAAACAAACGATTCCACTAGTGTTTTGTGCATTTTGGTTAATGGGCTGCTAGATCGCTAGCGGCACCCACTTTGTTTTTTGCATATTTCGCAATTAATGCGAAACAAACGCTAAAAATAGCTAAACAAACGATTCCACTAGTGTTTTGTGCATTTTGGTTAATGGGCTGCTAGATCGCTAGCGGCACCCACTTTGTTTTTTGCATATTTCGCAATTAATGCGAAACAAACGCTAAAAATAGCTAAACAAACGATTCCACTAGTGTTTTGTGTATTTTGGTTAATGGGCTGCTAGATCGCTAGCGGCACCCACTTTGTTTTTTGCATATTTCGCAATTAATGCGAAACAAACGCTAAAAATAGCTAAACAAACGATTCCACTAGTGTTTTGTGTATTTTGGTTAATGGGCTGCTAGATCGCTAGCGGCACCCACTTTGTTTTTTGCATATTTCGCAATTAATGCGAAACAAACGCTAAAAATAGCTAAACAAACGATTCCACTAGTGTTTTGTGTATTTTGGTTAATGGGCTGCTAGATCGCTAGCGGCACCCACTTTGTTTTTTGCATATTTCGCAATTAATGCGAAACAAACGCTAAAAATAGCTAAACAAACGATTCCACTAGTGTTTTGTGCATTTTGGTTAATGGGCTGCTAGATCGCTAGCGGCACCCACTTTGTTTTTTGCATATTTCGCAATTAATGCGAAACAAACGCTAAAAATAGCTAAACAAACGATTCCACTAGTGTTTTGTGCATTTTGGTTAATGGGCTGCTAGATCGCTAGCGGCACCCACTTTGTTTTTTGCATATTTCGCAATTAATGCGAAACAAACGCTAAAAATAGCTAAACAAACGATTCCACTAGTGTTTTGTGTATTTTGGTTAATGGGCTGCTAGATCGCTAGCGGCACCCACTTTGTTTTTTGCATATTTCGCAATTAATGCGAAACAAACGCTAAAAATAGCTAAACAAACGATTCCACTAGTGTTTTGTGTATTTTGGTTAATGGGCTGCTAGATCGCTAGCGGCACCCACTTTGTTTTTTGCATATTTCGCAATTAATGCGAAACAAACGCTAAAAATAGCTAAACAAACGATTCCACTAGTGTTTTGTGTATTTTGGTTAATGGGCTGCTAGATCGCTAGCGGCACCCACTTTGTTTTTTGCATATTTCGCAATTAATGCGAAACAAACGCTAAAAATAGCTAAACAAACGATTCCACTAGTGTTTTGTGCATTTTGGTTAATGGGCTGCTAGATCGCTAGCGGCACCCACTTTGTTTTTTGCATATTTCGCAATTAATGCGAAACAAACGCTAAAAATAGCTAAACAAACGATTCCACTAGTGTTTTGTGTATTTTGGTTAATGGGCTGCTAGATCGCTAGCGGCACCCACTTTGTTTTTTGCATATTTCGCAATTAATGCGAAACAAACACTAAAAATAGCTAAACAAACGATTCCACTAGTGTTTTGTGTATTTTGGTTAATGGGTGCCGCTAGATTCACACAGATCTCAGGGTAGTGTCCGTCACGATATAATAACATTCAAGAGTCCGATCGCAAACGCCCAAGAGAGCAAGCAAATTTATAATGCACACAAACGTAGAGAAATGTTTAAGTGATTTGGTATTGGTTAACATGAAATACCATCACTGTCTTTTTGTACATTTTCTATTTAAAAGACTACCTACCAAGACAAGTAAATTGTGTATACACATGTGATAAATTAGTGTTCAAGTACGAGTATATTAATCTGGGACGGTGATGATTGCTATAAGTTGTAAGTATTCTCGTACTATACATTAGTGAAATAATTTGGGATTGTGTTATTATAAATGCTACAGTCAGTAAAAGTTACAAATATAACCATGTTTGTAACTACTCAAGTAGAAAGATGTTTCTATTTTTTCCTTGTGATATGACAGCGTGCTGTTGGAAAAATACAGAAGCCAAATGTTTTGAAGCCCTACAATTAATTGTCCTGTGTTCTTGTATTATCAGACCGTGATGAAAGGCATTTCAGCGCGGCTCATTCATCTCTACAATATAGCTGTGTGTGTATCCATAGCAACAGAAAACTAGACAAAAATATTTACAAAATTCCCGTAAATCTTCGCTTTCAAGGCAAGTAATATTATCATAACATGATACCTCTAAATTTCCTGTCAAAGATAGTGACCAGACCGCACGTGTCACGGACGCTGACCACTTCCTGCAGCGTGCTGAGGCAGTGCGGTAGGTCAGGAGACCGTGAGGACAGAGAGGACAACAGGTCGGCGTGCAGACAGTCCTGTCCGTCGATCAAGAAGCGGAAGCCCAGAAATTGTGACGTGGACATGGAGACGTTCAAGCAGGGCGGCCAACGTGACAGCAAATGTAAAAGTGACGAAGAACTGCCTGACTACTGCAGCAAGCAGATGGCTCTTGAGTGTGCCCAGAAGATCAAGGAGTTGCAGAAGCAGTGGGAGGCGATAGCGGCGGCAGCTCCGGACAAGAGCAAGGGTCAGAGGAAGAAGCCGGAGGCGTGTGCCGTGAGGGCGCCGAGGAAGGAGGAGGAAGGAGGCGGTGGGAACGTGCTGTTCGTGGTCGGCCTCCTGGCCATCCTGGCCGCCCTCGGATACTACTTGTACACCCAGTCGCAGCAGAATGAGGAGGAGAAGAAAGAGGAAGAAGAGTCAAAACCAGAGTAACTTCATTTATGTCGTGGTAAATACAAATATACTTTTGTACGTCCTCGGTTGGTAACGATTGTACAGTAATAAAACCGACTGGTTACATCCTTTCGTAATGGCTCTGATATTTTTCAAAATAATTCCAGATCTTTAATTATGGTGGGTGTGTCCCACTGGTTAAAATACAATGAAGCGGAACAAAAAATTACACTTATCATAACACGTTCAATATTTACTCGATTAAGGGAGCCTAAGAGTTTACAAAACCTGTTGTTGTTTGATTTAGTTGATTCTTTTTCATAGTTATAGTTTCATAGTTAATTTAGATAGAAAACTATTTTGATCTCACAACGCATTAAAACATAGAGTAATAACTTTCTATAGTTTTGTAACCTAGATCAAGAAAAACGTCTAAAGAAAAGTACAACCTGTTATATTATACCGTACGAGAATGTTTGATTTAAGTAAATGCCGTTCCATTCAGTCGTATACATACTGAACAAAATATTTAACTCTATCTTCAATTATCTTTAGCTGTTTTCGGTGGCCATAGTTTCAAGAAGTACGAAATTATTATTCTAAACCTAATTTTGCATAAAATAATCAAACATTGTCTGTTTATATTCAAGGAACGTATATTTAAGGATTATGATGCAAAATAAAAAATCAATCAAAATGTTGACCTCACTGTAACTCACTACAGTCTAGTAACCCAAGCGATCTAGTTACATCATAATAATTTATTTATACGAGTATGGTATGAAAAGTAACAAGTAAAACCAAAAACCCTGTTGAGTTGTATGTGTAACTATATTTAAATTTACAAATCTGTTTCGAGTTGTAAAGAAATCGCTAGTTTAGACGGTTTAAAAATACAATAGTTTATTGAAGCCTTTGCTCTAAATTTTGTGAATACATTTTATTATATTATTTGTATGAAGAAGTTTTGTATGCATGCACTTCTTCATAAAGTTATTTTCATCGTTTGTGAATCAGAGTGTACGGGTTTAGCTGCTCGCAAAACTTATTATTTTTATAATACTTGAAATACTATAATAGAGATTCAAACTAAAAAAACACTCTGTTTGAACAAGATTATTCTAGTATTCCCATTTCCGAGTAGCTTGAAAATAATGCTTGGAGCGGACTAGATGGTGACGACCGGAAGTATCATTCAAGATCGTGCATGTTGTTACTAGAGTGTGTAAGAAAGCTGTCTTAACCCATTTACATAAATCCATTTCCACAGAAAATTCTCTGCAGCAGCTAACAGGTATTGATCCGAGTATACCTTTAAGGCCCACAAGAATCGGCAAGAGTAAAAATTATCTCAAGTTTTCACCCATAAGAACAATGGTTAAACAGCACACACTTCTACGCCCTTGCGTAGCGCAGTGGAAGGTGTCTCATTTGAAATCTCGTATATGATTAATAAGCGTCCAAAAGCTTTTTAATTTTTATGTAAAGTGAATACTCTTTGAATACTTTGAATTCCACCTCTTATAATTCCACAGTCAAAAATAAAGACGTAAAACAGCATGAGATTTAACACTGTTCTTAAGGGGGGCGGACTCCTGATCATTTTACCACAGGCTACTACGGCTCTTGACTAGCATAGCTTAAGAAGGGAATCACTCTCATCTCACATGGACGAAAACAATTACATGAGAAGATGAAACTATGAACTGTACAAATTAGCAGTTATTAACAATTTTTTTATTCAGAAAACACTGTCATGAGTAGAATTGTGAAATGGTAGCTCTTTAAATGTTTAAAATTCACAAATTAAAAAACGAGTCCCTATTGAGTTTCAGACTTATAAAACCCATTCATTCACTCAACCATTTATCGGGGAGGGAGCAAGAGTTAATTGTAGTTAATTCGACTACTCCATTTGGTGTTTATCCTATATGTGGACACTCTGTTCGCTGAGACAGTATAATAAATAATCGCCGCCAACAGATTAACACACGTTTGCTTACACAGTAAACCTTTAGAGGATTCATTTAGAATTATTATCGCTATGGTCTTCTTCATGATCCAGCAACTGGAGCCGCTACGTTTTTCGAAACGTCCAAGACATTCAAAAATGTAAAGAGAGAGTTGCTCTGTACCAAACAGCCAAACACAATGATACAATGGGACAAAAACGAGCGAGGTCTGCGCTAGTAGAACGATTGTCACTTCACTTTCAGTTCTCTCTATGACCGGAGCATCAACGTCTTGCAGGGAAGGGAAACCTTAACACTTTTACTTAGAATTTATAGTCCTGTGTAATTGTTCTGAACGTTGGGTTTCACTTGATTTCAGCTTCAATACAGTTTTTGAGAAGGTAACGCTAACGCGCCACCACCACATTTGACTCTTTAAAAATATGTAAAAAGTGACAAATTAATGGCTGCCAGCCAAGAGTGAATTTTCCGTAGTGAATTGTTTGTATGTGTCTGACAGATCAACGATCTGCACAATTAATTATAATTAGTTCTAGCATCGGCACAAATCTTCCTCCATGAAGTGTGGACATATCACATGTGTTCATTGGCTGATGAAATATAATCAAGAAAAAAGAGATGTGGGAGTTTCTATTTATATAAATTTATAACTTATTAAAAACATTTTTTCTTTTAATTACTAAATTTTTCATTTATAGTATAATTATTTTCAAATCAGAAAACAACATAAATGAAACTTTAATATACTATTAAATATCACCCCAACAAAACTTAACCAACTTAATTGAAAGATGCTTCATTAACATCATTAATAGTATAAATTAAAGTAACTTTTTGTGTTGGTCTGTTTGTGCATCGATATTTTATAAACTACTCAACGGATTGTTATACGGTGTTCACTGTCGGCTGTAGGGCAGGTTCCTAGGTACTATACATTAACATTTTAATTAGAAAAAATTGTATAATTAGAAAATTGATATTTGTGAGCGCTTTCGTCGTTAATACTGACTAAACCTTATGACTTATAATATAAAAAAGTAATGTACTACGGAATTGTACCGGGTCGCTAGTCCGGTATAATTTACTCCGAATATCGATTCGAAATTGCCTAGTTTTAATTGAAACAGGATAGTACTAACTTTCGCACATGAGATGCTTGATAAGATAGGTTATTTCACAAGTACTTTAAAATGGTTTCGATTTACAAACCGGTAATAACTTGAAGTAAATATTGTAAATAAGGTGATATGTCACAATCTTCGCCTACAATAAGTAATGCAATTCTATTACGGAATGAGTCCACGTTTTCCATTTCTTGGGGTTGTAACCAGCAGTATATAACATATGGTGTTTCAAGAAACAAATTAGATATAATCTCCGATGTAAACAACTTAAACCTCCTCTATCTAGCAATAGTCCACAAACTGATCTTCTAGTGCAGTTAACATTATAAATGTTCGACTTCTATTTCATCGACCTAGAGATGAGTTGACTGCTGAACTTGACAGCGAGTTAGCACACGTGGACTCCGCTTGGTAAATTGGAAGCGGAAATAAACAAGTCAGTATGCGATGATTGTTGCCATGTCAACTGGAAAGTTCCAAGAAGAGGAAGAGGAAGAATCTCATCAGTGAGTCTCGAGAGAAGAGGTTCCTGTCTCATGGAGTTCTCCGAAGTTGGGAGTGCGGTTCGCGAGTGAATGGCACTTGTACAAATCTTATTTCATTAATTCTTAATCCAACTACAAATCTAACTTGTAGCTTAAATATAACAAGAAACAGTATCAGATTTAACATTGTTCTCATCCTCTTAATACATTTTTATAATTAATAGTATCCGATTTCTTACTATTTCAAATAATATATTTCGTGCCATACATCATATCCACTAGACGTATGTATTTTTTATTCTCACTTTATTTAAAGATTGTTCAATTCCATTTGTTTTTTAAACTTATTAGTTTTTTTATTAAATTAAATTATTATTAATGATATACAGTGTATTATTGATATGTGCCTTGCCTTGTAACCAGTGCGTAAGGAAATATCCACAGTATATTAAATTAGGTTAACTTTTTTAAATCAAACATCCCATTGAATTACTGTGTTTAAGATAGATAGGTCCACTTCACTATCAAAAATAATCACTTACTTGGATGTACTATTCCAAAATTATTTAACAGTTGTAAATAATCTTATAAATAAAAATGAATTAGTTACATTTGTTTGCTAAGCACTAATCTTAAGAGCGGCTAAACCAATTCAGCTGATTCTCTTTGGAAAATATTCATTGAATTCCGAGGAAGGTTTATATGAAGAGAAAGATAAGAAAAATGAAAAAAAAATATTTTTAAAACCAGAAAAATTTAAAATTTCTTAGCATTTATGCTTCATAATTCAAATTTAACATATACTAAACAGCCGTTGACACTATTAGCTAAAGTTTGACAAATTGGCTGAAAATATGTTTATATTTTAATTTCATAAGTTTACAGTGCTCGACCAGTAGTGTAATGCAGATAGAAAATAAACAGTAATATATAAATTTTACTCCAGATTGCGCCAGTGACGAATTTAAAACATCTAACACATTCTAAATACTATTACAACACTTTCAAAAAAACAAACTTAATGAACAAAGCTGTGAACGTTTTTACATAAGGCGGGCTTCAAAGACATTGTGATATGGCATTTTTAGAGTGTCTTAAGGGAAAAAGATGTTGAACACTAACAAGCCTCAACCAGTCTCTCTTCCCCACACCTAGAGTCCGAAAGCAACAAAACTTCTATGACGCAAAACGTTATAAACGATTATTTTGGAATGTTGCGTGAACTTAATAAGGATTTCCCCATATAGCGGAAGTAGATAAGCGGTAGGTAACGTTTCTCCCTAAGGCGTAGTAATAAGCTTCTCAGTCCTACTCTTCATCGGGTTGTTGTCCAAAGTAAACTTGTTTCCGCTAAATTCCCATAAATTAAATTCGTCATGAAATCAGTTTGAGTGGTTTTGTTTTGTTTTTGCAGTGTAGAAAAACATGTTGTTGAAAGGCTCCGTGATCTTTTTATGGTGTAGTTATGCCAATTTCCTCTTTCACTTCAAGGCTTCAGAACTCGATCCCGACGTGAAGGATCGTGTAAGTACATAATTATACCTCCTGGTATTGTCGACGTTCTCTTTGTTGAAGATTGCTCTGTTATGTTTTAACTATTTATTTTTTCTATGTCCTCTATAATGGGAGGTTTTGTAAATTTAAAAAGTCAGTTATTGTTTTAAGTGTTTGTATCCTTTTAGGGAACCCTATTTTAATTTGGTATGTGAAGTGTAGTGTTTTAGTATCTGGATTCTTTTTTTTCATATTTTTTTACTCAAACCCATACTTTGACAAAAAAGATCTAAAAACACTTAAAAAGATTTTGACTAGATCTTTAGTTTTTACACATTAAATGATTAGCAGGATTGTACAAATGGAATCTTGTTTAAAACCTTTCTTAAAAGCAATGAAAGATTACTTTTTAAGAAAAGTTTTAAATTTTGTAAAATTAATTTTAAACTATGATAGAGTTTAATATCTAGTATGTGATGTCTGTGTAGAAATCCTTTTGATTTAATGTTTAGGTTTTGTTTGAGATTTAAAAGCCAATAAATCGCGGTTTTTACCTAAAATTACTTTGTTTGCGAACAGTATTGTTATATTTGTAAAATATTGGCAACTAGGGATCCTTACGGGCTATTTTGATCTGTTCAACAATCCGAGTACGGTATGCGATCGTTTTTTCAGCCAAGCACGGGTTTATTACATTAGTTTCACAGTATCTTCTGTTGTGTAGGAAAACTTCAATATATAGCAAAATACTAATCCCAATGTGTTTTCTGAAATAGCACACATAATAGTTTTATTTATACTCAAAGTTTAAATAGTCGTTTACTGTATAAGATATGAACAAGCGTTTGGTAAAGTATTCATCGTACTTTTAAAATAAGACATCTGACGTAGCTCTAAGACCAACAATAAGGATGTAAGACTGTGTGAACTTCAACATTCTTCCGAAGTCAAGATCTTCACTGCAGGCGGTAGAGTTGATGGGTCACGGCGCCTGCACGGGGCTGCAATGCAATTCTACTGCAGTATTGCACTGCTAACTCTGGCTTGAAGGCACTGTTAACAACCAACCGTACAATATGCTGTACGTAGAAAAAACATACATGTTTTGAAGGAAATTCTCTGACCAGTAAACAATCAAAAAGGCAAATTTAAAATTTGTATAAAAATATTTTACAATTATACGAGAAGATGAGTTTAAAAAGATTTAAAATTACATTTATAACTACAGCAAATGCAGCAATTTGTAGCACAATATGCGTAACCGTAATGAGTATGAGACACACCAACCTGTTGTGAGAGTAAGAATAGTGTTGTCAAGATGTGAAAGAATGAATACCTAGTTAATTAAGAGAACATTAATGCAGAAGTAATAACATACAAAAGAACCATGCGAATAATAATAATTATTAGCAATAGATATTGGGATTCGTTCACTAACACAATAGAGACACGTTTACGGCATTTTTAATCATCATTAAAAATGAACAGAGAAAAGAATATCGGGGATTATGTAATTACATAACAAATAATACCTAATATTTTCGTCTTACTGGCTTGATGATGGGCTAATAATAACGATAGACCTAAATGTTCTTTAACAATAATAAAATATAGACATTGAATCACAAAAAGTACTTACTCCGCCGGGACTCGAACCCGGATCTCTCACTTGCCGGGTGAATGTGTTACCATTACACCACAGAGCCCTTACTTTTTACGATTCAATTACTCGTATTTGGCCGTATCTGTCACATATGTGTTTAAATAACTAAACTAACATATGATCGGAAGACCAAATACCTGTCAAACGACTTTTGTTTACATTAATCAAATTTGTATAAATGGCAATAGCTTTATTTATATATTTCCATCCACTATTGTTCCTGTTTAAATATTTCGGACTGTAGCCTGTCAGTTTGGGCGCTGGGACCGTAGGAAGTAGGACTGTAGGAAGTGACGTTCTCTCGTGCTCAGGTCATGTTTTGAATGACAACAACAGTGAACGGTAGTAATATGTCAAGCCAAACATGTGGTCTTCTACTTTCATAAGCTCACACACATGCTGCAGGCATACATCGCCTTGCGTAACTCCGTAGGCATGGTGTGGCGCGAGCTTGTTGTAAAACCTAAAACTTTATGGTACGCTACAATGCGTTTGTATTTAATATTAATATTTAATAAGTTAACAAATACTGCAAAAATATACCTACTCTCAGATAAAAAGTATAGATAGCCGAGCCTGAACGTTAAATACAAACTAATAAAGCTACAATTGGTTTATTTATGCGTTTAGACTATAAAGCTAATTATTTTTAAACAATTATTTCAATTTTTATGTCGGTAAAAACGCAAAAGGTCCCAATTGTTACTGCCTATTATTCATATCTAAAAATTTACAGCTCGAAAACTATTAAGACTAAATATTTATACAAGCGTGTCCTTGTTTACTATGTAATTTTAGAATTATATGAATATAATATGGTATGTAATTGCCGTTTTAAATTTACTCTTACTGGACGGTTCAAAGAAATTGGCATAGGTCACGTTATGAAAGTCATATCTTGGGCGTGTAACTTTGAACATTATATGTGAATTTCTATTTACAACTTCCGTGTGGTACATATTTTGGCCACTCAATATCAGAATTTAGTGCGTACAGGCGCGGTGAATGTTCTGAATGTCTAAAACGTATAAATGAAGAGACTGTCGTTTATATTATGATTTTGGAGCTTGGTCGAAGTAATTCTGCAGGTGATCCTGTATGAGCTACATGCGGATATTCTTAATGTGGTCCGAGAAATAACCGTCAAGTTCAGTGAGATCAAGAAGGCAGACTGGGAGTGTCGATGGCGGAGTGGTCTAACACTGAATCTGCGCGTTAGAGATAATTCAGGTTCAAATCCTGTCTGTGGCTGTTATATTTATTATCAGCACCACCGACTTGTTACTGTATCGGCTCTCCCCCTCACTCTGTTTTATAAGATCCTAGCTCAAGCCAGTGACCTATGAGAACGAACAGAATAAGGTTCGAAAGAAATTGGCCTTCCCTTAAAAAATATCAAAAGGATAATGCAAACTGATTGTAAAACTAAGAAAAGTTCTGATCTAAAGAGTTTTCTCCATAGGTTAAAGCGATTTCCGCTGTTTCTGCTAATTGGCCACATCTTCAGAACCCTTCAAAGCTTCGTTACTGTAAAGCGAACTGTAACTCTGAGATGTATATCCAGAACTCATGTCATTAAATTCAGTTCTTGGCCTTGTTAAGATCACAGACTGGAGTAAGAGATGGATCAATAGATACTGTCTAAGGATAGTGAGATTTTGGACATCTGCCATCGTTATAATATAACATATGTTCAAAAAGTATAACAATGTGTTTCGAGCATTGAAATGTGGAGGGTACATCAGGTATGGAGAACCCTAATACACGAATAACTAAAACTTGCGGCAATGGTCGAAGAAGAGGGTAACCTCGAAACTTAGAACTATACATTTGAAACATATAAAGATGACAATTGTTAGAAATCCTAAGACGATTTTAAATCATCCATCGACAATAACAAACTTCCAAGAAGGAAGAGATTGTGTGTTAGCAGTTCTAGACGTATTGCATGGTCTTCTGTACAAACAACGACCGAAGAGAATACTAATAATGGCGAAGAGTAGAGTAAGACACCGAATCATTATGACTGAAAATGACAGGTTCTGTTTATTACCAGGCTTACACCGGTGTCACGTAGGATACTACACAAAATTGGCAAGGTTCGCGTGTTACTGGATGAAATAAACAATAATACAAATATATGATAAGGTGGACATTTGATGTTACATATCAATCCTGTGTGATAACCACTAACAACAGTTAGTAGTAATCACTAACAAGCGGCACAGTATACGGTGTGAGGCAGATAATTTAGATTCGTACTCTGTAACTTCAGTTTTAGAGGTCAGTGGCGAAAGTGTCACTAAAAACCTGGAAAAATTACGTAGAAAACCAATTTTTACTTAGTTTTCTAAAACCGTTTGAGATGCGAAAATTGTTTAAATACGCACTTTTTTAGTTTTAACTGTACGTTTAAAATTATGTACAACAATATGCACGATGCTATTTAAAAATGTCGACTATGTGAATTTTGAATTTGTCAAAATTTGAGTTGGCAGTCAACACCAAAATACTTTTAAAAGCAGTCATGTGGCTTATCAGAATGAAGCTGAGTTTCTTGTGAGCGAAGAATCGGAATCGGAATAAATAAAACTCAATCAAATACAGAGTGTTCCATAAATTTCAACATAAAAAACGGACACCATTTTGGAACGGTTTGTGAAAAGTCAATTCTGTTTTTCAATGAGTTCTTTTTCACAAGACCTTTAAAATTATGTATGATTTGTCTTAGCATACGTTTAAAAGTTTTAGATTGGAACATTCGTTCTTAATTTTGTGACATTCCGTACATAGATTTTGATGAAAATGTTTTCAATGGACTCCCTTATGGGTGATTTATGGGGAAAGCAGTGCAATACCGCTATACGTACTGCACGGGTGGTCCGCCTCACACGGTATAACATTGGGTGGTTTAGAAGAGTAAATTGAGTAAGCTATGGAAGCGAACGTGTTGATTTAAGTATCTATAACCATGGAAAAAGGATTCAAACATGTCAACAAACATTGATTGATGGATTTTACTATATTATAATGTGATCTCTGGGTGCAATTCTATAAAGCCTTAACATTTTATTTGTGTTTGAGCTATTAACAGTACCTTCCCTCCTTGAGAGTTACCTTCCTTCTGGGAAGCGACGGTAATCACAACGATCCCAGAGAGGATTATGGATCCCCGATCCTCAAACTCTCTCTAATTTATGGACCGGTTTCTGTTGTCGGTATCGTACCAAAGATATTAGAGAAAGTTGTGTACACTTCGTGTTATAAAAGAGTCGTCTATCTTATCCCCCCACACCACAATGGGTTCATAAAAAACGGTTCGACTACGGAAATTATGTTTTTAACTCTAAAATCTTGTAGGATGACGAAAAATGTGTAATATATTGTTCTAGATTATTTGAAAGGATGACAGAAACATTATATCGTTAAATATAAAATAGGCAAACTGGGTACTTTTATGGATTTAAACTTTGTTCCATTCAGGTCGTTTCGGTTAAAGACTGGCTTTAACGCCGTTTTTCGTCATTCAAGCATGAAAATACATGAAAAATATGGAAATGTTCAATTACGAAACTATTTCAGATTTTTGGAGCAGATTAAAACAGTACTCCAGTGACTTGATTTAAAAGTGCTCCCGAAGAAACGAATTCATAAATATATATATATATATATATATATATGTGTGTGTGTGTGTGTGTGTGTGTGTGTGTGTGTGTGTGTGTGTGTGTGTGTGTGTGTGTGTGTGTGTGTGTGTGTGTGTGTGTGTGTGTGTTTTACCTTTTAGGTGACCACTAAAAACGGTTTTTTCTCCAACTTTAGGTTCCGCTCCTCCAGGCTGTTAAGTTTACTGAAATCGTGGTATGACTAACCTAAGATCAGGAAGTTTGGAAACATTCTGTCACATATTGAATGCTCGCCTTGGAGTAATTTTACTCACCGATTTATAAGGCTCATACATAGCCTAATATTAAAATAAACTATTAAGTGCTGTGTAATCTCAGAAAAATATTGGCTTTTCAATAATGGCACTAATTTGCACTTGCATTTCTAAAGTACTCCTAATACACGAGTCATTGATGTTTTGTTATCGTAGTAAGTGATATCAGTGACGTACTTGCTTGGTCCAGTGCTATTTGAATTAAGCGGTATTCAAATACGTACCCTCCCAAGCGCACGTTGAGTAGCATATGTGGTCAGAGTTCACTGTCGAGTATAACACATAATGTTTTCACAGTGCCGGAAACCTCTAGTGTTTGCTCTCCAAGCTTAACATGCACAATATGCTCCTTCATTCTCTGTCTAATGTAAGGGGGTGCGATGTGAAGAACTGTACATTTGTCAGCATTAAGCTTGAGACTATGCTTGACTGACGTCATCTTTATTCTCTCGAGATGAGAGTCTGCTCTCGCAAAGACCAACTCAGTTGAACTGGGTTCATATGACAAATAAAGCCGGTAGTGATCCACACATGCGTGCACATTAAAGTGCTTCATGCAGTTGGTAAGGTCTGCTGTGTACAGTGTAATTACCCTGCGGCACCCTTCGTAATTTTGGTAGAGGAGAAGAAACGTCAGACCCCAGTTTTGTAAATTGAAACCTTGATTCCAGGTAAGACTGAAACCAGCCAACTCTGCTTCCACAAAAGTATTTTAGTTTTGCAAGGAACAAACTGTGACTGATTCAGCGAGGGCTTGGAAGTAATCCAGCATGGTGCCTGAGGAGGCCCTTATCCCTACCTCAAACAGGTCAGCAAACATATTCACCAATGCAGTGCAGGTAATGCGGTTTTTCCTAAAACCTGACTGCGATATAGGAACCAGACTTTCTGTCTCAATCTGTATTTCCATTTGGAGAATAACTATTTCTCTAAAATTTTTGACATGGCTGGTAAAATAGAAATTGGTCTCAGTTTATCTACATTGGAAGCGCTTTGTTTCTTCGGCCAGGGATTAACTATACTTATCTTCCAGTTTTAAGGAAATATACAGTCCTTAAAGATTCATTCAAAAGGTGAGGTGAGCTGTGATGGCATATGGACTTACTGTTATAATCATGCTAATGCTCACATCATCGTATCACACAGCCCAGAATAATTCAGCAGCTCCCAGCCAAATAAAACGATCTAAATTCAATGTCTTTTTGGGTCTTAAGACAATGCTCAAAGCATATCGAACGACCATTAACTCAATTAGTAAACTTATAATTCAGCCAAGAAGTTTTACCCTCAAACACAAAACTCTCAAAGGTAAGTCCAATTTACAAAAAGGATTATACTTTCTACACACACAATTACCACCCTGTTTAAATTTCGCCAGTAATGAGAGAAATACTAGAACAACTATTTATTCCTAGTGAGAATAATTCAGTTTCTGAACAAGTAGAACAAGTATTCTGATGAACAGGTTGGCATCATAAACGGCAAGTCAACGATAGACGCTGTCGTGAATCTAGTCGACAAGGTTGTAGAGGAGCTACAGTGTGTGAGTGCACATTAATTATGTTTCTCGACTTAACAAAAGCATGTGATGACCACACAGCGCTGCTTGATAATGGGAATTATATGGCATCAGAGGCGTGCCTTCCAGTGGCTCAGATTATTTCTAAACCACAGAGCACGAGTTGTTCAGATTTCTAACAAATGTTCTGAACCAATTCAACTGATCTTGTTGCTTATTTATGTCTATGACATAGGGTCATCAGTTCCTGCACGGTAGACTTCTGCAGTTCTGCTTCCCTAGTAAATCAAAATCAATTCTGGAACAGCAGACTTATATTAAGACCAACGACTGCATCCCCTTAAAATGCTCTTAAAAAAGCCTCAATCTTAAAACAAATGCATCTAAATTCGATTTTTAATTTTGCTTTGAGCCCAGTAGACAGGAATAATAACCCAAATGTCATTGCAGAAGATACCATACTGGAAAAGTATTCTGCTTGAAATTCCTGGGAATATACCTAGATGGATGATAGACCTGGAATGACCGAATGATCATGATTGCTCAAAATTGTCCTCGGGCGTTTATGTTTTGAGATCCTTAGCTAAATACTGCCCTATTCAGGTCCTGATAACTGTAGGAGACATAGAATAGTAGTCTATGAACCTTTGTCCTTGCAGGTAGGTGTTCGTTTTATAAAAAAATTGCCGTATTTTATAAAAAATGTCCAAATGCCCAAAATGTTAAAATTTTGTTTAGAACACTTTTTACTGACTGGAAGACCGCCCAATAATACTGACACCGAAGTAAGAGGTGGGAGGATTGGAAAATGGATGGACTTATTTATGAGTAACTTGTGTGTTTGAGTGACATTTCTTTTGGTATGTGTGTCAACATTTTATTCACAGATACATTATGACTTGCTATGCTTCGTAAGATGGTCATGGCAATAAAAGACTGATTTTATCTGAGGTAAAGTTTCTAGAGGATGATCCTGTTGTCGACCACTTGCAATGTTGGCCTGATGCAATGATGATAGGCGCGGATATGAGACTTTTCCCCAATGACCACCATCAGGGATGGTTCGGGTTACGTCAACGTCCCGACGATATTCTTGTTATACACTCGACAGACGGAGCCTACAGTGTGGAACTCTAGTTATAAAATATACAAGTCGGTTACTCTTTGCAGTTCCGGTTGTATAACGAGTTCCTCCATGTCAGTCACGCTTCTGCCAGGCGATTGATTTCCGCTCATCGTCGCGCACTGGCAAACTCGAAACTAATTTATTGTTTGTGTTGTGTGGTCTATGGATCTAACGCGTTCTGTTCATGGCAACTTTCGGAAGATAGAATCACTTATAAATCCTTCCTTTTGGAATAATGTACTGATATAAAGATCCGCAATCTCAACTGTTAGATAGCAAACAAGTTATTAAAATAATAAAATTCATCGTGTAACAGCTCTGCTTACAGGCTCCCCAACTTCATATTGCAAAAGACCGTCTTTGTTTTACAAAGAAACTTGTATGTATATTTTGGAATGTCATAAATATATAAAACACTTCAATTATCTTTAATATATCACGCCTAGATTTGCAATTTAACTATTATAGTCTAAAATTATCTTATTAATTATATTCTAAATAAATTGAATCATTACATCTTATACAGCAAGCTTAATTCGATAATAATAAAAACCAAAGTGCCTTTTGAAACACATCGTATTTGCAAAAGATGTTTTTATTGTGAATTACCTCAAAATTGGAGGTTTTGCTTTAACCATTTGATTTCGTTTAATCCTGAGTTTTCCTCTGCTAATGAACAGTCGAGATCCCAGTAAGATCATGGTTTTTGTATAACTGGAAGATCATAAGTCCTGTAGTGACTAATGTTATTATGTTTAATCACGATTAGTTTCCTGTCATCAATCTTCATCAACCTGTGCTCATATCAAGTTTTATTCATACTTTCTAATAATTATAAAACAAAAAATTATAAAATTATAGTTTATTGTTTAATATTCCTGTTACAGGGGAAAACTTAAGGTAGTTTCTCTACAGTAAGTTTTACAACAATTTTGCATTAACTAAAATCTTCTCACGAATACGTTTACTGTATTGGTTACACAGGAGATACATTGTTCATACAAGTCCGTGGGATTATTTCAGTTAGTTCTGAGGTCTGACGCTAGACTGCGCCTCGTAAGTCTGATTGTTACCGTTCAAATATGTGCTACTCAGATGGCAGGCCGGGCGCTCATTTTTGCCGTCCTCAGTTTGGGCGAGTTATCTCTTATGTAACTAATACTATAAAAGCTAATACTTGTGTACCTAATACTACCAAAGCTAATACTAGTAGCGTCTTATAAAAAAAATATTTTATTATGGAAAAACCTGTATTAGAACAATGTGATTGTTAATGAATACAAAACCAACGAAAATTCCATTGTAATTTATAATTCAATTATTTTACTTTTACTTATATTCATTCGCACTCTGTAACCGCGATATCCCAGACAACTCAGCGTTATCTAAGCAAATATTCTGGCTGGGATTGGCGAAACCCAATTCGACCCTTCCTTGAATTAATTCAGTAAACGAGTGACTCAAGGAGGCGAGGTGAAGATGGCATTTCCGGAGTGAAAGTGATGATTTGATGACGGCGAAGTGAACGCGCGATGACGGCTAATAAACATCAGCCGAAAGGTCAACAATGGAGATACTGTCCGGCCATTTACTTTTCTTCGCAGTTCAAGTACTTAATGGCCGCAATGATTTGTAGGTTTAGGAGAGATGCCACGCCTACTTAAAATTTATCTCTCGTCTCAAAAGCGCAGCAGTTACTCGCGGCATCGTTCGCATTTTCGCGCAGTTTAACATAGACGGTCATATGCATTACTTTAGGTTAAGGTACCCTTCCTGCGGTAAGTGATGACCTTTGGAAGATTGTCAGAATCAATGGATCATTGTGGATTGCAAAAGAGGCAATGACACCTATGTCACTGGCACTTAAGTTGTAGTTATATTCCTGCATGGGGTAGTTTATGTGCTGTAATGTGGATACATATCTAAACTACCAGTGGTATATCCATGTGAGGGGATTGTGGGGGTCGGTTTTCCACACAAAACCATCGAATAAAAATCATCAACATTTATGACAATAAGATCTTGTTCCAAAAGTATAGAACTGAGAACAATAACGATTGGTGTATTCATAGAAAGGGCTTGTGGGGGTCGATTTCCCGCTTCAAGCCTTACAAAATGTACACTTTTCACAGAACACTGTAATTGTAATAATTTATAATAATATAATTCAATCATCCTTTAATATTGATTCACAAAGTATAGATCTGTCCTAAAATTATACAGTTGAGAACAATAACCAGTTGTGTACACCTGGGAGGGTCTTATGGAGGTCGATTTCCCACTCTAAACCTTTGAAAAAAGTGATAAACCTTTCTGAGAAGGGTATACTTTTAATAATGCTTTAATATTGATTCGAAAATTAAGTGTTAAGTCAATTTTATTGTATTTAATAAGATAATATGCAGCCAATGTTTACCAATTCCAAATTTCTTCTCCCTTAAGAGATATTATTCATACGATCTTATTTAATACTTAGCAGGTCTGGCATGTGATACTCACGTTTTTCCGAATCAGAAACAGAATTACTATAATTTAATTCTAGGTCTTGCTTGGTTAATTTCACTTGTGTATTTTGTTATTAATGTTAGAACGATCGTTTTAATACCGAAGTTAAGTTACACCACATTTTATGCAAGATCCGCGCTGTATGTGGGGTCAGATGTAACTACGATCTTTGTCTGCAGGTTTTGTGATAAATATTCGCCTTAAATTCCTCTCTACCTTGCTGTCGAAACAAAATATATTACTGGTATACTGGGCAAACATATATTTGCAGACATTTAACAAACGGAATGATTTGCGTACACTTCACCTTTGCAAAGTTATAAATTTTATAACAAAGGTATAAAAACTTCAAAGTTCAATTGTGCTTTAAAATGTTCCCGAAGAACTTGTTACAAGAAAATGTAAGGAAGGAGGACAGGAAGGGATCGACGGAAAACAACGCGCGGCTTGCCCAGTTGCATAACCGTAGCTAATACAGAGCTACCTACTTTGTGTGGGGAAGAAGTCAGTAATGGACAGGGAACAAAACCGGACAAGGAATTAATTAGTAGCGGGTTACGTGCAAGACGTGACAAGGGAACTGTGGATCTAGGTCACCAGAGCTCGTAACACCGACGAGCAGAGTTATTAATATTGGGATGAAAAGAAAAGATATGAGAGCAACATGGACTAGTTGACAATAGAATTGGTTTCATGATTCAGTGTTGTTATTGTTAAATTTGACTGGAACTAATCGTGAATTCTTTGATTAAATTTTATTATTTTACTTTTAGAAGGTGGATAATTGTTATGCTTCTTCTATTTCTCTTTCTTGTTTACTTTAAACCAACTCTTCTTTTTTCATTTCTATTATTCTTCAATCCCTGCTTCTTATATATATATATATATATATATATATATATATATATATATATATATATATATATATATATATATATATACAGGGTGTATATTATGTCTGGAAACACCCAAATATATCCTTTAATAATTTAAATATAAATTTGAAACCTCTTACAATCGTGATAGAGATTGGGCATCTACTTTTTGGAACAATGTTTTGTTATGTCACACCAACGGGGGACGTCCTGCCGAGGGTATCGTGAATATTCTTAATGGAAGCCTATACCTTGTGATACATAATTTTAAAGGTAATAGCTTACTGAATTGAATGCCACAAACCGCATCTCAAAGGAATTATTCTATCAGAAAATAGAGCATTTTTAGTATTGAAAATTTACTGATGTTCAACAAAGTAATTTTAACATGGTTCTTGCCACAAAATGTGTTACACTAATTTTTTAGCATTTTTTAAATGTTCAATTAAAATAAAATAAACAATTTATTTTTAAGCTGGTTTCATTAGTACAAATTTACCAGTTTTTATTACAATGAATAAAACTTATGAGTCACTTTCTCTGATTACTTATGAATCTGTACTTGGTGTTTTCCAGTCAGCAGGAAGGTTTAAAGAGACAAAGGTCACTAGCCTATGAGAAACATTATTGTGTTATTAATCATCTAGTCTACAGGTTTCAGTTTGTTGAGCATGGAGCTTTCACTAGACAGGTCTAAGCTTGGGAATTACAAATGGACAAAGGTCATATCATTCCTGTCGAGTTAATCAGTGTCTCTGAAGCATTGCTGTCAACAAGTTATCTAATTACAGTAGTTCAGTTTTTATTTGGCATTTTAATGGAATTGTCTGAAAGAGAACGAATTACTCTGTTGATGATGCGAGGATATGGCGATCGTCAAAGATCTTATCGGGAAGTTTGTAATTTGTTTAATGACACTTTCCCAGAAAGGAATCCCATAAGTGTTTCAACAATATCAAAAACTATTGAGCGTTTTGAAATGACAGGGAGTGTACGTAATCGGCCAAAGTCGGGTAGGATACAATCTGCAACAGATGAAGAACATGCACTAGATGTTTTGCAAACATTTATTGAAGACCCACATACATCGCTCAGAAAAGCTGCACAGCAACATGATATGCACCCTATGTATGTGAGTAAGATTTTGAAAATTAATAAATACAAACCATTTAAAGTTCATTTAGTCCAACAGTTAAGTGAGGATGATTACGACAGAAGAGTTGAGTTTTGTGAACTTGTGATGCGCAAATGTGATGACAATAGAGATTTTCTGACCAACATACTATTTTCTGATGAGGCAACTTTTTTCCTAAATGGCAATGTTAACAGGCACAATTGCCGTTACTGGGCTAGTGAAAACCCACATTGGATTACTGAGTCCCATTCACAGCAACCACAAAAACTGAACGTATGGTGTGGAATTTTAGGTAACAAAATTGTTGGACCCTTTTTCATCAATGGAAATTTAAATGCCGAACTTTACTACAATATGCTCCAAAATGAAATAATCCCAGCTATTCAAATTGCATCAGGAGAATACTTTGATAATGTATGGTTTCAGCAGGATGGTGCTCCACCCCATTATGGGAGACAGGTAAGAGAGTATTTGGATTTAAGGTTTCCTCATAAATGGATTGGCCGAAGAGGAGAAATCGAATGGCCTCCAAGATCTCCGGATTTGTCACCAATCGATTATTTCCTATGGGGTCATTTAAAATCCAATGTTTATAGAAGAAAGCCTCATAATTTGGAAGACCTAAGAAACAGGATTATAGAGGAGATTGCTTTGATAACTGAAGAAATGTTAGGCAACTCTGTCGAATCATTTTACACAAGATTGGCTCATTGTCAAACCGTAGAAGGAACACAGTTCGAACAATTGCTTTGACACCAAATGCAGGTAAAACGTTTGTTGTAAGACTTTTCTAACAGCATACATTATTTTTTATTTGTAATAAGAAATCAATAACATAAGTATTTCCATAATTGTACTGTAATAAAAACTGGCAAATTTGTGCTAATAGAACCAGCTTAAAATGAAATTTTTGTTTTATTTAATTGAACATTTAAAAAAATGCTAAAAAATTAGTGTAACACATTTTGTGGCAAGAACCATGTTAAAATTACATTGTTGAACATCAGTAAATTTTCAATACTAAAAATGCTCTATTTTCTGATAGAATAATTCCCTTGAGATGCGGTTTGTGGCATTCAATTCAGTAAGCTATTACCTTTAAAATTATGTATCACAAGGTATAGGCTTCCATTAAGAATATTCACGATACCCTCGGCAGGACGTCCCCCGTTGGTGTGACATAACAAAACATTGTTCCAAAAAGTAGATGCCCAATCTCTATCACGATTGTAAGAGGTTTCAAATTTATATTTAAATTATTAAAGGATATATTTGGGTGTTTCCAGACATAATATACACCCTGTATATATATATATATATATATATATATATATATATATATATATATATATATATATATATATATATATATATATATATATTTACTTCGTATCTCACCATTTTATATCTTCTTCCAAGGTCTTATTTTTTATTTTATTCTTGCTTTCTTTCTTCTTTTATGTTGTCAAATATGTAATTGTAGTTTCGCTATTCCATCTTTTAGTTTTTATTTGCTCCTGGTCCATTTCAATCAATATTCTTAAACTTATTATCACGTTTTTTCTGTCCTGAGATATATCACAAGTAAAATGAGATATTTATAATACTCAGATTTATGAACTATTAATCAATGACCAAATATTTAAAGGCTCGTTGGGAGAGCTGGTTGCCGCGAGGTCAAAGAAGTCGGACTTTAAATTTGAGATAGTGCAGGTTCAAATAAAAAATATTTTTGTTAACTCAGTCTCTCTTGAAAAAGTTCATAACGCCATCCTAAGACCAGACCTAAAATCTACTGCATATAATGCAATACAAACAAATTCTATCTGAGGCGTTAAGATGAACCAATGTGGTTTATCGTTCGTTCATTATCTGTGGTTCAAAGTTTACCCAGACGTGTAGTTTTTTCAGTGCGCTCTGCCTCTTACTGTACCGATTCACTTCTTTTCCATGCTTCGTACTAGAGTTGTTTCGGTACGAAGTACATTTGGTATCGATACTATTTTTTCAATACTTACTTGGTATTGAATCATATGAGTACTTTTGCTTGTTGTCAGTGTTGTTTAAAATGTTAAACGCTTTCGCACTTGCAAATTGAAGTTTTACTGTAGATTGCAATAGAATAAATTTAAAAAATGCCTCCGAAGAAATCTCGTAACAAACCTCCTTGTATAATGGAAGGAGATGAGGTATGCTGTCCCGGGGTTTCGGTTGATTACTGCATCCTCTGGGCCTTGTGAAAGGTTACTCTCCAAAGCTGGTGGTACAGTAACTGAAACAAGGAATAGACTTTCAAACAAGTACTTAGATATGCTTTAGTTTCTCGTAGGGTTGTCAGCCGATGAATGGTTCAAGTAATTTATGTATCAATTGAACGTGTTTAAATTATTATACATATAATTTGAAACTTATATTTTAATATTACTAAATACGGTGTTTTATAGACATCTGTTAAATCATTTTTGCGCTCCTACTCCTTTAAAGCTTCAAAAATTGTTAAGATGTTTTCCTCACAATAACGTGTACTACACCAACTGTTAGTTGGATAAATCAATGTCTTTAACCTTAAACAAATATTAATAATTCTTTGGAGTTGTTGTTTAATATAGTGTCTTAACAACAGTATGAAGACAACTCCACAACACGAATGACAACAGACGGGCGTGGATTGGACTCGTACTCGATACTCGATACTTTTCACCCAATTCCCAAGTAGTATCGAATACTTTTTACCGATACCGATACAAGTACTGGTATCGATACTTTCGTGGTATCGGAACAACCCTACTTCGTACAAGTTCTCCAAGGAGATCCATAGGCTTTGGGGAGCGAGCAACGTTAAGGCTATGATAAGATCGGTTTCTCCAGTCTGCACCAAACTTACCACTTTACATGTACCGACCACAGTCTACCGACACTCGGTACTGAGTTGACGACAAGTGTACGCTGTGGACGACTCATCTGCAAGGCAACGCCGGTGAAAGGCTACAGACAGCCAGCGTACGACGCGACTGGTCGCGCCAGTCGAGGTGAGGTGAAAGGCCGCATTGTGCAAGCCTGACGTTATGATCCCCGGCTATTAAATGTCGCAACGGTGGCACCACTGACTGAACACTGAGCTACCCGTGGTGAATCTTCAATCGGTCGTGGTACAATTGAATGTCAACATGGGTTGTGATGGTGGCAGACCTCTAGTACCGGGTCGCTTCCGTGTCATCATCTGTATTCTAGGACCTAACATTAGTGCATATTTAAACTGTCAGGAAATTACAATTACAAAATCATTTATGTCTATATAAATTACTCTGCATGGCTCAGTACAGCAAGATCATGTACTTTGTAAATGTTATATTTATAATTGTTAATTGTTACTACATTCGAGATCTGCACCACGGTTTATTCCCCTGATGGAGGAATGACACTTAATACACAAAAATAAACAAACAAATTAGAATAAACTAATGAAATCGCTGTATTGTGTGTCATACAAGCGTAAGGTAAGAATACGGGTTATGTGTAAAGATGGCGACATCCTCAAATGCAATATGAAGAAGGTAAATATTAAACAAACATACCAATGAATAATAATCCACAAGATACGACACTTTACATTAGGGTTCTGTATATTTTTAAAACATTTACGATTTAATGTAACTTGAAATCTTCCATGTTAAGACAATTCAATTTCGCGGTTCTATGAAACTACTATTCAGTTCTCTATAAAGAGGATTGATCATTTTCCTTTATCTGTCTTACTCCTTCAGAATAAAATAATTAACTTACATGACTGTATCATCACTATCATCCCAGTGTTTAAAAGTTGCTTACATAGTTAAACTTCTAATCATGACTTCAACTGAGTTAGCAGTTCGACGCTGTTTTCTAATAGTTCACCTAGTGGTGATTGTTCAATGTCTAAATTCAAACAATAGTTGGTCTAAAGAGAATTTGAGTTTTGCTCCATTTACTTGATCTGGTACTTCCACATTGCAGGAAAGGTATTTGGAAGGCTAGATACTGATGACGTACTGAGAACCAGAAAGCGTTTACCATTACATTGTCATGGATTAATCCTATAGGGTGAAGACTGTCATTAACGTTCTTACCTCCTTTCAAGGAAACCTCAAACTCCTTGGATTTTTCAGGATTTTCGGATTAACTGTAAAACATATTGGGATAAGCAAAATTAAAAGTAAAACGGAATTTTAGAGACATATATGCTGGATCACAAAAGAACGTTAGGTGCAGTCCTGGTGAGACAAAGTACCACTCAAGTTTAGGTTAAGATGGCTGCGTGAATAAGTGTGGCTGAAGAAAGTGCAAGAAGAAATTCGTGAAGAACATGCTTTCACGCCATCTCAAGTAACAAAAGAGAATTCAGTTTCTGCTTGTGAGTAAACTGCGGGTAATTTTGTTTTAGTGGTGTTCCCCATTGTAAAATTCCAGCTTCTGATGAATCAAGACATGACGGAAAGCTATAACAGTAAAATTTAACGATAATGAAGGATGCTGGAGAGGCTGTAAGGCAAGAATGTGCCGGTGTTCACACCGTGTCGTCGAGCAGCAAACCATAACCCTCTCGCTGCGATAATTAAACCGCGCCGGAAGTGCACATCGACAATGGAGTGCCAGTTGGTAATGTCGACCGGAAGTTGCCGAGAAATGTCACTACATGTGCTCACCGTGCCATGGTTACTTTTCGGCTCTTACTTGGACCAAAATATTCTTTGCTTGTATCTCTAAGACCTCTTTGCCTGGGTTATGCTCTTCTGGTATATAATTTACACGCAGTTTAAAGGTTAATAGTTAAAGCTATCAGCTTATGGGATGGGTGTGAAATGATTATAAGGAAAATTACTTTTCTATCTATGAGATATAAATTTTGGCGTCTTACTTCGAAATGGATGGTATGTTAACTAATAGAAAATGATACTGTGTTCTTTATTTGACATCTGTTTTAAACAATGGAAGTATTGTGAAGGAAAAAGGATTTGCCGGACATTTGTCATCGTTCAGTGACACAAAAAATCAGCAAAACAATTATTTTTATCCTTCTCTATCTCTAGTTTAAATACAAGGTTTTTTAAATGGTGCAAAGATACGGTTAATTTATTTGCAGGTGTAAAAATAAACAGTAGCTATCTCGGTTTATATCAATAAAAACAGCTTATTGTTGCAACAATGAAAGGGGCATACTTATAAGTTTGTGTAGATAAGGTTATGGTTTGTCTTGGTTTTCTGGTTTACCGCTAAACCGTTTATAAATGTCACGTTGCCAGACTGCTCATAGGTGGTTCTGGAAATGGCAGGCTTTGTTGCGCTGGTCGCCTCGTTCTCATTGCGGTCTTTCTTCTTGGACATAAAGTTTACCACCGTCCTGTAAGGCTTAACACAGCGCTTAACAGAAGCAGTGCAATCCATAACACAGGAAATGTTGCAAAGTGCGTGCTGGGAATTAGAATAAAATTTTATAGTGCATACTGAACTTTTGTAATACACATTAAAACAGGCTAATCAATTGTTTTTTGGAGTTTTTCTGATTTTGAGACTCTATATTTGCAAATAAATTTACTTTATTTATGCACCATTCTTTTTTAATAACACTGTATAATAATTATAAAGAGATGGATTAGTCGTTAGGTCAGATCGTCCCAGGAAAGTTAGTAGTAGAGTTTAGTCTCCTACACTGGCTGGGGTGGTACTCAAAGAAAGTGTGGAATACAACACACAGCTGCACAACCTTCAACTGAGTACGCTATAATACATTGACAGCTGATATATACTGTCTGTCTGTGTCTGGAGAGACGAAACAACGTCGAAAAACCTTCGCTAGGCGGAGTATCTACTCCTTTGCTCGGTGCAAGGTTTACCAAGGGAGCCGAAATGCACAGCTCAGTGTGGTACCCACAATGCTTTAGCAGCGGGCGGCATAGATATTGGAACAATGCCGTTACTCCGTAACTCTGAGATGACGGAGAAAACCCCGATCCAGTGAGCAAGAGGATCGCTTGAGCACGGCCAGGCAAGGAAGATATCCTGCTCCAGGTAGCATGAGCTGTAGGTGCTGTTGGAGCTGTGTTGGCTGTGCCGACAAGCCGAACCACACTGACGTACTTGTGTGAGTCCAAATATACGCTTCACTTTATATATTACTATATATCGTTGTTATAACATATAACGTTATAACGTTGGTATGGCAGTTCAGCTCCATTTCATCCCCCGCTCACTGTAGCGTCTGAACACAATTGTGTACCTAATGAGACAATGAGAACACCTCTTCACCTAAATTACACTTGGTCTTGCAGTCTAGGTTTCTGTGATGTCGAAGCAATGCAAAAATTTCCTTGTTAGGATTTTCATCACGAACTTGATCTCTTCAGAAAATTATATTGAAGAACAATGTTAGCGTTTCTTACAGTGAACTCATACTCTTTATAACACATATTACAATAACGTTACAATAACTGAGGTACGGTATATTTTTGTAAACAAATACACCAAATATTCTGTGCTCTAACCAAAATAGCTGTGTACGAATCTTTGAATATTATTAACAATCTTCTTTTTCTTATACGTAAAATTGTAAGTTTTATTGACACCAATAAAAATATAGCTCGGTAAATACCGTAAATTCCACATGGCAACTAAGAAAATTAACATTTTTCGCAACTCGTTTAACACTCGTGTTATGCCCAGGGACGTAAGGGAAAAGAATTATGAATGGCCTTATTAAAGAAACATTTGTTTTAATAACTCAACCTCAACTTAAATTTAAAAACCAGTACGCCTCATATTCAAATTCAATCAACCGAGTTTGGGGTTATTATTCTTTACCAGAACCGTTCACGTTCTGTTCTGATCTAACCAGTTAAGAGATCAAATGTTTTCGGCTAAATTCTCATTGTGTATTTGCAGTAAATGTGAAAAATTATCTCGGCTGTATACCTAATAAACATTTGTTCCCAATATTATAGATTATTAGTATAAAATACTAAATATTAAGTCGATTATATAGGCCAAATTACCAAAACTCATGTTGGTATTGCACTTTTACAAAGAGAAAACTCTTATAAATCCACTTCAATTTAAAAACCACTACATTCAGTCATCACAGTATGTGAATATAGTGTTCTCATCACGGTATAAAAACCGGTCATTTTCTGTATTAACCTAGCCACCGAGAATCACTGTTATTATTACATTTCTTGTCAAAGTGCCCGGCCGTCACTTGTCCGAGGGAAAGTAAAAGTAATGGGTCCTGCAGAAGTGTCAGATCACTAGAATTGATGGGCGAGAACTCTTCATCTCGCCACGAACTGGGCTGAGCCGCATCGGATCCTTATCGCGGACTCACGGAGTCTCCAGAGTCTCAGGTTCAGGATCAGACCAGCTCGTGACCATTTCACCAGAAGGATTGGCCACAAACATCAAGCCTTGGAGCACAACAATGGTACAACTTGCGTCTCTAAACGGACCTGTAGACCGAGCTGTTGGCTAGTCTAGTGTCTCAGGTTCAGGATCAGACCAGCTCGTGACCATTGCACCGGAAGGATTGGCCACAAACCTCAAGCCCTTGGGGCACAACAATGGTACAACTTGCGTCTCTAAACGGACCTGTAGACCGAGCTAGACCGAGGTGTTTGCATATTAACGAGAGATTTCGTGCAGACTCAGACATTTGACGTTGGATCTTTCTGTGATGAAGGAATTTCTGAGTTTGTCGCTACAAAAATCATTATTTATGATTTAAACTATATTAATGTTGCTTTTTATAGGCCATTTGTATGTACCGATACAGAACTTAATACATTTTTTGACTAAGTGTCGAATTGTCTTAATATGATATTAAAAAGTAACAGCCTTACCACTGTCGCAGGTGATTTTAATATTAACGTTTTTATTGAAAACAACATCTCTAGAAAGTTCATCAACTTGATGTCTTCTTTTGGGCTCCGTCAAACTATCAAATCTTACACAAGAAAGTTTTGAGGATCGAGATCGATCATTGACATCATATTTACAAACATAGTTCCTGTTCAATTCGATACTGAAGTCCTTGAAACAAGTTTTAGCGATCATCACGCTCAAATCGGAGATATAAAAGTAGATCTTCCTACATCAAACCTCCTGATCTTTAAAACATTGGATTTGTTTCACAAATTAACACACATAAATGTCATAATTTTTAACAAAATGAGTCTTGGGAAGATATTTATAAAACTGAGGATGTTGCACTCAGTTTATAGCTTTTCCTAAATAACATTTCCCACGATTACAACTTATCTTTTCCCGAAAGAAAAGTTAAACTCAAAGAAATACATGTATCTCCAAGATCAGGATAAGAATCTCGTGAATCAATGTTAAGAATCTCGGGAAAGAATGTTATTTATGTACACCATCAGAAAACATTTGGATTCCGATCATCCTCTAAAAATTCAATAGAGGCAAATAAAGAAGGAATTTAGGAACATAATATGGGACGCCAAATGTAAACTACCAATGAAGAAGCTGCCAAACTCAAACAACATTTTAAAGACAGCATGGTCAATTATCAAAGAGTTAAATCCCAATCAGAAAAAAACGTCTTTACGCCTCTCTCATTTGTTAGTGTCGATGGAGTTGTAGAAACGGACCCTCATGTTGTCTCGGAAGAGTTTAACTTATTTTTTAGTCAACTTGGGATACGACTTAACTCATCGAAGTCCTCCTCTGGAGGTACTTGCGGAACATTTCAGAATATATGTAGTTTCCTCTTTGTATTTGACACCTACTGATGAAGGTGAGGTATTAAAAGTCTTAAAATAGCTTAGACCAAGTAATTCTTCGGGCAGAGATGGAATATCTACTAAAATATTAAAAGCCAATGGTGAACTCTTGGTCATACCTTTTTCGTTTTTAGCAAATATGTCTTTCGAAGCTGGTGTTTTCCCACAGGATCTTAAAACTGCAATTGTTAAGCGCCTCTTTAAGAAGGGGAACCCTCACGAACCAGAAAATTTCAAGCCAATATCAGTTCTTTCAACCTTTTCGAAAGATCTACAGAGGCTCTTTCTCAATCAGCTGGAATCATTCTCCTGTTTAATAAGATTAACTGCAAAAAAAAAGCTCAGAAAGCGAACTTCAACTT
The DNA here is from genome assembly GCF_021130785.1 of Homalodisca vitripennis. Classification (NCBI taxonomy): domain Eukaryota; kingdom Metazoa; phylum Arthropoda; class Insecta; order Hemiptera; family Cicadellidae; genus Homalodisca; species Homalodisca vitripennis. The sequence continues at coordinate 201,734,246 of NC_060208.1, forward strand.
CAGATGCTATTTTTAACTTCTTGCCACAGGTTGTATATTCACTTCATGAGCACAAACACACATATGCTTTGTTTTTAGACCAAAGTAAAGCCTTTGACGTAGTTCCGCACAGTCTGCTTCTCGAAAAGGTCTACCGTGTTGGTACTAGCCTTTGATTGGGTCTCGTCTTTCATTCTCAACCGTAAGCAGGTTGTGGCTGTTCCCTACATCGACAGTATAGGCTGCCTTCGAACATTTGAATCTAGTGAAATGCCCACATTAGCGGGGGTACCTCAGGGTTCCGTCCTGGGACTGATACTTTTTCTTCTTTTTATGAATGATATTCCCTCAGCAGTAGATCGGGGTGACCTTTGCCTCTTTGCAAATGACACGTCTTTCAGCATTTCTAATAGTGTGAGAGAACTTTAAGAGACTGAAATTTTCACTCAAGGCAGTTTTATACTTCAATGGCTTGAGCAAAACCGTCTTAATGTAAATAAAAAAAAACCAAGTTCATTGGTTTTTTTTTTCCAAAATCTTCTGAAAATAATTCAAACCAGTCTGATATGATTATAGGAGATTTCAGCCTTGGCTCTAGTTCTTCTACAGTCTTCCTTGGTCTTGAGATTGACTCTAACTTATCTTTCCACAACCATATCCATAAAATTTAAAAAAAAGCTTAGCAGTAGACTGTTTGTCTTGTGCAGGTTAGCCTCGTTCGCAAGTAGAGAAGTCTTGATAACAGAATATTACGTTTGCTTCTACACGTACTTGAATTATGGATTAATCATTTGGAGTTATGAACCTTCAAAGACTAAATCCCTATTCGTTCTTCAAAAGAGGTGTCAATTTTGGACTTTACCGATCTCAATCATGTAAAGGTGTTTTTAGAGAAAATAATTTACTCACATTTCCTAGTATATACATTCTGGAATGCCTGACATTTGCCTTTAAAAATAAAGATTTGTTTCCAATTAAACAAACAACTCATAACCTCCATAATAATAATGCCTTGGCCCTTCCAAAACATAGGACATCCTTCTTTGAAAAACATACGTTTCATTCCTGCATCAAGCTTTTTAACAACTCGCCCGCAAGGTTCAAAGAGGCCACTAAGTTAAACTGTTTAAGGAATAAGTAAAACAGTTATAATTCTAAAAGTATACTACAGCATACGTTTCTTAATTGTTAAAACTTTTAGATTTAAGGAATTTTATTTAGTTATAGTAATTTTATGTACTGACGATTGTTATGCAATTTAAATTGTCGACATCAATAAAAAAATTTTTTGCTGGTCTAGTGACGCATTATTTTGTAGACTGTGTCGAACTCCGTGCGCCTGTGGAGCTATGAAACCACTATTTTGGGTTTTAGCGGAGTTTGAAAAGTGTTTCTGTGAGGATGGGAAAAGGTTTAACTACGAAATATAAATGTATGTTTTCATCGAAAATTGCTCTTCACAACGTGACGGAAAATTTGTTCTTGTGTTAATAATTTTGACGCGACGAGAAACAAAAAAGTGCGAGTCTAATTATTTGAATTTTACTGATTTAATATGGTTCTATCATATCTTCAAGGAAAATTTTAAAAGTAACAATATTGCTAACCGTCCTGCTTTGAATTGCTGAGACCATACATGGCCTTTATTTCTTTAACTCAATTTTAATAAATGAATCATATAGAAATGTACATTTTCGTTCAGTAAAAGTGTGTATTTTGAAACATTAAATACCTATTAGCATTCTATAATAATTTATTTGTAATATGATGTTATTTGTGTAACAATCCAGACAAGCTACTTAAAATAGAATTTTTATTTTAACGTTTTGAAGATATTTCTAAAAGAGTTGTAAACGGTAATTGATCCGTCTTGTTCAGACCGTGTCATGTGTACACGAAGTGTTTTAGAAAACAGTAGATTTCCCGCATTATGCAGTAGATTTATTACAATTCATTCTTTATCCACGGAATCAAACGGGTTGTAAATGAGAGAGAACTCGACACCGCCACAGGACGGGTCGGTGGTCGGCCTTGGGGTCTCATTATGGTAATGAGCTGTTGTGACCACTTTCTCGCCTCGTCTTCACTTTCAAATAGTTTAACTGCGAGTACTTCTATTGTGCTGGTCACATTAAACCTGTGTGGATGCTGCTATAGGCATGTAACATTGCATTGTTGTTTTTGCTTTGGGTTAATATACTGTTGAGTGCGGTGCAGTTACTGGAAGTAAACTGTATAGACGTAGACTGTAAACAAGCTCCAAGAGACTTCTAATTTAGGTTAAAAATTAAATAAAAGTGTATTTTCAACTCTTCTACTTTCATAATGTACAAGCAAAATTATATATTAAATGTGTATTAGACAACCTATGTTTAGGTGATGCAGTTTAGGCAATATTGTAATGAGGACCAAATAAAAACGGCTGAAGGTAAAAAAGTGAACATATTTACAACTTATTTAGTAAAAGGAGTGATTAAAAAAACCATTTATAACTTTTGGGATATTACATTTTTAAATTAAATTAAATGTTATTAATTACATATTTTAATCGTGTTTTTTATGACAATTTTTATAGATAAAACATTTTACTCCCTCCATTCACCTTTCATTTAAATAAAGTAAAGAATCGTATTTCTAATATTAATTATCTTCAGAATTTATTCTTTGGCTCTGATTATTAGATGTTTCAAAGGTTTTTGTCAAGTTTCATATCTCATGGAATAATCAAAATATTATTTTATTTTTCCTGTGTTCAGAAGTGGTATATTAGAGAGCTTTGACTAAAAGCTTCTTTTAAAATTAGAAAACGTCATCCAAATGAAAGCAATTTGCACAAAAACCACTTTGACGATATACTAGGCACCGAAGCTGGATATACTGACAATACGTCATTTTACCACAATTGATATACTTGACCTAAAATTGTATCATATCACAATTTATAACTGAGAGGGTCACCGTGCTGTGAAGCTTTATTCTAGACCGTTTCACTAATTTTACTAACTAATTGGTGAAATATACACGTAGTCTTCGCCGTGTCTAGCTGATCTTAACATGAAGTCGAACATCACCCGATTATAAAATTTTTCCACACCGTATTAATTTACAAGAAGAGGAAACACATAGTTTATACAGTATATTATTGTACTTACAAATAAATAATTATCATATGATGCAAAATTTCAAGTACACACTTCTAATGTCAAGTAAACTCACATTCTACAGGCACTATGAACATGAACGCAACCCGCTGCTCTGGAGGTTACTGTATTCAACCTAGAACAAGAGTGGAATTTTCATATGCCCGGGCAAATATCCTCCACTCATATCTGATAATAATATGCGTACTTCCATGGTCTCAATATTGTACTTCAGAGGTTTTCAAGACACTCATCACGACACCCTCAGCCGACACGACTAATGCTGGAAGAAACACTATTGGGATAAGTGAAGTAAGGGAACGCTATTCCTCATTTAACAAGATAGGCGTAGCCTGTGTCACACAACACGGTAAAATTTCAAGCTTTTTAGATCGTTTCATAAGCTATGTGTGATACTATGTCACATTTAAAAACATCATATGATTATATTCAGTCTGTGTACAAATCTATTTTCTCTGTTTCGTCGTGTTTACCCATAAAACAAATGTAAAAATGTTCACCATCGCTTAGTCAATCCCTATAGATTTTAAATGCGTTTTAAAATATAGATAATCGGACTCGATGTTGCTTGTAAAATGTGGTTTTGTGAAAATTTCAAGTCATTAGATCAATTTGTTTTCGATATATCATGCGGACAGACAGACTGGTAGATAAAAATGAAATTTTTCCATCCCCTCGAGTGATAAGCTTCGCTAAAGCTCAGTCAACTACAACGAAATATGTTTTCATTACAACAAATCACGATTGTACAGCGGATATATAAAACACTAAACTGTTGCAACCCTGCCAGTGACTCAACATCTGCAGGTCAGACAGCGGAGAGGGAGCGTTGTAGCATGGTAGCATGTTATCACCGGAGTTTCACCTCAAGTATCCGCCGCCTTCGTCAGGTCTCTGACTCTGACCCCGATTATCCGACTCAACAATGTTCCAGATCACCCGCTCTAACCGCTTCCTCTTGCACTCTCGTTCCCCATGGGTGACCGCGCTCGTCCTTATCTGCTAATTGCTCTTGTGCAACAGCACCCGCTGTTAATTGATGTTGTGGAATACTTTGCCTGTTCTCCTAGAGAAAATTCACATTTCTCTTTTTTATTTTGAAATTTGACTACTGTAAAATATTTATGATTATAGAAGCTTACGTTCTTTCTATTCCAAAACTACTAACATGACAAGACTAGCTAGCATTAAGGTGGTGTAGTCGATGAAGGATTAGAAAATATTGTTTATGTTACATTCATAGCTCTTTCAGATAACTTCTCTCAATACAGAAAAACGAAAAAAATGTTATCACTCCTCGTGATAGTTATAGGCACTTGAGGTAGGAAATTTTGGCCATTTTGTAATCAGGCCCAAATAAAAATGACTGAAGATAAAATTGTGAAATTTTTACAAAATATTTAGGCTAATATTCTTTCATAACTGTAAATTTAACATAAAATTATGGAATTTTCGCTTGTTTTTAACATATTTATAAATGTTTAAACGGGAAAGCACTTATTCGAGAAGAGCGTTTCTGTCTGTTAAAGCGTTTGAATAAAAATTGACGCTTTCTTTAGTTAAGCTCCTTTTCTACTTTAAACTTCCAGCTACTAAACAGTTGTATGTAAAAAAAAATTGTTGTGCACATTTACAAATATTTTAACATAAATATGAAATTTCCAAAATTAAAACATTATCATTGCAATTTAGAGCATTAAAATTGACGCATACTTAAAAAGTAATTTTCTCGATGTTAAACTTACATACGAAATGTTAACATTTTGATCTCTCATCTCAATGATATTAAGGAAGATGTCCAAAAATTTCCAAGAATAAAAATGTCTTTAAATTACTTTCCCGATCAAAAAATAATAAAATACAGGGGTTTCCATAAAAATTAAGTTAACCGCCGTACTGGAAAATAGTGACAGGTTTTATATGCATTTTTTAATTTTTCTCTAAAACAAGGAAAGGCTCCCATTTAAAGTTTGCTGTTAGTTTTCTACATCACAATGGTGGCACAATAAAAGCAGCTATCTTCTACATGAAGTGCTTGTCATATTCATTTGTACTTGTGCACTTGTCTAGTGTTTGACGTTATCAGACTTGACTCCTAGAATCTGGAGTCATGTTCGTCTGAAGAGATCCAAAGAAAGTCGGCGACGAAGAAGCTCAAAACGACCCTTTACATCGTTATTATGTGACGTGGTCTTATCTCCTGTGTAGCTGATATATGCCTATGCTCTGTGTAACTTTTTTTATTTATGTATTTAAAGCACAAGGTAGCACTTTATATCTGACATGTGATTTATATGATGTTTATCATTTATTTATGATATTTAGATGGAGTAAATCATATGATAATATACACTATACGTTTCGGACATGTTACATATTCTTTGCATGTCTAATCTCTGATAGCACAATGTGGGTGTAAAAATAACTAAGTTTTAGTATGTTGGTGTAGAACACATAATCGGATGACCCTTATGTTTCATATACCTGGAATATCTGATTTGTGACATCATATGATGATATAAAGCTTATGACCTGAAATATTTTCTCTGATGTGTTAGGTGTGTCTGATTTCTCATATTATATCTGAAACTCAAACTATATGCAACATGATCTCATGTTCTGCATATTTCATATTCCTTTGTTCGAGTATTTGATTTCTGATAATACTAGGCGACTTAAAACACATGATCTGATTTCGAACATGTCTGATATTTCTGGTGCAGGTGATTTTTTTTATAGCATAAGACCATGTAAAACGTATGATCTAACGTCTTATACAGTAGTATATCCAAGGTTTCCGACTTCTGTTAACAACTGTGATGTAGAATCAATATGACCTGATGACTTGGAAAGTCGAGTTAGACAAGGACTTATTCGATGGTAAAGATACTCTTTACTCTTTTGCTTGTAATAAGTAGCTTTTACTACTTTGCATATGATCGGTTTGATGTCCTTGAGATTCCATGTGAGGCAATGACTTTGCAGACTATAAATATATTGATGCTGATGATAAGACGGTGAGCAAGCGATGGCGATGATAAACACGAACATCCTGATGATCCTCAGGTTGATGTGAAGAGGCCGAGTGATCTACCACTCCTGAGTCAGGACAGGTGCCATCAAGGTCGTGGGATCCTCAGGAGAAAGTTGCTGCCGGACCCCACGACCAATGCCGCTAACCTGTTCCCTCTTACCTTACCATACCTTCTTCCCCTCCTTTTTAATTGTTCACATTCAAACACCGTGGTCCTTACTTATAACGTTTGTTCACCACTTGCTTTTACTTTCTAATCCATGTTTCGGGTGAGCTCATCTTCTCAACTGTGCTGCTGCCTACTTTTTTGTTAAATTTGTACTCTTTCAAAATTGGATGATCTCTTTAATTTTTGCTGGTTCAGGAATGCCTATTTTCCAATAATGTGGCTGATTGGATTAGAAACAATGTTATCATTCAGATAAAATAGTTGCGTTGTTCAGAACGAGGGAAAGTGTTATTAGGGCAGCAAATGAAGCTGACACCCACAAAGATGTATGAAGAATATGAAAAGAGCCTAACAATGAACAAGAAGGTCTATACAAGTAGTTGGTATCACTTCAATAGACCATTTCATCACAAAATGTGGAAAGAGATTTAAAATACACATACGATTGTACGATCAGAGTATTTCTTTGACGAAATCTATCGACTACTGGATGACAGTTACCATGACGAACGACAAATAATGGCGTCCACGTGACAAAGGCCTCTCATGTGATGTGGTCAACGACAGCTGATTCTCGGGGACATTTAGCTACAAGGTCAGTTTCTATATTGGTTACTGATGTTACTATGCACTTAACAACCGTGCAACTAACGATCGTGATTGAGTTCGTTCGTTATCTGAACAAATTAATGATAGAGAATGTTAAATTGAAAGAATTGATTAAAGTTCACTAAAATATTAACATAAACCAGCTAATCTTAGTTGTAAATTGTAACAGCTAAATAATACAAATTGCAAAGATATTGTAATCCTTTCAGTCTTTATTAACTCTGAATGTGCTGAAAATTATTAAGGTGATAACCCTTGATGGGTGAAAAAGAATGGCAAACCCATATATTATGTAAACAGAACTGACCAACCAAGTCGTCCTTTTTCTTACGTAGATATTTTGACATAATTTTAAATTTGTTTTGTTGACATTCTTGAGTAAGATATGTTTAACACTTAAATAGAATTTGTTTATTTATGTTAACAAGAAATCCAATTTGAAGAAACATATTTACAGTAGCAAAAAAACATTTAACAATGATAAGACTAACGAAAACATAATGAATATGAATAATTATAACAAACAGGTGTAATGGATATTTTACAATTAATCATGCCATAATTTCAATTTAATTTTGCTCACATTCTTAATTAAGGTATGTTAACACTTAAATAGAATTTGTTTATGTTAAAAAAATCTAAATTTAAGAAACGTGTATACAGTAGCAAAACATTTAACAGTGATAAGACTAAAGACAATACAATACAGTGTGAGTAAAAATTATGGATACACACTGTTGCCCATTTCCCCAATATAGGATTTTGGGGCTCAACATTTTCTAAATGAAAAGACTGATTAAGTGACACGTCATCTTAAAGGTCTTGATAAAATAAAGAAGAACAGTGGAAACTAGAGCTTTCTATCTTAACCCAGTACAAAATGGCAGTTCATTGAAATGAAAATTAATTAATGCAAAACATTAACACACACTTAATGGGTGTTTACATTTAGAAAATTGAGCCTCCACTTCCAAATTCCATTTTGGGTAATTGAGCAAAGTTATAACAGTGACTAAAAAGTTCACTTCTATTTCCTAGAAAGGTGTCCCGAGTTCCACCCCTCCATCTTTATCCATCAAAAACTAAACAGAGTGAATCCATACTTTTAACTCACCCTTTATATATAAATAAAACAATAACAAACATATAAATCAATTCGACGTGTCTCAATTAAGATGTTACCTGTCCCTAAACGAGTATAGTCTTTTTTCTTCAAGTTAGTTGTTACATTAGTGAAAAAGTCAGCAAAAGGTGGCCAACTTTGTTTCCTACCCATTAGAGACACACAAGGGTACTGGTGGCCTCATAGTAGACTCCCACCTGAGGTCAGACATAAAGCTTTCAAAGACCTTATTCACCAGACAAAAGTGTCGACAGGGACACTACTCCCTAAAAGTTTCCTGTTATTTTGAAAGGATAAGTTGGAGTTGTTCTTAGGCCAACGCCCGTGTGCACAAAGCCAAATCGGTGCCCCAGGATACGAAGGAGTATATTTTGAACAGATATAACTTGAAGAGTTGAGGTACATTGATAAGGCTACAATTCTACAGAATTATACTTAAGTAAGCCAGAGACGTTGACACAGTATAATATTTTCAAGATGACAGGATTATTAAAGTAGCTTGAAGAACGCGAAAGAAACCCAAGTGGTCCTGAAGTCCTGGAACAAGTACTATTGACACGATTGAGTCTGAGAGCAGTGTACCTAGTTCACCGACAGTGTTACATCCAAGTACAGAGAGATTACCGAATCTGTAATCGTGCATGAAAGGATATGTTATACAGCAGCACTTCTTATGTCCAATTCCAGGTGACACAAGCAAGCTGTTGCATCAAGCCTCTCGTGGAGTATTAAACTAAACAGGCATCATCAGTAAAAATCTTTCTGTAAAATAATTAATATCGTCTGCTAAAAGCTTCGATAACGTCAACAATATTATTCATAAATAAATTGAAAAAGTATGGCCCTAAACAGAATCCTTTTGGAACACCACTAGTGACAATGGATTCAGAGGAAAATTAACCAAAACATTTTACTATCACTGAAACAGGATAAGCTGCAAAACTGTTCAGTAATTATGAATTGATTGTACGAGATATTTGAAATCAAATATACCATCATCAGTAGTGAATCCAAACAATTTTAAGAATATTAATATTCTTACAAATTAACGACATATTGTTAATTGAATATATTAATACAATATTTTCATCAGTAAAACTGTAATAAACATACATATAGAACATTTTCGGTCAGGAAGAACTGAGGTACATTTTTTAAATGCCAGTGGACTAAATTTAAAATTATTGGTCAGTTGTGTAATTTTTTCTAAGAGAATATGTTTCTTAATTAGAACAGCTCCTTTTTTGATGAAATTGTACTGTCAGTATGTGATTTAACAAGTTAAATTAAAAGTTTATCAATGACACCTGTTAAACATTTTTGAGAACTCCAAATAAATCTATCAAAACAGGTATGCTTACTAAATGATTATGCAATATAGGTTTCATCGTCACTACTTCCCATAAAAGAATCATACTACTTGTGGATGATAATACTGAGAAAATAAGGGTTTCCAATTTCCAATTTAAGCTTGTGAAAGCCCTTGACCACTGCCAGCTGAATAACTATAGGTCTGTAGTTGGTTACTTTATAGATTGTCCAGATTTGTATATAGATACTAAATAACCAAGCAAGAACGTAGCCAGGAAAAATTGGGGGTCCAGATAACTGATATTTTGTTCCTTAAAAAGTTCTTGACCCATTTCTTTGTCGAGAACGATCTTTCCAGAAGTACGTGACAGTAATACTGAATTATTTAAATAACAATGATCGTTTACTTAACAAATGTAATTGAGAAAATTTAAAATTTGGGGGGTCCGGACCCTTTAGACTCCCTCGCTGGCTTCTGGTTCTTGTAACCAAGTTTAAGAATGTCAGGAAAGACTCCATCACAAAAACATTTATTGAAGAAGACCAGTAATAGTAATTGATACAAACTATGTATTTTATTTGATTGACATAGACTGATAGTTTAAGTATTTATTGCTTTGCCTTTGGGTATTTACATTCACAATGTCGTAGATCACCAAGACTACTGCCACCGTGAAACAATATACCGTACAGGAAGTTCTATCCAACCTTCCTCTCCGAGACCGGAATAAGCTGAAAGTGGCGACGTCCTGGAAGATAAACTAAGGGCGCAAAGAACTTTCGCCTTAGAAGTAGAAACAGTTATATATTTGTATGAGATAGGATACACTATATGTGCATTGCGTCACGGTTTGAAACTAAGGGCGTGGTTGTTACACGTAAAACAATGCACGAGTATCACCTTTGATCCCACTATTTCCTCCTGCAATACTGAACCGACCCGCTGAATCCATATCACAATCTCATATGCAGATTACGTCAGAGGTTGTCCTATAACAACAATGGCCGAGAGCAAGCGTAGCTAACGAAAACTGACAGACGGGCAAAAACGTGTGTTGACCAACAGGTGACCTTACCCTGCTTTCCCCGTGGTCCGTGGTCGAGTACCAGCTATCCCGGACAAATAAGCGGTTCCCACGTCTAGCCCGGACTTGTACAGCCACTCTGCACACAGCCAACGCGCCACGCCACGCCGTCACGTCAGCTGTTTGCACACAAAAGTGTTTGATAATACACAGATGATTTCCCTTACTAATCTGTCCACTCTGTAACTAAACATATAATTACAATAGATTCGCAAACTCTTATAACAGTACAAATATTGGTAGGCTATGCTATATAACTAAAGAATTTAAATTAATTAAATTAAAGAATTTAAATTTATTAACACTAATTTCTAGGGTCGTGTTTTAATTGGGACACTTTCTTCAATTTCATAGAAAATTATTTTTTAAACTTACTAGCTCAATGTGCTATTATGTTAATTTATTATTATGTTATTATGTATGCGGAAGCGTTCCCAAGAGGGAGTGATGTCTGGGCCAGTGGGGTTTAATATAAATTCTTATGTTGTATAAGAATTTTCTGCCATCATTTTTTGAACAATGATGAGTTAAAGTGAAGGAAGTCTAAACTTTAAACAGAAAACTGTGTTTTTCTCCATATTTTGGTTATAGCAATCCAAATAAACACAAAAATATTCATTTACTCGAATACAAGGGTGACTACTAACAGTAAGTTAGTAAAGAATGGTTTCTGAGGTAATATAGGTGTATATTTTAATATGGTACACCGTTTAAATGAGATGTTTAGCGTGTGAGAGGGTCGCCGGTACCCGGCTTCGTCAGGTATCTTCTTTAAAAAAAAAAAAAAAAAAAAAAAAAAAAAACTGTATTAGCATTTTCCCTATCATCACATAAAGAATCACACACTTGGTATAATCGTTTTAATTATTATTTTAGGCGTGTAATATATATTGGATGCATAAGCCAACCTAGATTGATGATCGTTTAACTGTTTTTGTATGATCTGATTCATCAAACCGGGTCTCGGAACTAACGAAAACATTTGGCTTAAACATGTAGAATTAGGGTTTTAGGATCTCAGAAACTGTTCAGCGCGATCGTTTATGTTAATTCGTTTAACCTCATAAAATAATCTTCTTCAGTAATAAGAAATTGTGAATTTGTGAAATGTTAATATTTCTAATGTAGAAAACCATGTAATAAAAGAGAAAAATAGATCAAGGGAAATAGATAAATTATTAAACAAATGGAACTATGATTAATCATATGTTTACATTTCTTAGCAAGTTATCTACACATGCGATGAACTTATTTTGTGGGATTAGTTGATCGAAAGCATGAACAGGTAAGTGAAATAAAAGACTCAGCATTATCTATTTGAATAGGTAAGGGACTTTGTCAGCGTACGTCTCTTGCGGTAATTTTTTAAGGTAGCAAAAACATTTTGTCCTAAATATTTAACAGCGTAGACAATATTGACATGATTTTTTTTAATTTGCATAGTTGAGTTGAAACTAATTTTATACTTACATATAATCATAGTTTGAATCTCAAGATTTCAAGATGGCAACCGTCCAAATTTTAGAAAAAGGATGGTTATATTTTATTGAATAATCATGCAGTTCGTTTGGATTTGTATTATTAGTTCTAATATTTATCACCAATTACAGAGACAAATTCTTAGTCGTAAATAGTTGCTAAAAGGTGTTTTGCTGATTCAATTGTATGATGGAATTAAAAATTGCGTCGATTGCTAATTTTACTTGATACCAACCGACAAAATATAAAACTAAATATACAAAATATCGAGGTTCAAATACTTAGAATCTGGAACAACAACTGTACTTACTAAATAGCCCTTGCTTTAACAATTAGGTTTAGTGGAATAGAAGATAGTATGAAATATTTTACACCCATGGGACCCAAATGTACCAGAAGCTCCGAGAACTCACCAGTACAGCTGTAATGACAGGCAGTGTAGACAGTATGGCATTTCTAATAAGAGTAATAGTACTAATATTATAGATGTGAAAGTTTTGCTGGATGTATGTCGTGTGGTTGTTTGGCCTTTCTAGCCTACGCACAGGCTGCTTGCCCATGTAGGCTAATTTCCATTGTAGAATATATGTTAATCTGTAATATATAGTTTAATGACTCATACTTAAATTATATAAATAATATTTATCCAACTACTTTACTTAAAATTAATTTGTTTTATTTTATCGCCACTTAGTAAGTTGTATAGTAAAAGGGTAATTTACTATTTATCAACTGTAAATAAATCTAATATCTTGGTGTATATGTTTTGTAAATAAAAATGTTTCTATTCTATTCTATTCTAATGAGTAGAAATGTTGTAGCAATTTACCTTGCATAGTACAATATCAACAGTCCCACAAAACGCTGGAAACAAAAATGACTAGAGGTATCTTCGATGCTTAGCTAACACAGGGAATACAAAGGGTGTAGCAGTTTCGTCTTGTACAATGCATAGTCTACAGATTGGGTTCTCTTTAGATATAAATTATGTTCTCAGATGTTCACGCTCTTTAATTATACTACCCGAGAAGATAAATTGTTATTGTCGGAGAGAAGAACAGAAGTCCTCGTCTAGTTGAAGAACAAGCTCACTCATCCTTAATACCAACAACATCCTTCACCTTCTTGCATGTTTAGATTAAGCAGTTTGAAAAAGACAAATGCCTGGGAATTCGTTACGTCGGTTGAGGACCAACATATTTGTTTCTGAACCCAAGTTAACCAAACCATCAAATGTTTCATTTTCAAACACTCACACAAATAGAAATGTTCTGATCCTGTTGAGATAGGAAACAACCTGCTGACAATCAAAGACGAGTTTTGAGCCTAAAACACAAATTTTCAACACCTTCAAAGTTGCCTGATTTTCCATGAGAATTTTGATCTCATTTTACCCCTATATTGCAGTCAAAGATTCTCTAAAGCAATGGCAATGACCTCTGCTTAGAAAACTTGCAAACCACCATCTCCCTACATATCCCAACATTTCCAGCACCGTGCCACTTTTTGTCGTAGATTCAGTGGTAAAACACTCCAACTCCATTGGTAGAAGGAATTTATCACTCTCGGAACAAGCTCCTTGGGAGGGTACAATACTCTAAACGGTTTATCCAAATGAAAGATATTTGAGTCACGTGATGAGAGATCATTTGTAAGATCATCTCCCTGCTGTTAGTGTTCCTTACAACCAGAGGTCAACTAGAGTCCTTCCTGCTGGTGACGGTACACATTCAAGTGACAACCGGTTCACGTTATCAAAGTTGGCAAGGCTAAAGAAAGACAGCATTCCAAGGCTGCGCCTAGAACACCTGCGCAAGCTGCAATGGTGGCAAGGTAGGTCATCTATCCAGGATGGTCAGCGTCATTTTACCTCCATTTTTGGCCAAAATCCCATATTTCTAAACGTTATACGGACATCATACGGATAAATTAGATGTATACAACAAATCTTTGGTTAATCTCCCAAGTTATGGCATCACACCTATGCTTTTTATGTACTAAGGACTGTCTTTGCTGACAATTCTGTTCAGATGTGTTCCTTAGTTGAACGGATTGTCCGTATGTTCGCCCAGATATCTCACTTCAATCTTCACCTCAATTGCAGTCTTTCAGCAGAAATAGGCCAATGTTTCCCGGCTAACGTCTCTTGGTAAAGGCGACAGCAACAGCCTTGGCCGGATTTATGTTAAGGCCAGTCATATCGCACCAGGTTCCGACCAGGTCCAGAGCTGCATTGATTGTGATGTTAACTTACTAGTCAAAAGAATGGTAATACCTGTGTAGCCTTGAACGAAAAATGTTGAGTGAACTTAACAGGCTATCTCAATAATCAGTTGTTTAAAATTTAGTTTTATATATTATAAATAGGCTTATTTACATTAACAAATTACTAGATTATAAGAAAATTTGAAGTTTTTGTAAAGCAATACATTTAAATGGAAATTTTCTAAAATATTAAATATACAGAGTTTGTAAACGTAACTTGCAATTTGAGAGACTCGAGGCTGTTGAGTGCTTTTAATCTTGAAAGACAGTCGTTTGACAAGACCAGCTGGATAAGGAGGGTGTCAAGACATTGAAAAAGAATTCCTGGTAAATTTATTGAATTTATCATTGAAAAGTTTGATTGTAGGAAAGTTTCTTTTGCACGTTTGGTTGGTAACGAAGACACCTCGGTCGATAGTCTACTGACTCGGACTCAGCAGTGTCACCTTTCCTGTCTTGCTATTTCCCATCTGGCACAAGCGGTCAAGCGCCCAATGTTTATCAAATGACGATTAAATGTCATCCAGTGATTATACGATATCCTACATTGGCGAAGTGTTTATTAAGTTGTGATGAGCCTTATTACTCAACAATCTAAAATAACTTCAGTGGCAAAATTAGAGTTGGGGAGTTCCTTAAGGTCTTCCTCTATGTCCACTTTTATTCAATACGGTTGGTCAAATATTGATTTATCGTTTTTATGATTGTTATGGGCATCAAATGGACGATACATACTTTGTTTACTAAGTTATTAAAACTTGCTGGTGTTGATAAAGCAATCGTAAGGTTATCACGATGTTTTTTTAGGATGACTACAGATGTGTTTTTTACAGTTTTAAATATGTAACAAACTAAGCAATATAGGGGTTCATTTTTAGTTGATTAATACCCTCCAATATCTATAATGTTTACTTCAAGAACCAGTTATATCTGGGAAACTCAATGGATGTCCAAACGGCACATCATGTAATCAACTAAATTTCTCAATATATATATAGTATATATTATTGTACTATATATATATAGTATATATATATATATATCTGTATGTATATATATATATATCTGTATATATATATATATATATATATCTATATATCTATATATATATATATATATATATATATATATATATATATATATATATATATATATATATATATATAGTAGTAAGAATACAAGTAAACGCTGCATGATTAATAAGTTTAACTGCGACAACTACATAAATCTCGAGAAACTTACTCATCTCGAGTAATATTTTTAGTTTTTATGTTCACTTAGGACAAGAAGATGAGAAAATCCCTCATTGCACTTAGTTCTAAAAGTACCTTTCCTCTGCTTCCAGAATGACAAGATATTCAGTAGGGGCGATGTTTGAGAGTAGGGACAGCCTACTAATGAATGAAAAGTTATTGTTTTTAGACAAACTGAGAACACATAGTTCTATATCACAGCTGAAATGCCTGAACGACAGTCAAAATATTCTTATTCTTACTGTCAAAATGTCACGAGGAGGGATGAAGGGCACTGTCTCAGACATGTCACCTTGATAAGAGGGAGGCTAGCTCTGTTGTAGTCTAAGTGGGCAGGGAAGACCATAGGAGATAATACTATCTCATGTTTAAGAATAAGGGAGCACCGTCCACTCCAACACTCAATCTCCGCAAGAAATTACCGCAGCCCTTTTTACCGCAATCTCGATATGTGGTCGATGCCTTCAGTACGGGTATGCCTTTGCAATGTATGCAAAGTTTTTTTAGTTTCCGCGTCTTTAGTCTATGAATTCTTAACACCATTATTTTAGTTTTCATAATGATCAATTAAGTAATATGTATTTATAATGCTAAATTCTAATTTCGCTAATGCTAAAGCTACAAAGGTTACGGGAGCGTTTTTCATAACTGAACTGAAATCATTAATCATTATTAAACAACTAAAATAAACAATACGTAGCAGTTTTACATGTATCAACTTCTAATTATTATCTTTAGTCTCTTGATATATGAACAATAATGCATTACCACGAGCAAGAAAAGACAATAACCTATTACAGTATGTAATAGCCAATGTCCGGTCCTGAGACAGGGAAACATGGTTGAAACGGCCAAATCGATTCCAATGGTTCGGGTGTCATTCGTTTCGCTCTTGTCACATGCTAATGAAATAATGATGCAATTTATATTCCAAACAATAGGGAGTATAATCGAATAACTGTGTAAACAATTATCGCTACAATCGATAACTCGAGCTATTCTAATCTTTGTTTAGGTATAAAATTTATTATTGACCTCTATCAGAAAACACATTTTAAGGAAAGAGTGATACACTAATGTATTGTGAGTTTGACTTATTTGTGACCGCTGTTCATATTTTGGAAATGTACTCACTCAGGAGTTAGTTAGCCAGTGTGTCAACATGTAGTAATAAATTGGTTTTACATGGATTAAAATGATCGATCTGTTGTTGGAATTGTCCTAGTCGATCCTTCTATAAGTATCTCTGTTACCTTTTTCTAAGTTCAGCTTATTCCATTCTTACCTTCAGTGGAAACCAGGACAATTATATATTCTTGGATATTATGTGTTGTTCTTCTTATGAAACTGCAATAAGGCAACATTACTTTTTCTTAAACCGGAATTAATCTCTTAATTTTCGTACGGATTTCTTTTTTTTCATCAAATTACTTTTTCCAGTAACATTTAATTCAATTTTATTATTTACTTAAAATACTTGTGGTTATTCAGGTAAAATATTTGCACGGATTTCATTTACTGCTCTTTTTTAAAGTTTATACAAAAGATCTTCCACCATTATACATTATTACATTATTATCCATTCAGTGATCCAATTTATGTGTTTTGAAAATTTGTTCTTGAATGTTTATCAATCACTCTCTAAATATAGTCCACTAAAGAGCTTCTGAAAGATTAACTTCCAGACAATTGCTTCAAATTTAAATTCATTCTGAATTTTCTGCCTATCTAAGCCCATAGTTACTTGACCCTACAAATTTTCTCCAATTGTCAACATAGCTTATATCCATTCTTCGAAGTCTAAATAGACATATGAATATGTACAGACATTGGTGCAAAAGTGTTGAACTAGTTTAAATATGATGACCCATGGTGATCTTACAACCTGTTACTTAAAAAATAGGATGCCATGTTTGTTAGAGTTTCTAGGAAAAAAGATATAAGTAACACGGTATTTGCAGGTCATACACTTGCAAACCACACGTCTAATAACGCTCCTACCTCAGAACGCAAACTCGGTCTTAGAATGGTAGTTAGTGCTGGGTACTATTGAGTTTTTGTGACGGATATGAATTTGTTCAGTAAGTTTTTCTACTATAGTTGTAAGTTATTTTATCTAGTATTTTCCTGTATTATTTTTCGTCTATCTCTATGTATGGCAGTTTCATAGTTCCCTGTCATCTCTGAAAGGTAGCATAAGTACGTTCGCTACTTTGGTATTATCCAGAGGCCACTCTGTCCTTGCCTACTATTCATTATTAGGCTATATAAGTAAACACACGTACTTATAATAAATAGAAGAAGTTAAAGTTACATTTACGAGCACTCACGTTACATGAGCTTGAATTTTGGTACTGTATCGAGGGATGTTTTTCTATTTTCACCAGAAATGCTCGGCCACCGAAGACCGCACTGATGACCAGAAGCATATCCGATCGGTCCTTTCCCGACCTCAGATCACGTCCCAGATCATCCAACCCTTTAACTTCAGACCATTTATCCCCTGGACATTAGTGCAGGCTTTCGGCAACCCTATACTTTTAGCGAAAGCTAGCGTGAGCTCTTATTAAGGTTAAACTTAACTTTGGTACTTGTAACATATTTAGCATAATCCAACCTAAACCTACTAATATCATGTAATAACGACTAGTAGATAGGGACAAAGTTGCCTCCAGATAATACCAAAGTACCAAATGTCCTACAGCTGCTAGTTTGTTTCTTTTTCTGAGGTGTGCCATATTTCAAATCACACAAAGTGCCATCCTTTCACTGAAGATGAAAATGTAATGACAGTGCAATAGTTACCTTAACATCATATTTTAGTTATTGCTCAATCACTTGGCACGAAATCTGATGGTCTTTTATAATTTTCGATTTCATAATTTGTTTAAGGATTTAATCATTAATGTTCTCCAAAACACTTATCCGTTTAACAGTTGCTGCCTATGCAAAAATAAACACCACCCCCTGATTTACAGAAACAGAGTTGATCTGTTTAATAGTTAAAGCGCCAATGCTCTACTACATTTCCTTTTAGTTATTAACAAGGGAAAGACACAAAAGCGGCAGGTCTCGGAGAGACTTCAACGCTAGGTTTCGCGGGCGGCAACTTTTCTCCTGATCCGGATAAAAATAGCGGCCGCGGTACCGGAGCGGATGTGGCGGTTTCCGGATACTCGGTCGGTCCGATTGTGCAACCTGATCACTTCTGCTCTGGATGACTCAAGCGAGAAAGCCATCCAGCATCCGGCCCGGGTCACTCGGCCGCTGCTCTAGGTCAAGGCCGACTTGCTCCGCTCTGTCTCTTCTGTTTGCCATAAGGAATCGCGGAATTGAACCGAGGTTATTTTTAGCCCTTTCATTCGACAGCAGTCAAATGGACACCAATTATATTCAATAGCTTTGTGAAATTAACATATAAATATTGTGTCAGGGCCATGATTACACTTCTCTACTTGTAATGTTTGCTGTAGTTGATTTGAATAAGACAAGTTTCAGTTTACATCCTTGACTAAAAGTAATTCTCTCCATATTAAGACCAAACTATGCCTTGATTTGAATTCTGTTAGCAATGCTCCAAAGCACGAGGAATGGAAAATTTAGATAATACGATTATATCAATCCACTTCTCTTGGATTAAGTTAAACATTTGACTGCAACTTTCCTTTCTAAACATTCTAATAGCGTTCTATCACAATATAAATTACATCAAATTATCGCCATGTATCACGTTGCTCGTTTCAACGCGTCTTCTTTTTACACCACAGAAAAATTATTACGTAGGACCAAGTGATACTATGAGTTCTATATAATTTAAAAATATAGTCTGAATAGTTAGTTTATCCTCGAAGTTAATTTTTAAGGCAGTTTCATACCAGCGGTGTAGAATAACTTAAGTGGCCTATTTTGAAAGACGTTGTGAACGTATCTCCGAATGTAATATGAGATAACGTATCTAGTATAATAGTATATTTCAGACCGCACTGGAGAAGTAACATATACGCTTTCCCCTAGCTAGGCATGCATTCGTAGCATTGCATAGTATATTGACAGCTCAACTTGTAAACAAATAAAACGGAACTAATGAAAAGTATAAATAATACGTCGCTTTAGTGTGAACAGACCATACGGTCCATAGTACTCGAGAGATTGCCACGCGCCATTTACCTAACTACGCTATGCTCCGCCGGTATGAAAAGGTCTTTAGATCTGTATAGACTATGATAAAAGTAAAATTTCCAGTTGTGTATATAAGATTGCAAGGGTTCGTTATCAGTTGTAAATCTGATTTGTATCTTTCCTTTGTCACCTCCCCTTTAAAATCTGTTCGAAAGAGATCACAGGTCTCTCTCCTTTCGTCCACTTTCTCTAAACATAAAGATAAAAGAGATTGTAAGGAAAACTCATTTAAATTAACAAATTCGCAATAGCCGTTTGTAATATTTAGATTGAGTCGATGACGAGTTTGCCTAATCATAAGGTTGTGCCATAGCCGACAAACCAGGAACAAATCTCAAGGTCAGACTATCAGGTGACAGCTGTCTCACCACTCACCAGTCTAGACTACAGGATGGGTCGGTTAACAAAAAATCCAGAGTAGCTTTAAGAACGCCTACTCCAACTTATCTACATCTGTCTGAGAACTTTAATTTCTTCCTGGATGATACTAGGTCTTCGGTATTCAGGTTTCTGTCGTTTGCACATCCCTACTGTCTAGTTTTCATCCATAATCGTATACAAATATGTCGTTAATTATCCAAAATCATTGCTATTTTTAGAACGCATGCTTCTTTTTAACCCACCCCAAAAAGATGAGTATACAATTTGATATGTATCTACGTTACTTTTTTATGTATGCCCAACGGGTTTTTCCGAAAGTACTGAGCCGTTTATGATTAATCTTTTAATGATCGAACAAGTATTTGACTTTGGAAGTTTAAAACCATATGGGGAAGCCAGCCAATTGCGGAAATGAAATTTTCTTCTCCGTGAAAAATCAATTTTTATGTTTGGCTTCGGGACGGTGTACCTATCGGAGGCAATATATAAACACCATACTGGAGTAACAGTACAGGATCGATAACGGCGATTGAAATTTCCCAAAATCACAATAAGTTATCTCACATTTGCTAGTCTACATCAGGATTCCAGAAAACGCTTCTGTTAGAGTATTTTGAAACACGATGCAGGGCAACGAGATGGAGTGGGATGCTGAGTTGTAGTTGTCTTTGAATGCTAAAAACTTATTTCATAGATAATAGGGAAGATACCATTGTTCACGAAAACCATCCGAATGACATTTCTACTGGAGGCAATAACTAAAATCTGTCCTGGAGCAATGGGACAGGATTGTGTGTGGATGTTGGAATTTTCCAAATCACTGTAGGCTATATTATCTCAGATTTGTCGTGGAACGTATCCTAGCCTACATCAGGGGTGTCTAAAACGCTCATATAGGAATCGTTTGAAAACCAGAGCAACGAGACAGAATGCAATTACGAGATGTAGTTTGCTTCCAATGACCATAACATACCTCACAAATGAAAGGAAAACTAGATTTTTTTCATGATAATGATCCGAGTGACGTCCCCAAAGGGGGGGGAGGGTGGCAATATAATAAATCCGTCCTTGGAGTAACGGAACAGGGTTAAGTACGGAGATTTGAATTTTACAAGTTACTGTACGTTACCTCAGAGTTTCTGTGGGAAGTTTCCTGCCTGCGTCAGAGTTGCAGAAAACTATTCTGTATGAATACGTTGAAACATTACATGAAAAATCAAGTCAGAATGAGTTGCCGTCTTACCTTAAACTTACCTAATATCTGTTAGGGAACCTATCGTCGACCCTGTTGTAATCAATGTGAGATCCGTTTGGTACAATGAGAGAGGTTTGAGTCCTGGGATTGGATTCTTCTCGTTTGCTACCTCAGAGTTACTGTGGAAGTTTCTTCTGTAGGGAGTTCCAAATAACGCTCGTCTAGGAATTCTTTCAAACATGACATGGAGCTCCCAAGCCGAAAATTTGGTTCCTGAGTGTATTTTGTTGTCTTTAGGGTGCCAAGAAATATTTCACTTTTCCTGTTAGCGTTCCGATTGATAACAACTGATGTGGCAGTCGGTAAATAGTTTGGAGTTTCAGTTTAAGTGTTGTGCTGTGTCAGTTTGAAGCAAATTATGATCCAGTCTAGAGAAGCGAGGACCAGAGTACATAGATTATGATTTAT
Source organism: Homalodisca vitripennis (assembly GCF_021130785.1). Taxonomy (NCBI): domain Eukaryota; kingdom Metazoa; phylum Arthropoda; class Insecta; order Hemiptera; family Cicadellidae; genus Homalodisca; species Homalodisca vitripennis. Next base: position 201,755,937 of record NC_060208.1, read on the forward strand.
TAAAATAAATTTCGTTGTCTTCAATGTTGCAACGGGATATTTTATCGTTAAAATATCTCCCTTCCAGATATTGCCTCCTTTGAGAAGGCTCTTAACCCAGTTGTGAACCCAAAATGCTGAAGAGGAATTTAATTTTTTGGGTGAATTCTACGATTGAATAGAGTAATTGTAGTTAAGAATTTACGTTACTTAATATTTTGTGATATCACCTCAGTTGTAGTACTTGTGAAATATATTCCATGGTCTAGTATAGTTTTAAGTGCCCATCCCTTAAAGACTCTGACTTAACACAGAACATCAGAAAGGAACAAGTCAAGGCTGGTCTTGATTAAATTACTGCGTCACTAATAAGTGACATGTTCTCTTGTAAAATAACATATGTACTAAATGGTGTCACCAAATGTTGTTAGGTTCTAGTCCCTGAACATACGCATTCTTAAATACAGGAGTCGGCATACAACATTAACCACTAACATTTACAAATTAACACAAAATAAAATCGAACAAACTTCCAAAACCTTGTATAAAAATCAAGGAACAAAAAAAGTAAAGGATTACAGAAAATACCAGTTACTCAAAGACGATATCGCATAATTCTTGAGGTCGGCGCTAAATTTAAAATAGGTAAAAGTAATGATTTTTGCTGACAATAGGGTGCGATTTGAAGATAGAACACGGTTATGTAAAACAATATTAAAAGTATATAGTTTCCTTATAACATGGCTTTATGAATTGAATTACTTATGATGCATACTTTCATAGAGAGTAGCCTACGTCTTACATAAAAAAGGCAAAGTATAATAATTGGTATTGTAAATTCAATTAAAGCAGCAAATGCAGTATATCTATATATAGCAACTATCAAAATCGATATTACTAACATGAAAAGTTTTAGATCAGAATATTCCCGTTTGATGGTCATGAATCATTCATTACATGTTATATTTAGAAGGACTACAAAAAAGGATCCATGTGTGTTATTAATTTTGGAAACAGTTTTCTAACACGTATGTCGCTTAATATTTTGGCGCCACCGTCACAAATTGCGTGATATTGGTTTTAAGGAACTTTTATTTTCTAGAATTAAAATAATGTTTACTTTTTATTTGTTTGATTTTGGTACAAGTTTAAGTGGTTGGTTTATTTTTATTTACAAAGCTTTTATTTAAAATACTTATGATACTCATTATACTTTAATCCTTTGATATTCTACCAATTGGTAGCCCATTAAGATCGCTATCAATACTAGTACAGCTGTATGCTATATATATATATAACATTACACAGACTAAATGAATGTCCAATTTTGGTTATATTTGGAGCGTTGGATAGTCTTTGAGAGAGGTGTAATGTTCAGAGGATTGCACAGTTATACAATCAAACACTTTTCCTTGGTTCAACAGCAATTTGAAGTAAATTGGTCAAGAACGTCTCTGAGTATTGACCTGACTGACAGGTGCTGTTACGTCACCGTCACCTGTACAATGACGTCATACCCTACATCACACGCAGAACACTCAACATCACGCAAGCAGTCTAGACATCGTTAGTCTGGTCATCATCTCGGGGGTATTTGCTAATTGTAATGTTATACGTCTTGTCGAGAATGGTTAATCCATCTAATGCCATAACAGTCTTTAAATAGAACTATGTATCAGTATTTTGAGGGAAACATGTTTATACATTTTTGATAGGACTAGAGAGGTAATGTTTCCTCTCAGTGTAAATTGTAGGGATGGTAATCAAACACAAAGCATTCATACTCTTTCCACAATGACTGGTCTTGTATGTTTCAGTAGACGAAGTCTGCTAAAAATCCAGAAATCATTGTGGAACACTATTTGCGTTGAAGTACATGTTGTTGGAAATGCATCATTATTGAATAGATACAATTCTACCTTACCTCAACTATATCTTTATATTATTCGCAAACGACAGGGTTTCCAACTATTACACAACCAAGAGATCGCGAATAAAAGTGTCACATCTCACAACTATGCTTATAACAGGGAGCTCTGGAGAATCCCTGGTGCCTAACAAAATTGTCATGAGATACCGAAATGCAGTTATACTTTCAAGTGGCACCAAACAACGTTGTGTCACCCATGACTCCTCGCAGTTATCGCTATCCTTCTTAGCTGACAGAATGTTACTTTGAATGGGTAGCCAAATCACAGTTCACCTAGTGAGGTTGAAGTCATATTGGCTAGAACTTATCTAAAGAGCGTACATGAATTTTGTTTTACTTAGAAATTGTTGGACGGCATATTTACAGTAGCTGAAGTAAAATACACGGAGGCACTGAGTATTAAAGTTGATTCATCAAACCATTTGCTCCGTGACTAAAATTTGAGGAAACAAGTGGCCGTAAAGAGTCCCTGACTATAGCAAATTGAATAACAAAATAGTTTCAACATAGTTTCTAGACTGAACCAAGGAAATTGAATAGTATAGTGAACATGGACTGGGAAGCAAAAACTGCACTTTATCCATAAATTCAATCTTTCGAAAAACGAATACTGAGGGTACAAACAATGGTGGTTCGCGAAGCAGGCAGAAGTTTCCTTGCAGGGAATTGAACCAATCATAAATATTATTAGTCAATCGTGAAAGTTCATGTCTCTACGACTATGTGTATATCCACGTGGGTTGTCCACCCATAATCTCTAAACCCAAAACCAATGAATGTCTTTTGAAGAACAACGCACAGCCGGAAGTTTGGATGTGTTACTCAACTTTTTATACCCAAAGTGGAATACAAGCGCAGTTGTAGACACTTCTTCACTGTAGTTGGCTTCACCTAGTTTAAATATAATAAATTTATATAGTGTTGATATCGTACCTCAGCTAATTTCAAAATCTAGGCAATCAGATCGTCAAAATAAAAATTGAATTTATATTCCTCCTTTATAAATTTTATTCCTTTACCGAGACAAAATATTCAGCAAAACAGTTTGATGTTGTTCATGATATCCATTAGTGTATTATTATTGTTCCTTCTTAACCATGAACACTGAAATATTTTATTCCGAAAATATCATAGGACTCCATAGTATTTATGGGATAAATTACAACTGTCATAATGTAAGTATTGAAATGTGTTAGTATTATTGATGTTGATTTTAATTTCTAGTTTTTTTAGAATTACTCGCACTTTTTCTTGTCTTATGATTGTCTTAACCATTCACACTGAATAATGTGTACGTGATACATGAAATATAGCTACTTCTATTTCAAATATATATAAAATAGAGTGAATAATGAAGGTGAAACTTGGGTTGAGACAATTGGTACGCTTGTTGGATTATACACCTTACTTGATAACAGTGTACATAATCATCTAAGTCTTTTTGCATCAAAATTCAAAGTTCAAGATAATGTATGCACGACAGTGACTGCAGTTTTTTCTGATGAGCCATCCTTATTATTTATATCCTTACTCACCTTAGCTGCCGTTTATGGCGGCAATATAAAACATTGATAAATATTGCCTATGACCGTATATAGAAACACTGCTTACAAGTTTTATTGAAGAATAAACCATCTGTGACTATGAGAGGTCTTAGGACCTATTGTAAATTTTTCACATTTCGTTGCAGGAAATGAGCGGATAATGTTGTTTCTATCTCTGTATTACAGACTCTCAGAATTACATTCTCACACTTTCTAGCGCTGTACTAAACTCTGATGTATATCACATTAGTACTGATCGCAGCTTCTTAATTTCCCTAGTGAACTTCCCTCACTATTCCTGATTTCCTTCCTTTCCCATGGCTGTGATTGTATTCTTTGTCTCAAGCTTTGCTCCGCTGTTGGTTATTTTCGATAAGGCCTGGTCATTTTAAAGTATCCCCTCACTCATGTATGGCTCCATCTCGATTAAGGGGACAATTCGTTGGTGCTTAGGATAATATGTTTTATTTTGAATTCAAAACTTTTTCAATTACTTCCTTAAAGACATAAAAATAACAACTCAATTTTTCGATCAAATCATAGGGACTTAAAATTATTTAAAGTAGGTAGGTAGGTAATGTGAAGAAATTGTGGCAGTAGCACCAAATAAAAACTGCTGAAGTTGTTATAGTATGTTTATAACTCATGAAATCACACACACACACACACACACACACACACACACACACACACACACACACACACACACACACACACACACACACACACACACACACACACACACACACACACACACACACACACACACACACACACACACACACATACACACACACACACACACACACACACACACACACACATTCAAGCCTTATAAATTAAATTAAATTAATTTATAAATAAAACGTGTTTGTCTCTACACATCTTTCATAAAGACGCCTGAGTAAATTTTATATCCTTATATGTAACAGTTTTCTTTGGTTGTGATTACAGGTATTACAGGTATATGCTGTGATTAACAGGCCCCAAATTGTGTTTCAAATAATCTCTACAATTCCTCGATAAATCATTAAAAAATACATCTATTCTTCCTGTATTCAGTAAAAGTATAATAAAAGCTAGGACAAATAAAATAGTTTTTTAAATCAAGAAACCATCGCAACAGCTTGCATACTGTAATGGCACATAGTTATGGAGGTTAATTTGTACAACACCGATGTTTTGACGATTTTATTGTTTGGACTGTTTCAAAATTTTATCCTCCCTTATCCTGAAATCTTATAACATATTGATAGCTATAATCATAAAAAGCCATTTCTTAAAACGACGACTTCATTTGGTGGCAACAATTCGGATTTTACGTTTAAACAAATACACTTATGTTGTAGATGGAGCTTATATTGGTACTGATAACTTATTTACATTAAAACATTAAACCAATATTTAACACTTTTATTATTTTGTGAGGCCTTTCGATATCAAATATATCTTCCTCAGACACAAACTTTTGTGATGTGTCTGAAGAAGATATCTTTGATATCGAAAGGCCTCACAAAATAATAAAAGTGTTAAATATTGGTTTAATGTTTTAATGTAAATAAAATACACTTATATTTCTTCTATGTTATTGTATATTCCCTGAAATTTTTACGGTCACTGTCTTGAAACCCTGTGAAATATTAAAACCCATGTAAGATCAAGCATTTGTTATAAATTACCTAAGAATCGTAAAGCACTGTTCCGTTTTTGTGTGTGTTTTGTTTGTGTTTTGTCTAAAATGTCTGATAATTATTCTTTCTCCACACTTTAAACTACCACCATCTATCTCACAATCTTAGAATATCCCGAAAAATAAAAAAGCTTAAAAGTTGTTAAAGGTTTCTCTAAATATTTTTTTTTATTTTCTATTTTGAGTATTATATGTTTGAAAATAACCGAGAGAAAAAGTTTTGAAAACCGAAATAAAAGATGTTATTATAAAAACTTTTATTTCTTTAAGGTGGTTAACGAACTCATAAAAACGATACTCAAAACTACCTCTGTACCAAGTCTTAGCCTGAGCGTTGTCCAAGTATTTATTCGCCAAAGTTAACAACCAATCACAGTTACTGATCTCGACAGAAATGGCGGACACATAACGTGTCACTAATACGCGCCATTGTTCAACTCAATAAATTTCTTCTGTTAGCGGTCGGGGACATGAGCGCATGCGATAATCTTACTTCAAAGCAGTTGCAACAAATCCGGGGATAATTGCATAATCAGTCCTGAATCCGTTTTACTCGATTTAACGTGTTTTTCGAGTCTAATTAACATTAACCGGAAATAATGGAAAAACAAGATCACTTTTAATAGGAAAACAATTAAAATAAAACTCACTCTGTTTTAGTTAATCGTCCACTATTGTGGCGGTTCCTATGAGGCAAAGTAAGTGAAGAGGACCTCTCGAATGAATGAATTCACACCTGTGGCTATTTATAACTTTTTTCCCGAGAATGATTTCATCATTCAGGAATCAAATCGGCTTTGCTGACTAAATATGTTTACAAGTTAACTTTGTATTAATTGCAAATAATGGAAAAAGTATGTTCACTTATTACTAACTTACTAAAACTAACTTTAACTAAAAGTTTTTTTATCAACATTACAGTGGTGTGTGATCGGTTGTTGGTTCGTTGATTTTGACGTGACAACGTCTTAAATTAGGTTGCGGCTCGGAGTCACTCATGAAAAAGTGTAACGCCCGGTAACGTTACGATGCCCGTCCAGTGGGTCCGCCGCACGGGGTCCGCACGGGATAAAGCAGATAACTGTGGGTCCGCCGCACGGGATAAAGCAGATAACTATGTTTATTCGTGAAAATGTGGAGTGCTTAGATTCGTCATTTACAACAACTACAACAATAAAGGTAAATAATTGTACACTGATATTTCATTATCGTAAACTATGATTGATTGATTAATTGTTAGATTGACACAAAAGTTGAGAAACTGAGTTTATAGGTTATGTCATACTATTGACAAATGTTGATAGTGTTAAGTAAATTATTAGTTTAAATCACTCTGCAATCAATCGTAATTCAGTCGATTGAGAAGAAACAGCGCGTATTGCTAGTCAAACATTTAAAATAACAAATTATAACCTCTAACCTGTCATAACTGTGCGACCAAACAAACGAACTAAACCGACCAATCACCACGCGCGGAGTTAGAATTTAACTGTGTTTAGCAAGAATTTCAAATTCCAATTTTAGTAAATGTTTTATTCAACTTTACCATTTACAATAACAAATTTTAATTAATTTCAAATTATGTACAATGTTTTAGTAAACAAAATATATTTCTATAGTTAAAATTTGTGCAATTCTTATTTTCATTCAATTCCTTATTCCTATTGTGCAATTTAATAATATTCATATCAATAAATATTCTACCGAGAAAAAGACGTTGTCACGTAAAATCTTCGCCCGTAAAACCGACTTTACAGGCAACCATAATTTTTTTTTACTTCATAGTCACGGCCTTTTCAGTGGAACTTCCGTAAAGATAAGAAACAGGAAACACATTTTTTATCACTTCCCGAGCCTTGAAATAGGGAATTTAAGACCCAAACCCCAAGCCCCAAGCCCAATTAAAAGCATAAAGAAATTAAAAAATATATATTTTATTGCATGAACGTGAACATTTATTTAGGGAATGACATGTTTTCATATGCTCTATGACTTACAAAATTAAATTATTATCATACAATATAACTTAAGAAAGTTAAATTTTTTTAGTAAAGTATTACTTTAGGAAATTATACTTCTTTATAATAAAATAAGAAATCGTGGCATCGTCATCCATGAACGATTTTCTGGCATTTGTTTGGATCCTACTACAAGATACTTTGAAATATATTTTAGATGCCTAACATTTCTATAGAAAATTGCCCTAAGCAATTTTTAACTTTCCCGTCTTCAGAGGGCATCTTAACGGGGAAGATTTAAAAAAAGTTTTTTTTTAATATTTAGCGTAACACCTATTAAATCGCCTTAAAATCTTGATGTTACGCTTCTACTTTTTACAATGGCTGCCCAGACGGTTGGCATGTGCAGAGTACGTTGAGGCGAATATAACACACAATATGCACAGTTATTGTAAGCGTTTTTGTGTTACACCGTTACGGCTTAATGTTGACCTTGAGATACATCCTTGACACCAATTTCCTGTGGCATTACCCTAATGCACTACTCCTGAGAAGTATTTATCAAAGACAAAAGTCAGATCCCAAAAGGGTGACCGGGCACTACGTGCTTTCGGATCCCAAAAGGGTCAAAGACAAAAGTCTGATTTGCAAAATGCGGTACTTTGGCAAGGTAATGTTATTGTTTACTTTTTACCATCCACATCCTGTCCTAAGGTGATAAATACAAACAGTACCAGCTGTAATGCAAATTTCCAAGTTCCGTGGCTACTTCGCCATGCTGATGAGTTCCGAAAATAGAACGAAAACAGGATCAAACGCAAACTGGGTCATAAATCAATTCCCATTTTGCAAGCCACTTTGTCCAGGCGACAAGGCTTTGTCACAAAGAGATCGGTTACCCTTTTGGGATCCGTTACTCCGTGACGGCCAAAACGCTTTTGGATTGTGTGTCAATGCAAACATATTCTTTGAGCTTACGCTCTTGACATATTTGCGGATCTTTCTGTTTCGACTTCAATTCGTCTCTTCAGCTAAGGAGTTCGTGCGTAGAAGCAGCAGATTTTCGCTGCAACACACACACCTTAGGACAGGATGTGGATGGTAAAAAGTAAACAATAACATTATCCTGAGAAGTGTCTCGTTGCAAATACTTGCTGCATACAATTCGATTATTCCTTTTGCTTGGAAATATTCCATTAAAGTATATATTTTACAAAGTTATAAAATTACTATTATTTTGGAGTGTTCCATGGTGGAAACCAATGTTCAATACAGATGTAGTCGGGCAAATATTTAAGTGACTGAGTGTTTTTGTTTTTTTTGTTTTTTATTACTTTTTTTGTTCTCTTAGGACAAGAAGCTTATCAATTGCACTTAGTCCTATAAGAACCTTAGCGCTGTTTCTGGAGTGACAGGATATTCAGGATGGGTAAGGTTAGGGGATAGGGGCCGCCTCCTATCGAGATCCATGAGGAAGAATTAGGGCACTAATCTCAAAGGCATGTTCCCCCGGAAGAAGGGGAGGCCAGCTCTGAACCAGCCTCTCCAGTCAAAGCAGGCAGGGGTGGCACACCCTTATGCCTAGGCTAGCATGAACCTTTGACTCTTAGGGAACCTCACGAACAATCATCTTCGGTAGTAGACTAGACCTATCGAAATACTCTTGCACCTCCAGAATCTCGACATTTACGGTTAGCGACATCCATAAGGTTGCCCAGATTTAAGTGACACATCGGTTTTTGCTGTGCCCAGTGGTGGGTTCAACTGGAAGGTATAAACCAGCCAGAAGTGATCCCTGCTGGGTGTGTTTGTGTTAGGGAACAGTTTTAAAACACTGGAGTTGCCAACCAACCCCTATTTTGTAGGTACTATGTAATAAAATGTTGACAAACTGCCTCCAGGTAGAATTTTGAGAGGTTCAGTCCAGGGGTATTATATTACATTATGCTTTGGCGTATCCTTGACGCCATCAGAGGTGACCTCCGCCCCAATTACCCTATCGCAACATCCAAGGATGCAGCATGTACTATTAACTTCCGGCCCACTCTTCCGGATGTCCATCCGAGATGAATGATGCAACAGATGTGTTATCACTAGTTCCAGTGGTCAGGCGTCAGTACGTAACAACTAATATAGTGGGAAAGGCGGGCTGGTGTGAGGTATCCACGTGCACTTTTTTACTTTTTAAGACTTTTTAAAATTTTATCGATATTTTTATAGTTTTTCACAATATTGTTCGAACTTTCTCAGACTATGGTTCAAATATTAAAAATACACACTTTACAAAAAATTTAAAACTTTTTTGGATACATATCAGTTACATCTGTAATATGAACCATATCCCATAATCATGCAATCAAAAATATGGGCGTAAAAGCGCATGACCTTTAAACGTTGTAACATTGTTCTTACGGGGGAAATCTTAAGAGCGTTTCCCTATAGCCCATTCTTAAGATAAGTTGGGATGGGAAGCTACTCTTAAGAGCGGGCTGTAGTGAAACGAATTGTTTGGCAGGCATTTATAATCTTCTGATCATATGTTGGTTTTGGTTTGGCAACCGGTTTCTGGCTGAGTTATTTTTCAAAATTTCAGTCTTCAATATCACTTCCTTGAAAGCAGGAAATAAAAATAACATACTAATAAAATAATAATAATAAATAATAAAATAAACATACAAGTTTATTTATAACTACATGAGAATTTATATCGGCGTTTAAAATAGTAATCTCGGGATATTTTGAACTGTCCAAGAAAAAATGGCTCAGGAAATGTAGGTGATATTTTACGATATACCTATGACTTTACACTTCAAGGAACGACATTTCATTCAGTGATTTGTGGCGAAAAAGACACGTTTAGGAAAATATGGTTTTAAAACCATTATATATATTTTAATAAAATATTACACAAGAAAATTAAATTTCTATAAATAAACTATGTCATTTACTTTAGTTATTTTTCATGTATTTTGAATATAATTGTTCATACTCAGCTTTATTTGTGGAACTGGTTACACTGTACCCTTAAACCCTACTTTAAATATCTACAACCCCTCTTGAAATGTCAAAAAGTCTTTTATATATTGTTCTCTTCTTCATGAGAGAAATGAGACTAAAATATTGTTTATTTAATTAGGCTATAGGCGAACGGCCTTGAACATTGTTCCGTTTAACTTCAAATATATGTACGCCCTTATGTTTGTCACACATATTATGGAACACTGTGGAAGGTTTCTTATTTTTCAGATTTCAACGATACGCCTCTGAACGCTTTTCAAACAGTATTTCTTGTCAAGTTTATCCAATTTTTTATATTCCAACTATGAAAAACAAAAAAAGTCTCAAATCATTTTCTAAATATCCAATAAGAATATAAAAAACCTAAAGGCGTTTAAATGCTTAATTATTATATCTTTTAAACTCGAAATCTTTCGTAGTTCTAGGATTAAAAATAAAACCTTAAAAATATGAGGTTTAAAATTGTTCTTTTTTTTTTTGGGGGGGGGGGGGTTGTAGTTAAAATGGCCGCCATACACGCCGGCTCTTCCTCGGCTTTATAAAATCGTAGATTCTTTGTATTCCATTACCTAATTTAAAAGACCCCACCTTATTTTTGACGCCTCGTTGCCCTGGCGGAAGGTGGTGGTGTGGTGGTCAGTGGTGGGTGGTGGTATGCGGTGGTGTTGGTGGGGGGGGGGGAGTGAAAGCACTGGACAGAAAGTGCTGGCCGAGGATCTGTCTGTATGTGTGCTGATATTGTGGTGAGTGGTGGTCTACTAGTCTTGGTACAGACTGTGTCATGTGTTAGTGGGAGACAATGAGAACTTCGCTTTACATCGTGAGTCCTGTCTCAGTTCTACTCACTTTAGTTTGGTTTACGAGGTTACAATGTGTATATAAGTCATAAATAATAAGTATAACATGTAGTGAGGGTAACATGTTCTGGTATATTACGTAAGAATAACGATGTGGTCGGTGTTACAGTGCGCCGGCTTGCTACTAAGTACGGCGATAAGTACTGCGATAAGTAAAATTTTGTTCCAACGCATTTTCCCCAATATTAAACATCTAGAACAGGTCCTATTATAAATGGTGTTGTAAAACGTTTCTTTAGTAATAATTTAGCATAGTGTATTTTGTCTAAGCTGAGAGCCTTGATGTAACGTAACGATTTGTGCTCTATTTTAGAACTCTTGGCGGCATTGGATACTTTGTTTATTCCCTATTTTTTTTTTAAATTAATGTTTCTTTTATAGGCATATATTAAATGTAATTAAATTTTAACTTTGCATCAGTTAAATTCGAAGTTAATTTATATATCATTTTGCGAAAACCGTAACAGACAATAAATGCATATTTATTGTCTGTAATAAAATGTTACACTGCATAGTGTAACACTTTTATTATTGAAGATTTTACATTGTATTTTATTTGTGCGTATGGCAGTAAAATGATTCATTATGATATACTGTAAACGTTTACGAAGAATTATTGTGCTTCGGTCCCCCGTACCACGATATCTTTATCCGTAACCCCAATTATTTTTATTCATAACCTTAGCAATTATGATAAGAACATTTTAATTTTGAAACACAAAACAAATTATTTGTATTTTTGACACATAAGAAAATTTTCTTGAAAAAGCGAGTTGTCTGCCAGGCAAATTGTTATGATTTATCGATCTTTGTTTTCTAGCTATAAGAATTTGTAAATGCCTCTAATTTTGTTTAAAACCCACGTGAAACACCTCAACATGCACAACTCTGTTAATTTCTCGTGTTTTTTTTCGCAAAATGTCATTTGCAGTTAACGGCAATACACTATTTTTTTAAATTCCTTATGCATGTTCTTAAGGGGAGATGTACGCCCGAAAATTAAAAATTTTTATTTATTTTTTTAAAATATTTTTTTTGTATTGTTTAGTTTGTTCTGATTAAAATGATATATAATACATGCATATACGGATCCTAAATAATATAAAAATAATATTTTTTCTTGCATGAAGCGTCCACGGACGACAACCCACACCATTAGCTTTGCGACATATCATGGTGTAGGTATAAGCAAGCCATTCGGGATGCTAAAACATATGAACATAAAAATTCACTGGACCAGCCCATCATTGATCTGATAAAACCTATATTCAGGGACCTGGCAAAAAACTGAGTTGTTATAGTTGTTAGTCTGCACGGCCGCACTCAAAATATTAACGAAAGCTTCAATTCTGTTCTCTGGTCCAGAGTGCCAAAAAATAACTTTGTAGGACTACAAACTCTAAAGTTAGGCACATATGATGCAGTTATTAATTTTAATGAGGGCAGTCAGGGGAGATTAGCAGTCTTAAAAGGGCTTGGGGTCAAAATTGGCAAAAATTGTGCAAAGTGCCTTAGTGAAATTGATCGAGGTCGGATGATAAAATCAGATATAGCATGTGAAGAGAAGACAAAGCTAGCCAGAAAAAGGACCAGAATGATCAGGAAGAAACTCCTCGATGTTGAGAAGGAAAATGATCAGAATTACGAAGCTGGAATGTTTTGAAATGTAAGTAAATATATGTTTATCATGTTTTCGCGATTTCCCGAAAATTTATTTTTTTTACACAAAAGTCCCATTATCTCAGAAAGTAGAAGGCCAATTCTTTTCAAATTTTTACAGGTTATTAAGAATGTCTGTTTACACAACCCCTACTAGATTTAGACTTCTAGCTCAACAATAAAAAAATATTTTAAAATAGTAATCCAAAATTATAAGCAAAAAAATTTACAAATATTTAAAAAATAAAAATAATGCCAAAAAGTTAATGGAATTCAATGAAATTAGTAGGATGTCTTTAGAATACTATGTTTATTTTAGGGTAAAAATTTCAATTTTATAACTCTGATACTTTCTGAGATAATGGGTTATATATAAGCATATGTTTAACATTACGGGCTTATGGGCGTACATCTCCCCTTAAATTTTATGAAACTAACTTTTGATAGTAACATATATTATTTAATTTTGAAATTTTTTAACCAAATTTTAAAATGTTAATTGAACTAAAAGACCGATAAAGTTACACTCATACTAAATGTGGCTTTGTACGCAAATGAAAAATATTGAAGTCCTTTCCCTACTTAGTGAAAGCACTTATGATGTAATATAGTGGAGGCTTATGATTTTGTTCAAACGCGAATAGGCGTAAATCAGGTACATATCATGTCAGTGTATGCAGGTCCTAAACATTATATTAGTGTTCATGGTTAAGAGGATCAGAGTTTAAGATACTGATTCTTGTATCAGGTTTTGCGCGCGTACGAGCATTTCTGGTTAGAATTAATTATACTCGTACTTCCGACGCTACAGCTGGGTTTGTCTTATTGCCTCAATCAAGAAAATGTATATATTTACATCTCGGAAACCTACCCAACCTTCCGTTCTAATACACTTCCAGTGCCATTATGGTTAACCTTCTTGACCCAACGAAGAAAAGACATATACATATGTAGGACTGAGAAGTCTGCTTGGTTCAAAAGGTGCCTATTTTCGGCTGTTTAAACTTCTGATATTGTAGCTTCATTTGAACATTACATTAAATGTTATGATCTTAACGGTCTGAAGATTAATAATCATACAGTGAATTCATACTTTAACGTACAAATACAAATAAAGGAGGAGTTATTATCTTAAAGTGGACACGGATGCAGAATATGAGTTCTAAACACAATATTAGGTTTATTCTGGTCAGTATTAGAGGCCTATACATTCTCCACAACTCTCATGGAAACAAATTTTTGGAGAATATTAATTCTTATAAATTCAATGTCATTGTCAATAAGTCGTGCAATATCATTTTAGTCTAAGATTACATCTATTGTCTTAAAGTACAATAGTATCTCATTGTAAATGTGAGAAAGTTCTTTAAAGTTTTAGCTTGCGTTTTATTGTTGACTTCGAACAACATTATTTCAGGACTTCATATATCTGCTAATGACAACTTTTAACTTATTTTTAAAAAGATCACATTTAACGTGTGGAAATTATAACTTTATTGTCAGATCGTAATGGTCAAGTTTTAGATCACTTAATACCAAATAAAACATCTTAAGCCTAGTTTATTTGATAGACAAAAGTACAGATTTTAGATATTTATAATTAAGAATATTAATATAATTACTTGGAATAAATTCTTTAAAACCTGTGTTTGACAGTACAGTTTATGAAAAATACGAACCATTTAACAACATATTTAAATATATTATAATCTGGATTGCCCAAATAATAATTAAAAATAATACAAATAGATAGTTTTACCACACACCCAAAGAAGAAATAGAAATTCTATTCAACTACATAAGAGATTAATAGCATAATGCCTTCAAAATAATTTAGAAATAAAAATAACTTTTTAATTGCTTGTAGTTAAAAATAATTTTAATAGTATAAAATCTAAAAATTAAAATTAAAACTTGAAATTTAAAAATTCAGTATAAATTGAGGTATATGAAGAAAACTTAAAGCAATAAAGAAAATCTGAATTGAAGGTGCCGTAGTTATCAGTCCTGTAGTAATCTATTTACATTTTTATACAGAGCTCAGAATAAGGATACAAACTCTAAAATCACTGAATCTACTAATGGCAATCTTTCGAATACTATTATTTACCGGTACCCAATTGAATAAATAACAGAAAAAATGCTTTTCATCACAGAAGCCAATAAAGAAGTAATCCAAGAAATTATTGACTGTATATTAAATTTATTCACTTTTATTACAATGAAATCTTTATACCACTATTCAAATTCTTTAATTAGCAACTTAGCAAAGTATTGTTTAATCAATTTTCCTCTTATCAGTGGAACAGGAGATCAACTTAAAATCTCAAAGGTTTTTCTTTCATTACAAGGAAACTCTGTGGATATGAAATACTATCGACCAGTCACTCTATTGCCTTCAATAAAAATTTTAAAAAATTGTATAGAACATATTGATGGGCTGAGCGTCATCTAAGGCTTTCTGTCTTTCGGTCTGTCTGTCCGGACATTATCTCGGAAACGAATTGACCTTTAGATATTAAATTTTGCGTGAAACTTTATTCCTCACATAGACAAGATTAAGTTCTGTGACGGTGCATGACCAACGATGGAATTTGGCTGAGCGTCATTTGGTCGACATAATTTTATTTCTCTTTATTTGGCGGGGGATGCAAAAGTTACTGTTCTGTATTATTCACTGTGTATCTGTCCGTAGGACATCTCAAGAGTAAAAATTGTTCTATAGATTTGAACAGTTGCCAGCAATCTCAACGAAACCTGTTAAGCGACACAAGATGTGGCACACTACCTTGTAGTTATTTAGAACATAATGATATTTTGTAAAGTATTCAACACAGATATTCAACAAGTTGTGAATTCACTGAGTCAGTCATTGAATCAAGGCGGAAAAGTAGCATAAATTTGTATGGACTTGTCAGAAGCGTTTGACAGTGCTGACCATTCTTTGTCCTTAAATAAACTGGGAATAATAGGTCTAAAAGCTACTAGTTAGAATGGTTTAACACATACTTGTCAAATAGGTGATAGCTAAGATAATTCATGTTACACCCAATAGTTATATAATTATAATCAAATCTAATTTTAAGCGTATTATAAAACCTAAATGAAATTTAAAAGTACAACAAGAGTGCTATTAAAATTACATTTTAATGAACAGTAGAAAATGTATGATAAATATTGAAGTATCATATGTTAATGGTTTATTGGTCATACATATTGGATACAATTATATTTATAACTTACAATACAAACAATTATTTTACTACTACACAAAAAATTATAAACTTACAAACATAATATAAGAAAACAATAATTATTATATTTGTAAATTTCATTGTTGCAAGAAATGAAATTAATTTATTTTTAATCTCATCTATATGAAGGAAATACATTTCTTTATATGATCCAAAAAATATAGTAAAAGTGAGGACGTCAAAAATCAAAACAAATTCTTAAAACCTTTGTAATTTTGGCGTTGTAATCGATAAAGGAATAATTTTAAAGCTATTAGATCATTTTAAAAATTATTGTAAACCTGTTATTTTAACGCTACTAATAATGCTACGATTATAACAATATTCTATGTAAAATTTGTACTTCAGAAGATACGTAGTGAATATAACATGAGTATTGTCTATTTAGAGACACATAAATGCTTAATAAATGCTATAAGCATTCCATAACAAAAGTTTGATTAGTTATCGTTTCCACAAACCGATTTACATACGAGCATAGATATATACAGTTTAATCACTTTTCGCCGAGAGTGGCTTTGCGTTCTGAAGGAAAGATTGACGATATTATGAAGATACTTTCGTCTATAATGTAGTCAGCTTATTGCAATAGACAAAATCTACATAAAACAAAATAATGGCTTGTCTGATAGGTTTGTGATATAAATTGAAAGATGTTCTCATCTTCGAAAGTGGAAACGTGAAACAGTTTCTCTGATAACCACTGAGGTAAATTTGATTTATAAGCGAAATTCCACAGTTTTCGGTTGAGTGTTTCCTTAAGAATTCATTAGTTATATTGAAAAATAGAAGGCCCGTAGGCGGAGTCTTACCTCATTCATACTCAACAACTTTAGTATAATATGATTAAGGCATAAGTATAAAACGTGAATGCAGGCATTTGACTTAAATACTACTTAAGTGTTTTAAACTCCGTTTGTTCTGCCGTCTTACGTTCTACTAAAGTGTACAAAAGCCTTCCTGTTTGAATAAAGCAATGCAGTGTGTATCTTTGCTTTGCAATCCTTGCC
The DNA here is from genome assembly GCF_021130785.1 of Homalodisca vitripennis. Classification (NCBI taxonomy): domain Eukaryota; kingdom Metazoa; phylum Arthropoda; class Insecta; order Hemiptera; family Cicadellidae; genus Homalodisca; species Homalodisca vitripennis. The sequence continues at coordinate 201,772,836 of NC_060208.1, forward strand.
GTTGCATCATCACATTTCCTCAGTTTCCACACTAGGAATAATACCAATGGTATCCCTGCTCACTAACTACTCTGTTACACTTTGTGTATCTGTGTACTCGCTATGATCGCTAGTCCTTCTTGGACTTTGTGTATCTGTGTACTCGCTATGATCGCTAGTCCTTCTTGGACTTTGTGTATCTGTGTACTCGCTATGATCGCTAGTCCTTCTTGGACTTTGTGTATCTGTGTACTCGCTATGATCGCTAGTCCTTCTTGGACTTTGTGTATCTGTGTACTCGCTATGATCGCTAGTCTCTCTTGGACTTTGTGTATCTGTGTACACGCTATGATCGCTAGTCCTTCTTGGACTTTGTGTATCTGTGTACTCGCTATGATCGCTAGTCCTTCTTGGACTTTGTGTATCTGTGTACTCGCTATGATCGCTAGTCTCTCTTGGACTTTGTGTATCTGTGTACACGCTATGATCGCTAGTCCTTCTTGGACTTTGTGTATCTGTGTACTCGCTATGATCGCTAGTCCTTCTTGGACTTTGTGTATCTGTGTACTCGCTATGATCGCTAGTCCTTCTTGGACTTTGTGTATCTGTGTACTCGCTATGATCGCTAGTCCTTCTTGGACTTTGTGTATCTGTGTACTCGCTATGATCGCTAGTCTCTCTTGGACTTTGTGTATCTGTGTACACGCTATGATCGCTAGTCCTTCTTGGACTTTGTGTATCTGTGTACTCGCTATGATCGCTAGTCCTTCTTGGACTTTGTGTATCTGTGTACTCGCTATGATCGCTAGTCCTTCTTGGACTTTGTGTATCTGTGTACTCGCTATGATCGCTAGTCTCTCTTGGACTTTGTGTATCTGTGTACACGCTATGATCGCTAGTCCTTCTTGGACTTTGTGTATCTGTGTACTCGCTATGATCGCTAGTCCTTCTTGGACTTTGTGTATCTGTGTACTCGCTATGATCGCTAGTCCTTCTTGGACTTTGCGTATCTGTGTACTCGCTATGATCGCTAGTCTCTCTTGGACTTTGTGTATCTGTGTACACGCTATGATCGCTAGTCCTTCTTGGACTTTGTGTATCTGTGTACTCGCTATGATCGCTAGACCCTCTTGGACTTTTCCTTCAGCACTGTAAATCGCAGTTCCACAATGCCAAGTACCTCGCGTGCTAATATTTACATTTTTGTACACTGGGTTTAATATTTTCAATGTTAGAAAATTACCCCCAATTTATGAATTGAATTTTGTTCCCATCCGTACAAAAGGCTGTATAATACTTTAGCAATTTGCTACTTTCAGTACACTGCGTACTTAATTTTTAGTCTGGATTTTAAAAGTATATTTCACGAATATACTCAAACCTTCTTATCTGGGCGAATTTCAATGAATGATTTGAAATAATATTTGTTATTAGTTTCGTGTAATTTAATGTAAACAAATATTCCAACCTTCCTCATTATTTTTAACATCTCCATACATTTAAATAAGACATAGACGATTAATAGCCACATTCCTATAATCTTACTGCAAAAATGAAGTTTAAAATTCAAAATAATTTAAACATCATAAGAATCAAGTTAAATTTCCAATGAACACCCCTGTGTAAAGGTGACGTTTCTTCGGACGTTTCCCACAAGTTTGTAGGACATTTGTTGTTGGTAACTATTGGGCACAGCAGTGTACGACACCCTGTATATATAAGTTTCACAAAAATAAAGCTAACTGAATAAATAGATTATACAAGACAGTGACGGCATGGCTGCAAGACTCTCAAACCATTTACGTTGAGATAAAAAAAATTCAATATGCTTTTATATTTTATATATTATTATATACGAATACATACAGTAGCTGTGACCTGCGATTTCGCATGCAATTTCCTTCTGAAAAACAGGGACTTCGTGGGGATATTCCTTTTAAATGACAAACTAAACACTCCTAAGTTAGGTGATCACTGAGAATCGTTCCAGTCATCTGATCCATTTTATATTTCAGTGTAAAGAGCAGTGTATGGGACCCTCAAGTCCTAGAGTGAAACAGTTTTTGTAAGTACCGTGAAAATTTCGCTAAAATATTTCATAATAAATGATTTCATTAACAAATTGTTATCATATACTTAAAACACTCTTGATATAATTAAGAGGGGCTCTATGTCATTTGAAACGGACGTTGCATATATATACACGTAAGCAGGTCTGAGAAGCCTATTTCGTACCGCAGCTATGCCGGGAAGGGTTGATTCAACGTGAATGTTAAGTTTTTCTTCAGTCCACCTTTTTTTAACCTTCTTCTTGGTACAGCGTCTGAAAGGAAAAGTTAAAGAATACAACATATTTTTTTATATTTTTGTACTCTATATGTCTGTAACGTGGAAACTATATAAAGAGTTCATTTTGAGCTTCTTCGTCGATTTCTTTTTTTTACCTCTTCAGACGAACACGACTACAGATTCTAGGAGTCAAGTCTGTCACAGCGTCAGACACCAGACTAGTGCTCAAGTTCAGCCATGTACAATTGAATATGAGCACTTCATGTACAGGGTAGCTGTTTTTGTTGGGCCACCATTGTCATGTAGGAAACTAACAGCAAACTTTGAATGGGAGTATTTCCTTGTTTTTAGAATCATTTAAAAATACTTAGCCTACAAAAACTGTCACTATTTTTCAGTACTTAAATTTTTTATGAAAACCCAAGTATTTTATTTTTTTTTTTTTTCGGGAAAGTAATTTAAAGGCATATTTATTCTTAGAAATTTTTGACATCTTCCTTAATAAAATAGATATGAGAGCTCAAAATATTAACACTTCTTGTGATTTACATCGAAAAAATATTTTTCAAATATGCAAATTAAATAATATTCTATTAATTATTTTTCAAATTGCAAAGATAATATTTTAATTTTGGGAATTTCTCTTTAAAATATTTGTAAGTGTACACAAGCGTTTTTTTGTATACAACCGTTAAGTAGCTGGAAGTTTAAAATAGATAAGAAGCTTTAATTAGCTTTAAAGTGTGAGACGGCGTCAAATTCCAGACACTGCACTGAAGAGGAAGGTGATCTGGAGCTAAACTGTACATTCATATTGAATCAACCCTTACTACTATAGTTACGTTATGTATATAATAGCAATTAAAATATCAAAGTGAGACTGCCGCCACATAAGAAGGTGTTTCACAAAGCACTACCCATTTGTCAGGGGCTGTCGATAGCTCTTCCTGGAAGCCATGATAAAGGACCGCTCGTCATCCTCCATATAAATGGCTATAATCTCTCGCTCCATTAGCATGGCTGCGATGTTACCACGACGCGGCGCTGCCTTACATAAGCACCTCGGCGGCAGCGATGTATCGACGGTGGCCGTGCAGTAGAAAGGACGCCCCAAGCGGTAGAAAGGCTCGACTGCGGGGAGAAACCGACTGAACCTAGCCCGGTCTGACCTTGTTGGCCCCCGCCTCTCTCCGCGACCTTGGCCGAGGTTAATCTATTCGGTAGTGCGGAAGTTGTAACCAAGAATCTTCATCAGGTTTTATGGTCCTATAAAAAGTATCTGACGCTCAGAGGCAGTGAAATTGTTAGAACGGCGGCTCTCTTAAACTCAGCAAGGGAGAACTCGGCTGTATTACGACCTTCCATTACAAATCCTTTCCTTTTTATTTGATTTTAGTTTTATTTCAATATAAATAGTCCTTCCGGCTCAGTCGAAAGAAGTAAGTTGATGTTGTGAAAACGTAATTATCAATAATGTACGAGTATTTCTCACGGAATTTACATCAAATCTCGAATATTTAAAGATACAATAAAAATTGCTTACAACAAAAATTTTAGGAAACGTTATAATCATTCCAAAATATCTTGTTCATTTAGTCTACGTCCGGAGTTATGAACTTTTTATCTGAAAGGTCTTCATATTGGGATGAAATGTCTTTAGCCAAGATATGTATGAGATAACTCTTTGTATCGAGATACAGTATTCCTTTCACCAGTTCTTTGAGATCGAAAAATTCTTACGGGATTTACATTTAATCCAACATTATGTCTAAAAAATGGTTTACAACAAAAGGTTTAGGAAATTCAATAAACATTCCAGAACACGTTTTTCCCTAGACCCGTAAATAACGGAGTTCGATTTTTAAATTTTGAACGTCCGCCATTTTTGAACTAAATGGCCAACGAACTTAGCCGAGATATTCATAATATCTATTTTTTACCGAGTTTTAACTTGTTTGGACACATATTATTATACGCTTTGGGTAGGGGTGGTTTTGGGCTCTGGGGGCCATGTTCGGTAAATTTATATAGAAATCTTGGATATGTGCAACCACAAGGACAGTTGTGATAGGCTAATTTTGTGTAACAAATTTACCTAAAGTATCTCGTATTTTAGAAATTCACAGAAACGTCGATAAGGTTGTGTATATCAGTCTAGGATGGGATCGTCCCTTTGAACTGCAAACATACTTTAAGTCGCTGATAATCTTCTTGCCTGATACAAATACAATGGTATCGAATTCGATCATTCATGTCAGCCGAAACTTTGTAGGTTATGTTCGGATTCCACATTAAGATCGTAAGAGTCGGCTGAAACGAAACAACCCTGATTTGCTCCCCGTAAGAACAACGTTCTTACTGAAACGATTTTTGTAACGCTTATACTTTTTGAATATTGACATCGTGAAGTACAAAATATGAGATTTTCCTGATAATGTATAAATGTAAACAAATTAAAAGCGTTTTGATGCATGTTATTATGAATTTAAAAATGAGGTATCTCCTATAGTTGCACGACTAGAAATTGAGCTCGTATACGTCCATGAGGTTTAGCATTGCCCTTACGGGACTACAATCCAACGGACTGACTGTTCACCCGGTTCTGCAATGGAATTTACACTAATTTTACACAATAATTTCTTTTAAAAGTTATTTAATTTATACACAATTTGACGTATTTTTATGTCGTTTTTCTATTTAAAAAAACTTTATTATAAAAAACTTAAATTGTTACCATGTGTGTGGTGAGCGCGCGCGCGCGCGCGTGTGTGTGTGTTTTAATTATGGAAGTGTATTGTATATGTTATTGTTTTATGTATGTGAATAAAAAGATTTTGATTTGATGTAGTTTCCTTGGCCAGTTTGGCTAGTAGTTTGGCTTATGAAGTTGCCTAGCACTCCCACAGTGGTAGTAGTAGTAAAAACGACCTAGAGTTTTATCCCATAAGACCAATATTACACTTTAAACACTTTAGTGTAATTTTGTCTTAGAATAAAGTTATGTAATATATCTCATTTTAGCAGATCTCATGATAAGTGAATTGAAACTCTTGTTACGTATTCTTGTGAAATGTATATTTTTAATATAGTAATGACGAAATAAAAAGTTTATAATTTTTATATAAATAAGTAATAAAAATATCAATAAAAGTCAAAAGCATTTGGCTGTGTATTAAAAATATCATTTAAATATGATATCTCTCATAATGTAACGACTAAAGTTTTTGAAGTTTAGCATTTTCTCCCATGGTGCTAAACATCCCTGTGTTGAAGGCTACCATCTACCAGCGAGGCGAGAAATAGTCCGGATATCAGCAACCAGTTCCCTTGTCCTTACATGTAGTAGATAGTACTCAGGTTTCTAGGATCCCGATGACACACTGCTCTTAAACTAGATGTCTAATCAATGAAGTCTTTCCAAATACAGCAAGCGAAGCCGCTAGTAATTCTTTAAATAGCATGGGTGTTATAATACGTTAATTTTCTTCGCGAATTTCTGCAAGTTCTCTTTGTTGCTAGTTAGCAAATGATGTAGGCCTAATGCAGAGTTGTGAATTAGGCAGACCCTTTCTGTGATTATGCATAATATTAGTTAATTTCGTTTAAAAAATGGCATATTTTCTTTTTAGTTTAAGTTTTAATTGTTATTAATCATTTTATAAGACCAGCAATGTCCGTTTACTTTTAAGCATCGATTTTGAATTATATATTTTGTTTTATTTTATATTTTTGTCATCTTGACCATTATATTTTGTTTTCTGTAAAGTTTATATAAATATTTCTATTTAGAATTTAAGTATAGGGAGTCCATCAAGAAAATACAATAATAAAACCGATCAAAAATATTGATTTTAAATTCAAGGATGGGACCTCAATACAAGCTCTGCTTTGGAGGCCCTGTATCTTTCTTAAAGAAAGTTAAAGTTTATGTTATTAAATGCTATTATTGTTTATATTTGTTTCAACAAAATATGGTATATTTTAAATATTGTTATGTGTTTTGTCTTAAGGTCAGACTGAGCACGAGAAAGGCTTTGTTATATTCTATTTTGTTTTTAACATATTTGTTTTTGTATTGTGTTTACATTTAAAAGAATATTTTCAAGAAGATTATTTTTGGTTTGGCTGTCTAACAAGAAAAATATCAGATGTATATATATAGGCCTATATATATATATATATATATATATATATATATATATATATATATATATATTACTTTCTTTAAGAAATAAATTTCTTTCTTTCTTTCTTTATAAGGCCATTTAAGAAATCTTTGTAAATAACATTAAAAGCTTAATGATGAAACATTCTTAATATGAAATTTACTAAAGCTCTAACCTATTTGAGTTTCTCCTAGAATATATTTTAATAAATATTTTTTAATGAATTAATGTTTATGGTTTTCAGACTTGTTACATCGTGTAAATGATGAAGGACGAGAAGCAGTGTATTGTGTGCGAGGTATCTAGGTGGTATACTTAGCATGCTACTGCGGGATACCACTTATATTATACCGCTTGTGTTCTAACTGTTCTCAAGTGATACATATGCAGTGAGCACAACAAGAAGAAAGTGGCCCAACTGTCTTGCCTTGCCCGTCTTCTGTTCACATTACTTTCGATGCGGCTAGAATTCGGGGCAGATTAGAATTCTATGTCTTTGTTGAACTGAAATCGTTCTTCCCTATTTAAAATTCAAAGTACGGCCACTTTCTAAGACATGACTGTTACTTGGAAACCTCTGGGTGGTTGTCATAAAGAAGTTTTCATCTTTGTGTAGATAATAAATATTTATCGTCTTCTGAAACGACTGGTGCAGATCATTTTGAAAGACTCCTCCAATAGATTTCATTACCCGATTTGACCGATATGGAAAAAAGCAGTTAAAAGTAATGGCTCGTGTTACTAACGCAACCTCAACAAGCGCTAAACATTGTTGCGCATTCCATCCTTGAGACTGCAGCAGAAGCAGCCAGTTATGGCGTTGCGACCAGTTTATGGCGTTGCGCCATCTTAACGGGAGACACCGGGTTTGGTGCTCTAGTGTAGCCTACTTCTTTAAGATGATAACTCCAAGTTCATCAGCAATGTATGAATGGCTAGGACCGCTTGTGTGGTCCTGTAAACCCAGATACTTGAAGATCAAATTATGGCGATGGTTTGCTATTGTCAACTAGAATCAAATTGAAGATGACATGGGTCAGTTTAAACATTGAATGGAATGTGTCCTCGGAGGCAGATTCTCAGAGTTTACCAACATAGTTCAGATCGGCATTTTCGTGGTTTAGACTATATATAAAAGTGTGTATTGTAGCCAATCTCAACTAACAAGAAATCTAGATCTCAATCTCCTGTTACACTCATCACAGTAACGCTAAAGAGAGTGAGAGCCTTGGCGGGCGAATGTTCGAGAAATCACTAGAACCCCAGCCAAGTAAAATTATGTCTTATTTCACCAGGCGACGCGACGTGAGGAATAAGGAACCCAATAAACGTAACCTGAGGACCAGTGCAGATGGCATACTGGCAGGCGGGCTGCTTGCAAGGACAGGATCTCTTAGCGGTCATCCATCCAAGCAGCAGCCTCGCTCGACGTTACTTCGCTTTGTTATCATGCAACAACTTTACCAACTAGACTACACTATTTGGGCAAGTAATTGACCATCCATGACGATAGACGACAGTCACATGCGCAACGTCACATGATTGGGAGCCAACCTTAGTGAGCAGTTACATCATTACTTACCCTGATTCTCAACAGGCAAGCCGGTCTACACAGGCATACCAGACTACACTATTTGGGCAAGTAAGTGACCATCCATGACGATAGACGACAGTCACATGCGCAACGTCACATGATTGGGTAGCCTACCTTAGTGAGCAGTTACAGCATTACTAACCCTGATTCTCAACAGGCAAAACCGGTCTACACAGGCATACCAGAATACACTATTTGGGCAAGAAAGTGACCATCCATGACGATAGACGTCAGTCACATGCGCAACGTCACATGATTGGGAGCCTACCTTAGTGAGCAGTTACATCATTACTTACCCTGATTCTCAACAGGCAAACCGGTCTACACAGGCATACCAGAATACACTATTTGGGCAAGTAAGTGACCATCCATGACGATAGACGACAGTCACATGCGCAACGTCACATGATTGGGAGCCAACCTTAGTGAGCAGTTACACCATTACTTACCCTGATTCTCAACAGGCAACCGGTCTACACAGGCACACCAGACTACACTATTTGGGCAAGTAAGTGACCATCCATGACGATAGACGACAGTCACATGCGCAACGTCACATGATTGGTAGCCTACCTTAGTGAGCAGTTACAGCATTACTTACCCTGATTCTCAACAGGCAAACCGGTCTACACAGGCATACCAGAATACACTATTTGGGCAAGAAAGTGACCATCCATGACGATAGACGTCAGTCACATGCGCAACGTCACATGATAGGAGCCAACCTTAGTGAGCAGTTACATCATTACTTACCCTGATTCTCAACAGGCAAACCGGTCTACACAGCATACCAGAATACACTATTTGGGCAAGTAAGTGACCATCCATGACGATAGACGACAGTCACATGCGCAACGTCACATGATTGGGAGCCGACCTTAGTGAGCAGTTACACCATTACTTACCCTGATTCTCAACAGGCAAACCGGTCAACGCAGGTATACCAGACTACACTATTTGGGTAAGAAAGTGACTATCCATGACGACAGACGACAGTCACATGCGCAACGTCACATGATTGGGAGCCGACCTTAGTGAGCAGTTACACCATTACTTACCCTGATTCTCAACAGGCAAACCGGTCTACACAGGCATACCAGACTACACTATTTGGGCAAGTAAGTGATCATCCATGACGATAGACGACAGTCACATGCGCAACGTCACATGATTGGGAGCCGACCTTAGTGAGCAGTTACACCATTACTTACCCTGATTCTCAACAGGCAAACCGGTCTACACAGGCATACCAGACTACACTATTTGGGTAAGAAGGTGATCATCCATGACGATAGACGACAGTCACATGCGCAACGTCACATGATTGGGAGCCGACCTTAGTGAGCAGTTACATCATGACTTACACTGATTCTGAACAGGCAAACCTGTCAACACAGGCACACCAGGCTACACTATTTGGGTAAGAAGGTGATCATCCATGACGATAGACGACAATCACATGCGCAACGTCACATGATTGGTAGCCAACCTTAGTGAGCAGTTACATCGGATTCTCAACAGGCAAACCGGTCAACACAGGCACACCAGACGTTGATAGTTTGGAGAACACATCAGGCGAGCATTTAGAGCTGTGTATCAATGTCGAACAACTGCTTCTGTGCGCATCAAATTAACCCGCAATCACTCTGGTTGATTGCCGCATCCATTACACACGTTGCGACAACCTACGCTCTCCGACATATTATTACCACCATCCGATAGGCAATCAATGTTTACTTTAGGTTAGCCTCTTTTTATTCCATAGTGAAGTATATTAAGAAATTATCTGAATAATCCTGACCCAGAAAGCATAGCCTTCCCTGTAGCTGTAGGGACATGGTTCGATCTTTAACAATTCAATTCAATTCTTTATTCACACATATGATGTCAAGTAACATAATGGAGTAAAGTATAATCAATGAAGGGAAAGCAAGAAAGAGATACCGTAACTTTCTAAGTAAAAATTGAAAGGAAGTCAAAAACTAAACTCGAGGAACTCCTTAAGAGAATAAAACACTTAACTCTTTAGGAGGTTTGTCAGCGATCTCATAAAGCCAGAAAATGAGGTTTCTACTCTTCTTCGTTCCGGTAACTTATTGAACAGCCGAATACCAAAGTAAAACGGACTCTTCTCAAACTTGGCCGTTTTGTGCTGTGGAAAGCTTTCTTGTATTAAAATCATGGAAGTCTGTTGTTTTAGGAATTTCATCAAGTTTTTTATAAGTAAGAATGAGAACTTCGTGTATATATATATATATATATATATATATATATATATATATATATATATATATAATGAATGCGCTGTAAAGATGTAATTTTTTAAATATTCTTTGCAAGAGTCGGATTTACGGAGGTTAAAAATTATTCTCAGAACAGACTTCTGGGATCTTAAAAACCTGTCTAAAGAAGATGGATTATCCCAAACCGCTATACCATAGCGTAGTAGACTTTCGCAGTATCCTCGGTAAACGTCTATGAGAACATCTATGCTACAAGAGGCCTTCAAAATTCGTATTGCAAAGGTGCAGAGCTCAACTGCATGTGGTTCCCACTTTACATTTTTATCCATAGTCAATCCCAGAAACTTCGAGGACTCACAAAAGGTGATATCAGCAAAATGATATATCCCCTCGGTCCTGTCAGCCGTATGCCCACAGATCTGAAACTGTATTGCAATGGTCTTCGTTTTATTCATAAGTCATCCATTTGGCTGAAACCAATCTGAAAGCTGAGAAATCGCTAAGTACATAGTAGTCTTTGCTGCTACAGCGTCTCTACTGGTGAGGAGCAGGGTTACGTCATCTGCAAACATTGTGATTTTAGCGTTCTGAACTGTACAGTCTAAATCATTAACATAAAGTAAGAACAATAACGGCGATAAGACGCAACCCTGAGGCACGCCGATACTGACCTCACTCTAAAACGATGAATGCTTATCATGAGTACTGTCCAGAGATACACTCGGTTGTCTTCCAGACAGGAATGACCTGAACCAGCTCAGTAACAGAAACCATCGATCGAACTGAGAAGTACATCAGCCTATCACTTTGGTCAAATGGTGTCTGGGGAATATATCAGTAATTACATGCTGAGAAGAGCGCCGGTCATGTGGGAGAATATACAACTGTGTTGTGGGTGCTCTAAGTAACCGTCACAGCCACTGTCACCGGACACAGAGTCTGGGGAGTATATCAGTAATTATGTGCTGAGGAGAGCGCCGGACATGTGGGAGAATATACAACTGTGTTGTGGGTGCTCTAAGTAACCGTCACAGCCACTGTCACAGGACACAGAGTCTGGGGAGTATATCAGTAATTATGTGCTGAGAGAGCGCCGGGCATGTGGGAGAATATACAACTGTGTTGTGGGTGCTCTAAGTAACCGTCACAGCCACTGTCACAAGACACAGAGTCTGGGGAGTATATCAGTAATTATGTGCTGAGGAGAGCGCCCGGACATGTGGGAGTGGGTGTTCTAAGTAACCGTCACAGCCACTGTCACAGGACACAGAGTCTGGGGAGTATATCAGTAATTATGTGCTGAGAAGAGCGCCGGACATGTGGGAGAATATACAACTGTGTTGTGGGTGCTCTAAGTAACCGTCACAGCCACTGTCACAAGACACAGAGTCTGGGGAGTATATCAGTAATTATGTGCTGAGGAGAGCGCCGGACATGTGGGTGTGCTCTAAGTAACCGTCACAGCCACTGTCACAGGACACAGAGTCTGGGGAGTATATCAGTAATTATGTGCTGAGGAGAGCGCCGGACATGTGGGTGTTCTAAGTAACCGTCACAGCCACTGTCACAGGACACAGAGTCTGGGGAGTATATCAGTAATTATGTGCTGAGGAGAGAGCGCCGGACATGTGGGTGTTCTAAGTAACCGTCACAGCCACTGTCACAGGACACAGAGTCTGGGGAGTATATCAGTAATTATGTGCTGAGGAGAGCGCCGGACATGTGGGTGTTCTAAGTAACCGTCACAGCCACTGTCACAGGACACAGAGTCTGGGGAGTATATCAGTAATTATGTGCTGAGAAGAGCGCCGGACATGTGGGAGAATATACAACTGTGTTGTGGGTGCCCTAAGTAATCGTCACAGCCACTGTCACAGGACACAGAGTTTGGGGAGTATATCAGTAATTATGTGCTGAGAAGAGCGCCGGACATGTGGGAGAATATACAACTGTGTTGTGGGTGCCCTAAGTAACCGTCACAGCCACTGTCACAGGACACAGAGTCTGGGGAGTATATCAGTAATTATGTGCTGAGAAGAGCGCCGGACATGTGGGAGAATAGAACTGGACAAGAGAAAGTAAATAGCGAAAGCCCTACTTCCGGTACTGCATTGAAGAACTCCAACCTGATTGGAGTAACTGTTTGTGTCAACATCCGGCGCGGTCTGGCGGGATTAATCTGAACCTTTGACAAGAAATGTGATATCTTGATTATCGTCAAACGAAAATCAGAAACACGAGCAGGACTTTCACCTGATGAAGTGATAAGTTCCTTCTTTCGACAGTTCTCTTGATCGTGTTACGTTCGTGACTGGAGTTTTTTCATAGTAAATGATTTGGTCTTCTTGTATTGTCAGTTTTTATATTGCTTGTATAATCGTCAAATAATAATAATAAAGGGTTAGTGCAATCTCATTTTGAGTATTGCTAAGGAAACCTTGACCTATTGAAACTTATATTTGCTACCTTAATAACAAAACTTGCAGTAAAATGTAAAAATGGTCCAATGTATGTGGCAAACATCAGTAATTTTCATTTTCCTAAATATGTCTTTATTCACGAAATAAAGTTTTGTGAATTTTCACAAAATAGTTTATTCGTTGGACAATTTTCAATGTTATCTAATGATTAAAAGTTATATGAAATTATTAGTGTTTTGCTATAACAGACTTTCATCATCAATAATTCAGGCATTATGATAAACAAAATGCCATTCTTTAATTCGACATTAGGTCGATTTAGATAGCAATAACTTTTATTAGTTAAAAATCAACTTTTTTACTTTGCTCATTTATTTAAACTATTTAAAATTATAATAAAAATGAATAATTCATTACTGCAGTACTATACAATTTTGGCAAAGCAGATAATAGTGCGTGTAAGGCCAAATTTTGTTATCAGCCTTCCAGACTTTCCAGTTGACGTCTTCGGTAACAGAATTATAGAGCGAGTTTTGTAGAAAGCATACCATGTATTTAGATAGTGATAAAACATGATTAAACACATTAACTGGCTATAAATCTCTCGAGGACATCTAAAGGAAATTGACTTATCCAAAAGAAACTTCTAGTTCTCCAAATATCATTGAATAAACTGGACAAAATGCCTTAAGTTGATAATTGACGGAAAAGTTTCATAGCAAGCCCATATTGCCTATTTATCCTATATAAATCAGTATACCCCTTTTTGTACTCCCAAAATTACTAAACAGTCCTAGATAAGTTGTCTACTGCATTCAATACATGTCTCATAACTATTTAATATTGTCTGCATATTCTGTTAATATCCATCATGATTTCTAATAATACTTGTTTCATTCATACTTTTCAAAGTAATCACATGCAACTGTTATTTTTTTAATTCTACGTTCTTTTTTCTACGGAATTAGCATTATATTGGTCGACCATCAAGGGTCTGTGGATTATATTGCGGGTCTTAAGAGGTATTTTGTAAGTAAAGTGGTCGGCAGTAAACGTGTTAGCTGATGAAACAAGAAGTGAAGGGAGACTGACTCAGGGAAAGGAAGATGAGAGGCACCGGCCACGCAAGGTGAGTGAGTCGGACATCTGGGTCGCGGGAAAGGAGATGAGACCCGATTGTCGCTTTAGGCACGTGTGAATATAGATTCTGTAACGATGAGTAAACCTCGTGTGTGCATGTCTTCCTCAAAGTCCATCAGGCGTCAATTGATTTGGCGCTACCTTTTAGAACTCAATCCACTATGGAGGAACTACCTTGAGCCTCTTCAGGTTGTTCCCAGAAACTTTCCAGCCCATTTGCCTCTCTATGTTCCCATCTATTCATTTATATTCTTTATTTAGATCAGCTTTTCCTTTCCATTCAGCTTTCTCACATTTCATCGCAATACTCGTGGTCCAAAGCCAATAAGGAAACTGCCTAGTTTTTAGTGAAATCGATAGAGGAATTTCCACCTAATAATGAAATTATCACTCAAACTAGTCTGTCCAGGGTCGTAATACTCGTAGCCCAACGCCAATAAGGAAACTGCCTAGTTTTGTTTTGTATAAACAATAGAGGAATTTTCACCTAATAATAAAATCATCACTCACGCTAGTTCAGGGTCTCAATACTTGTGGCCCAACGCCAATAAGGAAACTGCCTAATTTTTTGTGTGAAATCGATAGAGGAATTTCCACCTAAAAATGAAATCATCACTCACACTAGTTCTGTCCAGGGTCACAATACTTGTGGCCCAACACCAATAAGGAAAATGCCTAATTTTTTGGTGAAATCAATATTGGAATTTCCACTTAAAAATGAAATCATCATCCACACTAGTTCTGTCCAGGGTCGTAATACTCGTGGCCCAACACCAATAAGGAAAATGCCTAGTTTTTGGTGAAATCAATATTGGAATTTCCACTTAAAAATGAAATCATCATCCACACTAGTTCTGTCCAGGGTTGTATGTAATACTCGTGGTCCAACACCAATAAGGAAAATGCCTAGTTTTTGGTGAAATCAATATTGGAATTTCCACTTAAAAATGAAATCATCATCCACACTAGTTCTGTCCAGGGTCTCAATATCGTGGTCCAAAGCCAATAAGGAAACTGCCTAGTTTTTGGTGAAATCGATAGAGGATTTCCACTTAAAAAATGAAATCATCATCCACACTAGTTCTGTCCAGGGTCGTAATACTCGTGGTCCAACGCCAATAAGGAAAATGCCTAGTTTTTGGTGAAATCGATAGAGGAATTTCCACTTAAAAATGAAACCATCTTTCACACTAGTTTTGGCCAGGGTCGTACTAAAAGCTCATCTCTAGGATCTAAATATTAATTATCCTCAGATAATGTATTTAGCCAAACGCCTTATAATCAACCGGCAAAATTAGTCTGAAGGTTGGTTTTAAGTGTTAGAAGCTAAAATATGGTCTTTCTGGTGAAAGAATTGTCCAATCCACCACAAATAGCGCAGCTGACCGCCAGCAACGTGTTCACGAGAATTCACCCTGCTATGTACAATATCAAAGGTCGCCCCTTGTTGCACTGTCATAAAATATCTAAGTTGCAATTCCAGTTTGTTTACTACTAAAACCGTGTTTTCCAGCGTTGTTACAAATCACTTTTCTCCGTTCTATTTCACACTTACATCATATTGTTGTTATTCTTAAATTATATTCTTTTATATTCACCTGCTTTAAAAGTCTCATCCCAACAACTGGTTACTCCTTTTGAGCTTTTATTTCTATGATTTCCTTCTTAATACCGTATGAAATTCATATTGGTGTGTTCATATCAAGGGCAATCAGTAAAAAAATATAAACGTACGACTAGGACTGATACTGGTATTAGATTAGATGCACCTGGTAGTAAGTAAAGTCAACGGACTGGCAAATCGTGTTCTGTGGGCGGCCAGGTAACTAGGCTAGGGGCCGTTAACAATTAGTGGTCACCATTACACAATGTAGCGGTCGGTCACGTGACACGGAGCGGCGCCTCGGGCTGTCTGAGAGTGAAACCGTCACGGCACGGCACGCCGCCGAGGCGCAACGGAAGTCGACAACTGGACTCTTGGACCGGGCACTTCCGGTCGTGGACATTCCTCGAGTACCTCTAATTTGTGCGGAACGGCTGCTCGATCAGCCCGAAAATTGTGCCTGGATCCCACCGGCTGGCAGGATGTGGACTGAAGAAACGCATTGCATCATGGGATACCAACCGTACAATATTTACTACTCCGCTACTGTTTCAAATCCCATTAATATTTCAACCACATTAAGAATTTATAAACATAATATAATTTTTCCAGGGCGATTGTGTGCAATTTATTTGTACCAAGCTATGTTGAAATCGAACTCTTAAGTACACGAAATTACTAGCAGTTACCCGCGGCTTCCACGCAATTTCGTACGTGTTGCACCATTATGAACAATTCTGGTTCCAGTGAATTACATTATCGACGCCAATAAGTTCACCTTCTTGTCACAATCAAGAAAATAGGTCAAAAAGTCTATATTTATGATTCTCTTCCATTGCAATTTACTAGTTATTAATATTTATTGTTCCATAATTGATTTTGCCGTGTGTCCCTCCTGAAAAATATTTTTAATATTTTAGAACATTTAGCGCTGGAATGGGTACAGTTATTCAAAAGCACATTTCAGCGTCTTACATCTAGCACGGTTCTTGTCGACAGCTTCAAAGGGAGTTTTCGGAGTCAAACTCCGACCATATTGTGTTTTAGGACATTTTCTAAGATATGTTTCTAAGGTAGAGTACTTACCTAATCGCTGATATCTAATAACGGCGTAAAAACTAATGGTTTATTCCTTAGAGAATTTACACACTATAAATGTAAACAAATTGAAAATAGTGATTTAAAAAAATTAAACGTGTGGTTGTGCTGTCATAAACCAATGTTTACACAGAACAGTTAAAGGCTCTTTCAATTGATATTTCACAACTTTAGAGACCAAGATAGGATTTTTTCACTACTTTAGTGACCATTGGAGCTAGTTCGAAATAAGAATAGGCCTATATTCCTCTCAGGGGCCGTGAGAATGTCAAATTTCAGTACAATGAATTGAATAGTTTACGCGTGAAAGCAAAACAAACAAACAAAGGCACTTTTGCATTTATAATATTATTAGGATTCTAATACTAATTGATTTTGCCATGTGCTTTCTTAGCTTGTCTTTCTGACAAAAAATTCCACAATGGGTTGTGTTCATCAAAACTTTGATACACGTTGTATCAAAAGTGTTATAGAAATGTTCATTCAATTTTTCATTCTTAAAATTGTTGTGTTTTACAATATTAAATTTCACGTTATTAGATTAAATAACGTCTTCCGAATGAGTATGAAAATTGGCAAGAGCCAACATTTCATTGGTTAACTCGACCAACACAGAAGATCATGCTATGGTTGATGACGGTAGTCTGGACTATAATTGATGACGGGTATATATGATGACAAGATTTGGGGTATTTAATACACTATTCGTTATCCACAGAAACCATTAAAATATAACGTGGATGCAGACAAGAGGATATTATACAAAACGTTACATGAGATTGGGTATACCACAACACGATCTATGAAGCATTGCAAAATATGAAATTTAGATGTCAAAGTGTGCCATAATAAAATAAGATACGAATCGAATTAAAGAGCGTCCAAAAAAACGAATGTGTTCCTTGCATTGAAGAGACGGCTGATAACATAGAAGGATATCAAAAGACACAACATCAATACGTTATTGATTCAAGCCTGTTCTGGGCCAGTCAAACACACGATTCCATCTGTAATCTGTATACGCGTGTAGTCTATGAAATCACACTTACAGTAGTTGTGGCTAATTCCACATTGGGGACACACATCGTGTAATATCTACTGGAACTGGTGAATTGGGACGGCACGGAATGTCAGGAGTTAGACAAATCGACAATAGCGAACGCAGTAGCAAACCCAGCATTAGAATTCCAATGAACTTTTAACAAAAAAGTAGCATCAAATTATTAAAAATCTGGCAGCTTGTGTTGATAACACGTTATATTGTTTGCTGCTTGAGCAGATAGTTTATCCACGGGTTTAGCTCCAACCAATTACGAAAGAAGTCCCTCCCCTAACTCGTCTATGTAAAGATGTGTTCACAGTTCACAAAAATCTTTATTTACCAGAAAGTTTACAACAAAATACAATTCCATGTGTTATTCCACAAAGCACGTGTGGAAAAGGAAAACAAGTTCTTTTTTTAATATATTGGCATTATATATACATTTTACATCCAGTTGGCAAAGTACATTTAAAGCCTATTCAGTCTCTTTTGGCAGAAGGTGAACTTAAATTTAAATAATTTGCATGTTTCAACATTTTTAGATATTATAAGTATATAAACTATTACACAAATCAAACAAAATCAAATAATAGTAAAAGCTTAACAAACATAAGGACTAATTAGGCAGATTATATACATATATTCATATATATATATACATACCTATAAATATTATATACATATACACACATATCAGTAGTACATGATTAAATACAAAAATTAATCAACTGTTACAAATATATTAAGTTATTTAACAATAATTCCAACAATAACAGGATTTAATATAAAATACATATACATACATATACATAACAATAACAAATGCAGCAATATAGATCTAACAAACAATTTCAACAATAACAGCTTAACAACAGACATTGATAACAAACTTAAAACATAACAATTTTTGAAACTATGAGATAAACTATATTTAATGTGACACAACAATAAAAATAAAATTATTAAGAATTTAGGTTTTTTGACATATTTTCTACTTTTCATCTTAAATTTTGGTTTGGATTCATACAATAGACTGTCACCATAGTTCATTATGAATGCATTGAAATGTTTAATGGCTGTATAAGTGAATTGCTTTCTTGCCAACTCCTTCGTGTAGTTTGGCATTGTGTGTTATTAGCGGTTCCTTTCACCTCACCAACTAAACTGCCGGTAAAACCATCCTATTGGCTATGGCCGTCCACAATGAGGCCGAAATAATTAAAGAATTTAATTTCGTGAACGGAGTAACCGAATAACGTAGATGTTATGTTATGTTATGTTATGTTATTATACTGATAGAGTAAAGACCAGCTGTGGTCAAACGACCTTGAGTTTGTCCCAATATTAACAATGTTAAACTTAACGCACTTTTCTGCAATTAATTTTCAACGTAACGTTGTGGGAGGTGTTCGTTTTGTAAATCATATTAATACGCATCCAAACGCTTTTAAGATTTTTAACAAAGTTTATGCTTTTATAATATTCAAATGATGATGTACACAAAAAGGTTAACATTGTTTCTGAATAGCTAGTAAATATATCGAAAAAAACTAAATGAAAATGGATACGTATCAGCCACATCTATAAAATGAGACATCTCCCATGATTATACGACTAACTATAAGGTCGGAAAAGTGCGCTAATCTTTTTCACAATAAAAAATATGTCAATGTTTCCGATCATATTTCTGATACTTACTGTATACATTTGAAATCCTTATCATCAGACGGTTTCCATCGGGCCTGGTTACAAAAAGACCCAAAATGACTACTTCAAATGTCTATAGTTTCTCGAGAAGTGACCCAAAAATCTTATTTTTCTTCTTCTGTCTTCAGGAAGGGTATTTTAATGGATTGTGACTATTATATTTTACAAAAAATTTTACTCAACCCAAAATCAATTGCACCACTTAACATTGTTGTAATGGAGCTGAATCAAGACGGTCACCAGTATATTCCTGAAATAGTTACCTTGCTTATAATTTGTTCTGATAATAAGGAATCCATCTAACATCTGCTCTAATTTAATTGATAATGGAGCTGAATCATGACGGTCACCAGTATATTCCTGAAATAGTTTACCTTGCTTATAATTTGTTCTGATAATAAGGAACTAAGCCATTTAACATCTGCTCTAATTAATTGATAATAGAGCTGAATCATGACGGTCACCAGTATATTCCTGAAATAGTTACCTTGCTTATAATTTGTTCTGATAATAAGGAACTAAGCCATCTAACATCTGCTCTAATTAATTGATAATGATATAATTAACGGCAAGACCGTTTTCTAATTTGTTTTGTCTCAAATCTATTATTAATAAAACCTGTGAATAGTAGTCTAATTGTTGCAATTTGCAGATAAGAGGTTCAGATCATTGTCTCATTTGTATTGTCCATTTCGATGCCCACTCGATTATTGCCCACTCCGACTGCACAGGGAGCCAATTTCGCCGTAAGACGTTATACAACAGAACAATCGCTCGGGTGAATAAGCAAACACTTCTTTCACACGGTGGACAGTTTATGTAACCTCTGTTTGAAATACGAATCTAGAAATCAATTTCACCGTTACAGATAAGCCAGGGATAGATTTTATGTAAGCGCGACTTCAATTACCTTTCCACTGCAGAACGCTTTCTCGCCTGATCTTGATAAGCGATCGTTTTAGCCTCCAGACCGCTGTTTGACGTTTATAGGATAACGTGCACCTATAGGAGTAAATAAAAGGGCGGCCGATACAAAGCAAAGAGAAAGTCCACGTAAACAAAGAGGTTAGTTATTGCGCCACTTGTCTGGCTGTAGCTGGTAGTTAAAGTCTTTGATTTGTTACGTGTTTGCCGATTGGTGCAAATTAAAACCAGATAGGAAAATAGGGACAGTGTTTTATCACTCACTTGCAGGACGAGTATTTAAAGTGTTGTAACGATTCCATCATCTCACAAATTACTCCAAGTGGCCATCTCTAGTCTTTTTTCTTTTTCTGGCGCGTAACCAAATCAACCCCTAATGATGATGGAAGAACAAATTCCTCTCAAAGTATTATTTATAATCGTGTTAAATCTGTATGCTTAAGTAAAAGATGCATTATTTAATTTCAACTTAAATTAAGCAACAAAATTAGTCTCTCCACCGGAACAAGTTAGTATTTATTTTATTTATTTATTTTTTTTAAGGTGAAGCCGATCCCCTTTTAAGCCTTATTTTGTACGTCCTCATGGGCCATTGGCCTGTGCGAGGATCTTATGAATCAGAATAAGGGGGAGAGTCGATACAGTACAAGGTCGATGGTACTGATAAACAGTGCAACGGTCACAGACAGGAGTCGAACCTGTGCTATCTCTAACTCAGACTCAAATTCCAACGTTTCAGACCACTAGGCCATCGGCACTCCCAAATATATATTAGTATATTTAACTAGAACTTCAGGGGTTAACAACATGCAGTATACTTCTTCAATCTTTATTGAAACTAAATTTGGTCTATGCCAATCATTCGAATCACAAGAGTTATTTTTTTATCGTTGGTAGATTTATTTCCCTACGGTTGCTAGTTATTTTGAATAGTTCAACTGCAACAGAATGAGTTAGGAGCAATATAATTTGTGGACGGAAATACCTCGACCAATAATTATTTATTCACCATGAATTTTTATTTTAATAGAATCACCCTTATATAAATAAATTGAATTAATATATGTACAGAATTTTCTAGAACTCTTGTTCGAAATTTCCTGACTTTCAGAAACAAAATATGAGTGTCAGTTTGTTCAAAACATGCTTATAAATTGATCATCTTACATTCAATCAGGGCTTTATAACTATTAATATTGCTGAAGTATTGAATTTTTCATGAGAACAAACAGGAACTGATGTATATGAGAAAATATGTAAACATAAGTTAATTTTGGTACGTCAACTTTACAGACCTCTGGAGAACCTGATGACACTCGGCCACAGTTGTCGCCTGAAGACAGACTGTAATCCCGGCCCACGAAGTATCCACTGCTCATTCGTTGTAATCACCAAAACCTCTTTTAAAATATCTTCCATTTTGTGGGATGGTGTAAAATTGAATTACTAACAATCAGTATTGACGACCAGTACGTAGAGTATCATACAGTATTTTAGAAATTTCAGAATAATAACTAATAACAGATTTTGTAAGGGTACAAAATAAATAATTAGGCCTTTAATTATTATCTTAAAACTCTCAGTTTTTAGTTTGTCGTTCTTCAAGACACATAAAACAAATGCTGCATAATATATTTTTTTATTGGCATTACCTTTTGAACAATGATGAGTTAAAGTGGAGAAAACTTACATTTTAAACAGAAACTACTTAAACATTTTAAATCCGTGTTTTTTACCTATTTTTTGTTATCTTAATACTTAATAACACAACAAATATTTTTGCTTTACATCAATACGTGGTTGAATTACCCAAACAGTAAAAAATTATCTCTGAGGTAATATAGGAGTATATTTTAATGTGGTGAATGTGAGAAAGAGATCACCGACCCCGGCTTCGTCAAGGCCTTCTTTAGATAAACCAACCTTTTCTGTTATGTATTTGTAATTTTTATAAAAAGTTTTTAAAACGTCATTAAGTTTATTTCAACGTAATGTGAGTTTAGCAACGTCTATAAATGCAACAAATGAACGCAGTTTACTACTGTGAAATTTTCCAAAATTCATTAATCAAAAAGATGCCATCTCTAGTAATATAGCAAGTAATAATTGTTGTATTGGATTTTATGCAGAATCCAGTTACGTTTTGGTTTTTAAAATCGAAAAAAATAAGAAAGTTGTAGCAGTTTTTGACAGACCGCTGCATCCCAAATTTTGGTATTTTGCAGGATCAGTTAATCTATAAATAACAAAATTATGTTTTAAAGTATTCCTAATACTATCATTTCTTGAAAAACTGTTTGCACGAATGTAAAATTTAATATATTAGGTTATAGAACACGACGAATTGTTGCTTGTTACTAAAGTAAATAATAGTAAATATTAATGCAAATTATGTTTTGCTCATTTTAAGGTTCTAGCAATGATACTATTAGTTTATTTACTTAGCTTGATCCAAACTGATATGTTTAATAAATGGTCTTCTGATTCATAATCCTTTAGTTTTGTTATTTAATACAGTAAATTAGTACCAAATACAAAAAAACAAGCAACTTTTTGTTTTTACGGTTATTATTTGCGTCATTAGTATGTCAGTTTATATATTACCGTGAGATTATATTATTTTAATTTGCTTAATTGCTACATTTTTGGAACTATTATATTTTTTAAACTTTTCACGGCAAGTACGTATTAATAATGTGAGGTCCACCTAAGATTATGTGCCAATATACATTATCAATAAAATGTTTTAACCCAAGTTTGGTTGAAATTAGCTAAATTGCCTTAACAATATCTTGTAAAATGTTGTTAAACAGTAATGTCGAGAACGTCTGAACCAATTCGGATAATTCTCTTTTTTAATATTCGTAGAACTCAGAAGAATATTTTTACGGATAGAAAAGTTCAACAAGCTTCTCGGAATTTTTGAAAATAATAATAATATTTACGACACATAATCCAAATTTAAACGACTCTAAACAGCTGTTGGCACTTCAGGTGTAGTTCACTAAAGAGGCAAAAACATTTGTTTACATCTAAATATTAGAAAATATTAAATAAACTGTGATGGATCAGTATTGTAATGCAAATTGCAAAGATGAAGTTACTATCCAATTTTTACAGATTAAACCAGTGTCGTTCCATGAACAAGTACTTCGGTATTAGGTACCTTTTGACCGACGCATATATTTTCTAGATCTGAGTAAAACATAAAAATATATCTTAGACCGAAGTAGACGGGTGTTCTACATATGTACTTTATGTATTTTCTTGAT
The DNA here is from genome assembly GCF_021130785.1 of Homalodisca vitripennis. NCBI lineage: Eukaryota > Metazoa > Arthropoda > Insecta > Hemiptera > Cicadellidae > Homalodisca > Homalodisca vitripennis. Next base: position 201,796,313 of record NC_060208.1, read on the forward strand.
CGGATCAACAAAACAAATTCAGGAGTGAAACCGTTAGTAAATTAGACAGGATGTGAAATTAAAAAAAAGGCCAGATTCGACATTTTAGACCGCAATTACTTTTTAGTCTTACGTAAATATAAACATTTACATACTTCATCGTTATAAAAAGACAAATTCAACAATGGTAGTTGAAATATCTTAGGGAGTAGAGTATGGGCTTCGGTAGAAGACGCTTTTTGACCGAAGTAGGTTTAAAAACCAACATATACCTGTAGGCTATACGTATGTTCTTGGTCAGGAGAACAAGGCAAACGCAACTGTGGCACCGTTAACATAATAGATTGGAAGTGGACGTAAACGGTGGAAATACAAGTTTTAAACTGTTCGTTGATAAAAAAAAGCAAGCCATGGCTTCCCAGTACTACGTATGTAGAAATAATTTCTTCTTCTGGAAACATACTCGACTTATGGCAATGCATGTATCTTAGACCGGAAGTAAATTACATTTACCGAAAGTAGACGTTTTTGACTGAAGTAGATTTCCGAGACCTTGATATGTACAGGTATATATTTCTTGATCAAGGCATTACGTTAAACTCTACTTTCCGTAAAAAACAATGTTGTATTGTTACATGGTTATATTTGCAATGTAATTGATTTCAACTAGAAATGTAAGCGCCTACACCCGCTGAGCGTTAAATAAGAATCAGCAAAGATTTTATTTAATCTCTTAACCATGGACATCGAAGTAAGCTAATAAGTACAAGATGTATATACCTTCTTCTGCTTGAAAAGTATAATATGGCTCCATCGTATTACATCATAAATGCTTTCACTAAGAAAGCTAAGCTAAGGATTAACTTAAAATCAACGATCGCTAATCGCTTGATCGATTCTTCAAACACTGAGGGACAGCACCCTAAAATAAGGGCCAAGATGTTTGAACCAATGTGCACACAATTTCTCCTTTATATTGTACAGTAGTAATCTTCACTGCAGTGAGAACCTGTACAAATAGCTGATCAGCAGATCGCTCCTTTCCGTAGCCTTTAAATTGGCTGAATCCAATGCAAGCAAACACCATTAACAATTCGTCCTGGACTGTTTGGGAGACTTTCCTTGTAGTGCACAGTACGCTTTTTGCTCTTCTCGGACCTGTTCAGGCTCAAAATATTGTACCTCAGTTTATTGGAAACCTAAAGGTACAAGAGAACTAATATTTTTGTACTTCTCCTAATAGAGTCTGGAAATAATTAGAGAAATCAAGCAAATATTCGATAGTATGGAAATATTTTATTAATTTCACTACCTACGTTACTTTTTTAGTTTGTGATACACGTCTTAAAAACATATGGTATGTCCTTTTACAAGAGCAAAGTAACGTTTTATAAAAATGTGTCTTAATTTTTATGATTTTAATATTTACAAGAAAAATATATAAACTTCTGACTGTAAATAGAAGCTACTTTTAGAAAATAATCGTTTAATGATCATCAAACTTTTAGAAGTTCCTGTATTATGGAAGCTTTCTTTCTTTACACGCTTTCGGCCACTGGAAACTATCAGTTTCTGGGGTCTCCCTTTCGGAATAGTTTGGAAGTTTCTGTGTTGTGGAAGCTTTCTTCCTTTACACGCTTTCGGCCACTGGAAACTATCAGTTTCTGGGGTCTCCCTTTCGGAATAGTTTGGAAGTTTCTGTGTTGTGGAAGCTTTCTTCCTTTACACGCTTTCGGCCACTGGAAACTATCAGTTTCTGGGGTCTCCCTTTCGGAATAGTTTTGAAGTTTCTGTGTTGTGGAAGCTTTCTTCCTTTACACGCTTTCTGCCACTGGAAACTATCAGTTTCTGGGGTCTCCCTTTCGGAATAGTTTGGAAGTTTCTGTGTTGTGGAAGCTTTCTTCCTTTACACACTTTCGGCCACTGGAAACTATCAGTTTCTGGGGTCTCCCTTTCGGAATAGTTTGGAAGTTTCTGCGTACTGGAAACAGTTCCCGCCTCTAGGGGATGTCAGCCTTTAGAAAACATATTGAAAATGGGAAGCTTCCTGAATTTATAAATCTATTATAGTTTTTGTCATTGTTAATTTCCGGAATATATTGTAATTTCCTCTCTCCAAAGTCTCTGAAAGCTTCCAGATTTCAACCGCCCGTTCCAAATAATATTCCGTTCTATACAACGTGATTTGTGGAAACGATAACTGTCTCAAATACGCCTCAACTATTTTTGTAAATACGATACTTTTACTTTAAGAAAATCTGTTAATATTTTTATATTTTGAAATATTTTATTTTTTAAATTGGGAAACCTTTTTGAATTGATGGTAAGTTTGAAATATATCTCTCAAATACGGACTTTATTGAGTATTTACTGAAAATTATGTTTTAATTGTTGAAACTTCTCTGAATAAGCTACTTCTGTGGTAAAAAAATGGTACTTCCGGCTCAGTCAGGTATATTTTGTGACAGCTGAAGTATTATTAATTTATTTATTATGTAATCGATATCCTCAAAACTGTTTGATGTAGAAAAAAGGTTTATTAAAAAGTTTACGAAACGTCATAAGCATTCCCGAACCCTTATTATTTTTATCTAGGTATATGAATGACTCTGTTGTGATTTTTTTAAATTAAACAGCCGTTATTTTGAAACGAAATGTTTATGATGTACCAAGCTGGCCAATGAATTTAGAAGAGTTGTTTATAAGATCGGTTTATGTGCCAAGTTGTTATAGTTGCCGTTTCTTTAAACCGGGGTTAACGTAGTGTTCGTTAAAAATTAAAAAAAAACCACAACTCCGTTATTTTTGTAATCTAAAAAATATATAATCTTTGGAACAGGAAGTGATTTTGAGATCTAGGGGTCATGTTTGGTAACGTTATGTAGAGTTTTTGAAACAATCCTACAATGAGGGCACTTATAAAAGGTTGAGTTTGTATACAAAATCTTCCCATAAAGTTTGTACGAAACATGCTTAAAGACCCATAAAGTTTTTTTAGACTACAGAATAAAGATGGTTGAACATCAGTCGTAGGTGGTTGTCAGCGAATGCAAACGTATTGTAACCTGTATTCTATAGTTCAGTTTTAATGATTAGTGTTGTGTTTAGTTTTTTATTTATTGTATGTTTTAGAGTTAGTGAACACAACATGGTGGTTGTGTTTCCTGACTTTACGCGTGTCACAACGCTCTGGTATGATTTTTTTTTTTATTTTAACCTAGTTTGTAATTATTTGTTAGTTTAGCTATTTACCTGAAGAAGAGACAGATTGCAGATCTCGAAACGTAGTGTTACTGATTTTGTGTATCACTGAACGATGACAAATGTCCGAAAACATCCTGTTTCCTTCAGGTCTTAGCAGATAGATCGTAGAAGTTGGATGGTTGTTTAAAATTAAATTCTATTAGATAGTTAATAATAGATAGTTTCTAGAGGAAAGATTCTGGTGTGGGTTCTACGAATCAACACCTACTAAATGGGTAGGTTCCTTGTAGGTCCTAGTAAAGAATAATAAAGTAATTCCGTTTTCCAATATCACGTTTTTAATTAGAGCTTGAATTTTTACAATTATCTTTCTGTTCTTAACTTGCTTGTTTATCTAAAATTATCTATAGACGTTATCAATCACAAATTTTATCATACGTTTTAAATTATATTTAACCTAACCCTATAAAAGTTTTACATCAAACATTAAAAAATACAGAGAAAATTTAAACAATTAAGGATGAAAAGTATAGTGCAAAATAAGGCTTTACAAATATTTTTCAAAAATAGCTATTCTAATATTTTTTTACTTTGATGAGATCTGCAATCTGTTGTTTTCTGCAAGTATAACATAAACATTAAACAGAATCTAAAGTAAACGGATATAGAAGTTATAGTTAAATACCCGTCAGTCACCCTGTTAACATTGTTGGCAATATACACGTAGACAAACAGGAAAAGGAGTTAGCACATACCAATATTATACGTTTTAAATAATTTATGTACCTGGCATCTTAGATAATATACAGATGAAAATTATGGAACACATTATCATGATTAAGTGAAAAATGTCATTGTAATTATTATTAACTCATACATGTTATATCCTAGTAGTAGATTCTAGCAGGTAGGTCCTAAAATGAGGGTTTTAGATTATGATTGTTAGATTATAATAAGTAAGTTCTGTGAGGTACGTTCTAGTAAAGTACGACCAAATATGTAGGTTTTAGAATGTAGGCCCAGGCAGGTCCTAATAGATGTGTTCCAGTAGGTCAATAGCGTAAGTTGGCTTTGGGGGACGGGCGAATCTGATTGAAAATTACACCACACCGAGAGTATGGGAAAAAATCTGAATGAATGTCAATTTGAATAAATTAGATTGGCGTAATTTAAAGTAAAACATTTAACTGTAGTATTCCAAATAAGTAAAATTGTTGTTACACAATTTGTTTATATCTAGAGCTCTTGGAGGGATTCAATGATCTCTTATTTTCTCATAGTTCCGCCTCTGCAGTAGATATGCCATAATATTAGGTTCATTAAAGGTAAATCACAATCAACAGATAGGTCTTAAAGATACGTTCTTGTTGGTAGATCTTAGTATGCAAGTTCTAGAAAGTCGGTCCTACTAAGTAGATCCTAGTAGTTAGGTTGTAATAGGTAAGCACTTATGGTTAAGTCCCATTAGGTGTTTCCTAGCAGATATATCCTAGCAGTTAAATCCTAATAAGACAATTCCTAGTAGTTATTTCGTACTGCTAAGTCCTTGTGAGCAGTCCATGAAACTAGTACCTTTTCACGAATAGTAATTAGTATGATTTAAATTTAAGCTAGTTTCTTTTTGATTGAGGGTTGAATAGTTTTATAATTACGCACGTATAGCATACATGCGGTAGAAGCGACAGAGGGCGCCACTCTATATATGCTATATAGCGATAAACAAGGATTTTCACATGTAGCCTATCCTCTAAAAGCAGGTTTAACAGAAATGGATAATCAAATTTATAAACCAAAAGGAAGAAAGAAAAATCCTTGATGAATTATACTAATAAACATATTTGTATAAAAATAAATAAAATGTTGTTTAATACTTTCTATGCGATTTATTAAGGACACAATACGCAGTTTATAGGTCAGCCCACTTTCAGTTCTATCCAAATCATACAGCTCTCGAGTCATCCAGCTTGACATGCCCAACATCACCAACTCGATGCATGAATGATGTCTGTCTGTCTATCTGTCCGCAGGACGTCTCGAGAATGGAATGAGCTACGAGTACACCCTTTAAACTTTGCATGCAACCTCAGACTGTTGGCCTAACGACTTGTCATATGGCGTACTTTTATCTTGATATAAGATTGTAAAGAGACCACAATTTGTTGTTAAATTTAAGGACTCCGTAGATTTGGAAGTTACTTGATACCTACATGTATCGAATACGACCCTAACATCTCAATATTGAAATAGAGGCCTACTCTTTACTAAAAAATGGTAAAGCAAGTGATTTTTTTACACCTTAAAGTAATACTTAATGCAAAGGTACGCATCAAACTCATATTGTTAGTAATCACTTGAAAACTGCAAATACTGTTTTTGTCAGATGTCCCATATAAATGTATGGTTAAAATTTAAATGGTCGTTTCTCAGGCCTAGCATTTACCACATGACCTTTATTTTTGGAATACATTGTTTTCTGTAGTAAAAGCTCCGCTTACAAAAATTTTGCGACAATAATTGTTGGTTACTTCCATTAATTGCTTTAGTTTAAAATGAATTTATTTAGTTTTCTATATTTGATAAAAATGTTAACTACTCAGTTATGCCAATTGTTAGGAAAATAATAATCAGTATTTTGTCAGAAAGCGTGCTCAAAAAGTGCACGTGTTATTTGATATGCCTGTGTTTATTATGAACGATATTTTTCTATTCTTCATAATAACCTGACTAAAAGATGACACAACATTAAGCATGAGACCATAATTTTCAATAATTATTAGACAATAACGAACGACAAGCCATTATCGTTTGTTGTGTCAACGCAGTTATATACCGGGTATCTTAAAAGCCTCCCTTCCCCTATTAACTTTCTTATGAATAGAGATGGAGGGATTTTGATACTTGGGCTATAATTTGTTTTATACGAGTTTGACGTTTTCCGATGAACACCCTCTATGTGATGGCCTCACAAGACGCTCTACAGACGATATGAACAGGTGCACGATTGTGCAGATTGAGGTACAGTAGACTACAGGTAATGTTACCCAAATGACCCATGGCAATGAGCGTTCTTCGCATTTCTCAGAGACGCATTTCTAAAACCACAAGCATGTTTCCCAAGTCAGTAATGGAGTCTGATCTCCCATGCCATATGAATTATAGAACGACATTTACGCTTTCCACGTGCTTTAGCAGTCGACTATTGATTGTCGAAGAGGTGTCGAAGAACTCAAGAGAGATCGCGCCAATGACTGAGCGATTCACGAATACCGGTTAGTCCTGTTCTGATTGAGCCGTAACACAGGCTGTACGATGGCTATACGATGTGACTACTACAGACCTTAAAATCACCACTGTATCTGCCTTAAATGTATTAAATGAGATTTAGTCGCTACGAAATAGTGCCAAATATGTGACTGGAGAATTCAGAGTAACGTATGTTAAGACAAAATATGTAGGAGATATAAACACAGTCTCTAAGATCGTTGCCATTTAAGCGTGGATTTAAATAACAATGTGTTATAAAAATTTATATTCTATATAGTTTTCTTTTGAATTATTTTCTACAACAATAATTTTGGTTGGAATTACATATCCTGCTACAAAATGAATAAACAATAAACCGGATTTATACTAGAGAATATTTCATTATTCTATTATTTACTCAGGGGATATTGCAGTGGAAAAGGTTAGAAAAAGAAAGGCAAGTCAGCTTCAACATACCCGTATGAATGTTAGATAGGTGGCTATGAATTTGAGAGAAAAGTCCGTTTTAAAACATTGGAGTTTAGGCGTTGACGTTTTTAAACAGCGATGATTATCCGTATAAAGCTAAATGTAGCTTTCCTTGTTGTATTAAAGCACGATTTTAACTGTCCAACCATTGCAGGATCGATCATCTAGATCCTAAAAGTTGCTTTCAGTAAATTCGAAGTACCCAGACTTCACCGGTCGCTAAAAGGGTTCTTTAACTCATTTTTAGTTCATTACATTAGGATTTTTAAAGAAAGACTGTCCAAACCAATTCCAACTTTTTGTTGATCTCGGGAATTAAATCTGTGACATATCAGTTAGAAAACTGCAGTTTTATGCAAAAATAATGATTTTTAACGCCAAAATTATGATTGCCTCGTTGTATAACCCAACTTTGTGGTTATAGAACAAATCTACTGAGACCCCCATACTCTCGGAATCAGAAGAGAGTCGGATTGTCGCCCTGTCCACTACTAGGTGGGATTACTCATTACTCAGCTGTACATGAACCAGAGATTGTATCTTTGAAATAGAGTGACTTCTGGTTAAATCTCCCTTGTTATTGATTACTCTTGGAGCAATTGGAACAAATTTTTTATTTGTCCAAAAAATAGGAACAGTATTATTTTAATAACATATCCATATATTTACACTTAAAAAGTATACAAAGAAAAATTAATAGTTAACGGTGATATTGTAGTTCACTCTGGACTCTAAACTCTTAGTAATCAATATTGACTAAAAATAAATAATAAATAATTTTATAACTGTTATAATTTTCTGAAGATTTTAACTAATACAGTGAGGGTCAACTTACTCTCTACCCTGCCAGAATCATTATTATTTAGTATTAGAACAGCTCTTAGTGAGTTTGACGTCTTCATCATCGCAATGACTACTGACCATGCAGGAAACTGAATTTTGTGATATTGTTCGCCAGCAACAGGTGATTCTTGGATGGTGCTTCTGCTTCACAGACCGTTTAATGAAGAGCTACCCTATGTGTGCCACTATCATCTAGAGCATGAATAGGAGTTACGCTATTTAGTTCATTGATGCTATCAAGTGGAAATTCTTGTCGTTGATGGTCTCGAATGTCCGGAGTTGGTTGTAGCAGGCGCGCAATAAGAGATCCGTACAAGCAGAACATGTAGGTCTAGGGCAGGCGTCCTACCTCCCTTTAAGTACATATTATTCAGGCACCCATCATGTCAACCAGTTCGAGGACCACTTCCAAATGTTATAAAATAAATGTTACGCCACAAATTATATCGCATAAACTTAATTGTCATATTTTACAATCGTATTGTATCTAATGAGTCTTGGAAATATACATTAAAGAAGCTTCTTTTGCAAATAAACTTTTAATATTGTGCGGTTTAGAAGGAGAATAGGTCAACTTTAAACATTTCAAATTAGTAGGTAATAACATTTTCAAGACAAAAATATTAAAAGATTTATTTTACACGAAAGCTGATTATGAGACTTTAGCAGGTATAAATTATTAATTAAAAAATTGCAGTAACGTTTGATTTTAAAACTAGTACCGAACTATCTGCCATAATGAGATAGGATAATTTATCTTGTATTCTTTGGCTTCTTAAATTATTGAATTTGACCAATATAAGTCTTCTTTCAATCGGTTTTATAATGTAATAGATTAGGCAGAAATGGGTCACTTCTATCACGTTTGGCTATCTATGTTATCGTTATTACTGATGGAAGAAATGTGCATTTCGCTACGGAAACACAGAGAAATAACTTACTGTTTCACCGCATGGTCAAGTAAGATTGTCCATTCTCTTTCAGATGCAATAAGCGGCTTTCTCTGCCGGTCCACCACACACGGACTCTGCCCGGACCCATCTTTTTGATGCGGTGCACGTGAAAGTCCATTCGCTTTCACCCACACTTCGGCGCGCACTCCGGCTTACTGTTGCGATAAACTATTGATTGATACTTTTGTTAGATCCGGTCTTACTCTGTACGGTACGTAACGCCCGAATTTAAAGGACACGTCACTCAACTGAGGACCTCCATGGCGATAGTGGACGAAGATTAATTTTTTTTTTAAACCAAGAAATGTTTGTAACAAGTGATATTTTTATTTTAAGGAAAAAGATCCAAAAACAGAATTACAGATAAAAATTAGCTGTTAATAAAAGTACAGCTTGATCTCTTATTAACCTTTATTTTTTTAGGAACTTTGTTTTAAATTATTCTAAAGACATAACAATTAGTAAGGCTCTTCACGCTACGTAATATCCGAATTTTAAAGGACAGACGTCCTTAAACTCAAATGTTCTTTAAGTCAGGACCTTCAGGAGGTCCTGACGAAGATAATTAGTGAACCAATAAGTTTTTCTAACGCGGGATAATTTTCTGTTTGTCAAGAGTTAAGATCCAAAGATGTTATAGCCGAACATAAAATTATAGCGTGGATTTGTTAATAGTCCTTATTCATTGAAGAAAATACTTCAAATATCTAAAAAGGTGTAAAATGCAAACACTGTATAATTTGTTTTTTTTTAACTCTGAAACAAGCAATTAATGATTGTATTAGTGCCCGTGAATGTTATTGTCTACAAATATACAACGTCATGGAGTTTTGCCCGTTCAACGAATAGGTTATTCAAAGTAAATGCATTAAATTTAAATTCGGCAACGATATAAGAATTAATGCCTTTTAGGATCGTGTTTAACACGTTCACTGCGACATACACCTTAGTGCGCTTGCTATCTTATGATACTACTACTTAACTTTACCGAATGTGTGCAAATAACACACTCGAACATATGCACCATACTTGTCTACCTTCACCAATTTCTGGAATTCTGACCTTCTTTTCCAATTATAGACAGCTCTGATTCACCCACAGAGAGTTTATAGCACCCACTAAATGATTATGACTAATCATGATGGTTTAGCATGATTGCGATCTCAATGCATCAGTCTTACAGTAACCGATTCAGAAGTTGTTGAAATTATTAAGGTATATTCATACGTCTGAAAAGCACGAAAATTGTTTCATTGGTAATTTTTTAATTATCGGACACGTTACTCTTATGCATAAATAATAAGTGAACTGTTTAAGTTTCACTTTTATTAATACTTACAAGAAAACAGGTGACATATTAAATTTTATCTTTTATCTAGTGCCAAAAATATTAATTCAGTCACCGGTACAAGCGATAAAGTGATTTAGAAGAGATCGCCTGTTGTCTGTCGTGAGGAATTTTAATCACTAAGAGATTTTAACTGTATTTCAATTAAGTTTTTAATGCAATAATAACAAAAATATTAATTGAATATTTCGTAAATTAGTGACAATTTACTAAGCTCTCGATCATGCAGATGCTTCAATCAGAGAATGAGTAGCCTACGTCATTAAACCTAACTTAACTTAGTTCCATGTAAGAGAATATCTCCAGAGTTATTACAAAATCGTACTTAATGTGTAAGTGTACGATTAATGTACGCTTAAGTAGGCGTGCCAGCACACCCAGCTAGAACCGTATAACTGGTTCTTACACATTCAATACCTACGATTTTGTAATAACTCTGGAGATATTCTCTTACACGAAACTAAGTTAAGTTAGGTTTAATGACGTAGGTTTTTTCCTAGAATAATTCTTCTTCGGATATTAGAGTTAATAATATTGTGAAATTTCGATATTAGAGATTAACTGGTATAATAATATTTTAATTGATTTCGTTATCAACCCATGCGAATGAAGATTGCATAATGATATAGTAAGCAATACAATCAACATAAAATTTATCACATAAATTAATGTATGTATGTAAAGTATATTGGTGCTATTGCTTAAAATGGGATACAAATATATGACAGTGAACAATCTGTAATAACTATTAAACCATTATTTGGCTTTGACAAAATACTTAAGAACACATTACAAAGTTTCTTAGGTGGGAAGAATATCTTTACAAAAATCTGTTTGGTTTCGATGTGGACATAGTCATTGATAGAACAAGTAAATCCTTTTATTCAGTGTTTGAAATATCACACTTGATATAAAACAAGTGTGATATTTATTAGTTAATTATCCGAGAACAAGCAAAAGATACGAAAAGATAAAGTCAAATATTGTTCGAAAGAATATTTATCTACAGAACACAAAAGGATTGAGTCTGGAATATCATGAGCTGTCTTAAATTGTGCAGAGATTTGTGTTTACATCAACTAAGGTGTGTTCTAGGTGAGTTTTAGAAATACATTTTACTCGGAGCACAAAACATTCAGAAGATGTTCGTTCTCAAGACACATGTAAATATTGCACTGATTAAAAATCAAATTCATCATTTACCTCAGATTTACGGAATATACGTTTTATAAACTAACGAATGTTTACGAGTCTCTCTTCTAAAAGTCTAATGCAGAGCGTCATCGTGATTGAGCAAAGTAAATAGCGCAGAATTTCGGAATAAAACTATTATAAAAGTAAGATATTCAAAAGAGCTACAAAATTTCCTAATTTTGGTAAAAGAAAATGAACAGGGTAAATTAAATGTTTTTATGGCGACCGATAAACAACTTTGGAAATGTTTTCACTATTTTTATATTTATTGTTAGGAAAACATTTCAGTTTTCTTGTCCGTAAATGATTATCAATTGACTATTTTCTACAGCTGTGTGCAACTTCCTCAGTCGCTGTTTGTCTCACAGATGGGAATTATCCATTGGGCTACAACGCGATGTAAAGAAGGAGGAACTGGAAGAGATAGCATTGTTGGTAAATCCAAGCTGTAAATGTTGGCAAAGATTTATAAGTACTTGTAATGAGGAATATTTTATTTGTTGTGGTGAGACAGATCCAAAAGTGAGACTAGATTGAAAGTTGCGCTCTATAGCCAAGATCATCTTATTAACCTCCAAATTTTTGAAGCCTCATAATCAATTCAGAATTATCAATTGGGTCACAATGTTTATATTGATAATATTATACATTTTAAAGTCCCTGTGTTTGTTTCTTTTGCTTTTACGCGTAAACTATTCAACCGATTGGATTGCAATTTTACATGAACATTTTACGGTCCCTGGTATGAATATGCCTATTCTTATTTATAAAATCCCTCTGGACTACGTCACACTAGTCTTTAAAGCAGCGAAAGATCCCATCTTGGTCTCTGATGTTGTGAAATATTAATTAAAAGATCATGTTTAATGTAGGCCTAATCAACTGTTATGTGTAAACATTGTTTTTTATTATTATTTGTTTACATTTATAGTGAGTACATTCTCAAAGAAATAACCATTATTTTTCAAGCATTTTTAGATTTAAGCGAATAGGTAAGGGTACTTTGGGATTATACCGACCACACCAGTATGAAGAACACAAAAATATAAAGTTATAGAAATAAACATGATAGAACGAAAAAACAACTCTTTAATTACAAAATTACAAACTTACAAGCATTTCCAGGTATTGTGATCGGTATTGTTGTCGCTGTTATCTTATCTTTCTCGAGAATCCCGATTACGGCAGGCCGCGCGGCATCACATGATTTGCACTGTACATAATTGTCTTTCCATTACAATTCAATTTATATTTCTGATCAGCCCCTCTAGAATTTGATATTTTACTGATAGGTACTATCTCGAGGGATGTTTTTCTTTCGTCGACAGCACCTTCGGTGCTGCCCCGCGCTGATGGCCGGAGGCACTCGCATTTTGGGTGGCGGAATGTGATCAAGAATAAAAACAAGTTTTGAGTGTTTTTTTTGAATAAAGAGTTTAGTTTTAGTTTGGTAATGTTTGTTTTTGTTGAATTTTTGTGTTTGGAGAAATGTAGAGGTAAAACACGGAAGTACAACAAAGCGACGCACCAGCTGAACGGGCGGCGAGACTCTGCAATCACGTTATCTACTAGACCGCTCGACTTTGACCTCTGTCTGAGGATGGGGAGTTGTTTGCGATAAGACAATTCCTGTTTTATATTGACGAAGTATTGTTCTACGCGAATCTAGTAATCATTAAAAGCAAAATGTCGAATAACGATTCATGTCTGGGTGTGGTCGGTATAATCCCAAAGTACCTAGGTAAGTACTAATCTACGTTAGAAAATGTCCTAAAGGTCAGAATTTGACTCCGAAGACTCTCTTTGAAGCGGTTGACAAGAACTATGCTAGATGAAAGTTCGCTGTACAGTACTGTACTTTTGAACTAATGTACCAATTCCAGCTCTAAATGTTCTAAAATATTAATAATGTTTTTCAATTTGTAAAGAAACAAACGCGTAATGTCATTGTTAATGTACATTTAACTGTTGATTTTTATCAAATATTAAGTTAAAATATAAAAGATAAAGTTACTTTCTAACGTTTACTACAAATTTAAGGACTGATATAAAACCCATCATAGATCACTTTTGACGGAAGTAGACTTCTATTGTCTGTGATATATATTGTCTTGATCGAAAAACTAGGCAAAATCAAGTTTGGAACAAAACATAATAAGAACAATTACATGGCTACATTATAATGGCTATAAATATACACTTTTTTAAAGTATTTTCTTGATCATGGCAGCATGGCAAACTCTACATTCACATCGGAAATATACTTCATTCGAACCAGTAGTGCTCATACAGTTGAAAACCTACGAAATTGCGTGCGAAGCCGCGGGTAACTGCTAGTCATTTTCATAAATATGGTTCATGAAGCGGCCCTTCCATTACCTCACCTTCATTAGCTTCTTTTTCATTCTTCTGGTTTCCAGAGAAGATTCAATAAGTAGTTTATTACTAAAGCTACGAATAACATTGAGAGTTTCCTCTAGAGCGTCTGCTAATTCCCAAAGCCAACAAAAATCTACATCACTTCTTATCAGATTCCAATGTCTGACTTGTATCTTCACACGCTTATTGCCGCGCAGGTTTCCAGTGAGATGCGGTCAGAGTGGACATCTCACTTTCCCTAACGTATGTCATACACTCGGGTCAAAGTTCATAGCTTTCTCAAACCATGATTGCCCGTAAATTACAAATGTCTGGTTCTCGACTCTGTCGCCGCTTCAGTAATGTTCGGTAATGCTTTCGGTCGTGAGTCTGCTCACAACTTCTTTGTTCAGTAATATATTTACGGAGTGGTGGCATTCTAATCAAGGACCTCTCATATCAGAAGTTGTAAATGATTACCCCATTGACGCTTTTTATAAACTGACAATGACAATATCCGACTCAAAACCTTACTCTTTATCGTAAAAAAATTAGAAGTAGTGTTTATAAACTACATACCTGTAATTCATCCTGGATGAATCATTCTGAACTACATGTGCTTTTTCTTGACTAGCTTTAGTAAAATCAACAAGAGCTTGTTAATTAAAACCTGCACGTGACACTATGGGTCTCATAAATGCGCTGTCAAACACAAATAGGCACGTCGCCGCTCAGTTTATCACAGCGTGGACAGTTCTGGGCATACATGATTTGAACTTGCGCTATTTCTAACTCAAGTCTTAAACATTACGGTCCTTCCAATCCTTCAGCAAAGGTTTCATGATTACAATAAATGTAATGCATCATCCAGAATAATTGATTATATTATTATGCAGTCTTCTGCGTTGTATTGAAAAGCATTTTTTTATAGTCGGTAGCACAATTTCATTAGATATTTAATATTTACGATTTGTTTCAGACGGTTCTGGTGAGCGTGGCGGCACTGGCGGCCGGGATCACGACAGAAGAGCGGCCGACTCATGCTCAGAGTAGGCGGATACAGGCAGCCCCCGGGCCCAACCACTTCTACAGCGGCAGACAAGCGAACCGGCGAGTGAGGCCGAGTCTGCCCGCGCCCCCGTACGCCGTCCAGATGGAACCGTTGGTGCAGTACTCTCAGCGAGACCCTCTGTACCATCAGCGGCAAGACCTGGCCAACATCACATCTCACAACTCTATAGAAGAAAAGGTTAAAAAAAAAAACGGATTTATGCTAAGTTTTCTCTCGACTTTTGTAAAAAACTATTCTATTGATTACAGCATGTTCTGTTTCCGTCTAGGTTCTTAGAGTGGATCACGATCAAGAGGGAACCAACCTGAACGAAGCGTACGGGCACCCTTCTGACTTCCACAACTACCAGCAACACTACTACCGAGAACCGGAACCGATCATTGAAATCATCATCAAGGAGTCGAACGAGACACTGCCCGCCCCTCCTCCGCCTCCGGTACTTCCGGTGAAACCGACAAAGGAGCCGGTTCACGTGTTTTATGTCAAGTACAAGAAGAACCCGAAAGGGAAGGGCGAGGATGATATAATCTATGAAGCACCTATCCCGGCGATCACACCGCCATCAGATGAAGTGGAACACGACTCCTCGCCGCAAGTGTCCGATACCGTCTACGAATCTGCGAGCGTCGCTCCGCCTCCGAGTACGACTCTGAGGACTATTATACATCCTGACTCCGAGTTCTATCACGGCTCCAGTTTAAAAGTCACTTTTGGTGAAACCGAAGTGAAAACGCCCGATGCTGCTTATGAAGAGACTAATTCTCCTGAACCGTCAATCGCACTTCCTCATAAGGAGGCACAAAGCAGGGAGTCGAACGCTCACGCAAATGTGCATACTCCTATTAAAAGACAAGGCACGTACCAAACAATTCCTCAGGAAGTTTACGACCAAAATCCACCTAAAGTAGCTTCTCCTCCACAGTCGACCTTCCAATCTCCAGTGGGAAAGTTTCAACAAAACAACTTCCAGCAACAAAACTTACAACACGTGCAATTTCAACAGCCCCAATCACAACAGCAGAAAGTCAATTTTCCAAGACAGGCTCCTATTAATCAGCAGCCAGCATTTAGACCTCAGCACACAAGTGCGTTGTTCAATAATCAACAACAGCATCATCAACAGTTCAACCAGAGGCCCCAATTCCAACCACAACCCTCCCAGATCCACCAGAGACAAGTTCCAAGACAACAGAGTAACCCTTACTCAACAATACAGAGTCCAACGCAGAATAATCAACAACAACAAAGTGCTCAAAGTGCTCAATTTAGAGTGCCTTCTCAACAGTACGATCAAAGACCATCTCAATATTCACAGCCATTGAATAATCCCCAATCTCAAAGACAACTTTTGCCTTCTCAAGACCCACAGATTCTACACCAACAACAAATAGCCCAACAACAGCAAATCCAACAACAACAACAACAAGCCGCTCAAGGTCAGTTCCGTAATCAACCAATCAAAGTAACTAACCAAGATTTCAACCGTTACAATCTTCAAGGATTTCCAACTTTCCAACCACAGAATACACCCATTCCGCTTCCATCAAAACCAATACATCCATTGTATGCCCAACATTACCACCAACAGATTAACCTGGCTCAACAGCAGAGACAAAATTTTGTTCCATCAACGTATCAACCTCAACCTCAGCCTCAACCACAACAAGGAGTACAGCAACAGCATCAACAACACTACAGACTCCCTCAACAAACTGTTAGCATACCACAGCAACCATCTACTCCAAAGGTGCAATTATACCAACATACAACACCACGACCTCAACCCAGTATCGTTAACAAATACCAAGACAACCCTATCATTCCTAATTTAAGTGATGCTCAGGTTATTAAATCTATCTCTCAATCTGAAGAACATTTGCTACAGCCTCAGTATAATCAGAAAACCCTGCTCCAAAATAATCAACAAACTACAATTGATCAAATTAACCAATTAAATCAGCTCAGAAATCAACAAGCTAGTCAGCTAAATCATCAGTTGTTAAATCAGCAAATAAACCATCAATTATATCAGCAACAACAACAACAACAAACTCAACAGCAATTTTCTAATGACTTTACAAATCAACAACAGTATGTACCTCAAAATAACCAGCAGAGACCTGCACAATACTCTCATCCTAATCAACTGGTCAGCACAACTTCACAGCCAGTAAAATCAACATCTGCAAGTTACCAAACCAAGTACACCCAAGTGTATTCCCACACGCCTTCAACAACACCGACCCCTACTGAAGAAACTCCAACGACTACGACAGAAGATCCTGAAAAGGAAAAAGAAAAGCAGAAAAAGTTCAAAGCGAATCTAGCTGCTTTGCCAGATGAAGTTCCCGACGATATCAGGGAACAGTTGCTTTCATCGGGAATCTTGAGTAATGCCGACATATCAATTCTGGACTACGATAAAATTGGGGATATCCCAATAGAAAACTTGCCTCCAGAAGCACTTGAAAACTTTTATGGCGCAGCGAGCGCTCCAGTTCCAGCGGTTGTAGCTCCAGACAGCGTTCCAGCAGCATCAGAGTCAGAAGGTGTCGAGATGAAAGTGGTGCGATACGACCCATCTACGAAAGAAGGACAGGATGTGGAAGACGCGTACATAAAGGAAGATGCGACTCAAGTGGACTCAGTTATCCTCAATGACTCCAAGTACAACAGGTATGTATTCTTTAGACTAGTTCAACCATACGGAATGTTAGCTATTGAAATCTTAATAAACCACATACAACACTCAGATCAGCTTGATCTTTTGGATATATCTTTGCAGCTTTACCGAATATTTGGACAGTTAGTTTTAAGATATTACATTCTAAATATCTTTTGATGGTACATTAATCTTTTATTAGCCTAGTTTCTCATACTTGTGCTCACTACAGTTTGAATAACAATTCATATAAATTTAACATGACTTCGTTTATGAATGTCGATTGAATCTTTATAGCATAACATTTAAATAAAGTTAATATTTTGTTAGATAATCTTTTTGTGAGATAAAGTTAAAACTTGAAGTCCTCTCTATCATTTAACATCAAAAGGTGAGAACAGTTCGTTAAGTTTAATATGTACTTTCGGCATTTGGCGGATGTCAGGCTAGCGGGGCAAAACCTTTGTCTTTTAAGGCGTTACAGATTCAGATTTAACGAGACTAATAAGTAAAATGGTAACAATTTCAATATTATTTTTATTTTGTGTCTGCTATGCAAAAACACAAAACTGATGTAACTCATTACAAATTACAAAGTAGATGAGTTTTGAAATATTGTTTAATGTTAATTATTAAACTTTCTTTAATTTATTTTTTGTCGTAGAAAGAAAAATAGTTAGGAAAATCTGTTACTATTATTAAAGGTGTATAGGAAATAAACAAACATTTTAATACACTTTTTGCAACTACCTAAAAACGAGTCTAATAGCTATTAACGATACATTTTGTGAAGATTTTCATAATAATACAAACTTCGCATTCGTGATGTCGCAACTTGAAATTTAGTTTATTAATTAAATGTGTCTGTTGCTAAAAACATCGTTGTTCAAATGTAAATATAAAAAACTTGATTTGTAGCAATTTTAGCTTTAATTATGAGCTCAGTAGGCGCGACAGTGATAGTGAGGTGCAATCAATTTTGAGTGAACTTACAGATTTCGGTGATTAGTACAATTCGTTAACTTATCGTAATAATGTGTGTTCCAAAGAATTAAGACAATAATATTACAGCAACGAATGTGTTATACACACTCAAAAATGACCAACTACTATGGTTTTTTCTACATTACCACGTACTGAAACCAATATTCCCATAACTACTGTAAACACGCAGAGAAAATATAAACTTTACACCATTACACTCATATTTTAGTAAAGCTTATTAGAGACCTATACATTTCGACACACGTAATTGTAGAAACCTAAGTTATGTTAAATTTTTCGGGCAAATATTTAGGCACTTAAGGGGACTCGGATGGGCAAAAACATTTTTTTTACCGAAAATTGTTTTTTTTGTGATTTTGTATTCCCTGTTTCATTCTTTTTCAGAAAATACTTCACTTAAGATTTTCTGATGGTTAGTTCTTTTTTTATAGCTGTTTTTCTAAAGAATTGCATAGAGATTTTGACGTGCAAGTACCAGAGAGCGATGGCCAATAAGGAGGCCTATGATCATAAAGATCATTTCCACCTGCCTAAAGTTGTAATGGACAAAATAAAACCTAGATCTTGATATAATATAATATATAATAATAAAAACAAAATATTTAGGAACTTGGCTTCACCAGACCTTCTAAGGAAATGTTTACACGGAGGTACACAAAACCCTAATGAATCCGTCAACAACATAATTTGGTCTCGACTTCCTAAAAATACATTTATGCTAAGGTCAACCCTTGAACTAGGTGTATATGAGGCTGTTGCTTGCTTCAATCAAGGTAATATTGTGAGATGTTTATCTTTAACAATTAGGCTACAAGCCTGGCAACAATTTGGTCAGACAAATGAAACAGAAAGATGAGATCCGAACCCGACAAGCTTTTCGAGGAATTAGAAAAGAAGTGCCGGCAGAGGGCAAAATTAACCAAATTAAGACTGGAAGAGTTGCTTGAGGAAGAAGAGGATCCAGATAATCCAGCATATGCCCCTGGACACTATTAACTGTAGTTTGTTTTTGTATTTTTATAGAGTTGGTTACAATGAACTTCAAATGCGTTTTCTGTAAAACTATGTTTTTTGTTCGATAGGTACACTTTTCTCAAGAACTGTTATAGGTAGCCTGTTGATTCTTTTTTTAATTTGTTCCCTAAGTAATAATCTGCATTTTGAATACATATTATTGCCTTATGTTCAGTACTTAATTTTATACATCAGAGTAAATTGTAATTTTTTATGATATTTTTTTGCATAAAAAGAAAAAAAATGTCACACGTTTTTATGAAAAGATTTTTTATAAACCTGTATTCAAAATGTTAAGAAAAGTACAAAGAGCAGAATAAAAAAAGAACTAACTGGCTACCATTTATAGTTTTTAAGATAATGGTACCTAAAATTCATCAAATTAACATTGCGGGGATAGGCCCATCCGACTCCCCTTAATAACTTACTTTTTAAGTGTTGCTTTAAAAGAGTCATTCGACATGTTATGCTAAGAATGTCATGTTAAGTTTATAAAAAATGTGAGTCTGACTATAGTATGCAGAAAATAATGAAAGACTGATGAACCATCAAAACAGAATAATCGTATATCTAAAAATTATCAATCTTTCGTAAAGTTACACATATTTACCCAACCAAGAACAACCTGGCGTGAGTTATTACTCATATTCGGTAAAGTGAGACAATAATTTCTGCATGATAAGTTCTTTAATTTTACAATAAATCCTTTGTCATTTATCTAAAGTTCATACATAAATTGTACAAGAAACAAGAAAACCTGACAGGTTTCGAGTACTAAATCTTTAAGTTGACACTTATGCTTAAGTTAAGTTCATAGTCGACTTTCCTTCCAGTTTCATTCAACGTGTTTCTATCGGCAGCACGTTTTTAACAAATCTTGTAAAATGTGCACATTTATAATCTCTGTGTATGTTACAGATTATGTTAGGTTATAATCTTAAGTTGCGTGTAGTGTAAGAGAACTACAGACTGTTGAGCAGAATGTGCAATTGGACAACTCTGGATGAAAGTTGTGCCTAATGATACGCTTACCCCCTGAAGATAAAATGGGGAAGTATGGCTCATTTCATTTACGGTTTTAGGTTTTATTTGAATTTAAGTATTAAAATTGTATTTACTTTTTCTCAACTTCTTTTTACTAATCTTGTATCGAACGAACTTTCTAAATTATTGTTTTAATTTAACACATTGACTGCGATGCTCGCTCATTACTACTATTCCGGTTGTTATACAATCGATGCATGGGTCCGGTCACAGTGAAGGTTCTAAGAAGCCCAAAATAAAATGAAGTCTATGTGTTGATTGCTGTGACCGTAATAGACCATTATGAAAAGGCCCTGAATAATATTCATACACACGCGTGGCAAATCGCATAAACCCCCAACGTCGCGTCGTGGTCACAACCATCGATGGCTACCTGACCACCAAACTGTGTTAGCCTAAAAACTGACCGAAATTTTCAACCCACTTTAGTATTGGAGAGATCACTAATATTATTAGTTTGACCAATAACTGCTAGGAGATACCAGGTGAATGTGTTCTTGGTCGCATTCAATCCATGTGACATCCTCCCGACTGATGTATTCTGGATAGACAGAAACTGACCGTTTTGTAGCATTGTATTAGCTATCCTCAAGTTGTTATTTATCAATAGTTGTAACGTGACAACATCCTCCCGACTGATGTATTCTGGATAGACAGAAACTGACCGTTTTGTAGCATTGTATTAGCTATCCTCAAGTTGTGATTTATCAATAGTTGTAACGTGACAACATCCTCCCGACTGATGTATTCTGGATAGACAGAAACTGACCGTTTTGTAGCATTGTATTAGCTATCCTCAAGTTGTTATTTATCAATAGTTGTAACGTGACAACATCCTCCCGACTGATGTATTCTGGATGGACAGAAACTGGCCGCTTTATAGCATTGTATTAGCTATCCTCAAGTTGTTATTTATCAATAGTTGTAACGTGACAACATCCTCCCGACTGATGTATTCTGGATAGACAGAAACTGACCGTTTTGTAGCATTGTATTAGCTATCCTCAAGTTGTTATTTATCAATAGTTGTAACGTGACAACATCCTCCCGACTGATGTATTCTGGATAGACAGAAACTGGCCGCTTTATAGCATTGTATTAGCTATCCTCAAGTTGTTATTTATCAATAGTTGTAACGTGACAACGTCCCTCCCGACTGATGTATTCTGGATAGACAGAAAACTGACCGCTTTATAGCATTGTGTTAGCTATCCTCAAGTTGTTATTTATCAATAGTTGTAACGTGACAACGCCCTCCCGACTGATGTATTCTGGATAGACAGAAACTGACCGTTTTGTAGCATTATATTAGCTATCCTCAAGTTGTTATGTATCAATCAATACTTGTAACGTGATAACCCCCTCCCGACTGATGTATTCTGGATGGACAGAAACTGACCGCTTTATAGCATTGTATTAACTATCCTTAAATTATTATGTATCCAATTAGATTTCGTTGTAACAAGAATCCATATGCGAGTGCAATAAATTCGCAAAATTAAAACACAATGGTGGTGGAGTTTGCTGAGTGTGATCCCACACCATTTTACTCATCTCTACAGTTTTATTTAAAGATAATCATGAACCTCTCCTTCTGCAGGTACCTGCCCCTGAAGGTAAGCGGGTCAAACTTCCCACTTCCTGACGAGTCAGTGTTGGCGGGCCGCCGGGTGAACAGTGTTGTGGTCCTGGCTCCGGTGGACTACGATTTCGTGAAGCAGGCCGAAGAGGAAGAGCAGAGAACTGGGCGTGCTGCTCCAGTGCAGGTCCAGGGCGTCAGGTTCATCGCCGGCAACATCCTCAAGAACCTCATCAAGGACCCTACGGAGCAGAACTACAAGAGCTGGCTCGCTAAGGAGAAGTCAATACCCGCCGATAAGCAGAGTGTAGTCTTACTTGTGGTTTCGTAAGTAAAGAAATTGTACTAAAACTGCTCAAATAGATGGTGTCATGTAAAGTTTTTTTTAAATATTATGGTTTTTGTTATTTGACTTTTTCAACAGACACCATTTTATTAATATTACAGAAAATTATACAACTATTTGTTTTTATTTATCGCTTATCTATTCAAACATGTTTGTCAAATTTGATTTCTTTAGTTGAACTAGTTCTAGATATATTTACAAAATAGTGGCTAGCGGCTAAACGACATATCTTTCGACCTATATTTATAGAACTTTTTTGCTTGAAATGATGAATCCACAGAAGTTGGTGACACCCTTTTTGTGAACACCCTTTATCAACGATATCGTATCAATATATTCACGAATCGTAACTGTTGTGATTTACAATTAAAACAATTTACGTCTACAGAATATTTTACTTTTATTCTCAAGCCATACGCAGTTGTCATTCAACTGTTGCTTAAGAGCTGGTTGTATTGAAACTGCTTTGCGTTTTACCCTATTAAAGACAATACTATACTGCAGGCGCTTTTACTCCCTTATTATTGCTATTTTTATGTAAGGTTTTTCGTTTTGAAGACGCTATTAATACACATCCAAACTTTTTTTTTTCTTTTAAGTGGATGGTTACGTGCGAAAATGTTTGGGATTTGTTCTCTCAATAATAACGATACTGAAAAAAACTAAAAAGCATTACGATGCATATTCATTATATAATTTTTTTTAAATAAGATATCCCTTAAAGTTCTACGATTAAAATTAAGATCGTAAAAATGTTTGTAGTGCAACATTTTTCGTATGGGGCTAAAATCAGGATGGCTTTTTACAATTTTACTGTATTTTGTACTAGGTTTTACGTTTAAGCATTAGTAGCAACGGTGTTTATTTAGTTAAAAAAATTTTTTCCTTTAAAATGCCCCATAATAGGCTACAACAACTAAATGTTTTGTTTATATTCTAAATCTATCGTATTTTTTAAACTCTTCTAACTCCCTTTTTTGTGACAGCAGAAACTCGAAGAAGCCAGAGGACAAAGAGATCTACATGTACGACATCGGCTCGGAGAAGCTGTCAAGACTTCGGGGTGAGCTGAGCACAGCCTTCGTGGAAGTGGCAGAGAACAACGCGAAGAGCCAAGAGCTGGACGATCTGGCGGACGTGGAGGGGGCAGCGTCTGCCTTGCACCCCGTCAGAGTCCCTCCTCCTGCGAGCGTCAGGGAGAAACAGGTGCTGACTTTCACATTCTGGAGGAAATTAACAACTAGTACAGCTTAATAAGAGGTTCTTGTGGTGATACTATCATAGGGAAACCTCGCATGTGGAGAAAGGAAAGATTTAATTTTCAGCGTTAAATAAACAGCGTAAACTTGTTCTCCGCTATAACAAGAAAGGAGCAAAACCCCATTTATTTAAAAAAACGTATCAAACGAAAATGAGCTATGTAGAATAATATCTGCCATACGATTGGAAAGTCCCAATATAGCGAACATTGAGAAAAGACGCTGCTATTATAGACAGAGGCAAGTTAATAAGTAAACCTGAAAATTGTTTGTTTGAAGGTTATTTTTGACGATGGAAGGGTTGTGAAGGAAACAGGATTTTTTCCGGACATTTGCCATCGTTCAGTAAAACAAGAAATCAATAAACACTACGTTTCGAGATCTGCAATCTGATCTGATTCTGACCTGAATAAGAGATCAGATTGCAGATCTCGAAACCTAGTGTTATTGATTTCTTGTTTCACTGAACGATGGAAAATATCCGGAAAATCCTGTTTCCTTCACAACCTGGAAATATTGAACAATATGACGACGAAGGTCAATTCTTTTTTAACATCACAAGCATACTTGTGCTGTGTTTCTGACCCGGTAAAAGCCTCAGGAGCTACTAAACGCAATCAAAATTCAAACATAACATTTATCATTCTGTCACCAATCAAGATGTAGGTTTATTTAAAATTCTTTTATCCCTTTGGAAACAGAAATCTGCTTGACTGGTTGAAATCTTAATAACCGCTCCAAAGTTATCACCAGTGTATCACCATTAAGCTAAGTTTATTACCGACACAGTAAACCAGTCTTTTGAAGAAAGACAATATCTAAACAAAGTAAAGTATACAGCAAAGAGATCCACTTGTAAACCTGTAATAATGTAATCAACATGCCGCCGATGTTGGTAGCTGAGTGATTGCGTCTTAGATTGTTACATCTGGGTCTTCAGCTGAATCCCAGTTTGAGCAAAACATTTTTGAACACTAACAGATAATCGTCTGAGTGTAGACTGGAATAATGTGACCAACGGGTTCTTGCTAGAGCTTCAAAACTTCCTAAAAATATATAGATGCTGAATTTTCAAGTCTTGTTGTAGGTAAAAAGCATAATAGATTGTTTGGTAATAGATTGTTAGTATTTTTATTAAAAAAAAAAAAAAAAACATTATGTGTGGGAGTTGTTACTGTAAAACTGAACAGATTCAATATTCAAATAAAAAAAATATATTCCAAAAACATACATGCAAAAATTGTAAACATTTATAGCTATAGAATGTTTTTTTTTTTACGAAGAATAGACATCTTTAGTTGGACAAGAGTCCATGTACACCATGAATTGTTCGTGATTCTAAATTTAAAAATCAAAACTCGACCGGTTTATTATAAACATTGTAAACTATAATAATTTGTGATTAAAACATATGGACAAAATATAAGGACAAGTTAGTTACTCTACAAGGTATTTAATCACAAAAATATCGACCGAAATCCTAAAGGAAATCCGCAAAACAGGTGTTAGCATCTCACTGTACGAGATTGTTTTGTTGACGGCTA
The DNA here is from genome assembly GCF_021130785.1 of Homalodisca vitripennis. Taxonomy (NCBI): domain Eukaryota; kingdom Metazoa; phylum Arthropoda; class Insecta; order Hemiptera; family Cicadellidae; genus Homalodisca; species Homalodisca vitripennis. Next base: position 201,821,449 of record NC_060208.1, read on the forward strand.
ATTAATATATCAAAGATTAGTACAAATTTTCTACGTAGATCGTGAATATTTAAAAAGTAAAAAATAGCGAAGAAAACTTGCATTAAATCAATCAAAACATTATAGTATTCCTTAAAAACTGAAAGTGGATGGATAAAAGCTCTTGTTGAGTTAACTTCTGGACAAAAAATATGTTGTTTCCTCTTCATCATCATCATCTTCTTCTTCTAGTCTTCTTCTTCTTCTTCTTCTTCTTCTTCTAATCTTCCTCTACATGGCTTTTGATCAACTAAAAAAATCACTTTCCTTCTGTTGACTTAACTAAGATGTTTTACTAAGGGTGTTCTTTAATCTGTCACAAAACAAATGTCTTTCTTCTTATTCCTATTTTGATATATTATGTATCCTCTTTCTCTTTATCATCCTTCAACGTTGATATAACTTTGGTCACATAAACAACAACTGTCCATACATCTTCCTTGGATGATATGTATCTGTGCTTCAGTTTCTTCCAGCTAATTATTCCAATTCAAATGACTTTATGATAATTAGACCAATTGAATAATTTTTAACTCTTGTCTCTCTTGCAGGATACGCTGGAAACAGTGAAGACTGAGGATCTTGTAATGGCAGCTTCAGAAACAGATGAAAACATAGTATATCAAGCGCCAACCATCAGCTCTGGCTACAGCAAAATGGCGGTCCAGTGAGACAGTGTTGCCATATCTCTAAACTCACGATACCACGAGCAGGTGGTATACTCCTGAAACGTGGTCCAATAAAAACACACTGCCACAACCATAATTATGAGCCGTTTATACAACTCATAATCTTCAGTGATTTATAAAATAAAGTAGATTTTTAGTTTTTAATTTAATAACAAAATTAGAATTTTTGTTTACTGATACAGCGTTCAACAAAACATTTGAAATAGAGACTGTAATAGTAAGTTGTGTATCAGTATTTTTACGCCAAACTTGGAGGTTCATTTGATACTGTGCTTTCAAGGGTGTGAGCAAATGGTCGACTGAACCTCTTTATCAAACCCAGGTATGTTATTATAACTCTGTGTAATAAATTAGAAGCTAGCTATATTGTGGTTGGTTTCTACTGAAACATCACTATAAGTAACTAAATCGCCATTAGGTCTTGGGGAAATAATACTCTTCAATGTGTATTGAATATGAAAAAGTATTTCAAATTTGTGTAAATAGCACTGTATATTAGGTCACTACTGTTATAAATATTTACGTTTTAACTTGTACTGTTCGATTTCTACAGTTTTCACACTGGTATATGTAAATTAATTGTATATTTTCCGGTAAAATATCTCATCAGTTTAATACAAGATATTTTTTACAACTGTTACGGAACATATTAAATACAACCTTTCCTTATACGTAACAAACATTGTACACCTCCTAATCCTTCCAAAATATATGGCAAACATTAGTAAACCATGCAGATTACCAATCCAATTTAAGATTATTTTTATATGAAACTTTGTATGACTAACCGTTGTGAATAGGATTAATTTGCGGCTGGTATAACATTTTAAAAGGCGCTTTCAACAATTAAACTGTTAGTCTTTTGGTTCACCACTCAATCAAAAGTTTAGAGTCAAATTTCATGAATGAACTTGAAAACCGAAACAGCGTAGTACTTTTGAACCATTTACTGTAAGAGCATATTAAATGACCGTAATAAACAAAACTTTAGATACATGTTAACAAACCTATATAAGAATAATATAAGTGTGGTATAATAACGAGTTAAAAGTGTATAAATCGAGCTTTCAGTTAGGTTATCTCAATATGCCAAATTTAACGACAAAATTGCTAAGGTAATCTTCATCACCTCAAAACAAGCTCGTTGTTCCAAATTTAGTGGTTTAAATTTTAATTATTTTCATCGTTATTTCTATTGCCCAGCAAATGTGATACACCTTAAGGGTTGAAGTTCATAAACAATTTAAGGTTATGTTCGGTCAAGATTTTGGGTTAAGTAGTTATGTTATCGTCATTAGATTTCTTACAATTACTCTATAGCAACAAAGCATTGCGCAAAGCCGCCTTCTTTGTCACGGTTAGTTCATATTTTTTTATTTATAAATATTTTGAGTGTGTTTTTTATGACTACAATGTTTTATTATTGCTGATACACCTCGCTAAAGAGACTAAGGTTCGAAACGATAAGTCTTGAGTGTGGTATTCTCTCTTCTATGCCCAGTGAAATATCTGTGATACAATCTTTCAAAACGTATACACACTTTACTACAACAGCTTTAACTTTATAAACTGTGACTTTAGTCTATAATAACACATAAATACTTTATAACTAAATGGTTTTTTGTTAACTAATTTTTCATGCATTGATCTTTTAAAGTTAGTATGATTGAATTAAGTAGTAAAATAAGATTAGGTATGAACAATTTTAGTGTTTTATTACGGTCATACAAAATTCCAATTTTGAGATTTGTAGATAAATATGGTCTTCTATAAAATTGCTCAAAACATTCTGATTTCATGATTTTAGTTTTATTTCTAGTTGTATATTTTTTACTATTGTTAAGTGTAACTGTACAGATTATTTTGTATAGCTTTATTTTATAATAAATAAATATTTTAATAATATATGGTGTTTGCATTGTTTCTTTCCCCAAATGAACAATAATATTATAGTAATGTAATATCCGCTTCTACATAATTATAAAGTCCATCACTATCGTCATAGAGGGTTTTGTCGTAAGTTTTCAAAAATATACTTAAGTAAAGTATTTTGCAATGTCTTTAGGATGCTGCAGTGTATATTTCATATCTAGGACAAAATTGTAACTGAATCACGGACATTTTTCATCGTTATGTATTAGAACGACATATCATATGTTTCGAGAATTTATATATGCTAAACATGGTAAATGTTAAGAATGCACCTAAATAAGTAAGCGATTTAAACGCATGGCGATGTATAAAAACATGTACATACTAAAAGTTGACAGCAAAAGTTTTTACGTCAATATCGTAAACATGTAAGTCAGGATTTGTTTAGTTTTTGTACGTATATGTTGTGTCTTAGGATTTCGGACGTGAAGAATAGAACAGATACTACCAGATCATTCTCATAACGTAATCATCCCTGAAGATAACAATAACGCACATCATAAATGTTTAACTACTGTAGGTTAAGCCAGAGAGCAACTTCTACTTCACCATAGCGCACGAGCCAGGAAAATGCCAAAAGCCACACATCTTTTGGTAGTTGTTATCGCCGAGGTGGAGCACGAACAAAGCAATCCAGGTGTCATAATTTACCTTTCGTTACCTACGATAGTCATTCAATAAGTAATGAGACAAATTAACAAAAACTCAAAAACAATTTATAAACATTTTGTTACTTTTCAACATAGTCCCCAGCAATACTGATACACTTGTCATATTTTCTACTATTTTTTAAATGCCCTTGACATAAAATACTTTAGATTGGTGCATTTTACTACATTTCATAAGTCTCCTCTCAAAGATAATTACCGATAGAATGATTATAATATTTAATATATCAAGCACCCCACGCTTTTTACTCTAAATTAATTTATTCTGTTAATAACTCAAATTTTATTTTGAGGTGATTGACTATGAATGATTGTTTTACCTTCTACTATCATAATATAAACTCTTTGTAATTAAAAATCATTTTCTATTTTTTAGTTTGGTTAGCTATAAAAGCGTGTTTTTTTTAGTTTTTTTAAACTATTATTTTACACTTATCTGTTCAACAGTGATACGCCTATTGTTAGGAGTTAACGCGTCAATCCGAGATTCGAAAGGAAGACCTAACTTCGACTCGTCGTCCACTGTGTTGGTCGTTTAGAAACCAAAATATGTATAGCCACTTTTAAACTGTTCTGCGCAATTTAAACGTTTGATCGATTCAAAATATTGTCTCCAAACACTTTTAACATTCTTTCGTGGATTTACAACCTTTCTCACCTTCCGCGACTAAAAATCTGATCGAGTGGACTCGCCATTTTTTTAAATCTCATTTAAGCCTCAGCGTCAGCTATGCCGGCTTCGAAGTGCACTGGCTTTTAATTAATGTACAAAGTACATGATTGTACCTCCCTGGGATTTGAACCCGTGACCTCTCGGTTAGAGAGCCGAGACTATAACCTACTCGCCATTGCTAACTGAGTAAATTTGAGGCTATGATTATAAAATATGATTGATCAGATGTCATGGCAAGGTTGCCAATTTTATGTTTTGAAAGTGTCGTATTGACTAATTAAGCCGTTTTTGAACAATAGTAATTTGTCTCGTTACTTATTGAATGACCCTCGTAGCACCAAACTGTAATAAAGAAGAGGGATGGGAAAAGGTGCGAAGTATCCAAGCGTAGCTGAGACTGTAGAAGGATCCTCGCTATCAAGTCATGATATAAGTGAATGTATCTTATTTGCTTAGGTCTCGACACCGTCTTGAAATCCTTACAATATGGCACTTCCTGATAAGAATCAGACATCTGGGGAGTAACACGCATTCCTCAAAATAAAATTGCTGTAACTATCTTAATCATCCTTAACTTTGTCGGGCTAGTAGACAAATCACTGTACTTAGTCAGATTAAGTAGCAAGTTCCTGTAACACCACCACTTGATCCAGAGTTGTTTCAAAGCTCTATTTCTATTCTACTAGAAGAAGATTTCCAGAAAAATAAAACAAAGAAGTGACCTACTCCTGCTCGATTTCGAAACCCATATAGCATAGCCATAGGAGCATAGCCATAGGAGCATAGCCCTCTAAACAACTACCACGATAAAGCATTAGAGAATAGATGACAACGCTCTATCCTGTTTTATACTATATATACATGCGACTTCTCTTTAATTCTTAATAATTGCAAATAGTGTGATTTGTACATAGCAACAACACTAATTCATGGTGGCGTCTCAATTGATAACTATATATTGATAATTTACACCTACTCTCATAATCCTAGTCTAATAATACCACCCCTTCGTGCATGTTATTTTGACCACACAGTACTTAAAAGACAGTGAGTCATAGTACAAAAAATCTACAGTGCATTTACGGTACCGAATATCTAAAAACACATTGTTGATTTCAAAACATTAAACAAATATGTAAATATTTATAGTGATGTCTGAAAACGGGTATAAACTTGTTCCTTTGAGTAACCCCATAGAAAGAATCACAACACAGTTAAATCTGGGGATTGGGGGTGGCCAACCTAAAAAATCACTTCCACGACCAATCAAACGGCCATAAAGGTTATTAATTGTGTAGAGTTTGAAAATGTTTGGTGTTAAATGGGGAAGTAATATAAAATCACACGTTTAAACCTCTTCGTGGGACACTATGTACAATTACTGTGTACTGTCTGTATTTTTGTGTAGGATAATGTAGGAGTGTATTCTTGGATATATATGATTGTTTCATATTTTTCAAATATTATAATGTTACTGAAATGTTTTTAACGAATAGTGAATAATATCAAGCTTTCTCTGTTTTGTAACCATATTTGAAATCTTATTATTCAACTATGTACTTATACGTTAGTAGTTTCATTTTCGTAATATTAAGTCATCAAACTACGTACTTATGCAATTATAAGTAAAATAAGAGTTCTAATACATAAAATAAACGGCATAGGTATTTACATCAGCCTATAGAAATGCATATTTTCAGTCCGAAATAGAAAATGTTGGGATTTACTAAATTGGTATAAACAATAACATTAACAATTTTAAATTCCTAACACAATCATAATGTTTAATATTGGAGCAAAATACCAGCACATAAAATTAAATAAAATATTAATTATTGGAAAGAATATCGTATTATAGAAATTAAAAATTGCGCTACAAATAGAAAACCGAAACTACAACATCCAGTTTCCGGTGAGCTAGGGATGGTGCTACAACGCAAGAGTGCACTGATATAAAAATATTGTCATCAACCTTTAGTGTTGACTTTCCACTGTTCAGTTCTTCCTTTATAGCGTAGATTTTTATTCATGTAATAAAAAAGATATAATGGAAAGTTAATGTTAAAAATCATTGACACGATTTGATTTCAGCGCACTCTTACGTTGTAATACATTCATAGCTGGTTGGAACTTTTATTATTTAAATACTCCTATGAATCCTAATTTAATGAACAAAATTGTAAATGTATCATGTGGCAATATATTTCGATAAAGATCTCATTTAATACAATTTCTCTTTAGTCTGCCAGAGGCAGTAAAATTTTGAAGTGAAAACTTCTTTAGGCGCGTTGAGCGTTTTGGTAGAGGGTAAAATCCTCGGTTCGCGTCACCGACATGCTAATGATACTAACCTGCATGAAAAAGTCAGTCTCGCTGTGTTAAAACTGTCCCGGCGGAGTATGAAAACAGACTGCGAAAATCAGTGACCTTTACGGCTTCCTCTCGCGATTTAAAAGTGAAGCCAATGTCGTACAATTCTGTAAGATGCGTCAAATTAAAGCTCTTAATATTGGCAATCTATTGGTTACATTTTTAAATATTAAAAAAATTTCGAAATAATTTTGATTATTGTTTATATTTTACATAGCGTTTACAATGACAAGAAAAAAGTAGTAAGCGAGGATTTTTTTTTATTTTTTGGTCAGACAAAATTTGTCAGCGAGAAAGTTGTGTGAAAATAGATGAATATTTTTTTTTGTAATTTATCATTTTTTTATTGGAAGTTTAGTTTAGCCTGTAGTAGCGTATGAAGTGATGAGTGAACGTTTCTGCCGGAACTGTAGTTGGCGCATTGGCTCACTGATACCGTATTAACTCAATAAATTAGTTTATTGTGCAATAAAAATACCTTTACGAAAGAACCAAGTTAATTTAACTAATTTATTAGTTTTAAAAATATTGTGGGTTTAATTGTTATTGCAATTATATACTTTATCCGTAGCAATAACTGTATTATTTACAACGGTGTTCAACTCACTGTTGTTCACTCGGTGTTTACTCACTTGTATTCTATGTTTAACTAACTATTAATATTTAGCAATTACAACATATTTTTATACAGATAAATGAATAATGAAAACAACGAATATATTTTTAAACATTTTTAATATTTGTACGAATATTTGTATTTAAAATTTAGCATTATTCATTTTAATTATGTTTTTAATATTTAACCTCTTCGTCATGAAATGAGTATTATTACGGTATAAGATTTATCTTACTAGCGTGGTAAAATAGATTTATAGTTATTTGATAATATTTTTTCGTGGATTTTAAAATTGGAAAATTAAAAACGCGTCACATTTACAATTACAGATGTACTGCTACTATAACGTATTGTTAATTACTCTCAACTTAATTAATAGTTCCGTTTTCACTTCTATCGGCAGTCCCACGACTGCTACTGTTTTTTTTTTTTTTTTTTTTTCTGTATAATTGTGAACATGTCTCATGTTCCCAGGACACCTCGAGATTGGCATGAGCTATAGATTTGAAATTTTGCATGAAACCTCAGCTTGTTACGTGATACGTGGTGTGGCGTACTCCTACCTTGTCCTATATACAAATCGCTTAGAACTTTATCGCAAAACATTTCTGTCACATGAACTTCATTTAGATGCAAGGTTTATCTTTTTCAATCTAAACTTACTGTGGTTTTATCTTGTAAGCAAGGCCACCAGGGTGAAATTATTGCTTCTTCAGAACTTGAAAATTTTTATCCTCTTGAAAATAATTTACTAAAACGAGTCCACCTGAAAGCAAATCTCTTATTTTGTCTTATTTATGTGTGCTAATAAGTGATCATATAAGTAATAAGTACAATAGATAATTAAACCATTTCATTGTGTCTTGATATAAAGATTTGCTTTTATTTTAAATAACTTTATTCTTATTTTTATTATATTCTGTCACCAGCCTCACGTGGTCCTCACCGAATACACCGGTATAGCCTGGCATATATAATCTATTCTGTTCAGCTGTGCAAAGTATAGAAATCAGCTGTATTGAACTTTATTTGACTTTGTCATATTGTAATTTATAGATTTCTAAGTTTTTAAGGTTAAAGTGTTCAGATTTTTGGGACATTTAAATAACTGTTGCATACAAAAATAATTAGTAAGTACTTTAAATGAGTTAAAGAATTTATTTAAGTTTTGTAACATTCTAACATATGTTTGTTTTAGCCCTAGGCTATTTTGATTTTACTCAGGATGGTATATTGCAATAGAATACTGTTTAATCTAACTTATGAAAGGCCTATCTTATATTAGAACTGAAACAGCCTAATTGTAAGATCATAATGATCATGTGCATTTGGGGTAGAGTACAGTAAGTGGACACGGTTTATATATCTATTACTATAATCATCAATACTTTGTGTTCTTATACTGTATCACATAGGAGTCTATTAATCATGTGAACATATCTATATTTATAATAACAATCATGTTTGGAATTAAAATAATGCATATAATACACATAATGAATATCTCATAAATAATAAAGAAACTATAACGATCAAACAAACAGTTAGAACTGGAAATAGGAAAAACTCATAAATAATAAAGAAATTATAAAAACATAACGAATATTTAACCCTTTCCATCCCAGCGTCCGGTTTTCCGGACGATCGAAAAACATCGCAAAAATCCCCGCGTCCGGTTTTCCGGACGTTCGAAAAACATCGCAAAAATCCCGGCGTCCGGTTTTCCGGACGTTAAGAAAAAAAAAATTTTTTTAATGTTTATTAACTCGGAATATTTATATAAATTATATATAAATGTTCGCAATAACATATACCGTTATAAAAACATCGATTTATTACGCTATAATGTTTTATTATTGACAACTTATTTACTTCTTTCTCTTAGTGTTGTGTCATCAACTGTGTTGAATTTTATCAGCTGTATTTGTTGGGTTTCATTCCAGCTTGTTGTTGAGAGGGGTAATAACATAAGTATTACAAGTAAACCAAAAAATGATAAGGGAGTACAATGACTTTATGGGAGGGATTGATGGAAATGATCAGATGCTATATCATTATTTCAATGAAAGAAAAAAACCATCAAATTTTGGAAGAAACTTACATTTAATAATTTCTAGAATGCTCTTAAATTTATATACATTGTACAAAAACAACACAGATAATCCTGTAAGTAGGCTTCAATACATATCAAACTTGGTTGGTGAATTGACAGTTAAATAGGCACATGGGAGAGGAGTAGGCCTAGGTACTCATCAAAATGAAGCCAGTAATGCAAACAACGGTGGTACAAAATCATTTTTTGAAAAAATACCAGAAAATAAAGAAAAAAACTGCTGTGTGTGCAGTGCAAAAAGTACAAGAACTGGAAGGAAAAGAAACAAGTTTACTTTTATTTGTGTTAACTGCAAAAAGGGCCTGCACACTAAATGTTATCCTTTCCATAGATGTTTGTAAACAAAAACAAAATTTTATTGACTCGGATGGTAATTTTTAGTTTTTATTTTGTTAGGATTAGGAGTTTTTTTTTAGTTAAAAATATGAAACAATTCATTGTTTGCCTATTGACATTCAATATATTTGGTTAGAACTATATGTTATGTAGAAGTGGAACATGATATGCCATATTGTTGTTATAACTGGGGAAAACTCCGAACTACAGTGATTAAAAAAAAATCCAGAACTTTTTTATTTCTCAACATATCAGTGTGAAGTATGGATTTTTTTGAAGACTGTTAAATGTGGTTTTGTAAAGTGTTATCAATCTTGGTTAAATAATTTTTTTATGCCCATCCACAACGCAACAAAGTAAAAAAAATCCTCAAAATATTTTTTAGTAAGTACATATTATTAAAAAAAAGTTATTGTAAATATTTGCATGTCGTTTTATATTTTATTTTATAGTATATATAACATATTTAGGAAGCTAATAACACTTAAACTACTAAAATTGCTTCATAAATAAATTTTTTATGGGTTTTCTAGTAAAATACGACACAATGAACTAAAAGAGCCTGGGATTTTTGGGTATGTCATTAGTAAAAATACTTAGGATTTTTGGAACAAATTAAAAAAAAGTGTCTGGGATGGAAAGGGTTAAAACAGAAAACGGGTAGGGTACGATAAGCGGACCCAGTTTTTTTGTATCGAAATTTGCAAACGATATTACATAATCATAACCATCAATATAATCAATCGATACTGATTAATTATTTTGAACTAGGCTATTAACGTATACTAATAACTATATCAACAGCTGTAAACACTCTAAAATAATACATGTAGGATAATATTTCAATTTTACATAAGTAATTCTGATTATTAAAAATGACAGTCAATTTTAGAAAACTACACAACGTTGCTTTTTTGTGGCTTCAAAATGTTGGACTCTTACCAAAAACCCATTATGTGAAATTTATGGGAGAGAAACTACTGTAACTGTGAGAGAAGTAAATATGGTCGTCTTCAGTTTTCCTAATTTTGGTTATAATAATTTGTTTGATCACTGTAAATATTAAATTCGTATTTTAATTTAAAACATATGATTGTTATTGAGGACTATAGATACTTTTATATCGATTGATAGTCTAATAGGATTTGAGATGCGAATATTAGGTATCGATGATTATATTCTTCGATATAAAAAAACCGGGTCCGCTTATCGTACCCTACCCCAGAAAACACGAAGTATGCTTAATTATTTATGTTTTCTCTTGGGTAGCAATGTCGCTTTAAAGAAGTTGTTGAAAGCATTCTCTCCAGAAAACCGTACTTCTCTTCTGTACAAACACTCACATAGAATATCTGCAAACAGGTCGGCTGATATCCCACTTTTTAAACTTCGTTTCACGGTCCTCCACAAACTTTCGACTGTCTATTATTGTGTATAAAAGACAATATGTTTATTATATGGACATTTTTTTAAAGTTTATACAAGTTATTGTTCGAAAATCGTTAACGGTTGGTTAGCCTATATTGATAGTTATAATTAAGTAGGCCTAGTATCGTTTGTCAATATCGATATATAAAAACCGGGTCCGCTTATCGTACTCTATAATAAGCGGCCACCACCACAATCAAATCATCGATACTTAGATTATCTAAACTACGAAACAAGAATGTCTAACCGAATTACATTATAGGTATTTCCGTACTTTGGTATTATCCAAAGGCCACTATTTTTGGAATAGATTTCCAAGTGCAGTATAATAAGCATTAAACACTCGAATGATCGATCATTTATATTTAACTACTTAACTCTAGAAGTGGCAGGCGGTCAGCCGTTGTCTAAGTCGGCCCGATAACATTGCGTCGCATTACGTTATTTTTGAAGGAGTAAATATAATCGGCTTGTGATAAACATCATATATTTGGAAAGATGAAGAATCATACTTTACAATAATAACATATTTTATTAGGTTTTATACTATTTATAGATATCCTCTATGGATATATATATAAACAGTTGTGCAGCAGACATCTGGTCCCCCCGCACAACATTTGTTTACTTTCTTGTGTTGTTCCAAGTCCATAGTTTGGAGTTTATTTCAGCTAGTTATTACTTATTCGAGCTAAATAATAGTATATTACACATATTTTTGTAAATAATTTGGGATAAAATGAGTGAAATCTTTAGAGATAGATCAAGTGACTTGAGAGAACTGCTATTCTGAACTGCTTTAGGAGCTAAATTCTACACTTAGCTCCTACACCTATATTGTAAATATAGGTATGTAACATCAATGCGTTTTATATTCATTTTTTAGTTGATTTACAACCAAAATGATTCATAAAAATAGTTTTAGGGTATTGAATACACTATATGTCAACATGTATATATCGGCTTTATGTCTTACCCCTGTGCATAAAAAATAAGTGTGTTGGTAAATTTCCGTAAAAAAAACATAAAAAGTGTTAATATGGATTTTAAAAGTCATATAAACTATATATTTCTTATATCACCAATAAATTCTAGATAAAATGTATATATCAGAATTGTTTTTTTATATGCTTGAAGTCAAGTACAAAACGGAATCCAAAGATAAAATTTAATTTTTTTACTTTTTTAAATCTTTTTGCCGCATCAAAAATTTATGACAAGAAAAAAAAATTGTTTTTCTGTGTTCTTTTATAAAAAAAATTATGTATAATATGTTAAGTTTGAAGCATTAGTTGAGGTAGTAATATATATTAGAAAAATACACGAACCGTTGGCCTAAAACACCGTTCCACTACAGAGAATTTACAATGCCACCTCTAGGGTTAAACCAAATTATGTTGTAGGTATGTTAAATTACAGTATGAAAATTTGGCATAATAATGTTGTGGTGAATAAACAACAATCTATTTTATGTGTATTTATCAAATACAACAAATATATGAAACAGTATTAATTTTTACTATTTTGAACGATAAACGTGTGTGACATCTTGTGACACAAATAAAACATGTCCATAACTATTGTACTTGCTGCAGATGGGCAGTATTAGTGTTAGTAACATAGTGGTGACCTATCACCGAGATTGTTATTTCACTAACAACTGGGCTGAATGATTTGGTGTTCTCATAACGATTTTCTGGTTTTAGTTTACTCGGTAACCAGTTACAGCCGAGGCCATTTTGTGCGAGCAATGAGGCTAGGATTGGAAATATTACACTACAGAATGTTATTATGAGATATAAGTAGGTTTAGATTAGGTTATGATAGATATGTTACTAGTAGTACAGAAGTTAAACATTACCTTTACAAGTGATCTGACCTTGAATTTTGATTTTGAGGGATGTTTTCCTTTTTTGATAGCAAGAGTGAGGTGGAAGGCGCCACTGAAGCCCACACTGATGGCCAGGAGCATTTCCATAATTTAATATATCATTCTGTTCAGAAACGAATTAAATAATATATTATCAATAACTTTATATAACCAACATGTATGTAAAGCATGGTAAATACAGCAACCTGCTGTCCCCCTACAGACTTGATGGGAAGTAAATTTTAACCAACATAAATGAGGTGAATTTAAATAAAAGCAATCAATATTGAAGTGTAAATTAATTCTTCTTCTCACCAGCCATGTGATTAAAAGTGATCAGAAAAAATTTACTATATTTTACAAATTGTTTAAACAAGCATGCATCAGGCATCCCCACTTACATGATTAATACTTAGGAGTCCGTTTATTAAAACGGAACATAACTTATTAAAGTTATGTTCAATTTTATAACCTTTTAATATTAAAAAAGTATGGTCTGTAAATAGTACAGTAAAATTAATTCTAATTATTTTTTTGTTTTTATTTAAAATAACTTATGCTGTAGTATTAGTGGTAATTTAACTATAGTTCCAACACCTTTGATAGATTGAACCGAAATGTTGTAACTTTTAATTTAATTAATTAATTTCTTGTTTTCCAGAAAATGGCGATGAATTTAACCCCAATACTTAGGACACCTTTCACAGACGCTTTCGGTTTGCTTGGTCACCACCAGCACTTTGGCCGTTGTGCGGAGTTCGAATTGGCCATGATGGAGTGCATGGAAGCTTACGGTGTTGACCGAAGTAAAATAAAATGCCAGGACCTAATCGATGACTTCAAAGAATGCCATACACAGATGAAACAGGTAAATCAGTTTTTGTTTGTTAAACAATTATTATCATTGACCCACCTTAGACTTGGAAATGTTATATTTAAGTACATAATATACATGGTTAGATAAAACCGCACTGTTATTCTAATAGCAGACTAACAAACACAGTCAGACTAAGATTTGGTTCTCATAGTTGCTATTAGAGCTATTAGAATGAACATGTCAATATGAAATTTGTTAGAAAATTATATAACATAAAAAGATAATGTTTTATTGAATCCATCATTTTTTGAGTGTTGTAGTTAGTGTTCAAGAGCGCTATGCAAACACTGTTGATGACCAAAACTCTAGCACACTTAACTTCAGTAAACACTAACATTTCAAACTTCAGAAAATTGCTCACCAAAATCGTACTTAAGAAAAGTCACTACATTATCATTTTATCAACTCTATATGACCGGGTATGGAGAAAACAGCCCAATTTATAGTAAAAGTAAAGTAAAGATGTCTTATTTTACCAGGCAAAGGTAGGGCTAAGAAGCCCTCTCTAACACTTAACCCGGGGACCAACGGCTTAAAGGTAATCCCGAATCACCACCAATGGCCGAGCAGGCGGGCTACTTGTGAGGACAGGATCGCTTAGCGGTCACCCATCCAAGCAGCAGCCACGATTGATGTTAAAATGCAACAAGAGATTATGATAATGTTTACAAAAATTACCTCCAGCACTGCATTGTACAGTTAAACATTTTCAAATGTAGGTGTCAAGAGTGATGTTGATAGTGTTGTAATTATAAATAATAATATGCGGAGTCAACTCGGTCTCGGTTTGGCTTTTTTTAGTCAAACCTCATATTTAATAGCACTTAATTGTACATGAATGGTGATTTTGGTTAATGTAAAATGTCATTGAATTATAGCCAACTTGTTACTATGTAATATCAGTCAACGTGGTAAGAAACCCTTTCATATCACTAACAAATTAAACTTGCTAAGGCACGAATTTTAATTAATCCTTTGATTGCTGCTGTATCCTTAATTTTGTCATTTTGGATTTTAATATTTTACACAGTACAACGTTATTTGAGGCATCCAACTGAATAGTGGTATTCGATTGGTTCAATACTGTCGATAAATACTTGGTCTGAAAACAGCTTTATAATTACAATGATCAGTAGTTTGAAATGTAGTCCATGCTGTGTGTTTTTTTTTCTTTTTTACGTGCTGTTAATTGTGTATTTTGATAAAATACAGCACTACCAATAGTTCATTCTTATTGACGAAATAGTGTTGCTAATTATTCTTATTATTATTATTTCTCAGTAATCAAGCATCAAAAAGTTTGGTAGTACATTATTTTTTAGCAATGTGCTACCCGTTTTAGTAAACTGTTTCTTTAAAATAGCTGTTTCTGCTAAAATAAAACAATAAATATGAAAATTATTTTTAAAAACAGTTATTTTACAATGACTTTTTCCCACTTCTTTTTTGGCGAGTTCAGATAATAGTAATTAATTATTTGTATTTGTCCTACCTAGTTGTTACTATCTATGTTGGAGTCGCACATGTTTTTGTTGATTTTAGTTCAAGACAATAAGATGGAATGAAGAACAACTTATGAAATTCTTGGAATTGATCAACTATTTGCATGGTCATTTTATGTCGAAACAGAAGCAGAAAAAGTCATGTTTATTTTTGGTTAAGTAACTATTTGATTACTAGATCAGGATTACTAGATGTTGAAATGTTAAGTGAAGTTCGTGATGTTGTTTCATTTGTTCCCCACCAGGTCCAATTCACTTCAAGTGAACATGCCTATAATTCAATATTTCTTATGTACATGTCACTATAAACCAGTGAATTGTAATAAACTCTTGGTTTTTGTTTGTTTTTTTTTCAAGAAAGAACTTTGGTATCATTGTTGTAAAAAGTTAAGGAATGCAAAATAAAATTTGTATTCATAATTTTTTTTTATTTTAAAATTAAAATACAAATACATTTTTGTTTAAGTTTATTCCCTATTTCATATCTTTCTGGGTCAAAACTGTGAGGAAGTAACCATCATAAGTATTAGTCATGTTCTAAATACCTACATAAAAAAGTTCATGGCTTAGGAAATATAACATTTGAAAATAAAAACATATATTGTACTATATAATATATTGAACGTATTTAATTCAGTAAAATACCCACATTTTAGCTTATGAAAGAATGTAGTACTACTTACATCGGTAAAGTGTAGAAGTGGATTAGTTGGTGTGCTCTTTTGAACAAATTCGGATACTTGGAATGTAATTAGGTCTACATAAATTACTTGGATTCTTTATCACTTCAAAACTGAATATTATAACAACTATGTATACAGGGTGATTCAAAACTAAACTGCAATCTTTCGAGAGCTTATTCTATAGCTAAAAACAAGTAAAAAAAAGTTCATATAACCATATGCCCGGAAACGCTTCGTTAGCGAGTTACGCCTAGCGAAAGATTTCGCTCGGATTTCAGAACCCTTGGTGAAGTCAGGCCGTATAAAAATGGTAAAGGACAAAGATAACAAATACGATTGTTTTTTTATGTTTTTATATCTGACAAATTTATTAAAATTCGTCCCAGAGCTGTAAATGCAATACTTTCAGAGATATCTTACGTAAAACACAAGAATTGGTGCAAAGAAATAACACATTTTTGTGTTTAACGTAAGATTACTTCCATAAATGTTAAATAAAGGTCATTTTTTTTCTTAAACAGATTTGTAGAAACATTTAATTCTGAAAAGATTCATGTGAATTACTTAGGAAAAAAATTAATAATAGGTATTGAAATTTAGCTTCATTTAAAAATAAAACAGACGCACAAAAATGCATATTCTTATCTGCATAAAATATTAACTAATGTTTAGGTTGTGAGTAACAGCTGATCATTTATTCAACACTTTTTATCGTCATATTTTTCTTTGCAAAGGTTGGCAATATCAGCTGATCAACAATTAAGTTCATGAAGTAATATTTGAATAACCTTTATGGAGGTTTTTGTATTGTGGCGTGTGAAGATTGTATTTTGTGAGATCCTGTGATTATTTGGATAATATTTTTATACAAGTGTATAAAATATTTTATTAAATATTTATTTTTAAAAATATTTTATTAAATATTTTTATAAAAGTGTATGTAATTATCTTAGTAAATAATGGCAGATAATGTAAATGGTTATGTAATTCGTTTGAAGAGTATACGGACATGATACTGATTTAACGGCAAAGTTAACAAGAATGGATTAGCTGCAGTTCAGGAATATTGTGATACTTTTCCACATCGAAGAACACCTGATCGCAAAACATTTGAAGCTGTGGAGAGACGACTTAGAGAAACTGGTAGCTTTAAACCGAAGCGAATAGATACTGGTCGTCAACGTAGCGCAAGGAACTATAATAATGAACAAGCAATAATAAATGCTGTAGAATTATCACCAACCACAAGCACCAGACGATTATCACGTCAGTTAAATATTTGCCAGTCAAGCGTATGGCGGACACTTCATGAAGCACAGTTGTACCCATTCCATATAACATGTGTTCAAGACTTATTACCGCAAGATCTTAATAAACGGAAGATGTTCTGCCGCTGGTTAAGAAGAAAATTGTTTACGACATCAGTATTTTCTTCGCATATTCTCGTTACTGATGAATCCTGTTTTACTAGAAATGGAATTGTAAATTTTCGTAATACCCATACTTGGGCGTACGACAACCCACATGAAACTGCGACGAGGCATTTTCAACATACATTTTCAGTCAATGTATGGCTTGGGTGTTCTGGGTGAAAATTTGATTGGTCCATTTTTCCTCCCTAATCGACTTAATGGAGTAGCGTACTTAAATTTTTTTAAGAACAAACCTGCCTACCCTCTTGGAAGATATTCCTGTTCAAAACAGAATAAATGCATGGTTTATGCACGACGGAGCACCTCCACATTTTTCTAATGATGTGAAAAACTATTTAAATGATACATATGGTAGACAATGGATTGGTCGAAATGGACCAGTAAAATGGCCACCCACGTTCTCCTGACCTCACGCCAGCAGACTTTTTCTTATGGGGTTGGATGAAGTCAATTGTTTATTCAAAACGGATTAACACCATAGAGGAGTTACGTAATCGCATTACAGAGGCGGCAGAAACTATCAAGAATGCTCCAAACGTTATGAAACGCGCTAGAAAAGAGTGGATTCGTCATGCGGAAAACGTGCATTGTTAACAACGGAGGACACTTTGAGCAACTATTATAGGTGGATTATTACAGTTTTATAAAGGTAAATACATTTTATGTTAATGTTCAGTCTAGAATAAAATGATCAGCTGTTACTCACAACCTAAACATTAGTTAATATTTTATGCAGATAAGAATATGCATTTTTGTGCGTCTGTTTTATTTTTAAATAAAGCTAAATTTCAATACCTATTATTAATTTTTTTTCCTAAGTAATTCACATGAATCTTTTCAGAATTAAATGTTCTACAAATCTGTTTAAGAAAAAAAAATTACCTTTATTTAACATTTATGGAAGTAATCTTACGTTAAACACAAAAAATGTGTTATTTCTTTGCACCAATTCTTGTGTTTTACGTAAGATATCTCTGAAAGTATTGCATTACAGCTCTGGGACGAATTTTTAATAAATTTGTCAGATATAAAAACATAAAAAACAATCGTATTTGTATCTTTGTAACTACCTTTACCATTTTTATACGGCCTGACTTCACCAAGGGTTCTGAAATCCGGGCGAAAATCTTTCGCTAGGTGTAAACTCGCTAACGAAGCGTTTCCGGGGCATATGGTTATATGAACTTTTTTACTTGTTTTTTAGCTATAGAATAAGCTCCCGAGAGATTGCCGTTTAGTTTTGAATCACCCTGTATATAATTTACTATCATAACGATAGTAAAAAAAAAACTAAAAATAAATAACCGTTACTATAACAATGGCTTATTGAACTGTACATAAAATTGAACAAAAAGAACATTTACAGTCGAGACCTATTTACAAAATATACACATCACTCTAGGCTTATATTCTTAGGCTTAGGTCTACTCTTTGTAGTTTTTTGTAGTATTGTCAAAACACGAGTTAGGATGGAGTCCAGGTTTGCATGGGCCTAGGCCTAACCCTACCTGATGGTGAAGGTTGTTCAGCCTCGTTATCTAAATCACAATTACTCACTACACTTTTGTCCTTAGAAATAGCAAAATCAGGATCAATATCATCATTGTCACTATCAAAATCAAACAGTGTATCCCTAATGTCTTCATCGTGCAAAAAAATTGCATGACTGCACCGCCTCGGCTCGTTGGTGCCATTTCAATTCAATATGAAAACTCACTTTACATGTTTCTTGTTGTCAGTCTCGATGTACCTACTTGGTTGGACGAGCTGTGCAACTGATTTTGAGGCATACAACATTCCATTCAAAATCATTTGCCTCTTGTCCACCTAAGTGCATGAAGCAGCATAAAAGGAGCCAAAGTGAAAATCAACATTAATGTCACTACAAAAAAATTATCTTTTAAATGTAATGCATGGGTATGTGCAAAACTCTCAATTTTGCTAGTACACCACTACCTATTTTTTCCTGGTATTTCAGATAATGACTGCACCATTATTATTTGTATATGTAGATCCTTTTTCATACAGTTGTAGAGTTAATGTAATAATTCAAGTAAAACAGAAAGTCTGACTCGTTCAACTATGTTTCAGATTACTCGGGAAAACAAGATGAGGATGGAACGTCATAAGCAGCTGTTCCGAGGGGAACGCTCCTGGAAGGAACATTATGCTCCCCCTCCTAAACATGACAGCTATTAAACTTTATATAAGCTCATTTAGTGAGCTCCTTATAGCACTACATTCGAGTTCTGTGTATCTGTTAATGGATTTGTGTACTACTAAATAAAGTTAATTCAGTTGATTATCTAACCCTTTTTGAAAGTATTACCGCTCATCGCTCCATCCAACTGCTCTTATTAGTCAAGCATGCAGAACATTACGAAAACAAAATAAAAATATTCTAAAAGGTAATTATTTTACAGTTAAACAACGAATATAGTTAGTGAAGATTTATACAGTGTCATCGAAAAATAATGCCTAGATTTAATAAAATTATAACATCAAAACCTTTCATGTTAAATGAGTAATTCTTTCACTGGACGATAACTGGTGAACGCAAGTTTTGTTTTTAGTTCGTCTGATTGTGTTTCCCTGTCTTTGTGATGTGCAGACAAGCTGCACAATCGTCAAGGTCAGCCAGCCACAGACGCGCCGCCGCTCAGTACGATGTTGACCGTGCAACAAAAAGCACAGTGCGTGATTTGGTACGCGGAGTCAAAGTCAATTGTCAGTGTACAGCGGCTCTTTCGGAGAACATATCCGGGTCAAACAGCACCTGATAACAAAGCTATCGTTCGATGGTTTAACCAGTTTAGGGAAACAGGGACCGTCAGCAAAAAATCTAGACCAGGCCGACCAAGAACATCAGAAGAGAATGTTGAGCGTATCCGGCAATCTTGTGTTAGGAGCCCAAAAACAATCCATTGCTTGACGAAGTCTTCAACTAAACATTCCAAAAACAACAATACAAAATGTACTGCACAAACGGCTAAGACTTCATGCGTATAAAATTCAGATAAAACAGCAAATAAAACCTACCAACCGCCCTAAACGAACTGAATTTGCAAGTTTTATGTTAAATGAAATTGATGATAATCCAAATTTTCTACAGAGAGTGTTGTTTAGTGATGAAGCTACGTTTCACATAAATGGATGTGTAAATCGTCACAATTGCCGTGTATAGGGATCGCAACAGCCAAACGAAATCCACGAGTATGTGCGTGATTCTCCCAAACTCAATGTGTGGTGCGCGTTATTTCATGACAAAGTTATTGGACCTTTCTTTTTTGTAGAAAAAACCATTACAGGCCTAGTTTACCTGGACGTGCTTGAACTGTTTGTGTTCCCCCAATTAGACGATATCGAACAACAGACTGGACAGCGAATCATTTTTATGCAAGATGGGGCTCCACCTCACTTCCATCGCGAGGTACGCGCTGCACTAAACGCACGCTTCCCAAATGGTTGGATTGGTAGAGCAGCCCCCATTTCATGGCCTCCTAGAAGTCCTGATCTTGCCCCTTTGGATTTCTTTTTCTGGGGGTACATAAAAAATATAGTTTACGCAGAAAAGATTCGGGATTTGGACCATCTTCGGGAGCGAATTTCTTCCGCAATCTTAACTGTTACGCCAGATATGATTGGACGCACGTGGCAGGAAGTTGACTACAGACTTGATATCTGCAGGGCAACGAACGGTGCTCACATTGAAACATACTAAGGTATGAAAAAAAATTTTTATTTCTTTCCACACATTTTAAGACTACAACCTTTAAATTACCTTTAATAGTTTTTTTATGACAGTTATTTAAAATCTAGGCATTATTTTTCGATGACCCTGTATTTGCAGGAGTTTGACTCACTGAAGCATCAGCAGAATTGTTCAAGATGTAGACATTATGCTAATCGGACAAAGACACAACTAATTGTTTGAACTTGAATCTGACACAAAAGTTTTAAAATATTTTGATAGCATTTGGAGCCATGCAAAAATAACATATGCTGGAGCAATTTCCCGAGGAAGGTGAACTGTGTTATAAATACACAAAAAACAAAGCAACTCATGTTTGGCTGAAGAGGAAGGGAGGAAACAGCTTTGCCTGAGATAGAAGTGGAGGACAGTGTACATTTCCTGGGAGTTACTATTGACAGCTGCTTTACTTGAACAGCCCACATTGACTGCATATGCAAGAAATTAAACACTGGCATATATTTAATATGGCAAATTGGCACACCTGAAATGGCAAAAATAATTGATTTCTTTTTGTGAAACTCACATAATGTATGGTATTGCAGAATGGGGTGGTACTTCTAAGAAAAACATGGACAGAATTCTAATACTACAAAAGAGAGCAATAAGAACTATAACAGGTATAAATCATTTGGAGAGCTGCCGTGAGCCCTTTAAAAACCTTCACATATTGACTGTTAATGCATTATACATCTGTGAGGTGGGACACTACGCATCTCTGAAACAACCTGCTTGAGGAACTACCCTGCACAACTATAATATGAGACATGCCAAGCTTTCCAACCTACCAGCTCACCGAAATTCTCTATTTGCAAGAAAACCAATATAATATGCCGTTATTAAAATTCTCAACCACCTCTCAAGATCTCAGGGGAGAAACTGAAGAATCTCCTAATGGACAATCCAATTTACTCTATGGATGAATTTTTTCAATTGACCTGGACTTTAATGTTATACATTTTATTGTGTATTTTATAAAACATAATTTTGTACATATGACACTATTACATTTCTGGAAGAAATTGTTAATAAAGAATATTCTGTTTTTGATTCTGATTGAAGATTTGTGAGAGATATTTTGTTGGTTCAAAAGGAAAGTCAGAAGAACTATTTGTAAAGCAGGTCCCAACTGATCATTGTCAACCGCTATTTGTTCGTTTAAAGATGACCATTTTCAATCTTGATATATTTTATGTGTTAGGATACACTTATTCATCACCAGACAAGAAATATTATATATAAATAATACAAGTTTAAGCTTAATATTCCTCAGCATAGATTAACTAAAGTTGGTTCATCCATAAGGTAAACTTTTTTAAGATAAGTCTGCTCAAACATCATCTCTTGCTGTGTTTAACCTCGAAGTACTGGTGCAGGGTATTTTCAGACCCCACCTTGGTTAATCTAGAGATAACCACTAGAAGGGGTTAGCTACAATGCTGTGCTTCTCAGTAGTTCCAAGTTAACCGGGAGTGCCGATGGCCGAGTGGTCTAAGTCGTTGGACTTTGGGTCTGAATTAGAGTTAGTGTGGGTTCAAATCCTGTCTGTAACCGTAGCACTTTTAATCACTACAATCAACCTCACTTTTGTTGCAGTGGAACTTTTCCTTGTAATTATCATTGTTTTTCGTGTTTTATTTGCTATTATCTTTAGAGTTTACAATTTTTATAATGGATTCAGAAAAGAAATTAAGCCAAAATTGAGCAATATCTCTAAAGCTATGTAATGAAATTAACTGTTATTGAGACGGAATCGATCATGATTAAGAGGACCATATCAGTGCTATTGTCCATGACACTAAATCTATTACAGATGACAATTAGGAAAGAAATTGGGTTTGCAATTGTAAAATGTAAAAGTATAAGCCGTGAGGCAATATTCCATTCCTAATATCCTAAATATATCTGGTAGTCTGCACAAGTTCCATTGGAGGAAGGGGACACCAACAGAGCAAATGTGAAAAGATGGAAGGTTCAATGCGTAGTGTGCCCAAGGAACAGGGGCATAAAAACAAGTGCTTCCTGTGCAAAATATTGTAAACCAATGAGGATAAACCACATTAAAACTGTTTTTGAAGAGTTGTGAAGCCTGAAGCTGAAGGACTAAATGTATACATTTTCTGCAAATTAATTCATTAATTTTATATTTTGCTCTTAATTATAAGCAGTGAATTTGGTAAATTAAATTAAATGTATAAAAAAGTGTGTTGTTTTGTAAAACAAACTAGCAAATTTTAAGTTTCCGAAAGTTAGGTAATTTTTAAGTACGCAAAATAAGAAATCTTCCATTATAAACCAAAAGAAAGATATATTTAAAATACATTTTAAATGTTACTTTACATTTTTTTAATGTTAAAAAAAACTTGTATAGTATTATCTTCATTTGCTAAACCAATTTATTAAAAAAAATTTACTTTTTCATACAAACTTTTAAGGATTGAAAAGAATTAAGGTAAAATATATAAAAAATATGGTAAAAATACTTCAAACTGTAATACAATAATTAAATACAACCCAGACTATGATAAAATCATATTAATATTGAAGGATAATCACATTAAAGTATTTAGGTAGAGTTATTAAAAATTAACAAATGGGGGTCTGGCAGTCACAGTAGCTGAATTTGTCACATATGAAGTAGATTTACTGTTCTGAGCTGATTCCACATTGACTTGTCTTACAGAGCTCTTGCATAGTTATTGTATATTATTTTATCATTTTCATTTATGACAATGCCTATTTCATATACGTAAATGTGATAAATGGCAATAAATTATTTGATTTTAAATAGTTTATTTGTAAGTGATGAACATGTCAGAATCATTCACCAATCGCTAATGTACGATTAAACTAATTACGACTTGGAAGCTGTGGTGCTCAATTATATCTGCGGCTGCTTTTTGGCGATATTGTTAGTGCGTATTAGTTATTAGGCCTGGTAACTTCGCCCATTCGGTAGTAACCATATATTAGGGCAACTGATGAGGTGTTAACTAAATATAACGATCTTTTACCTGGAATTTTTTTGTGTAGGTAGTAGAAAGTTAATCGAAAACCATTGCATTGTATTGTTGCCATATATTCTTCATGAAATTTAACTGAACAAAATTTGTTCTTCTAGTCCGTCATTTACATGTAGCTGTGTCTTAATAAAAATTATAGTCTATTGTGACAATTTGAAACCTCAAAATCAAAAGTTTTCTGTTAAAAAATTAAATTTTGTTATTTTCTAGCAATATACATACATTCTTTCAAACCCAATCACTGACTTCAGATCCAGCACTAGCATAGTATCCCAGCGGCTCGTCATGAATTCATCAACAGAGTATAACTCATTAGACAACAAAAGAACAGGTCTCTAATTTTGTATTATTTATTGAATAACTAATTGTTATTCAATAATAACAACATGGCTTACCTTATGCACAGCAGTAAAACACAAAGTAGGGCTCATAATAAAGCTTGTCAAGAATAATCTAGTCTTAGCAATAAAAAATTAAATATGATAATAACAAAAATTATATTTTATTTAACACTGGGTAGTAACAATGGTTTCACTAGTGGGTACCATCCATCTAAGGCATTAGTAAGTTGCGAATGTGTTATCAAGCATGTTTTGTTAAAAGGTGTGTCTTAGCATTGTGATGGGTGTGAATTACTCCTATAACTATCAGAGGTAGTTACTGTATAGGAGTAATTCGCACCCATCACAATAATTTAAATCAACTTCCAAATGATCAGGCCCCAATTGATATGGTTGGGATATTTTAAATTAATATCTATCAACATAGCGAAATAGTTACCTACTTATTACCATGACTAAAGTTACTTTGTTGGTGGAGCATAGACATTGAATAATCTGGATTTGAGAGGACCAGGAGACCCACAAGTTTATAACATATGAATTAACAGTAACTTGACAGAAGCCTGAATAACGAAAACAGTTGTTCAATACTTTTACAAAGTTACAATATTGTCAGTCTGATACAACTATCAGGTAACTTACATTTGATAATTCTGTGTGAATCGGACTGAAAGTGTGTGAAGCTAAAAGGGAATGACTTGTGAAAAATATACCATGTAATGTTCTCTGTGCAAAGCTCTTCATAGAGAATAACACACGATGCTGCTCTCGAGAGGGATACAAATGTCACCATGCAAATTCTAACAGCTTTTTTTTATAAACAATTATTTATTGTTCACATTTATTTAATAATACAGTAATGACCCTAAAAACTAAGAATTCTTTTAGAACCAAACTAATAAAAAGGAGATATTGATCAAAACAATTTACTGACAAAAATAACCAGACTGGTAACAAAGGTTTCACAAAAACTAACACATTATACTAGTGATTTTTTTTATTTCAACAATATCTTCTAAACGGTAAAAATACCAACGGTGACCGACTAGGCCAACAGTCAACAACTAGAGTGAGGAATCCGCTCGCGCTCGCAGTATGGCAAGTGACAGGTACTAGAGCCCAGGCCAGGCTGAGGCAGTGGCGGTGCTATACTCGCAAGGCAGTGGCTGACTCGTGTTCCCGCTGAGACACCGCCACCGCCGCTTCCACGAGAAGGCGCAGGCACTTGAATTGGTCCTCCTCCTCTGGTGGCGGGTCGTTTTCACACCTGATAGCTACCTCACTGCCGATGTGGGCACTCCAGAACTCTTCAGGGTTCCTGGGGAACAATCTAAATGTTATTGAACAGTCATCACTATAGTTATGTCATGAAATAAGCATTGACTTCACATCTCATCTTACTTTAGTACATCACTTGCTGAAAGTAGAAAAACTGCTTGTTTTGGGTTTGAAACTGTAATATATGGTGTTCAAAAATATTTCTGGAAACTTACACATTTTTTATTGCATTACACAGTGCCTATAAATCTGATCCTGTTTTTCTTACAGGGATTAAGCAAAACTGCACTATTGAATCAAGATCGTCTCAAGACCTTCAATGCACAATATTTAAAAATTATAAAATATCACTGAGGCAACAACAGTTATAACTGTCAGCAAGTGGTGTTTAAATACATGCTCTAACATCATGCTAGCATGATAGTGTTTGAATTCTTAACATAGTTTACCACCCCCTGAAATGTCAAATCACCTCAAAGAGCAAACTAATAAATCCCTGGACATTATAATTTTTTTTTAACAAACCATAGTCATAATTTCTTTTACCAAATAACAATTCATATTGTCCAATAGATATTAGCAATGGTCAATACCTAGTTGTGAAAATTGGACAATGTCTAATGTAATTATGATGTTTGTACACAAAAAAGCTTTTTTATGTTTTTGTTACCAACTAGCAAAATATTAATTAACAACACAAAAACATTAAAGCCAATTTTCAGCAATATTTAACAGAACACAACCGTTCAGTCATAATAAATAATTTAAAGCCCATCATAGTAATCATATTTATAAATGCACTGTACCAAATAAATTAGAAATAATAATATGATTAGAATCAGAAAACATGAGATGTTTAAGATGAATACAAAATTTTACATTAAATCCAATATAATGTCACCATCAAACACACTACTAACAAACTCTCAATTTTCTTGAAACAATTGGCGACCCCAAGTTAATTGGCAAAAATATTCACATTCATAACCTTTATTAACCCTGAAATGTACAAGTGACAGAATAACATATATTCTTTAATCTAGGCTACATGTCATTGTATATCACTTGAACAATCGTGAGGTTATGACAGTACATTGGGTAACTCACTAATCCTTATTGTAAACAATCTATGAATATCCAAATAACCTACAAACATGACAGTGCAGTACGCAGGGGAACACACGACGATTGTGGAACATGTAGATATGTAACATTAAAATGATCGGACAGTTTATTATCTACGTAAATTCCTATTTAGAATAGTAAAACGAATGTTGTTTGACCATATTGTAATGACGTAAAAGCCTGATATTGGGCATTGCTTACTTGGAGGTGGTGGTGGTGAGGGCGGGGTTGTAAGAAGACACTATGAGTGAAGTCCACGGTGCGGTGGGGGTGATGGGCAGGTCCTCCTCACACGGCGAACTGCCTCCACTCTCGTACTCAGGGCTGTCACCTCCTACACTCTTGCCCCTGGTTCCGCTAGCTCCACCGCTCTTCTTGCCTCTCCGGGAGATGGTGTAGTGTTGAGGATCATTGCCCTCGCGCCGGATCATCTCTGGCAGAATGCGTCGTCTGGCGTTGATGAACCAGTTACAAACCTGAACAAGTGTTATAATTAATTAATACATGTCATTTAAACAAATATTTACAACAATATAATATAAATTTATACAAATGATTTGTACATGCACATAACGGGATTTGTACATCATCTACAGCGTTTTTATATATGTATGCAGGAATTTAAAACAATTATTTATTGTTTAGGAAAGAAAACGGGACTATGGACCAAACTGACCGTGTAGGTTTAGCAGAAGCTGGATCTTCTATAGATGATGAATTACTATTTCATTACTACTCCTTTTATTAATCATTGCATATTGTCTATACTGCTGTGGAACTTGTTTATAATTTATCTTCAGTATTGATTTTTCCGTAAAAAACTCTGTTTATAAACTAATTGTTCATAAATTAGAAACAATTAGACAATCATTACAGATAACTGAAGTGAAACATTAACGGATTAGAGAAGGTTCGCATTTATAACACAGTTTTAAACTTTATCCTCAGATGCATGGTCTGCAGCTAACACACGTGCTCTATAATAATCACGTTACTAATTGCAAGTATTGACATTACATAACAATAACTAACTGAGCTGTTCGCTGGGCACACTAGACAGCTGTCGAGAAGCATCTGTGCGGCCGAGTGGAGGAACAATGTTTGTATTTAATATCTGGTCGAGAAATTATAATTTAATTCAAATGTGTAGTGATTTACATTACAGGGATCTATAAATAGAAATTTTAATGCATAACATATAAATATTATGGATGGTTTTAAAAATTTAAGGTCCCAATCACAGACACGATATGAGACTACTGTAATTACATGCAGTAAGTTTACCTGTAGGACAGTAAGGTTAGCCTCTTGACTGAGTGTAAGCTTCTCGTTGTCACTAGGGTAGGCGTTGTACCGGTGCTCATACAGCCAGCGCTTCAGTATCTTCACCGAGTGTTTGGGTAGGTTGCCTCTCCTCTTGCGGACTGAGCCTGTCAACAATTATCGTAACAACTTTTACATATATTTTTTAATGCCAGTTGTACATTTATTCCTTGTAATAAAACGGTTTTGTACTTTTTTTTAAGTTTATTAGTGTTGTTTTTAAATATTAATGTTATCTTTAACTTGTTTCAATTTTAAGTTTAACCCACAGTTAATGTTTAAGAATTTTGGTAGGTGTGTGTATTCAACACATTTGAAATAAAACATTTTCTATTTATTACAAACCCAAAATGTACTTGAGGATTGGTAAATTTTCATCAGAGTCTTATTTATCTCTCAGAATTACCTGATATAGCATTTATAAATCACATATACTACAATAACAATTCTGTTTCAATACTGAAAGATTTCACAGGTGTCAATAATTTCAAGATAAAAACATACCAATAAACTGAAAATATTTCTTATTTTTTAATTATGAAATACAAATTACACATTATTGATCATCTGAACTGACCTGAATTGAGCCATGTTTTGTTGGTCTGGTTGTGCAGTTCATGTTCAGGTTCTGAGCTTGAGTCTTCAGCACTACTGGACGAGAACCTATCTCGACCTGCAACAACCGACCTGCTCACTGCCATGGCCTTCCAATGTGCATAATAACATACTAAGTTTATCTTATTTTAATATTTTAAAACATACCATGATTCTCAACATTTGGCATTATTTAATTGTGGTTTAGACTACCTTTTTCCAAATGTTTTCAAACAGGATTTCAATTATCCTTTTATTGTGACATTGAAATTTGTACCATTAATATAAAATATCTGATTTGCACAAATAATCTTCATTGTTACAAACTTGAAAAGTTGGAGGACTTTGACTCCTTTTGTACGGGTACATCATCTATAAGTTTATAATGGACCAAAACAGTACTTGTTGACCTACAAAATACTACTATACAAAAATTTAGTTTTCTATCTGAAATTGTTCCAAGTGTTACAAACGGGGTTGACATTGTTTTAACAATATCCAGGACCAAATATTGGAGAGGAAATAGACACTGGTTAGGGACTTGCTGCTGGGGGGCCTGTGGGGGTGACGGGTGGTGCTGCTTGTTCAATTATGTGGGTTAATAGTTTGTTAGAGTGACTGAATGTTACTTTGTTTCTTGCTCTTCATTTTGAATTTTCTTGTATTTATCATAATATGTATATTTTTTCGTTTGTATTTTAAGTATTGGATTCATTCCAATATATAGACTTTTACTTGAAGTACATTTAATTTTGTATAGGTTAAGCATTTTTGTTATTTTCTATATAAAGAATAAGTTAATAATTTACCACAATTATATCAAACTATTGTAAATTTACTATATATACAATATGAGGTTAAGTGGTAGAGAGGGCTTGATAGCCCTAACTCCGCCTCTTTAATAAAGACATTTTCATTCATTAATGAAACTTCACTTTCTGAAAAAATAATAACATTATAAAAATTATTAATTAATACTGTATATACAAAAAATGCTGTACTGTATGTTAAATTTAACATTGCTACATCACTGCCAAAAATACAAATCTTGGGCTGATTTTTAATATATAATTTCTTTGAGCTGATTAATTACTTGTATATAAACATACTAATTTACTTAAAAATAATTGCTGTTAACAATCAGAAGTAGCAGTACATTATGTTACCAATAAAAAATGTAATTTCATTTCATTGGCGAACACTATTAAACATATGTCGAAAACCAATCATGAATAACAGCAGAACTCAATACATCTCTGATGAGAAGCAAGATAACACATAAAGGGAACAAATCAAGACTTAAAATATTCATGGAACAGTACTGAGTAAGACCTTGACATGTACCACGCCATTTGTAGGTCAATAAGATACACAAAAGTACTTAAGCCAAACACTAAACATCTCAAAATTTATACTTTTACAACAGGGGGTAAGGTTGTTCAATTGACAAATTGTTAAAAAATATTTCACAACAAATTAATCCCATTTCTAATATAACATTTTTATCTCAATTCTCAATAATTCATGATAATTTTGAGACCGCTTATTAACTCTTTAGGTACTAACGTCCGAATATCCAGACTTTTTGGAGAAATGCTAAAATCGAACTAATGAATACACCCATAACTTTAAAGAAATACTAATGTCCGGATTTCTTGGACAACTTGTATTGCCAGTGTCATTTCAAAATATTGTTTAGAAAAATTACATATATTGATGTTTTATTAACATCAATATTGATTTTTGTAAGACATGCATTTTCACTAAAATAAAATGCAAGTACAAGAGAACAACAAAGTTTGAGATTTAAGTAGATTTTAAGATTGTGGTTTTTTATAGCACAATAATAATGGTATAATTTATGACCAATACGTATTAGGTGTGCTTATGTTATATTTTACTAAAGTGACAAATACAACAGAATTAATTTTTATGCAGTTTGTAGTGAATAAATTTTTAACTCAGTTTTAATACTCACAACTGTAAAATTAATTTAGCTGTAAAACAAGTACTGCAAGACTACAATGAAATGATATTAAACTTTGAATGAAATAATACAAAGAATAAAGGTGCAGAAAACACTGACAGTATACTCCACACTCTGATTGCTGGATTAAGATAAGTGTTATCAGCAGACAAGCTGTGTACTTATGTTGACTTGAGTCTGATATTCTTATCAATATGTTATTTCCAGTTCCCTACCCTTGTTTGCAAATACTGTACAAACAAAGTTTGGATAAATCTGATATATGATGTAAAATAAGCAATACTGATTAGATCTAAATGCAGTGACACTAAAATACTGTAACGTGTATAATATTATGATTTCTCTACGAATATTAAAAATATAGCATTGACTTATTAGGTTATCAATTGACTTGTTGACACGAGAAACAGACCCAAGATAATGTCAACATTCACTTTCAACACAAAACATATTTTTGATCTCACTTTAACTTTAATTTTCACTACACTGCACTTGTATAAACCGATTTGTTTTATAATATGTAAATTAATTATTTAACAAAATATGTTAGTGCCAAGTACAAATGAATATTTAAAACATACAAACAGACTGTTCATGACAAGACTGTCTTCAGAAATGTTTGCATTTTACAGTTTTGTGTTAATCTAGTTTATATGAGACTGATACATGACTTTATGAGAGATTCAGATTCCTGGCCTTGTCTCATGGTAGTATCTTTCTTGTTAATGTTTTCACACACCGTACTTATCTTTGTTTAATGTTTTCTGTTTCAACAAGAGAGCAGACACAAGTTCTCGTAGAAATGTCGTACAAGTTTCTCCCACTACATTTGATGACAAATGTCTAAATATTCTGTCATATTAACAATGGTAGCCAATTAGTACTTATAATAATTTAAAAGAATCATAATTTTATTTAATATTTTCACGACTTCCCACCGTAAAAAAAGTAAGTCAAGATTAACTGGCTATTTTAAAAGTATTTGCAGATGTTCGGAGATTGCCTATATTTTAAGAATCATTTCTGTACTATTACTTTTATTCGACAGAATGTTGAGCTTACAGAGTAGCATCGGCTGCGTAGTTCTGTAAACATTCACCTAACACCGTTGACATCGAGAACACTTCCTCATTGGTGGATAGCATATTTGACAACAATACAAATCTTCACGTACACGGCAAAAAACTGACTCGACTAAAAGATATAAAATCTGATGACATGATTATTATCTCTATCATTTTTCTTTTTTCAAAAGGTACAGTAGTTGTTGAAGCTTGTTCATACCAGTAGAAAAGGAACTGAATATACAAGCACATCTTTAGATTAATTAAAAACAGGTTGAAACATAACTGTCATTGCTATTTGGTTTGTTATCAAACAAATCCATCACAGCTCACTAATAGATAAATCATAATCAACATTTAAATTTGATAGGAATTTGCACTTTTAGTATATGGTGCCTACCATTATATGGAAAGTGTTTTAAAACATGTGTTAGAAACTTTTAAATACCCTAGGGCAAAATGTAGGATAACACAACAGTGTACTATATGCTACAAAACATCATGAAAATTAGTATATTTGGCATAATTTCTCAACCATCCAAGCTTTCGATAGGTGTACTAAAAGTCACACCTTGCAATTAGAATTTTGTAGGTTTTACAAGTTTGAAATATCCTATATTTGACTTATTTAGACAAATTGTAACTGTGCTGAAAAGTGACAACTCTACTGATAGGCTCTTGATTCTTTAAAAAATTCTCTTATCAAGAAAACGTTTTTACGTTTAAAAATTAATATTGGCCTTTGGAAACATCTTGCCAATGAACATTTTAGGAGCCAAGTATATCAATAATGGCTCAAAACCAATTTTAAAACTGATCACATTTTTAGAGCTATTCATAAATGCTCTTCAATTTGATCAGAAATTATAGAAAGCACTGCTTAGTTGATTTAGTCTATAGTTTATAGATATTTGCTTGTTTATATATATATATATAAACAAATTTTCCAAACTATACATTTTAACCTTTATAACTTTTTAGCAGCCCTCTTTGTGCTATATTATTATGTTTGCAGATTGAAACAAATTTTAGAAATCAGTTTTATACTATACTATATAAGGTGTTTGTAGATTAAAACAAATGTGAAAATGTTAAAGCACGCAGGAATAATCTTGGAATACAAATTATCTGTTTAGGAAAACTATTCTTTTGTTGTTATTCTCATAGGTCATCTAGATAAAAATTCTCGACAACCAAATATTAAATTTCTATACTAGAGATAGAGAGATTTTGCCTGCTGTATAAAGGACTTGTTTACACAATACCGTTCTGTGTGCAGGTACTGAGATAAGAGTGGCAGTGGGAGTGAGTGAGCAGGGAGTGCAGTGGAGTGAGGAGTGGGTTGCAGCTATTTCAGCGCCGGCCAGGCTATATCGGGCACCAGCCAAATGTCAGACTCATGTGTCCAAACTGGGTCACCGGCCAGCCGTAGCTGTGGCCAACACCTCTGACAAGTGCCACCCTCCACCTCAACACTAAGGACCTTCCTCTTGATTCCCATGGCACACTCATAATGATTAATAATATTGTATTTACTTGTTAATAAATATTTTTTTCCTTCCATTTACCTCATTTTTTACTTTTTTTCGGAAATGGGAAAAAACTTATGGATCAACGTTGCTTTAACATTATCACTAGTAATGTTTCTTCCAATAAACATAAAAAAACAATTTGAACCACACTGTTCCAGTGTTTTAGTATAAATTTTGAATTGAAATACACTTTGAACAGTTCAATTATGTAGCAATAATTCAAGAATAGTTATGGCTAACAATTAATGAGGCTAACTTGCACCTGACAAATATTTGGCTGACATCTAGACTACAAGAGGCAGTTTGGACAACTCGCCTACTGGGATTTGCACTCTTTAACTGCTTACTTTTGTTGAATGACATTACATTTTGAAAATTTAAAATTAATCTATATACAATCAATATTAATTCGTATTTATTTTATTAAGAGTTGAATTTGCATTTTTAATCAATTTTGCATGGAGCAATTCTTAACTCATGACACTTTTACACTAAGTTACTAAATTCAGAGACTACCTACCTATTCTTTCCTTTAAAATTGCATATATATGTGTAATACTCCTTCATGACAAAAATATCCTTCTTGGTCATGCAATCATTGACTGGTGCACATTTCTTTGTTTGTACTTGTTATAACAAA
This sequence comes from Homalodisca vitripennis, assembly GCF_021130785.1. Lineage (NCBI taxonomy): Eukaryota > Metazoa > Arthropoda > Insecta > Hemiptera > Cicadellidae > Homalodisca > Homalodisca vitripennis. The sequence continues at coordinate 201,855,315 of NC_060208.1, forward strand.
TAAAAGAAGATTGGAATTTTGGTGTATCAAAAGTGTTCATGCTTCATAAAAAACAATTTAGGTTTTTTAGTGAGTCTTTTTCTATAGTAACTTAATATGTTCAAGGGACCTGACAAAAGAAGAATGGAAAAGATTAGAGGTATCTGACTACATATTTGGAGCCAAGATCCAATTTGAATCGTATAAGCACACGACCTATTGTTTTCATGCAATCGATAAAGCATAAGCATCTTCTAATAAAGAAATTGATCATCAGTTACGCTAGTTTTGGTGGGAGAGAATATCATGAATATAAAAAGCAAACGTTTTCTAAAATTATGTTTTTAGCTTGGTCAAAAACCAACCGTCAGATATGTAAACATTTATTATCAGCCAACAAATTATAGAGACTGCAAGTTACCATGTTCAGAAAAAATCGGTCTTCATAGAGTTACCTGATGATGATAGTGTCCACCTGAAAAAGTCTGATTTGAGCAAAAATGTATCCAAACTCATTGGATTAAATTTTGATTTCCACCAAAACTATCACGGCTGACGATCAATATCATTCTATAGAATGAGGGTTAGGTTTATCAACTATTAAGCACGGCGCCCACTGCAACTGGCCCGGCCTGGACTGGCCGTTTATACTCTGTCAAAATGCATATGATCAAATGGACACCCGCTCACTGCGACCGGTCCGGCCCAGCCCAGCACGGACCAGTCGCAGTGAGCAGGTGTCCATTTGATTGCGTGTATTTCGACTTCACAAAAAGGCCAGGCCGGGCCGGTCGCAGTGGGCGCTGTACCTTACGGCTGACGATCGATTTCATTCTCTAGAATTAGGGTTAGACTTCATCAAACTTAATTTATGCTATGGAACTGACCTGCAGCCCTGTGTAAAGGCTGGGACTGCAGTCTAGAGTTGAGCACGTGTCCATTCGAGTGTTGAAGCTCTATTACCATGGTTTTGGAGTCATCTTCAATTTCACACTTGACGTCCCTCTCGATCTTGATGCCATTCTCTAGCTTTACATGTGAATCGTCTGTAGCACAAAATACAAAAATGTCACACTACTATATTCATTCTTTTCAAAGAAAAAGTATTGAATAAAAAAGATCAGTAGTTATCAACTGTAAGGCAATTAAAATAGCCCACTTGGTTCATGCATTGTTCAAATAAATTGGTAGAATTTCACAGTGTTAAACAGATTGATCTTTCAAATAAAAAGCTTAATAAATGTTTCATTAAATTCAAATGTAGCGTTTGGCAGACAAGTAAATAAATATCACTTGCCCCCATGGATTTGACTATTCCATTTTTTTTTTTAATGAGTGATTGATTGGTTGAAGCCAAATACAAGCCCAAAAATTGCAATACGAAAATGCCATGAATATCTTAAGTAACTTTTAAAAACCAAATAGTAAAGAGTCAAACAATTTTTACCCTCTCCATTCTAACTTTTGATGGGTAAAAAGCTTCAATTCTCTTTTTGAGATGAATAAAGATATTGTTTAAGTTTGTTTTTAAAAGTTTAAAAACTATCCACCTCTTTACGCAAATTTCTGGAGAATACTCTCAAAGAGTCCATTGAATATAATAACATATATTTATGTGAAACAGATAATGGAAAACATAAAATCTTCTAACCATCCTTTTTTAATGACAAGAAATTTGTTGTCCATGAATAAAAATTAATTTAAACATTGTAAACTCAATATAACTTTGTATATACATTTTCCAACATAAAACTTTATGGTTATTATTATTTAGACTGAAATTAATTTTAATTTAGTAAAATAATTCAAATTATTTTACATCTAAGTCATCCTAACATGCTCATATTTTCCACAATTATAAAATCTCATGACTATTTTAAAATCTACATTTTAAAGTGCAATGTAAAAATGTTTAAAAAAACACTACAATAAAATTACATACAATTCAGTATAATTCACATTTCTTAAAAATGTAATATACAAGTACGGTAGCCTAGTTTCTTTCTGGTCATGCACACCATCAATTAGCAGCCTGGTGTAAACATACATTAGGACAAGCAGACGAAACAGAGAAAGTGATGTCTGTTATTTGGCTATTTCCAAGGCACACAATGAATGAAGGCAGTTAATATCTTTATATTTTCTACCAGCCTACATAGTCATGTATAATCACATCCAACCTGAACATAATAAACTAGTACAATCCAAGATATTATGTCATAGTGTAATTCTCAATAGTCGAGATCTATTTAAGCACTTTGTAAGCTAGTTTGACAGAAGTACATAATCCTAATGTGTTTTTTTTTTTTTTTATTTATTTTCTAAATACTGATTTTAGTTACAATGTAAGAAATAGCCTGTTAATACAATTCTTTTTTGTGATAAAAATAACAATATTTTAAAAGTTGCATACTAAATTTCAAGCCTCAAAGCTCCTCTTAGATTGATATAATTTATATTATGAAAGAATACAAGATACATTGAAATTACCAAAGTTCCATTAAAAAATGAATTCTTAGTAACACTTAATGTTCTGATGAGTAGTACCTCCTTTAGTTTTTATTTATTTATGTAAAAAAAACCAATGCTTTATAAATTTTATTATGTATACTTTCAATTTTTTTATTCTTTTGTTCTAATGCTTATGATAGTAGTTTTAGTTTTAGAATAATTTTTATAGTACTATTTCCAAAAATTCCAAAATGTTAAGATTTATATTTTTTACAATAATTTATTATTAATTTGTTTTAACAATATTATAAGTTGTAAATAAGTTTTAACATCAACTGCAAGTTTAAAAAAATAAACTACATTTTTCTATGTAAGTATAGATTATTCGGTACTTTGGGATTATACCGACCACACTAGTATGAAGAACACAAAAATAGAAATTTATAGAAACAAACATGATAGAACGAAAAAACAACTCTTCAATTACAAAATTACAAACTTACAAGCATTTCCAGGTATTGTGATCGTTATTGTTGTCGCTGTTATCTTATCTTTCTCGAGAATCCTGATTACGGCAGACCGCGCGGCATCACGTGATTTGCACGGTACATAATTGCCTTTCCATTACAATTCAATTTATATTTCTGATTAGCCCCTCTAGAATTTGATATTTTACTGATAGGTACTATCTCGAGGGATGTTTTTCTTTCGTCGACATCAGCGCGGGGCAGCACCGAAGATGCTGCCAAAGCCCGCGCTGATGGCCGGAGGCACTCGCATTTTGGGTGGCGGAATGTGATCAAGAATAAAAACAAGTTTTTAGTGTTTTTTTAATAAAGAGTTTAGTTTGGTAAATGTTTGTTTTTGTTGAATTTTTTGTGTTTGGAGAAATGTAGAGGTAAAACACGGAAGTACAACAAAGCGATGCACCAGCTGAACGGGCGGCGAGACTCTGCAATCACGTTATCTACTAGACGCTCGACTTTGACCTCTGTCTGAGGATGGGGAGGGGTTTGCGATAAGACAATTCCTGTTTTATATTGACGAAATATTGTTCTACGCTAATCTAGTAATCAGTAGAAACGAAATGTGAAATAACGATTCATGTCTGGGTGTGGTCGGTATAATCCCAAAGTACCGATTATTCTCTATACAGTCAAATTAAACTTTATTGTTAAAACTGTAGTAGTACAGTTTGTGAGAAAATAATTTATATAACAAACTATTGAATAATATTATATAATAAAGTAAGAAAAATACAAAGCATTTTGACATTAAGATAAAAATGGCTAATTAATCCTGATATTTTTTAATTTGAATTTTAGTAACTATTTTTCTACGTCAAAAATGACGTAATTAGCAGATGATGTTGCCTCCCAAATTACAACACTGCCAGTTAACAGCAGAAAAAAATATAAATTATGACTTTGCCAGTTCCAAGGTTAAACTAAACTGTTGTTACAAATGCACTGTTGGTAAGGATCATACTTCATAATTAATTGAATGCAGCCACCACTATCTTTGCCTTCTTGTACAGTTTGTAACCAAAATAAAAACACAAGTTTCACCTGCAGTATAATAAGAGGCCACCACAACAATCACATCAATGACATTTCTGATCATCTAAACTAACTGTTACGAAGAAAAGTCAAATTCCAAACAGAATTACGCTATAGGAATTTCAAATTATTACAAAGTAACAATTTAGTGATAATTTAAACCTAATGCTTATTAAATGTAACAAACAAAGGCGTGTACAACTTGCTTCTTACTATTTTTAAGGATAGCATGTCTGACAGCTTAAAACACAAATAAAGCATATTCATCATCATTGTACTCACGTCCGTTACTCAAATAATTTTACTTCAATTTAAACATTTTTGTTAACAATACTGTTATTTAACTAGATCACAACAATGGTTTTTTCGGGACTATTTGTTGTAAAATTTTTCAGTATTTCAGTAATAATGCAATAAAATTGTAATACATTTTTGTATGTCAAACGTACAAGTATAATAAAGAAGGTATGTAGGCTTCACAATTTTGCACAAAAACAATTATTATTTCATGATTTTTTTTTCAATTTTTCTCTATGTACTCCAAGAGGTACAGAATAGACTGAAGTATTTATTTAAGCACAGGATCAAATTTAACAAACCGGTATTTATTTACAATACCGTGACCATGAAAAATGGACTTTTTTTCATGGGGTGGACATTTATAGCCAAGTATTATTATCACAGGTGCATATAAACTGGGGGGAAAGTATATTATTGTATTATATTGATGCCTTTCGGGCATTATTGCGTTAAGAATGGAAAATAACCGACAAAATTTTGTCGAACAACACTTGGAGGGTTAAGGATCAGGGGCATCACGTGATCTGGGATTCGACTTTTGCAAGCTCGAGTTAATTTTTTTTCTAAAAGAGCAAGCAGTGCGCAGCGGGCAGGCATCGTTGACAGGATTAACGTACTAGTCAGCATCATTTCAGTAAAATTGCCAGAGGTACTGTCAAAAAACAGAGTTTTCAGAGGATTTCAAAAAATCGTAACTCCTTTGATTTTCGTTGCTGACGAATTTTTTCTTCATTATTGTTTTCAGGAAAAAATTGTAGTTTTCAGGAAAAAAAAAATGAACATACCTTTCCATGGTCACGTTATTGTAAATTGATACCAACAAACCATCAAAAAAATCAACAATAACATTGTAAAAAGAAAATTCATACCAATGTGTACCCCTATTGGGCGCACAATGCACTTTACGAAATCCTAGTGTGAACACCCAATCGTTATAAAATAGCAGTTGTGAAAGATCGCGTGTATCCGATGGGGTAAAGTTGTTGTGAACGTGTTAATATTTTAAAAAACTGACAATAACAATATATAATGAGAATGTATTTTATATTTGATAGTTAAGGTATTTCTAATCGATAATTTGGTTCACTGATTCGATTCTCAAGGTAGCCAGCCACTTATTATACTGCTGTCCAAGTTGTCTCTTTCAACTCCATAACTTAAGTATGATAGTGAAAGAAATGCCAAAATTGACAAGTAACAGTTGTGTTTTTGTTGCTACATGTATATCTCTTGCTTTACTCATGTTGTAACAAACATGATCCAAACACAGCCACTATATCTGGAAGTCTATATTTTATAAAACTGTACTGACAGTAAGGTCACAGCACCCAAATATTTGGACTCAGAATTATAGGGTTAAAGCTTAGACTCTGTAACCAAAAGATCACACGGGTTCAATTCCCTTGGTCATAAAAATGCAAATCATTTGGACTATATTTCCTTCACCTTTGGATGATTAGGCTAGTGCCAGTGACACCAATATGTCTTTCATTTTTGTATAAACAATAAAATATATTGTATTATTTATGGCAAAAAATTAGAAAATATGTAGGTTGGTTGCTATACAATGGCTTTTTCCTCCAAACGCTTGCAAAATTACAGAATACAGGTGACAATCTAAGTTTAAAACACGTACAAAACAATAAATTAAATATAACTGACATAGAAAGTATTATCTTAAGAAAATTAAGATCTAGGTATTGGCAATTGTGCCATGAAATGCTAAAATGATACATTTTGAAAAGTAGGTTAATTAAAATATTGTATTCAGCTTAGTCTCAACATTATTATTTTGGTAGGCCTATTAGTTCTCAAAAACACAATCATTCTAAAAATTGAACTATACTATCCATAAAAGAAAAATGTACTGGTAAGCCTACATAAAATTAGTTTTTGCAACTTACTACACATACAACATAAATAAAATGACTATCTAGAATATGTTTATTTATAAAATGTAATTAACAAAACAGTAACATTTAATTACTTTACTATTTTGAAGAATAAACGTGTCTGACCGCTTGTGACATAAACAACAAATGTAGGCTACATCAGCATTGTACTTGCTGCTATTACTCAAATACTATACACCTTTGTAAGTATCCCACTGTAGCCTGTGCTAGTATGAATTATCCTCGAATTTGTGATTTGTGCTCAGGACTTGCATCCTGTGCAGTGACAACGCCTGGACTGGACTCCAAGCAGCTTTGGGGTATGTTTGAACCTATTTCTTTCCCTTCTTTCAATTTGTCATTTTTGTATATATTAATACCTCCCCCACCTGAAGAAGAGGAGATTCCAATCCTCAAAACGTTGTTATACCTTTTATAACCTATAACGATGGCAAATGTCCGAAATCCTGTAATACTCTCTACCCTTCCATCGTCAATAAAGAACTTTACACAAAGGACTATTGTCAATAGGCTAACTATAATTAGAATGTGTTTGTACTCAATATCTTAGGTGTTTCTAATCGATAATTCAGTACCCTGATTTAACTGTGGTGGTTACCGCTCACCGTAATGCAGCCCTTATAATTAAAATCCAGTAAAAAAAAACATGTACATAATATGCAGTAAATGTATTTTACTGCCAAATTATGTACTATGTTACTAGCATTAAACAAACAGTATTTATGTTGTTACTCTTCACAAATAAAATAGTAACTGTAGGCTACAAAAACTTAACCATGTCAAAGCAAATTAGGTGTTACTAGGTCTGAATTTAAACCTGAGATTTAATACATTTTTAAATCGAGCCTAGGCCTCCTTAAAATTTAACTCGACTAAGCCTAGTTCTATATACTGAAGGCAACAAATTGAAACTACACACAGGAACTTAATGCCAGTTGGCTATAGCTTACAAATTATTTAGCTTGACCATATTATCGAAATTTTGCTAAACAGAAATAAATTAGTAAGCCTATTAACCTTTAAATAATACAACTTACCCTAAACTCAATTTACAGTCTGATAGCAACCCGATTAAAAGAATAAGTTGGGTTAAATAAAATCATGGGGATAGTATAATTAAAACTTCATGATAATCACATTTCAGTTACATGAGGTTGTCAAGGGTATCTGAAAATAATTATTATGCAGCAGGAGGCCATTGCTAAAATTGAAAATCATTATGATATAGCAAGATTGAATTGTTGCACAATTACGATCTAGAAATAAAGTTTCATTCTCTATTGTGAGTCAACAACAAATTAAATATTCAGTGTTTCAAGCTAAAAGCAAACTGATGAAAGACGACTCCAGTTATTTCGACTTGCGCAGCTCCAGCATTTACTGCCTATTCTGCCAAACCACGTGGTGTCCCTTTGACCTTACAAAATAACAAGACAAGACAAAATTGTTTATAAAAACTATGTAGTTACACTAATACTAAAGGTTAACAACAAAATATATTATACTTACAAGATTTTGTCTTGAACATTGTGCTGTGTTACTCGATGCTGTAATAACAAATGAGATCGGTCAAGTGTCAATGTGACACATGGAATTAAGGCCGAATATTTATATCACTGAAAACTATTAAAGTCCATTTACACTGAATTAATAAGGCACATGATTATTAAAATGTATAAAACGTCTTTAAACTCACTTTAAATGTATGTTTAGCTTTTAGTTACTAGAAAATTATATTGGATGGAACAATGCGGCTTAACGAAAACAAGCATGAAGCATTGAAGGACCCGTTGAATGCATGAAAGATACGAGCGGGCACGAGGCAGCCACTGCTTTCTGTATTGACATTTCCAAAATTAACACTTTAAGGCCAGTAAGATAATTGCAACTCATATGTAATACGTACAGATTATTTCCAACTCAGATTATGGCCTGGAACATTTGTGTTCTTACGTGGAATTAAATAAAAAAGATTTAATACGAATTTTCCAGGTTTTACAATGATACATTTTTACATGCTAAGTAATTGTGAAAAACGAAGATCGTAAAGCAGAAGTAAGTAATATAATCTAATCTGTTTAAAAAATCTTGTCATAGTCTTATTAACATACGAGGTTATAAATAGTAGATACAATAAAACAATTTCTAGGTGAGAAATCATAACTCAGTATTTTAACTCAATTTTTTCAATTTTTAAAATACGTAAATATTTTATGTTTGGTCTCGTTACAATAGCAATGTGGCTATTTAATTGAAGTAAATCAAAATAAATCTATTTAATATACAATAATACACCTTTTGACACTTTTTTGATTGATTTTGTGTGTACAATGTAAATTCCGATTTCGATGAATTCATCTTCAGGTACATGTAGGTAAATCTATTTACTTGACTGTATTTACTTCAATGGCTTCCGCCAACTACACAAATGACAACAAATAGAAATGTATACTTAAAGAATAATGTAATTACTATACTTAAATAACATATTAAGATCAATAAAAAAGTTCAAGAGTAGTAATAATAACATAGGAATTGTTTAAGGTTTACAAGTGAGCTTCGATAATGTTTTTTTTCTGACTGCTTTTTATTTACAATCTGTTCTTAAACTCTAGGAACAAGAAATAAGCTGTATATATTTTATAACAATAATTAGTTATAACCTAGTGAACATCAAAATTTAATGAAAACTCAAACACACAGTGAAAAAAGTTTTCTATTGAAAGTGATAACACACATTTAGTACGTCTGTTCTTATACAAAATCGTTATCTGTATGAGTACTATCATCAAGGAAACTCACAGGAAAGTGATGGTCATGAGTTTTTAGCTTCAACAAATAATTCTCAATCATTCTGGAAATTTCGTTCTTTATGAAAGGAATTTCAGTGTCTCAAGTAATATTGCATTAGTAGTGTCTTATTACTTTCACCATCCTATGCATTTGTTCCGTTGTTGAATGACTTTGACTGAAGCTAAACTGATAATCGGGGATAATATTATTAAAATTGTTTGCTGTAAACGCGTAAGAAACATTTATTGAAGAAGCTTAACAAGCATTAGTCTATATACTGACTGATCTACGTAATGCAACTAAATTGGTTTACCTTGTTTAGGCACGACTACGATTTGGGCAACCTTCCATTGACATGGAAAATATTCAAGTCTGAGGACTGCATTAAATAGTATAGTAAAGGAAATTATTGCGAGATTCTCGGTAGCCCCTTCAATACCCATTATGTTAAAAGATCATAACCTGAAGCTGTTTTAGGATTCAATCCATGATCATGATCTTGGTCACCCGTTTGGGTTTGACAAGGTAGGAGTGACAAGCATTGCGAGTTAGTTATAGGTGAATCGAAAAACTCTCATATTAATGATATAATGTCATAGATACTGTAAACAAGATTAAATATTATAACACAACATTATAGAATTATTCCCCTTCTTTTTTGCTTTAGTTAGGAGGTTGTCGACCACCATCGCGCACAGGAGGGGAGGCAGAACCCCTCTGTGGAGGGCAGAATTTTCGGGCCGAGATATAGACCAACTAATTTCCAATCTTAGTTTGTTTACTTTCAGGAGTGGTACTATCCACTTGACAGCATCTGGGGGAACTCCAAACCGTTCCAGAGCTGCCTCCATGGATCGATAATATACTACTCGGTCGAAAGCTCCTTCAATATTCATAAATACGCTGATTAGGACTTCCTTTTTCTTGAAGTGATATCCTCCACCGCTTCCACCAAACTGTGGAGAGCGGTGGTAGTTGACCTTCCATGTATGCATGTTGATAATAGACTGAGTGGGCGAACCTATAAGGTTCCATCCTTTATATGTCTATTAATTATTTTTTCCCATAGTTTTTACCATGAAGGATGTTAGGTTTATAGGTCTGTACGAATTGGATTGAGATGGATCCCTGACCTTTTTCCGCACAAACACCACAAGTGCCGCCCTCTATTTCTTTGGAATACATCCTTAGACAGGGTCCTAAGGCCGCACCTTCAACATGGCATGGCTAAGAGGCCGCAAATATGCAGGTTCGTCTGAGGAGATACGAAGGTTGGTGGAGGGGAAGAGAAAGAGCAAAAGTCATCCTGTTCTAAGAACATAGGCAACTAAGAAAATCTGCTGCTGACCTCTGAACTGCTGCATGTTGAGTAACTTAGGTGTTTTACTGTGACTAATACAACTTTGGCCTCGAGAATAGTTAAACGCCGCTTAATTGTAAATTTGAAAGTTTTTCAAATGTCTTACTTTTAGTAGCTATAAAAATGCCTCAATTTCAGAAAGTAAGTAAAAAAAACCTTTTCATGACTCTTCTGCGGCTCAGCCAGCGGATTTTAGAATGGTAGATTAAATCTAAATATTCACTGTCCAACTCTTCTAACAATTATTTAAATTTTCGGTGGTTAAGTGTATCACTAATTCTAACGTAGCTTACAGCTTTTACAACTTAATTCATCACATTTTCCCACTTTAAAACTTTGCTGTAAGGACTTCTTTACGGATGATATAATAAAAAGGAAAGCGAGAGATCAGCACGGGACTTTAACACGTCTTTTCCATTTTCACAAAAGCCCTCATTTGTTCCCAATCATATTCCGAGCACCATCAGTTGTCTCATTTTATAATTTGGTCCAGTCTAGATTTTTGTTTTTCATAGTATCACCTACCGGTATTATATTTCATTGTACACACCTTTTCAAATACATCATCCGATTTAGTAGTTCCTTTGAGACTTTGAAGAACTTTCAATTCTACATTTATGAAAAAGTTATCGTCAATTCCTCTAATAAAAATGAGGAATGGAGTTATCCGTGGGAAGATAATAATATATAAACTTCTTACAGCTGTCCTTGAGACAATATTGAAGTTCTTCCCCGATATCTTAAATTCTTCTATTCATAGTTATAGCAGACAAATTAAGTTTCAGTAATAGTCGATTTCTCTGGGTACACATTTCTTCAACAATCGCCTTTTCACAAGTTTTAACAAACTCTGCATCACTGTTCCCCCTTGGCTGTTATTTTGCAATATGGTAACTAGCTCAAATAGCAGTATAGCGCTGACTTGCACTCTTAAAAAATGTTTTGTTGCAACGTCAAGTTCTTCTTCAGTAACGGCACTTTGCCCTCACGAGCTTTACCAGTTAGAAGAGAATAATATTTCTCCCCATGTTGACAATCATAATGCCTCTTTAAATTGTATTCTTTATACACCGAGACACTTTTCCTACAAATCAAACAAGAGGTTTTCTTTTATTGTCAATAAAGAAATATTTTCCAGTCCACTGTTCGTTAAAAACTCTACACTCATATTCTATTTTGCTCTTTTTAGTTTGCTTTGAACAAAACAAAACAGTAATATAATGGAAACTCTATATATCTGTTGAAAAAAAAACAAAAAAGACCACTGCTATTTTAAGACACGGTGTGAACTTAAACAAAGTAGATATCAGATTGGCGCTGGGGAGAACTAAAACTGACTATGGCGCCGACAGACATCTAGAGATCCATGTGTGCCGCATATATGAGCCTTTTTAGACAGTGGTGGGGACACAGATAGGTCTCTGGGCGTCTGTGCGGCGCCGTGCCTGTACACGTCAAAGACTCGTCGAATTGTAGTGACAATGAGTCACCCTCACACTGCTCTGTTGCTAGACCGGCGCTCTATGTTGCAATGTTTTGTAGATGATTAAATACTAAATGTATGAATAAGGCCCATATAAACTCACAAATTTCTACAAATTATTGTACAAATTTATATTTTACCGGTTGTAGCGCGGGCCACATTAGATTGGTTCACGGGCCGTAAGCGGCCCACGGGTTGCCGACCCCTGTCCTAGGGCACAGCTGCTTCTAAACAGAATAATCAGAGTGTTTAGTAGAATATCCAATCCTTCTTGGAAAAGGGCTGTGAAAACTCTACCGGCCTCAGGAAATTTAAATGGCTAGAAGTCTTATTGCCCATTTAATCCTGTCAGATGTAAATATTCTTTTATACTGTTGTCTGAATTTAGCAGCCTCCCAACCAGTTCTTTTCTCCGCTAAAGAATAAAAATCCTCATTTCGAGTGATTGCTGGGAACGGCATTTCGGCTATTGCTCCTCTACTCTTTAGTGGCCATCGTCCTCTGTGTCGACTCGGACTTAATCGGGGGATTCAGGACTTCTACTAGGAAATCAACTGTCTCTTTTGAACAGCTAAGGTCAAAGCCTATTTCTAGACACTCTGTTTTTTGTGGATTTTCATCCACCTTTTGAGAGCTGCTAGATCTCTCTGGTTTGTTGTTTTTCTTTTGTACTCATTGTATTTCCATGAGTAGCAGAGATCAAAAGGTAACCCCAAGCAGTGGCTCCACTCTCTTCGGGAAAGGCTATGTTTAAACTGGACGTCACCAAGTATCCAGAGTTTGCATATTCAAAACCAAGCATTCTTTTCACCTTGGCTTGGAAAGAAAGTGAAAATTAGATATAGTTATAGGAAAGTGCACTTGAAGTTAATTTGTGGGAAAGAATGAGCGTGATAGGAGATAGCAGAAAGAAGCTCGTCCGTTCAGCTCAGCCTGATCGGACTTTATTAGAAGACAAGAATTGGATCAGACAGTTCCCAGGTGTGCGCACACGGAAATACAGCACTAGATGAAGAGAGAAGGAGGCTGTGATTGTGCTACGAGGACGCATTGGCTTGGCTCAAGTGTTGGGGGTATGACGACCCCACCACTTCGCACCCAGGTACTTTAGTATTATACCACATCCATATTAGGAGAAGAGAGAGTGTTCTATAAACAAACGGTAATTCTCTACAACTTTTGTATCACCTTCAATTTCTGAGCTTGAATTTAGGTACAGGCTGGAAGGATTTTTTTTTCTCTTTATGTCAAGAGTGATGGTTGAATTGCACACTGATCACTCACCATTAACACTTTTACAGCACAGGAAAAGCAGCGAGACGGAAGTACACCAACAGTACTATAACAGTGACGCACCGTCAAGACTCTGTTGCAGCACTGTACAATAATTGACTGCTTGACATTGACAAAACATTGAGGGGAGGAGGGGGTTTACGATAAGACAACTCCTCATATTTATCAAAGAAAGATTGCTCCACACAACTTTAGTAAGCAAATCAACCAAAATCTCATAAGGCTTTAATGTCAGGGTACAGGGTATACAGGACTTATGACTCATATATGCAATTTCACAACTCTGTTATAAATTGAACTTAAAAGTGCAAATGTATCAGATTATTTAATATGCATTCCACCTGTACCAAAAATATTTAAAATGAACAAGATTCGTTCCACGTTACATCCATCTTCTTTTAAATCTATATAAATAAATAAATATTTATTTTCTAACATTTACATTCATGTTTACAAATAAATGAAAAACTTAGGAAGTCACTGACCAAAAACAAGTAGTAACAGATACACAATACACAAATAAACAGTTTATAGCTTGCTCTCACATAAAAAAACTAAAAGGTCAACAGACTGCTTTCCACGACGTCTGCACAAAACTACAAAAAAACTACAACCAAAATAAATACATGTAGCCAATTTTTATACAATATAGAGTGACTAGGAACTAATTAGACAATGCTATATGTGGCCAAAGTTCCAATATTAGGGCAGCAGAGAATACTAGAAAGTTTCTGGTGACTTGTCTTGGGTTTATATGTATACTGCAGTTGATTGTACAATGTAATTATTTTGCATCACCAATTTTTTTAAGTAGCTGTGTCCTTGCATTCACCAGTACTCTGCTGCTGATATCAGTGTGGTAAAATAAAAGATAGGGTATTTGGTTAGCTTCTGGGAATTTTGTTTAATATTAGTTGTAAGTGACTGTCAAGAAGAAAATAGCAACCCACATAATGTATTATGGTGTAAGGTGGAAGCATTCTACATCCAAAACAGTAAATAGCTTTTTAATATTGAAAACAATAACATTCTCCTGCCATTGAATGTATGTTATGGTGTAAAATTAAAGTAAAACAATTTCTTTAAATATGTTTTATTACAACTTAAACTTATCATACAATACATAATATAAGGAAACCTGTTACAATAAAAATTCCTTATATGTCTGTGCAATCTTCCAAACTTAAAGAAAATAGCAACATTAACTCCATATACTCATCTAAGACATCAGTTCAGCAAATTATAATGCGGTTGCAACAACATTCTCCAAACTTTCTTGAAAAAGTAACGTCAATAAGATATATGATTCACCAGTAAAAAGTGTTGAGAATTTTTATGAAGCTTAGATGCTTTAAATTTTATTTCAAGGTCTTTAGTGCAACTATACAAATTAGACATTTGATAACCACTATATGAAAAGGTGTTGTGTTCTTTTATGAAATGAACATTAGAGAAATTAATTTGTGACAAAAATACTTGGCTATTTAAATGGAAAAAAACTGAAAACAAATTCCTAAAAATCAATTGAAATTAATTTTTAAAATTAACACAAAAAAGACAAAAAACACATGACTCTGTCAAAGAAATCTATTAAACTGGTCTACATTATATGATAGTTTATTTCAAAATAATAAGAGAACTCAAACTATAAATATTATAACTGGTTGTAAATAGTAGTAGGACCAACTACAAACAAGTTGATTAAAGATAAAATAATAAATAAATCATAGGGAAAACACTAAAACAAGTTATTGCTAAATCAAGCATTTACAAAACACTAGAAATATTGAAATACAATTTCAATTAAAATATGATATGGGAATGTGCCTACATACAAAACCTACAAGAAAATACAATAACAACAACCTACACAAGATTAATATCAAAGTGAAACACAATAGTTCTCGAAATTCTTGAGGCTACTGAAAACAAATTTAACTAAGGAGAAAGTAGTGAAACTAATCTCACATTCTATTCTGATTCTACCAAAAACAGTTCAGATTTAAAATTATAAACTTTTAATACTGTTAACAAACGATAATCTATTGTAACACTATTAAAAGCCATTACAATAGAATGTTGTCAAAGCATTTTTGGAACAAGTATATTAATTACAAATCATCAAAACAATTTTTGTGTATTTACACAGATATTAATAAGCTCAAAAAATCTGTTAATAGCAATAATGAATATAAATTATACAAATAAATGTTAACTGAAGGAATTAGAGACAAACAGATTTAGTTACACAAATTAGGATAGAATACCATATTTGTGTCCGATGCATTAGACTACAAAAACAGATCTTAAGAAATAAAACAAAGATGAAAAACTATCTAACCGAATTGACGAAACATAATCTACGAGGTATGGATATAATACAAAATATAGGAACTTGCTGCCCCTAGTACCCTCTCACTGAACACTTAAGACCCGTGTCTCCAGGAAACTCACATAAGAAATTTTATGGAAGAATCTTCATAACAAAATCAATTTCTCCTGCACAAAACCCCATAAATGCAACAATATCTTCTGAATTCCCATGAAAAGCTTTAAAATAACAATGCAAACCGAATTTGGGATTTGTTTCCAAACAAAATTTCATTCCAGATTTAATATGCCAAAAATATTAACACTGATATGCATTAAACAGCTGAAATTAAAGTTTCTGTTTAGTTGAATTAATGTTGGATGGAAGAGCGGAGTTTAGGTACTTCAGGCGCAAGTTTCCAGGCGAGGTCTCTTCTTATTGGAAGTGGATTCTTCACTGCTATCTAGACTTAGGTGGTCCCGCTTCTTTAAGGCATTCTAAAAAAATCACAAAACATTATATTTTATTGCACTTGTACAGTGTTTAACCTATTCACTAACTTCAACGAGACCATTTCGCCAACAAGTAGTTTGCTGTTTTCTTACAAGAGCACTATTCAGTCTTAACTTAGTTTCTACGTTCTATGGAATAATTTTTCTTTTCAGAATGGCAACACTGCAGTTTGGGAAGGGGAAATAGACAGATGATAGGTTCAGTGACAGCTGGTTCAAGTACACAACAGAGTATAAAATTGGTATATGAGAAGCGTTATGCAGTAGTGAAATTGGTGGAAGACATAACATATGCAGGGCGTATAAAATGTCTAAAAACATCTTAATAACTTTCAAACCTCAGCAGATACAATGTAAAAACACTGTATAGAATGCTATATGGCTATCTTAACTACTTATGTATGCAGTAACCATCTAATGTCTACACCAGGAGGTCAGGCCATAGAGAGTGGCATTAGAATTTGTAATTCAAGCCTGGGTTAACATGCATATAATTTGAAAGTTACTTATTATTAGAACATAATGCAGCAAACCACACTTCATATGCTTTATTCATTACAAAATAATGGTTGTTGAAAGAAGGTCAACATTGAAACTGAAACAGTTGCCTTCTTGTATGCAGCAGTTCTCAGCCTGGGGAATGTCACCCTGGAGAGCCATAGAAAATTATCAACGGAGACGTCAGTGTATAGGAAAGAGTTGAGAAACATGACCTCCAACCTATTCTCATAATGCTCACATGTGCATTTGTTTATTGTGAGATTCTTGATGCTTGCATGTTTTGTTAGTAGTGTCCTGCAGTTTGTTGGGCCAGTAAACGTAAAAAGTCAAACAGACAAGTTGTAAGTTGTTGTAGTAGGCCTAAAAATGGCCAAGTGATGATTATATTAAATATAGATGCATTTCAATTGACAAAAACAGTTATTACTTGTTACTATGTGCTCAAAACCCTACTCCACTGGAAGTTTTTTAATGGAAAATGAGAAAGATGTTGAAGATACATCTACCGCTGCAATTAATCAATGAATTTAAAGACCTAGTATCACAGCATTTGGCATTACTTACAAATTAAATTGCTCACAATTTTTAAGATATCAGGACAGAGAGCTGGTAATTTAAGATGACAGGAGATCTTTTTAAAATCGATATGGATGACCCTCTGACAATGTTCTGGAACAGGCAATTGACATACAATGGGATTCTCAAGCATTGGCGGAATTCAAAACATGAGTGTTGAGAGAATTTTAAGTGAGCTATCTTCCTGTTTACTCACAAGTTGCTTTGGAAGCTGCAATGTTGTTGATGCAACTTTTATCCACAAACCCAGTGAGCCCAGATTTTCAACATTGGCTTGTCTAAAGTCAAAATTTCAAGCAAGACTGAATGTCGAATGTTACCTAGGATCTACTTTGTCACAGTTACAGTACAAGCACATATTAAAAAAATGTTTTAAAAATTAACAGTGCCAACCTTCTCAGTAAATTAAAAAGTGACTTATATAATAGTGTCATTAACACCTTTTCTAGATTTAATAAAAATACTTTCTAGTTCTGTGCATCGTTGATACATTAAAAACCTTACTAGTGGGAATAAGTAAGTGTAAGCAAAGACTGAATGTTCAAAAAGATATCTGAGGTAATATTAAAGGATTTGTAAAAAAGTTTATCAAATATTTAATTTTAAAAAGTGCCAGTATAGCCTCTACCTTAGCCTTCAAAATATAAATTTTACTACTTGTGTTGACCACTTCATTGTACTAAGTGAGGGACAAAGACTGTAAGGCTGAGAACCCTGCTGTATGGGATCACTCTACTAAAACATAGTGCACCTTGAGTACATTCTAAAATCACTCTATTTTTTTATTAAAAATGTTTTGAAAGAGAGCAGTGATCGAAGTGAAGGTGAATTACAAGACACAATAATTGATAGTCATAAAATGTATCACAGTATGTGTTACGGCCTGTCCTTGGAGCTTTTCATTTTATTTGTTTATTAATTATGGTTTACTTATTTGCACATAAATATATCGTAATTAGCTTATTATCTCAGTGTAGGCTCGTGTAGACATTATTTTATTGTTAGAGAGGAGAACTGGTGCAGTCTTAAATATCACAGGTGACATATATAATATTTATGACAGGGTCTCCTAGAGGAGGTAATTGCTACGTCTCATAGGGTGGGAAGTGACAGAGCTTTCACTCCCAGACAAGAATAGAAGTAGGCCTGTCATGGGCAAAAGGGATGTCAACTCCAAGTTTATGGTAGGGTCCCCTTGGGGTGTGAAGGGCTGGAACTAATGCCTCATAGGAAGAGCGATACTTTCACCTCAGGACAAGGGCTCAGAGCCTCTCTCCTGGATGGAGTCTAGTTCAGCACTCAATAGGGTATGGAGCACCAGCTCTCTACATTACAATAGTTAGGACACATAGCACAGCCCAAACCCAAACTTCGCGTTAGGGGGGCTTCTTAGCCTTAACTTCGCCTGGTAAAATAAGACATTCTTTACTTTTTTTACTTTTTTTTCCCAGCTATCTGAATGTCAATACAGTCCACTTCATTATTAGTTAAGTTTCATGGTAGTGAAGTGTTTCATTCAGACTAATTAATTCCGATACTCAAGGAGTACCACACGCTGCAACAGTATGGACAGCAGAAATGTGAAGAAAATTTACCATAACCCAAACAAATTACTGAAGAGCTATAAAATATTGTAAAAACTGTGTAAATATATGAATATTTTTTAAATAGAACATTTTGTCTTTATACAACAACAGGAATTAACAATAGCAAGTTCATATTATTTAAAAAGGTACTTTGGGATTATACCGACCACACCAGTATGAAGAACACAAAAATATAAATTTATAGAAACAAACATGATAGAACGAAAAAACAACTCTTTAATTACAAAATTACAACTAACATTACATCAATCAACAAGCATTTCCAGGTATTGTGATCAGTATTGTTGTCGCTGTTATCTTATCTTTCTCGAGAATCCCGATTACGGCAGGCCGCGGCGGCATCACATGATTATTTAAGTTTTTTGCAAGGTACATAATTGCCATTACAATTCAATTTATATTTCTGCTCAGCCCCTCTAGAATTTGATATTTTACTGATAGGTACTATCTCGAGGGATGTTTTTCTTTCGTTGACATCAGCGCGGGGCAGCCAAAGTCCGCGCTGATGAGCGGAGGCACTAGCATTTTGGGTGGCGGAGTGTGATCAAGAATAAAAACAAGTTTTGTATGTTTTTTTCAATAAAGAGTTTAGTTGTTGTTTGGTAATGTTAGTTTTTGTTGAATTTTTGTGTTTGGAGAAATGTAGGGGTAAAACAAGGAAGTACAACAAAGCGATGCACCAGCTAAACGGGCGGCAAGACTCTGCAATCACGTTATCTACTAGACAGCTCGACTTTGACCTCTGTCTGAGGATGGGGAGGGGTTTGCGATAAGACAATTCCTGTTTTTTATTGACGAAATATTGTTCTACGCTAATCTAGTAATCAGTAGAAGCAAAATGTCAAATAACGATTCATGTCTGGGTGTGGTCGGTATAATCCCAAAGTACCTTTAAAAAATGTTACACACAAGTTTTTTGCAATGATCGCCTGTTATTTATCATAAATCATAAAAAAACATTCATACCCAGGGTCCAAAACAGCTCTTAGTTCTACGAGGGTAAATCAAATATAAACAGTAACTTTGCTATTCTTTTTAGAATGCAGGTCCTACTTAGATAATGTTGTGTAGAGTAGATGTTTGGTTTATGAATAGTGGGGGAACCATTCTAGTTAGTGTTAAAGCTCGGCATTGCCGTCAGTACAGCCATGACCGAGTGAGAAGTCTCTTCGTCTGTTGTACAACAGATTATCATAAAGTTTTTAACCAATGAAAGTGTTAAACCGTCGGAAATTTTAACTCATTTGTGGGCACAGTTTAGAAACAGTACAATATCTCAGAAACGTGTGTTTATGTGAGCGAAAATTTTAGGGTGGACAGGAACGCATTGAAAACTAAAGTAATGATCGACGCCCTTGGACAAGCTTTGCAGATGATAGTATTCGAGAACTTATTGAACGTGATCACTAGTTAACCATGCCAGAAATCCCATCAGAAGTACAGAAATGTTCAATTCATAATCACTGATCCACTCGGTTTCAAAAAATTTAGTGCTCAATGGGTTCCGAGGTTGTTCACTGAAAACCAATAACAGGTCAGGTCGGTGATCGCTTGAAGACTGCTGGATCAATTTCAACAAGGAGAGATATTTTAAAAGCGCATTGTTACATTTGATGAGATGTGGGTAAATCACTACGACCCGAGTCAAAAATGGCAAGTAAGGAGTGGCGGAGAAAGGATGAAGATTGCCCTGTGAAAGTGAAAACTTGCCTCTCTGTAACGATTGGTCAATTTTCTACATGATCAACATAGAGTGAATGTGGCTTAATACTATCAGTTGTTACGGCCGGCAAACAAAAGACTATTGACTTGTTACTATTGAAACAAAAGACAAGAAATACCCATCAGAGATATCATTCTCCTCCATTACAACGCTAGGCCTCACACTGCAACTTTGACAAGTGATACAATGGAAGAAATAGGCTAGAAAACCCTTGTAGCTCTGACTTGTTCTCCTGTTACTATTTTTTGTTCGACCTTCTGAAGGAATCACTGGGAGGAAAACAATTTGAGAGCAACGAAGAAGTCGAGAAGCACTTGCGCAACTGGCTTACAACTCGCCCTCAAACTTTCTATGACCAGGGAATACTGAAACTTCTGAATTTGTGGTAAAAGTGTGTAGATCATGCAGAAGACTATATTGAAAGTGAAAACAATATTAAATGTGTGAGGTTATCAAATACAAAATTTAAAAATAATAACAGTTTATGTTGGATTTACCTCTTGTATTTTGTAAACTATTAACAATGTTAGAATAATAATGAGTAAAGATGTTATGAGAATATAATTTGTTAATGTTAGAAACTATAAAATGGTTAGAAAACATTACTTTTCTATACTTGATAAATTCACAAACTAATGTTTTAGTGTCAATGGTAAATAGAGTTGTAATGGTTTAGGCTTGTAAAATATAATCACATACACTTATATAAAACACAAAATACCTTTTTGTCCCACTGTTGATGTAGATATCTGAGTAGAATACTTGTTTTTTCAGTAACAATGACTGTAACAAGAAAATCACTGTTATAAACTTCATTGAACATTGCTAAATACAAATTTAAGAATACAAATGATTGCTGCATTTGAGTAATACGTTTGTTGTAAAATTTTGACTAAAGACTAAATATATAACAACCAAACTTGATACTTGTGCTTCCTCATCGTGATATTTTAAGTTTTTTTACACCTAAAGAGTAGAAAATATTCCAATGCTTATAATCTAATGTTCTCTTTTTGTAACATCCAATGATGACAAAAGTCCAACATCCTGTAACCCCTTCAAATCATCCACAGTCAATATAAAATATTTTAAACAATGCATTTTGGATTTTCTTACACCAAAGAAAACATTACAAAATGCTATTTTAGTGAGGCATAATTACATGTTGTAGGCTATTAAATTAAGCCTGATATAGTTAAATTAAGAGTTTCTTAGTTTTATTTAAAAATTAAATGATTTTTTAAAGCAAAAACTAAAGTGCACCGTTATCTGCACTTTTAAATAGTATATATTCAATAATATAAAATCAATGTAATATATTCCTAAATTTAACATATATGGGAGCATGTGTTGACAAATGATGTGTTCATAAAAGATTATGATATGTACATGTATTAATACTAAATCTAGAGTTAAACCATAAAATTTCTAGATATAAAATTTGACGTATTAAATCTATGTATTTATACTTATTTAAGTAGCAAAAGTATGAGGCGTGTTCAGAGAGTAAGCACTGTTTCATTCTACTGCTGCCGTAGCGCTGCTATCGGTGTTCCATGAATGCGCACTAGTCGTCCTTGTTCACTGGCTATCAAATCACGCCATTTTAGTTGTTCTATTTTGTGTTTTCAGTTTTCTCTTAATGTTTAAAATGTTTAAGACAATTAGTGATACCGACGATTGTGAGATTTTATATATATATATATATATATATATATAAGGAGAAGCCGATCTCCTTTGATGGGACACTGACCTGTGCGAAGATCTTATCAAACAGAATAAGGGGGAGAGTCGATACAGTACGAGGTCGATGGTACTGATAAAAAGTGTGGTCACAGACAGGATTCGAACCTGTGCTATCTCTAACTCAGACTCAAAGTCCAACGTCTTAGACCACTTGGCCATCGGCACTCCCAAAAAGGATTTGTTTTATAATAAGATTTTTGAATGCAAGGAATTTGAAACCGGCTGAAATTTATCGTCAACTTCGAGATGTTTACGGGGAAGATGTGATAAGTGAAGGAATGGTCAGAAAGTGGGTTAGAATGTTCAATGGCAGTCGAACAAATGTGCATGATGAGAATCGGAGCGGTCAGCCTTCTCTCGTCACCGAAGATCTGGTAAGAGCAGTTAACGAAGAAATCCAAGAGAACAGACGTTTTACTATGACAACGCTATCTGATGATTTCCAACAAATTTCACACACTCTTTTGTACGAAATTGTTACGGACCGCTTAGGTTATCGCAAGCTGTGTTCCCGATGGGTTCCAAAAATGCACACTGACCAAGAAACTCGGAAATGCGTTGATTTTTCTCATACGGTACAGTGATGATCCAGAATCCAAACATCAGTCAATGGAGTAGCGACACACACAATCCCCAAAGAAACAAAAATTCAAGACGACAATGTCTGCACAAAAAATTATGTGGTCTTTTTGGATCGGAAAGGTGTTTTGCTGATTGATTTTGTCCCAAGAGGTGAAACCATTAATGCGGCAAGGTATTGGGAAGCCTTAAGAAAACTAAAGCGGGCAATTCAAAACAAACGGAGAGAAATGCTCAGTAATGGAATTGTGTTGTTCCATGACACTGCTGGGCCCCATACCTGACACTCAAACATTGGTTCGATAATTTTTTTGGGTGCAGTTCGATCACTTGCCCTACATCCCAAACTAGGCACCTTCTGACTACCACTTGTTCCTGCACATGAAGCGCAAGCTAGGTGGTCAACGCTTTGAAATCGGCGATGAAGAGAAAACTGCCGTGCAGTTGTGGCTACATTCGTTGGTGGGAACATTGTACGAAGAGAGTATAGACAAATTGATTACCTGCTACAAGTGTTTGAACATCGGTGGAAACTATGTCAAAAATAGTTAAAAGTTTGGGCTTTCATGTAGAAATAAAATTGTGTTGAAAAAAAAAATGTTTTACTAGTTTTTTTTAAACGGTACTTACTTTTTGAACACGCCTCGTATATTGAATTTTAAATGTATAACTCCTGTTGTTCACTTCTCTTTGACTGAACAGTAGTACTATACTCGGATTTATCTACTAGATAATTTATCTACTGTTTATTCATTAAAATAAAAAAGTGATGAAACAAGGGAAGGAACATATTCCATTCAGTGTTGTGAACAGTGTTTAATGGCTGTGACAGGTCCTTGACTCACGCACTCACTCTGTTCGGAGGGATGGTCCTTGGTTGGGAGGTATACGGAAGGCCGCTTGGCACAGGATCGGCTGCCACTGTCCGTGTGGAAGCGAGAGAAATTGTTTTCATTGTACGACGGTAGACCCTTCAAAAACTCTGCTACTGACTAAAACAAACAAAATTGAAAATAATTCTCTGATAAAATTTATTTTATACAAGCACAAACGTAAAAAACAATGCAAGCTTAGTTAAAGTATGAAATAAGCTAGCTAATTAGCCACCTTCGTGAGCCACGTTAAAATGGGTATAAATGATTTGAGAATAGATGATTTTGGCTCTGTCTCACACAAGGAACGAGTAGCCAACGGTCAGTTTCCTATCCTCTCAACGAATTGTTGAACGGACATGATTTCTTATCATCTATTTATAATATCTAATTTATGGTCCTGTACACATTGTTAAACAAAATTTGTTACCTTGGTATTAACTGGAGGCCACTAATTTTAGAACAGTTTTTCTTACTGGAACCTAAAAACCTAAATTATCAGAAACAAGACTTTATTTGACCTAGTGTGAAATTAAACGTCATTATGATGATTAGTCCTTATTTTTTGTGTCCCAAAAGGAAGAGATGCCGGTGAGAAGGAGGCCACTTTGTCCCTATCTACTAATTGTTATTAAACAATATACGTAGGTTTACATTAGGTTATCATAAAGATATAAGGTTATCATATACATAAAACATTATCTTTATCTTAGGTACTACTAGTAAAATATTTATGATAACCTAATCTAAACCTACCTATATTATTTTAACTACGCTTTCTGATGACAGGATGGAAAATAAAGTGAGCAACCTTCTTTGTGGATGATACTTTATTTTTACTTAGTTATCAGATCACAAACATAAACTATATATCTTTTAGTTAACTTAATAATTTTGAGTTAATATTCAAAGTGGAGTGAGACAAGTGAATTAAATGTCCATCAGCAGATATGACTTACCGTGCAGCAGGCCCAGTACATTACAGGGCAATTGACACCAATTGTCTTAAAAGTCCAAAACAGTTATGTATATTAAAACATCGAGGAATGACAAAAAAGTACATGAAATACTCCACGAAAGTCTGGAAGATTCAAAGAGAGAGATAGAGCTTATGGGCTCTCCAGAACTTTTATACTCTGGATGGCACTGCCCTGGTCCTGACGCCCCCACTGATGGCTTCAGTTTCCCACTTTAGATTCCCAGGTTTTCCATTGGTTAGTTTTGTTGGCTATCAAGGACTTTGTGGACCAGACCCAAGTTTCTACTCATCCTTGTGGTTGACATAACGGAGTTATTTGTTTATTACATATGGTTAGCAAACATCCTTTTTAATATGTAAATCTAATTTGGAATCACGTTTGCTAGTGAAAAACTAATAATTCTTAGTTGAGAAATATTTGAGATCTAACACGTTGTTGTTGGGCATGTGGAATATTAATCTACTACAAATTGGTCGAGGTATTTCTCTTACAAGGTGGGAAAATGCTTGTACCAATTTCTCACCAAGTCCAGGCGGCTAGCTTGCCATATACAACAATTAACTTTATAAGCACTCTGACTTTATTTCTGAACAACCAATAAAACTATCAAAATAACTGTATTTCATGTTTAGATGCGTATTAATTATACCTTTAAAATAAGCCATCTCATACTTAACTCTACAACCATGGCATATTAAGGTGTATTTAAGTGTTTCAGATTTAACATTGTTCTTATAAGGCTAAAATCATGGTTACCTAAACGACCACCCTCTAAAATCAGATTTATATACATTCAGGTTTTTCGACAAATAAGACCATTATAATCTTGTTCAGGAATAACTTTACATGGGAATAGGATAATGATTGTTGATCTTTCCATAAGTAGCCTAAAATGGTTACAAAGCCACCAGTCTCATAATGAAATGTAAAAGTGATATCTGAGCTGATTGTATGATTTTCATACGAAAACTCTTTAAGTCATGAATTACTTAACCTTGCTAACTCTGAACAACTACTGGGTCAGTTCTAATTTCTTTCTTAATATGCAATCAAGTATTCATTAAAAGTGAGAAACTCGAAAATTAAGTATCGGAAAGCCATAGTTAAGGTTGCTGAAAAATAAGAAGATTCAGAGTCCATGTGTGGTTTGGGGAAGGTTAAATAAATCAACCCTATGTATGACACCGATTTTAATACATACAGTATTACATGTATGACACCGATTTTAATACATACAGTATTACAAATGGATAAAAGCAAAGTAAGGGGATAAATTTACCCTTGCCTTATATTTAATTAATGGATGTAATACCCATCGAGACCACAGCGCTAACTTGGTCTGTGCTTGAATTTATGTACTATCTAGATAGATGTTTTTGTGCTACCAGTGCTGGGTGGGGATAAAGGCTCCACTGACTGAAGCCCGCACTGATGACCAGGAGCATTTTTAATCAGTACAATTTATCATTTAACATGATTAAGTTATGTAATCACGGCAAAGTACCGTTCACATAGTAAAATATGACAGAAATTGAACTGACCCAATAATTTCTCATAATTACCCGTCTTTCTTCCTTAGAAATATAAAAGTACTTAGCTTTTAACCTCAAAGTTATTGACAAGATATGAGAATAGACATATCCCTAAAAATATTATTTAGCTCATGAAGTTAAGAAAAACTAATCCAACCTAACTATCTATCACGTCTATCTGAGGGCCTACCGCATTACTCAAGGGCCTATTACTATACCTGAGGACCTAACGCCTTATCTGAGAGCAAAATTCCCAAACCTTGGGTTTACCACCCCATCCAAGATAGATTCCTCCTTTTTTTTTAGTTTTTAGGCCTTTCCTCACTTGTATTTACACTGCTATCCTAGTCACTTATTGGAAAGTGCTCCATTTGAAAAAAACTTGTTTTGGCGTTTAACTTTTACATGTGACATTTTAATTTTCATAATGTATTTAAAATCATATGGTCAATGTTACTACTGGGATTGTTGTGTGTAAATATAAAGTCAGTTCCCCATTGCATTGTGTGTAAAAATTTACTACAAAATAACAATTTTACTTTTCACCCCCACCTCATGACAGTGGGAACCCCTACATGATTTGCATGATGACTGACAAGTTAAATTACTTCTAGAACATAATGAAATCAACAACATGCAGAACACTGACACTTCTGCAACTACCAACAATCACGTCCTTCCCTTTCTTGCTGATGCAGTGTTAGAAGCTACCCACAACCTCAAGTAGTGAAAAAAGGAGGACCTGTGGGTTGTTTTCAGCAGTTTGTGGAACTGCTGAAATCATGGATTGGTAGGCCTCATGGTGTGCTTCTAGGGTGCGCCAAAGGCCCTTTAGCTTAAGCGCATGACAAGAGGCCGCTCCATAGAAGAAGAAGAAGGCTACTGCCACTACCAACTCTTTCAAGGCCCTTATGGAGAAACATGACAGATATCTTGATGACAGATAAGATAAATGAAGTTGCTAAATATACTGAGGCAAGAAATTGCTGAATTTAATGAATTCTGACATAAGTATGACACTCGCTGATCCGACTCATTACCTCGTCTGTGCTAGAGTTCACACTCCA
Organism: Homalodisca vitripennis; assembly: GCF_021130785.1. Lineage (NCBI taxonomy): Eukaryota > Metazoa > Arthropoda > Insecta > Hemiptera > Cicadellidae > Homalodisca > Homalodisca vitripennis. The sequence goes on from NC_060208.1 coordinate 201,882,452, forward strand.
AATGACGTGTGCTGGTATCTCAGGAGGTTCAGAGACCAGGCCAAAAAATGCACTAAACCCTGTCAGTACACTGCCAAAGCCTTGGGAAACAACTCTGGAGATCACTAATAGCGGCTAGCGATCTCGTACAAAGTTATCCTGTCTCTCTTTATTATGGACAGAGTGAAGAAACAGCCATTTCTTTTGGACACTGGAGCACATGTGTGTGTGTCTATCCCAAATCTCTGATATCGGGGAAAATGTTATGAACAAGATAGACGCTATTTGCAGTGAATAACACATGCATTCCAACCTATTGCTGCTCCACTACAGGCCCTCTTGAGGTTAGGTATTATCTGGAGGCCAATATTTTTGGTTGTTTTTCTTTACCGGTGTCCTAAAACAACTACATTATTCGAAAAAAACAGACTTTATTTGACTTACTAAGGAAATTACATGTCATAAGTCGACGAGAAGGAGACAACTTTGTTCCTATCTACTATTTGTTATTAGGCTTTATAACTAGATAAATGTATATGCACTTAGCTTCCGGATAATACCAAGTACTCCTCCAAAAAAAAAATTAAATAGTAACACACAGATTGTCTGGACAAAGAGAAAGCTGGAGAAGAAGCATTTCAGGCCATTATGCACAGTCTTATACAAAAAACCACAAGAGAGTGCAGTTGAGGGAGGAGCCTATTTTGCCCGTGACCTTGGAGCGGCCAACGAGAACTGAGCGACGTTGCCAAACTTGTTCCCCGCTGTAACCACAAGCCACGCGAGTCCAGCGTTCTTAAAATACTTAACCGTTACGCTCGAAAGAAATGTTAGAGCTGTCTTGAATTAATTAACTACGTATTACAAAATGTAATTTTACGGTCATTTAAAAAAAAAGTACATCTCTGTAGCTTATTTCCATGTTGAGTTAAATAGATTGAAATAAATTATTGTATTATATTACTCATATACGAAGATCGTAGGATTAAAATCTTTAGCCGAAATATAAATTAAAAAGAAAATATAAAAATACTGCAAAAACGTTAATTTCCCGTATTTAACAGTTAGATAATGCCATTATCACTGATATATAATAAGGCATTACATGTTTGCATAGTATAATCATGTTATGTTAAATGGATTTTCAATTTGTTAAGAAAGTTATCAAATACATCTGAAATATATGTTCTTTTCCATAAATATACTTATTCAGTACATAACGGTGGGAATTGTTGCCGCAACGGTTTTTTTTACACACTTCGGTTCTCATAAATTTATAACCATTTGAAAGCATTTTTCCTACCTGGCTATTAATAGTCTTGAATCTGTGTTATGTAAAATTGTTTTCACATGTGGGTGATTTAAATATTTAAACTGGCCATAGTTGAAAAATCATACAGCACAAGTATTTTTATAATATGAATGCACTTTCTTATAAAATTCTAAAGTAACGGTTTTCTATAACATCCAATGAAATTTGAACACAGTACATAATAGATATGTCAGACGAGCGAAAATGTGGAGGAAACGGGTGAAATACCTGTAAATAAAAGCCGCACCAGCCAGGAGTGGTGGTAATACCAGACGGATGAGTCATACTGTTTCCAAGAAACAGCCCCTTCCTCCTTCCGGTCTCTGACCGTCAGTGCCTATTGTCGCTTAATCAGTGGCGGTTGAAAATACTGCATTCTCTTCAATTCCAGTACGCGTATATTATTTTGTTCTGAATTTTACTGTTGATGAACGTTTTCGTGTTTTTAAGTGTTGTTTATTGGTAGCTATTCAATCAATCAATCAATCAAAACATCTTTATTTCATAAAAAATGTACATATCGTACAAGAAATAGTGTCAACAAAGTAATTGGTTTTAATTTAAAAGAAACATTTTACAATGTCTGTGAACAATAAAAACAAATGAGATAAAACAGAAAACAAGAACCTCTTTATACACAAAAATTACACATTCTTAACATTAGGTTCGTGCAGATTAGTTTAGGGGTTTTCCCCTTCTTCGGGCCAGAACAACATTAGTTCTAAATACAGGTTTTTACAAACAATCATTACAAACATTGAGCCTACAAATAAAAATATTAAAATTAAGTGTTTTCACCTTCTTTTCAACTTTCCATACCTGTTCTATTAGAGTAGTCATTAACAATTTTTCTTTTGAATAAAACGAAAAGGGGAAAAGCACAATGTATTTCAATGGTTTCTTAGAGTAAGTAGCTCTTCAGTTGAGTAAAAATGCAGATTTTATTAAAAAATTTTTTAATGATTTAAGAAATTTGTTCGGATTTTTCTCTTGTTTAATATTTTGCGGTAAACAGTCAATAAAATTTTGTTTCTTTAAAAGAAGTTTTCTTTTCGAAAAAACACAATCTATGGTTGTTCAACTTGTCGATGTGATCTAGTATTTATATGTATGTATATTTTTCCCTATTGTAGTTTTATTATTTTAAAAAAAGTATGAATTTTATTGTCTCAAAAATATATAAGCTGTACACTGTAAAAATCTTCAATTCTGAAAATTTATGTTTAACAGAGTCGGATTGTTTCAAATGGAGCATAATCTTTAAGGCCCAGCCCGTTTTTGTTGGATTAAGATTCTGTCCATATTTCGTTTTGTTGTTGTGCCATATATACCAAAAATGTGGGAGTGGATTAAGGCGTAGTAATAGATTTTAATGTTTCTATGTTACATGATATAGTGCCATTCTTCTTAGAGCATAAAGGCCACTTGATGTTTTGCGCATTAACAAGATTTACATGCTCATCCCACGTTAAGTTTTCATCTATAACTAATCCTAGAAATTTAGTTTCTTGTTTTGGTCCAGTATCTAATTTTCGACAAATATTGTGGGCAGTAATTTATTCTTAGCTTGCTTTGTTGAGAAGGAAATAAAATTAGATTAACTAGAATTCAAAAGGAGATTTTTACTGTCCAAAAAGTCTTTCACCAACGACAAGCCAATCTTGTTGAGAGGAAATTTCTATTTGCTCTTCACTTTCCGCAGTTACAATTATGTTTGTGTCATCTGCATAAAGGCAAACTTTATAATCATTGCCCCATACTATTCCAGGTAGACCTTTCAAATAGCATAGGAACAGTATAATGGGCCCAATATCGATCCTGGGGGACACCATATTGAACAGTTAAAAGACGAGAAGCATATTTTTCCTTATATCTAACTTTTACATTTTCTTTATAATGATTAATTTTCAACAAATTGTGTTTCTTTCTGAACAGGTATGATTTAAACCATGTCAATTCTGTACTTTTCACTCCAAGAGTATAAAGTACATTCAGTTAACTTACTGTGTTCCAACACTATCGAAGGCCCGTGACAAATCCAGAAAAATGCCAATTATTTTTTGCCCTCTATCAACAGGATTCAATTATTGATTCAATAAAACTCAACTCCTGCCGTTGTAGTAGACTTACTGGACCTAAAGCCATGTTGTTGTTTATCTAATAGCTCATTAGTTTCGAGATAATTAGAAAATTGACTATATACTACTTTTTCTAAAATTTTTGAGAATACTGGAAGTACCGATACTGGTCTATAACATTTCACATCCTCTAAATTACCCTTTTTAAATATAGGTATAACTCGGGCTATTTTAAAATTTATCTGGAAAAATATTACCTGAGATTAGGGAATGATTGATTACATGAGTTAATGGAATACAAATAAAAGGCAAAGCTGCCTTTATAATTGTAATAGGAATGTCATTTGTATCCTGAAGAGTACTTATTATCGAAGGATGTTATTATTTTTGCAATTTCATTTTCTGTTACCAATTTTGAATTGAAATTTTTGTGTTGACTTGACTAACATTAATTAAAGTAGCTTTTGCCTGAGTGCTCAATGTTTGGGACTACTAGATCTTTAACTGCATTCACAAAGAATTCATTAAATGTTTCACATATAACAGATGGATCAGTTATGTAGTGACCCAGATGAAATAATTTAGTGTTTGTGTATGGTTTTTGACAGTTTTCCCAGTTTCTAAATTTACTAAGTTCCATGTAGTTTTAATCTTATTTTTTGAATTCATAATTTTTTTCCTCAAAGTATAACTGTTTATTACTAATTACATTATTTCGTTAGATCTTGCTTTTTACTTTTGATTAATAATTTTAATTCGTTATCTTTACATATTCTAAATTGAGACTCCAAATAAGTTATTTCAGTTTGCTTTAGTTTTAACTCATCATTAATCCATTTATTTCTACTATCCAACTTTTCATTATATTACTCGCCCCCCCCACCTCGATGAAACATGGGTTAATGAAAACCATACTCAAAAATACATATGGCAGGATACGAACTGAGTTGGGTGGACTAAAGGTTCCTCTCGGCAAAGGTTAGAAGATTAATAAATTTGTCATGTCGGTTCGGCAAAAGATGGGTTTTTGCAAGAATGTAAGTGGGTTTTTTCGGTCTAAGACATCATCCAGTTCGGACTATCACTATGAAATGAACGCTGAATCGTTTAGTGTTGTGCTTCGCAGGTGCTGCCCCGCGCTGGTGTCAACAAAAGAAAAACATCCCTCGATGAATAGTACCTATCAGTAAAATATCAAATTCTAGAGGGGCTGATCAGATATAAATTGAATTGTAATGGAAAGGCAATTATGTACCTTGCAAAAAACTTAAATAATCATGTGATGCCGCATGGCCTGCCGTAATCGGGATTCTCGAGAAAGATAAGATAACAGCGACAACAATACCAATCATAATACCTGGAAATGCTTGTAAGTTTGTAATTAAAGAGTTGTTTTTTCGTTTTATCATGTTTGTTTCTATTAATTTATATTTTTGTGTTCTTCATACTGGTGTGGTCGGTATAATCCCAAAGTACCCATAGCCCTTTTTTCGGTGAGTTTATATTTTTAGTTCTTAAGCATTAGTGACCGACCTTTTGGAATTTTATATTTAACTGGTTGGTAATATTAAGAGGGATGTTTTTCGTTCTTTGCCATGACTGAAGGTGCTGTCATAACCAGCTTGTGGCCAAAGGCATTATAGTTAGCCCATTTAACTATTAGTTACTTTTACGAAATTTAAGAATAAAAATTTCGGCCTTTCTAAAATGTAGCTTAACGATTGATATTCTATTTAAGTTTACTTTTTAACACATTCGAGTCTACGCTCGAGCCAGACTCGAGCGCCATTGTTTAATCACCCGGCCGGCGCTCGAGCATGACTCGAGCACAGCTTTGCCGATTGATATACGGAGTTGCCCGAGTGATATTCGAGTGCCGTCTGCTGCATTAAAAAGCCAGCTTTGTTGGTTAGTTCAGAAAAATTCCGCTAGGCGCTACTACGTCATACCCGCTTGAGGCTTTTGTTTATCGACTGACGTGGCCTGGCGCGTCGTCAGTCTGTCTACGACAACAATAATTTTTTTAGCATTTGGAATTTTTTTGGCAAATAAAATAATTATTTGTAAATATGTATATAGTAAATGCCTTTAAAAAAATTGAAATTACTTATATTATTTATTCAAAAGTTAATTTTCAAGTAATACAAGACATGCGGGAGTTTTTATTTTTCTTCAAATAATGTAAGTTTTGAAATTTTTTTTTTAATTTATTACATTTTATAGGAATAAAGTTTTACATATCAATTTAAAGAGGAAAGATAGAACTTTCAAGAAAATATAATATCATATACATAATATTTAACAGTTTTCTAAAGAAAAAATCTGAAAACCCAATAATTTGTGCAGACCAGGCTATTAAAACAGCAAATAGCGAGCCAGACTCCAATGTGTTAAGCATTTTCCTTTTGAAAACCATAAAATATTGTCCAGAGGTTAAAGCAAACGGGTAGGGTAAGATAAGCGGACCCGGTTTATTATATCGAAGAATGTAATCATAGATACCTAATATTCTCATCTCAAATCCTACACTATCAATCGATATAAAAGTATCAATAGTTCTCAATAACAATCATATGTTTTAAATTAAAATATGAATTTAAAAGGCCTATTTACAGTGATCAAATTATTATAACCAAAATTCGGAAAACTGAAGACGACCATATTTGCTCCTCTCACAGTTACAGTTGTTTCTTTCCCACAAATTTCACATAGTGGGTTTTTTGGTACGAGTCCAACATGTTGAAGTCACAAAAACATGTCTTATCATCTTTCAAAGCAATGTCGTTTCGTTTTCTAAAATTGACTGTCATTTTTAATAATAAAATGTTACTTATAAATAATTGAAATATTACATTACGAGTATTATTTGAAAGTGTTTACAGCTGTTGGTGTAGATTATTTAAGTTAATGGTTCAAAATAATTAATCAGTATCGATTATATCAATGATTATGATTAAGTGATATCGTTTGCCAATTTCGATATAAAAAACCGAGTCCGCTTATCGTACCCTACCCAAGCAAACATTTACCAAGAAAACATTACCTGAAAAAGAATTCAAAGTGGGTCTTGTACCTTAACTTAAACACCTTACCAATTCAAAGGATATGCTTCACGACTAAAATACATAGGAAGTACACAATAACCTAGGCCTAAAACAACATGATTTTTAATATTTCAAACATTGTTATTTAATGATCCGAACTCCCTAAAAATGGCCTTTCAAGACAGCCTATAATTTAGGAGGGCAATTAGTATAATCTAATACCAGAAATAATTTTTACTAGCTACTGCAGAACAATTAACCTTTAGTGGTGAGCATAAAGACAACCCTATTCTATAGACGATAGATAATAGGCTAAAAATACAAACTGTAGAAAGCATAATACATAAGGAATATTATGGGAATTTATAATGTCGGAGCTAAGGCTAATTCATTAGACAATACAATATTAAGAAAAAACCACCTCATTTTTACAAGTACTATTAGGGTAAAGCTATGATTGCAAGGTTTACAGACCAGCCCTAGCATAAATTGTTATTTATATGTTTAATAAGATATTTATAAAAAGAAACTATAATGAAATGACTACTTTACCATTTTTGTAATGTCAAAAACACAGAAAGGATTATGAAATTTGATAATTTATCTGTTTACGTATTAATTACACCGTTCCAGAAGTCAATACCATCACTTTTTTTACAAGGAGGGGCAATTTTAGTCAACCCACTTTACTACCAAACACACGTTACTACACCTGAACAGCTGTTATAACTCATATCGTACTAGCCAATCTGAGTAAAAGCGTCATGACGTCACAATGAATCCTCTATGAATGGTGTCCTAGTCAATGCACCTAATAAATCATGAAATAATATAAAATGTCACAATCGAAAATAAAAGGACGTGGACGGTGTAAAAGGACTCCAATTTATCCTAATTTTATCCTTCAATTTCATAATATCGAACATATATAGAATTTTTTAAATACTGTAGCTGGTTCTCACTTTTGTTTAATAAAATAAATATAGTTTCTCCACTAATAAATGTAGAATTAACTGTATCTTAATTGCAAATTTAATACAAATCATATGTGATATATAACGTAAGTTTAGCAGTACCGAAACGCTAATTTTGTGTGACAGAGCACTCCCTCTGAAACTTTTAGAAAATTACGCGGCTGATTATGTAAATCTAGATTGTCTTACACCAGTGGAACTCACTAATTGGATTTGTGATTTAAATTAAGTTCTACGTTTTAAAATAATCTCAACAATATTTTAAATATGCACACTCGCACTCATTTAAGTAACTTGATTCATCTCAGATACGCTCCCAAAACATTTTGAAATGTATTTAACATTATGTTTGTATCCGTTAATTCTAAAATGTTGAAAATTTATATTTTATCCCTTTATATATTGTTTTTTTTTTTTTTTTTTTTGCAAACATGTGGCAATCTATAATATTTTAATAAACAAATAAAATTAAACCTTACAATAATAATTAAATATAATTAAAGACCTGTAGATAGCATACTATAATAGTCTTTAATATTAATAATAATTTTATATTGCAGTCCGAATAAAAATATTGTTATGTGTATGCACCAATACATATATATCGTATGGGGGGACAAAGGCAGCTATCCATAAATAAATAAATTAAAAATTACAATTATTAAAAAGTACGTAAGAACAAAGTTCTTGAGTCATAAATTATAAATAATAATAAGATCTCCCGTCACAAAGCTAAATCCAAATTACTGAGCCAGTTTAGAGACCCATCCTCTAAACCACTTAGACCAGCCAGACCACCAGAAAACAATCGCAAAGGGCAGTCGTTTACAATGTGCTCCATTGTCTGAGAGTTTGCGCCACAATCACACTAAAACAATATCAAAAGTATTTATTAAATAACTATTTATAAATTATTTTTTTATATTTATTTGCAAGATAAGATTTATTTAGAATTATAAGAATATAATTTACGGATTGGCTTTATCCAATCGAGTTTTCCCTTCGATAATACTCTAGTTCAGTGTCTAGCAATCACATCTTAATGTAAGGTCCCACATTTCTTGCCCTAATATATTCAATAATCATTCATTGACACAATAGAACATGGATTTTTCTGTTTAAGTCAGTTAAAAATGTTAAAACAAAGAAATATACGTTAATTAAATCATTAGCCTCAATAATACAAATAGTCCCTTAATTCTTTAAACCGGGAAAATGTGGTTAAAGTTCTTGAAAAATAAGTTTCGTTATTAAATAAAAATACAGTATTAAGAATGGAAAATTAGAAGACAAGGTAGAATGCCACCTGAAAGGAAACGCTGTCTACAGCTTTTACTCTAACCCAACCTCAGATGGCCATGAGAGACAATCTATCCTGAAGAGCCAACATTCTGAAGAAGTCTGTCCAGCAACAAGAACCTCGGAATATTAAACAGTAGCTCAGCTGTGACTTAAATAGGTCAAATCGTGTAAACTTAAAATCTGGTGAGAACCAAATATACTATGAGATACCGTAGAGCATAAATCTATACATTTTGACTGTCTGTATGTATGGCAATTCTATGGGAGGTTCAATATAAATTCAATACCTACAAGAAATTATACCGAGTCTTGAAAAAATAGTGGTGACATTTCATGTTCTTAAGTTGAATAAGTTAGACCTACCCATAGTTTAAAATTTAATTAGCTCTGGTTAAAAAAATAGCTCTGGCGCTTTTTCAGAAAACCAATCCATAAGTAATTTCTAATTTATATTATTCATATTAGTTAAGGTGGATCACTATTACTTAAAATGATTTTTTTTCTTATCCAACAATCGTATACCACATCTGCCTGTAGGTAGAATATTGCCACATGATAACTATTAGAAACAGTAAACTCCCATAACGAGGTGTCCTATAATACAGGTACCACTATGATCATATGGGTTAAACTGTTGTCATACACTGTTATAACTTAAATCTACCTGTAAAGTATTACGTACTACCATGGTGACTAAAGACAGAGAATATACCATAACGAGGTGTCCTATATGGCTGTAAGTAGCAAAATGTGGGTTAATAAATGAGTCCAAAGATGAATAATTTCTGTTGCACTATAACAAGTACCTCTTTTGTGGCTGCAGGTTACTAACTGGCGAGTCTAAAATATGGCGAAGAATTATATAATGTTGTATACTTTCTTAAAGGGGAATAAACATAAACAGATTTCAATAACGAAAAAAGTAAAAAGTATAAAAATTCCTTCCTTTAAAATATGAATGCTTTGGATTTGAATTAAGACATGTTGGTTTACTCATAGTCAATAGATTGTGTTACAGTTATTTGTCACCATATAATTTACATTATTTTATGCTAATTGGAGGGTAGTTTTTGTTACTTATAATTAGTTTGCAGTAACATTAGTTTTTGGAGAGTTCAAAAAATAATTTTAATTTTTCCACTGTTATATTGCATTCTGTAAAATGTTTTTATTTCATGCATCAATCTCCCGGTAGGAATTATTGCAACGCTGTAAGTCAAATGGTCTTGAACAAACAGTCTACAGTAACGTATTAATTAAAATCTACTGACGGTCGAGTGCTAAACCCCCATAATAAGACTATGGTCGGACGAACGTATTATAATTGAGGAGTGACAAATCAAAACGTGTTTTGTCACAGTTACTAAAATATTGGGAAATCACAAAAAATTGTTGATCATCATGTTTTTAAGCTTTACATTCTTTAGGCTGCCTCATTATGAAGTTCAATACGATTTTAAATTATAATTAACTCTGTTTTTTCTGTTAAAAGTTTCCTTTTTCTTTGTAAAACGTGCTTAAATAATGTTGGACATAACACTAATTGAACAAACGGGTGTGCGACAAAACACGTTTTGTTTTAAATTACTCAAGGACAAATCACGCTTTGATCGAACCATATCTATAAACCACGACAATGGATAAAGGGTCATCAATAAAGGTAAAACAGTATAGTTTTTGTTCAAAAAGTGTATTATTTACATTGATTTTAAGTTGCCTACAGTTTGAAAATTAAGAAATACATTGATAAAACTAGTTTTAGCATTTAATTCACCTTCAAGAAATCATTGTTTATATTCTTATGGCAACCTCGTCTTCCAAACAAACACTCACACAAAACTTCATCATTGTCATGTGTCTTGATTATTTACTGCCTCAGTGTCATTTGAAAAATATGATTTTCTTGTACCATTTCAAAGTATTCACCTGTGTAAGGTCTCCCAGTCCTGTCCAAACATAATCTCTAACAGTATTTTGAACGTCCTTTTTCTTTTCACTTGAAATAGGTGGCCTAAAAGAATCTCTTCTAGTGCGATATCCATTATCTACCCCCCTTCTTGTCGTTTACTTGCTTTTTGTACAAAGTCACAGAGTTCTCTTCATCCATATCTTCAAAACGGTAGTTTTTTGTAGCGTCTCACGACGCCCAACTTTAATAACTTTCATCTTTGTCACATAGAACTGTCTGGTCCCCTTTATTTTTCACATTGAACTTGTCACAGTATACTCTCTTGGTTCTGAAAATTCGTTTCATTACACTAATTGCTTCTAAGTTTCTTGAAGTACGTTGACAAGGATTTCGTATTCAAAGTTTTTTGCTCAGTCAATTCCAAGTTGTTTGACCTGTCCAATTTTGTTGATACAACTTAGTGTAATCTTCTTTTCGATAAAATTGTGACATTCTTTCTTAGAATTCTTCTACTCTGGCCAAAACTCCGGTCCGCAGGTAAAAAGCTGTGTCCGTATTGACGGGATAATATATCTGAATTTCCTCTAAGGTTGTATTTACTACAGTGTGCATGGTAAAAACATAAGTGTGTGAAGTACTATGTTTATTTTTTATTTTGATCACCGCACCCGATCACAAAATAAACGAAGTACAGTCTTACCGTTGAAGTCCATTGTGTTAAAGGTGAAAAAAAAGAGCTGATGAGACCTCTGTGCTTCCTTTTCCAGATTGAGTCTTCCGTCCAAGTGTAAAAAATAGGGTCCTTTGTGTGGCCCAAGTCAACTAATTACCAATGACATGAATAAAAATTAAATTGCCTTAGATAAAAATGCTTCCTGAATGCAAGTTTTAGGCAGCGGCTGGATCTGTTGGAGATCAAAACATAATGAAATGGAGTTATCAGAGTTCCATATTTATGTAGTCGTAAAATGCCTTTGCTCTCCCTCTTGTGGATGGTTTTTTTCGGCCATTAACATAGCTTATTTTTCTGAGACAATTATGGAGGCGCCTGTTTCACAATTTTTCTTTTATTACTAGGCACTGGCTACAAACATCAGACGCTGGAGTTCTGAAACCTATGGTGAATTCATTTCTAAAAATGTCTCTGAACATAGAAAAACTAACTTTTAAGCTACCTTTCTGCATCATGGGGAAAGCGTTGAGTGATAAGAATTATGTAGTTTTTTCTTATACTACACCTGGCTGCTCGGGGATATAAACCCTTTTTTGATTTTGTTCTATTGTAATTACTTTCAGTCTGCAAATGCAACCCTGATATAAATCCTCTAACCTTTCTTTCTTTGCAATGCTTTTTCTCTACTTTTTTTCTATCTCCAAACTCTATGTTCAGCGATTGCATCTCCAGAATTTTACCTTTTTTTGAATTATACTTGCTAACCTAGTTCGCCCAAATTTGGTAGATGGATAAGAAGTTTTCCTTGCAGACTGGAATATCGTTTTATTATTGATATACTGAAGGAATATAAAGTACTGAACTGAGAATGCATGTTTACCTGAACTTGGTAGGCTCACTACGTTCCTTACGGGGCCCTACGCCTCTTCACTGGCCTAGGTTGTACTAAAAACTGGCTACACAATATTGTCTTGTCCTAATTTTATCTGGGATTTTGTACAGTTTTTATCCCTGAGAATTTTGACATCTCTTTGGTCCTAATTTTGACAACACATCAATGTGATGTGTTATGTTTGCAAGGAACAAACAACACTGATCCGGTTGGAGCTGAATACCTTTTCTAAGCTTAGCTGCCTTAACCTTAGGTTGTTACTTTTTTTCTTTTTCTTGAATCGTTGTTAATTAAGAGGAAACTGGCACTCCACCATCCCAACTCACTGAAAACTCTTCCATCACATAGAAACTACTGTTTAATATCCTTTTTAAAACACAAGCAAAAATGGCCATAAGTTTTTTACAGAACTCACTGTAACATAACCTCTACCACTGTGAAACTCTCAACACAACAATGGTCCTCACATGATCATTGAAACCAATAAGAACACTTCGCTGACTGACTCCCATTGGTTTTGTTGGACAAAACATGAATTGATCCAAATGAGGGTGTGGACCAACGAACTATACTACTGGAACGCGCACTGCACATAAGCAGCATGTTGTGTTTTCCGGTCGCACACAGCTTGTGCGTTACTGGTGTATCCATGGATTTGCAGGCGCTTAAAGTGGGCATGAAGAACTCACCAAGTTCTGTACTCCATGCCAAAGATGCTGATCTTAGAACACATTAACTTTTTTATTGATTTTAAATCTAAAGGGTAAATTAGTAGATCAAGTGATGATGTACGGTATTGAAAATTGTAAAATATTAATATTTACTCTAGTTATCTCAAACAAATGCGAGCCACTTCTAAATTGACAGGAAGCCACGGAGTTACTTTTGAATTAAAACTGTGACTAAACTATTTTTTTTAAATAATATCTCATCACTAAACTCGAAAAAACAAAAACTTTTGACATTAAAAAAGAAAACCAACTTAGAAAAAAGGCAAAAATATTAGTCAAAAATAATTTTATTTTCTAACACTTAGATTAAGTGTGTCATTTTTGTTTGTATAAATTTTTTGTAGTTTATTTTGAAATAAAATACTGTCAAATAAAAAAGTTGTTTTTTTTTTCATCTGGGTAATATTTTTAATGCCTGTAATATTTGTTTCGACTTTGTAAAGAAAAATAAAAGTCCAAAATCTCAGTTATTTTGATATTGCACAAAAATCAGTTTTTTTTAACATGAAAATAAAAATCCACTGTAAAAAGCAATCTACTAACATTTGTAATAATAAATAAATTGTAGTATCTAACAATTGTATTAAGTCCCTACAAGGCGTTTTAAAGTGATATTATAGATCATTACTATAATGCCTGCCATATGGGTGGAGTTAGTTCTTGCCCATTTCCAGCGGCCTGCAGACTCGGAACGCAGCCCCAGGATTTCGGCTACGGATTTTCTCCGGCCCAGAGCGCGTTTCCATTATTAAAATTCGTTAGGTGTGGACAAAACACAATTTGATTAAATTCATGATTTTCCTACTATTAAGTTTACATGGGACACAACATTTTTTTTTTGGTGCCTTTTGCTATGTATAGATTGATAGAATTCAGTGAGAGGAAAAAAACATCAAGTGCATATAACTCAATATCGAATTTTTGGTGACAAAACACGTTTTGATTTGTCACTCCATCAATTTAAGCCTATACATTTTATACAGTTTAGCCCCTATGTTCAAACATATACCAAAACGTCTTCAAGAAATATTAACTTATTTCCATATATTCAATAAACGAAATATTGCAAATTAAATGAGTTTCATCAACGACAGCGATTTACATGCACAGATTTTAATAAATAATTTACGCTAATTGAGATAAAAATATGTGCATACAAAAAAGATATCAAGCTAGTGTAGTATTATCACTATTTGATTTTTATGCACATACAAAGGTCTAAAATTGTTGTAATACTTTCCGCATTTTATAGTAATATAAGCTAGATATCGATTAATAAGTTACTTTATAAAAATAGAAGCCACAAACTTTTTTTATCATGACACCAATTTTTAAATTATAGTACTCAGTTTCTTTATATTTATATACTAGTTTCTTCTCGGTGCAATTCAATAACGAAACTATATATTTAGGCACTGCTAAGTTACACATACAGTTTAAATATACAAATCAACATTTACGATTTGTTTGGTGAATGTCGCTCTTTAGATTCATTATTTATAAAACGCTACCATTTATTTATTTGTTGTAATTACAACATGAATAAATAGCAAGTATAGTTTCTAATAATATCTTATGGTTTAATATTGTTTTTCAAATGCACTATAATTTAATGTAAGAATTACAAGTTTGAAACGATGACTCATCAAAGTCAGCGCTATAATAATTTGTCGTATAACACGACCAGTAAAATATTTCAGTAACGCGAAATTTTTTAATTACTGTAACTTTTGAATAATTGTTTCCCTCAATGTTGAACCTCTCTCTAATGTCCGGGGAGCTAAATACCATACAGTAAATGAGAATAGGTTAACAACACATCATGGCACTGTATTTTAACATGAACTTTCCATAATATGTTTTTTTGTACTGCAAGGCGGGAAACGAGAAAAGGAAGTCATGTCTTCACTTTGACACTTTTTAGATTTTTGGCAATTGCTGTCTTGCTGTCTTGTCTTGTGTACAAACTTTAAGTTGGTGAAATTAACCAAGACTTCTAGGAGCATTTCAATTTAACAGATCCGGTTTTACAAACTGGAAAATTATTCTGAATAGTTATTCAAATGTTCTTCAATTCTTTTGGTTTATTTTAAGTGTGTTTAGCTTAAGATATTTCATTTCTGGTAGGCCTAACCTGTACGTATTCACTGTAATTAACTGCTTATCTGAATTTTAAAGTTATCTAGAATATTGTAAATTATTTTCTTAGTTGATCTGTAATACTGACAATAATTATTAGTACCTCTCTCATTTTGGCAGACTAGATATTTAGTTTCTATGAGACAATGATACACTTTCAGATATTTGGCTGTATTTTGATATAGCCTATTAGTGTCACACATAAATGTGAGCTTAATATCACTCCCTCTAGAGAGATAGCTTTATCCCATCTTTTTAAAGTTGTACATTTTTTATCAAATTTTTGGGTAGGGTACCATAAGCGGACCTGGTTTTTTTATATCGAAGAATGTAATCATCGATACCTAATATTCGCATCTCAAATCCTAGACTATCAATCGATATAGAAGTATCTGTAGTCCGCAACATATGTTTTAAATTAAAATGTGAATTTAATATTAACAGTGATTTAACAAATTATTATAACCAAAATTAGGAAAACTGAAGACGACCATATGTGCTGCTCTCACAGTTACATTTGTTTCTTTTCCATAAATTTCACATAGGTTAATGGTTTTTTCGGTACGAGTCCTACATGTTGAAGCCACGAAAAACATGTCTTATCTTTCAAACCGATGTTGTGTAGTTTTATAAAATTGACTGCCATTCTTAATAATCAAGTGTTACTTATGTAAAATTGAAATATTACCTTACGTGTATTATTTGAAAGTGTTAACAGCTGTTGATATAGATTATTTAAATTATTTGTTCAAAATAATTAATTAGTATCGATTGATTATATCAATGGTTATGATTGAGTAATATCGTTTGCCAATTTTGATATAAAAAACCGGGTCCGCTTATCGTACCCTACCCAAAGTTTTAAGCACACCCATAGATATTGCCATTTAAGTAATTTATAGTGCCATAAGACAAATATTTAATTAACCACTGGTGTTGCCAATTATAATTTCAATGTTATTACTTTAGGTTAACGTAAAATTAGGCTTCTCTATAGTTAGTGGCTACCACAAGTAATGAAATTACAATGTTAGGCTACCACCAGCTTGAAATTATTGGTGAAAGTTGCAAATTACTAATTTTACGTTATTAATATATTGTAATCGCCCTTTTGTACCAAACGTTTAAGGATGAAAATGTCAAGCAATGAAGTTGTAGAATATTAAAAGTGGAACTACTTTTCTCATGTGAATCAATATTTCCTTTATATGACTTACTGTGAAAATTACATGTCATTATAACTAATGGTTCTTGCTTTATGCCTCCCAAAAGGAAGCAATGTGAATGACAGGGATGCCACTTTGTCCCTATCTACTATTTTTTATTAGGCTGTACATACGTAGGTATTATAAATATAAAAAGTCGACGAGCGCTAACGTGATCTAGAATTTAGGTACAGTAGGCCTACTAAAACATGGATGGCACAAAAGGCGCCACCTAAGCCCACATTTATAACCAGGGGCATTTCCTATTGGTACTATCCTGGGGTAGAGTAGGATAAGCAGACCCTGTTTTTATATCGATATTGACAAACTATACTAAATTATAAACATTGATATAACCAACCCATACTATTTAAATTCATTTGAAAAATACTTAACTTGTGTGAACTGTAAATAATTTTTCAGATAATAAGTACAATATTTTGCTAGTTAGGGCCCTTCTTCAGAAAAAGAGAGCATGTTGGTGTTATGTTGTCCACCGCGCTTTCTTTTGGAGTAAACAACTCTGTTAAGGTATAATTGCAGGTTCTTCTGTTTTTTTTTTCCCCTTGGGGCGGCCTACTGCCATGCACTTAAGCCTCAAGGGCTTTTTGCGCACCCCGGAAACAAACCATGAGGCCCACCAGTCTACAACTTCAGCAGTTCTTCTGTTACCTTTGGGGTTCTCTTCCACTTCCATTTCTTCCGCAGTGGTTTGTTCTTTTGTGGCGGTCGTAGACTTTTCTGAGATTTCACAACTCTCCTTTTTGGGTTCTCAAGTGTTTCCCTGAGTTCTTAGCTGAATTTTCCTATACTTGTAGCTGATTCAAGAACCCTCTTAGCCCAGGTAAGCAGCACTGACTTACTCTCACATCACTCCTGCACAGCACGTTCCATTCCACAACCGTTAGCTCTTTATTTTGTGCCTTTAAAAATTTTGTAATCTTTTCAATAGGTTCGTTTATGCTGTTTGGGAAGTAAGCTGTTGTGATTCTTGCACGAGAAATTTCTCCCTCTGAGACATCTTTAGACTCGCTCCCTCCCAAGGCTTGAATGTATCCTGCTTACCTTGCAGCCATTCCGCTGATTCTTGATTTTCACAGTTGAAAATCGGGATCCCTTGTCTGGGGGATACCGTAGAAGCTTGGAGAATTTGACCTCTCCTCGTCTTTAGTGATTACTTTTAGGATAAAGTTGTGTATTGACTCCATTTGTTAAGAAGTAGGTAGAGTTTCCGGAATGTTGGAGCGAAGTATTCCCACCCTTATACTCTGTCATTTGTTTGAAGGACGATTTATGGGGAGGTGTCGATTACTCCTTTCTTGTTCCCTGTTGTCCTTTTCATTCTTTGTTTTTTCCACATTTGAGCTTCTGGAGTGGAGCCATCAGAGTGAGGTCTTTTTGACATGCCCTATCTTTGTTTTTTTGAGCCACAGGTGTTTCTATTTCGGGATTGGTTTTAAGGCCAATTACCTGGATTCTTTTTGGAATTGCCCCTGTGTGCGAAACCATGCCAATCTTTTTTTTGGCAGCGCTGCACAGTTTAGAGACTTATGGGGCTAGCATTCTATTCTTCAGTAGTATCAGCTCGTCTGAGTCAGGGGATCTAGGACTTCTACTGGGAAATCTTCCTGTGTCATTGGTTTTGTTCTGATTGTTGAGGATAGCAAGGGTCAGATACACCTGTTACTAGTCCTTCTGTTTTTCGTAAACTTTCATCCACATTTTGAGAGCTGCTAGAGTTTTCTATTTGTGTTTATAGCTTTTCATTGTTTGTACTCATGTTCCCACGAGTAGCGGAGAACTAAATGTCACTCCAAGCATTGGCCTGCTCTATGTGGGAAAGGCTGTGTTTAAACTGGAGGGTGCCAAGTATCCAGAGTTTGGATATTAGAGATCAGGCTCTCCCTTGACCTTGCAGCCCTCGGTATATGCTGTTCCACATTGGCTTGGAAAGTAGAGTAAATTAAAGTAGTTGTAGAAAAGAATAGTAGAAGTAAGATTTTTGGGACGAGACTTTCCCGTAAGTTGTGGGTAGACTGAACTGATAATGAGTGCATTATATATGAAGAAAAGAAGCCAGTCAGTTCAGCTCAGCCTGATCGGAAATTGTTAGAAGACGAAGTGGGTCAGGCAGTTCCTAGGTGCGCGCACGCAAGTACAGCACTAGATGATGAGAGAAGGTGGGTATGATTGTGCTTTGTGGACACACTGATTTGGTTATGTTTGGTTTGGGGTATGATGACCCCGCCACTTTGTACCCCCTTAAAACTATAGGTCTGTAGCAGAATATGTTAATGACGTTGAAATTATAATTTTCACTACTGGCCAATAATTTTACTGATACCTAAGCTTACCTTATTGCTCTCATCCTCTTCAACAAATTTATGTATTAGGGGTTTTTTAAGGTGTGAAGATGACAAATAACAAAGTTGTTCAACGTCAAAAGTGGAGCTGCTTTTCTCACATGGAGCAACATTTTGTTTTTCTGTAGTTTATATGTGCTGTGAATCTAAGGATTTGTGTTGTAGTTATGAGTCAGCCTTTTAGTCATACCTATCGTTCCTTCTTTTGATACATAAAATAAAAACAATAATAAATGCAGATAGGTGTTGTTAGCCCAAAAGAATGACGTATTTAATTATTCAGACCTGTTGTGAATAGTTCATACCAGGCTGACACAAATGCCTTAGGCTACAGCAAAGAATAAAAGCATCTCTCGAGATAATATATTACATACACATTAATTGATCAAATTTCTGGAGAGTCTGACTGTAAGGGTTATTTTCATATAACTTAATGAGTTAATATCCGAATTAATATAATAGAGTAAAATAATTGAGAAAAAAAATTATGAAGTACTTCAAAATTTCATATTTTAATAGCATCATAATGTATTGAAGAGAGCTGAATTTATATTTTGTTATTTATAACAATTTTGTGTAGATGGGGTCACTGATAACATATAGGCCTACAAATCTGTAACACATACAAATATATGCATAGAATATAATCACTTTATTGTTTTATGAAACAACCTTCTAAAGTATTATGTTGGATATAAAACAATAATTGATATGTAAAAAGTAATTAAATACAGGCTTTTTAGGAAATTATTATTTTTCTATGAGTTTGGAAGGAATTCTAAGACTAACCTTAAAAACTTTACTGGATGACATAATATGTATGGATGACACTGGAAGCAGCTATTTTATCTTATGTACCATAGCTGCTTTATGTGTACAATAACATTAGTGTTAAATGTACATTGAAGAAGCACTTTTAATAATATGAATATACAGAGAGTTATGTAATATGATATGATGCGAAATTCTCCAAATACACCTTTGATATGGAATAAAATACTCAGATTGCTCTGTGTACGTGGCATGCTCTAATGTGTCTGCCAATGTCAATGTGTTAAACTATTAACCTTAATAGTTCCTAATACTGATTTGCTCTACTTGCTTGAAATTAATGTATTGTAAATTCTAATTAGCAGATCCATTTACATTTACAGTCACCAGTAAAGCTGATGTCCACAATGTTCAAATGGTCTACAATCGAACCAACGCAAAAATATTACAGGGGGCGATTGAGTTTTTTCCCTTATCCAGAGTGTTTTAGAGATCCTTGTGCAAGATTCTGGAGTGAGGATTGTTAAATTTGTGTTAATACTGTCTCATTGAAGCAAAAAATACAATGAATTTATTATTTTTGCAAATTTTGATACATATAATTGTTTACAGGTTCAAAACATGGATAAAAAATTAAAGAAAGAAGTCAAAATATTCTTTGTTATACCTGAGGGTTGCAGTGACGATGGTGTTAATGACTGTATGAAAATGGCCTATCAGGTAAGTTCATGGATAAATTGCAATAACACTTTATGTAAAAGGTTATATACTTTCTATATAAGAGTTCTATAAAAAAATTGTGATGAACTTTATTGCATTGATTATAGCATTTGCAAAAAAATATCAAAACACTTTAATCATATTAAGGAAACATTTAATACATTCAGGCATATACTGGACAGTAGTAACGTATGAATGTTATTTAAACTAAAATATTTAGCACTATTTTGAACACATTGCAAATTATTTTCACCTATTAAGTATACAATAAATAAACTTAATTGTTTTGACTCAATAAAACCATAACAATGTTTTTGAATTACACAAAATAAAATTTAAAACAAATGCTTAAAGGTTGCTATGTTCAGTAACGTTATCAACTCAGTTGTCACAAAAGGTAAAGGCATTATTACTTTTGATGTTTGATGTTCAGGAAGCAGTGGAGGCAGATCTATCACCCAAGTGGCTGACCGCTGCAGAATCTACAGAGATGGCTGGCTCAAAAACCACTGTGTTCATTTTGCAAGAGTTTGCCGGAGATATTTTTGAAAAGCTAAGCAAAACCAAAAGCGTGTAAGTATCAGTGTTAAGTTTTTGGAATTTAGTTTTGTAGATATTTTTAAGATTCTTGTGTAATTTTTTCATTGCTTCCTAGATATTAAAATTATTTACACTCAGTTGTATAATTTTAGTTTTAAAGCAGAAGGTTCATGGAAATTAGAACTTAATTAAATTATAAAGTTATGAACAGAAATATGCCTTTGTCAGAGTAATTTATTGACGGAGGGAGTAATTTATCTATCCTGAATATATCGCTGTAATAGACATAGACAGATTTATGACCTTCCGAAGCACTGTACCTGTTAGCAGGGTATGTGGACCGATGTGTTTGCGGAGCTGTATTGCTGAGGGCCTTGGCATTCCTGAGAACAAGAGTGCTGTGTTCACCACAGCCATGAGGAACATTGTAGTCACCGCTAGCCAGGTTCCTCAAGCAGTCAAGGTAAAACACATAAACTGTCTTTGATATAATGTTGTAAATTTAATGAATTTTTTAAAAATAAGTTCTTGTCTTGGCATTCAAAATTCATATCCATTTTTGCAATTTTTTACATTAGTTTGCTAACTTGGTTATAATATTACATTTTGTCCAAAAAGTCAAATTTAATCTTAAACAACTCATAAACAAGAATTATTTTTAGATGGTTTTTTTTCATTGTGTTATGTATGTTTAATGCCTCTATAAAGTGTGGTTTCAGTTATTATTATTACACTTAACAATGACAATTGTCTAATATTCCTGTTATCCTTATACGGTTCTTCAAAAATGATAAACTTTAAACAAGTATTGTGTTACAGATTGAGATTAAAAAGAAAGTTGGGTTCATGGGTGGAGTGTACATGAATAACCTCGTCGAATCTGTAACCCATTTGGTCACGAACGCTGTTAGATCTTCCAAATACGAGGTAAGTGTAATTTTTCATGCAGAAGCTAGTAACAGGTTTTCTGGTTTTGCAAATTTGTTTATTCCAACTACACTAGGGAGGTGATTATCCGAATTTGGTAGGACCAAGCCAATTTTTGATAAGCGGACCATTCAAATAAGAGTGTTGTCACACACGCTTGTACTGACTTACAGTGAGGGTCGGAATTCACTATTCACGGCCTTAGAATTTACTCAATTACTAATAGAAATCAAGCTAATAGCATAATAGTACATAGACTTTAATTGGCTCTTCTACATCTTTTACTAGCAAGGGGGGGGGGTGCTGTTGATTGTGGCAGCCAGACAGTTTTGTATAGGGACTATAATATTAAAATTCCATATATTTGATTTTGTGTCTCTAAAACGAGCGCAATTGGTAAAAAACTATGTAATTTATTCTAAAAATTACTTGCAATAAAATTACAAATACATAAAAAATATATTTAATACTGTACAATGAATTTTTTTACAGAAGTAAAACATAGAAGTTTACTTTATTTAGCCTTACTATATTATGTCTTATTGTACAACAGAGAAATGTGTGAAAAATAATGAAATTTAGTTAAATTTACATTGCCTTTCACATTGTACAGCCACACAAAATTTAATATAAGACACAACAAAGATTAATTCAATCTTCATTTTTTATGAACAAATATTTTGTTCTCATTTTAGAATTCTTTTTATTTTTGTTTCAACATAATTTTCACCTAACTTGTGGAAACAGAAACAATAATTAATATGAAAATTGTATGATAGCTTTTTATCAAAATGGTTGAACATTTACAGAACATGGGTTTGGAAAATGGCACTGCCAATCAAAAGAATGAAGTAAATAATGAGGCAGGAATGAGATAGACTGATGTGATGTACAGATTGCCGGAGAGAGGGGGATCCCTGCCATGACGGTTGCGTGGGTCGATGCTGTCTGGCAGGAGTCACAGAAGAGGAATATCAGGGCAACAGATCCAAATTTCATCACCAACTACAAGTGTCCCATCTTCATGAATATGAACATCTCGTGTTCCAACCTTTCAAAGAGCGAAAAAGAAGAAATGAAGGATCTTATAACAAAACATGGTTTGTAGTTTGTTTCTTCCTTAACTCTCTCCTTCTTTTGGGACACATACTTGAATTTTCTATTCTACACTTTTAATCAATAATCTACTACTATATAAGCCTATACTCAGAGGGACTCTACTGTATAACGGTATTTGGGGATGAATAAAATTTTTCACATGCTTTTTAAAGCATTAAAAAGTTACATTGAAAGTAAAAGAATGAATCAACAAAACATTTTTCTACCCCATGTGGATATATCGACCTTGGAATTTCACTCAATAACCTTGGCTGTTACAGATTTATTTATGTCTTTACAACATCTATAAATATTATGTTTCACTATGCTAAAATTTGAGTTTTTATCAAAAGAATTTAATCAATTTGATTTATTTTTTATTTAACATTTATTTAAATATAACATTCATCATTTAAGTTTATTTGAATTAAAATATGAATCTGCTAAATTTATAATGATTGGTGAACACAACAATTACAAGAAACACTGATATTTCACCAGTGCTGATTTCTTTACAGCAGGACATAGTAGAAGACTGACAACACAAGACAGGTTTAACTGCTGTACAGTTGTTTTATAGTCATATAAGTTGTTGATGTTGTTGTTGTATATTAAATACTGTTAGAGCACTACAATGATAAACTTTCCATTGCATTTGACAATACAGGTCATTGCATCAATCTTGTAAGAAATAAATTCAACTTGATCAATCTGAAATTTATCAAATTGTAATTACGCAAAACCTCAGCGTAAAATAATTTGGAGAACATATTGATTACTCATCACCAGTTACTGTCCTTGCCTCTCTAGCCTCAACATGATTCTAAGGAACGTTTGTATATTTTCGAAGGTTTGTATATTTTCAAAGCTACCGCTACACCAAAATCGTTGTGAAAAATCTACACCTACTAACTATTCTTTTAACATTTTGGAAATTTCCACCAAATACTAGTATATCTCAAATTATATTGCCCAATCATGTTGATTGTTCCTCCAAATAACATGATCAAACCCCTGCCACAATAAACATGTGCAAACTTGCTCTATTCATCAACCAGCTTCTGCTGCTAGCACCTCCACCACCTTCTTTCAATATAACATACTTGGCTATCGTATTTATTCTGGTGATATACCACAAACACTGTCCTTCCCAATACTTAGGAATCCTCTGAAACCCTCGTAAATGCATGAATGTTACCAGAGATAACTGCAAGGTCCAAAATCCTTCACATAACCAAAACCTCTACATATATCTTTCTTTACCACCAAAATAGCCCATTCCTCAAGCTAACAGCTCTCAATTCATAAGAGTTTCTGACCAGTGATTCACCAAAATTATTTGACCCCGATCTTCAGCTTGCAGATTCAAAATCGATAATAATTTTCATAACTCCATCATCATCCTGTTTGACGTGTTTACTATGTAACATGACATTAACTTACTTGTCTGTTTTGAAAAAGCCAGTAGTAGTGAAGTAATATCAGTTGTAGCTGTAATTTTAAGTGTCTTGCAGATTCTCTATGGATTATTTTAACCATTCTTCTCCAGATGCCTTTTCAATCCTGGTACAGGAAATGTTAATAATCACTTCCATTTCACAAATACATAATGAAACAATAAATATCATTCAATTTTATTTTGCATATAATATTGTTCATACAATTTTTTTCTCTTTGACTAAACTTTGTTTTAGTTGTCCATCGTAGCCATATTTGCCTTTATGATGGTCTTTTGTAAGAACAATTATTATAATCAATAAGCATTATATCTCTTGACTAGCTAAATATTAAAACTTTAATTGGGACTTGGCCACTCCTCATAATTGTGTTATATGTATCTTCCTAGATACAATTACTCTAAAAGACCATTATAACTTGGATACAAAATTGGAGCCGAACTACTGCATTGTCTGATGTCTGTAATGTGATGTCCAGGTGGCACGTTCACTGCACAGCTGCATCTGAAAGAGACGACACTGCTGGTACTGAATGAACCGCGGGGAGATAAGTACCGAGCTGCGCGCAGGTGCGACCTGCCGTGTGTCCGGCCGTCGTACATCAGAGAGAGTGTACAGTGTGGTTACGCAGTGCCGTCACAAGGTCATCTGGTCACGCCCAGTGTCTCCTGTTCCACACCCACCAAGGATGATGCTCCGAGTAAGGAAACTCCCCTTTCCCGTAGTAGTTATTGCCGTAGGAAATGTTTGTATCAATTTTCGTTTTACGTTTTCTTAACGTTGCTATTTAGAGATGTTCGATTTGAAAATTATTTGGTTACAGGGATTAATTGTACAAAGTATTTTCCTATTTAACATTTTAGTACCTATTCTGATTACAAACTTGTAAATACCAAATACAATATAGATACATTTTATTTAACATAATTTTCAGTGGTTTTAAAAAATATTAAATATTACTCTTTACATTTCTCCACTAAACAATGGTTTAGTTTAAGTTCACATATACTTTACGTTTGTGTGTTGATGAAGGCCATGTTTAATTGCTATGAAAGACTAATCTTCTCACAACCAGAATATACATACATACAATGTAATCTTGTACAAAGATCTCTTACTCTGATAAAAAATCAAGTAGATGAGATACAGGTGACTATTTGTATAACAGCAGGAACCAGCCAAGCCTGGTGGTTTCTTTGTTGAAATTAGAATGTTTGTTTCAGATTTTACTTGCAATTCGGAGTCCATCAGTATGATCAACATGGATATATCCAAGAGCCATATAGACGAGAGTCAGGTGACCATATGTACAACGGCAGGGACACAGCAGGAACCAGCCAAGCCCAGTGGTAACTAATGTTTAAAAATATTAATACATGTGATATATTTTGAATTCTGAGTTATTGACTATCACTATTACTGTTAACACCTCACTGTGCCATTATACTGTGTGATCTTGAGTAGTCTTAATCATCAAGTACGCACTAGTGTATTCCCGCAGTCAACGTTTTGCTAGGATTTCTCTCATGCATTTGAGTCAGTGAATTTCGAATTGTTGCTTGCGAGATTGAAATTCTTCAAGTTTAGTGATACAATTATTAAATAAATGGTTTTTTAAAAGACAGACATAGGTGATAAATGAATCACAGGTACTCTAATGTGCTTTCAAATACTACGGGTGTCCCTCAAGGTTCATGTTTGGGTTCAGTTATATTTATTTTATACATTGCTGATCTTGAAAATAATTATGGTGCTCCTTTTACTTGTATACAGATACTCAACTTTTTTTTATGTACCCTCCTTCAGGCTCCAATAAAACTGTGCAATGTTTTTGCTTAAGATAAAAAGCTGGTTGGATGGAATTGGCTTAGATTGGATGTGGATAAACGTTCCATTTTGCATTTTTGTTCACCACCTATTAAGCATATAATAAACATGAATGGTTTTTTTGTTACTTAAAACTGCTTAGAGGATAGGAATTTCTAAAAATCTTAGAAGTCACCATTGACACAGAGCTAAGTTTTCTTATGCATTTTGAACATATTTTTAAACATGCAATACATAAATAAAAAAATGTAATAGATTTAGAACATGATTTCCTGTGTCATCGAAACTACACATAATTAATTCCTTGGTATTTTCAACAATTAATTAAGCTCTTCCTATGTTTGGAGACGTCAACTAAAGAAGTTTATATTATTATTTCAGGGAGGCAAAATTGTGCTCTAAGGTATTTAAATCTAGGTTGATTTAAAAGAATTTGATCATGTTTCTCACTATAGAAAGCTTATTTGGGCTCAGTAATAGATTTCTGTAGACTCATAGATAAATAAGGTTTCGAAACTGTTGAACCCTCTTACCTGAAACGCAAGCTGTCAACACGAACGACAGAATGACATGCTGCGCCGTGTGTAAGGCTGGAGACAACAAAGAAAGCTTTTTTGTACTTTGCACCTTGGGAGTATAATGCCCTACCACCCACCATTAAGAGATTAACGTATAAGAAATTTAAAAAAAATATGTATATATTGGTTAACTACAAAAATTAAATGTTTATGTTTTAGTCAGTTTGATCTTATAGTTTAAACATTTTGTTTGACATAGTTAAATAGATGTTATTGACATGATTTGATTTGTAAAACAGTTGATTGTAAACTGAAATTTGCCGAAAAATTAAGAGCTTATATATTTTATTTTATTTAAGCATGATGTACGAATCTCAGCTGAGACTGCTATGGTCTTAATCAAATGTGTTCCCACTACACCTTGTTAGAGAATGAAAATATTTATCCAAATTATTATTGTGACAAAACTAATACCATCCATTTTGACTACATATCTTGATAAAGATCATCTGCAGTCTTTAAATTTTGTATGACACTTCATTACTATGATGGTATATATATCGAACCTGGAATTTGGTTTATTTTAACTGAATCCTATCACTCAGTAAGCTGGCATAAATTCTCTTTTGTACCTCAAGGAGATGTAGACAATTCTTTTCTGTCTGACAGTCTCTGTCTGCTGGACATCTCGAGATTCGAAATTTTGCGTGCAACCTCAGTGAAGCCTATTACATGATACATGGTGTGGAGAACTGCTACCTTGTTTTATAATAAGCAGTAAGCTTTTTATTGTTTGTTGTCACATTTTTGTTCATTAAGTCAAGTTTTATCACCAATGTTCAAAAATAAAAGTTCCGTTGAAGTAGGATATTCCAATGCCAGAATGTGCTATTATCATTTTTTTTCTTTTTACTGTATGATTAATCTATATATGGTATATCACATTTTATCTCCTAAGAGTGTAGTGTGTTTGCTTACAAATTTATTTATTATGTTGTTTTCTCGTTGCCGTCACGGTTACCCTTAAGAACAATGTGAAAATATTCCCTAATGCTCAGCCAACATTTACCATCATTGAACTCAGTGTTTCTCATATATAAATGAAGCATCGTGCAAAATTTCAAGTCTGTTGGTCAGATATAGTGCAGATAGACAGACAGTCAGAAATTAAATTTTTTCCAGCCCCACGAGTGATAGGCTTTGCTAAAGCTCAGCCCACAAAAATGTCAGATGTTAAAATCTCATATGATTGTACTCTGTTTACACATTTATTTTTCCAGCTATCTTCTCGTTGCCATCATAGTTATCCATAATGGCAGTGTAAAAATATTCGCTAACACTCAGCCAATAACAGAACACCACAATTAAATTTTCGTGCAATGGAGGAGCACCAACCTGGTGTATGGGTTACTGTGTATTTCTTGTCACATTTTCCCTTCTTATTTCTTAAACTAATACAAGTTTTATATCTATGACTCACTAATATATATGACTTTTCCTTCAATGTTAGATTGGATGTTTTAGGGAAAATTACTATGGAATTTTTGAAAAATATCTTTTTTTTGTTATATTAACAAAAATACTTTGTTATTATATTTTCCAGGCAGTCAGCATATGCAAATTTTGAGCAGTTTGAATGTGTCTGATGCGAAAAAAGCTGGTTCTTTCGTGGATGGCTGCAAGGTAAACCTAACACGAATGTGGCATATATATTTGCCTTAGATACTTTGCTATATTTTGTAATGTAACATTTCCAGTTAAAACATGTCATAACTAAAAGTTATAATATGGTTTGCTAACATTTTTACAAAGTTCCAGTAAAATAATACATTGCAATTACTACTTTATCAAATTTAATTTTTTATTTTTATGGTGTGTTGGTTTTAGTTTATTTTAGTTAGTGTCTATATTACTCCATATTTACCTGCAATAATTTGTGCAAGATCTACCTGAGCGGATTCACGGACGTGGAGATGGAAAAGCTCAGGAGGATTCTCAGTCTGGGAGGAGCAACCGTCTTCTCGGAGATGTGCGAAAGTATTTCGCACGTGCTTATCGGAGAATTTATTGTCAATGACATCAAATCCTTGTCTACAATGGTGCAAAAGTAAGTTGTGGGAGTAAATTTTAATAACTAAGTAGAGTTTTTCTAAGATAATACTATAATTGTTGTGATAGCGTTCTCCAATGGGGCAATGTGATTTATATAAGTACATTAAGATAGAAGTGGAGGTGACTGGGATCAGATAGCCAGAGTGGACTACCCTTCCCACTTGTGGATGTTAGCTAAATTAAAGGACCTCAGGTAGTCAATCCACCCATCTCACTTATGTGTGTTGGTTAGATTAAGAGCGATCAGTCCAGCATACCCACTTGTGTGTGTTGGCTGGATTAAGAGTGATCAAGTAATCAGCCCAGCTTATCCACTTTTGTGTGTTGGCTGGATTAAGAGTGATCAGGTAATCAGTCCAGCATAACCACTTTTGTGCTTTGGCTGGATTAAGAGTGATCAGGTAATCAGTCCAGCATACCCACTTGTGTGTGTTGGCTGGATTAAGAGTGATCAGGTAATCAGTCCAGCATACCCACTTTGTGTGCTTTGGCTGGATTAAGAGTGATCAGTTAATCAGTCCAGCCTACCCAATTCTGTGTGTTGGCTGGATTAAGAGTGATCAGTTAATCAGTCCAGCCTACCCAATTCTGTGTGTTGGTTGGATTAAGAGTGATCAGGTAATCAGTCCAGCCTACCCAATTCTGTGCTTTGGTTGAACTAAGAGTGATCAGGTAGTCAGTCCATCCTTCCCAGGTGTGGTTGTTGACTGAATTAAAGGGGTCAGGTAGTCCTGTGAGCTCCTAATCATTAGTTTAATCTTCTGTCATTATCTCTCCTCCACTTTTTGTAATTATTTATGTAGCTGGGAATATTAAAGTTAATTGTAACAAAGTCACGAAGATAGATAATAATTTGATCAGACAAATTGTATAAGAGTTGGCTGTACTGATGGCTCTCTGGATTTTAACCCCGTAAGTACAATGTTGAACCTCAAAGACTTACTCCCTTGCAATTAAATACATTAAAACCCTTTTTAGATTTTCCAATATTTTTATTTCTTTTTCAGGAAAACATCTTGTATTTTTTTTGTAATTTATAATTGAAATACTCTAAAAGTATACACTTTACCAGAATAATGAAAAATGTATGGGTGCGTATTAGTAATCTTTTTCATGAGACAACTTCCATCTTTCTATGATTAAAACTAAGGTTTTGGATTTGAGGTTAAACATTATTCTTACAGAGCTAAAGTCAAGGTCTTTTCGCTACAACCAGCTATTAATAAATAAATTATTATGATGACCCAGTAGATTACCAATATGGCATTTGTAAACCTGTTACATTGTTATAATTTTTGGTTTTTACACTTTATTTTCGGTTTTGTGCAGTTATAGTTTTCATACATATAGTTTCTGATGTGTCTAAATGATTCTCAATGCAAATAAATGAACTAAATGTTATAAGTTGCTCTTGCAATATAATATTGGTGAGTGAATTTTGTTTGATTTTGTGTTTGCTTTGTAAAATTGTTATCTTTTGTAAAATTGCCCATTCAATTTTAGAACTTTCTTTAAGAAAATATCATGATTTACCCCATTTTTCAGTTAACTAATGTAATTTTTGATTAATGTAATAAACTTTATTTAATTTACAAAAATATTTACTTTATAAACCATATTCATTGCTTAGTCCATTTAGGGAATCTCTGAGAGATTTATTTTTTAACCATTTTAAAATAAAATAATACATGTTATTTAAATATTTATGAGAATTCAAAATTACTTGTTAGTTTTTATGTAAAAATAAAAAAAAGTTTTCTATAGGTTAAAAAAATAACATATAGGTTCTGGGTTGTGTTCTTCCCTTCTCATGCACTTGCCATGTGGAACGGATTAACAGACTCTTGAAAGGATTAAGGAAGGATTGTGCTCAATGCACTAAACAGGAAGGCATGTAATCAGTACGGGGTCGTTCAATAACACAATTCCGTTTCAATTATCTACATTTGTCTTAGCATTTTTCCAATTTTTTAAGCCATCTAAAAAGTAGGATTTTGGAAGTTTCTCAAAATAGTCATTGAAAAAAATTACTTCCTTGTTAGACATAAATCTATGTCCACCAAGCCATTTCTTCAAGTCTGGAAATAACAAATAGTTACTGGGGATCAAATGTGGTGAACATGGAGGATGTTGTAATAAGTGGAACTTTAAAACCATAATTTTGGTCTTCGCAACTTTGCAGGTGTTTACTTGATGAAACAGAATCTTTTCTTTTACAGAGGAGGTAATTTTTCCTTAACTTCTTTGCTCAGCCGTTCCAATAATGACAAGTAATACTCTCCTGTTGTTTCATTTTTCAAATAGTCAACGTAGATGATTCCGCAAGCATCCCAAAAGACCGTCGTGGCCATAACCATAGCGGGCGACTTTACCGTCTTTGTTTTCTTCGGAGCCCGTTCGTCTTCAACCCTACTGTTCACCTAAACTCACTGTTTTGACTGTTATGTTGTCTCTGGAGTGTAGTGGCGTGTCTATGTTTCATAAACAGTTGTATATTGACGCAGAAACTCATCAGCATGGTAACAGAAAAGCACCAAAACAGCCTCCAAAAAACGTTTATTCTCCATTGTGAGTAAATGCGGCATCTATCTTACTGAGAATTTTTTAACACCCAATTTTTCATGCAAAATTGAAGCACTGTACCTTGGGATAAGCTTGTGCCTGTCAATCACTTAAAATCATATTGTGGATTTTGTCAATCCTTTCGGGAGTAGACTCTTCCACAGGGCGTCCAGATCTGTATTCAGTTTTTGTGGATTTACACTACGTTAACTCATTCACCATATAGTAAACAGTTGCAAAGATAGAAGCAGATATGCTATGAACTTTGTCCAACTCAGCTTTGATTTCTTTTGGCATCAACCCTTTCAAATACAAGTGTTTAATCTCTGCTTGAAACTCACTTTTATCCAAATTAAAGTTGTTCACTTCAATTGACAACAACAATTAAACTATGGGATGGACATCTGGAACTTTAACAGCTGACTAGTTAGGTGTGTTACTTAATAGCAAACATTTATTTTTTTTATTTTTACTGTGATCGCTATCTCACGGATTACCTAAGGACATATTGAACGACCCCCCGTACATATATGTGCCATGCAGAACTCTGTGTAAAATTCAATTGATTACGATGTCAAGTTATTTAGCAGGTGCCAGTTTAATAAAGTAAAGGTTCACTCATTATGTTTTCAAATACAGCACTTTCAGTGGAAGCCTATATCGGATTTACTGTTTTTAGACCTCGTGTTGTGACTCTGGACTGGGTTGTAGCATCTCTAAAACAACAATCTCCTGCCAGCGAGGATCTCTTCTCCTACCTAGAGACCAAGAAAGTGATGCCAGAACCACCCTCCCCATTAAGCCAGAAGGTATCAGCTTTACTTAATAATTTAACCAAGGGTTATTATATTATAATTGAAGAATTATTGTCTTGGTAAAAATAAGAACATAATATTTGAAAATAAACCTATAATGTTTCTGCAATGCTATAAAAGAAGTAATTTATTCATAAAAATTATTCTATACCAATTACGGTTAAGTTGAACTTTGCTTATTGAGACAGATATATTGTGTATTCTGATCAGATTTATCACCCATTACACAATTGTCCCTAATTTGTTCATATCTCTGGAAGAATATCGTCCTGTACACCAAACTCCTGTACTTTCGTAATTTTTAATGTTTAAGAAACATTTCATTATTTGTAATGATAGCCTCACCAAGCAACCCTGTGTAATTCCAACTTTGCGTAATAACAAAAGGGAAAAAAAGAAGACAGGAAATAAAATGTAAATATGAGTTTAGAGGAGACTGTTTGGAATCCTGTTTGTAGTTAAATATGTGGTGTCTTCACATGATGACATTTTTCATTTTGAAAGAGAAAAATGCATTTAATTCAGCCAATTGGGCTGATGTGCAGACCGACCTGCGGAATAACTTCCTCATTACTGTCTACTTCCTGAGGATACTTAACAGCTATCTTAGGGATGGGTGGTTGACCTACGTAACTGCCTACGGTGTGCTGGAGGGAGATCAGGGCAGGTGCTAGGAAGATCTTACTCCTGAGACCGGACCTGTGGAACATTACCTATGACGGAATTCTGTGTATGTAAATGCCTAGAGGAAGCTTCTTCGTGGGATACACTGAAAACATTGCTGCGGTCATCACAATGTCTGCTTGACCAAGCTTATGCTGTCCTGGAAGGGTCAGCATGGTCTGGCACTTAGAGGTGTACTTCTCACCAAATGGAGGATTGACACTGTCATCCAGGATCAGGACAATCAAGACGAAGAAGAGCACTGTGAACGTTTGTTGCCGTCTGATAACAATATCGGTGGATCTGTGGCAAGTAAACGGAGTCTTGCTCATGTCATCGGTTATACACTCTGTGCTTCTCTACGGATGCGATATAGGGGTGGATCACTCTACGTCAGATGGTTGCAGTGCAGAGAAAGGAGGTACTCTGGATCGCAAGTGCTTACTGAAATGTCTCCGAACCGGCCATCCTCGTTGTGGCAGGGGCTATTCTAATAGATCTGCTTGTTTTCAGAAAGAGCGGGTGTATGAGAGAAACGGAGATGTAACACACACTGGGACTAGGGGAGCAGTGTTAGAGAGCAGAGAACGTCAGATGGCCAGGCGTGATCGGAGAGTTGAGAGACTTCTTGAAGTAATGCAGAACAGTTCTGAGAGGGAGTTATGCCTAGGCCAGGAGGATACACTTTCTAACTAAGCAATGATGTTACAGAGTTTGCGGATGCTTCACCCTGTCCCTGCTGAAACAAGTGAAGCCACCAACAAGATGCCTCCTCCAGCTGGACCACCTGTCAATCGCAAATTGTTGTCGGAGTTCCTCACAGAGAGTGAGTATCCTGTCAATACTTTATTGTAAGCCACCATATCTTATCTAGAATAGGAATGGTTCTATTTTGTCAGTCTATTGTAAAGATAAATCATCTAAGAAGTAGATAACAGTGTAACCTTTCTCAATTCTTCTGTAAGTTGAAACAAAGTTTGTCAGTAAAAATCAAATAAGATGAAAATTTGTTTTTTACAAATATTTTTCTAATAAATCTTGAAGGTATATTAATTGTACAATAAATTGTATGGGCATATTAAAGTAACCATAAACAATGTATGTGTTGTAAATGAATGAATTTGAACAACAAAGTTTAAATTTCCAAAACTGCTTTAAAGATGCCAAAAGTTTTAGCAATCCGGAGGAAGATAATCATCTGGCAGACAATGCAATGCAATGAAGTGTTCCACTGTTTCCTCCAAGGTGGTTATTTCATGGTCATATTGTGACAGAAGACCTTTTAGGTTAACATGCATATATTCCTCAGTTTCCTACTCTATAAAGTGTTTTTTTTATTAAGATAAGTACATTTAGTATTCATTACTGTTTGCAGATTCCAAAAGCCCAGCTAAAAATAATGTGTCAGCTGAGAAAAGTGTGGACATGACAGCTACATCTGTTGAGAATACTGGTGCCACAGATGTCTTTCAAGGTATTGTGCATTATTAAATATATTTACCCATGATATCCCTCATATCTTTTCCTTACTTTTGTAAGTGATGTTCACATATTACAGGTGTTATTGCAATCTAAGTTCTCTACGTGTGTTGCAGGTTTTAAGTTCCTGATAGCAGGGTTCGATGCTGAGGTCACATCGAAGCTGGAGGCTGCCATAGCGGAGGAGGGTGGATGTGTAGTGGCTCCAAACTTCACAGGGGTTGCAGACTACGCGATAGTTCCTGTCCAGACCACCATCCCCAACATTAC
Organism: Homalodisca vitripennis; assembly: GCF_021130785.1. NCBI lineage: Eukaryota > Metazoa > Arthropoda > Insecta > Hemiptera > Cicadellidae > Homalodisca > Homalodisca vitripennis. The sequence goes on from NC_060208.1 coordinate 201,916,812, forward strand.
AGCTGTCGAAGTGGTCACCAACTTGTGGGTGGTTGGTATACCTTCATTGCAAAAGCTTTTTAATTTCATTATTCAATTACACTAGAAATTACTAATGTTGAAACTGATTGATGGGCATCACTAAGCTTAGTCAGTAATTGTACTTGAGATTGCCAGAATAGGGCAAAACATATTTCAAGCACATACAGTACAAACCTTATTATGGAAAATATAGAACACTAAACAAAGAACGCAGATAAACTAAAAGCATGAGCTGAAGTTCAAATCTACTTGAATGAATTTAAATTTGGCTTGAAATAATGATAACTAAAAACTTGGTTGATATGGAATAGAATAGAAATAGAATAGAATAATTTATTGGCCACAAGATATTTCACACAAATACATAGGCAGGTCAGTATAATTTATAATTGTACTTCACTAGTTAAAGAAGTCATTGTCATTCCATTGACTCAATAAAAACTCACTTATTGAATAAAATGCATTATTTAACAAGAAATTATATAATTTTGATTTAAAAGAACAGTCTTTTAATTTTTTCCATTTCCATAGGCAATTTATTCATAAATCTAGATGCAATGTGCAGAGGGTTTTTTTCACTTTTGCTAAGTCTATGTGGAGGTAAATTTATTAAATGGCTATTTCTTGTATTGTATGAGTGAATTTCATTTCTGAGCATAATTCTGTCTTTCATTTTTTCTAAGATACAACAAGCATTGCATTATATACAGACAAGGTAGAGTGAGAATCCTGAGCTGTACAAAAATATCCCTACAGTGATCAAGCCTACCAGCTCCGGCAATGATACGGATAGCTTTTTTTCTGTAATATAAATACCTCTTCGGCATGGGAGGCTCCACCCCATACAACAAGACCATAGGTAATATGTGATTGGAAAATACCAAAATAGGCAGTGCGGATCCCGTTCTGGTCCAATTCACCACATAAGCGTTTTAAGGCATAAATGCTTCTGCTAAGTTTAATTTTGAGACCAATTATGTGTTGATGCCAACATAATGTTGGATCAAGGGTTAGGCCCCAAAAAAGTTGGATTTTCTGTGTGTTGTTCTGGTTTTTCTTTAAGGCCAAAAAAGGTTGTCACTGTTTTTATTTGTATTTAATACCAATTCATTAGCAGTCAACCAATTTTTGAATGAGATTTTGATTTAATTTAGCATGTGCCAATGCTAGACTGCTACTAGGTTGTTTATTTATGATTGTAGTGTCATCAGCATAGAGGACGACATCCGCAGGTACACATTCACTTAAATCATTGATCATAATAATGAAAAGTATGGGGCCAAGCACTGACCCTTGCGGGACACCACAATTCACATCTAGGCTGCTTGATTCCTTGTTGTTGCTTACTACATATTGTTTGCGATTTTTCAGGTAACTTTGGAAAATTTTTAAGGCAGAGCCTTCAATTTTATAGTGCTGAAGTTTATTTTTCTAAAAGCTCGTGTGACACACAGTCAAAGGCCTTGCTGAGGTCACAAAAGGTGACCGCAGCAAGTTCCTTTTCTTCAAAGCAGCCTAAAATTTGTTCCACCAATTTTATTAAGGCATTGGCAGTAGAAAGACCCTTTCTAAAACCAAATTGTGAACTACAGATTAACTTGTTAAACTCCATGTAATGCATAAGCTGTTTGCTAATTATAATTTCTATTACCTTAGATAAGACAAGTACAATTGCAATAGGTCTAAAGTTGTTAAGTTTGATCTTTTTTACCCTTTTTAAAAACAGGAATCACCTTAGTAACCTTTAAAATGTTAGGAAATTCACCTTGAGACAGACACTTATTGATAAGAGCAGTAAGAGGAGTGATGTAACAGCAGATGGTATCTTTTACTAGTCTGTTTTGAGAAACCAAAATGATCTTTGCTTGACTTATTGGACAACTGTTTAACTACATTTAGTACATCATTTTCAGAGACATCATTAAAACTAAAACAAGTTACAGTCTCAGGAACATCTCTACGAACTAAAAAATCTAAAGCACAATGAGTTGTATTTTGACTAGTCAGGGTCTGTTTGATTTCTTTTGAAACATTTACAAAATAATTATTAAATTCATCTGGAGTAAAAACATTATCATCAAACCTATGATTCCACTTGAACCCTTCTTTAGACTTATTTACAATATTCCACAGTGATTTAGTTTGGTTTTCTGAACACTTTATTTTTAACATATTTGCCTCCTTTTTGGCTTCTCTTATTTTGTTCCTATAACATGCTTTAAGCCTATTATAACTGGTTCTAAAGAGATTGCAATTTGCTGTTCATTCTCATTTTTAGCTAGTGAGTAGAGAAAGTCTAGCCTATTCTTTATTTCTCCAAGCTCAGGAGTGTACCAATGTGTACCTCCTGTAGGCCTATTGGGTTTCTTAGTGTTTCCAGGGTTTATTCTAATATGTTTAGTAAAACTTATGTCATAATAATATTTAAAACTATTTAACAAAGTTGTTAAAATTCTCATTAATACTTTCGTCAATAAAAACATCAGACCAGCTTTCCTTACTTAACAGATACTTAAACAGATTGATGGTTTTATCATTTAATATTTGGCACATTTTTATAGACTAGACAAGGGTTTGCTATTAAAATTTGAAACTAACTATACATTTTTTAAACACAAAAAGTTGACCTAAGTGATCACTAACATGGAAATTTCTTAAGCTAACATTTAATTGATCCCCAAAGGAAGTGAAAACATTGTCCAAACAAGTGTTATGTCGAGTGGGGTCAGTTATTGTGATTTTAAGTCCATACATGGAGCATAGGTTAACAAAGTTTCTGGCATTCCTGTCCTGGCCTTGAGACGTAAAGTGAAGGTTGAAGTCTCCGCACACAATTGAGTTTCCACTTTTTTTATTAATATGGCTTAACACTTTTTCCATTATATCCATAAAATTGTCATAGTGTCCATTTGAACTTCTGTACACATTAATTAAAACTAAGTTTAGATCTACAAAGTTCAATGCAGGCTAGTTCGCAATCCAGTTCAGTGGATAGGCTATTTATTTTATCAATTACCTTATATTGAGTGGGTGAGAACCTAGAATATATGGCTACTCCACCGTGTATCCTTGAGGAGCGGCAGTAACCATAGGCCAATGAAAGGTTACCAATGTTAGAGTATTCATTGAGTTCCTCAGAGGAAAGCCAATGTTCCGATAAACATAGTATATCTAGGTTCAAGTTAATGGCCACTTTTTCAATCAGCGAATGTTTGTTAGAAAGACACTGTACATTTTGGTGATAGAAATTAAATAATGAGAGGACACACTCTGTACTTACCGAGTTCATCATGGTTTTTCCAGGGGCGAGGCACTTACTAAGTTTAAATTTTGCACATGGTTGGAAGTAGGCAAAGTTACTGTGTCGGCAGATGGTTTTCTGTTTATGAATTTTGATACGTACAGGTTGTATGGCCAAAACTCAGGAGAATAAATTTCGTTGAAATATTGGGGATGGGGATACCTACTTTAAACGAAGAGTACAAGTCTGGTCGATTTGAGTTGAGCTTATCAACAACATATTTTCCATCTTTCTTATTTGTTAAGTACTGTTCAATGTCCTCACTTTTTGTTTCTGGCTAAAACGAGAAGTAAAAAGGAAAATTGTCTTCTCAATTGTGTTGAGGTTATGTTGGGCAGTGGAATTGCCTGTTTATGAACCTCGTTCTTTTTTTGCTTGAGCTTCCATTATTTTGTAAGGTTATTTTGGAGTCTTCTTTTCCTATCAGTTGCAATTTCTCTTCGAGTTTTTCACTACTTGAAACGGGAGGTTCCATTTCCAAGGCTAACGGTGATGCTGAGCGAGAACGAGAACGAGAACGGGAACGAGAACTCCGATCCGCTGATCGAGATCCAGATCTATTATTTGAAAAGCTGACGCAATTCATTGTTTGTCCCAGTTCACTTTGATTCGTAGTGGAGTAGTTCTTCTTTATTAAGTGCTGCTTAGCTTTCGGATGACGTAACCTAGGATGGGTACCATTTGTCCTTTGAGAGAGGATTTTGGTATTCAGAATGTTCCTGAGGCTGGTAAAAAATGTCCATTATTATTTCCTGCTGAGCACGTAACTCCCCCAAGTTTCACCACACACCTGAATAAGAACGACTGTCCTTTGTCACCATATCACTAATGGCTTCTGCTTGGTTATCCAAGGCAGCCTTTAATTGGGAGTTTTCCGATTTCAGCATATTTATTTGTTCACTTAGGTCTTTGTAATTTTCAGATAGCTGAAAAACCTGGTCAGTTAAAATTTGTATGTGTTCAAAACACTGTCTAAAGCTACTATCTTCATCACTTTTTTAAAGTCTTACTCACAGTAGTATCAATCGATTGGTCCAGACCGGCACTTATCACATTTCCAGATAAATTTATTTCCTAAGTCACTGATGTACTGATATTCTTCGGTTTAGAATATCCACACATGTACTGTGGTACCACAAATGGCAGTTTCCTTCACATTGAATTCGCTCTACTATTTTTAGAGACGTTTTTTATCACACACACCACATTTAGTAACACTTTTAGTCGGCGCCATCTTGCGCATCTCCCAGACAGTTATTAAGGCACGGGTGGTTATGGTAACTGAAAGTACAGGTCAATTTGACACTTACAAAAACATGATTTTACACTTTGCTTGTGGCAGAAATATTTAGTTTCCCTTATCGCTATCTGTGACATTTACATTTCACTTTGCTTCACTAGAAGATATGGTCTTAATAAGAAGTGGTCTGCTATGCTGTCTCATAGAACATTACAAGGCTGGGAGAAATGCACCATTACAACACCCAGAACGCCATGAACTATGCTCTGCCAATTCATCGCCTTACTTTGTACGAGAGGAAGCCAAGCTATGCAGGACCTAAACTCTTCAATATTCTTCCAGACCATCTGAAAATAAACAGTGGACAGAAATGCTTCAAGAAGAAACTCCAAGAATGGTTTCTACAGAGGACATTTTACTCCCTTGAAGAATTTATAAACTGGAGGAACCATTAATCATAGTGCTTAAAATGGTTTAGCCACTGTTTTCTACATTGCTGACTAATATTCTAAATTATTACCTTTACCTACTTGACGCCAATTCTGTAACTCTATGTACATGAATAAAGAAACTGTCTATTGTCTACAATAACGAACTCATGAATTAATTCTTGGATATTCTTTCAGCATATTGAGTACTAGCATCAGCCTCTGTCACTGAGCTCTGACAAGCAGCCTCTGGTCGAAAGCTGTATCTCCATTGCTAAGTATTGATGGTATGATGTGCTCTGCAGGAGGAGTGCTTGGATTCAGCAGAGTTGGTGGGAGTGAAGTACTACCATTAGCCTCTGTCACTGAGCTCTGACAAGCAGCCTCTGGTCGACTGCTGTATCTCCATTGCTAAGTATTGAAGGTATGATGTGCTCTGCAGGAGGAGTGCTTGGATTCAGCAGAGTTGGTGGGAGTGAAGTACTACCATTAGCCTCTGTCACTGAGCTCTGACAAGCAGCCTTTGGTCAACTGCTGTATCTCCATTGCTAAGTATTGATGGTATGATGTGCTCTGCAGGAGGAATGCTTGGATTCAGCAGAGTTGGTGGGAGTGAAGTACTACCATCAGCCTCTGTCACTGAGCTCTGACAAGCAGCCTCTGGTCGACTGCTGTATCTCCATTGCTAAATATTGATGGTATGATGTGCTCTGCAGGAGGAGTGCTTGGATTCAGCAGAGTTGGTGGGAGTGAAATACTACCATCAGCCTCTGTCACTGAGCTCTGACAAGCAGCCTCTGGTTGACTGCTGTATTTCCATCAGCAGCTATGGTGGCAAAGAGAAGATGTTCTTGGTACAGCTGGCGAGAGAGCTGGGTGCCATCTATCAGGATGTTTTTGCAAGAGTCTCCAAGCAGGAAAAAGGTGGGTCTACTCATTTCCTGGAATAGAAAATGACTGAGGTGCACACGCTTAATGTGAATGGGAGACACATTTTAAAACATTTTAGTTGTTTTTTATATTTTTAGGTGACAACAAAAAAGTAATGGATTGAACATCCAAAATAGTGATTGGTAAATCCAGAATGTTCAAATCGGATTCTGAATTTTTTTTTAATGGATTCCCAATTCTTGAATTTTGAAAAGTTGTTTTTTGTACAATAATTATGATTTAAATAAAATCACAACCAATCCAATTTCTGTTATTCTTACATCTATGGAGACTGTCTGAAAATTTGAAACGTAATCCAAGAATATCTCTCTATTGCAAAGGGAGATGTTCAGAGAAATAGTTATTTAAAAACAAAGTCAACCCCCTACCTTCAACTGTAATTTGATAAATTATGATCTAAACTTCCAAAATACATATTTGTAATCTGCAAATGATTATGGACATAAATTTGTATACGTATTTTAAACTAAAAATATTTGAAACATTTCAAACCAATCTTCATCATGACAATAAAATATTAAAATCTAAACATAAAATAGTTTTTTTATAGAAAAAATGTTAACAACTACAAAACTTGTAAAATGAACAAATTAGTTAGTAATATCTGCACATACGTGCAGCAGATGCGTGGCTTTACATAAACATAAACAAAATATAATAATCTATAATAATATACATTTTGTATATAACAAACGTTTTAGCAATCTGTAATTTGTGTACTACCAATTAGCGATCTTCCACAAATAGACACACCATATTCACTGCAATGCACAAAAATAAATGAAAAAATACTGACAGCATTTAAGTGGTACTTACAAAACATTAATTTGTTAAATAAGTTATCTATTTACGGGTATTCAAAGTAGCCTACAATAAAAACACGTTTTTGTGATCATTCATTTGGGTTATGTTGATTCATTTATAAATATACAAACAAATACATATATACCAACAAATATATACCAACAAATAATGCCAACAAAATGAGATTGATACTAAAAAAAATTAAATAGAAGAGAAAATAGTGATGAAGTTTGTTTTTGTAGGGATTTTGGCATCTACCCATTTGATCTGCCCCAAGCCTGAGGGCCAGAAGTACAATGCTGCCACCAAGTGGAAGTTGCCGGTAGTGACCAAGGACTGGCTTCTGACCTGTGCCCGTCAGGGGGTCAAGGTGTCTGAGACTCTCTACTGTGTGGGCGATGTCAAAGGTAACATACACACACACTCCTTTACTGTATTATAATAATTATCGTAGAACTGGCAAGAGCTCACCATGAGATTGTGGGCTTTATTCAATCTACTAATTTCTAATCTTGATCTACTAATTTCTGAAATTTTCATATGCAAAAATTTCGTATATTCTATTGTACATATTATATAAATATCTAGGCCGAGATCAAAAATGTAACATATAATTATCTTATTTTTTATTTGTGAAAGTAATTTTTAACTGAGTCGTAATTTAGCTTTAGTATATTTATTTTCAATACCTTTATGCACCTTAAGAGTTTAAAGTTGCTTTTTTACTTATTTATCATATAATAAACCAAAATGTAAATGTATAATGTAATAATTATAGTAAAAGTCTGATTAATCCAATCCGCTGTGTTAACTGAGACCTTAAAACAAACAATGATCTTTTAGGAAGCGTTTACAAAATTACGCTGACAATACCAGGTCTGTTTTTGGTTTATGGGGAGCGGAACTCTGTGGTACCGCTTCACGATGTTTGCATGGCTCTACAGACCACAGTTAGTTCATGCAAGTACACAAATTTACAGATTATTAACACTTGTTATTAATGTCGTATATTGTGTATGGAAAAGTGTTGATAGATCAAATAATGAACATAGTTTTTTAAATAATATTTTGCTCAAAATTTGTATTTTATATATTTACATGGATGCCTGCGAGTTTACTCTTCTCTTCACTGACAACAGTTGGATGTTTACTAATTTTTGTTTATTTTGTAATTTGTGTACTTTTGTATAAATATGTGTGAAATGGTTGGCTGACCACTCCTACTGGCCAGATTTGCTTTAACATTAACAAAACAAAACCGTTTAGTGTATTATATTCTTAATTAATAATACAAGAATCCGTACTGAATTCAGAATCTAGATCACAATTTTTGGATTCAGAATAGATTTTTTTTATATTGCTTTATCCCTATGGATTACAATTTAATACTTAATAGATATAGTATTAAGAAGTATGTCTGGACTTATCAATATGCTGAAATACTGATTTATAACACTCTGCCCGAACCACTGGTCTGTGAGACCGAGGGTAAATTTTGATTTGCTATGTTAGCAATGTTATGAAGTATTGATTACTCCCCTCCATGGTACCTTTCCCCCACCTCTTCCTCCACATACCGGACCGGTTTCCATTCAGTTGACGCGTGACACATGTGTGACTTTCATCTATTTTTAAAAACGTGCCGGTCTCTCATACCGGATATTTCGGTTAGCACCCAAGTTTGTGACGATCTTACTGACCGGTTGTTCATTATACGCCACAACAGACGTTTATATTTTTATTATACTGTACTAAATTTGTTTTTTGTAATTAATTTAGAGTGTAAAAAAAAGATCCAGGACAACCAGGCACCGGATGGTCAACATAGCTAGCATCAATGCTTACGTCCTCTTCCTCAGCTATTCTGGTAGTCCAGTGATTACAAGATTCAAGTTTACCAAGGCATTGGGAGAGAATCTTATCAAGCCTCATCTTGAAAGAAGACTGCGGATCCCTAATTTGAGACGTGACGTAAAGACACCATTCAGAAGATTCTGGGGAACAACGAGGCAGCAGTAAGACCACAAGTTCCTGATGACAAAATGGAGAAGAGAAAGACTTGTGCATCCTGTCCATCAGTAAAAGAGAGGAAAACTGCCTACAAGTACATAAGGTGCTCAAAACCAGTGTGTCTTGAATGCAGTCGGAAGGTGTGTAAGGACTGTGCTATTGAATGTGTCCAGTAGGGAATGCTGCAGACTACAGACTGAGACTACTGACAATTATATTTGTGCCCATATACTGTTTTCTCTATATATATATATTGTTAATAGATACATGTAATAAATAATGTTATAGTGTGGATTGGAATATTAATTCATTATTTTCCAGACTAGAATTACATAACTCACTTTTAGGTACTTATAAAATATAATTTACCATCAACCGGTCTCAGAGACCGGTGGTTCAGATAATGTACATTAAAGAGATGGTTCTGGGAGAGTGTTAATACTTCTAAAAATATTGTTAAATAAAGATATAACTAATTGCACAGATACATCGATCTCAGAGCAAACGACAAGTCGCAGCGTGACAGTGACCCCACAGAGAACCACAACCAGCTTGCCTCCGCCCCCTGAGCCACTGCCTGTGACCCCTGCCCCTGCCCCGGGTCCCTCTCACCCCACCGTCAGCTCACTCAAGCGCAAAAGTACGACCCAGACACCCGAGGAGGACTACAGTCCTTTCCATGTCTCTACTCCTGATACTCCATATGGACAAGTGAGTTTTGGTCTTGCTATATTCTTTCCGTAAAATTATATCATAATTTTTAATATCTTTAAACACAGTTTACAGTGTAATAGACAGTCAGTTTTTACTAAAATTAAACATAATACAAATATTATGCTAGCCTAGATTAGGCCTACTTACAAGTCATACTAGATTCTATAAATTATCCTCTTCAAACTCCTTAACTGAGTAGTATGCTTTAGTATGTCTTAAATCTCTTATAAGGCATATTTCTCTATGGTACTGGCAACTTATTAAAGTCTTATATGAATTAGGCTAGTTTTAGATTTCTCTAGCCTAACGTAGTTAAAAATTAAATGTTTCTTTGTTTACCATGTCAAAAGCCTTGTTTAAGTCTAAAAGAACTCCAAAAATCTGTTTTCTATCTTCAAACCCATTTGGTACATAGTTAACATCTTCAACAGCTTTTACTGTAGATAGGGCCTGGTGTAAAGCCAAACTTTGCAGAAGTTAACAAATTGTTTACAGTAAAGTGGTTACTAAGTTGATACTTAATAAAGCCTTCAAATATTTTTAAAATGACTGGTATTAAAGCTATGGGACGATAATTACTAGGGCACATGTCATAACTCTTTTTATGGATAGGTACAACTACAGAAAATTTCAGACAGTTAGGATAGATACACTCTATTAAACAGATAAGCTAGATGGACCTGAAGTACATCAATTAAAAACTTAATTACATAGTTGGATATGCCGTAAATATCTTCAGACTTAGAGTTGCTTGACTGTAAAACAAACTTAAAAACCTCATGTGAGGATAAATGAGTCCAGTGGAAAGGAAAGACATCTACGTAACTTAAATTAGGTTTGTTTACATTTAAGTTATTACTACCTATATTTACAAAATATTTATTTAGTGTATCTGGTGACAGACTTTTGCGACCACATTCAAGATTTATGATACTCCAGACTGCTTTACATTTGTTATTAGCCTCCATGATACATTTTTTATTGGCTTGAAATTTAGCTAATTTGATTTGCTGTTTTTAATAAGTTTTTAGTGTATTATACTTTAATATATGTAATATCTTCTTTGGATTTATCATAAAGCAGTAGAACTAAACTTCTTACATGATTAAGGTAAGGGTTAAACCACTTATTAATACATGTTGATCATTACGGTTTCTAGATTCAGTTAATATTTATCTATAACTCCTGCGTGGGAAACGGAATTGATTCACAAAAACGCCAACTGGCCAGAAATCTGGGTTGTAAACTTTGTCCCACAGCGCCTCTGGTAACCTGGATAACGATTTCTCAACTGGGTAATTTCAAATTTACCATTTACCTCTTCTTGTCTATACTGTTTCCTTCTGTATAAAGAGAAAGGTTCACTCTAAACAGCTGTTGATTAATGGCCGTTTACACATGCCTTCTTGATCTGCAGCAGTGTCAGTCTCGTTATTTAATAGCAACCTTGTATATATAAGGCCGGTATCGACAGTGCGAGGCTGCTCGCTGCAAATGCCTCTTGGCGAATGCTCGGCTTTGCCTCGGACTGTGGATACCGGGGTTACTCGCTATGAGGCGTTCGCTTTACACAATGTGAGGCGAGCCGTGTGCTTGTCGGTTTTAGAGCAGTGCTCAAAGGTGCCTCGCTCCGATTTGTGCGTCAAGTGGATACCTGCGCTGTCTGCCTCGCACCGTACAAGACACAATTCTGCACTGCAAACCAACAAACCTCTACAACGAAACTGTCATCATATATAATCATGAAATGATCAGACAATTAGTGAAGTGTTATGAAACCAAACGTTTACTGTGGGACTCGAAACACCCTGAATATTATAATAAAAACAAGAGAGAAGACTTGTGGCGCTAAATATCGCAGTCAATATTATAACCGATTTCGATAAATTTTTTGACCCACCCACGGGGTTTACGTCGCTTTTTCTGTTGTTTTTTCCTGCTAATCGTCGCCATCACAATAAAAGCAGCGGCAGCAAATTGCGCATTTCTAGGAAAAAAAAACATTGTCCCGACTGTCTTCACTACGAATGCGGGTGGTTCGCGTGCTCGCAGTGAGCATTCGTTGTTAAAAACAGCTGCTAGCTGAAGAGCTCACCCTGAGGCAGATGGCACGAGGCATTCGCAGCTAGCAGCCTCGCACTGTCGATACCGGCCTATATACATATACATACTCAAGAGATTTCCAACAGGAGGCAGCCCCCCCCCCCCACCAACCTTACTCACTCTGGAAACAAGCACAGAAGTTGAAGGACTACGTGCAATGAGTAGTTTTCGCAGCTTCTCCTAAGTGAACAAACAAAAAAGTGCATATGCTCAGAATAGTTTTATAAATTATTCTGTTTTGTAAACAATATAAAATATATACAGTCAAGAATAATGATCACAATATTACAATTCACTTTTGTACATGTTTAAGGTGTATTTTAAAATAGTTTAGGATTGGTTGCTTTCTTTTAATAAATTATGATTCTTTAGTCCCTAGTATTCTTCTTTTGGTATTAAAATGTGCTCTTTAAAAATCAAGATGGCACAATAATACGTTGTTAAATTGAAGCAAATTTTAACTTTATGCAGGTTTTTGAGACTCCCACTGCAGAAGTGAAGAAAGGATGGAAGAGGTTCATAGACCAATTTCCTGACATGAAGCCAACTTCTCCTGTCCAAAAGAAAAACTCTAAAAGGCTCAGTACAGTAAGCAAATCTGCATAATTTAGTTCAATAGAAATTTTAATTCTTATGTATGTAAGTATTGTGTAGGTAGTGCCTTTCTTTTCTGAACATAGTTTATTGTCAACTCTTACAAGTGGTGTTTGGATAAATTTGTAATTCACTTGTCTGTGTAATGATGGAACCTTGGTTTTGGTTGTTTATACAGTGATCAACTCAAAGTGGTCACCATGGGATCTCAGAAAATATTAATTTTACAGCAAAATTGAATTTGGGAACTTTACCTTCTTTTTTATGTTTATTAAAATTACGTAGTTAAAATTTTTATATTCAACCAATATTTTCCAATATGGCGGTCAACTTTAAGTTTTCGTATGAATCTCAAATTTTTTCGGAGGGTTTTGGTTTAAAATTCAATACTAAGGTATTTTATTCTTGGTGTTGTTTTAACATATTTAACGATTTAGTCGCTGGGAGCACTGAAAGTTTTTCAAAAACTTTTTTTGAGCAGTTTAATGGACATATTTTACACAGCTGATATACAGGAAAAACTTGATGAGTGATGAGAGTTTAAACGCAAATGGAATTAAAATTTAAAGATGGATGAACTCAATTCAATTCAATTCAATAATATCTTTATTCACACATTCATCAAGAATGGTTACAGAGTCAACACATGCAGTAAAAATTGATGTCATCAAGAAGTAGGTAAACTAGTTTAAAACTATTATAAATGCAAAGAGAAAATGCACTCATGTTCAAGTTACTAGCACAAGATTTAGATTGCAAAGACAAATTTGCTGTCTAATTTTTACTACATATAATGCATTAAACATACCATTTTATACACTGTATAACCCATCTTATTGAACAAAGCTGTGAATGTTTGCACATAAGGTAATCGAAACTGGTTGGCTTCATTAACCCTCTCCCGTTCGCAAGGCATGTATCGGCACGGCCACCACATAGCCACTGCAGCTTATACAGCACAGATCGGCACGCACTGCTTTACCCACTAGAGCCGATAAGTGCTGCTCTCGAGTAGCAATATTTTGTACTACTACGGGTTGTTTGCTATCAGGAGACCATTTACTTTACTTTTACAGTAGATTTTTTCCATTATTTTGCTATTTATATTAGTTGTGCGGAAACATTTTTTTTTTCTTCCTGAGGGAAGAGGACAGTTTGCCCCCACACTTAGTCCTAAAAAATAGTGGAAACAATAGCGGGTTGTAGCCATACACTTCGTGACAGTGAAATCGATTTCGTTATTAGTAGTGATTGCGACGATTCAACACCGGCGCCCAACTGTCCATGTGCCCCCTCCCTGTTTTCGTACAATCAACTTCATTGAACCAATATATAGTAAAATAATTAATATATATAATTATAGTTAATTACAATGACAGAACGTGTGTAAGTTGAGGCGCCGCGTATTTTGACCGAGCACGACCGGCAGAGCGAATTAATTGAGGTTAGAAGCACCGTGAGCGCCTGGAAACAATACGAGCGGGAGAGGGTTAACATTATGCTATAATGAGATTTTTAATGGTTTAAAAACATGAATAGACTCCAACATACCCCAACGAATCATTCCTTCCCAGACTACAGTCTGACAAACAACAAGACTTCCATCATGCAAAACCTGTTATAGACCATTATTTTGAAATGTTACATGAACTTATAAGGGATTTTCATTCATTCCCTTACACCAAAAGTAGATTTCAAGTGTTGTATGTTGATTTTTTTTGGACCAAAGTAGTCTTCTCAAGCCTGCGTATATAGTAGTATATATTTTATTCATTGGGGCAGCAAAGTAAACTAAAATATAGCACAATAAGTAGATTATAAGGACCAGAAGTAGGTGCTTTTTGACCAAACTAGGGTTTCTCAGACCTATATATTTATATATCATTATTAATGGGACAACAAGGCAATTTTAATTTTAATTTAAATTTAAATTTTAACTTTTATGTTTAAATTATAATCATTTAAACCAGAAATTCTCCTGTATGCACAAAATAATACAATAGTCAGTTGCAATTAGATTAAAATGTTATCTTCTTGACCATGAATGCTAAAGTAATGTCTATCTGATATACGCATAATTCCCCTTGACAGATATTATAGGATTCCGTTGTAATACACTAAGCAGGGTATGGACTTTGATGTGTAAAATTGTGTGCGAAACCAAGTGTAACTCCTAGTATAAAGTAAAAATAAATTATTTTATTTTTCAAAATAATTAGAACAAATTAGTTTATAGTTTTCATGCAAAATAAGTCCATTCTATGTTTAGTATATTCCAGAAAATGTTTATTTCTATAATTATAAGTTTAGGTAACGAGTTATCTCAAACATTTATTTTTCTGTTGCCAAAATTATAAAGTTATCTTGTAATTCTTTCTTTCTTTCCTTGTTTCCACATTTAAACTAAAAGTATAAAAAAGGAAATAATTTGCTCTGTTACAGCCTCTATCTGAAATCAAAAGAAGAATCTTTGCTGCTGCTTTGGAGACTTCGTCCGAAAACATAAAACCTTCCAACTCCAATGAGGTAATTATGATGGGATTTTTGTAATCTGTTCTGTATTTTTAAATTTAAATTTATTATAGACTTTTTATATTACTTTTTGCTTAAGAAATGGCCAGAGTTTGTCAAAGAAAAATCTTTGTGGCATCTAATCAGAGATCATGTGTAGAGCATTCCCCTGAATCAGGATGCAAATTCTGCAGTGCCCTCTGCTGCAGCCCAAGGCCGACCAAAGCCTCACTTAATACTTATAATATTATCATTGGATTTTACGGTCCATAAAGTCAATTATTGATTCTTTACCTGAATTTTGTATAAATAATGCTAACTTGGGAATAAAAGAAGTGGAAAATTGCTTTATTAAAGGCAAAGTTAGTAAAGTTGTCCTTTCTACCACTCATGGGATGTTAAATTCATTCCTAAATTTTATATTTTACAGTTATTTTTGTAATTCGTATGTGTAATTAAATATATCAGTACTGTGTGCTTGATGTATTTCATTGATGTGTTTTTATTCTTAGCTAATATCAAAATTAGAATATTTTTAATCAGCATTTAATGATGAATTTTAACTGAAAAGGTAATACTTCCAAGTTTTACTAGAACATTTTATCCTTTTAATAAAAGACCGTTTGAATCTGGGAGTAATACAGTTTCAAACTTTGTTCCTTGTAAAGAACAAGAAACATAAAAAAATTAACTAATGAATTACTAATAAAGTGGGTGGTATAAAGTGATTAGTACTTAGAATTTTAACTTTTTTTTATTTACCTTTAAAAGAAACTGTTCCATTAATGGAAACAGTTTGAGGAAGAGTTACTAAATCTTGTAATAACATCACCTAAGTTGTATTAATTGTTTTCAGGAGCTATAAGAAAGCACAAGATTATGACTGTTATTCACTTTGAAATTCTTTCTCTTTATTTAACTGATAATCAATTTTTGTTGCCAGGACTTGGAAAATGAGCAGAGTACTGAAGCTACCAACCATTTAAATGAAGAAACAGTGGTAAGTAGAAATTACTAGTCATCTCCTAATCAGGAGAGAGCATTCTTAATGATCTGATTTGTCATTAGAGAGAACATTAATTATTAGATGTCCTATTAACATACTATGCAAAAAGCTTTTTTAATGATTCACAATAGTTAAAATGTAAAATATTTGTCTATCCGGCCACAGAATTCTACTGAAGTGGAGAGATTACTAATTTGCTGGATTGTCCATCAACCATGTAGGTTCGTTGGTGTGCTGATCTCCTCTTTCAATTTAATTATTGAACCCACACTTCCATATTTTCACTGTTGTCTCCCACCTCTGAGAGTATCACCAAAATTAGGTCAACTTCCATAAGCATTTCTCTTTGAGTAAAAGTCATTTAATAGTACTGGGTGGCGCAAAAAGGATGGTCGGATTTGAACTGCGTAGTACCAGTGGAAGGTGAGGAGGGGGGACCACTGCCGGCCGTCTGCAAGTCGGCCATTACACCCAGTTTGCCACGAGATGGCGCAGTGGACGGTCGAGCATCGTGTTTTTGCTGTGGAACAGTTTTTCAGAAATAATGAATCTTTTATTACTGTGCAACGATTGTTTTGACAACGTTTTGGTGTAGCGCGTGATGAACCCATTCCAGATCGCAGATCCATATCACGTTGGGTGACTGCATTAGAGCGTCAGTGCTTCACAGTCCGCGTCGTTCCACCAGGCGTCGTGCCCAAACTTTAGGCCTCAGCCGTCGTTCGTTGCAGCGCATTTTAAGCCGTGAGTTACAGTTTCACCCATACAAAATTATGATCACGCAAAAGCTCTATGATCGTGATTTTGAGCACCGAAGACGATTTTGTGAAACAATGTTGGACATTTTGTACTCTAATAATGATGTTGTGCTTTTAATGTCAGATGAAGCCCATTTCCATTTAGACGGCTATGTCAACAAACAAAACTGTAGGTATTGGGCAGCAACTAATCCCAGAGAATTGCACCAAAAGCCTCTTCATAGTGCTAAAGTAACAGTCTGGTGTGGAATGTCAAAATTGGGGATTGTTGGTCCTTATTTTTTTGAGGAGAACAACGCTACAGTCACTGTGAACTCGGAACGTTACGTTAACATGCTACGTAGCTTTTTGGGGCCGAAACTGCGAGAGTTACGTGTAAATCGAGATCGAATTTGGTTTCAACAGGATGGGGCCACGGCCCACACAGCCAATGACTCCATGTGTGTCTTAAGGCGGATGTTCCCCCACCACATCATCTCGCGTTTTGGAGATGTCCACTGGCCGCTATACAAAAAACCACAAGAGAGTGCAGTTGAGGGAGGAGCCTATTTTGCCCGTAACCTTGGAGCGGCCAACGAGAGCTGAGCGACGTTGCCAAACTTGTTCCCCGCTGTAACCACAAGCCGCGCGAGTCCAGCATTCTTAAAATACTTAACCGTTACGCTCGAAAGAAATGTTACAGCTGTCTTGAATTAATTAACTACGTATTACAAAATGTAATTTTACGGTCATTTAAAAAAAAGTACATCTCTGTAGCTTATTTCCATGTTGAGTTAAATGGATTGAAATAAATTATTGTATTATATTACTCATATACGAAGATCGTAGGATTAAAATCTTTAGCCGAAATATAAATTAAAAACAAAAACATAAAATACCGCAAAAACGTTAATTTCCCGTATTTAACAGTTAGATAATGCCATTATCATTGATATATAATAAGGCATTACATGTGTGCATAGTATAATCATGTTATGTTAAATGAATTTTCAATTTGGTAAGAAAGTTATCAAATACATCTGAAATATATGTTCTTTTCCATAAATATATACTTATTCAGTAGATAACGATGGGAATTGTTGCCGCAACGGTTTTTTGTTACGCACTTCGGTTTCTCATAAATTTATAACCATTTGAAAGCATTTTTCCTACCTGGCTATTAATAGTCTTGAATCTGTGTTACGTAAAAATTGTTTTTTATTACAAGTGGTGATTTAAATATTTAAACTGGTCATAGTTGAAAAATCATTCAGCACAAGTATTTTTATAATATGAATGCACTTTCTTATAAAAATTCTAAAGTAACGGTTTAATATCACATCCAATGAAATTTGAACACAGTACATAATAGATGATTCAGACGAGTGAAAATGTGGAGGAAACGGGTGAAATACCTGTAAACAAAAGCCGCACCAGCCAGCAGAGTGGTGGTAATACCAGACGGATGAGTCATACTGTTTCCAAGAAACAGCCCCTTCCTCCTTCCTGTCTCTGACCGTCAGTCAGTGCCTATTGTCGCTTCATCAGTGGCGGTTGAAAATACTGCATTTCTCTTCAATTCCAGTATGCGTATATTATTTTGTGCTGAATTTTACTGTTGATAACGTTTTCGTGTTTTTAATTGTTGTTTATTGGTAGCTATTATAAGTGTACCGATTATTTTCTGTGTAGTGTCAATTGTAATATACTTGTTATTGTGATTCCTTATTTGGACAAAATGGAGTGTGATGATGTTTGTTCAAGTGCACAGCCATCCGGAAGTAAGAGTAGTAGCGGAAAAACCCTACATAGTGGAGAACGACGTATTATTTACAACGATTACAACTTTTTCAAAAAACTGTCGTTGACAAATTTCCGAGAAACTCTAAACTTTAAGCAAAGTGGTAAACTGTGTGCTGAGGCCTGTGTGGTGTAAGTGAAAGAAACGTTAACAAAATAAGTAAAGAAGCTAAGCTGTCCGAAGAAGATGGACCTTCATCATCAGAAATTAAGTTTTCAACGCCAGGAAAACAAAGAAGTCGAAAATCAAAAATAACAGGCTTTGACGACTTTGAAAAAGATGTTTTGAGACGAACTGTCCTTTCGAACTACGACAGAGGGGAATTTCCCACATCAAAAAGAATCACGCAGGATCTCAAACAAAAACTTGATTACACCGGATCGGTAACTTCAACAAATAGATTATTAAGGCATGTTGGTTTCAGGTATAAGAAAAAACCAATGACGGTAGAAAGTTTTTATTGGAACGAAATGATATTGTAGCGGCTCGTTTAAAATTTTTGAGAACTATGCAAGAGCTTAGAGAATCTGGTGATTGTAGGCCCATATATTACCTCGATGAAACATGGGTTAATGAAAACCATACTCGAAAATACATATGGCAGGATACGACTGAGTCTGGTGGACTAAAGGTTCCTCTCGGCCAAAGGTAGAAGATTAATAATTTGTCATGTCGGTTCGGCAAAAGATGGGTTTTTGCAAGAATGTAAGTGGGTTTTTTCGGTCTAAGACATCATCCAGTTCGGACTATCACGATGAAATGAACGCTGAATCGTTTAGAAAATGGTTTTAAAAAATTTGCTATGCATTTTGGAAGAAGGCTCGATCATCGTTATGGATAATGCTCCATACCACTCAGTACTCGCCGAGAAAATTCCAAATTCATCGTGGAGAAAGGAAGAGATTCAAAATTTGCTGTCTCGAAAAAACATACAATACTGTATGAAAGAAACTGAACCAGAACTTATAATGAGGGTTCTCCCATATAAAACCCAACAAAAAACTTATGAACTCGACGTATTAGCCAATGAAATGGGACATACAGCTGTCAGGCTCCCTCCTTATCACTGCCAGTACAATCCCATTGAAATGGTATGGGCTCAAGTGAAGGGAGAGGTAGCACGTAATAATAAGACATTTAAAATAACCGACGTTGAGAAACTTGTTCATGATGCTCTGGACAAAGTGACTAAAGAAGACTGGCAATCAAGAGTTCAGCACGCAGAAGCCTTGCAGCAAGCTGATTTTGAAAAGGAATGCATCCGCACAAGTGTTGTAGATCAAATAATTATAAACTTAGCAGACAATTCTGACACGAGTAGCAGTGAGGCAGAAAGTGAACATGAAGAAGACTCCGAGGTTTTGGCTACGATATTGCCGCCTGAGAGCGAATAAATAATATACAAGTGCAAAGGTAAGAATATTATTAAGTCAATCATGCTTTTTAACGTATTTCATTTTAAAATAGTAGGCCTAAAAGTTATTTAGTGGAAAATTTTGATTCTTCATAATTTAAAAATATAATTGTTCGATAATTTTAAATTTAAAATCTTGTTATATTGTTTTAATTATTTTTTAATCAAGCAACAAGTCATGCAGTGTCCAATATAAGCAACATGTATATTAATTTTGTGTGTGTTTAGTAATCGTTTAAAATCACTGAAAAGTTGTATCGTATGGAAATAAGCAAGTACTTTACTCTGACTAACTGACGGGGACGATTTGTTTGTTTTAATCGATAGTTAGTTTGTAATAACATTAATAAACTATACAAGCAATTTAAATATAATATAGCAAACTGTTAACGCATTTTAAATATTGTTTTTCAATTATACTGATAAGTTTTAAATGTTCAGTGTTCAGTGTTAGTTGTGACAGCGCAGCGGTTTATCAGCCACAATGCGCCAGCCGTGCCGGGCGGCAGCGGCAGTTGTGTGGCAACGTCGCGCAGGCCAGTCCATTCTATTGGTCGCCGCCAACTGCACTCTCTGGTGGTTCCTTGTATAGATCACCTGACCTCTCAGCCTGTGATTTTTTTCTTTGGGGATACCTAAAGTCAAAAGTCTACGTAAACAAGCCCCGAAACTTAATTGATCTGAAGGAGGCAGGAGGCAATCAGTGCGGAAATTATGGCAATTCAAGAAGAAACTGTAGTGAAAGTGATGGAAAATTTCAAGGAAAGACTTGTGGAATGCATCACCGAGGAAGGACACCATCTTCCGGAAGTTATTTTCCGTACATGAATTTTGGAGGTTATTTCTTGTAATTGGGTGCCTGGGAGCATTTAGTTACGTAATTGAATAAAATTAATTTGTAAAACTGATGGAGTTATAGCTATTTAAAATCCGACCATCCTTTTTGCGCCATCCAGTATTTTGTGAATATTGTTACAATTCCCAGCCAAAATTATCCAAACATTGTTTACTAAAACTAATTGAAAGACACAATCCCACATCACATTTGTTGCGTTGATAATGGGAGTTTTTTTTTGTTGTCAATGACGTGTTTGTGACCAAAGCAGCATCACAACGAGTTACTGAAGAGTTTGTTCCCCCTCCTCCCCTAACAAAGGTTTAGGTCTACACATAACGTAGCTATGGTAGGAAGGGTTGATTCAATTGAATTTTGAGTTTAGCTCCAGTTCACATTCCTTTCATTGCAGCGTCTGCTATCTGACGCTGTCTCAGACTTGACTCCTGGAATCTGTAGTCATGTTTGTCCGAAGAGATCCAAAGAAAGTTGACAACAAAGAAGCTCAAAACGAAACATTTACATCGTTTCGACATCAGAAACACCTATAAATAGGTGAAGTGGTAGTCTCATTGTCTCATCAGGTACACAACTGAGTGCACTACGATGTTCTGACACGATTTCTAAGCACGGTGGAGCAACCAAGTTTTCTACACATAACGTAGCTATGGTAGGAAGGGTTGATTCTATTGAAATGTTCCATTCAAAGGTTTAGTTGCCGCAATATTTGCTAGTCAATAGACTGAGCTTTCTAAGTCATCATAGCCATCAAGCATGACTTGATTTTTTTTTATGTAGCACAAAAACTTGAAAATATCTTTGTCATAATTGCTTACTCTATTCTCACCAGTAGGTACAAGAGGTAAGCCTTATTAAGAGGTAAAGGCTTTCTTGCTTTCAGCACTTAAAGGGTTAATAGTGAAATAGTCAGATTCTTGTATTTCAACTACATATTTTTCACTCTTGCGTATGAAAGTTATTTTGGGGTACCGTGCTGAAATCGTCCTTTGAAAGAGTTTTTTACTGCATAAAAAGGTCCAGTATTAAGATTATTTGGGGTCTAAGGTGTTGTGAAAGTTGTTTTACATAATTATGCAGCAAACCTGATGTGTCTCAAAAATTACATCAAAAAATGAATTTTATTTTTATAAATAAATTAAATTTTAAGATCTTACCAAGTTTTCTTAAATATTACAAAAGCTTCAATACTTAATTGTTATTAACACACTTGATTGAAATGTGCAGCACTGTATTTGGTACATACTGCTCGGATGGTGTCCAAACATCATCTATCGAGCATTGCTTGTATTACGCAGATAGCAAGTAATAATGGTGTATAACATGTTAAATTTTTCAGTTATTAAGTCAGCAGATTCACTGTGGCTATTGTGGATAAATAGTGTACATGCAGCACATATGTAAGTGCAAGCTAAATACACAAACAATCTGGTTAACACTGTCAGCAATTATATTTGTCAGAACTTTTTGTTTTTGCGGTTTTCTGCCAACCATTTAAATTTAAATTGTATGTAGCACTTTGAAATTAATATGAAAATACATATTTGAATTTATCTTCACTTCAGTACACTGTTTAATAGTTTAATAGCTCATTTGTATTTTCATCCAATTCACAACAACTCCTCACAATGTCTTTGTTTAGACATCATTGTTGTAACAGTGTTTAGTTATATTTTTTCTGTGTAGTATTTTTCAATTTCTTTATTATTTGTTACAATATATTGATAATGTAATAATTAATACAATTAAATAATTCATTGTAAATGACTGTTAGAACAATCCACACATTGATTTAAACATGTACTAAGAAACTCAACTGCATGATATGCGTTTTGCTAAACATATATGTTCGATTCAGTTGTCTGTGACCAGGCATTATTCAACACCCTCGCGCTGTAATTCGCTATATAATGTCATGGTGGCAACCTGTGGAATAGTGTACATGGGTTTTATTGTACTTTGAGGAAATAAATGCATTCTACTTCCACTTCTATTTATAGGCCTGTATTCAGGGGAAAATATATCTGATAAAATATAATAAATATAAATAAGACTCAGTTACAGGCAGATGTCATAGATAACCAAGGTATTCATTGTTATTAAACATATTTTGCATATTTTCTTATTTGAATCTCTATGGTGATGTTCTGCTATGTAAATCTGATGAATGTAACTTGTACTACTTTGGATTTGTTTGCTCTTTGTTTTAGAGACAAGATTTGTGGAACACACAAACTCCAGCTTCAGGAAAGAAAAAAAAGTTGGATGCAACACCTCAGTCCTCTTCAAAGGTTTGTTTTATTTAATATCAATATTAGGAGTATACCTATTCAAAAAATATTTAGTTGTAATGCTGATTTAGAATCCAAAGATATTTGGATTGAAACATAATTTCTTTGTTTATAGCAAAATAATGTTATCTTTTAGACACTACGTAGAAGCTGTTCAAAATATTCAAAATTCACTTATTAAAATTTGTATAATGATAGTTCAATCTGTGTTTTAATTAGGGATTGGACAGTTTTTTTGTCATATCCTTTACTTAGACTGGTTAATCTCTAACCTAGGACACGGATAATTTTTGGGGAATGGGATATTTTTACTGAAAATGAATAAAGGAACAAGAAAATTTTAATTTGAATATGTAGAATTTTGTTACAAACAACAAGTAGAGCTACAAAAATACAGTTGAACACCAAGTGTGTATTTTTGGAAATTTTGCTATTTTGCTTTATAGAGTCCAAATTATGTATTTCTATGTCTAGAATACACATTAGAAGTTTATATAAATTTTCAATACAAGGTAACAGATAGGGATTTTTATTAAAATAAAAACTGTTGAATCCCTAATTGTTTGATTTTACTGTAACAATACAGTTTAATCCATTGCGGATCACTGACGAGCTGGGCTCGTCACGCAGCGGCCGGGCCTAACGGCACGATGACGAGCTCAGGTCGCAAAAGCGATCTGCTTTTAAGTTTCTCTCCAAATAGTTCTATTAGTGTCTGATAGATCGGGCGATCGTCTTCACTTGTCAACTAAGAGTGTTTAACAACGGTCTATGTTTAGAGTTTTCAACAGTTTTATAAATATCCTACAGATTGCAGCTGTATGTCGAAGTTGAAAAATCATTCATGTGAGTTTACTCTCTCTGCTTTTTAGTGCTTCTGATTGGGTGTTTTCCTCAGTTGTTATTGTTGTACTTTTGTATTGTTTTCCTCAGTTGTACTTTTGAGGTTAGTGACACAACTAATCGATGCAGATGTACATGTTGGCGGGTTTAGTCTAGACAATGGTCCGGATGTTGTAATCGCTTCGCCCGAGCCGCTTTATTTAGACTATGATTCAGACATCATTCCTGCCACCCCGGAACCTTGCTCGCGTGTTATCGTTCCTACATCATGGATACCCCAGTAGGCCCATGTTCCATCTGAACCAATACCTTCACAGCTGAATTTTCTAGTATACAATAGCGAGCAATACAATGTGGCTGTTGTGTGTATGGTTATTATTTATTACCATAACTTATAATGAATGAATGTTTATTCCAGCAACTGTACATGAAATACACTTAAAAATTATAATAGTAATCCTAGTACTAATGCTTATGTTAGTTAATATTTTATAAGTTGATGTTAGATAATTGTTTTATTAACTATGATTGACTCTATTCATTGTACTGATCGCGAGAGAAAAGAAGAGACCTGGATTCTGGCCTATCTGAAATTTGCAGGCGCTACTACTAGTATGTTGCCGCGCCTTGTTTCGTAATTCCATTATTGTTTCACTGTTCCATTGCTATGATAATCAATTCGCAGGGTTGGCTGTAGGGCGAAGCGCCTGAAATTACCGCGCGGCAACACACTAGTACACAGCTGTGCGCCGGTACGGGCCAGGTCTCTTCTTTTCTCTCGCCATCAGTACAATCTGTGCATTTGTTGCTGTTCGCGCGGCCGCTACCGTAAATTAATTCGTGCCCGCTGGTGCCTGCGCGCCAAAACAATACGATCCGCAATGGGTTAAAGTTAATATTTGAAAGGGTCGAAGAGTCTATTAAAAACATAGGTTGATTTTCAAAATTATTTTTGTGATCACCAATAACAGGCGCTTGACTTAAAGCCCACTGGAATGGTGTTCCGGTACCTATCTCTAAAAAGTAAGCACTTTTTATTTACACAGGAAACATTCCTTTGTATCTCAAAAATGTACAAAAGCACAGTTTTGAAACTTCATATTTTCAACATTTTTTGGGAGAGAGGATCTCCTTTCATTCTTTTGAGAGGTATATTCCATACTCCCAGATCACCTGAGGTTACACTTCCGCCATCTCTAGGTCTAGAAATAGAGGGACTTTGATACATGATCATTGTTATAATAACTGAATGGAAATTCCAAACCAATGTAATGGTACTTCAAAATGATTGCAAAGTGTTTTATTTCAGAATTGGTATTAACAGTATGATTAACCAATTATAACTCACTAGTCCAATTTTAAATTATATACAGCACATAAATACAAAGCAAAAAGAAAATACAAGAAAAATAAGATCTTAGTTCTTTAACAAACCATTGTCATAGAGAATTATAAACAATGAAAACAAGTATTAAGTGTATTAGGCAAACACATACAAGAAGAAAGTATTTTAAACCTTTGAGTGCTAATTGCTCATTCATGATTTGCTTAGAGTTGGTTACATGATGTACCCCAAATGTGCTAAAATTATAAATGTTAATTTTGTACAGCTTCGGAAAATTGATACTTAAATAAAAATATGAACTTTGGCTTACTTTTTTACAATTTTATTGATAGTAGTTTATAGCATACAGTAATTTATAGACAAATACAAAAAAGAGGGTATTAACCTTTTGAAAATATGTGTAATTATACAATTAAAATCAGGTTTATAGACTAAAACAATATACATCACAACCTGTTACACTATCTGATTTATTTTAAAGGTGTAGTTGTTATAATAAAACTTAAATTACTTAAATTAAAAAGTTAATATGGCCATTTTTTACAAGAACTGTGTAAAAAAATGATTCCCGAAAAAGTATTTGTTTTTAGAAAAATCTTAACAATGTTGAATTACACAATATCCTAAGTTTTATGTATGTTATCTGTAGAATAAAATATATTTGTATAACAAAAAAATTAAAGAGATTAATTTTGAGTACGTACACATAGATAATATTTTGATATTGTTTTAAATATCAATAAATGAAGCTGATGGCTTGTATAGTTAGGACTCTGATAATTTATCTTCTACTTAACAATCAAATAAAGTGAAAATCATAAATTGTTATGACCATCTTGGTTATACAAAATGCATAACCATTTTAGAATACTAAAATAAGTAATTTATCTACTTTTATACTGTACAAGTATATTCTGTTTTTATTATGATTCAGTGCAATGTATTTATGTTTTATATGTTTCCAGCAAAACTGTGAGAACTTCCAACCGAGGAAATTGTCGTATGGCAGAGCCACCCCAACTGCTGGTGATTTCAGGACTTCAAGTTGCACACCCTTAAGCGCTTCCAAGGTGGGGAGCACATTATTTCTAAAGGATTTTTTTCTATCAGTGTCAGAGGCTATTTTTTAGTTCCATGTATATATACTTCTAAGTCACAGATCTATATTCATCCCAATTTCAAATCATGTTTCAAATGCATTTAAAATAAGTTATAGAGATCCTCAAGGAACCATTTTCGATCTAAGTATCTTCCTGATTATATTGATGATATACAAATCATTATTTTATAGAAGAATTGTGCAGTAAACTGGTAATACAATTCTTTACTTCAGTAAAAGAACAACTTTAAGTTAGAACAAGACACCTTTGTAGCAATCAACAAGTATATTCAATGTTTGCGTAGGCTCAATCTAATAACAAATTCTCTAAAATTCAATGTTCTTAATTTTTTATCTGCATTTGGTAGACTTCGTGAATGAGTGTGCCATCGTGTTTGCTCATAGAAGTCTCTACTCCATGAAATTCCTTGGAATTCATTTTGATTTTTGATATGGAATATTCACATTTACCAAATGTACTCTAAATTAGTCTCAGGTATTTATGTTTTAAGGTTTCTAGGCAAATATTGTCCTATTCAGGTTCTGATGACAGCTTAATATGGCTTTGTTCCTTGTAATCTCCTATGGATTTGGGCTTTTGGTGGTATAGTGCAACCAGTCTTTGAGATCTTTCATCATCATCATAAAATTAAAATTCAGTGTCATGAAGGTGCCATATTAAAAAAAAATTGCAACTGTTGACTTGTCAAGCCTAACAGAAACAACTGTTTATTGTATGTCAAAGTTTTATTTTTTCAGATAATTAGTTAAAATAAACTTTTGTAAAATTCAAATAGTAATGGATTTGCTACCAATACTGTAATACAAAGTATTGCTTTATGTTGGACATGGATTCTGAAAGCGCACAAAATTTGTATCTCAACTAAAAGTGAACAAAATAAATTGTTAAAATTTAAAGTTGTTTCCTGTAATCCAGCTATGGGTGGTAGAATTCTGTTGGAATAAATTTCACTGTGTACCCTGAAATTCACACTAATTCTGCCAAGCCTTCTCGTAAAGATGTTCAGATAAATGAATTAAAGGGATTTGGTATTAGAAGCTGAATTTCAGCCTAAGACTAGAAACTGTAGGACTCCTATGTAATTACATGAAACTGACTCCCTTAGTTGCCATCAATCATTGAGGTATTTATTAATGATACTCGCTAACAACCAGTAAATACTGGCTGGTAAAATACCTCATAATCGGCCTCCATTAATGTTCAACTTATAATACGTATGGATGTACGTATCTTGGTGTCTTATGTTCATAATTCAAGTCAAATATAAGTATGTATAAAGATTTTAGTACTTTTGATAATTTAATTTGCTCATAAATCATTATTCTCATATTAACAATATGGTATTTCCACAAGGAAACAAAGGAGGAAATCTAGTGCTTACTTCATCTGTGGAATAGCAGTGTTGTGGGAGAGAGAGAGAGAGACAGAAAGTAGTATTGGTAGATCATTAGTGTGCGAGAGTGAGAGAGAGAGATAGAGACAGAGAGGTTAGGTTACCTCAAGTGATGCAACCAATCTCTGGCTCGTGCTTCTTTCATTCATTCATCCTTTCATCACTTCGCCGGCATGGACGCAACTTTTGTCTGTGTGTCTGTTAACTCTGGTGTTTATCTGTATAAAGTTTATGTGAGTTTTCAAAATAAATTTATTACTGTTGTTAATATAACTAACAAAATATTCATTAGAACAATATATTTCCTGACACAAAAAATTTTGCAATCAAAATACCTACTTAAAATCACTTCTGTTTTGAGAAGTTTGTGGTTTAATATTATACTTATAATTGTATTTATTTATGAAGATTATTATTTCTTTATCATTGTTGAGGATAACTATTTAGAAATAATCACTTAATAATATGATTATAAATTCAAAATTTTTAAAAGTTTCTTTCTATTAATTTCTGTATAAACTTAATTTATCATTTTTAATTCTACATACATTTTAAATCTTATTTTGAGAAAAAAAATAATTAAAATGTTGTATTGCACAATATATGTGTAGACAGAAATATTTACATATAATAGTTGAGACTATTTTAGAAGTAGTATATTTGTATTACTGATTTTTCATTACTACTTGAAAGTATTGTTGTTATTATTATAGGAGCAGTAATTTGCATTTGGACTGACATTGCATACAGATTACTCAATGTGATATTAAAAAGATATTGATGAATTTCAAATCAAATCCTTTAGTAAATGTATGACTTTATCATTTACAAAATTATCTTTGCCATTTTAACCATTTATAAGACTTACAGTTCACATGTACTTTATTCCATGAGTAGCAAAAATGTATAGTTTCCTATAGTTGGAAGAATAATTCATATTTAACTCAGCGCCACACAGTAAGCAAGCCTGATTGCTTATTAAACTATAACACTGAAATTACACAACATTGGTTAGGAATTATATTTTATGTTATAATAAAAAATTAATCATTTAAACACTGCATAGTATTCAATTTATTATTTTCCTAACTAAGTAATACAGTATTGATACTACTATAGACAATTCAAAATCTCAACTGTATTAGGTTATGTTGAATTTCCTGTTAATTGGTAATAAAACAAAGTAAATCATTTCAAACTTAAATTTCAAACTATGTATACACATTTCTTGTATTTCAATTTCATTGTTTTAATTTTAATGTTTTTGGGTCATTTGAAGTACGATTATATGAAAGAGAGAAGTTTAAAATTAATATTAAAACTATTATTTTTCCTGTTAATGTCAAAAGAAAATCAATTTTCTTCAAGTATAGGTCATGAGAAATTGGAACACAGAATAAACACAATTGTATCATAGTTTTAATAACACAGGGAGCCAGCAATGTGCAATTTCAGTTATATTCAACAATACGTGAAATCTGTTTTTTTATATTAAAAAAAATTTATTTTTCCTAAAAATGTACACTTTAGAAAATCAATTAACTATATGCAATATAAATATCTTTATTTCACTTCTGGATTTATAATTTTATTTTTATTAATAATGCAACTTTTTTTGTTTAACAGATGCCACCGCCACAACCTCAGAACACAAGCTTGGTTAAAGAATCGAAAAGTGACAACCAGTCAGAGGTAAATACCAACTTATTTTATTTTGACAGCAAAATGTACTTGAACAAATAAAATTGATATAAGCTAAGTCCACTCTTACAAATTTTTTCATTATTGATGCTATAATACTGTCCTTTATTTGAATTGAAGATTTTGTTTCCAGCTAGATGAAAAATCCCAGATGGTCAAGAAACCACTTCCCAACGAAAGAGTTTCCACGTAAGTAATGTGGTATTTCTGTCTGTAATACAATCAACTCTTTGTTTATCACGATTGTTCATAAAAAATAATTCATTTAAAAATCCACAAGATGGCACTTGTAGTATCAAAAATAGTCTGCTTTTAACATTTTTTTAACAGGTTGATTTTTTCACAGTAGTCGTGTTCCCAAAGAGAGATTTATTCTTCTTTTTTGTCATTTTTGGAGCAGATAGGCTATACTTTAGAATAGAAAATGACACTATTTTCAAAATTACTTTCTTCATTTTTACACAAGTTAAAATAATTAGCCTGCTAATAACTTATTTAATATGAGTTAAATCAATATTTGACATTATTGTTTATATAATACATTTCCAACTAAATAAAGGATACAATTTAGAAGCTTATAATGGTGCAAAATGCTCAAAAGTAATTGCAAGCCTACAAGCCAAAACAGTACTAATCGTTTTAATCACTACCAGAATTTTCATCATAATAGATATTTATTTCAAAAAAAACTTCTCCACTTAAGATGTGTTTAGATGTATTTCTTGCACCAGTTTACACAATCGCTAAGCGTTTCTTTCTAATACCACATGCAAACCATAAATATCATGTCTAGCGATTAATTACTAACAAATATGAAATATAATGAGACGATTGTGTTTACTATTTTACTGTTCTACAGATGACAAGCCACAGAAAATCAGTGTAAATTATGACTAAAAAGATACAGAGAAAATAGTATAAAAGCTGGTTATAAACCTATTTGACATTATTAAGACATTAGAAAATTTATTGTTTTTAAGTTTTTTGTGCATGCCTTAAAACATAGTGTTTGTAACATAAATATTATTAATAAAATTTCTTTATATCTTAAAATTTTCCATTGTAAAATTTAAAATGTGGCTTAAATTTTTTTATGTAAATAAATTCAAACTTCATTTATTTACATTATTTACATATTTAAATTTACATATTCATTTCAAACTTTTATTTGGATTTATGGCACAGACAAGAAACTTCTGGTTACTTTTTCAGCTTTTGAACAACACATAAATTTATTTCTGATCACGGACTTTGTTGGACAGGATTTTGGGAAAGTTACACAAGAGGCTGAGTACTCCTGGCACTAAACCGGAGGAACAACCCTTGCCACAGCGGGAGCTGGTGCACCAGCCAATAGTGCCAGACAAGCCAGGTATGCTACTAAACTGTTCTTATAATACATTTGCTTTCTTATTTCTACTACATTATTAGCAACATAACTCTAGAAAAAGAATTTTTTAAATAAGAGATAGAGGAGATATATTGGGAAAAGTGCTCATATCAACAAGTTGTTATCATAAAATCTTTATAAGAGAAAAAGTAAAATGGAGTGGATGATGTGCGTGAATTGGGTCAAAAGTTTAAAAATGTTCGAATGACAAATCAAGGATCAATTGATGAGAAATGTCAAAGTTGAAGCCATTTGGTGATTTTTGTGGATGTCGTCAACATCTTTGGCTTTCTACATCACTCATGTACAACACCATCATTCAATGCTTTCTCTGTAAACATGGCACATTCTCCAAGGATTTCAGCTACACTAGTTCCTTCTGCTTGCAGGAAAGGAATAAAAGTCCTTAACTCACATTTATCAGGAGAATCAATAGAGGCGACCATGTTTATGTGACTGCATCTCAGTGCAAACTAGTTACTTGAACTCCACAGTGACAAATGTAGCGAGGATATGCCCAATCCACTACTGCGCACACCGCGGACCTGCCACGTGCTGGCCGTCATGGCATGACATCAGAGGTTAAAAAAAAACAGCCCTTGTAAAATGTTCATGCAAAATATGCCGATTATGTCTTTATTAATTCTTACAATGTCAGCAACCACACTAATACTCAATCGACGTTCTTTTCCGATTGAATCTTCAATTTTTAAAATCTTTTCCTTCGTTGTTGGTGTTGAGGATTGCCGTAAGCTTAAGGCATCTTCAACCTAAAGCCTGTAGACCACTCAAAAACTTGAGTTTGTGAAAAACTTTCAAGACCATACACTTATCATACACTTATTTCAATGAAGAGTGAGCCTCTGCTCTCATTAATTCATTGCTCTTTCAATACTCTTAGCATTTTTCAGATAGGCATCTGTCTGACACAAATGAAGGTCACGGCCTCACTGAACAATCAACTGGTGGGGAAGGAGAGGGAGTTTTCATGTAACACTGCAGTGTAGCATTGGATCTTTTTGTTTGATCTTCGTTGTTTTCTGGCTAGAAAATGAGTCCAATTAATTTTCAGCCAGATCTCAAATTTCAAAAGTATAAATTATTTTTTAAGTTACTTAAATAAAAGTTTATATACTACTTTTAAAATTTTCCAATTAAAAATTGTGTTGTGTGTAATTTTGAAGTTAGTTATGATTATATTACCATAATAATGCACGTGTCATAAAAATCTATAACTTTTAATTTAAACAGTACATTTGTTGTTGGATGGTTATTTATTTTTCAAGCCACACACTTGCGGCTCTTAGACAAGTAAAAATTGTATATGAAACGTTGTTCTGAGTAAAAGAATCATTTTTTTAAAAGTTATAATATGCAATTTGTAAGCTCTTTGTATAAAAATTATTTTTAAATAAAGCAGTAAATGAATGTTCTGTTTGTGTTGACAGTGACAGTAGGGCTAGTGACAGATTCACAACCAGTGACAGACTGGGAAGACCCCGTGGAGTCTGCAGAGAGAGCCAAGGTATGTGTAATGTGTTGGAAATTAGTTTATTTAGAATATAATCTGCAAAAATTAACCTCTTACATAACACAAGAATGTTTTAAAGCTTTTTGGTTTTGATAACAGACACAAGATAACTGACGTAAACTCAAAACTATCAACTTAGTCCCCTCCTACATTTGATTTGAGTCAAAATTATCTGGTTTGGGCAGAGTTTAACACATTTGCTGAGGCACTACTGGGAAACTAGTATTGCCTGTCTGTCCTGGCGAGCGAAGTAACACTTATTCGGTAGCGCTGGGTAGTGCACGCAACCTGAATACTGGTTTCCAGTCATACTTTCTCTGTATTATCATTTCAGTAGTTACTTTCCTGTTATTGATAGGTGTTTATTGGTATTTGATCATGACAGAGACCTTCTCATTTAATAACTTGAATGAATTAGATGATTCTGAAGATAGTGAAATGCTAGACAGTGATCTGGAAATGTGACCTGAAGGTACCCAGCCATGGCAATTACTTTGAAGTCACAGATTATGTTTGCAGCAGTCTCCTTGCTGAAGTGACATACATTCAGGGAGATTACAATGGGTGTCTGCTGAGTAAACCAGTCGGAGCTCTTTTCTAGTTTGTGACTTTGATGTTGAAAGTATACAACACAAAACATTTAAGAACTCATCATGTTGCTGACAGTACATATTGAATACTGAAAACACGGTTAGTATTAAGTAGTATTGCCAAGATGCTCTACATTCTCAGTCTTGCTGAATTCCTTCAGACGGATGTGAACTCAGATACCATGGTCAAGTCTGGGACAGTTTCAGATCTCAGATGATGCACTAAGCAGAAGATAAAATTAAATTAAACTAAACTCAATATTTCCATTGACTCAGTCCTTCTCATCATAGCTGCATTATGTAATTATTTTATGTTAATACATCTGTTTGCATGTGATTGTTGTGGTAAAAGAAACTTTGTTTGGTTTCCGTTGTTGTCTGGCTAAAAATGAATCCAATTAGTTTTTAAGTTATTTACATAAAATTCATATAAGATTTTTTAAAATTTCCAATTAAAATGTGCCTATTTAATTTTTAAAGTTAGTTATGACAACATATGCCGTGATGCACATGTCATAAAAATCTACAACTTATAAATTAGGTTGCTTATTTATTTTTCAAGCAAAACACTTACTGCTCTTAGACAAAAAAATATTCGTCTGAGATAGTTCTGTATGTAATTCATCTATTTATGTATTTATTTATCATATTGAATTTTATTTAATTCTTACACTAGTTTTTAGGTATGTTGACAATGCAACAGTTCATTTGTGAATGTATATTGTGCAATAAGGATGACTTAATGTGGGAATGTGTCGTGACAGAGTGGATGTGTCCAAGAGAACTACGAATAAACAAATATGGGAAGGCAAAGAAACACATAACATTTTTAAGATATTGGTTATGAATTTGCCTCAATATCAAGTATTTAAGTGATATCTTAACTTTGAATAACTCAGAAGTATTTAATTCAGGTTAAATAAATTGATGATTTGAAAAAAAATTTTAGTTGAAATAGGTTTCAGGAATCAATCAAAAATCAAAATTAAGATTTAAAATAGTAATGATATGTAATGTTTTTGCAGATACAGAATAAGTCCTCAACTGCTGATAGACCGAGGAGGTTTGCGCTGTCTAGTGTTGTTGTAAGTAAACAAATCTTTTGATTTTAAGTAGTAATGCACCATTTGATAGTTGTTTTAGATTATATTTAACTTCTGTTGTTCAGCTACTTCACAATTTTATTCTCTCAATAGCATACAGAAAATATTATAAAGATAACAAGCAAAAAGGACTACTGTATTAACTGTAATGGGAGTAATCTATATCTATATCTGTAATCTATCCATATAAAAGATTGTGTTTAATATAAATATCATAATTAATTTAGCTCAAGAATGCTATGATTTGGATGCAAATGCCTTGACACCCAATATAAAGTTGTAACTGAAAACTTTTAATACATTATAGTATCTTATGAAGTAATTTAGTAATAAAGATATAGATCTTATTGTGATGACGGAAGAAAGAACAGAAGATATAGAATAAATGAAAGGCATGGAGAGGATCTTTGTTTCAAGTCCATCACCAATGATCAATAGAATAGAATAGAATATATTTTATTGCGTTGACAATATATATTACATTGTATTGCAATAGTCAATAATACCAATTTTTTACAGTATTTATCTTAAAAACTAAATCCATTCACTCGACTTTCCATACAGTTGCACGCAGGCACACATTCATACACATACAAAAAAACAAAATTCATAATTCGTGGGATCAACCCCCAGGATTGCAACACCGCCGCGAATATCAATCCCAAGTGTGCTCCATGAACTCGCCAACTGAGTAAAAAGCACAAGACACCAGGTAGTGTTTTAATTGGGTTTTAAATTTTTTTTGGATTTGTTTCTAAATTTAGTGTTTCAGGGAGATTGTTAATGAATTTGATCCCAGCTTGAGAAGGGAGGCGTTCAAATGCTGCTGTTCTATGCTGGATGCTTTAAAGGATAACAAAACATTTGTAATCTTTTACAAAAAGTTTTACAACAGTAGAAACAATATGTTGTAAGAACTGGTATCTGTCATTGTCTTTAGCTCTGACTGACTAGTAACCCCACAGCAGTCAGGAGCATGTTACGTGTCACCTGCAGTAATATCGATAGCCACACAGGAAGCACTATCGGCCTAAATAGTATTCACAGTAATGTTTCATGATAAATAATCTCTTGCCTGAATACGTAGTCGTTACCACTAGATTGCAGTTACTATTTCGTTTATTTTTTTCAGTTCCAATTTACCACCACATGACAGTGTTCAATCAGTAGTTCCAAGTGATCAGCTGATTCTAATTCTATTTGTATACAATTCTGTTGTTATTATGTTGCCAATCGATTTGTTGTGTTTACCGTGATTAATGCTGAATGTAGTTATTGATGTGTAAAATGACAAGAGAAAGACTTTTAAACAAATTTTTAACAGAGATTTTTATTAAAGAGTCTCTGGAGTGACTCTTAAAGTGATAAACATAGCTGGATAAAATCTCACCTTATAGGGCACTTAGCAAAGGTGTGAGAAAGAAGATTTGGCTCCTGAATAAGAGAGAAAGGCTGTTAAAAGGGACGCCAGTTTGTTGCATATATGACACCATAACGTAGTGCATAGTCAGCTAACTCTATAGCTTCATCAAAACTGAATTCAGTTTATACTTTTTTGTGAGCAGGAGAAAGAGAAGTATGAGGAGAAGCTGAGACAGCTGGGAGAGACGGTGTTAACATCAGATCGTTATGACGCTGAGACGACTCATCTCATAGTCGACGAGCCTCTGCGCAGTGAGAAGCTGTTGTGTAGTATGGCAGCTGGCAAGTGGATACTACACACCTCGTACATAGATCTCATGGTCCAGCACAAGCAGTACATGCCGGTCAGTTGTGGCTAATGTTCCTAGTCTTGATATTGCAAGCATAATTAATAATTACTGGTGTTTGTACCTCAAGATATTTATTTTATTGCTCTGTTCTGTAGTGTTTGAGTTAAACCATGCTTCCAAAATCTTCTTTAGCTTGGCATCAATTTCACAATCGTTGTACCCTAGCCAATCTTACAATACAGTTCGAGTTGCATCTTTCTCTGTCTGACTGATGAGTTATTATCACGTCTGGTATGTCTGCCGCCGGGCTACACTGAATGGCCTTTGATATTTTCAAGTTAAACATGGCCGACCATTATAAGTGGGTTACTTCTAAATTTGTTATATTTATAATCATAACCCAGATGTGGTTGGAATGTGTGCCATTACTTCTTAGTGAAATAAAGAACTAAATAGATTTTTCACAATTTGTAGCACATTATACCGTACATAAGAACATTATTTGCAGTTGTTTTACCATCCAAGTGTCAGTGGTGCCAAACAAAAACATATGGAAATTATTCTCTATTATGATACTAGAGACCTACTTGGAATTAAATTTTCATGTATGGGGAAATATACTAGTAAAGAAATGATCTTTGAAATAAAATATTTTGTTTATTATAAGATATTAAAATGTACAGCAAACAAAACTTAAAAGTAAATATATTTAGCAAGTAACAATTCTTTCAAGATTTTCTTTTTTTGTTTAAATGTTAAAGCAGTAAAATTATTGTTTAAATTACAAATTGTTTAATATTTTATTTATTGTGAAAGAAAAATATATAACCAATCAAAAATGTATAATCTTAAAGTTGGTAAAAATTGGAAGTGTTTAACAATTGGATTTAAATACAGATGTTTAGAGAGTCAGAGTACAGACATTGCTATGTTTAAATCAATCATTGATGTATATGGTTATGGAATCTCAAAGTAGAGACTTGGAACACAGCCGACTATTGCATTGTGCCAATAACCTTGATTCTATGAGAGTTTTGTGAGACATCTGTTAGGGCCACAAGTAAGTAGTAAGTGGCCTGATGAGTTAAACACATTAATACCAAGGTAGTTAGTTATGGAAGATAATCGGAAAACTCTGACTTGAGTTTCACCTTTTCAATTAGATTGTGCTGGGTGGCTGCTGGGAAACCAGATAGACTTCATGTAGTCTAAGTGTCTCCGATGTCAAAACGATGCAGAGTTTATCTTGAACTTTGACGTCAATTTTTTTTTGTTCTCTTTAAACGGATGGGGCTACAGATTCCAGAAGTCAAAGTTTGTGACAATGTCAGATTTCCGACACTGTAAAAAGCGGAAGGTGAAATCAAGCTAAACTCATAATTCTCACTAAAGGTCGTTAGGACCAAGGACGTTTGGTGGAGACATTCACTTATGACCTTATCTAGAAAACAGAAGCACTTTGAAACCTCAGCATCTCTTTAGTTAAGTAAAGGTTGTCGTTAGCTATTCACTACAGTGATTTCCCACTCTGAGAGTGGTCAAGAAGTGAATTGTTTGTACTTTTGTGGACTCAGCTTTGCTTAGTAATCCTAGTTTGGGGTTATGACCAGTACATTCATGTTTCAAATAGCTGTTTTCCAATAAGGATACACACAAGTGGAAAGCAATATTTGGATGTCCACTGCTCTTTGTGACATAGATTGATTCCAAATTTGTCAGAAAAATGTTTCAGTTATTTATATTTCTGGCAGTCAGTAATTTGTATGGATTTATTATGTGAAAACAGTTTTACCTCCATATTGTAATTAAAGAAATATTTTTGTTTGTGGTTTGGTTTATAATGATTATAGAGGTTTGTTTGCATTTTTATTGTAAAAATCCTGTCAATTTTCAGATTAAGTTGTTTGAAATGTACCTATTATTACATAACAAAATTTATCATTTTAGAGGACATTAGTGCATTTTGTGAAGTTAGTCCAGATAAAATTTCCTCACCAAATGAGTGTGTTCCTGTAGGAGGAACTCAACTACGAGTGGGGTAATCCTGACAATGCCAAGGTTTTGCCGAGACTAGAGCCTGGCAGTCTGTCGGAGCAGCTCGCACAGGCGGCAGTGCGGTGGCGGCGACAACTCGCAGAGCGAGGTGGTGGGGCCTTCAGCGGTATGAGGGCCATACTCCTAGCGAGTGCTAGCAAGTTCGACAGTTACAAGCGGTTCATAGAGGCTGGCAGTGGACAAACTATATCTGCCACGTGAGTGTCTGCTCTTGTCAATTTTATATAGACATTATTACAGGTGTTGAACTTATTCCTTTCTTAATAACAAAATTTCAAATTCACAGATGGTGGTAATCAGATGAATTGTGGCTAATAGACGGGACTGTTTCTATTCAGCTTATGAAATGTTTATGATAGAACGATCCATGCTAAACTTTGTACAATCGACAATATTTTTAACAGTCAAATAGTTTTGTGAAATTTGTTTTTCCGATTTAAAATTGTAAATTCCAGAAATAATAAATATTTTTGGAATCTACTTTCTACTCCATTTGTTATTGTCAGGGCCAACTTTACTGCATTTTAGTTTTTTAAAGTCATTTTTAAGAGGGTCCCTTTAATGTCAATTGCATTTTAGTTGATTATATATTATTAATTGATTTGAACTGATATCAAAGTATAAGGCCTTACAGGCTTCCAAATAACCAAGGGATGTGCTTACTAGCAAAGAATGGGTCAGGTCCCCTTTGACACATCTGGAATCTTTGAGCAACATTATATTTGCATTTCATTGAAAGACGTTACACAAATAATTTATATAGTCTTACTAATTGTTATCCTGTAATATTTTAGTCTTATTAAAGATAAAGAGGCAACAAAATAATATAAAAATATGACTTTACTTTTAGTATTTATATTAAATAATAAATCCTAAGCATATTTCCAAGATATGTTAGAAAGAGACTGTTCCTATGTTCTATATTTGCTACCTTACTGCACTTTTCATTTCATACATCAAAATTCAGTTCTGTATCAAATGTCCCCTGTGACATGTATAAAGATAAAATTTCTTTAAATATACAAAATTAACATGTTCAAAATTTTCTTTTCATAAAATCCTTAGTTATTTATTTATTGAGTATATTCAGTAGTGCAGAATGAAAGAACTCAAAATATAAATGTTAGAAATATTGTTATTTTTTATAGATGTAAAGAAACTAGCTAAGGAATAAAACTGCTCTACACACATAATACAAAATAGAATAATAGATGATGTTGACACTGAGTTTTACAATTTTCTGAAACTTTACCTTAAACATTATCAACAGCATTTTAATTTTTATCTCTAATTATCATCCATAAAAAGTGTTGGCCTTACACAAATAGACAATTTAGCTGTTGGGTAATTAACTAATTGCCAGTTGCAAGAATACTTTAGCAAATTGTTGTAAAAAGTGGGTAAGAATTATTGTAAGCTCAGTTTTAGAATAAAATATCAGTATAATTACGTACTTTACTAACTAGTAAGTTTTTGAATAGTTTTGTAAGTTTGCCCCAATTGTCACTACTTAAAGGGATTCCCTACTGGCATTAATAATTATGATTTATAGTTTTTAGGGTTCATTTGATCCTAGAATAATGTTAAATACTGTTCAAATTTTTAAAAAAATCTAGTTTATATACTTGGAGAATTTTGAGGATATTTTTAGAAAAAAACTTTGGATATTTAATTTTTTATAACTTTTTAACTACTGAACCAATTTTAGTACTTGATATTTTATTTTAAAGTGCATTAAAAGAACTGACTTTTTGTGCATGCCCATTTTT
Source organism: Homalodisca vitripennis (assembly GCF_021130785.1). Classification (NCBI taxonomy): domain Eukaryota; kingdom Metazoa; phylum Arthropoda; class Insecta; order Hemiptera; family Cicadellidae; genus Homalodisca; species Homalodisca vitripennis. Next base: position 201,956,144 of record NC_060208.1, read on the forward strand.
ATTTATTAAATACTTTACAAGTTATAGTATTACAAATAACTATTTTTAAAATGTCTATGAAATTTATTTTTATTTAACTTACATGTACAAAAACTTGCATTGTATTATAATTCATGAGTGGTAAAGGTTTAATTGCTATAGCTATAATAGTTAAAAAGTTAGAAAATTTCTGATAAACATCATAATTTAAAAGTTAGAGAAATCAACGTTTAAAGTTTATACTAGTAATTTATTAGCTAACTTATAGAGGAAAATAACATACTCTATAGGTAGGTACTTGTAGTCCATGAATGGTGTTTTTATAATATAATATTTTATATATATATATATATATATATATATATTATATTGTACACGTGTAGACCTAGTAAATCACTAACGTGAAACAGAAAAGACCATATTTGTATATTATCACTAAATATCTATGATAAATTAACTCAGGCCTATATTTTCACTCCACCTCCTGCCAGCTTTCTACAATCAATCAATCATATTTTTATTGCTTTCCAACAATTTTACATTGCATTTGCAAATGTCAATAAATAAAGCTAAAAATCCTGCAGTTTACTATTCTAAGATTCATTCATACATGGCTTCAGCATCGGTACTAAGTTACAAAAAGTTAGTGGTCCCAGCGGCGTAACATGAACTCATCTACAGAGTAAAACACTTCAGACACTAAAAGGTACTTAAAACGAGCTTTAAACAGGGTTGGGTTGTTGACATTTTTTTATGCTCTCAGGGAGATTACTAATATTGAATAACTTCATAACTAGTATAACTGAGAACATTTGTAAGCAAACAAAACAATCAGCTGACAAATGACATCAACATATTGTTTGTAAAAAGAGCTTATATTGTTTATACCTGTTTTTAAAGAGGAAAAATAGTGTAAAGTGTGTAGCATAACGATATAAAATTATATATTGAGTAAATTTTACATTCTAACAGGAAGGAGCAGAGTTAATAATAATTATTAGTGAATGTCACATCTGAGGCACAATGGCTACAGTCTGGTTCTCGCTGACTGTCTCCTGCTCCACTTCAAATATTTTTTTTCAATGATAAAAAGAGATATTATGCTGTATGTTGTTTTTATGATTCCTTTAATAAATCATAAAACAAGAAAATATACTTTGTTAAGATTTGTTATTTTTCAGTAGGGAATACCAATAAGAGTGGACTGTACTGGCAGCTATCTTGATTTTAGCATCATTAGAACAATGTTACACTTCAAACGCTCTTACAGCCTTATTTGTAGTTGTATATTTATATGAGATGTCTCATGTTAAAAGATACTATTAATAACCATTCAAATGATATAAACACTTATTGTTTCAGGAATGTGGCAGAGGCAACTCATTGTTTTGTAGAAGAAAAGAGGATAGCAACAATGCCTGTTCCATTGTCAAAGTTTATTGCTTACAAAGTTCCCTGCCTTCCACCAGTGTTTCTAAGTGACTTACTCACAAAATTTCCTCCCCCAAGCACAGAGGATAGTCTAATCGCAGAATACAGGAGGCTCAGTAAAGGACATTGATGATAAGCCTCATGTCATTTTGACAGCACAGTAACAGTTATTGTGATAAGTGTCAGTTTGTTGAATTCAATTTCTTGTATAGCATTGCCAAAATTGTATAAAAAACTAATATAATTGCACTTTTAAATTTATTATCAAAAGACACTATTAGACCAGAATTTATAATATTTGAGTCAAAATGGTACCAGTGTGGTGTCTGGATATAGAAATGTAAATGCTAAAGAATTTTTAAAAACTTTCATAAATGTATGTAGTTTTATTACTGGGACCAAATAAAATGTCATTCTACTTGACGTTTTTTTATATAACAATATTGTTCCAAATTTTCAATAAACTTTAATTATATTATTATTTTATAAGTTTAGCATTCTTTTATGTAATCTTAGTAATGCTTTACTTTGTTATTTTATTTGAAAATATTATATTTTAAATATTAAAAACCTCCCTTCATTGCCTGATAATTGAGTAATGAACTAAAAAAAACTCAAAACTAAACAGTTCTATAATTTATTTATTTGTCAAGTACCTGTCACTTTGATAAGGGAGGATGTGTTTCTTTTTTTAACTAGGAATATGTGATTTGATTGTTTAACAGCTATTAATTTAAGTATAATCAATTACAAATTCTTAAAAGCAGTAACTTAAATTTTCTAGTTCTCGTGTTCTTATTCCATTGTTTTAATGTAACATTCCTAATACATGTACAGTACATTTTAAGGTGTGTTTGTTGACACGATACTTAAACTAAAATGTATAGCCTACTACATGATTTTAAAAGACTGATAGGTTTAGTGCAGTTATATCACAGAATCTTAGCCACAGTTAACTTTTAACCAGGAAAAAAATAAAAGACACATTATTGCACAGATTTTTATTGAAACACAATTGTAGTCCGTTATACATTTTTATTAATTCATTGTAAACACATTATTTGAGAATATGAACAGAACATAATAGTTATCTCTAAACTAACAAGAAACCAAAAGAATATAAATATAATATTGTAATGTTCATTTAGTAATAATTATTATCATGAGACTATGATATTCATGGTTACATCACTGTAATGGTGACATGCAATAAGATTAACTGTTAAAATGTTATCCTTTGAATGAGTCTGTACTTGTTTGTTGATTCTTAACTCTGTTGTCTTTAATTTTATTAGTTGTTAACTAGTCGTCTTGTTCACAAAATTGTTTTGTTTATAAACGATAATGTGATGTATATTTTATAAATACTTGCTTTAGTTAAATTGTATATAATAAATGTTTAAAACAAATTAATGTCATTGTTTTCTTGTCCTTATCACTATCCTTCTGAAACAGTAGTTTTGGTAATATCTGAAAAATTGAAATCTACAAATTGTTTTACTCTGCCTTTAATTGTGAATATCTTATTTTAGTACTCCTATAGTTAAATATATGCATTTGGGCAGTAAAAATTAGTGATTAATTTATAAGCAAGTAGCAAAATACTTTTATTTATGTCCAAGGATAAAAGTTACTAAATAACATTGTACCTATGATGAAATAGGAATAGAAATATATTTGAACTGCATAAGACCAAGAATCAGCTGGTTTTTCTGTAAAAATAAAAGTTTTCCAGAAACTTTCCATATGTTTTTGAGTCTCAATCATACTGTACTTTTGAGAATTATTTAAATTCTTCAGTCTGCTTGAAATGGAATGACTTGAGATCACCTGTTCAGTCTTGTACCTTAAAGCTACAAACCAATACAATACAGGGCACGACGATGCTATCATTCTGGTGGTAACTTGTACATGAATAAACAACGTGCAGAATATCGTTAAAGCCAGAGCATGAACAACAAACACAAAAAACTCTGGTCTCATATATCTACCTCTAAACTTAACAAATTCGTGTTTTCCAAAACCTAGTGAGATCATAACCTTCTTATTTCCTACAAGAAAATAATAACTGTTGCTGACAATTAAAAATATAATAGGTAAGGCAAGTAGGAAGTTTGGAATTTGTTTCAGTGTGTAGTATTTTAAAAATCCTACATTCCAGTAATGATTCTGAACGTATGAATACGATAAAGGAACAGAATGGTTGCACCAAGGGGGTCTCTGTGTGCCTGCCATGACAAAGCCTTGAGTTTCTCCAAAATTCTTTAAAATGTTTGACAAAGGCACTTGCTCTATACAAAACTTAAAGTATGCATAACTTTGGAACAATATGAATGGTATCAAAAATATCATTGTATAAATACAAAGCTTACATAACTGTAGTAGCACACATCTTATAACAGACAACACGGTTCTTGTCTTATTTATAAAAGTAAAAATGTTCTTAAAAGTTTTATGGGCAATAAATCCAAAATTTATAATTCCATTGGATCTTGTTAATCCAGACAGTCCGGCAGCAAGACATGTCAACAAATCATTATTGTTTTCTACACAAAACAACATTGCTGAAAATGTGAAGAAAGCAAAACAGCTCTCCGAATAAGGTGCTGAGAAAAATATACTTGCTGGGTTTATACAGAAAAATAGCACTGAAATGTATGCTAGCTTTTCGTCTTTAATAACTACACATGACAGTTTGAAAAGTTTAACAGCGGCATAGCTAAAGAAGAACAAATTTAGAGAGACAGCTGAAATTAACAATGCTGATGATGGGTTCAGCAAAAAGCCCACAGAATAATGTAATAAAAAAGCTAATATTCTAGTAAGCAAAGGAAAAAAGGGGAAGAAAGCTAAAGTGTTTTCGTAACTATATCCATAACAGGAAATGTGTAAGAAGTACTGTGCATCCCAACGAGCAAGGCCACCAAAGAAACTCTCTACAGCTTTGTCTGCTACGCTGCTGTTCACGGGAAGTGGCGGAAACATGAATACACCTGCATTGTGATCAGGTAACATCACGTTGGAAATAAATGAAAGGAATAACAGAAAAATACGGGAACTGACTGCAAAATGAAGAACTTTCCTCTCCAGTTCTACTCGAGTTGTGGCGATTCTCATCTTCTTCATCTTGATTTAGGATCACCATGTATCTGAAAACAATAGAAACTGAATTTATTTGTTTAAAAATAATTACTCGGCCTACTAAACTAGACACATATTTTAAGCAGATATTTAAGCGTAAGTAACCTACAGTAGGAACCACGAGAAAATGCAGTTGAGGGAGAGTATTTGAGAAAAAAAAATGAAAGTATTTGAGAGAGAATAACTTTATTAAAAAACCACTAAGATTTGAAAAGCAACAAAAACTTACATTACATCACATTTTTACAAGAACAAAGTGACAAAATATATCTGTCAAAGTTTCTGCAGGACAGGAACTCATCCACTGTGTAGAATGGTCGTTGAGCGAGCCAGTTTTCAAATGGAGATTATGGTTGTTTTGACTCTTCAACTCATCTGGGAGAAGGTTGTAAAACTTAGCACTAGCGTATGCTGGTTTTTTTCACGTACAATGCTGTGCAGTGAAATGGACTGTGGTTGTTGGCAAATCTGGTATTGTGTTGATGAATAGCAGCAAGTCTTTGAAGTCCATTTGTACGAGCAGACGAAATCACTGCCAGAACGTAGCAAGAAACCACTGTCAAAATTTCCATATCTTGAAAAGTTTTCCTGCAGCTATCACATATTCCCAATCCAGCCGATGTTCTTATTGCCCTCTTTTGGAGAAGCAAAGCCATTTTTAGGTTGGCATTGGATGAGCCCCCATATGGTTCCATAGGTCATATGGCTCTAAGAAAAGGCGAGGTATTTGGCATGTGACTTGAAGCAGCCAACAAGCAATAAGCAACGTTACCGAACTTGATCTCCACTGAAACTACAAGCCGCCCAGGTGCAAAATACTTAAATGTTACACTCGAAAAAAAAAATGCTTACTTGAATTAACTGCATATTACAAAATAGAATTTTACATTAATTTAAAAAATTGCATCTCTGTAGCTTATGAACATGTGGAGATAAATGGATTGAAAGAAACTATTGCATTATATTAACCTTTTACGAAGAACATGGCATTAAAAACTTTTCTATAACTTAGCAGTAATACAAATTTAAAAGAAAACAAAAGTAGCATCAACATAAATTTCCCATGTTTAATAGTTAGAAAATCCAGGTATCCTAGATATAATGGCATTACACTTTTACATAATAGTATTATATTCAATGAACATTATACTGCGGGAATTTGTTACTGTAGCCGTTTTGTTACGCACTTCGGTTCTCATAAATTTATAATTATGTGATAGTATCTTTAATAGTATACTTTCGTACTTGGCTATGAGTGATTTTAACTTCGTTATACATACATTTATTCTCACACTTCAATGATTTAAATATTAAAACTGACTACAGTTGAGAATATCATAAAGCACAGTTTTTAGCACTTTCTTCTACAATTAAAAGGTTTTCTATAAACTCCAATTCAGTTTAAACACACACAATATATAATAGATGATGTCACACAAGTAAAGAATACAAAGGCAACAGGTGAAATACTTTTATTTAAAATTTAAAAGTGTTTCTTGTCAAATAAAGGTCAAAAGTATAAATAAAATGTAACTTATAAACACTTACACACTTGTGGTTCCTGATTCATGAGAATTTAAGTTATGTGTGATCTGGACTAGTATTAGAAATATGACAACTAGGAATCACCAGTAAAGAAAACCAAAATAATTCAACAAGTACAACCTGCCATAACAATAACTGATAAACGTGCTGTAGACACAAGCAGGCTCGATGGCAGATTTTGACTGAGCAAAAATTACTGTAATCTACAAACCTAACGTTTCAGATTTTTATGAACATCTTCTTTGATTTTCATATATGCATTTTAGTATGTGCATCTCAATATTCAAAACATTGTGAAAGATGAGAGTATTTTATACAATTATTATTTTTATATTGTTGCTAAACATGGCTGCAGTCTAATAAGCAGCCACCACGACAATTAAATCAACGAACCAAATTATCAATTAGAAAGACCTTAATTATCAAATACATTAATATTGATTAAATCTAATTGAAACAAAATAAAATCATTGTGATATTTGAGTAATGGCTACAAGTATAATAGCGATGAACATGTGTTATCTGTAAAACAAGCAGTCAGGCAAGTTTATTCTTCAAAATAGAAAGTAGTAAGTATTACACTGATTTTTATATTACATGTAACAAAAATAATAGATAGTTTTTCATGGTTAAATTATTATTTTTTTAGATATAAAAACATAGCTGAACTATAATATAATTTGAAATAGGCTACCTGTAACATAATTCGGTTCAAGGTCTTGGTGTTTTTATTGACCGGTAGTTTAGGTAGTTTTTTGATTATCGTGGTGGCTACTTATACTGTAGCCCTAAATACCTAATAGCCTATACTTGTCTTAATTGTACAACTTTAGGCCAACAAATAATTTAAGCTATGTTTACATTTATAGTTATACTTTAAAAGCACCACTTAGTTTTCTGTTTTAAAAGGCCTGCCCTTCTCAAAGCCAAAGGTAGGGTACAGATTGACCTTCTCAAAGTAGGTTATTTGGTTCTCAGTAGGACGATTGACCCTCAGGTAGGTCAGGTTGGAGCACATACGTCAGTCAGGTAACTTAAGTTTTTGTTATTTTTAACGAAAACATACCAAAAGTATATCTGACTGGTATAATACATAAATACCACAATTTTATGCAACCAAAATTTAACATTTTGATCTTGTATATTGGGTAGTTTATATCTTAGTATTAACGCCACTGCAGCAAAAATTCTGCCAACACGCCAATAGAGCAATCTTGTTTGATTATAGTACACTCATTATTTATACACAACAACCTTAGTGTCCATAAGCACACAAAGTTTTCTTTTTTATCTTTAAGTTTTCTTGTTTACTAATTTTTATCTCCCTTTTTTTAGTGCTACGAAATTGCGTATTTAGGATTTGCCAAAAACAGAACGAGATGTAATTTTATTAGACATCTCATTTATCAGAGTTCATATGGCGACAGTATCAGTTGATAGAAAATAAAGACAGTTTTGAATCTATTTTTATTGGTCCATTTACCATCTAAATCCTAATGAATACTTCGCTTTAAGACTTCTAAGTGTTCTGATGTTAAATAAAGTGTTTTATTTTATATTTTCTCTCCAAAAATTTAGGTTTAGATTTTCTGCACTTGGTAACCATTAAATTTTTGCTGCGGTGGCGTTAATACGCAAGTACCAGACTTTTTCATATCATAAACATATTTTCTTTTGTAGAAGATAACAGACAGTCAATAGCTCGTACAGGACCGTAAAACGAAGTTTAAAAAGTGGCATATCAGCCAACCTCCATGCAGATAATCTGTGAGTATTTGTACAGAAGAGAAGTACGGTTTACTAGAGAAGATGCTTCAACAACTTCACGAAAGCGGTTAATTATTGGTACCCACGAGAAAATATATAAATAATTGTGCATATTTCGTATTTTAATGTTATAAATGTTTGTTATGCTTATGATTTCATTATTATTTATAAGTTTTTCCTATTTCCAGTTCTAACTGTTTGATCGTTATGGCTGATTTATTATTTATGAGATTGTCATGTCACTATGTGTATTATATCATTAAAAATTCAAATGATTATTATTTTGACTATAGATATGGTGATATTATTTATAAACGTGTATTCATATGAATATTAAGTATTGGTGATTATACTAATCAATATGAAAAACTGGGTCTGTTTATTGTACTCTACCCCTCGAGAGAAAACATATAAATAGTTTCGCAACTTTCCTATTTCCTGTTCAAAATGTTTGCTATGTTGTGTAATCATTTCGTTATTATTTATGAGTGTTCCCTATTTCCTATTACAATTGTTTGATTGATTTGTTATGGTTCCTTTTAATTATTGATGATATTGTTACTGTGTACATTAATTAATTTAACTCTGCCCGTCAAAAAAAAATAAAGCAAGCAGTCTAACATATTGGTTTCCCACTTAACAAGGACATTTCAATGTATCGCACAGTGACATGAAAATTGTGAAGGAAATGGACTGACTGACCATTTTGGCTGGCTTTGTGGGTTATCAGATCTACTCTAGTGTTGAGGAACATCCCAGATGATCACTCCCATGTTGAGTGAGTACTTTATGTTCAAAACCACTTAAGTTAAGGCGTTAGGAATTAATGCTTATTTTGGCTCTTTATTGTACTTATACTGACAATTGTCATACAATGTTTTATATTGTTAATTGACAAATAAACACTTTGATTTGATTTGACATCTGAAAGTAAATCTACATAAAAATTGTAATACACAGTGTTTTAATATTGCTCAAGTATCCTTAGAAACATAACTTCTCACAACACAACAAACTGCTCTTGAGTGTGTTACAATTAACCTAAAATAGCTACATTAAGCATTATAATGTATAAAGTTTAGTAATAATGTACTTGTTATAATTTAAAATTATATACCATTCCTTACTTCAAACTTACGTGTTTTATTCAATATTACACCGGTCGACTGCAACCTCATTCAGTAAAAAATAGTACACACATATTTGACTTCAAGTTTAACAAGCGTTTCTGCTTAGGCCACTCAAAATTAAACCCGTGCGGCGTGCCGCGCTTCGGCCTCTGTACCTTACCGTTGTACTTTATTTTTACCTCATTAATTTGATGTTTTTTCTATGGATATTTGAATTCTAACAACCAACTTACCCAAAGCAATATTTACATACTCTATTTAATAAAATTATATGTCGATTACCGCCCATTTCCCTAAAATGCATTATTGTTTATTTCTGTCAATCGGTCAATCCATTCGGATTGATTAAAAAACAGCTGTTGACCGTTACGTACGTAATTTATTATGTTTAGCCGCATAAATGAGTGTACAATGTACATGTGGTAATTCTGAAACATTTAGAGTTCAGAAATTTTTTTTTTTTTTTTTTTCAAAAGCTTTATTTTCTGGTTCAATTACTACAAGTAAATAATTATACACAAAGTTTTGAATCATAGAGAACAGAAGAACATAGAAATATTAACATTAGTGGGTTTGCTCCAATGGAGACACCCTATAACATAATACAGTTAACAGAAAATAAACAATAAAAATTAGTACTTGACAAACAATGTAAGTTTCAAATTATAATAAAATGTCTTGAACAAGACGTGCTTTCAGTCTTCTGTTGACAGTTCTTTGGCCAATGTTAAAAATGGACAGCACCTGTTGATTGGGTCCAGAGTTTCTAGAAATGTAGCACTTAGTTTTCGGATGTAGTCACAGATGGTCGGAATTTCTAATTCATTATGAATCTGTCGGTTTCTAACAAACCATGGAGAATTTGTTGCTATTCTCAAAAAACTTGTTTTTGGAATACTTGAAGTTTGTTCATTTTTTGATTTATGGAGGCAAGGACCCCAAACTGGACAAGCATAAGTTAAGAGGGGTCTGAATATTCCTTGTAGATTAAAAGAGCGCATTTAAGTTTAAGAGATGATCTTCTATTGATAATTGGGTACATTTGTGCCAATCTTGTGTTTTGCTTGATTTAATTTTGAATTTATGTGCTGTTTATAAGTAAGTTTAGAGTCTAATAAGACACCCAAATATTTAACAGTTCTGTCATTTTCATTCCATGGTATGATGTTATCTTGAATTTCTATATTCCTTAAGGGATTGAATTTTCTTAGCGAAAATATTTTCGCTTCACATTTTAGAGGGTTAAGTGCGATTTTTCCAATTAACGAACCAATCCAACAGTAGGTCTGTATCAGTCTGAAGCATGTCAACTGCTGTGTCAATGTCTTGATGTTGGGAAATCAAGGCAGTGTCATCAGCGAAAAGAGCAAGCGTAGAATGAGCTGGAATGGGTAGGTCATGCATGAACATATTAAACAGGATAGGTCCTAAAAATTGAGCCTTGTGGCACACCAGCCCGGATCTGTCGAACAGTGGAATGAGTAGAATTTATTTTTACTGAAAAAGTCCGGTTTTCTAAAAATGATTCGATGATGTTTTGCAAGTAATTTGGAAGTCCAGTTTGAAATAGCTTATACAGAAGGCCTTTTGTGCCATACTTTGTCAAAGGCCTGAGCAACATCCAGAAACAAAGCAGCAGAGTGTCTTTTATTTTCAAACCCTTGCACTATTGTTTGTGTTAACCTCGCAAGTTGCTGCGTAGTAGAATGTTTTGCCCTAAAACCGAATTGGTGGGGAGGAATACATTGAGCATCTTCAATGAATCTGCATAGTCGTCTTCTGTATTAGCTTTTCAAATACTTTTGCCAGAGTGGGTAGTAGGCTGATGGGTCTGTAACTAGAGGGATTTCTAACAGGCTTACCGGGCTTGTGGATAACAATAACTTCAGCATGTTTCCAGGATTTAGGAAAGTAACCAAACGTGTAGGCATGCATTAAATAAAGTTTTTAATAGCTGATGGGCTGTTGGCGGGAGTTCCTTTAATATTAAAGTTTGTTATCAAGTCATACCCAGGAGCTTTCCTCAACGGTAGGTATTGGATAACATTTCTAATTTCAGATGTTGAGATATACTGAGTGGGAAGCTCAGCAGATAAGATTGTGCTATTTAAAAACCTGTTGACTTCATCTTCAGTTTGCAAATTAACAGTAGGGTTAGGGGAAAAAGCATTTTCAAAATAATTCGCAAAAACCTCACATTTTTCAGAGTCACTCTGGTACGTCTCCTGGCCTTGTTGAAGGGGAGGGATCGTAGAAGGCGTTCTGAGAATTCTTTTTGGTTGCCAGCACATTTGAACTATCGCCTGGGTTTATTTCACTCAAATATTTCTGATAGTCATTAATTTTGAAAATATCTAATTCTGATTTTATTTTCCTGATGAGCCTGTTTAAGCTGCATGCGATCTTCTGGATGCCTGTGTCTCTGCCACCGTCTCCTAAAAACATGTTTTTCTTTAATTAAATTAAGAATTCTTTGCGGAGGGCGATTAGGACAAAACATGGTTTGTGATTGTTTTGCGACTGCTTTTTTAACCGAATTTTTAATCAGCTCAGTGAATTGTAGTACACAGTTGTCAATATCTTCGAAAGACTGTAAACAATTCGGCAAGATAATATTAGTTTTCTAATTCGTTATGAAATACAGCCCAGTCAAACTTTTACCATTTATTAGTTTTCAATGGAGGATTGGTAAAATCGGGTTTTAATTGAAAAAGTTACAATTACTGGTAAGTGGTCAGACGTTAACTCGCATAAGGTTTGCTGTACTATCGGTTCATTGAAATTATTAAACAAAACAATATCTAATATGTCAGGTTTGCTGGTTTCTCTGCCACGGATAAAATGTTGGTTCTACAGGAGCAGATATATTAATAGTTGTACGCATCAAGTAATCATTCAATTTATTACCCTTCTTTGGTTATTAGTGCGACATCCCCATAAAGTGGTTTTTACTGTTTAGATCTCCCATTAAAATAGTAGGACTATTATTATAGAGAATCCTATTAAAATCTTCAATCAACAAAACGTTTGTTAGGAGGTAAGTATGCTGATACCTAATGAAAAGTTGAGTCCATTTTTGTAAAAATATTTTTATGGAAACAGCTTCTAAACTTTGTAACTGGGGAGCAAGAAATTCGTGGTGTTTTTATGTTTCTTTTGATCAAAATTGCGACACCCCCAGAGGCATGAGGAGCCACTCGGTCCGTCTGTAAATAGAATAGCCACTTATTTTAAATTTATCATTGGGCAGGAAGTGAGTTTCAGTGACACATGCAACATCTATATTATGTCTTAACTAAGAAATCCCTGTAAAGAGATGTTTTTTGTCTTTCAAGCCATTGGCATTCCAAATTGAGAACAAATTAAGTTTTTTAAAGAGAGTTGGGGCCTGATTGTTAGTCACGGGCATTTTTAAAGAAAGAAGCAATAACCTGCTGAATAACCTTTTTCAACTGGGGTATGAGTATTTTTACTACATTGCTTATTATTTCGTCAAGACCTGAGATGTTACCTGCTTCCAGAGATTGTGGATCCTCTACGGAGTTTGCAGTTGAAGGAATGTACGACGGATGAGCCACCTCAGCATAGCTGGGGGAGTTCATATTCAACGGAGATCGAGGTGGAGATGATTTTGGTTGAGTTTTCCCTAGGTTCGTTTGAGTTTTCGGGTCGTGTGTCGTTGTAACTTGTGGACGAGATTCTTGGTCGTTCCCTATGGAGGATTTCTTGCGACCGGTCAATTTCTGCTTGATGCCCTGGTAGTATTTACACCTCCTGTAATTTGAAGTATGTTCCTCGCCGCAGTTAACACACACTGGTTTGGTTTCTTTACTGACCGGCAGTCTGAATAGAGATGGGATCCCGAGCACCGCACACAGCGAGGGTCCAGTTTGCAGAAGTTTTTTGTGTGACCAAAGTCTTGGCATCTCAGACACTGTGGGATGTTTTTTGACTTCCTTTTAATTTCCACTTTAACTATGGCGTGAAACAATTGTTCAAGGTTCATAATATCACGACCACTTTCCGAATTCTCCAGCTCTACAAAACAGAGTGGCCATTGGACTTTTGTTTTTGTTTGAACAATCTTGATACTTTAATGGTCGGGTAACCCATGTCACATAACTCTTGATTGATTTCTTCGTCAGTTAGAGAGTAGGGAACATTACGAATGATCACTTCAAGGTTTTTGTCCTGGGAAGGTTTAAAACGTGAAAAACTTTACTTGATTTGTTTCATAAAAGTTAGTTAGTTTCCTGTAGTCATTTATTTCTGTTAGGTTTATCTTGATCGATTTAGCTTTTGATTTCAGTTTGTGAAACTTGATATTTACATTACACTTAATATCTTTTATTATTTTCTTGGTGGTTATTTACGTCACGCAAAAATATTGGTGGGATCTTAGATCGTGATTTATTTTTCTTTATATCATCAGGAGATCCTTGTTCCATTTCATGTCCTTGTTGTGAGGAAGGAAGACAGTAAGCTATGATCTGCAACATTGGTATGGGTTGGTTCAAGTATCTTGAATCGGTTTTTTGAATGAATCTCACTCACATCGAGGTAGTACTTCTTAGGAGGTGGAGAAGCATTTGCAGTTTTAGTAATATGTCGCTTTTTTGGATTCACGAAGTCGTTGTTGTTATCGGGAAGAGGAACAGTTAGCATTTCATTCATGTCTAACGTCGAACTTTTGTCCGAGCGGGAACAATTCATTAGAGCCTGGCTGGCTGTCATAGCGGTAGGAGTAGGTTTAAAACATTTTAGGTTAAGCCTTTGTTTACAATATTTGAATTGAAACATCAAATTTCTTGTGTGAACGAATCTTGTGAATTAATCAAACAAATACAATCTAAACACGGTTAAAAGTTAAAAACAATAATTAAAAACAACTTAAATAAAACTTTTGAACAAACAATTCGAAGAAAATAGCGGGACTAGAAAACACTAGGTTAAAACTGTTTTTGTCAGTCCTCAGAAATTTTGAATGTTCACCCATATAGCTCCAAAGAAATATTAACAATTTTAGCAGCAGACCCTTACTTATAAGTTATAACATGGTTATGTTTATAACTATAGTCTAATAAAATCAAAGGAGTGGTAACAAGATCTATTTTAACAGACAAATTCTCTTGGCATGAGTATAAAGAGGCGTTGAGACTTCAATTATACTGTAGTTATCAAACCCGATGATGATATCGATTCAGCAATTAAAGTCCATTAACTACAAGTCCGCAAAAATATTATCAAGATGGCGTCTCTAAAATCAGGTAATAAGCTACCCTGGAAACCTAAATAGTCCGCTCAATTTAGCCCAAAAATAGGGATAACTTTGCATTAATTCCCAGAAAGCTGAAAATTTGCATAGATGTTAGGGACACCATTGTTATGAAATTTTGAAAAGACCCCAACGATCCCATGTCTGCAAAAATTTTTATTCAAGGTCAAATTTAGTAAAAAATGGTTTTTTTTAATTTTTCAGCGAAACGGTTAGTCTTATGACAAAATATGTCAGACGAAAATTGTAGATCATGTAATTATCTACAGAAATTGTCCTTACGGTTTTTTTCATAACACTAACCATTTTTGAGAAAAGCAATTACAAAATTTTCTTATGCTTTATTGTCTATAATATGTACACGCCACATATGAGGTAGTGTACCTAGCGCGTTGTTTTTAATGCAGTTTCCCCGGTAGGCCTATTCCACAGTCTATTCCAGTAAAATTCAACGAATGTTTGGTTATCTTCTTCTTTTCAGTCGATGCACTTTTATCAGAGTAGTCGTTGTAGATCAGATACAGCTAGAGTGACAAGTTCCATTATACTTGGTTGTAAACATATTTTACTCATAATTGTCATTAATTATTTCTTCTTATTCCTGTTTTCTGATGCAGGTGGAAGAAGCGTGTGGGTTGGTTCCCATACATTATTGACATGTCCATGTTCAAGCTATTGCCCAGTTGCTGAAGTCGTTTATTTACTGAATTTACGGTAATGTCGTATACTAGGGAATTTAAAGATAATCAATTCTTGATAGATAATGTCTACACTGATCTTCCTGATGACGTGTTCAGCTTGTTCTGTGTTAATAACTTCATTGCCCGATCACCATCCACAGGTGGCGATTGCAAATTTGTCAAACCCAAGTGGCGCTGTAATTACCCTGGTTCTTACTTAGGCGATCTTTTTCGAATGGCAATGTTTGCATCTTAAGACATTTAATAAGTAAAGAAACATGGTCCAGAATCTACGAAACATGTAGAATGAACTATAAAATGTATCTTTTCGATTCCTTGTTATCCTTTTTTGGGCAGGCATTTACAGAGAATAAAACCAGAATTCGTAGGAGTAGCCTACATATCGAGGTAAGGTGTTTTAAGTGAAGATCTATTGAAGCTTCGTGATAAGTTTTCCAGTTGTTTAATTTAAAATAAAGATGTGGATTCTTATAGCGTAAGAAGCGGCAGTATATTGCCAGTATTACAGCTACTAAAGTGCTTGTTGAAATACAAAATTCTTCTAATACAATCAAGACGATGTGGGAAATCATAAATGAAAATAGAGAAAAGAAATGAATTTCATCTTGTGCTCCCCAGACCATTAAAAATGAAAAGGGTCTTGTTATTAGTGGTCCAAAACAAGTCTCGAACTTCTTCAATAATTTCTTAATGAACGTTGCTCAAAATCGTTTAACTTTCTCAGACACTATTAGTTTGTATTCATATGGGAGTCATAACACTTTTTTTTATTATTTATTTATAATAGAGAGGTAAAAGATATAATCAGGTCCCTTAAACAAGACATCTTCAGGTTATAACAAAATATCATCTAAACTACTGAAGTCATGTTGGGAATTCCTAATCGACCCACTTGTTTACTTCATTATTTTTTCTTTTGAAAGTGGAGTTTTTCCAAACGCTTTAAAACTGTATATCATAAAACCATGGAACAAAAAAGAATAATGGATGACCTTGACAACTTTAGAACAATGTATATTATATCAACGTTATTAAAAGTCTGAAAAAGCAAGTATTGTTAGGTTGTGGTCTTTTATTACTCAAAATAATATTTTGTTCTTCAATCAGATAGGATTTGTAATAGGTGGGTCAACTGTCGGTACGATGTTCACACTTTTGGATAAGGTGGATAAAGGAAGTCGGCTTCAGGTGTCTTTTTTCATCTACGGAAGACATTTGATATAGTTTCTCATGATCTTATGATGGATAAACTTGAGAGCGTTGGAATGCGTGGCGCAGCAAATAAATTTATTTCGTCATATTTGAGGGAACACCTACGAGTAGTTGAGATGTCTTTGGTTCATGTTTTCACTTTAAGGCGTTGTTATTCTGATGTGCAAACATTGAAGTCAGGGTCTCCGAAGGTTCCATTCTCGGACCTCTTTTGTTCATTTTATATATAAGTGATATCAGGTGTTGTGTTGCAGATGTCTATTTGTTTTTGTTTGCAGGCGACACGTACATTAGTTTAGACAGTCAATGTCATGATGCGTTAGGGGTTAAAACGCGTGTAGAATCTATATGACTTTCTGTGATTTAAAAACAATGGTTTGAATGTAAACACAGGTGAGACCAAATTAATAGATTTCACAATTACAGGGAAGCGCTATGACAATCTCGGTGTTTGGTTTGATGACGAACGTTTCTGAACACAATCAAGTTCTTGGGTCTATCTGTTGACACGAATTTGAATTTTTCCTCACATATAAACAATGTAGCACGGCAGATGTCTTCTGAATATTTTTACTGCGTAGACTTGCACACTTCATAAACACTTGTGTTCTTCTTACAGCATACTATGCTCTGATTTTCAATACTTGACTTACGCTGTTGCAATCTGGGGTTTAGAAAGAACTAATTCTGTTTTTTTTTTTTTTTTTTTTGTATCTTACATATGAAGATATTGCGGATTATTGCTGGAATTCGTCAACGAGAGACCCCCAAACCTATTTTAAGGAGTTTGAAATCCTACATTTCACATGCATTTATATATCTTATACATTAATTATTTTTAAACAGAACCGTAGTATTTTTCAGTCTCATGTTCCACAATCTAAATACAGTCTTAAAAATAAACATAAATTAAATATCCCTTTCCACACTTCACCTTTAAAAATCATACTTATTATTATACTATAGCATTTTTTGACACCCTACTTGAATTAAAAAAAAAATAGATTTAGACTTTTTAAGGAATTTAGATATTTTTAAAGGAAACTCAGGTGTTTTTACTAGAACATTGTTTTTATTCTGTACAAGACTATGTCGTGTACCACGTTAATTAGTTATTAATAAATAATATCTTATGTTTGAATAGTTATTTAGACCCAAGCCAATACATGTATTTATGTTTCATGGCAATAAAGAATATTTGAGTTTGATTATGAATAGTAATCATTCGTCCTCTCAATAAAAAATACGTATTGGGATATTTATTTGGTCCTGTAGCTAGATGGTCTTGTAATATTCTTTTTGTTATCTTTTGTTCTTGTGTCAGCTGTTGGATAATGAACGAATATAAACATAAAACGAAACGTCCAAAACAGAATTCGAGAATGAGAAGTAAAAGAGAAAAAGCGTAGTTGAGTTACCTGTGGTTGCCACTGCCGACGAGCTCCTCCCGTTTGTTTTCAATGGGGTGATCGTGACAGGCGGAGAGAAAGAGTGGGGGCAGAGCCGAGCAGTACCGATAAATCCCGAACATTCCTGACAAACCCTGTACATGCGGCTGATAGCGACCTCAGTTCGGAACGGTTCTGATTTCTATTATCTTACAAATTAATGAGTCGTTTTTATATCCGAATTAATGAGTCGTTTTATATCCGAATTAATGAGTCGTTTTATATCCGAACATATCTGCAAAACATAGAAATTATATCGAATTAATTATATTAATATTGAACTTTCTTTATAACTCTAAAGATACTTTACAAAATGTGAGATGGTGCACAACGAATAAAATGTCATAATCTAGAATAGAATAGAAAAATTATTTATTTTCTTGAAAATATGTACAATAGTAAAATTATATAAACATCATTTATACCTTAAGCACAAACACAAACATTGCTCCTTAGTTGTAGACACAATTGACATGAGAATAAAAATAAAACAATGTTACTTTTTATTAAAGAAATATGAACATGTCTTTTTTTTATTTTAATACAGCTAGGGTACATCAATAAACAAAATTCAAGAAAACAAAATAGGACCTCAAAAGGCAAGGAACTGCCTGTGTAGAGGCTCCAACTTTCTTAGAAAAACAAAAGAAAACAACACTCAAGCAAATGAAATTAACAAATAAATTCAAATACGATAAATCTACCCATTTAAACTAAGCTTTAATAAAACACTTAAATTTGAATTAAAAACACATTATATAATTTTCAAAGTCTAAAGCTAATTCAGTATACATAAAATGCCATAAATATAAATTATAACCATATCCAGTTATCTTTTTGTGATATTGGAATATATTCAAATTAATAGGACAAAAGCAACATATTATAATGTGGAGTCCTTAATTGGTAGTAAATAAATTAATAATTACTTAACCAAAAACATAATTATAGAAATATGACAAAATCAATGACAACTACCTGACTTAAATACCTAACATAGCACGTGAGAAATAAGCTAGACTTGAAATTGTGCATGCAACTTCGACCAAGCCTGATAAGTGTCATTTTGTGTCGTCTGGCGTACGCGATTATAATGCTGATCTGATCTATAGTACATGGAAATTATCGAATAATTTCTAACTAATAGTAATGTAACCTACAAATTATATTTATTTGATTAAGGCAGTTGGAAAATGCAATGAACCAAATATAATGTTACGAAACAATTTTATTGGTTTACATTTTAATACGAAAGATGCAATTAAAAAACTCAACATAATTGTTGATTTTGTGTTTGGAGACCCTGAAGATAAATTCTTTAACTACTATGCTAAGTAGGGCTCTTTTTAATCCTCCTGGATGTTTAATCCACCCTCGAATGTTTTATAGCTACGCCACTGAATGTAACGAAGTTACTTTGTTACATTAGACTTCCTTACGTCTTTTTTGGTATTTCGATACTCCGTTGTATTGGTTTATTTGTATGTAGACAAGAGTAATTGCCTGCCATTAATTACGTTGTAAAATCACGGTTCAATGAAATAAATTTAATTGCGCTGCATCCTGCAGCATCCAGCTTTGAAAATGTAATATATATATTACATTTATACATATACATACATACATACATACATATTACACCACCAGGCTCTATTAAATTCAGAGGAGTACAGAGCGAGAACGCGCGGACTGCTTATTCCACTATTCTAATACGCGGGCTATCTCTAGTTGGCAGGAGGGGCCCCTCCATCCCCACTTTTTCTCTCCGCCTGTCACGATCACCCCATTGAAAACAAACGGGAGGAGCTCGTGCCACTGCCGCTGCGTATTAGGTTTTTGGTGTGCGTGAGTGTTCGGGTGTGTGGTATGGTTCATGTTTCTTAACTTGTGTTTTGGACTAGTTCATCTAAGTTACTCATATTAGTGCGATAAGAGTAACAATAGCCGAATAGGTTTGATTTTGTTACACATTTTAAATGTTCAAATAGGTCAAAGAATTAACTTGCTCGATACATTTGTGTCGATTTATTTGTTATTGAGTTTGAATATAATAATATAAGTATCCCTAAGTTATCATAGCTGAAGTGGCTCATTAAAATGTTCAGTTCTTTAAAATTCGGTGGACAACAAATTTGTCAACTTGTCAAGACAAGTGACCGTTGTGTTTATTCCATTGCATCTTTACACTCAAACAATTTTCATTTCAATGCTCATAGAACAACTACCGAGAAAAGTTTACCTCGTCGACTAAACCTTTATAAATCAGGAGATTCGGTTTTAAAAGAAAACCTTTCATCTTCTTTGTTAAGAAGGTAAGATAAAAAACTTGAGTATTTACTGATTGTCACATAGGCTAACTAATTCCTTAGAAATAGACCTAAGATTATGGCTGTAGTACTATAGCGGTAACCCTGAAAATTGTATCAACTATCAATTATAAATATCCAAAAACCCTGAAAATTGAATCAACTATAAATTATAAATATCCAAACTATCGAATATATAAAAACATTCAACCAATAGATATTCATAATTAATCCTAAATACTAGCAGTTTTTTTTTTGCTGAACGAAATATTGTTTTGTACAATCTTAAAAGCCTATAAAGTAATTCGGTTCAACATTATTGTTCCAGATTAATTCAAACAAAGTACAATCATGAGTTTGATATTTAATGGCTATAAGTAGAAATCCTAAAGTAATGGCTATAAGTATTTAATGGCCTTAAGTAGAAATCTGATTTACATGTGTTATTTGTTTTTTAAGGTTTCAGACATGTTTGTCTTTCAAAATAGTAAAAAATACTAAATTTGCACTGTTTTCTTTTCTATCTTTTATAAATATACATAGCCTAGATAGTTTTTTGTATATCACTAAGTTATTACTTTTTAAGAAATAACAGCCGGACTGTAATGCAATTTGTAATACCCATAACTTAATTTGGTTCCAGCAGTTGTAATGAGTATTCGTTCCTCTTGAATATCGATCATTATTATCGATGATTCGATTACATCACAGTGCTGCTTATTTTACTGCAGCCAAGATTATTTTTCCAAACCTGCTTTAACCCTTGAACCGGCAATCTTATTTTTTAGATGAATGAAACACTTTTTCAAATGCATTGAATTTACCAAACAATGTTCCACTTTTTCGCCTTAAAGATCTAAGAAGTTGAACTTTTTATATATTTGTATACGTAGACCTATACATTACCAGTACTAAGTTATTAAAGTCAGATAGCCCAGGCTTAATGTATGTTTTTAGCTGTCTACACAATTTTCATCATTAATAAATGTTTGTGATTTTTCACTATTATAACATTATTTCACAAATCTTAATACTTATTTATTATTCCACTGCATAATCACTACTTTCTGTAATTTAATTAGTTGTTATTTATTTTGTTGATGTTATATTTAAGTTGCATGAAAATGTTGTGAAATTATTGTATATTGGCGGATGCCGTTGAAATAATAAAATAAATAAATAAATAAATAAATATAGGTAGTTTTTTCAACTTTTAAGTTTTACTGCAATAAATGTTGTTATTTCACGAAATAAGCTAGAAAACTATATTATTTTAATCAGTACTAAATTTGTATGATAACAGCCATTTTTAAAATTTTGTTAATTAAGACCTAGGGGATTGTGTGTCCCTAAACCGGAAAAATACGAAAGTAGTTCAGTATCATAAAGTAGGATAAGTTAACAACTTTTGTATTTAATTAAGTTTGAAATAATAAACATGCACAAAATTTAAACTTTCCTACTCAGAACTTCATAGAGTAGGATAATGGTAGTGAGCGTAATCCCAAAAGTACATAGTATCTTTTTATATCATATTAGGGTTTTCTGCTCAGAAGGATAATATACTACCAACAGGTCACTGCGGTGGAAGGCGAAGAAGAAACTGAGGTAAAATGCAAATGTAGTGGAATGTTAGTCAGGTTCTGGAACACATTACGAGGAAGAGAAATATTAAATAATAGGTTTAAATATGTTAATCTGGCAAGGTGCCGTAAGTACCAGATATTCAGTCATGTGGCTAAGTATTGCAACAAAAAAATCCAAAGTCATTTATTCTGTGGGAAAGGCCAAGAATATGGAGTGCAAGGACAAGAATAGAAAGAAAGAGTGGCCTCTGAGAATTACAAGACAGATGATCGTGCACACTACCATCATGGTAGGATACAGAGGATGTATTTAGGAAACAGGGCTGTAGTTGAAAAATTAAAAATTGAAGAAGATGTAAAAAATAAAAAGGAAAAGGTTATTAAAATAAAGAG
This sequence comes from Homalodisca vitripennis, assembly GCF_021130785.1. Taxonomy (NCBI): domain Eukaryota; kingdom Metazoa; phylum Arthropoda; class Insecta; order Hemiptera; family Cicadellidae; genus Homalodisca; species Homalodisca vitripennis. Next base: position 201,978,058 of record NC_060208.1, read on the forward strand.
TTTGAAATGACGATCCTCAGTGCTACGGGCATTTTGGAATGATCAAGAGATGTGTAGGATATAAATAAAAGTGTACAAATAGATAAAAATATTGGAAGAAAGATATTTATTGCTTATAAAAAGTCTGAATAAGTTCTCGGTTTATGCAGGGTGTCTAGGGCTGGTGGTAGAAACAATCTCCGTATCTGTAAATTTGTTTAAAATTACGGGAGTAAAAACTTTAAGTAAGCTCAAGCTATTACAAAATTCGTTATAGTTTGTTCCAAACCCCATCAACTGGTAGGTGACACATATTTAGGCAAAGTTTGGTCTTTATCGAGATCATGAAACAAAAACTGTTCTGTGCTTAGTTTTCAGAAATACTATATTTGTTGGCTATAGTGTAGGTACTAGCTGGAGAGAAGTACTCGAGGCAACTGTTAGGATGATGGTAGCTTTTTAGGAGAAAGAAAGATTTATTTGTACAGTACAGAGAAAAGTATGACATATTTCTCTGTAGTTACAATCTATCTCATACTAATCTATCATATGAAAATTATTATATGATTCTGTACATTAATTAAATTACATAATTATGGCCCTTATATTTTTATCATAAGTGTGCAAATTTAGTCCTTTGAGTGAGAGTGATGGGGAAGAGTTGTGGCCACATTAATGTACTGAAACCTCCACACCAGGACTTCAGTTCTGGCTTATTCGAACTATTTTTATTTGTGGGGGTAAAAATATTTAGTCCTTTGAGTGAGAGTGATAGGGAAGAGTTGTGGCCACATTAATGTACTGAAACCTCCACACCAGGACTTCAGTTCTGGCTTATTCGAACTATTTTTATTTGTGGGGGTAAAAATATTTAGTCCTTTGAGTGAGAGTGATGGGGAAGAGTTGTGGCCACATTACCGGTAATGTACTGAAACCTCCACACCAGGACTTCAGTTCTGGCTTATTCGAACTATTTTTATTTGTGGGGGTAAAAATATTTAGTCCTTTGAGTGAGAGTGATAGGGAAGAGTTGTGGCCACATTAATGTACTGAAACCTCCATTTTTATTTGTGGGTTGCTGTGTCATCAAATGGCTTGAAATGTTTACATATTAGTATAAAAAATAGATAAACTAAATTATTAGTTTAGATATAGGAAATGTAAAATTTGATATGAAAGTCAAAGACAGGTAATATTATGCAGGTGGTTTTAATTAATACAATAACCTTTTTAGGCATTCAACAAATGGCCGCAATGGGTAAGTGTATACAACTGCTTTTGAAAATATCGTATCGGATGTCTTCTTAACCTTTTGGAAAGAAAATGTATATGCTTGTATTGCTTTTTGTTCCTGCATTGTTATATTTTCTCATCATAATTTCTTAATAATACCCTAAGATTCACTCATGGAGTTTTTTTAATTTGATTTAATTGAAGTATTCCTAATATTTCTTAAGATTCGTTAAGCTTGGTTGTAGTAACATTGTTGATTTCACTTGAACACCCTTATAGTTCTTATTTTCAGGTTTGTTTAAATTTAAAGACGTCTTTCCGTCCTTAAAGCATGTTGCCCTCTTGATATATCCCTTAGCATAAACATGGTATTAACTCTTCTTGCCTCCTCCCCAATTATATATCTGCATTAACAATCTATTTATGCAACAGTTAATGCAGCAATATCCAGCGGGTTTTGCCACAAAAATGCATGTCTTGAGATAGACCCCTTACCTCATATTCAAGGCACATATGTACAGTATATAAGAATATTTGTTTATTTTGAATTGACCAGATATACATTTAAAAATAAATAAAATCAATTAATTGTTTAGTGTGTACATATTCATTATTTATTTAAATACATCCATTATTTACTAATAACATTTTCAATTAATGACGTTCGTATAATTAATAATCACTTACCCATTAATATTAGTATACTTATAAGTTTTACACAGGATAAGTTTTTTAATTTAAAATTTAGGACAAATTATGGTTTATGATGAAAAAACTTAGAGAGATAATGAATGATATATTTTGTGTAAGAGATTTTGCATTTATGTCTAACTTGGAAATAAACCTTCAAAATCAGTTTGCGATAAGAATCATAGAAACTACGAGGTGGCAGAATGTCACATCAAAATCAGTTTGTGATAAGAATCATAGAAACTACCTGGTGGCAGAATGTCACATCAAAATCAGTTTGTGATAAGAATCATAGAAACTACCTGGTGCCAGAATGTCACATCAAAATCAGTTTGCGATAAGAATCATAGAAACTACCTGGTGGCAGAATGTCACATCAAAATCCTGATAAAATGCTTTACATTACATCTAAAGGAGGTGGCTACTAATTGACATTACAGTATGTGATGCTATGTAAATTCTCTTCAGAACATGATGTTTTTACCACCACAATGTAGCCACCTCTTTCTATGTTAGTTTTAACCAATGAAAAGCTTCAAGATGACGGCTATTTATATTTAAAAGCAAAATTTTTAAGCCATGTTATTTCCAATATAGGCCCAAAACAATACATTTTTAAAATATGTTACGTAATTATAAACAATTGAAACTTTCACTTTTTCTTATAAATCTTTAAGATTAGGCTACAGTCATTCAAAGTTTGGAAAAAGATTGATTATGTATAAGTTAGTATGCATTATAGTACAACAAAACAAAAAAAGTGTTTTGAAACACTCAAGTCATTTTAGATAATGTTTGTTTTTACATGGTTTTTCATATCTCGTAAGATTTCCAGAGAGCGGGCTTACAAAGATAAGAACAAACATCTCAAAACAGTGATGCCTTTCTATTGGCATCAATGTTCTATCTATTGGCAATAATGTTTATTGCTCCTGTAATCTCATTAGTTATCTCAGATTATTCAATTTACACCATCTTTACGAAAAATGTATTATTTTATTCGTGTGTTTGACACTCATGAATTTTGACCTAAACTTAACAAATAAATAGAAGAGTCAACAACATTGAGCATTGTAGCAAAGAATAATTATATGTGGATCAACTGCCACATTCATTGATCTGTGTAGAGAGCTAAACATCTGACAATTACTTTGTTTCTATTCCAGGAACCTAGCGTCAGTGACTCCAGCTGCCATAGGTAAAGCTGTCAGTAAAGATGAGCGCCGGGAGTTCATGGCAGTGTTTCCTGACATAGTGAGAGACTTGACGGAAACTCACCGTCAGACTGAAATTCCTGATGTCACAAAATGGTATTCAAAGGTGAGTTGACCCTTATTAAAGTTACACATGTAAAACCTTAGTCTTGAGTTGTTAGTACAGTTTCTGTATGTATAAGAAAAACTGATTGGAATACATTTAAATCAAATTATGAATCATTAAAACCAGATTAGCCTTAAATCTTGTAGTTTAGTCACAAATCTAGAAATAAATTTAGTTGCATTAAACTGAATAATTACTATAAATTAAAATTTTCTAATTATCTCCTCTGAGAATTGTCGGAGAATTTAGAACATTCATAAATTTACCCAATCTGAAAATGTTCTAAATTTATTGTAAATATTTAGGTTAAGTTCTTCTAAGTCCATGTTTATTTTTTATTGAAAAGTAGAAAGAAATAAACTTATATGTACGAAAAAAGTGTTTTGTTTTTGTGTAGGCTACCTTTAAGTGATTTGTCCTTGAGAAGGGCGTGTATATGGGGATGATCCTTATCATATATGTTTAGACTATCTTATCTAAGTCTCCTATCTTAACTATCCTAATAGCTTGTGACTCATTATCTTTCTTCATCATAATCTTATTGCTGTTGAATCATATATACTTGTAACCAACTTTGTCTTTAACTTCTTTAGCCTTTTTCATGAGATCAGAAAAGTGTGGTGTAAGATGGTTGTTGAAGTAAATAGCTCTTTCTGGATGGTCATTACCTAACAGAGAAGTACTAGGCTTAAATTTACGTGACTTACGAACTACAGAGTCTCTGATGGCTCTCGTTGTACACTGTACGATGATCGGCGCTGGCGATCTAGGAGAAGGAAGTCTATGGGCTGTTATATCTTCTTTTTTTAAATCGATGTTCATTTTCCCTAGTAGTGTTGTTGTGTGGAACGTCCTCATTTTATGAGTGTGGAATACTTGTCACAAGAAAATTTTTGTACCTACCATATTGCTTCTCACACTCAAGTTCAAGTTGCAAGTCCTCCATTTCCCTACGAAGATCAAATGAGTTGGTTTCTATCTGTTGCACTCTATCAATTAAGTTGTTAATTGTGTCCTCTAGTTTACTTACCAAAGTAAAAATGGTATTTATTCTTGACGAAATTTTCTCCTCCTGTCTTTTTAAACATATTTTCAAGAAATTTCTTCAATGCTAGATAGGTAGGGTCATCACTTTCTATTTCGTCCTCTTGCTCTATGCTTCCCAACCTTGTTTTAATAGTTGAGGGTTTACAGATTGAACATTCCCATTCGGACATCTTTTTCAGAGGTTTAGCTTTCCAAGTAGATTTCTGAAGACCAGCACAGTGATAGTGTAACTTGGCCTTACACTTTCCACATTCTACAAAATCTCGAATTGGTTTTTGAACAAATTCGGCAAACCATGATCTTGATCCTAAAATATCCAAGTTTCGATTTTACAACAATTGAACTAAGCAAAATGTTTCTGATGAAGGAATGTCTATATCCAGTATTACCAGGCCAGATTCTAACCTCAAAGCAAGCCACAAACTGTAAACTTTCTAATATCAATTTAAACTAATGTTATGACTTGTTTTCATTTAAACACTTATTAAATACAATCTGAGGTCACCCACGAAAAACATTAAACATCCGTAATTAGTTAATTAGTTTTTAAATTATGAAAATACCTTTAGAATGGACAGCAAGTTGAAGTACTAGTAATTAATTAACCGTACTGCCATAATTAATGTACAGACTATCCTATATCAACAAAATTATTTTGCAATATTTATTATATATATATTCATTCTTGCTGGTATATTCTCTGTATTATCTAGAAGTTTAAAATGTCCTTTGTTTGTTTTAAAGAAGAACAATTTTTAACTAAAGTAACGTGTGAATTCTGTATTGCTGCAGAAGTATTATTATTATATTGAGTTATAAAGTTGTTGAATTGTGCGGCAGTACTGAGGTTTAGCAGGTGTGACAATAACAACACATGACCTTGACTGATAAGGTGCCATAAATCAGCAAGCTCTCTCCCATCACTCGCTCAGTGAGTGTCTCTTCCTCACTTTTCTACTGTGGTGAAAGTGCATTCCTACACAGCTTTTACCAGAAATGGAAACCACTGTTTAACATAACTGCTTATTCAACTGATAGGCCATCCATGCTGATAGCCTTATCTCAGTTGTGATTATTGTTGAGGGAGTTGTGTTTATGGTTTATGGTTTATGAAATAATTTAGAAAGTAGTAATAATTGTTGTTACAAATAAATATTTTACAACTCTTCTAGAACTGTTTTATCAGTTTGATTGTTACTGTTGAAACTAAGCTATTACTATATATATATATATATTATAAAAGGATGAATCCACCCTTTGTATAGAACACCCTATATACATATTAGTTTCAACAGTAATAATCAAAATGATAAAACAGTTCTAGAAGTGTTCTATATATATATATATTTAAATAAAAACAAAATCAGAAGCATCCTTCGAATACATTTTATTTTATGTATAGGGTGTTTGCAAGATGTCGACACAATCTAAGGAAATGACAGTAGACAAAAAAAAAAAAAAAAAAAAAAAACAAGCAAATAGTTTGTATGATAATATCTTCCTACCAAGATTAGTTCACTGTTTGGTCATATGTCTTTTTTACTATCAAATCACATAAAAAAAAAAAAAACAATTAATGTAAATCAATTAAAACTTGTGATTTATGTTAAACCAATTAAAGGGACATAAACAAACAAGTATATAAATAATATCACTTTCTGTTTTAAAATTGCTGCAATTAAAAGTGTTCAAAATTAAACATCTTGAGAGCTGTTAATCATATAACAAATTTGTATAGTATTTGAAAATTTAATGAAAAATTCAATGGTATTGCATTTGTGTAAATCGGTTGAAAAATAAAAGTTATTGCTATATTAGTTGTTATGTGTTGGTGAAAATAAATTTCTTGCTGGATAGAAATGTTTTATTTCAATTGAAAACTGTTGTTAATGATTTAAAATTAGCAATTGGAAATGTAATAAAAGGAAATGTATCGCCCAATTTCTAAAATCTCTTTAACTCCTTCATTTTCCAACAGATTTACAAAAATAGTTTTCACAGCTTTGTGTTTTCACAAGGGGTGGAGATAGGTCAACACTCAGCCCTTGTCCTCTACTGTAATGTGTATATGTTGGCACTTTTAAGCTCTTTAAAGACTTTATGTATATTGCAATAGTTTGCAGACAGAAAGATATGGTCAGTGGAAAAGTACTGGATCAACTATATTAAGTATCTTAGTGTGAGGCTAATTGGCTGAATTTTAGCGAAGCGTGTCACTCGTGAGGCTCGAAAAATTTCATTTCTGTCTGTCTGTAAATATGTAAAAAAAAACAAAATAACCTACAGACTTGAAATTTTGCTTGAAACTTTATTTATATATTAGCAATAATGAGTTGGTTGATGGTGCGTGTCACTCTATGGGATATGGCTGAGCATTAGTGAATATTTTTACATTTGTCTTATGTATAACCATGATGGCAGTTAGAAAATAGCTTATAAAATAAATTTGTAAGCAAGCTGAGTACAATCGTATGAGATTTTAACGTGTGCATATTACATGCAGCAGAATCACTCCAATAAATACCATTTTATTTTGGTGTCTTGCTGTGTATAATTTTATTATTTAAGGACTAATATGAAACCCAATTTAACGAACAAACATGTAGCAAGATATCTTGAGAAAGATTTCATCTGTAGATTTTAAATTTGCATGAATATTCATTTTGCATAACAAGAATGAGTTCTATTATTAATTCATGTAAATTATTCATAAAACAATAGAGTGAAAGCTATTATTAAGATTTGGTGCCAAGATTTGATTTCAGTGCACTCTTGTGTCGTAGTATCTTCTCTACCTCACCAGCCCTACCTCACCAGAACTTTTATTATTTAAACACTGCTATGAAACCTAATTCATGTATAAAAACGTGAATGTATCATGTGGAAAAATATAATGTAAATTTCCATGACTATATTTGATCTTTTTTTTGTGAAAAAGATCTTTTCTATTTTATTTATGGTAATATAATTTAGTTTAGTATTTAAAATAAATAAACAATAGTAAAACTTTATAGTTCCTGAGTTGAAATAAAGTTTTGTGTTCAAGGAGGTCATAGTTGAATTTGGTGTAATCAATTTAACATGATTATAACTTAAAAAGGTACCTACTTTTATATTTAGTTTATTTCAGAATAATTATTCCAATAATAAAACTACTTATTACAATGATTATACTGTCATAACACTCTGTATGTTTGTTGTAACTCCAAACATCTTGTCTGGTCAGAAACCTTGTTCATGTGATACAGATGATCTTAATGTCATGTTGATGTAGTGATTAGAATACCATATTATTATGTAATCTGTTGTAAATGACTCATACTCTGAAAGTAACACTTGATTCATTGCATCTTCAATTAATGCAGTACCAATATACTAACTTCTTCTGTCTCTATGTGGAAATAATTTTTAAAGGTCGGAAATATTAATAATAAATCATAAACACTACGGTTGTGTTTACAAATAACAAACCATGAGTGTTTATTTTTTCTAATTAATTTGGAAAAGTTTTGTACAATGAGGGATTTTATGAAATTTCAAGGGAACAAAATTAATTAATTGAAGTTCTTTTCTTGATCAATATCAAAAGTATACAAAATCAGTAGTGTGATCGACCGATTCATGGAAGAGTGATACAAATTCTCAGAAGGATAGTTGTTGATCTTGCAGTTGGTTACAACAATAGCATAAGAGCAAGATATAATAAATATAGTATCTATAGTTAAATAATTATTGAAGTGAATAAAACTAGCATGTGCTAGGACTAAGGTTTTGGTTAGCAACTGCTCTGCTCAGGTTTACTCGTATGTCATTAAAGTAGCCTAACTCTATCTAGGCTTAGCTAAGTTATTTCTTGGAAGTGAAGTGATTAAAACACTTCTAACTTTTAAGGTTAGCAACTGCTAAGAAACTGTTAAGTCTGGTCCAGGGCATGCTAGATTTTTAGTTGTTCGTTGATAACTTCCTGATGTGGTTATTTTTTTATAGTTACCATCAGCAGAAACAATATTCTGTGTGCATCAGGAAATAACACATTCCAAAGAAATATTAAGGTTTGACACTGAAAGCGTTGAAATTTTAGCTGTAGAGTTCTTAAATGAAAAAGAAACAAACGGTGGTGTTCTTTCACCAAGGAAGCACATGGAAATCTTCTCGATTTGTTGCGGATACCAGATTTCAGTCAGGTATTGCTGTGTAATGAAAGGAATAATTGACAGGGCTCGTAACTGAATTCATTTTCCATAAACGGTGTAGGAAGTAAATGAGGCAAAAATTCTTTGTAAACAAAGTTTCTGTATACCTACAGTGTTTTATGGAGCGATGGACTGTACACTAACCTCCAACAAACTGCTACACCTAGTAGGCTACTTGCTTATGTTATTCCGAACACGTCCGTAGCAGACTCTTCCCTAGCTCCTGCTAACTAGATCTAGCACTTGTCTATTTACCTTGTCTATTTTGGTTTTGATGAAGAGATAACTGAGCAGATGCTAACCACTAGTGACTAGGTTTTTTTTCACTTAACTCAGTGATAGTCCAAGTGGTAATTACATAAATAGGAAAGTAAAATAAATACTACAGTATTTGAAATTTTAATTTTGTTACCATAATGTAGGGCAAAATATTTTCTGTTCACAACGGCAGCACTTGTTGCTAATTAATCTCTTGTTAGGTTTTAAAATAAAATTAAAAAAACCGTGATTAGTTTATTAAATTAAAAAATCCTTATTAAAATATTCAGTATGACTAAAACGATTCAAGTGATAACTTTTAACTCAAGTGTTAACCTAGAGTTTGAACAAAATTTTTAAAAATTCAGTTACTTTTTGGAACGAATTAGGGAAACGGTACTGATTGGATGTAACACTTATAATTCTCCTTTTGTTCCTTTTGAGTTAATTTTTTTTCATGAAGTGGGTATATGGACCACCTGCCCTTACAACTCTTGCAGCTTAAATGATCATTGTGTTACTTCTAGTGAAATTAATATGACTGCTTTGAAAAACCCCAATAGTGATTTTTATAGCGACGGAAACATGACTCTCAAACTTATGAATAACTCTGCATTCTGAAATGCTACATGAAACAACAATATTATTAGATTATAACAGTGTTACACTGAGACAATCATCCTTGCTAACTGCTTATTCTGGTATACAGTTAGTTACTTTAATGGTGTGCTAACCGCACTCAGTGCCGAGTGTCATTTGGTCCTTTTGCTGTTAGTCATTTTACTGTGGTATATGTTGAAACCGCCCTTGCAGTTTATGTCAAAATGCATAAATTTAAACGTTTCCATCAAAAATATATAAATTACATAATCACTTTGGCTTACAGGTATTGCAGTACAATGTGCCTGGTGGGAAGAAGAATAGAGGTCTAGCCCTGATACTGGCCTATCGTATGTTGGCACCACAGTCTGCTCAGACACCAGAGAAGATCAGGGAGGCGCAAATCATGGGCTGGTGCATTGAAATGGTGAGTACAGTTACAGCTTTAGACGTTTGTAACTAACTTGACTTCAATCGCAATCAATTATTGTTGAAAGTGAGTATAGTATATTGAAATTGAAAATAAATTTGAAAAATATCTATTTCGGTTAAGTGATAATTAATTGTCAATCATTTATAGAAACTTTTTTCAATTTCAAAGAAGATATTTTAATACCGTACATTCCGGTCACACCTCGTAAAATCATTTATAACATAGAGATTAAGCTCTCAGATATTTGCCATATACAAGTTATTGTTCAGTCTTAAGAAATCATTTTTAATGGTCGCTGGCCTCATTTAGTCCTTTTCTTTTAATTTCTCGATATTACAAATACTACTAATAGGATTTAATTGTTACCTGAAGTTTTTACCCCATTAAAAAATGTTAATCTGAAACAATTTTGCTCAATTACCTGCGGTTCCAAATTTTGTAGGTTATCATATTTTAAAGGTAAAATTTATATGCACTTAAATTTCTTTTAATTTTTTTATATTTTAGCTAGTAGTGCAAACAAATGCAAGTTTTTGTAATTATAATGTAAATTATGAAGACATTATAAAAAATCTATAAAACAATATGGATCCTTATAAAATTATACTTTTAACCCTCAAAGTGCTACTATCGCACTGTGCGATATGTTCGTACCACTTCAAAGTGCTACTATCGCACTGTGCGATATGTTCGTACCACTTCAAAGTGCTACTATCGCACTGTGCGATATGTTCGTTTTTTTCATATCACAGACAAACGGTTCGCTCAATAACGACGTGGTTTATAAGGCTACATGTAGGAATAAATTCCCTATCAAGTAACGTAATTAGAACTATGTAATTGAGAAGTTTACGAGGAAGAGTAAGAAGAATAGTCAGCTGATTTCGATGCGTGTTTGTCCGTTGACGACGCTCTGTGACGTTATTGTTTTGCTTCGTTCTTTTGATTTGTAAGTGACTTATATTATTGTTTATTGAGTAATTATTTGTGCTATGAGTGAACTTAGTAATTCAAGTGCCATTAGGCGCTGTTTTGATGACGATTTGACTGGAAATGATAGCGATGCAAGCAGCACCCCCACCAGAGAGTGACTCAGACTAATTTTTTTTAGTCTAACGTAAATATGTATATAAGCCATTTTTTTTTTGTATTTTTAATACTTTAATACTTTATCTGTCATTTTTCTTACTTTTACTCATATCAGTAACTAAATATGTGTTTATTTTGAGGCAATAATCACTATTCAACTACTTACTGCCACTTGTTGATGTGGTAAACATTTTAGTAAAATTTTTGCGAAAAAAACATTGTTTTGTTTTTTACCAATTAGTATTGTGATATGTTGTGCAAAAGGTTAAGAAGTGATATTTTTCTTATTCAGCATTATATTTGGAACATTTTGCATATTTTTAGAACTAGGACTACTACATTTTGTAAAAACTATACGTCAAGGATTTTGAAAAATAAAAATATAAAAAACTACACAACCGGTTAGCAGTACCAGATTTTTTAATGATAAAAGATAAGCATTTTTATTTTTACTTGATCTTATAGAACATATGTCTGTGTAAAAAACCATATGTAATACATGCAATTTGAACATATGTTTTGTATATAAAAAGTTGTTTAAAAAAGAAATGTCATATGCTCGAAAATGGCCTAGCACTTTGAAGTGGTTTAGTCATCACTTGGAGGGTTAAAATGAGACATTGCTAATCTGTATTCCAGGGGTAAATTAAATTTTTTTCAATTTCACCAAAACAATAATGTGGATGGATAATAAGTAAATAAAAACCATTACTAATAAGACGTAGCACATTTTATGTATACAAATGTTCTTCTGACTTCTGAAATTACTCACAAAACCAAAAGTGTTATGCAGTTTCCAAGAATAGAGAAATGGGGAGGTTAACACATTCAACGTTCACATATTGTTGCTATTGTTGGGTGAGAATATGCTAAACAGCTGACCTCCAGTTGTCATTTGTCAACCACATTGTGTTCCATTCTATAACAGTACACAATCATATTCTTTATTGTTCAAAATATTAGTTGCTTTAAATTGCATAAGTTATTGTCAGTATTGTATTTTAACTTATTCTTCTACATTTATGAGTAAAACATGGCATCATTTTTCAAGGTTTATGTTTTTTTTTGTAATAAAAAGTTTTGAAGCCCAGTGTAGTTATTTTTGGAGCTAGATATATAGAAGTAATTATTTAAAAAAGAGTTTTAGTTATAGAAAATAAGCTAACAATTATAACTGTTATTGTTAGATTTCTAACAATAAGCCATGCTCATAAATAAAGAATTTAAGTTTTATTAATTTTGTATCAAAACATTTCAGTAGTACTGCAAAGTAACTATTTGATGATTTTCTTTGTCTATGTGTAAAATGCAACAATAGTAAATTCCAAAATTGTAATAAAGCATAATATGTCAGCCATCTCAAAAATTAAATGTCTGTGTATTTTTTAAACAATTTGAACATAACATCAGAAAAATTTGAAATATAATTATTATTGAAAGCTTTGTGTAAATTTGTGATGATTAAATCAACATTTATAAATCATATATTTTCTCTCATAGTGTTACGTTTCAACAAATACATTTGTGTATTAACAATTAATTATATTGTTCAACTTTAAAGACTTTCTTATTTTAAATGTTATTATTTACTACGGAATTTTATGTTTTAAATCTGCAGTTTGCTTGAGAGCCAATCTGGTATTTATAACAATAGAGTAATAATTTATAAACTAAACCATTGATGGTTTATTTAAACATTTTGTTATTAATTTTTGAGTCCTTGTCGATTTGTTATAAGTGCAGTAAGAGAGATGTAATCGACTGCCAACACTTCAAGTTCAGCAAGTGTTTAGCAACTGATATGCAGCCAACACCAACACGTCTGGGAACTGTTTACCTGACCTAAATGTTTCTAATATTAACTTCTATCTTTTGTTTTGTGCCCTCTGCTATCCATTTATTTAATAATTTATAAGTTGGTTCAGTAATATAACGTGACTATTCTTAAGTAAGTTCAAATAGTTGAAAAAACAATTTAACCTATAAAATAGAAAATGTGTAAAACACAAAAATTGAACTCAACTCAAATGTAAGATGTCAAGCAAAATTTAAATAAATATGTTAATGAAAACAATCAAAATAAGCTGCAGGTAATTTTTGTTTGTGCTGTACGGTCAATCTAATAATAACTTTTCAGGATTAGGTACATTTACTTTATTTTATGAGGAAACTGTGGGAAAGTGTTTTGATGTACGTTTGAAACAGATTCATCTCAACATATTACAGAATATTACTTTGTTAATTATCTGTCTTTATTGTGTTACTTTACAAGTTAATTTTCCTTGTTAGATTTAACTCACTGCCAAAAACAAATAAAATTTTATATGTACGGTGTGAGTTAAAAGTATAGATACACTCTGTTTAGTTTTTGATGGATAAAGATAAAGGATAGACGGAACTCAGAATACCTTTTTAGGGAGTAGAAGTGAACTTTTTAGTCACTGTTACAACTTTCCCCAAAATAGGAAATATATATATATATATATATATATATATATATATATATATATATATATATATATTTCCATAAAATATAACCATAAAATATATATATATATATATATATATATATATATATAACCATAATATATAAAACCATAAAATATAGGCTTTTAAAATATGGTTATAAATAAAAATATTTTGTAAACTCTAAACATGACATGAACTAACTCCTGACAACATCCCACTCCTTCTCTAAGTGTGTAACTCAAATTTGTGTTAGGAGGAAATTAAATAATGAACTCTACAAGTGACAGTCATGTTATCCTGTAGTGTCAGGTCATTTGGGAAATTTTGCACAAGAGTTGTTACAAAAATCACTAAAAATTTAAATATGGAGAAATATATGTGATGTTATTTTTTTTCTAAATGAAACATAAAGTTATATTTACATTTGAAATAGGTCTTATAAAATTTTGTATCTTTTTTTTTTAATGATATGCAAGTGTTTGTTTAAAAAAGAGTCATGCTTGTGAAATAAAGTTGTAAAAAAATTAGAAATTTGAGATAGCCACTTTGTTTTAAATTTAATGTACCTAGTTTTAGAAAACAAATGTTATTGCATATGGAACCGTACTACTAATGCAATTAAACAAAAAACGATTATGCGCACAAATTATGAAAAACTGGTGTCATATGTACAGTGTATGCAGTATTTTAACTTGTTTATGTCTGTAAACGTATTTAATAAAACATTTTAAAAACATTTAAACGTAGTCAATTTTGTGATTCTGTAAAAGTGTTAGCCTTGTTAAGTCTTGACACTAATATTGAAATAAATATTTAAAGGCAAATTTTACAAAAATCAGCAGGCAAACATCAAGTTTTTACATTCAACAAAACAGTTCAAACATTCAAGGTAAACAGCCCAGCTAAAAGGAAACATTTTGATGTTTTATTACTTAAAATTTGATAGGTAACAACTCAGGAAATCTTTTTTTAGCGTGCATTTCACAGTTATGGTTATTTAATGATATGTATTGTTCTGTAACAAATGGTTTTGTTAGAAAACAATGGCTTTTATCAAACAAATGTGATTAAACAATGTAGATTAGAACAAACTGTATCTGAATCTTACATTGAATTCAGAAGAAAAGTGCTGTAAAAATTTATATTTACAACATTTTTATTAAATCCTAACAACTGAGGGAAAAATTAATCTGACCTATCTTTTAAGGTCCTTGCTATGTTTTATTGGGCTAGTTTAATTTATTCTTTTCATCTCCAAATCAGTTTAAATTGCCCATGATTATAGATTTTGTTTTAGTGATTATACAGATGATACACACCAAAATGAAAGGCAATTGTTTTGCTATTATTAAAATCTATTGTAAGGGTATAATTTGTATTACTAAATTAAAATAATTTTCCAGTAAGTTCAAGATAAGTTTTAAAGAAGATCACAGGAGTACAAGAAAATTATTCCATGGTCTGTCTGGCTTTCAAATGAGATCTTTTAAACGTTACTGCTAATACAGCAGTGAGCTTTTATTAACTTTTCTTACACATTTTGTAATTTACTTTTTTGGGAAGTAGATTATTAAATCCTTTTTGCGCACATTGTCCTTACTTTCCCTCAATAGTGCTGAACTCCCTCAGACTCATTGTCCCATGGACTACTAGCTAAAAAAACCCCTCTTCACCAAGGACAGTAGTCTGGAACCGTTTAGCACATTATTTTGGGTTTGTGAAGTTTTTGCCACTGGCGACTTCTTATCGGAGGAATCAGAGATTTAAGGGCCGATCGAGGTTGATCTTGTTTGCCCTATGTACAGACTGGACATAGTGCTTCACACATACCATAATAATAATAATATTCCTTTATTGCATAAAAACAATTTACAACAATTGCATTGCAAGCGTCAGTAATGGTACAAAAAATACATCAGTTATTTGATGATTTGTCAACTAAAATTATTATTTAATGAAAGGCAATAATCAGAACCAGGGATTTTTCTCGTTGCTCTTAATTTTCAAAATTTTCATCCCAGCGGCCCATCATGAACCCATCAACAGAATAAAAATGCCTTTGATACCAGGAGGTGTTTTAGACGAGCTTTGAATTTTTTGGATCATCGAGTTGTTTGATAACTTCAGGGGAGCCTATTGATTATTCTGACACCAACTTGTGACGGCAAGTGTTCAAAAGCAATTGTTCTGAGTTGGTCGATTCTAAAGTTGTCCCTGCCTCTAGTCTCGTACTGATGGACATCCCTACACTGCAGCAACTCACATTTGAGTCTACAGTACAGGGCGACATCGAGAATATAGAGGCAGGGTAAAGTCAGCAATCCAAGCTCCCTAAAGGAATCTTTACACGACTCTCTGGGGGTTCAATTTTGAAAGAATTCTAACAGCTTTTCTTTTGAGTTCTAAATACTCTTTCGAATTTGGTACTTAGAACAGCTTGCCCCACAGTCTCAAGCCGTAAGTCAAATGTGGATGTATCAGGCCAAAATATGCCGTTTTCAATACATCCAAAGAACAAAATTTTGCAAGATTGCGCAGGACAAAAATGCCCGAGGCAACCTTGGAGCAATCCTTTTCAATGTGATCGTCCCATGTCAGTCCTCGGTCAAGGTGCATTCCAAGGAACTTAATGGATTCAGCTTCATCAAGAAGAACATCGTCCACCATCACTGCAGGCCGTAGTTCTTGGTCTTGTTGCTGCCGGAGGCAAAAAAATTCATGACGTTTGATTTCGAGCTGTTTGTTTTCAGATTTGAGTTTTGAGAAAATGCTCGATGCATGAATTCAACTCAATAAATGCCTTCACTTCGAGATCGTGTTTTTGATTTTGATCTGATGCAGAGAGTCGTGTCGTCAGCGTATTGAATCACCTTTCCATTCTGGATTGATGACGTCAACCTATTGACGTAAATTATGAAAAAGGACTGGCCCTAATATTGATCCCTGAGGGACACATAGGGCATTTTCACTTTGCTTGACATGGCATTCGCGATCTGTACGCACTGCTCTCTATCTGAAGATAAGACGAGAGCCAGTCGTGCGGCAGACCTCGAATACCACTTGTCCACAACTGGTGCATCAGTTTTGCATGATGCACACAGTCAAAAGCTTTGGAAAGGTTGAGGAATATGCTTAGCACATGTTCTCTCCTTTCCAGGCCATCGACACAACATTGTGAATGAGATCCGTTACAGCATCGATTGTCGATTTGTTTTTCCTGAACCCGAATTGTTCGGGACAAAGAATTTCGTAACGGTTCAAAAATTTTTTGAATTGTTTGAGAAATGCTTTTTCAAAAATTTTGCTGAAAACAGGGAGGATGGAAATCGGACGATAATTGCTTGAGATGCAAGGATCGTCTTTCTTGAAAATTGGAATGGACTTTGGCTGTTTTCAATGCAGAGGGAAAACGCCTTGTGCAAAAGAGAGATTAATCAATTTTGTGATTGGTGTCAAAAAGTGCTTGAAGCACCTTTTGATTAACCATACAGACATTCCGTTGATGTCGCAAGACTTTTTTGGTCTCAGATCTTGCACGATACGGGCCACCTCAGCCTCACCTACAGGAAAAAGAACCATAGATGAGACCGGTCCCGTCAATGGCTCTTTGCGAGAGCTGTCCAACATAAACGAGTTATCTGGTTCAGCTACGGTCGAAAATGTGTTAAATTCACTTGCCACTTTAAAAAGGGATCGTCAATTGTGTCATTTATTGTTTTTAGTGTCGGAACCGAGAATTTGGAAAATTGTGGTTGATTTTTGCTGGCTATTAATGATGTTCCACGCGCTTTTTGAAAAGTTTTCTGATTGTTGTAATTGGTCTTCGACGTCTCGTGCTTTCTTTATTTCTTTTCGATAATTTTGTTTGTAATTGCGAAAAAAAGTTTTTGAACTCTTCATTTTTAGTCTTGACATATATCGAATGGTAAAAACATGAGCCTTTCTCTTAGTTCAAGAATATCTGGGTAATCCAGGTATTCTTGCCCTCTTTGATACGCTCTCTTTGAAATTTTCGAACGGGCAAGTGATGTTTAAAATGAAAATTACTTTGCCAAGAAACGCGTTGAAGGCGTCCTCTACTCGGTCAAAAGAATCCAAGAAAGACCATGATTCTTTCTCGAGATATTTTTTGAAAAGATTTACATTTGCAGCTTTTAAATCTCGTTTTGTTTTTTTATGGCGGGAGGTTCAGATTTTTGTTTGGATTTTGTGAAAATGGCTTCCTGCGCGAAGTGGTCAGAGATGGCCGCGTTCATCACAGAGACCGAAACATCAGGAACATTTGTGATGACGTTGTCGATGGCTGTGCTCGACGTGGCAGTCACTCTTGTTGGTGAGTTCACGGACCAGTTTAAACCGAAAGAAGCAAGAATATCGCGAAACCGCTGGGTCAGGGGGTTGGTGCGATCCATCGCGTCGATATTGAAGTCACCAACGATAATGAACTTCAGATGATTTTTGAACTGTAACAAAATTTAGGAGGATTTCAAGGTTTTCAAAAAAGGTTGTGCTGCACCCATTTGGGGATCTGTATAAGCCAATTACTACAATTTTTCCAACGGAATTTTGATCAATTTTTATTCCAGCCACTTCAAAGTTAAGATCACAGCTATAATCCACCCTGAAGGGCTGGAAATTCAATTGAGGATTGACAAATATTGCCACACCACCCCCTTTGAAATTTGTTCGGTGAAAAAGAGTTAGCCAATTCGTAATTGTTGATTCTGAACATAGCGGACAGTGTCAGCCGTGAAGCCATGTTTCAGAAACAACGAATATGTCGGGGTGCAGCTCTTCTTCCATGAGTGTCAGCTCGTCTATTTTATTTGTGGCAGACTGCGCATTCTGGTGCACAACTGAAAAAACAAGGGTTGAATTTTGAATTTTGTGAATTTGATTTTTGTGATTGATTGATTTGTGATTCCCTAGTTCTGATAAATAATTTATGTTATTTGCACAAGACTTGAGGATGGACAGTTTTTTTGTGGACTTTTCACCGGAGACGAGTTTGGCAGGCCGCTTTTAAACCGCCTCCGCGAATGAGTCGAAGGGCAAGACGTGGGGCTGGGCTGCGGTTGTCAAGGTGGCAGGGTGGGTGGAGAGTGGTGGCGCAGATGCAGTCTTCTGAGGTCCGGTTGACGGCGTCTCAGCAGCGCTGGCTGCAGGCGGTTGGGATGATGGCGCTCTGAGGACAGAGGGGTTCATCCCCCGCAGACTATCCACCACCAGCTCCGCCAGCAGGTGCTTACTACCAGACCGCAGGTGCATGCCGTGTTGTGTGAAAAGCACCTCTGCCGATGCGATTGAAGTCCATCGCATAGCACCAATGATGTTCTCGGGAGTGACCGTGGAGCCAATCTCAGCAGGGAGGGAAGCCTGCCACACATGCCACCTTTTGGATTCGAAAAAACTCGTGGAATCCAGTTCGTTTTGACCGGCAATCTCGACACCCGAGACCTGCGTTCAAAAGGATTTACTATCCCTTCAGCATTCCTGACTTGACTGAGAGGAGGCGGAGTTGGGAGCTCCTCTTGTAGGGGAGTGTTTGGGGTTAGGGAACCCCGGGATGGTTCTTTACAGCGTCATAATGTCTGGTCCCCGAGACTAGGCAATTCTCCCCCTCCCCTACTATACCAAAATCAGACCAGTCAGCCGCAAATTAATCTGTGTCTAACTGCCCCCAAAACACAGGCAGTCACGATGAGCAGTGACCTCGGCAGAGCCCCCCAAGGTCGCAGCATGACCCTCGCCAATTGGCAATACTATAATCAAGGGGATTTTCACCGGCTGATAGGGCAGTCAGGTCATTGCTGGCTAAGCTGACCCGGGCCCCTGTACTATCCAGCAGCCTGGGAAGTGCAAGAAAAACCCAGTATTTAATCTGTATGCTCTGCTCAACAAGGACATCCAATGTCACGGAGGCTGAATAACACAGAGCTAAGCCCGCAAATCGACTGGAATGATTTGGTGTGGGAAGCTTGGCTATTGCGATTAGTCCAAACATGGAACTTTGAAAAAGATACTCGTAAAACAGATAGGTGCACTTGTTAGTCGCCTTTTATGATAAGCAGAGGTACTGTGGTCTATTCTAACCCTGAGCCACATGGGGAGTAATTTACTGTAGTATAACTTAATATTGTTATGGAAAATTTAAATTTTCTTTTGGGAATGTCAGTACAGTAAGGTATTGCTCTCAAATACACACAAAATGTCAGCCTCTGAGTAAAGTATCATATTTCACAGATACAATGTCAATCTCTTACCAAATTTATGGTATTTTTTTGTAGATTATCCTGGAAAATTTTTCATTTTGGTAACATTCTGTGTCACCAAACACTATAAGCAAGATGCTTTAGGGATGTTGTACAGATCAATAAATCGTTTATCAAAAGGTTGGATTGTAGGTACTGAGAAAATATATGTAGAATTGTTAATGCTATTCAGATTACGTTTAGTTAAGTGTATGTTTTTCTCACTTCAGTAAAATTATAACAGACTAAACTATCTGTAAAAATGTAAATTGGTAATTGTCTGTAAAAATGTAAATTGACAGTTGTTTTCAACAGTTGCAGGCCTTTTTCCTAGTCTTGGACGACATGATTGATGGCTCCGAGACTAGACGAGGTAGAATCTGCTGGTACCGCAACCCCAGCGTTGGCCTCAATGCAGCAAATGATGGCATATTTATAGAATCTGGAATATACCAACTGCTACGAAGATACTTTGTCGATAAACCGTATTACTTTCAAGCCATTGATCTATTCCATGATGTAAGTGTTTGTAAATTCTTTGAAAAATATTGTTGATTTAATTGTTATATAGAATCAAGAATCAAGAATCTTTATTGTCAGCCCACAATAACTGCATTGACAATGTCATCAGATGGTTTATACATATACACAGTATAACACCAACATTAAAGAATAAAATAATACATACTACATACTTATGGTAAATAGTACAAGTCACAAAGCATAAAAACTAAAAGAATAAATTGTCTACATTACAAGAAAGCATTTCGTCTACTGTATAAATATAATGAGGAATTCATAACGAAATCTGAAATAAATAGTTTTAGAACTATATCTTTAGTTTAAGAATCAATAAATTCAGAATGAAGAATAAATTCAGAACATTTTTTGGAATAGTTCATTCTTAATTACGAACCATTGATTCTATCTGGTCATATTTAATTACTATCTAGTAATACAAATATGCATTACGTTTATATATGTAAATATAATATAAAAGTGAAGAAACTGAAGACATCATTTGTTTTATTACTGACTCAACTCATTACTACCACAACATTATGACCAATCACATTATTGTATATATATATATATATATATATATATATATATATATATATATGTTTATTATATATATACTGTTATTAAGTGTATGTATATATTAGTTTATTAGTTTCTTGAGTAGTAACATAAGTTTGTACGCATAAATTTATATAATTTTTTGTTTAAATCAAAATTAAAAGACTAATCAGGAATGATGTGAGTTTGGAAACTATTACTGTTTGAGTCAGCTGTTTTTATCCTGTTTATTTTTTGTTCCTTGTTATGCTGTGATCTAAAATGGATTATTTTGCCTCCTTTTGATATTCAAGTAATTTCTTACTAGCAATAGCAATGTATCTTAAAATATAGCCTAAGTGGATTTTAGACAGTTGGCAAGTCAATTAGTATTACTCGTTATGATGTAGTATAGTGTTTTGTAGTTTTAGTTTTATTAATATGTATATTTTAAAAAACTATACTCTTCTTGTTTAGCTAAAAATAGTAGGTTGGTATTGGATTTTAATATGAAAGGTTGTAAGATTTTATTTGGTAGCATTACTCACCATTATATAATTAAAACAAATAAATTGTTTATGTGTTATTTAAGTTTATTCTTTTGAGAAAATAACACTTTGTCTAGCTTTATAACTAGTTCTAAATGTTCAGATAGAGGGTTCAAAACTATCAAATACAAATACTCTTTATTATAAATGCAGATTCATATACTAAGGCTCTATAAGAGGTTGTTTATAATTAATAGTGAGCAGAAAAAAAGCACTGTTGCTTTATTCATTATGGGTATGACTGCTTAATACTTGGAGGGTAATAGAAAAACGTTTCTTAAATTAGAGTTAAATTAATGAAAAGATAATTTAGGATTAAACCATTAATTACATAATTAGAAATGAATGTTGTGTGTGCTGCATGTTATGATTGTTTGTTTTTGATGTGTCTAGGCGACCCACAAAACAATAATGGGTCAAGCCCTAGACCTACTGACGGCACAGAGCATTGCCAAATATAAACTGGACAAGTTCACTATGGATCGGTACAACTCCATCGTCAAGTACAAGACCTCCTACTACTCCTTCCATCTGCCCGTCGCTCTGGCCATGTACATGGTAAGTGGCCTAATTGACCTGTTTGTCCTACCTCCTCCCTATTTTCATGTGTAACTGTTTTCAATTACATAACTTTGAATAAATAGCTGAACCCGTCACTGTTATTTTATCAAGGCCTTTATACAAACAGGTTTCCAAGGTTTGTTTTCACCGGCATTAAATGTAAGTACTGCAATAATTTATGACTGAACTGGTGTTTAGTTTGTTGTGTTCAAAGGTGAAACAATTCATGGGTTTCACCAGTTTCACCTGACCTTGATAATGTTTCAGATTAGTTCAAACTTGGAGGAATAATTGTATTGAATAATGTTCATTATAACATGTTACTTATTGCTACCATTTTCCATACACAAATCTGGGAGAAATATTAGGCTTAAAACAATAACTTGTGTTTAGTACAAGTATTTATTATGGAACTTTCTTACTTAACCCTTAGAACAGTAAGATATATTTAGCTCATACAAAATTTATGTTAATTCACTTCAAGTTCTAATTGAATTAAGATTCCTGAAGTTGTTATACAAAGTAAAAAAAGTAAACTGATTTTTAAAGACTTTTAAAAGATGTTATTTAAAAATAAGTATGTACAGAAAGCAAAATACAAAATTTTCCAATTCACAAAAAAACATAATAAAAAAATACAAAATTTAAATCTTAATAAAAGTTATCCTACAGTTGTTGTAAACAATGTTCAGATGTTACATATAACACGCATTTTTGACGTAGGGACAGAGTTTGCGCGCAGATCTTCATAATTGCACCATCCTGCTTATATGGAAAAAGCCATCAAATGCGCCAGAGTATAGCGAAAAATAGCATTCTGTTGTTATTATAACCAGTTTGGGATTGATAACAGGCAGCCTAGAATTACGAATAGAGCACAGCTGTTGTCTGATGTTCAGTTAACATTCTAACGAATTTTATCACCAGTTTTATGAATTACTATGCACGATCAGGAACAAAAACTTCAATAGTGAGATTTGTCGTCATACACGTGTTGGAGTCATCTTTACCGTGCAGGATTTCCATAATATGCGTGGGAAGGGTTAAAATTGAATATCTGTTTGTATGTTTGTGTGTATCACCATTATCAAAAAAGTTATTTTCTCCAAAAATGTAGTATGCAAATATATGGATTGTACACTAGGTTTTCATGTTTTTAAAACTTTCTTACAAAATATATTCAAACTAATATTTTTTATAAAACACGATTTTTCTCACAACTCACTCAATTTGGTTGTATTCTTATACTATCCCTCTTTAGATTCACAAATCCCAAAGAAATGTTCTTAAGCTTAATTGTTCCTCAGAAATTGTGTTAAATTAATTTTAGTTTTGGATATAATCCCTCACCTTCCAGACAAAAATATTTATGAAACTATTTATTAATAAATTCCCAAGATTTGTTATAAAAATTCCATAAAGTACTCTTATTGTTTGATGTTATAACATATTAACATATTATGATGTTATAAATTAAAGAGCATTAATTACATACATATATATGTAAATTTGTAAAGATGAATGTAAAGATTAAGTAAATGCAAATTTATGCCATGGCAAAAAAAGGGAAAAAAAATATGAAATATATGTATATAATTTCAATAAACTTTGAATCACAAAAAGTACTTGCTCCGCCGGGACTCGAACCCGGATCTCTCACTTGACGGGTGAATGTGCTACCTGTAAAAGTAAGTGCTCTGTGGTGTAATAGTAGCACATTCACCCGACAAGTGAGAGATCCGGCAGTACAATAGGCATTCTATTAAGAAAAGAATAGAAAAAGTAGTTACGATAAACCAATACTACAGTAAACTAGTGCTATATAAACCATTATTGTACAGTGTACTCAAAATAAGTTTGAATTACTAATTATTGTTTTAAGTTGTAGATATAGGAATGTAAGGACATCAAAAGGAAAGTTCAAATCATCCACAATTTCAAATTAAAAACACCTGAAAGAATTATTAGAACAAGAATACTATAAGTTAAATCTAGTAATTTATTTTGTTATTGATTTTTCAATACCTATCAGATAGTTAAGTAAGAATACAAATATATAAGTAAAAATGCTGTATGTTGTATCCAAGATATTCTTAGAATAAAATAGAATGAGTGTATTGCTGATGGCTTTTCTTCAAGCAAATTACAGCTTTCTGAGAATTACAGCGGATTACTTAGGGCCATCTACATTCATTTTCCAAACATTCACTTATGACTTAATTTTGATGAGTGCTTATTTATTTACCATCTTTATAAGTAAATAAAACTAAGTTTATCTGCATCAAATATGAAAAATAATAAGCAATGAATAAACTACCTCTTATCAACTTTATTTTAGTTATTACAATTGTTAGTTTAAACATTAATATTTTCCAGGCTGGTATAAGTAATGCAGAACAACACAGGCAAGCAAAGATCTTACTGCTAGAGATGGGAAACTTCTTCCAAGTTCAGGTAAACAATTGTATTGGTTAACAAGTTTACCAAAGTATGTAGAATTTAGATATTAAACTGAAACAAATATTAGCATTCGTGTAAAAAATATCTTGCAACTACTAATAGTACAAAATCAAAAATATTGAGTTCACTGGATGTGTACCAACATTTTTTTTGAAAGTAACCAAAATAGTCAAAAGATGCAGAATTTATCTTCCTATAATAAATATGAAACACTGCAATGAATTTTATATAATGTAAATAGTATACTAATATATTCAAAAAAGTTGCAAATTGACCATACAAACACAAAAAAAGGTTATATCATATAATGATTAAGTAAATGCAAATTTATGCCATGGCAAAAAAAGGGAAAAATATGAAAATTTTAACTTTAAAAATTATAAAAAGTTCAGTTACAGTGCAACCTCGTTAAGTCGGACCCCTTTATGTCAGATCTCCGGGTTACCTGGACCAGTTCAGGAAATATATAATTGGCTTCTTGTTGTCTGTCCAGACTGCCTAGCATGGGACGGATGTTTGTTTATCAGTATGTTCGTAGAACTCAATAATTACATGTATTGCGACTTGTTTCGATAAATATGTCAATAACAGGGAGGATACTGACGAAGAAAACACAGAAAATATTGCAGTTATAAGCCAGGCAGAGGCAGCATCTCACTTAGGTGAGTTGATGGTTAATTTCTCAACAAGAAAGGACAACACCGGCCGAACTTCTCATGTTGAAAAGGATGCCTGAGTGCATGGCACGGAAACAGCATTCAAAGCTGACACAAATGAACTAAATTCTTTTAGAAAAATTAAACTCTTTATGCTGTGTTGTACTTTATCATAATGTGTATTTTAAGTGTTTTTCCGCAATAAACAAAATTTTATTGTTTGTAAATGTTGTTCATTAATTTTTCAAAATTCTCCGTTTAACACAGATTTTCTTTATGTCGGATCAGCTGAGGTCCCGGCTGGTCCGACTTAACGAGATTGCACTGTATGTTCATGTTGGTATTGTTTTCTAAAAAATAGTTTGCATATTCAATAAATTTTCAGATAGGGTAACATATAAGGTTAATTGATGTACAGTACAAAACGAAAGTTTCATTCCATATGATACTTTGAAATATAGGGCTTTCATGTACCCTTCTCACAACTTTGCGGCTGGTGCTAACTACGAAACTACTTTATAAGTTGCTAAAGTCAAGTGATGAAGTTTATCTGAAATTTGAATACCTATTTGGGATAGTTTAGTTCACTGGAAACACACAGATATCACATTTGTCAGGTTCTGAATGAGTCGTTGGCCAGTAGGAGGTTAACATGGTTGTATGGGTGCAAAACGCACAGTGTTGTACAAACTAAGAATATTTGGATTGTGTCACCTAACCAGCCAACATTGCTTGAGTTGGTAGATTTCAATTTCTTTGGTAGATTTTAGCACTTGCCAAGTGAGTTGTAAAAATATTGCCTTTCTCCATGAATGTACATTTTCATGCAACCGTTCTGACCATTTGTAAATCAAATTAAGAACAAAAACCAGCTGGTTGTGGGTAGGCTTAAATATAAGCATTTGAGTTCTGAATGGCCTAATTTTGAATTACTTTGTTGTGATCAATTTTGTTTTCTTATAACTTTACAAAACTGTACTTTTTCAACTGAAAAACACACACACACACATACGTTTGCATATAGCATGTACATGTGCATAGGCTTGTGAGTAAAGAAGTTACTTAATGGGCAGTAAGAGCGGTGAAGTTCATATTTTCTGTTTGGAAATGTTCTGTTTGTTTTGCTATTGTAGCTGAGAGAGTAAGTTCTGTGCAGGATGATTATATGGATTGTTTTGGAGACCCAGCGGTGACAGGGAAGATCGGGACTGACATCCAAGATGGCAAGTGCTCTTGGTTAGCTGTTGTGGCGCTACAGAGATGTACTCCAGACCAGAGGAAAATCTTAGAGGTGAGCTTTTAGTGATGGGCAACTCTAGAATTTTTGAATCTCAAATCTGATTACAAATTTTAATACAGATTCCTGATTCTCAAATTCTGAAAAACAGATTAAAAATAATCTAAGAATGATTCGAACAAATTAACCACCAATCCAATTTCTGCCATTCTTAAAACTTTGGAGACTAATGATATCATAAACAGTAATCCAAGAATATCACTCTTATATCCAAGGGATTTGAAATGAAATGAAAAATGTCTTTATTAGAGGCGAAGTTAGGTCTACAAGTCCTCTCTACCACTCTACTACTGAGGATTACTGGATTGTTTCTTTAGGAATTTGCTGAGGTTTACAGAAATAGCTATATTTTAAGAACTAAGTCATATCCCCTACATTTAATTTTTAATGTTATTGTTTATAAGATGGGCTTCCAGAATATAAGCCTTTAATTTACAAATTATATGAAATATATTTGTATCACTTATAAAATATATTTTAAACTTAAAATATTTGAAAAATTCAAACCACCTCTAAGTCATGAAAAAAATTATAACAAAATTAAAATTCATTTTAGCGGTAATTTGCGTACTGCTGATCAGTGGTCATCCAAAAATAGACTTAGCAGATGCGGTGAAGCATGAACAGAAATGTAGAAAATACTAACTGCAAACATTTGAACAACAAAAGTATGTTCAAGCTATCGGTAATTTGTCTAATGCTGAACAGCTGTTGTCCTCGAATAAAAGCTGAACATAATCATTAAGGTATTTAGATTGTATTTTGTTATGTTCTTTTGTGACTGGAATATAATATTTTTCTCTACAACTTAGAGAAATACCCATTTAAAATTTGAATGCTGATCGCAATCAGTGTTCATCAAATAATGATAGTTATTGTAATGTTGTCACAATGATGTTCCAGGAATGCTACGGATCCCACGACCCCGAGAAGGTAGATGCTGTAAGGAATGTGTACAACCAGATAAATCTACCCCACATCTTCACAACGTACGAGGAGGACAGCTACAATCTGATACAGACACACATTCAGCAGATGTCTGGCGGCCTTAACCTCAATCTCTTCTTCAAACTGTTAGACAAGATATATAAGAGGGACAACTAACTTCTTGCAGCACCATCATTGTATATATTAGAGTTATGTGTAATAACCATACCGTTACGAATTTTAAAAGTGCAATTCAATTGAATACCTACGTGTCTTTGACTTAAATTGGCTTTTGGGCGTCCTAGTATTATTTTGTTGGTAGAAATAATAGTAAGTGAGTATTGTCAAGTTCTTTTAAATAAAAAAAATTTATTCCCCTCAAAAATAAATTGGCTGATGCCATTGCATTTAATTTACATTTGGACAATAAACCAAGGCGAACAAAGGATAGACCAACTAAACTTAGTGAAAGTTTAATGTGCCTTTTGCGACTGTGAAAATGCATTTACCGACTACCTCAAACTTGAGAAAACGTAGACTGAATTTTCATTCCGCTAAAATACTTGATTACAAGTTTTTACAGTAGATTCAATAAAGTGTGCTTTTTAGCTTTAAAAATAAATATTATTATACTGTCAGCGTCAAAACTGGAAAAGCATGCATTTATCCCCTTTAATTTTAAAAATGTATATTTAAAATCACGCTTTTTATATTGTATAATTTGTATTGTGCACTTCTAAGGTTTATTCTTATGATTAAAGGTTTTTTGTTCAAAAAATGGTAATGAAATAATCTTGTCAATTTATTTTAGGCTTGTGAGGTTGGATCGCGTATGTGTAAACTATGGATAATAATAATTTATCACATTAATTTTGATTTTAAAAAGATATTTTTATAAAAAATCCAACATATAAAAACCTACAAGTACTTAATTTTGATTTGTAACTGTTTTGAAGAAAATGGTTGACATTAAACATTTTGAAAACATGGCATCAGATTGTTGGGAGCAAATCAGTTATTGATGGTTATCTGATAACTGAGTCAATAAATTATTCAAGGTCCCCCTAAATCAGTCAATGAGATGTACGACAACTGGTTTGACAAAATCAATCAACTCAATCTCAACAGCTACTCCACATGGTGTCTTGTAGATTCAGCTAAAACTGATTAAAAAATGTAATCTTTGTTTGTAGATTTACTTTAAAGAATCGTCTGATATAGTTTCAAAAAAACTATTGTAGTTTTTTTCTAAAAGAAAAAAAAACAATGTTGGTTATAATTTAAGACTGAATATTTTTAATTATTCATTTGATTTCTATTCCATTGCAATAAAATGTTCAGGATGTAAATGGCTTTATTTTGATTTTGATTTTTCAAGCTTTAATACACAGTTGACATTTTGTTCAACAAATCTCACTGGTACTGTTGTAAAACATTGATTGTTCAAATGCAACTGATATTTGTTGCTTTGTAAGCAACTTCTACTAAAGCACTATATCAAAGTTTGGCAACGATTTCTTGGCTTTATAGATTCTTAGCAATATTTATATATTTATTTATGTTTAAGTTGACATGTTATTTATTTGAACACTGAGTGGCAGATAATGTGACTAATAATGTGTTCAGAATGTAATTGGGAACTCTGTATTTTCATTTCTTTGTGTGTAAAATTAAACTGCTGTCTAAGACTGTTGATTTCATTTCTTGGAAAAAAATACTAAAAGTTTGTGTTACAAAGCGTTGTAATTGTAACTATAGATGTCAGTTATGAGTTGTAGAGAGTATTGGGTCGATCTGTAACAAAGTAATAGTAATACCCGGTAAATGTTTGCTTATTTTGCAGATTAATATAGATTTGTTGTTATTTCTTCATATTGTATTCTTATAGCCTATAATTACATTACATAAGCTAGTCCTCTGTAACAGAATATAGTCATGCACTGTTTGTAGTTTAAAAAATAGCTTTTTCTATTTTGTAGCTAATAGAAATGTATTGTTTCAAATTAAATATTTATATATTGTAAGTTGGTTTTCTTTTACCTGCTCATTAATTTACAATAAAGTGATCATTTCATTTAGAATTGATGTACAAATACAACTGTGATTTACTATAAATGAAATTTTAAACATTTTTAGATTATTGGTGAACTTGTATAACCATCTATGTCACTTTGACTTGTATTTAAACCAGTATTGACCTTCGGGTATTTAAATGACTGAGATTTAAATTAAATTCTGATACTAATATATTGATATATACTATAGTTGAATTAAAGACAGAAGGGGTATTGAGACCGGCAGCGATGGCTGGGTTAATGAGGTTCGGGGCTCTTCGGGACCAGTCGGCTACAGTGTTGCCAAGTTCTGTCTGACTCGATCATCCACAGCGTTCACATCAACCGCTTCTAGGTAGGGGTGGTTCGCAGCGGAAACATGTGGACACATTTATCGAAGCGATAAATTAATAGCATTCATTGTTTTTGAGAATTGTTATTTTTATAAGTAATTGAGTCAGAAATCAAAACCTTGTAAAGGATTTTTTACTGAAACCACGAGTGTATTATTGAAAATATATACATAGGCCTAATAATAATAATTTGAATATGGTACATTTTACTGTTTTTATTAATAGTTACCTTCAAAACACCAAGGAGTATAGTGAAAAGAACTAAAATTATATTCGTTAAGTAAATGCAAATCTGCTAAGTTATAATTATTTACTCGGTCTTATCAGTCTTAGCAAATCCATTGAAATGACCACTGTGCCGCGGTCAAAAATCAACTTAAAACAAATAAAGATACTGTAGTTTGAACCTGATAAAGCTCGTTTAGGATAGTATTTTTAACCAATAAAGGTATCCTGTTAAAAAACCGTTATAGGATAATAATTTAATTGTTAATTTGTTGAGTCTAACTTAAATTGCTAGGGTGACCAAAATGCAAAATTTGCGACTAGGGCGTCAATTCGACTATGATATGAAATTTCCTTCAGTGTGACTTTTTATCGATCAACTTAATGTAATCTAATTACTTGACAAAAAAAATCTGTAAAAATATTTCGAAACTTGTTATATTTTTAATTTATTTACTAAATGTTACTAACTTTAAACCACAGATTTGTGATGAAGGATGTTTTTTTTTTTAATTTTTCTTATCATTCAATTTTGGAAATCAATTTGATATATAGAAAACTTGGATTTATTTACAAAATGTAAGATTTAGTGAGTCGATTATTTTTATTTAAGTCTTATAATTTTTTTTCATTTATTTTTCAATAGCGCCCATTTTATAATCGGTTAAAACCTCTTTGGAAATTACTTTTATTTCTGAGTAAATTAAATACTAAAACAATACATATACAAAAAAGCCAACTGAGTTTGCTGCACAGTTTAACCAGGAAATAAGTAGTGCCATTAAAATGCATTTAACAAATTTTATTAGTAACATGTAAGGTGTAATATTTACCAATCATTACAAACTATCAAAACTATCAATCAATACGGCTTTTTACAGTTCATCGAAGTCCAAAACACCCTTTCTGCCACCGGAGATAGAGGGAAAATACCACTCACGTTACTGCCGCGTTCTTCCTCTTCATTGTTGCTGCTGTCACTGTCTGAATCCTCTTCACTGGAGCTGTCATTGCGATGTTTATTACCATCTGCTCAACGGAGTCTTCCATGAACCCTTCATTTTTTCCAAGCATCTAGGATTATATTCTTCGTGTGGTCTACTACCTTCTTCCAATCAGACTCTGTTACACGTTCCAAACCCCTCTTTCACCAACTGTAATATTTCAGTTATGTTAAAAAATTTCCTGTTGCTTCTTGCAACACATTCCTTTACTTGAGCCCAGATTAATTCTATAGGATTGAAGTGACAGTGGTATGGTGGCAGACGAAGTACTCGGTGACCATGTTTCTTCACAATTTTGTTGACTTCATATTTTGTCTGAGGTTTGTTTCTTTGAATAAGTTCTAACAATTCGGCTTTTAACATCGCCTTTTCATACTTTTCATTATTTAACCACTCTATTATTTCAATCCTTTCTAGAACTACTGTTTAGGTGGATTGTCAACTACTTTTGAATGGTACTTTGCATTGTCCATTACAATGAGCGAGGGCCTCATTAGGTTTGGCAGTAAAGCATTTTGAAAATACTTTGTGGTTCATCTCTTCATGATACTCGTTGGTTTTCATTGAGTAAAAAGTAATGCACAGTTAGGAATAAATCCAGCAGAGCTGCCAGCATGCAAAAGAATTATCCTCCCCCCTTTTCCAACGGGAACAGGAAACGTACCTTCAGCAGAATCATCAGTCCGTCCAATTTTTTTTACAGTGCCCAGAATCACCCAAGTTTCATCAAGCCAAAAACTATTTCCTCAAAAATTTAAATCTTTTATTTCTCTAAGAAATCTGCACCTCCAAGCAATGATGTCTCCTCTTTCCATTAATATTTTAACGGCTGCCAAATTTCTTGTGTTTGAAACCACTCTCTTCAATATAATGGCAACAGATGATTTGCTTCCACGAAAAAGATCTGCTTCTCCAAAGCCGCAGCAGTTCTTTCGATAACTGTTTCTACTGGAAGTATCGGTCCCTTTGTTAATTTTCTCTCGCTGGAAGTAGTCTCTCACTCAACAAACCAACTCCCGGGATTGGCCGTCGCAATGGAAACGCCTTTTTCTCCAACCTTGGTGTAAGGCACACTTATCACGCGAGTGCGGGGCCTTACCGCGTTTTTTATCACTGTTTCAGTGCACTGAGACATGGTACGGAATTAACAGTAATTAAATAATGTCTGTCACAAAAATGTAACACTAGAAAGTACGTGCGTACACTTGTCTTTCAAATAAGGTTTAGTGTTGAAAAAGACTGTTTAAACACTTGGCCACGAACACACAGAAGCGCAATAACACCACACGAAACAACATACATAACCAACAACCAATGACGTAATGAAGCACGGTTTGCTACTGCGCATCACCCAGCTGATACCTACCGGATGACAGTTACAACAGCCTGTGTACAAACACACAGATGTACAACAGTGACAACACTGCCTCCGTCGAAAAGGAAAGTGCTTCGGCTGTGATTGGTGGAGCGGGTAGGGCGAGCCTTCGTGAGGCAGTTTCGGCTGTCTTCGGTCGAGCTAGTCCCAATACCCTTCTGTCTTTAATTCAACTATAGATACTGAAATAATTTACAAAGTTTATTAACTTCGGGTTGAAACTATCGATAGGTTATTCATTGTTTGCTTTTAAATTAACCAATTAATATGTAATTTAAGTTATAGTCTCCACCAAATACACTATAATAAATTGATAGGATACACTATAGCAACTACAGTGACAATGACACAGTGAAGGTGGTGACAGAAGCAATCTTCAAACATTTTACCAAATATACACATTTTTTATTAAGGGCAGGAATCCAGACAATCTAGCCAGAAACCATTTTTATTCTTTAGTAGCTCAAAAAGGAAATGGGTTCTTTGTTTACATTACATTTTTACAATGGATATTGAGCACTTGGAAATGTAAATGTTATTGTATAAAATGTTATACAGAGAGTAGCGCAATGGCTGCAGATTTTTCAAGGCTTTGTTTTACACTGACAGTAGAAGATAATTTAGCCTATAAGACTTACATTCACAGCAGAACTTGGTAATGCACTGCTGAATGAGAAATGCACCTTTAAATAATAACTTCAAACATTACAGGAAACAATATCTATTGGAACTAGAAGACGGTCTAATACTACTGAAGAGAAAAGCTAATTGAATTAAAGAAACACAAGATCCTGAAAGAAAACTAGTTTTTAATATTAAAGTAAGCTTGAGGAAGAACACACTCGTATTCGTGCTCCAGGTGGGGATTGATAGAAATGAAATGACATGCTCAGAAAAATTCATACTCGATACCAGAATTTAGTGACTTATAGTCGGTCAATTTAGACATTGACCCTTGCAAAAAATTCCCAGAAAGCTTAAAATTTGCATATATGTTAGGGACACCATTGGTATGAAATTGAGAAAAGTCCCCATCGATCCCATGTCTGCAAGATTTTTTATTCAAGGTCAAATTTCATAAAAATAGGTTTTTTTGAACTTATCAGCGAAACGGTTAGGTTTATAAAAAAATATGTCAAACAAAAATTGTAGATCATCTAATTATCTACCAAAACGCTCCTTATACTTTTTTTTTCATAAACACTAAACCATTTTTGAGAAAAAATAATTACAAAACTTTCATACACTGTATTGTCTATAATATGAACACGTTTCCACGTCACCTATGAGTTAGTGTTACCTAGCGCGATTTTTTTTAATGTGGTTTTCCCCAGTAGGCCTATTTCACAGTCTATTCCAGTAAAAATTTAATGAATGTTTGGTTATTCTTCTTTTTAGTCGTTGCACTCTTGTCAGTGTGGTCGTTGTCGATCAGGTACAGCTCGAGTGACAAGTCCCGTTATATTTCATTGTAACATATTTTATTCGTCTTCATCGTCATTAGGTATTTGCTCTTCTTCCCCTTCATCTTCTTTTCTCTCTCTATTTTCTTCTTCTTCCTCATCTTCTTGAGTAGACATAAATTTTACTAACAGCAATATATCAGTTGTTTCGTCATTTCATGTAAAATCCTTCTTCTGCTGGAGATTCAACATTTGAACATGATTGGCCTTGACAAGTAGTGCACGCTAGTGAACAAAATAAGATTACTTTTTTTGCGGCCGCATCTTAAGTTACACCTCTTTTTGCAGTTCCAAAAAACAGAATTAAGGAGGTTTTCTGGTTCAGGTGGAAGAAGCGTGTGGGATATGCTTCCAACCCCATTGTTCTGGGTCTAGTTGATTACCAAGCCACACAGCTGAACCTAGTAATATACATGATAAAACTGTTGGTGAGCGGAAGCCGCGGTTGGAGGAAGGATGGCTAATTGCACACGTTTTTATTACGTGTTTGTTTTGCAAAAGATAAGTAACGTATTTGTCTATGGAAGTAAATTTTGGAGCTCCATATAAATACAGAAGAAAGCGAGTTTCTGGTGAAGAGTTGATATCTTTGAAAGCTTGTTGTAGGCTACACATGTAATAAAAGTTTCTTTTTCAAACAATTAAAAAAATTGTTGTTTTACCCCTTCGAAACATTACTGATGTTGTATCACAGACAGTCATAAAAATCGCATGTAAAAACTGTATATGATTGAACCGATTGATTATCTTCCCGAATAATTACTGGCGCAGTTGATAGGACCTTCAATTGCTCTTCTTTTGCCTTTATGTTTTTTCACTCCAAGCTTGATTGATAATATCATGATAATTAACAAGAAAAACATACAATGTTAATTGTCTTAATTTCTGAGTAATAATGACTCTATTACCATAATTTAACTTCAATCGTAATTTAATTTTTCTATTATCAGCACTTACGTTTTTACATATATTTTCTAATTCTTCTAACGTAAACTGGCAGTCATCACCTCTTTCAATATATGAAAATATTTCCCCCATGGTGAGATACAATGCTTCATCTTGAGGACGGCCGACTTAGCCTCCAGTGGTCGGCTTAAAAAATGATTACAAAGCAATCATTATGGTACTTTAGCTTCAGCAGCAACTAAATCGTGTTCAAACCCGATGCGAGCAACAATAGTTTTTGCGGTGTCATCAGAACGACACTGAGCTGCTTTCATAACTGAGTCTTTAAATGAATGAATTATAACGTTACAAATTTTATGACGAGGTTTCTGTGCTTATTTCTTTTTGTATTCCTCACTCAACTTGTCGGCGCAAAAATAAACAACAATTTTTAAAAGAAAAATATGACTCACTTACATGTGCTCTAGTACGAGGAGGACTTTTTGAGAGGTACTAGCTTATTCCTCTTCATGTTGCTGTTTTGCTGCTGCAATTGTACTCTTTCTATTGTATTGTTTGTGACACTGCACATGATTTGTCACTGAATTTACATTCTTCAAGTAATCATTAAATTGATTCCTCCCTTAAATACTCCCGTTAAGTAACGTCTTCATACCGCGATCAACAATAACACATTCACTTGAAGATAAAAGTTTAGTGCAAATAAAACACTATTGCGACATATTTTCAACAAAAAGTGAATACAGCACAAACTTTAGCGGAGAATATTTGAAATAACTACATTTTTTTCACTACGAAGAAATTTTTAGAGAACTAACGGTGATTTAGGTGCGACCTCAGAAAGCAGGTCTAGACGGAACGGGCACTCGAACAATGGAATGGCAGGCAGATGTTGTTCAAAGGGCACATGGTCCCTTAAAATTAGGTAATCCGTTTTTTTTAAATATCATATTCAGAATTATCAGTCAATTATGAATGTATTAGTCACGCAGACTTATAGTTTTACTTATATTACACGCCCAATGGTATCATAGGCAGCTTGGTCGTTCTTTATTATGGACAATACAGTGTAAGAAAGTTTGTAATTGTTTTTTCTCAAAAATGGTTAGTGTTATGAAAAAAAGTATAAGGAGCATTTTTTGTAGATAATTGGGATGATCTACAATTTTTGTTTGACATATGTTTTCATAAACCTAACAGTTTCGCTGAAAAGTTCAAAAAACCTATTTTTGTGAAAATTTGACCTTGAATAAAAAATTTTGCAGACATGGGATCGATGGGGGACTTTTCACAATTTCATAACAATGGTGTCCCTAACATCTATGCAAATTTTCAGCTTTCTGGGAATTAATGCAAAGTTACCCCTATTTTTTGGCTAAATTGACCGGACTATTATGGAAGGTCTCGACAGGAAGCCACCTACTTCTTCCAAATGATTGATTGAACAGGAAAGTGTATGACTTTTTCCTGAATCACACAGAATATTATAAAAACTGGCACCAGCAACAAACAAACAACCCATATATCTACTCTAAAATTCCTTCAGGTTTTAAAAGTCGTGTGTTACATTTTTCTGGTTCAAACCTTGTTAAAACATTGCTACACATAATTAAATTTTTGAAATATTTCAGCCTTGCTGAGGAGACATCTTCAGTCAACAGATGTTAAAATGCACTGCACAGTAAGTCCAAAATATAAAAAAGGTTTTAATTGTATATGTTTTGACACAGCTTAAACTTTTATGTTAGTTATCCCTGCCGATATTGATTCTTTTTTAGACCGCACTCGCAAGATGACAGAAGATATATAAAATTGTCCACGAGGAAGTAATTTCAAGGGCTTTTGATAGGGATGGTAGTATTGAATACAACTGTTAATTGCTATGATTTGAGGATGAGTATGTACTAGTCTGCTGAAAACCAAATAAATGTCCTTTCTAGAGTAACTCATCTTAGGCCTATATCTATTATACCAGGCTCATTAATTTTTATATTGTTCTCTTAGGGCAAGAAGAACCTAGTCCTAAAAGGACCTTTGTGCTGCTTCCGGAGTGACAGGATATTCTGGATGGGGAAGGTTGGGGGTAGGAGCTGCCTCCTGTCGAGATCCATGAGGAAGAATTTAAGGCATTAATCTCAGTCATGTCTCCTTGGAAGAAAGAGAAGCCAGCTGTGAACCCCTCCAGTCAAAGCAGGCAGGACTGGGACACCCTTATGTCTAGGCTAGCAAGAATCTTTGATACTAAGGGAATCCCACCAAATCCAAAAGTTATCTCCCGCAGACTATTGAACTACTCTTGCACCCCAGAATCTCGACATTTGTGGTTAGTGATGGCCGCTCCTGAAAATCCACAAGGTTGCCCAGATTTAAGTGACACTTTGGTTTTTGCTGTGCCCACTGTGGGTTCAACTGGAAGGTTTTATAGAAAGTGAGAAATTACTAGGATTTCAGATACTTGCCATTGTTATATATTACAAAATAGAATACTAGAGATGTGCCAAGTGAACTGGAACTAGTTCCATCGGAACATTCCGGAACTGGAACAAATTTAGAACAGTTCACTTCTTCGGAACTCTGTGTTCAATTGGAATAGTTTACTAAACGTACCAAGAAGTTCTGGGCGTTGTGACTCTGTTTAGTGGACCGACTAGGCCGCTTAAGTGTTTCAGTTCCGATCTAGTTTACAGGAAATTGTAAGTTACAACATGTTAATCTACTGGATTATTTAGAGGGATTTTAGAAGGACTATAATTTGGGATTAACAGTAGTTATTAATCCTTTACTGTTTGTATTAAAGTAATGAAAATAACATATAAACATAACAATTTATTTTAATATTTTAAGTTTACCTTCTCAATATTTAGCTTCTAATATTTTATTACTTGTGTTGAAAAATGTTTGTTTAAGAAAATTTTACTTCCTGTTATGGTATTGTATATTAAGATATATATGTCTATAATGGACGAAAACCAGTTAAGCAGGGAGATGTTGTGTTTAAAATATATAAATATTATTAAGATATCTATGTAGTGGAGTATCTTGTATCTCAAATATAACACATACATACATTCCGGAACGTAGCATGTACTATATTATTTGGGAACAGAATCAGCCAGGAATATGTAGACAATAGTCTGTCAGAACGGAGCTGGAACTGTCTTGTGGAACTAGTTCCGAGCCAGAAACATTCCGGTCCCGGAGTGGCCTGGCATACCTCTAACAACAAGTTTTTGTAACATGTAACAGTAAATATGTTTAAGAAATCCTACTACTCTTCCATACAGGGAGTATTCTTCCAACTTTAAACAAGGAGAAATTACTATCAAAATTGCAGTCTAGAAGGAACTAGCTGTGAAGATAAAGGTACAGGTACAGGTGACTGTAAAGCTCTGAAAAAATGTTTGTGCACTTTGTGCAACTTTTGCTTCTATGAGCTATTGGTTCCAAAACTAAGTTTTTTACGTTTAGGGATTATACAATTACCTGTTTATTTAATCCAACAAACAGTTGACAATTAAAAAAATAATAATGAACTGTAGCCAAAATATTATTTATAAAACGTTGGTAATTTAATTATGTATTTATGTTTTTTCTTACAGAAAGGACAAGAACACATTTTAGTGTTCAGTAATATTGCTGATCAGCTGTTGTACACGATTACAAGCAGCAGACTCACGGCGATGCCTTATGGTAAAAATTAACTATGATTATTTAAAACATACGATTATTATTTCATTTATATTTCGTGCATAAAGTACAAAAAAAATATGTTTTGGTGATCAGTAGTACATAAATTACCTCTAGTCTGTGAATAGACTTATTTGAAGATTCATTACATTCAATATTCATCTTCTACAAATCAACAGTTATGGTATTGTGAAATCGTCACTATCCAAGCACTATAGGCAATTTTGTTAATTTTATTCATTATTTTCTAATGAAATACTCTGAAAATATTGGAATGGAGTTAAAAAAAAAACCTTGTTGGAGCAAGAATTGTTGATACCGCTAAGAATCGAGTTATCAAGTATAAGAATAAGAGACACATGTTATTCTATATTGCTTTAATGACTCAAGGAATGTTACACAAAAACACTTATAACTTAATAACTTACATAATCACGGGATTGTTGATACAATATTCATCACAAATACAAAAAAAAAAAAAATATAATAAACAATAAAGAAGAAGAAAGGGTAGCAAAGAAAATGATAGAATAATACTGAGAGGCGTAATTTCATTACCCAACAGAAGTTACACAAATGCGGTTTTGTCTCACTGGCTATTTAAAATTTTCATTGTCGAATAATTGTGCTTTTAAAATGAACCCCGCTACAGTTTAAAATCTTTACAACTATACACAACAATTTACAACAGGGAATAATTCAACACTAGCTTCTATTATATGAAAACCGTAACCAAGGGGGATCTATAATAAACAAGTATTTCAGTTATAAACAAATAGTTTCTCTTTGAGTTCCACATTTACAGGGATGAGCGACTGTTCATGTAGAACTGGTGCCCGGAGACGATGAGGGTGAAGAGGTAGAGACACGCCGCGATCCAGCAGTTCATGGCATTCTGACAACAAACAGAGTCAGTCTTAGTGTCAAAGATTATCAGACAGTCAATGATTTGAAATAATATAATAGTCAGTTTTGGCCAACTTTACCTATAGTCTAAAGTAGCAACTCTAAATAATTTACATAAAATTTATTTACCAGTGAAAATTTGAAAATTTAAAAACATTCACACATATAATATTTAATTCAAAATAAAAAACTTCATTAATAATTATGTTTGTAAAAATGTTCAATCCCTTTGAGAAAGGGATAGTGTAGTTTTATTTTCTGTAGTTATTGGACTTTAAAAATTTCTTTACAAGATGGATGAAGTGTATTCTGTTAATTGCCTTTCTCATTTTCTTCCTCGTACACAAAACGGTACTTATTGTGATCATATAAATTCAAATTATAGTTTTCTGCAGATACAACTTGCTTTGGGCCCTCCCCCATATTTATAAAGGATTTTTAAATATATTCATTCATACATGTGTATGATGTAAGAGCAAGCATTGACATTAAGATAAAAACAATTAAAAATTCTTTATAAAATATTAAAACCCTCATACAGGGTGTAAATATAGTATGGTTTTTATGAACTTTCATATACTTAAATCAAGTTGAAAATTATTTCCAGAAAATATTTTTTAGAGAAATTTAAAAACTTAATAAACTATTTTAGTGACTGATAACATTCAAAATCACTTGGATCAAAAACAATACAAATGCATAATCTTGCATAAAATATTGGTATATATATTTTAATAGATTGCATAAAATGTAATCTTGTGATATCGTGAAACCTATTGTCCACTTCAACTATTGGAATAAAAATGATAAGAAATAATTTGGATACAATGCTGTGTGTCATCCACATACAATATATTGTAGACATAACATAAATGTTTCTCAATCACAAAGATAATGAGAACAAAATATAACTTTTATCAATGTACTGAGCGATTGCTGGACAATCACAACTATCAACTACAACATCGCCCCTCTACTCTACCACCACCTTTATAGCTCTCTATGTTAGTCAGTTTTCATAGCCTAGCTTTGTAATTGTTTAAGTCTCTTCTTTTTTGTTTTTTATGATTTACATGATGCTACAAGTTTGTTCTTTTGTATAAACACATGGAAAGTACTGATAAAAGGTGTACACACCAATAAAGCAAAATCGAACCTATGCTATCAATAACATCAAATGTCCTGATCAAAAAATCCTATCCAATAGAATGTTAAATAAATTGTGTTAGTTCTCTATTATAAATAAAATTAAAATGCAGAAAAGTTTGAAGTGTATTGCTAACTGCTGCTAGAGTAGGCATACCTGATAGTCTAATACAATTTTAAAAGCTTGATTATGAGAATGTGTTCCAAAATATACTAACCAGATATGATCACTTATAAAGGTTGTGAGATTCATGTAAATAAATTAAAAAGAAAAAGGAAGGTCACAGTTATATAATTCAAGAGCAGCCAGCATGATCACCGGATTATAAGTATAGATTGAGTTCTGTAATAGTTTTTTAAGAATGAGTAAAATACGACTTTTTACATGAGTTAAAAGCTTCAAACATTGAGAATATTAGAACTTTAATTTCCTCTCTAGGCATTGTGTGGAAACGTTAGGTCTTAACCATTGATCGATACAGCTCAATTTACATGAGTTAAAGTTACAAACATTGAGAATAATATAACTTTAATTTCCTCACTAGGCAGTGTGCTGCAACGTTGGGTCTTAACCATCAGTCACTACAGCTCATTTTACATGATTTAAAGCTTCAAACATTGAGAATATTAGAACTTTAATTTCCTCACTAGGCATTGTGCTAAAACGTTAGGTCTTAACCATTGATCGATACAGCTCAATTTACATGAGTTAAAGTTACAAACATTGAGAATAATATAACTTTAATTTCCTCACTAGGCAGTGTGCTGCAAACGTTGGGTCTTAACCATCAGTCACTACAGCTCTTTTTACATGATTTAAAGCTTCAAACATTGAGAATATTAGAAATTAGAACTTAATTTCCTCACTAGGCATTGTGCTAAAACGTTAGGTCCTTAACCATTGATCGATACAGCTCAATTTTACATGAGTTAAAGTTACAAACATTGAGAATAATGGAGTTTTTAATTTCCTCACTAGGCATGTGCGCAATGGTCTATAACCATCAGTCACTACAGCTCTTTTTTCATGATTTAAAGCTTCAAACATTGAGAATATTAGAACTTTAATTTCCTCACTAGGCATTTCGCTAAAACGTTAGGCCTTAACCATTGATCGCTCAACTCATTTCATGAGTTAAAGTTACAAAACATTGTGAACCTTATTCTCACTATTGCGCTATTGTTATAACTAGCGGTTTGCCTTTTACAATCAATTCGTATCAAGAGAATACATTCGAGTGAACATTATATCCTATGGCTATTGTTGAGTTTGCCTTTTTGTCAAGAAATACATTTAAAAACATTATATGTTTTGTATTTAGTTTGTTCTTCGTATGTTTTGT
Organism: Homalodisca vitripennis; assembly: GCF_021130785.1. Classification (NCBI taxonomy): domain Eukaryota; kingdom Metazoa; phylum Arthropoda; class Insecta; order Hemiptera; family Cicadellidae; genus Homalodisca; species Homalodisca vitripennis. The sequence continues at coordinate 202,019,590 of NC_060208.1, forward strand.
TTCATAGTTGATTTTTGTTTCCCCAATATGAATATATATATATATATATATAAAGATATATATATAATATATATATTATCAAAGATCAGAGAAGTCTACTTCTGTCAAAAAGGGAACTAAGATGGATTTTATATCAGTCTTTGAATTTATAGTAAAAATCTTTAACAGTCCAGCGAAATTTCATCTAGCATAGTTCTTATCGGACTGCTTCAAAGGGAGTCATCTTATAAGATAGATTAGTCACCTGAATCTAAGAAGGTGAAAATCGCTGAAATCTAAACCGGTGTGATAACTATGGTTACTCTTTTGACAGTTTACTCACTATAAATGTAAACATTTTAAATAAATAATAAACAATGTTTACACAGACCAGTTGATTGTGTTTGACAGATTCATTCAATTAATATACACAACTTTAGAGACCAAAATGTGAATTTTTGCTAATTTAAAGACCAGTGGGCCGTAGCCCTAAGGTATTTTCGAAATAAGAATAGGCCTTATTTTTATCCCAATAACTGTAAAGAATGTCCATGTCAAATTTCAGTACAATTGGTTGAGTAGTTTACGTGTAAAAAACAAAACAACAAACAAAGACACTTTTGCATGTATAATATTATTAGGATTAAAAGTTATTTAGTTAACGTAAAAAACAAATACATAAATATACAGGGTGAATATAAAGTCAGGACCCCCCTCTATTTTTTTCTATAGGTAATATAAGGAGATATCCTTTGGGTAGTGGTGCAATATGGAAAGGAACTTTCATTTTATGATATTAAAAAATTTTTTTTGTCCCCCAAAAATGCGAAATTTTGGGGGCAACCCAAAAATTTTAAATGTAAACCCCTATCAAAAAACCCCCTCATTTTAAAGAGAATGAAAAAACTTAAATAGTGGTGAAAACCAGAAATCGCTATCTCTTTTCCAACAACATAGCCAATAAAAATTGTAATTAAGTCTTTACACCTAAATTTATTTTGTTTGGGTACAGTTTCCGTCTGCGTGGAAACAGGTTTATTGGTTGTTTGTGTTCTCAATGAGTGAGAGGCATGCAATGGATGATGAATCCAATATTAGAAAGTAAACTGATAAGGAGTTTATTGTCAATGAGTGACTGGGTTTTCCCGGTTCGAAGTACAGTTAGTACAAACTATTCCATTCCTTGTTTTCAATCTTGTGAGAACAGGTAAGCAGTATGAGTCAGCTGATGCATTATTATTTATAATAGACAGTAGAGCTGACACCAACAGCTGATCATGCAGTAGGAACTTTGCTACTTTCGTATCTTTATTATTATTAAACATACGACAATGAGAGTTAGTGCATTAAATAGAGGGCATTTTAATTAGAATAATTGCAAAATGAACTCAATTTTCATAAAAAATGTCACTTGGAAACCTTGTCAAGCCAAGGTAGTGAGTAGTTATTATCTTAGTAGATCATTATTATCCAGTGGTATTGTGTGTGGTTACTGTTCCGTGAAGTATTTTGAGAAGTTTTTTTATGTGTTTTAGTGTTATTACAATAATTTATTTAGATACACTTTCGCATTGTAAGTTTTAAATAATATTATCTAATTAATACTGATTACCAGTAAAAATGGCATGTAGTCACGAAGATAAAGTAGAAATGATATTTACTTTCGGGGCTTCGAATAAAAATTATGAGGCAGAAAGGCGGTTTAATTTTTTTTTTAGAACTTTAGTAAATAAGTTCAGAGAATTTGGTTCCATCAAAGATGCCCCCACGCTCAGGTCGCCTCCTTTAGGCGGTGACAAAGAGTTTTGAAATTGTTGCACAATTTGTTGAAGATCCGCAGCAGTCCACCAGATCAGTAGCAAATCTTTGTGATGTTTCCAAAATGTCTGTGGTAAAGTTACTGAAAAAAAAATAAATAAATTTCACGCCTATAAAATTAAGCTTATCCATGAGTTAAAACGAAGACGATCCAGACCGTCGTCTACAATTTTGTGAAGGAAATGGCAGCATTAATTTCTGCTCATCCCATTGTTTGTTCGAAACGTTTGTGTTTAGTGATGAATGCAGTTTTTTTCGTCAATGGAGATGTGAACAAACACAACTGCAGGTACTGGGACACAGAAAATCCCCATGTTTTCCGTGAATCTCGCACCCCAGTACCCAAAAAAAGTTAATGTTTGGGCCGGGATTTTTGGGAATCACATTATAGGACCATTTTTTATTAATGGAAATCTCAATGGTCAACTGTATTTGGAAATGTTACAAGAATCAATTTTTCCTGCAATAAATACTGTTATTAGGGAGATAAAAAATGAATTTGAGGAAGAAATCATTCATTTCTAGCAAGATGGTGGCCCCATCACATTATCATCATGCTGTACGACATTTCCTGGGAAACTCAGCTACGTGGTCAGTGGATTGGTAGGCGTGGTGTAATAGAATGGGCCTGCATGGTCTCCGGACCTTACACCCATGGACTTTTTTCTATGGGGTCACATAAAATCCATAATTTACAAAACACCGGTAGCAAACCTTGAAGATTTAAGAAACAGGATTATTAATTCTTGCAATCAAATACCCACCTCAAACTTTCCAAAACGTCAGAGAAGCGTTCACCCTACACTTGTCTCACTGCCAAATAGTAGGAGGGCTTTCAGTTTGAACATCTGATTTTGACTTCGTGACGTGGTGAGTTATTAAAATTGTTTTGGTAATACTGGCTATTATTTCTGACTAGGAAAGAGATAGCGATCTCTAGTTTTCACCACTATTTAAGTTTTTTTCATGCTCTTTAAAATGAGGGGTCACTTGATAGGGGTTTTACAATTTGAAATTTTTGGGTTGCCCCCAAAATTTCGCAATTTTTGGAGGACAAACAAATTTTCAATATCATAAATGAAATTTCCTTTCCATATTGCACCACTACCCAAAGGATATCTCCTTATATTACCTATAGAAAAAAAATAGAGGGGGGGGTCCCGACTTTATATTCACCCTGTATAAAACTATTAGTTTTCTATTCTAGAAGATTTAGAAATTTTTAAAACCAATGAAAAAGTCTAGTTTGAGTATTCTTAAACCACTCCTTTTTTATACATTCTAGAAGCTCTGTTCTTATTGGAATTAGTTATTAATTTAAAACAAACACTCAAATAACATATACTTTTTTATTTCTGTGAAGCCCTTTCGTACTCAATGGAGCACATCATCAGACCCACATAACTGAATATTTTTATTTTTAATAAAAAAAAAAACCTTTGAACTCTTTGCGCTCAAAAGGCCAGTCGCACTAGCCACACCAAGGTTGCAGACAGCTTGCGTTAATTTTGCTGTAGTTTGTCCTTGTATGGCCAGTAGAGATGGCCATACTTACTTTCATTGACAGCTCAGCAGCCATATTTGTTGTTTGCCTCCCCAGATCAAAATTATTTTTCAATTTCCTCTGCGTTATTTACATAGTAATTTAGAATGTATAAAGAAGAAATTACAAATAATTTAAACTTTATTTTTAATGAATATTTCTAATACAAAGATAAACATAAATTTGGGAAATTTAACTCTTATAAGAATAGTGTTTACAAAGATATGTAATAAAATGCTATAAAAAAGACTTTTACAGATATGTTATACTCAGAACTATTTTACATTTCCCAGTCTTACATACCTATGTGTAGTCAAGAATAGTTAGCACACGTCTTTTAGTAAAATTTTCTAGGTTTCTATCCCTTCTATCACTTCACTGTATAGGTCCACTACGCGTCATTTGTCTTATTTACACAGTCAATGTTTAGAGAAGAATTATAGGCTAATTTAAAATTTACTGCTTTACTTAAAAATTACTTAAAAATAAAGTTGCTTGATAGGTTTCAGCACTCACCATTCATTATAAAACAAAGAGAATATTAGAAAATAGCTGCTATGTTCAATGGCCAGTGGTGCTGGCCTTGCGAGCTATGGACGTATTATATATTGGCCAGTACAACTGGACATATGACCTGAGATAACATTGCAGCTAAATTAATCTGTGCTTCCTACAAAAAGCTGGCCATACGAGCTCCAAGGACAAACTATAAATACTGCCTTCAAGTGCATGGGGTTAAAGTATTTAATCATTTTATTGTCTGAGTTTTAAAAAGATTCCATTAATTAAATTTATCTTTTTAGTTTCAAACTAAACTATTATTCCTTTAAGAAAGCTGTTGACCACAGTCAGAACATTGCATCAGAGCTTGAGATAATGTAGATTTAATTCAATCTTGGGTTTATACATAATTTGTTTAACTCTAAGGCCTATTGTACAATCTCAATCTTTTTATCTGTTTGAACAGACCCAGATAGACAAAATTAAGAAAAAAACACAGCCTGTCTTAAAAGATGAAGTACATAATTTAACTAACCAGACTGTAGCCCTTGTCTGCTTCCGAGTAAAATTCGTCGATGGTGTTGAATGTCTTTTCATGGATACCAGGGAGATCTTCTGCTAACGCCACACTCTTCACATGGTAGAAGATACCCATGAAAACCTGTAACAGAGTTATAAATAGTTTGTTATTGACACTGGATGTGAAAGTATTACGAGCATTTGTCATAGTTACATTCAACAAAAGTAGAAAAGGACTTCAGGGGTGTAAAACCTCTAAAACAAAAATTGAGGAATGCAGGAAACTGGCAGTGGTAGCATTGAGTTACTTCTAATTAACATTTTCTTGAGTTTAATTCTCTTTATTGTCTGGTTGTTTTCAAACAAATAAATGGTTTAATCTGTAATGGTAATGTTTTAGCCCACAACTTGTAATGTTTGGAAGTGTGTTGAGCAACATGTCTTTCAATTTTAATTTGTTAACTTTAATTTTAAAAGTAAAAATTTGAACTTAGTGAAAATGTCTAACGAAGATACTTTTGCACACTTAACTGCCAAGATGTATACGAGGCGTGTTCAGAAAGTACCCTTTAAAAAAAAACAAGTACAACAATTTTTTCAACAGAATTTTATTTCTAAAAGAAAGCCCAAACCTTAAACTATTTTTCGACATAGTTTTCACCGATATACAAACACTTATTGTAACGGGTGATAGTTTGTCTATACCCTCTTTGTAGAAGGTTCCCCCCAACGATTGTAGAAACAACTCCACGGCAGTTTTCATTTCATCGTCGGTTTCAAAGCGTTGGCCACCTAGCTGGCACTTCATGTGCAGGAACAAGAGGTAGTCAGTCGGTGCCAAGTCCGGGCTGTAGGGCGGGTAATCAAACTGCTCCCAACGAAATTCTCGAACCAATGTTTGAGTGTCAGGTATGGGGCCGAGCATTGTCATGGAGTAACACGTTACTGAGCATTCCTCTCTGTTTGTTTTGAATTGCCCACCTTCGTTTTCTTAAGGTTTCGCAATACCTTGCCGCATTAATAGTTTCATCTCTTGGGAGGAAATCAATCAAAACACCTTTCCGATCCTAAAAGACAGTGCACATGATTTTTTTATGTAACCATTGTCATCTTGAATTTTTGTTTCTTCAGGGATTGCGTGTGTCGTTGGATTTTGGTATGACATGACGGACCCAAAATTCATCACCTGTCATAATTTTGTTTTTCATCACCGTCAGTGAGCATGTTTAGAATCCATCGGGAACAAAGCTTGTGATAACCTAAGTGGTCCGTAACAATTTTGTAAAAAACGTGCGTGAAATTTGTTGGAAATCATCAGATAGTGTTGTCATAGTGAAAAATCTGTTCTCTTGATTTTTTCGTCAACTGCCCTTACCAGATCATCGGTGACGAGAGAAGGCCGACCGCTCCGATTCTCATCATGCACATTTGTTTGACCGCCATTGAACATTCTAATCCATTTTCTCACTATTCCTTCACTCATCATGTCTTCCCCGTAAACATCTCGAAGTTGACGATAAATTTCAGCCGGTTTCACATTCCTTACGTTAAAAAATCTTATTGCAGAACGGATCTCACAATCGGTGGGATCACTAATTGTCTTAAACATTTTAAACGTTCAGAGAAAACTGAAAAACACAACGTAAAACAACTAAAATGGCGCGAGTTGACGATTGCAGTAGAACGAAATGGTAGTTACTTTCTAAACGCAAATCGTAAATAAGTTTTAATATATTTGTATTTTGTTTTTATTTGTCTTATATTGATTTTGTTTTAATTTTGGATTTTTAAATGAATGTAAAATACTATGACTATTAACCCTTTGACTGCTATAGATGTGTTAACACATTCTGTAGCTCTGAGCCCATAGTGCTGCTGAACTGGACAGCCATGGCTCCACCAGCATAGGCCAATGTTAGTGAAATCTACCAACTCATCTTACTGTAGTAAGATATTTGAGCTCAGTTCAGAATACCTCGTTAACTCTATTGATACTAAGCAGTAATTGAAGATACACTTTAAAAATGTGTTTTAGAAATAAATATTAACGTAATATTGTAATATAAATTCACACCATATCAAATTGTTCTCGATCTTCAATAATAATGAGGTCTATTACACAATCGCAGCGCATTAATACAGTAAAGTAGTTTAGACAGTTATTTACATGTTTGACTGCAGATTACACGAGTAGTTCAAATATTAGGAAATTTTTATTCCTTGGTAATGGGTTATAGCATTTGTTTTTAAGTGAGAGTATAAATTCCTGAACAATATTCGCATTATTAACCTATTGCTATCGTAATACTGAACAAAACATTATAAGGTTATGAAAATGACAAATAATGAAATTGTACAATCATTAAGAGTGGAAATATTTTTCTTGCAAGATAGTAGGAAGTTATGGTTAGGTGAATTTACAATATTGTTTTTCAAAACTTTTTTTTTAAGTTTAGTTTTCTATAAAGCATTAATGGCAGGAGGCAATCGTGATCAAGCCATGTAGCGTTTGATTTTTTACTTAAAGGTTCTACCTTGAGGGATATTTTTCTTGTACGCCGCCATTGGCGGAAATCCACGCTGATGGCCAAAGGCACGTTATTCAGGCTGATATGAACTTTTATTCTTATGATGTTTAAATCAACAAAAACGTCTTTTATTTGAGTCAAACTCCCCTGATTTCAGCATTATTTTAAGTATCCAAAGATGGTGTAACGGCTGAACGTCAGCAGCTACCAATTAGAGAATGACTTACGAGCATAACAAAACCACGTGACGCCTGTAGAACAATGAAATATTCCTTTGCGCGAGAAAAGTTGTTCCACTTTAAATGTTTTATAATTTCATTATAATTGTTATTTCCACCCATTGAAACCTTATATTGTTTTGTCCAGTAGGACGATAGCAATTGGCCAATAGTACAAAACTCTAATTTGGCCACTCCGGCCATTAAATGCATAATTACCCAATGGACTGGAAATTATAACGTTAAAGGCCGACCTGGAAAATCGTGAATTTGACGTTATCAACATATTATGCTTATCCTCCTGAACAAAAATATATACATGGTTTTAGGGAGTGCAAATGATAAATAACATGGTTTTAGGGGGTATATTCATAAATAGTTAAGTTTTTAATGTTTTAATGTCCTGTTTGTATACTGTGTCTGGATATCTGTAAATATTATCTGCGGCTGGGACTGATAGCGTATCTGTTATCTGAGCGCCCCAGGACAGAAGTCAGTGCTTCACTAGATATCGTGTACTGTAGGTTGGATCGAGTGAGTGCGTGACAATCATGGATCAACCATCCACTAGTTCGACGAATCGTAGTGAATTGTGTGTGCTGGAGTGTTTTCTTGGGTATGTTAAGAGTTTACATTTTGACCGACAGGAGATTATTTCCTTTTTAATAGAACATGGAATTTTTAATAAATAATGGGTGAATTTGTTCATCGTGCGGTCGCGTTTTTAAACTGGGAGACTTTGATGTTTCGTTGTGACAGAAAAATTCGTAAAAAAGTTTTGAATGTCGTAATTTTAAAAAATCGGCCCAGACAGGTTCCTTTTTTGAAAGAAAGGGCTTAGACATAGAGACATATTTTGATTTGGTGACCATGTTGTTGCATTTGAAGCCAGCGAGACAACGCTATATGTCATTGGAGTTTGGCGTTCTGCACATTCTTTGGAACACACACCTAATGTCTATTTATATATTTATATTAGGGGTTTTCATGATTTATTAAGTTTTTTACACTGTACATAATTGCCTTTGCATTACAAATTCAATTTATATTTCTGACCAGCCCCTCTAGAATTTGATATTTTACCGATAGGTAATATTTCGAGAAATGTTTTTCTTTCGTTGACATCAATGCGCAGCCCGCGCTGATGGCCAGAGGCACTCGTCTCAACCCGATAAAAACTAATCAATTTGCAACTTGAAATTAAGAAAAACATTGCTCATTTGGGTCAAAATTGTGCTAATTTCAGTATTATTTTTCATTTGTGTTTGCAAAGATGGCGCCTCCGACATCATCACGAGGTTGAATCACAGTCACAGAAGGTTACGTGACGCCCGACGTGGCTGTACAACATGGAAATATTGCTCTGCGCATGAACAATTGTTCCATCTTTTATTTTACAACTTCGTTATTTCTCATTTGCACCCTGTCAAACCTTATATTGTTTCGTTCTGTAGGACGATTCCAATAAGTTAATAACGCAAAACTCGTATTTGGCCGCTCTGGCCGTTATTTTAACAATTACCAATGGATTAATTGAGATAGGCTATAACCTAAATTCAAACATGTTAATAATTATTGTGCAATAATATGCTTATGAGTGCCTAAAAATTCTTTCTGGAAATGAAAGTACATATACTATTTTAAGAAATTGTTAAAAGTGGTTTTAGATCCCTGTAGATCAAAAATAAATATTATCCACTGTGTGTAGCTGAAATTTATGATAGAAGTTAGCAGATATGATATGAAAACTACAAATCTCATTGATACTTACACATTTAACTGTATAGGCTAGATCTCATGATTTTATGTTTAGTGGTAAGAAAACTACAGTTGAATAAACTTTGGTTAGTTGACTAATTAAGAGATATCCTTACTTTTCAGGTAACAATACTTTTTTGAGTACAAATATTAATTTCTAGCCTATAATATGCTCTCTATTATTAACAGTATCTTGTTGTACGAACTAGCCTATTGAAATTTTAAAAATAAATATATGTTACCAGCTGAATAATTCCCCATACGCTGATAATTAGTCCACACAGCGACAGTTTAGGTCCGCAAATCTTCATTTTAATTCCTTGAAGAAAACTATTGACAAAATTTTAGAAAACACTAAGTCTAAAGAGAACGCGATCATGTGATTTTTGACGACTATGGGGAGTAACCGAAAAAATATCGTATGACTTATCAGCTGTGATAGTCAAACAAGCTGTTGTTGTTATGTAAATATTTCTAATTTGTCTGTAACTTGAAATATTGTATTATATTAAGTAAAACAATAACATTACATTTATTACTTTGTAGAAAATATTTCATTGGATTAAAAATTTTAACTAGTTTTTTTTGTAATAACTCAGCTTTCTCCCTTTATACTTTTGATTACGTAGTACATTACAGAATGCTGAGTCGGCTGAGTGAACGTGAATCGTGAATGTGGTGAATTGAAGGCTGAGTGGGAGTGACAATCATGGTTGACAGGCTAGGTGAGTAAATTGTCATCATCTTATCTTCACGAATTCTTCCCCCAAACTCTCCCTTTTAGAATTATTACGCATTAGCGACTCATGTGTATTCATAGAGAAGCGGTACTGATCTCAATCTAGTACGAGACGGTCACACTACACGGTCTGTATGAGTTTAGGCTAGGTCAAGCATAAACTAGGACTGTTGAATAGAAGGAAACGAGAAAAGCACACTGGTACAGTGTATGTCGGTTGTTGACTAAGTATATTGCTGTAAATATCATACTATACTGATGTCAAAGGTCTACTGTAAGTAGCACATCAAATAGTTATAAAGTAGTAAATAATTTTAATCTTTCTTGACCTACAACACAGATTGTCCCTGATCAGTTTTTCTAACCACTTAGTCTAGTGCCCAGAGTAAATTACAACTCACTTTAAGATTTTTTAGATTGGTAACTACTTTGTTTCTAAAAATTAATATAAACATATCTTATGGAAGTACCATTCAAGACTGATAGGAATGTTTTATTCACAGTATAGACTTAAAAGCGTAGTTAAGCTTAGATTGTGTGTATGATACTAAGTTAACACCCACTTGATAGGTCAGTCATTTCAACATTGACCTAAGAACTGATTTCAATTGCAGTATACCTGCTGGAACTTATTCTGCTCGGTTACAGCTAGGCTAACGATTTTTAAGACTTTACTTAGCATATATCCATTTAGATACATCATCCTGATTGACTAATATCAGTATTGTCACGTACTTACTTCATACTGCCAAGGAAATAATTAACAGGTGAGACCTAAAGTAATTTAAAATTGATTTTGGAGTGATGCCAAAGGAACATCATGTTTCTAAGCCATGTAATTTTGTTTGCCTATGTAGCTTTTTTAGGAATTGATTTGACTTCATAAAGTCAAATCAATTCCTGTTTGTCTTCTCTATTGAAGATACAAAGCCTAGAAATATTTGATTAATTTTGCTCTTTGTTACTTCTTCTGCAGCCTTCACCTGACATGTACATGTTCAGAACTGTTATGGCAAAGTATCCTTTAATCTCAGAAAGTTATTCATATAGTACAGAATTGTCAACAATCTGTTGACTCTTTTATAAGGCATATCAAACAATTGATTTATAGTACCTTTTGTGTTTCTGAATGTCAGACCTCTTCTAGAGTAGGCCTACTTTTATTTAGGCCTAAACATAATATTGGCTTCGTATTTTGTGTATTTAAGTGCACAACCGAATTTGAGGTGTGGAGTTGGACCTCAAATGGTAATTCAAACTCCACTAAAAGAAATCTCTTAACAATTAACTTGTATCTATTTCCCTTATTTTAGGTATTTTCAGTAATTAAAACATGAACTTAAGATCTGTATATGAGTTTTGGAGAAATTTTCTAACAATTAAAACCAGGTTCAATATATCTTTATGTTGAAACTTAACCTTTTACCCTAATCGCAGAAATCTACATTCTTCCTGTTTAGATGAGAAGGTTGACTAGAATCCATTTTTATAGATGATTGTATATGTTACAATTATGTTGTCACCTTTAACTCTTGAACTGGAACTTCATTGAGATAATATTTACTTTAGTCACAATACAGTACTTAAAATGATCTAAACCCACTTTTAACAATGTCTTAAATAACCTTTAGTGTATTTTAATTTCCAGAAAGAATTTTCAGCAGTTACAAACTATATACAATGCACAAAAATTGATAACATTTTTGAAACCTAGGTTGTCTCAAATAGTTCAGTGATCTAAGGGACTGGGATTTGGTGTTTCTGGGTGGTGGGGATGACAAGCTAAAGAGGGATAGGCACAGGAGGAGGAGGAGAAGTTTCTTTCTAAGTTAAAGTTTGATTGTCATTTTTCCTCTGTTCTGTCGGTCTTGTCTGGTAATGCCATCTTATTTGCGCATCTCATTATTAACATATTTTTTCCCGTCTCATGATGTCCCATGGCTGTTACCTGTTTTGTCTGTGTCTTGAGTCTGTTACTTTATTCTTCTTCAACAATGGATTTGCCATCTAGTAGTAAGAATTTTTTGTACTTTGGTATTATCCAGAGGGAACTGTTTCAGACAACTTTCTTACCAGGGACTTTTAAAATATACATTACTAGAAAGAACAGACTTTATTTGACTTACTCTAAATATTACATGTCCTTATGACTATCTGTTCTAGTTTTCTTGCTCCCTAATGGAAGTGATATTGGTGAGATGGAGGCCACTTTGTTGCTATCTATTTTTTGTATTAGGTTACAAATACGTATGTAAATATTAAAAGTTAAAGTTGCCATTTACGAGTGCTCACGTGATCAGAGTTTGAATTTGGATACTATCTCAAGGGACGATTTTCGTTTTTCGCTTGAAAGGCTCAATCTCCTCTTAAATCGTGAAGTAGCTGCGTACCAGCTGTAGATGAGAATACCACTTATAAAAACTACTTTTAAGGTTAAATGTTCAATAAATCTTTACTTTACTGCTAACATAATATACTTTTCTATTATTCACAATGCAGTTAAAGTGTTATGTCTTAATATGAGACGTTTTAACCCTCAAAACGGTAGTTTATTTTTCTCTAACCAGCAGGCTGTTTTTGGGTGATTTTCAGTTTGATAATTATAAAATGTGTAAATAACCTTTTTTTACTGTAAACCTAGATTGGGTATCATTCTGTTCACAATGAAGTATAATTTCTTTGTAGTCTAAGTCAAAGTTGTAAAACCAGTTGTAAAATATAAAAAGGTGGTTGGGATATACATCCATTTTATAGTAATAAACTAAACTAAATATTCAAAGATAGCAAAGGTGTTCTAAGTTTATTCTTGTTTTAGACAGTTTAAGATTGTCTCTGTTTACAATATATGGCAGTTCACTTACATAAATATTGGAAATATAGTTCCAACTCATAATTTGTTAACATAGAAACAAATCTTAATGCAAAATCATGGTGCAAATAATACATATTTTTTGTTATCACAACATACTCTTATTAGCACATAATTCATATACCGGTACTGTGTATTCCAAATTTTTGTGTAAGTTGTGCGTAATAACAAGACCAACAAATCAATGTGGTTAAGTTAATTATTGGTTGCGTTGTTCACTCGCTCGCTGCGGTTAGGCAACTGTTTTCTATTAAAATCTACAAACTGTCACAGTTCTCATATTAGTACCTGTATTGTAAAGTTTTTACTTGAAATCTGCATGAAACATTTTCTAGTTTTTAAATTTCATAATAAAACATTTTTTAAGACCAGCGTGCACAGGGTGTAAGGTTTAAGTCAATTTTTATTAATGCGACGATCCATTTTTTACTTAATTAAAAGAAAGTAGATTTCTTATTGATTTCAAAAATACCACATATTTTATACTTTCCTTGTGGTTTTCATCAAATAAATCATACCTATTTTTTGTATGGTTGTTTGAAGAGAAATTTTATTCTGTTTGTCAGGTGGTTGGTAAACTTGACTGATCACCTGATATTGCACTGCACTTATTGTTGGTGGATCAGCTGTTACAAAATACTCCATTCATTTTTTATTAAAAGGGATTTTTCCATTCAAATAATTGTAGGGTTGGTAAACTCTTAAGGTTTTATGTTCAGCTGTTTAATAATGTATAAATGTACTGTGTCTGCCTGGGCACTCTAAACATTTCTTTTGTCTGCAGGACAACTCAAAAATGAAATGACGTATAAATTTGAGCAAAGCCTTTTACGTCTGTAACATTTTTTTTTTTGTGAACCTTTAAATTTATAACAGAGAGTAAGATTTAGATTTTATTAAACTTTGGCAGACAGGCCTGATCACCCTGGAAAAATCCATTATCAGCTGGCTATTAAACAGCTGCAGCTCCCAGCTGGCGCAAACAACAATTGACTCCCTACTTCCTGTTCGGACTTTGTTACTTACTGTCAGGCTTCACCGAGGCTCAAGCCTCTCTCTCTCATGGCGATATGTTTGAAGATTGTGTCAGTTGGAAATTGAGTCTCCAACGAGGTTATCTATATGTCTTTACCCTACATTGCTCCCTTCCTGGCCCATTACTTGGATTGTTGCCAAGGGAATTTGATTCGGGGATGGCGGTTTGTGTGCCTCCACATAGGTCTGCGTACCACTACACCTACCCAGTGCCACGTGCCATAGCCTGCTACTGTGCCTATCTCCTGACCGTGTCTGAGCCCTTACGGAGGGCGAGTATGGTTGTGATCTACGTAGTTGAATAGTTACTACTATAAATATCTTTTCTTTATGGGATACATAATATTGATGTTTAATGTGCTTTGTGTAAAAATATGTGTCTAGTTTATGTAAGTATTGTTTGATTGATATCTATGGGTAAAATACCATGAAGTACTATAGTGGCCGGCCAAGGTAATGTTGTTTAGTGTATAATTACCAACGAACTTTAACTACTGGAAACGCCGCTGCTGGGCTACAGAACCCGGGCCGAAATCCGGGGGTTGCGTCTTGAACGTTTTGCAGGCGCTCGGAAGTGGGCAAGAACACGCTCCGCGTACAAGCAGGCTATGCAGCGTTTTGCTTTCGCGGCATTTTATAATTCGCCCTGTAGCCTCTAAAATGATTAAATTTTACAACATAATTTTCTATAAACATCTGTTGTTACACAGCGTTTTTTCTTAAGCATTTGGAGGTGTATGTTTTAAATTACTATAAAACAATAACCTGTAATCGTTATCAAATTACCGTAGGCTACTGACAGTAACTAACACAACAGGAACCAGATATAAGCTCTGAGGTAAATATATATAGGCTACATGTTTTCTTATTACTTGTGGTATATTTCTATTCATGTCCACAAACAATTCACAAACATGATAAACTTAGTCTAAGTGTTGGAAAACAAAATCATGTTTTATTTAAAGTTTTTGTCTTATGCACTCAAGGTTAGATTTCTTCTGGTCACATGCAAAGGTTTTTTGTTTGCAATGTGATGAGATATTATTTTCAAAAACAATTGAGTTACAGATTTTATTAACAATAATTCATGGCTTCCAGTAAATTCATCGTTACTTAAATGTCCTATGAATACACAACCTGTTAAATGGTTACAAACTCTCATTGTTAAATTTACCAGTAGTCAAATTTAGTCTCAGATAGCTTTGAGCAAATAGGAATATTTTAAACAACCTTTAATACATCCTCACTTGAAAATCTGATTAATTTGCCCTTAGATTTTAAAATCAGTAAGGCCGTGAGTCATATGTTCTAAGATCAGAATCATTAGCATGGAGTACATAACAACAACAATCTTTACATTTGATTTGTTTCTCCATTCGTCTAAACAATGACCTCCACAGATATAAGTTACAAGATTTCATCCTTAAAACAAGAGTCTTCATAATTTTCCATTACACATAATGGCGCTCTCAATTTCACTCTCGTCATCTATGTCATCTACAACACATACAACCATGGCCTAAACTCAAGAAGGCCTAAGTGTGAGTTGGGGTCAACACTCAAGACAGTTGGAATTTTCAGATTGCCCCTGACACTGTTCATAAACATTAGTTGCCATATGCCCAAGTAAACTGTTTTGTATTAGGATTGTGCATTATTTCCCACCCCTACTTTCTAATACAGAGGAGAAAAACAAAAATAATTCCAGGTGGTCTTGACTAAATTCTGTATGACAACAAGTATTTAAAAAATCCTCCTAAAACTAACATTCTGTCTCTTAAATACAAAAAACTCTTAATAATTACTTAGAAAACCTAAAGCGAACGTCTTCCTTGCATGATTTAAAATTGATTTGTCCTCCAATTTTAAGTTTTGACAAATAGTTGTGCTGCTTTTTTAAGCATTAAATCATCATTTGCTTTGTTTTCTAGTTTCATCGGGCACCTTGTAGCCTCTTCCAAATGGATCCCTACTGTCAATCAAAATCGAAAAAGATTGTCAACTAATTCTTAAAAATTCTACAGTTGCTAGACAATCTGAATCTGAGAACTGTGGATGTTCTTTAATGTTCAAATATTGTAAAGCGTCTGCTACTCTGGAACTAATAGTCTGTGCAGCTATCCTTTACATTCATTTTTCTGTTTTTTTTTTTTTGTAGAAAAACATGTTTGTCTGATAAATTTTGTTACACATTTTCAGACCTAGCTTGCCCCAATTCTGTAAATTATTAAGATCCTCTATATACTTAAAACAAATTCACTCCCTGACTCGGATGTCTATAATAACCTTTATGTCCGCTAGTGCATTTCTTGCTAGTTTTAAACAATACATGTGTGGAGGATCCAAAATGGCACAAAATATCGTAATGTCATAGTATCGAGTTTGTAAAAAAATGGCGCTTCATGGAACTTACAACCTAAATGTTTTCAATGCGCTAAGATTCGTGCTGGTTTCCGTCAAAGGTCACGCTCTGTACATTAACGCCCACTTCACTTAGTTTAACTATAGCCACTTTAATTAGCTGCGACAGAAAAACTGATTGAAGTTTTATTTACATAAAAATACCCTACGATACATTTAAAGTGGCCTCTCAAAGAAACAATTTGAAATACTAAAGCTGTCTGTAGCAATCTCCTCGTTTTTGTCTATTTTGAATCCTCCAACATCTACATATCCTACATTTTTCCCTAGTTGCTCGTCATAAACTATCTGCTTTCTAATGCTCATGGAATCGAATACCAAACTTACATTTCTTAGGGTGCTCCTGTTCACTTAACATTATGTCTTAAATACATGAATACCTCCTCCAAAAACCCTGGACAACAATTAATATTTTTGAAATCCATTTTCTTTAATGTGGCAGGATGTGGTAAAATTAAATTTGAAAGCCCTCGAAGTATCTCAAAAAGCTATTTGGTGAACCCAAAATATATAGTGTTAAGGCCAAACTCCTTAGAACACTTTTCTGTGAAAGTATGTGTTTGTTTTTACTTTTTCCTTTGTTTTTCAGGGACTACTCACACAATAACTCGAAAGGCACATCAACCCCTGTAAAAGTTGTTTTCTACAATTTCGATTAACGAATCTGGTGCTTTAAATTTGTTTTTCATAAATTTGAAATCAATTCTTTCATTGACCTTAATTTACAGTCCCTTCTTTTTTATTTTTAAAAATTTTTTTTGCTTTAGAGCTTTTAACCTTCTCGGCGCAAATAGCACTTTTCTGGGAGATAGAGTTGTGGAAAAAAAAAAAAAATGGGTGATGCAGTTTTCCGCTTATCCTAGAATCATTAGCATTGAATTTAATTTACCAACAAATTAAAATTATCGTAATTAATCATTCGTGAATTTATTAAAATTATTAACCCAAACTTATTAAAAAAAAACATTTGATATAAGAAACCCCACTCCCCCAATTCATGAGACATTTTTATCTAGCCGCATCCTCTAAAAAAAAAAAACCTTTTACGTGATGTCCGTGTCTATGTCTACAACGAACTATTACTACTGCTTACCGTATTGGGCCACGGGAGAGAGTGTTTGATGTAGGCCAACTGTTGATTTTTGCTTCGTTTGGTGTGGAAACTGACTGGTCGTGTTCCAACGGCAGCAGCAGAGCAGCAGAACTCAAATATTACACAACAAAAATGCTGTTAGATTAACCTGCGTTGAATATAGCCCTATCGCAGCAAAATTGCAGACAATTAATAAAAACAATAGAAACAGATTATAACTGAGGTTGCGTGGCAACAAGGGCTGGCTTAAATTTGGTTTTATAGTTTTGTATATCAAATAAAAAATACTTTACATAGTATAATAGAATAATAACAATATAATATAATGATTTTATGTTTTTTAACACTGTGCAGGGGAGCAAAGTAGTTTTTAAACGTTCTTTTAAAAATTATGTTTATCATATTACACATTTGCTTTTTGATTCTGACAACACAAGTTTAATTATGTTTAAACTTAACGATGACATAGACGTGTTTGGCTTCAAATCGAAGATACCCCCCCCTGCACTAGGTGGCTGAATAGGTACGGGTAACTTCTTTTTGATGACCAAAACCCTCTCTGTTTTTTTGGCGGTGGTTGGATATTTGATGGAAAGTCACCAAACAATGTCGGAATTGCTTCATTTATTTAGTCTTTTCTTAGTTGTGTTTGGTAAAAACTAAATGAAAATCGTCTTCTTTGAAATGTTTTACCACACAGAACAGTATGTTTTGTTGGTTTGAAGTTTCTTTCTTTTCAATGCAATAATCCATTTTTTTAAAAGTTGTCATCATTCCAACGGCGGAAAGCTAAAACATAAAAAGTCTGTATAATTTACTGAAAAAATCAAAACATAACAATATTTCTGAAGTACATAAAACAAAATGTTTTAGTTTCGTACTGGATTGGAATTTGGTGCATAGTGTAATAAGGCTATATAAATCATAACTTTAAGATAGATAGGCTAACTTGGAAAACAACATACTCTCTTGAAGTAATTGGATTTTTAAATGTTTACAGAAATATCAAAAATTATAGTTTTAAAAAATATAAAACATATATTTTTGACTAGCGGATAATCAGTCTTACACAAAAATGATTTATTTATATACCATCAACAGTCGTACTTACTTACTGGAAACTATTTCTGTTAGGTCCTAATAATCTTGCATAGGTTTATGAAACAAGTATAAAATACCAACATATCATGTTACAATTTTATATATTGCTAAATGTATTACTATGGTTAAAAATGTTTAAGTCCTTACTTGTGTGAAAAGAAGTGTTGCAGCCTTTACTCCATCTCGAAGTACAGTTGTACGCAGCACAACTCTATTACCATTGTTAAAAAGCAATCTCGAATATAAAACAAATTTGTAACTCTTAAACACCTATTTAAAAACTATAAAATAATAATTGACTTTATAAATCGATTAAAAATAACAATTGACCTTTCTCGTAGCAGACGTTGAGACTCAGACTGAAGTAAAGTATGTCCAATGAGAGTTCGTGTTGTGACATGAAAAGTTTTCATTGTTGTGACATGTAAAAAAAGCGGGTTACTCTGTGTTAGTCGATTAGTGCGGTTGAGTTCTTGCCCACTAAAGGGGTCGTCCGAGCCGCCTGCAAGTCTATGGATACTTACTCCCGCAGCACACGGCTGTGTGTGCCCGGAAAACATAGTACACAGGGCTTATGGACAGCGCGCGTTTCCAGTAGTATAGTTCGTTGATAATTTACTAGTGGTTTAGGGTATATTGTATTGATAAATCTAAGGGTTACCTGTACCCTCAGACTGTTGAGATCCAAATTACAGAAATGGTATTCAAACTTTTTTCCAGATATGAAATGTAAAAATTACATATTTTTAATAAATATTTCATTTGATATAAATGTTCTTCTTGTGCATATTAAAAAAACAGGCTTTTAGAATTTTTTCTAAAACTTAATGATTACATTGAAATGAGTTTAGCTTTCTTACATGTATTTCCTTTTTCTTAAATTTACTTGTATTTAAAACTCACTCTTACTTTGGTTGGTTATAAGGTCATTAATTTACAACATCATTCAGTAACGGGGTCTTTTTCCTTGTTCTGACTCCCGTTCTCCTACCACACGACTACTGGAGAAACAAGGTGGCGCCCAGTTCGGATTAGTAACCGTTAACAGTTAACTCTACTACGCCGTAACTTGTTTTGAAAACCACACCTACCCTTCCCACCCCCTAGACTGAGCAAACTGGGGACCGAGCAACATTTGGCGGGGGGGGGGCCTTTGTCAACGTGGGACTGGCTTGTGTGGGGACTATATAAATATATTTGTGAATTTTTTTTTTGTTCTCTGATGGTGATTGATATGGACATTTATGGTTGGTTAACTTGTTGTATATTGCAACACTTTTGTCGGTACTCGTAATTATTAGTGGTTTTGTTTACTAACTGTTACTACCTCTATTATCTTTTCTTAAATTGTGTGTGAGTGTTCGTTTTTTCACTTTGGAATTTTGGTTTCTGCTGTCACCATGAATGCATATTATTTACGTCGTCATGAAAATGAATATGAGTTGAATACTTAAGAGGTTTAGCTACTACAGGAAATGCAAAATGAATTGAGATATCCAGGCTCTTACTCTCAGCTTCTTTTCCTTGATAATGTTGAGATTATGGTAAGATGTTATTAGTAATCTAAATGCTGTAAACCGAACTTGTAAAAATGCGTAGCGGGAAAAATTCAATGACCTGTCTAAGCTAGTTGAAGATTATGAAGGAAATACAAAAGACAATGATATCGAAGACTTATTCTGCCCGCCTTTGGCATCTTTACTTGCGGAGTGGAGCGTATTACCTGTGGATTCATGGACTGGGATAAAGACACGCGGGAGAAGAAAGACGAACTTATTAAACAGAGATCAAAACACATGCTAGATACCTTACCTTTTCCCTCTCATCTAAGGTTACCGGAGAAAGCTGGACGGTGCTGAAGAAAAGAAGGCGGAGTGAAGATACGTCAGTGAATAACTGCGGAAGAAGGAGGCACTATTCCCAAGGTACCCAGTTACAGAAACTTTACAACAAGGACAGAAAAACTACACCCTCTCAGGGGAAAATGTAAATCGGAAGAATATCGCATCGCAAGAAAAGCACCTTCCCCCTCTTGGACATGCTGGACAAGGAAAATCTTACTATGGTTGGAAATTGGAAACTGAAACCTGATGAGTCATGTATAGAGAGGCAGAAACTGCAAAGCCTATACCAGTCTTCAAATGGGTTTACAGTTTAGTAATGGTCCTGGCCCAGAGCATTGGTGGCATTTTTGCAGCGGGCGTTGTTGAGGAACTTCGTCTTGCTCGCGGAGTTTCTGAAGCTCAACTCTTTTTAGGTCAAGCAGTTGATTTATTTACACCGGCAATGCTTTTAATTGGTGGTATCGGGTCGGAACCGTTCGGGCAGAGTCAATTCCTGGGAGCAATTGTGTACGGAGATGAAACTTGTTTTTTCAGCACGCCGGATTAATGACAGATATGTTGCTGCAGGAGATTATGAACAGAAACTCAAGGCGAGATCAAGAGCATATTGATCTTTTCATTGCTTCTATGGAGGGTCTATAATGGTCGTTTGTCAAATCCAATTCCGGAACCCATCAGGCTTCGTCAGATTCTTAAGAATCTAAATCATTATTTGCAGGACAAACTCTGTATGTTTGTGATCTCTTCTATTGATGAACTCCGACAAATGGGACGTAAGGCTGAGCTGGGAAGATTTGAGAAACTACAAATAGGACCTACAAGCCTCCTCCTAGGCCGAGGCACACGTCTTAGAACCTGATCTAGCTTACTCTTCGCACTGATAATCGCAAGAATTCCTCAAATCATATCAAGTTCATGCACTTAATAAACCTACGAGTTTTGGCACCCAAGTCAAGGAAGATCAAATGTTGGAATTGTGGTGAGGAAGGCCACATGTACAGTAATTGTCCTAAAGAGAGGCTAACTTTTCTGGCTATGGCTGTGGGCATGCTGGTGGTTATCGCAAAACAACCTGTCCTAAGTGTAGTTTAAAAAAAACGGGGTAACGAAGGGAGCCTCCCTCGGGCATCTTAGGAGTTACCTACACTCCTTATCTCATTTACCGTCAAACCAATTAAGTTGTCCAATTGTGATTTGGCTTCATTGCCTAAAGGTATAAAAATTTTCTGATTGAAACTATCGCGCTAATGACCTCGACCTTAATCTACCAATTCGAAATTTTTGGATTTAGTTGCCAAAGCATTGTTATTAGATTCTGTGGAGCTATTCAAATACAGTGATCGGTGAAGAGACCTGATGTGGATTTTTGATAAGTTCACGGCAAAAATTCGGCCATTGTCCAACCAATTTGTAGAAACTGCTGACCACCAGAAACATAAGATTATTGGAAGAGCCAACATTCCTATTACTCTCGCTCATAAAAACAAAAACATTTATCTGTCGTTGTTGTACCTTCTCTACTCTCAAACAATTATTTTGGGGATAGATTTTTGGAATGCTATCGCATATTGTTTATGGACGCCTATGAGAAGTCCCTGGGAATTTTCTTTTGAGAAACCCACCCAACACGAGGCCAGATATGTGCAATTGGTCTACAAGACTCTACCGTATTGACTAACCGTCACAAAGGGAAGACTTTATAATAATCTTTTGAGAGAAGTACTTTTGCAATCAAGGAGAGAAATTAGGAAGAACCATTAGTGCAGCATAAAATTGACACTGGAGATGCTTCTCCCCCATAAATGCAACGCTACTATCACCCATGTCTCACCGCTAGATTGCAGCCTTGTGTAACCGAACTCTTGGATAAATGATTGAACTGGGTGTTGTAGAACCTTCAAGAAGTGCTTGGTCCTCCCCTTCCCACCCCCTAGACTGAGCAAAACTGGGACCGCTACAACCGTGACATGAGGTGTGGTTGTCGAGTTATGAATGAAATACATTAAGTTTAATTTAACATTTCAGACACCAATTTCACTTACCTGTCAGGATGTTTGAACACATATATTTCTGTACATAAGAATGTGTTAATGAAAAAGCCTAAGTAAGTTGTGTTTTTTCTCTGACTTTGGTAACTTACATACTGTGTATTTTGAACAAACAAGGCGAATAATTATAGTTATCTTGTTTAGATAGAGTGTAGACAATTTGGGTCCAAAGTACAAAGCATCAGTGTATGCTTTGGTTTTGAAAGCATCAGTTTCAGTTAGAAAAGGCAGTGACTTTTGGTGTTGGGTGTAACGTTTAAAGAAGAGTAAGTTAAGTGCTATTACGTATAGTTTGTAAGTAGTTGGAATACAAAACCAATCATGATGAATCAATTTATAGTCAGGCATTGTCAAGGTCAGGGTAAATTTGGTATGTATGATGTTTATTTGCAGAAAGGTTATAATTTAGTTTAAAATAAAATAAAACAAGGATTGTTTGGTTTTAAGAAACCTTTTAGTTGCTAATCCTCAGTAGTAAAATGTATTCTGAGGTAATGATTTTCATTACTACTTTTCATTACTGTCATTCACCAATTGAATATGTTTTACGTTGTATTCAATAAAGACATTTTCATTTTTTCATTTCATTCTCACTCCAGATTCATGTATTATCTTGAGCTTTTGGAGTAAAGTCAAATTTGCAGCACAACTCTAGAGTTTTTAGGATATATGCTTTTTACATTGTTAGGGATATAAACAGAAATGAAAACCAAAGGAATAAATACAATTTAGTTATAATAAGTAACATTAACAGATATACTCTTATACAGTATAACGTATATGAAATTCCAACTCTTAGGTTTTATTTGTCCCTTTTAAATTGTAAAGTATAGAATTGTACTTTTATTTTATAAAATAGAGAAATTAAAATTATATTGTATGTTTTTGCAGCAGTTTCCTTTTTGAAGACTACATATTCAAGTACTCAGTATTATAGATTAAATTTTGTTCAAAGCATTTGTTAAAACTTACGAAGGAAGTTTTAACATTAATTTTTCTTTAATGAATTTTAATAAAATAAAATAGTGTGATATTGTGTTAAATTCATTTCCTGAGATGACTCATGATAAAAATTGTAAATATCCGTCCAATTGTAAATCTTTTAAATTGTCGTAACCTATTCAAGTCTACTCACTTCTAAATGTTTAAATGTGTTGGAAGTAGTACCTCTTCTAGCTTTTTTATCAAGGAGCAAATACTCATTTTTAAATCTTATTAAGTACGTCCATTTAGATCACTTACCCATGTTACATTTATTGGTTTACCTCTGTTACATTATATTTAACATTTAAAGTTTTTTTAATCAAGAATAATAAAAGTTGTGACTGTAAGGATTGATTCCTGTAACCCCAGACGATGATCTGGTGGACGACATGTATCAAATGTACTGTTTAGTAAAATTGTGGCCTTAGGTTTTATTTATACACTATGTATTTATCCACCAACATAGCTAATAATTTAAAAAATTCATTACTTTAGGGTTAAAATAAAAATATTTCTGGGACTAGTCATGTAAAATCACGGTGAATTTGATATGAAATAATCCTCAAATGCCAATGCCCTGGTTTACTTCATTCCCTATAGGAGTTTATATTAGTAACCACTTCTGATTAGTAATCTATGACAATTAATGCTCCATAAACTCATTAAATAATGCAAGAGTGTATATTCTTTATGTGGGAAAAAACACGTATCAAATTTTAAATGCAAGCATGGTTAATGTTATTTTAGTCATCATGTAATGAAAGGATAACAGGATTTCGGAAATTTGCCATTGTTAGATGTTACAAAAGGTATAACACAACGTTTCATGGATTGGGCTCTATCCTCTTCGTCAGGTGGGGATGTATTGACCCACCAGAATAATGTCCGAAATCCTGTTATCCCTTCAAGCCTTCCATCGTCAATAACAAGCTTTAAAATTTGTGTAATACCTTATGTACGTATATTTTCAGTTAATTTGTTTCACATAACCTAATTTGACGTTATATTTTTACAGTGAACAGTGAGGCGAATGCTCGCCGCATTGCCATGGTGGAAAACTGCTTTGGCAGTTCTGGACAGGTACGTAATTAGTGAATCAATCACGAATTCAATTTATAAAAATAATCCTTTTTATCAATATTATTAGAAGACAGTAAGTATAAAAATTTTATAAAATAGGCATGAAGAGTGTAATTTTATAAAAATGATTTTGTAATATATTCTTATTAGTGTCATAAACTCATTGATTGTGCCTCTTTGTTTCAGCCTTTAGCTGTTCCAGGCAGAGTTCTAGTTGGTGAAGGTGTTCTTACCAAAATGTGCCGCAAGAAACCCAAAGCTCGCCAATTTTTCCTATTTAACGATATATTAGTTTATGGGAACATTGTTATAAACAAGAAAAAAGTGAGTAAATATGTTTTTAATCAATAAACTTAAACACTTGTAACCAGTTAGATAACCAATTTTCAGCCTAGAGGACTTATAAAATAGTATTTTCAATTTTTGATTCGGGTCCATATAAATAAAAATATCTTAATTTTTTTTTAAGTTGTGTGACTAACCAATTTAATGAATAACTGGATTTATTTCTCTGTTTTTGTTAACGTAAAATTGTTTTATTCTCCATCCAGTAGTATACATCTCTAAATATACTTAACCAATGGTAGAATTAAAAAGTATGATATTTTGATTTCTACTAATGACTTGTACAAAATTAGTAAGTGTATACAAACCGAATGTGCAATTTTTTTAGATGTTTTGCTATAAACCCTAATGTTAAATAACAGAGGAACAATAACGTTCCTAAAATAAACACTGATATAATATCGATGTACAATTAGTTATGTTCAAGATTCAAGATACATATATTTAGTAAAGAAGTTGTCTTAGATTATATATGTTTTTTATGTGACTAATATCAATATATTGCTTCCTATTTTCTGGATATAATTCTTATTAATTCAATCTATCATTGGGTACTGTTACTTTTGTATTAGTTAGTGTATTGAACATATTACTGGGCGATAACGCTTTCAGTTAAACTATCAAGAGATATACACACTATCTTGTATCTTATGTGCCAGAGCCTCATCAGTCAGTTGTGGTAAATTATTTTCTTTTAATCCATGCTGTACTTAAAAAAAAACATTATTTAGTTTTAGTTAATGTTACAATTTATTTGTTTATTACACATTAATAAATGTTTCCAAAAGTTAGAATGAAAAACAAAACAGTGGTCTGTAACAAGTTGCATTCTTCTCACCATTTTATTAAATTTAGTTTGCAACTTAGGAAATGTTCAGCATAGAGGTAAACATTTCTCAAATTAATGGTGAATTTATTAATGAGTCATTGGTGAATTTATTAATGAGTCATTGATAGGGCTTAAACTGAGCGTGGTTTATCAATGTCATGGATATATCATCGCTTGTAGAATGTTTGTTGTCAACAGATTTTAATCTTTTAAGTAGTTAAATCATCTGTTGTTTTAAAGTTAAAATTTCTCTTGTCAAATGTAGGCTATTGTTTTTATAAAGAGACTGAGACAGATTTGGTAATACAGTTTTTCCAACAGCTTTGACAATGAAATGATTAAATGGATCATAACAGATGGTCGTTAAAAAGATTTGATTACCTTGGCATAGAGGATTACTACTGATCTTGAGTTCATAATGTTCCCTTGTAGATTCTACTTAATTTTTAGAATGAAAAAGAACTAAAATGGTTTGTAACATAATTTTTTATTAGGTTAACATTTCACATAAACTCTTTCATGTCGCATTATGACTCCTTGTTTTGTAATTGAGTAGCTTTTTTCAATTAATGACAAGCCATAATGTTGTTAAATTCATTATTTAATTGTTTGATTTGTTAGGCGAATGTGAGTTAAGTTAAAACGTTGTGAAAAGATGGTCAAGAACATTCAATTCTAACCGGAGCGTAACAAACAAACATCCAAGATTCTTTATCGTTGTAAGGAAGCTAATTTTCAAAAGGTCTTTGATTAAATCATCTACTGCCTTTTATGTGACTGATAACTAAGCTTGAACCTCCCTTGCAATGAATTTTTAATAATTGGAACATTTTAACCCAATTAATCAGTAAATACACCATAAAACTGATATGTTTTATATTTTTCACGTTTAAAGATATTATATATAGCATCATACAAAAAGGTTTGTGATCTTAGTGGAATCTTCTAGGTCTCTAAACAATGCCATATTTAAGAATACTCTAGTCATTAGAAGTTTAAATTTTTTAATATATAAACTTTTATATTTATAGCCTATATTGTAACATTTAATTAGCTTTGAATGCTTAAATAAATATATGCAGTATACACCATCTTAACTATAAGGTTCTTCGCATTACTTGTATAATAATGGAAATTTTACACTTTTCATCGTTTTTATCGATTTGTATCGTTTTTATGCTGATTACTCAGCTGGAACAACTGCTCAGACGAGCGTAAGGTTTTACTTCTCTTTAAACAACTTTAGACATAAATGCATACAATCATTTTAAAGGGTTGGAGGTTGTAAAATATACAAGAGGAAGTATTTTTTGTAGGATCTAGTCCTTTTTTATTCCAAGATAACTTTTTATGAATTTATAAACATTGTTCTTTCAAAAGCTACTAGAAAATTGAATTATTTGCACTTGAACCAAACCAATGTGGCTATCAGGCTACGTTATTGTTTGGTGCATGCTATAAAAAAAAAATAATTTCTGTACCGACAGACTTGTTAATAGCAGAGAGGTGGAATTTATGCTAAGCGATGTGTGTAGTTGGCGAGCTGAAATTTCACGCATCTGACTATAAGAGACGAATTCTTGGTCAGCAGTTGGTGCGCAATGGCCCCAGGTGGTTTTAGATTCAACCACAAGCCAAAACATCTAGTTGTGTTTTTATCTTTAATTATATTTTATTCGATACAGAGAAGTATTGTGCAAGTGGATCAATGTCTAGCACCATAAGATGTCATCTGTAAGAAATATAGTAATTAAAATAAAAGGCAAAATTTTGAGCTGAAGTTCTACTTCCTCGTGCTGATACAGACACAAAGTGGATGAGCGTTCCATCTGCCAAAAAAACTTCTCATATAGTTAAAAGTGGAAAATTGATTTTTACAGTTACGGTTTTTTGGTCCGTTTAGTTAAAGTTCATACACTGGACTGTAATCCACATGCCCTGATGACAGATGATTTGGGATTCTGCATCTGTTTGCTTGTCGAAGCACTTGCACTTGGTCAATAAATCACTATTTTTTTTTACCAACTGGTATATTTAAATTTATGATAGAGACAATGTTTTACCCGCAGTGTTTCACAAATTTTTATCTCCTAAATCTTTGGAGCGAATTTTGTGCATGAATTAAAGTAATTCATTCTTGAGGTTTAATCGTTATGTAATGTTGCTTCACACCCCCAGCTTCCCTCGTAATGGCATTATGTAATTTAGGGACCCCTCGTTACATATTTAATTTAGCTCTGAAAGTACTAAAGTTCCTGTACACAGATGTCGCTGTGTCTCACTGTATGTGCTTGTGTTTACCTTTGAATAGTAAATTTGTCTGGAAGTATATTTATGTAACAAATAATCTTTCATAAAACTTACTCTTGCTTGTCTCGTTTACAGTACAACAAGCAACACATAATCCCTTTAGAGGAGGTAAAATTAGAATCACTGGAGGATGATGGACGTAAGTATTAATGTATATTTATAATCTGTAATGTTTAAAGTTTATTATTGACAGTAGATTATTTGAAATAGTATTTTTGTAACATATAACAGTGGCAAAGTTTTGCAAACATGTAGTTTTATATAGATATAAATGTATTATTCCTCTAATTAATACATCTGAAATGGAAAGTCTTTTTTATAAATCTTCACCACAATTGACTAATAGCATTAAATAAGGGTTGGACTGGAATTTTAATTTTTAATGTAATTGTGTTACACCATAGTAAATTGTGATAGCTTTCAATCAGAATACTCATTTTATGTTATAAGATTTGATCACAATGTTATTGATTGATACACTAGGGACTGATTTCTAAGGATAATGATTTCAGTGTCAACTACTCATGCTCTCCATGACGCTAGCGAGACTATTCTAGTCAGTTAGTACAAGACTAGGGACTGATTTCCAAGGATAACGATTTTAGTGTCAACTATTAATGCTCACCATGACTCTATTGAGACTATTATAGTCAGTTAGTACAAGACTAGGGACTGATTTCCAAGGATAACGATTTCAGTGTCAACTATTCATGCTCTTCCATGACTCTAGCGAGACTATTCTAGTCAGTTAGTACAAGACTAGGGTCTGATTTCCAAGGATAATGATTTCAGTGTCAACTATTCATGCTCTCCATGACTCTAGCGAGACTATTCTAGTCAGTTAGTACAAGACTAGGGACTGATTTCCAAGGATAACGATTTCAGTGTCAACTCTTAATGCTCTCCATGACTAGTGAGACTTTCCTAGTCAGTTAGTACAAGACTAGGGATCGATCTACAAGGGGTCAAACCCCTAAGTCAAAGGTCAACTCCTGGTGGAGGTTGATTGACATTTAAATATTTGCAGTATGGCCACTACTATTAATATGGTGTTAATTTGTGATTAGTCTCAATTGACTAAATTTCCTGGTAAGTTGAAGAACATTATATCAAAATGCTCCAATACATGAGAATTTTATGGATGACTTAGAACAAATTGTCAATTTTTATTTTTAAACCTGTCATGCATGTTACAGGTTCTGTGTTACTTTTAAAATAACATTATTTTTAGTTATAGGTAGATTTTTCTACAAGAAAAAATGTTTTTTATGCTCCAGAGTTGAGAAACGGGTGGTTAATCAGGACAGCGTCCAAGTCATTTGCTGTGTATGCTGCCACATCCACGGAGAAGCAGGAGTGGATGGCACACATCAATAAGTGCATCGAAGATCTGCTGAGAAAAAGTAAATGTTTTATGATTAAAGTAGTGTCTTTAACACTTACAAGACCACTGACGACTGATGTGGTTAGGTAAAATTTAACTGTCGCAATGTACGTCATCAGAAAATCTTGACGCAAATTTAAGGATATTTTTGCTAGGGTGAATTGAAGCAAAAGATCAAACTCAACCAATAATCTTGTTCTATTTACTGTCTGTCTGTCTGTCTTTATTTTTATGTGAAAAAAATCCTGTTTAAAACCTGATAAACCACACTGTGGTAAACTTTTTATGTTCACAGGGTGTATCAATAAAAAAAGTTTGGTCAAATTTGGAAAAATAAATTTTATAAACAGTTGCCATTTAGAAGGTTTAAACTAAAATGTCCTTACTTCTAATTCTACAAGAACAGACCAGAGTAATTTTTGTGAACAATATATCAAATCAGATTTAACAGATAACTGACTTATTGCAAGTTTGGTTTGACCATGCATGTCCAGGCTCAAGTTCCTTCACAATAAGGTAGCAGTTCTACAATGGAACAAATAATAGATAATAATAATAATAATAATAATAATATTAATATATGCAAGTTTCATACAGGATATTATGTGTACTTGTATGTGTGGTTATATGTGGTATGCATGCAGAACATTATGTGTACATTTATCATTCAGGTTTTTAAATGTACTTTTTCAGGTGTTATCTGCATGTTGTGCAGTTTTTATTTACACTTTTTTACCATACGTAATTCAAAATTTGATGTAGACAGACAAGTTAGCATTGAGAGGGTGCTCTTCAGCGTATGATAGCGTCTTTCTCTGTAGTCCCTCCTACTGGCAGACATACTATATGCATACTGAATGGGTCACTATAATATTTGATTGTAAAAACTTGTTTCTTTAATTTATTTAATTTGAGCCCCCGAGGGTGAAAGATAGATATGAGATAAAGTTTACCTAAATGTAAGTTTGATTAATTTCAACATAGGTCTGTAAGTTTCCAGCTAGCCCTACTGGCTGGGACTGGTTCCACTATGTGGTGACTGCCCACCACATATATCAGACCGCCGAATCAACGGTTAGAACCGGTCTTTCTGATAAGCCGCGTGCGGATGGAGGACCGGTGGTCTGATAACGAGGAGTCTAGATTGAGTGGCGAAAGAGGGAGGACGTCTGATCGGCGAGTGGCAGTGACGGAAATATTACCTGTCGCAAGTCTTAGTTTTATTATTTGTTTTAAGTATTGTGTGTTACATTATGGATTGATTTAATAATCAGGGGGGGGGGTTAGGTGCCGGAAAATTATAGGGTTGTAGTAAATTCTAAATTGTTAGTATGTCGGGGCGGGTTTGGTCGTGATGGGAGGTCGGCGTGGGGTTGGTGTTGGTATGTGTAAATTATCTTTGGCGGTTAATAAATTGTTTTACGATTTACTTTTACTGATTCGTCCTTAAATTATAACTTTAAATACTTATCAAAGCTGGCAGGAGGATATTGTGTAATTAGGATTATGGTCGCTCCACGGTCTTCATCGTGCAGGCGGCTACAAGCCTAGTCCTGCACGGTGACACGTTGTTTCCACAAAACCCATACAAATCGTCACAATTGGTAGCAGAGCGAAAACTATAAATTTTATTGAATCAAATTATTTTACATCTGTTTTCAAAATCCTTGGTTAACTAAATTCTTAATACTTCATTTCCAAATCTTATATAAATTTTTTTAATAGAACCTAAAACAAATCATTCGACATTATATAACTTTTCTAAATTGAATATGTTCTACACTTATTACTAAACAAGGTAATATCAATCTATTTACCTTATATTCTTTTTCCACATTTCTTATCACTGTCTGTACACTTCTTATCACTGTCTGTACACTTCTTATCACTGTCTGTACACTTCTTATCACTTGCCTGAATCTCTCCAGCACTATCAGTCTGTGTCTGACATTGAAGGAAGTAGTGCTGTCTCACAATGTTCAAGATAGAGTATCGTGCGCTGATTAAATTCTTGTGTAAACAGAACCTTACTCCTGCACGAATTAAAGAGCGGTTGGATGAACAGTCCATCCCTTCATATTCTACTCTAAAACAACGGATAAAAATGTTCAGGTTAAGGTGAAAAATTCTAGAACTTATATGAGAAAATATTCTTTTGTCTTAAGAAAAACTATATACTTCGTTTAAAAAAATCATATTTCCTTCTTCCTTAGACCGAAAACTTATGGACCTGACCATGTAGCTGGTATCGTAGGTTTTTAAATTTAATTGTATTTTAAAAATTTAGCCCATAGTTTTAATATTTTGTGGAAAAGTTTCAACTGAATTTTTTGTATTTTAGTGTTGGACATTTGAAACTGATGTAACCTAATCTACTAATCGGACAGTTTTGACAGGATCATATGTTAGTTTGTTTTTCATCAATATTCATTTTATACATATGTAGCTAAGGTGAGAAGGATTTATTCAGTGTGAATGTTTAGTTCAGCAGTAGATTTCAGACGTTGCACTAGACAGAAAGTGAAGTGGAGCTGAACTCAACATTCACAATGTTCATTTTGATGTGGTTCCTAGGTGGTAAGAAGGCGGTGGAGGTTCATGCCGCTGTGTGGGTGCCAGACTCGGAGGCAGCTGTCTGTATGCACTGCAAGAAGAATCAGTTCACTGTCCCCAACAGAAGGTGAAGTGGAGCTGAACTCAACATTCACAATGTTCATTTTGATGTTGTGGTTCCTAGGTGGTAAGAAGGCGATGGAGGTTCATGCTGCTTTGGGGGTGCCAGACTCAGAGGTAGCTGTCTGTATGCACTGCAAGAAGAATCAGTTCACCGTTCTCAACAGAAGGTGAAGTGGAGCTGAACTCAACATTCACAATGTTCATTTTGATGTTGTGGTTCCTAGGTGGTAAGAAGGCGGTGGAGGTTCATGCCGCTGTGTGGGTGCCAGACTCGGAGGCAGCTGTCTGTATGCACTGCAAGAAGAATCAGTTCACTGTCCCCAACAGAAGGTGAAGTGGAGCTGAACTCAACATTCACAATGTTCATTTTGATGTTGTGGTTCCTAGGTGGTAAGAAGGCGATGGAGGTTCATGCTGCTTTGGGGGTGCCAGACTCAGAGGTAGCTGTCTGTATGCACTGCAAGAAGAATCAGTTCACCGTTCTCAACAGAAGGTGAAGTGGAGCTGAACTCAACATTCACAATGTTCATTTTGATGTTGTGGTTCCTAGGTGGTAAGAAGGCGGTGGAGGTTCATGCCGCTTTTGGGGTGCCAGACTCAGAGGCAGCTGTCTGTATACACTGCAAGAAGAATCAGTTCACCGTTCTCAACAGAAGGTGAAGTAGAGTTGAACTCAACATTCACAATGTTCATTTTGATGTTGTGGTTCCTAGGTGGTAAGAAGGCGGTGGAGGTTCATGCCGCTTTTGGGGTGCCAGACTCAGAGGCAGCTGTCTGTATACACTGCAAGAAGAATCAGTTCACCGTTCTCAACAGAAGGTGAAGTAGAGTTGAACTCAACATTCACAATGTTCATTTTGATGTTGTGGTTCCTAGGTGGTAAGAAGGCGGTGGAGGTTCATGCTGCTGTGTGGGTGCCAGACTCGGAGGCAGCTGTTTGTATGCACTGCAAGAAGAATCAGTTCACTGTTCTCAACAGAAGGGTGAGTTCACTGTAGTATCTGAAGATAGTATTACTGGAATGTGCATTGTGTAACATTCCTACTAGTAGAATGTCTGTATCATTTAGATGAAAGATATTTTTACAAACTCATTGCATGCTTCGTTGTACAATGTTATATTTGACTGGTCATCAGTTAATAAGTGTGCACTGCACAGTTAGTTACTCATTATGCAGTGTGTATAAGTCAAATCAAATCACCTTTATTGCAATTCAACATTTTACAACCATGGGCATGAGCCAATAATTTATACATCATCCAATAATAACATAATTTGAACAATCAAAATGCATTTATAAACTCCTTAACACTATAATAAGACTTGGAAATTAAGAACTTCTTCAAACTCTGTTTAAACGTATTGAAATTCATTTCCATCCTGAGGGAACCGGGAAGAGCGTTGAAAAAATATAATTGAATCATAAAACATTGGGTTTTTAAAAAAATTAAGTATTATGATTTGGAATGTTAAATTTGTTTCTGTTTCTGATCTGATATTTAGATTGTGGGAAAAGGTATTGTAAAAGTTCTGGGTTTTTTTCAAAGTAAAGTCTGGTATGAAAAATGTAAATTGAGGGAAAGGTAAGGATTCTTATTGAGTCGAATAACTGTTTGCAAGCATCCATTGGTTTGAGATGAGTTATTATTCGAACTGCTTTTTGTTCTAAAATAAAAATCTGTTTTCTGTAACTATTTTTAGAACCCCTTACACCAACGGCATAAGAGAGATGTGGATAAATGAGAGCACAATATGCAGTGAGCATCATGTCAGTGTTTGTAAAAGAAAACAATCTGCAAAGGCCAAACCATACTGAGCCCAACTTTAAAGCTACATTTTTTATGTGATAATGATAATTCAGGTTTCTATCTATTGAGATCCCTGAGAATTTTACAAAATGATCAGATTCAACTATAACATCTTCAATGTGTAGGCTCTTAAGCTGTATTAACTAGAAGACTGTTACTATAAAACCACTGAAGGATGTTTTTTGACTGAATGAAAGCGTCCATCTCCAAGACATTACAACATTTATCATTGATTACCAAGCAAGTGTTATATGCAAACACATATAACCCAGAACCTGCTACGGAGCTTCTAATATCATTTACAAGGATGATGAATAGTAAAGGCCCCAATATTAAACCCTGGAGCAAACCAACTCTGACAAATTTGATGTACACGACCCTCACCGGATGGAATGCTGACAGATTGATGACGACCAACCAAATAGGATCGAAACCATTCTTAAGCTACACCTCTCACACCAATCAGCCCAAGTTTTTCCAGAAGTCACTCATGAGGAACCATGTCAAATGCTTTTCGCAGGTCAAAAGAAATCCTATTACTTAATGCGAAAATCGCATTAACAGTTGATCTTTCCTTTACAAAACCGAACTGATTTTCAAAAAAGAAGTCACTCTGATAAATCAACTACCATAACCTTTTTAACACAGCTTTTTCAAAAACCTTTGAAAATGTAGATGTGATGGAAATTGGTCTGAAGTTATCAGTTTCATCCATCTTTCCTCTTTTATGAATAAGCTTCACAATAAAAAGTTTTAGATAATCAGTAAATGCCATTTTCAAAAGAATAATTTATCAGATGAATAAGTGGTTGGATAAATAAAAGAGTGCAGTCTTTGAGCAGTTTGGAAGAGATATTGTTCAGAAGATGTCTTGGTTTTTAGGGAACCTATAATGTCAGCAATTTCAGTTTCAGAAACTGGAGTAAGGAAAAAGGAGGGTGCCAAAGATTTGATTAGTCCAGTATGAAAATGCTGGCTATTGTCCTTGGCATTGCACTGCAG
Organism: Homalodisca vitripennis; assembly: GCF_021130785.1. NCBI lineage: Eukaryota > Metazoa > Arthropoda > Insecta > Hemiptera > Cicadellidae > Homalodisca > Homalodisca vitripennis. Next base: position 202,054,022 of record NC_060208.1, read on the forward strand.
AGCTACATTTATAAATATTCGTTAAACATATTTTCAACTGATTTTTGGTCTTTTATTAATGAACTACCTATCCTCGTTTTTAATGCCATCAACTGCGTTTATTGAAGACAGTAGTATTCCTATGGCCATTTATAATATCCCAAGCTGTCTTGATTTTATTTGAAGAGTGATGTAATTTATAAAAGCTACAAATGACTTAAAATTTCTTATAATACCTCTTTTTTAGGGAAAAATAGAAGTGTTTTGCATTGTGAGAAATGTCTAAATCTTTAGTGAAGAACCACCACTCTCCGACCATGTCTCGCATTTCCAATATTTCCTGGTTCAAGGGTACTTTGAAATTTTTCACTTCAAACAATTACCTTTCAGCAATTAGAACAAACATCAGACAACTAAATGGTACAGGTAGATAGCCCATGAGACTTCACCAGAACGCCGATGGCCTGGTGCTAGAATACTCAACAGTAGCGGTGAACGCAAGTAGCTTGCGAGTACACTTGTCAACAGGGTTTAAACGTGTTAATGTCATGATTCTTCAAGAATAGTTCTTGTGACCATCAAATTTGGATCTTAATGCTCTCCACACTCCCCGGAGAGGCATGCTAACTCGATATTTTTTTTTGACAGCACCACTGCAGGAAGTGTGGGGCCGTAGTGTGTGGTCCGTGCTCCAATAAGCGGTTCCTCCTCCCCAACCAGTCCTCCAAGCCGCTTAGAGTCTGCCTCAACTGTTACGACACCTTGTCTCGTGCCAAGGCCCAGCAGAACTCCAATGACAACTCACTAAACAAATCAGGTGAGGAAATTGCCATTTCTTTGTTCAGTGGTACAGGATCTAACATGAGCACTGTACATGATGTTCAGAAAGTAAGGAGTGTTTCTACTTGGTGCCGCCAGGCGCATCCCCTCAATACTTTGTAGTTCTCACTTTTATCTAAATCTCAATAATTAGGCCAAATCCAATTGCAGTTGAATTGTACAGTTTGTCATGAATGATGAATGGTTTTCTGAGTGGTAGTCATGATGATGATGATGATGTGACAGTATTTGATTATGGATGTGACAATTGGCTTAATATCATACTTAGTGCTGTGACTGCATAATTTGTGTAAAACGTAATCTTATTTCCAGGCGTATGTGGCTGATGTCATGATTATTATTTGAGTGTATCAATTCACACTGTGTGTCAAAACACTGCTGATCAATTAAAATATTTGTTTTTTTTTATATATGCATTTTCCAATGATTTTTCTCCCCCAAAAATGATATTATAAAGGAAAATTATTAATTGCATGAGGTATGAAAATGTGCTCCTGTTCCACATTCCAACAAAATTTGTCAAGAGCTATTATTACTAATTTATATTTTTTGATCGGGTATCTGCTCTAATCATGTTTTCTCGTGTTCTGAGGTGCAAGACATGTAATCTGAAACTTTGAATGCTTTGATTTAGCTCCTGTATCTTTTCAGCCTTTCATAATTTTAATTCCCCAATTCTAATGTGAACAGATATGAAGGAGCGTAGTGGGTCAGCTGATTCGTCCGGTGAAGAAGACTCCGATGAAGAGGAAGACAGATCCATGACCAATGACACTGCTCCAGACCAGGTACTTTCTTCATAGCCCCCTTCTTCATTGTGCTTCTCTATCTCGCTCTGTCTTTCTGCAGATCTGACTTATATTTATTTATCTGCTCTTGTGTGTAAATTGTCTTTCAATCGCTGTACAGTTTTATTAGAATTAAATTATGTTTTGTTACAAAATGTTTTATTATTTGGTTTTTATCAGTAATATTTGCTTCGATTCAATATAAATATATTGTTAATAGCTTTTATTTTACTTGTTTTGACACATATTCTGTGCTACTTATTAATAATAATGAGTAGGCTACATCCTGTTTCTTCTATGTAATAAATGATAACTTAAAGTGCGATGTCAAAAGCCATAAGCACAGAGTATGACTTACTGTGATGTTTTATTAAACAGCTACTAATTTTAGGGTATTCTGTATGTATAAACCTCCTAAATTTATGAATATAGATCATAGATGAAGCAAGAAATACAGCTAACATGTAAATACCTTAAGAATGATGTGAGAAGTTGAGATACCGAATTTTATTGGCAGTTTCTAAATTAAATGATGTGGAATTTAAAAATATGTTGATCAAATTGTTTTCACTGTTTTAGACATTTAACTGCTTGAACCTTTTGCTGTGATTACCTTTATAATATATTGCAACTATATGTAACAATAAAAATGTTGAAAAACAAAACTCTACATAGTAAATGCATCATTATAACAGTTATAAGCTGGTTCTAGACAGAACTGGCTGAATGGTAGCATAGGGTTCTGTTGTTTTTTTCTTGTAGCCATCATGGTGAATATTGTTATGTGTATCCTAAAGATGATTATGATAAACTGGTTACTTTTTTACCTCTCATTGCTTTTAATTGTCTTTAATTCATCCAAAGTAAAGATAAATTAAACATTTTAATACTAACAGAATTGAAGTTTCAAAGAAGTAAATTTATACAACACGTTCACTGTGGGATAAGGCTCCTTTTAAGTACTCAATATACAGCAAACTACAACTCACTAATTTAGTTCACTTGGTGCTATTGTGGTTCTTTATGCTAAAAAATCATATTAGATGATATTACTTTGTTACCTGTAAGTAATAAACGCAACTGTCCGGACAGTGGCTCACATTTTTGGCAAAGTAGATATAAAATCGTAATAACTATCTAGTTGTGATGCACCACTTTGATTTTCACATAGTTTGTCTGTAAGCAAGTTAACTGTCCGGACAGTGGCTCACATTTTTGGCAAAGTAGATATAAAATCATAGTAACTAACTAGTTGTGATGCTCCACTTTGATTTTCACATAGTTTGTCTGTAAGCAAGTTAACTGTCCGGACAGGGTCCTGCACATAGCATATAACAGAGTAAAAAAACAGAAAAATATTTGAATAGTTGTAATACTAAATAGTCCTAACGGCTCAGTCGGAACAAGTAGATTTGTGACTACTGAAACATTAGTAATTTATTCTCATAGGATATACATGTACTCAATTCTTGAATAAGTTTTAAGTTAATCTTATATACATTCCAGAACACTTTTTTTTCTCTAGGTTGACAAATCACAGAGCTATGAATTTAAAATAGTATGAAAGGCCACCATATTCGAATTAAATGGTGTAACAAGCTGAGTAATGAATGTAGTCAACATACGAGGGCTGTTTTTTTAAGTAAGGGTCGTTCTCCCGTACACGGTAGTAGTTCGCGTTTCTGCCGTAACGAGCGTGCGCCCCGCCTCCCGGCATTCTTAGCGAACAACTTCATGCCAGTTGCAGCTCTGTAGCTAACCTGTATGCATTACTGTGGATCTTTAAAATGTTTAAGATTATCGAATCACCCGCCGCGTGTGAGATTCGGTCAGTGATACGATTTTTGACTGCAAGAAACATGTCGGCTGCTGACATTCACCGTCAGCTTTGTGAGGTGTATGGTGCCAAGGCAATGAGTGAAGGTAAAGTGCGGAAAAGGGTCCGAGAATTTAAAGATGGCCGCGAAAATGTCCACGATGAAGATCGCTCAGGCCGGCCATCTGTGATCACGGGAGATTTGATTACTGTAGTTGACGCAAAAATTTATGAGGACCGACGGTTCACAATAACCACTCTCTCTATGGAATTTCCTCAAGTGTCCAGGTCAGTACTGTACAAAATTGTGTCAGAAAACCTAAACTTTAAAAAATTGTGCTCAAGATGGGTACCCAAACTCCTCACTGAGGATCACAAAAAAAAGAGATTAAGCAGTTCTTTGACTTTCTTGACCCGCTACGACGAGGAAGGAGACGACATGTTGAGTCGAATTGTCACAGGAGATGAAACATGGGTATCCCATATCACTCCTGAATCAAAGCAACAGTCCATGGAATGGCGGCACACAACATCTCCAGTCAAAGTCAAAGCCAAGCAAACGCTGTCGCGGCGCAAAGTTATGGCAACTGTGTTCTGGGACAGGCACGGTGTTTTGCTAGTGGACTTAATGCCGCGAGGAATGACGATTAACTCAGAAGCCTACTGCGCAACCCTGGCCAGTCTCCGACGCGCCATTCAGAACAAAAGACGCGGCATGCTGACAAAGGGAATTCTGCTCCTCCACGACAATGCAAGGCCTCACACCGCTGCTCGGACACAGGAAATGATCGACTCTTTTGGCTGGGAAGTTTTGGAAGTTTTGAATCATCCGCCGTACAGCCCCGACCTTGCTCCGAGCGATTTCCACCTTTTTCGTTACTTGAAAAATCATCTTGGCGGGAAGCGCTACAATGACGACGAAGAAGTCAAGACGGCCGTGAACTCCTGGTTGTCAGAGCAGGCGGCAGATTTCTTTGAAGAGGGATTTCAAAACTTAGTTTTAAGATATGATAAGTGCCTTAACAAACAAGGCAACTATGTAGAAAAATAAAGAAAAGTATGCAGATTCTGAAAATAAATGTATTTTGAAAAAAATAATTGTTGTTTATTTACAAAAAAAAAACGGCCCTTACTTAAAAAACAGCCCTCGTATTTAAAAGCTCAAATTTTTTACTAAGTTGGAACTTGTTTCAGCATTCCTATCCTATCGGTTCTTGGTAATAGTTAATTTCTTATGGGATTTACATCTAATCAGTATCTCTAAAACCATTTTTGTACAATATATATATATATAGGTTTATATATATAAAAAATGGTTTTCGAGATACTGATTAGATGTAAATATACATCAACATATGTACATAGAGGAAGCTCTATGGGTCATGTTGGATGAAGTTAAGCAGACACTTTCAGTAAGTGCTTCCATAAGAGTGATTGCAATAGGCTGATTTTATCTACATAATCTACCTGAAACAACAAGGACATGTCATTTACAAAGGACATTGTTAGGGTTCGTATGTGTATTTGTTTTATTGATACGTCCAGACAGTAGACCCACATTTGCAGACCAAACTGAGGTAAATATACTTAGAACAAGTTTGAAAAGTATCAGAGATCAGCGGCAAGATTGCACCACATGACAGGTCTGTAGTCAGTCCCCTGCAATATGCATAAAAGTGTATTCTTGGGCAATTACATAAAGTGCATGATAAAACTGTCTAGTGTATTCTACAAGTCTATTCTAGCCTATTTCAAGTGAAGAAGGCAGTTATGTCTCGACATATCAGCGCTGTAGCCTCCCCCTGCCCATGATCTCCTCCCGTGGGAAGTGACAATCCTACAGTAGTCTGGGAGCCAATAGGAGTTAAGCTTGTCAATTTTATTCCTGATCACTGTTGAATGCACTATAGTGATCGTGAAATGCGATATTGTAGCCCTCCAACTAGAACTTTGGAGGGGGGAAAGGGAGGAACTTAGCGGGAGATGAAAGTCTTCGCTGCCACCCATATCTCAAGAACTGTTAGCGACACAATATTGTAATAAAAGCGAATTTATTAGTAAAAAATCTTTGTTTTTGCTTCTAAATTGTTTAAATAAAAATTAAAAAATATTTATAATTTTACTAAACCCCTCTTCTTAATTGGTTTGTATATTCCTTTTAAGGTTTTGTATAATTCTTTGTCTTGTCAATGTCTTGATAATTTTATAATAAACAATTTATTTTTTATTTATATATATATATATATATATATATATATATATATATATATATATATATATAGAAGGATTCTTAATGCTTTTTCTGCAGTAATATAATACTTCTTAACAATATTAATGTTTACAATTTTCTAACTCAAATGGAAGGTTCTCAAAGTGATAATTCAAAAATGTGGAAAATGTGTATTATTGAAAGAATTAACTTTAAATACAAACTAAGTCTAATAAAGATACAGTGTTTTATATAATAGCTATATTTTTGAAAGTAGTTTTTAAAAGTAAGTACTTACTTACTTACTCCCATGGCCATGGATACCCTAGGTGGTATTTGGCCTCACCAACCAGCTGCCTCCATCTCTCCCTGTCTTCACAATCCTCCTGACCCGCTCTGAATTTCCGCAAGTCCTTCTTTCCTGGTCCTTCCAGCGATTTTTGGGTAAGTATTTTTACTTAAAGTAAATATTTGTAAAATATGAAACTCAAAATTAAGTTGTGACAAACTTGTTAATTCAAAGCCAATGGGAGAAGCATGGGAGGACAATGTCTGGTGGTAGTTAGTGCCAATGTGATGAGGTAGTGGTACCTAGGGTCCCGCTGAGGAAACCTTTACTGCACTTAAATCTAAGAGGTCTCCTGTGCGCCACATCCAGGATAGGTAATACTCCTGCATGTGGTACATTGGGCATAGCTATAATGAGGATACCGGGCACTATCTCGGCCATGGGAGGCTAGCTCTGTTCCAACCTGTGCAATCAAAGCGGGCAAAGAGTCTCCCTCATATTATTTCTTGCTAAAGCTTTTATCACTAAAGTAGCTCCCCAACTACCCCAACCATCATCCTATGCAGTGAACTACGACGTTACCCCACTGTCTTGTCAGTTCCTAGACATCCATTGGCTTGCCAGGTGTAAGTGACATCAGTTTATGTACTCAGTAATTCCATTGGCAGGTACAAACCAGCCAGAAATAAATATCCAGTGATGACAGCTAGCTTGCTTGAGACAGAAAAACATTGAAGACGACGGTGGTGCCAAGGGTATAAGGGATTAACCTCAATTTATGAAGGGTAATTTTTGTTAAGTGGCGGTTAATGGATTAAAGCTTATGAACTCCAAGTCGCAAGTAAAACATGATTATGGAATTGTACTATCGTTATCTGATACAAGTTTTTGTAAGATATAATGATGGTAAATGTCTAAAATCTTATCATTTTAAGTTATCTATTATCAATAATGTGCTTTAAAGTTTTTTTAAACCTATCCTTTTTCTTGCCAACATGAAATGTTAGTACATCAGTTTGTGCATAAATGCTGATAGTGTTTTTGGGTTGGTGAAATTGTGTGTTTTTTACTACTTAACTACAGTTTCATCAACCTTTGTATTGAACAACTGGATCATAAGGCTATTGCATGTAACACAATAAATTTAATTAATTTGATAATACTGGATATTCCTAGGAAGTCATTGAAGAAATTGATTAATAATGTAGGATTCAACACCAATCCTTGTAGTATACCCTAATATACATATATATCAGTTTTAGATTTTAAACATTTTTTTACCTCATACATATATAGCATTATTTATAGTTTCAAGTAAGTAAGAGTTTCAATTGTGCAAATATTTTGACCAGTGCTCACCGAGCAAATCTCAATCCCCTTCAAGCAAATCCCAGTCAAGTGAATCAAGTGACACAACGAGATGGCAGCCTCTACGAGTCACTTTAGTTTGATAATAGTCGTAAGTCAGTTTCCGCAATGAGATTTGTAATTTTTGAAAGTAGTTTTTATTAACAAAGGTTTTATATTTTCTTTAACAAGTTTTACTATAATGTATATTTAATTATTAATGTTTTGTAGTTTAGTTATTTTACTAATAATTTTTTTAATTATGTGTAATTTAGTACTATTTAGTACACTAATATGTTTTTGAGTGTTTCTATTTTCTATTAACGAAGTTACATACTGTGGTTTTTTTTAAGTTAAGAAAACAGCTTAAGGATATGTAGGTTCATCTACCAATTAATGCTACATTTATTCTTAAGAAATAATAAGAATTTACGAGGTGAGGCTAGCAAAAAACTGGAATGAGGCTGAACATAATTGTATTACAAATATTTACAATAAGATATCCATGCAAATTCTCCACTGTGCATAGCAATGCTGCAGATCGTCTTTTTTTAAATCCAGTTCATGACTTCTGTTGCTTTTACATTTACTGCTTCAACAGTTTCAATTTCGGTCCTTTTAAAACTGACTTGCGTTAGGAAATAAAAAACATCACTGGGGCCCAAATGAGGTGAGTAGGGTGGATGGTCTAAGATAGAGATATTATGTTTGGCTAACGATGTCTTGACTGACAGAGCATTGTGAGCTGGGTCATTGTCTTGGTGAAGGATACATGACTTGTTTTCCATAAATTATTCTGTGTTCTCTGTACACGCTCACGTAGGGTATTCAGGACTACAGTATAGTAGTGCCGATTAACTGTATGCACCTCTGGTATCCAATTAATGTGTACAACCTCTTTGATATGTGTAAAAAAACCAGTCATCATTGTCTTGAATTTTTATTTTTGTCTTTCATGCTTATTTTTGACATGGGGAACCAGGTGATTTCTAATACATCGATTGACATTTCGTTTCGTGATCATCAGTAAAAAAACCATAATTCTTCACAAGTAATAATGTTTTATAAGAAAGTCGGATTGTTTTCTATGTTTAACAGGATGTCAGAACAAATAATTTTTCAGAATTCCTTCTGTTCAGGCTTGAGACACTTTGGGACTATTTTCACTTTGTTTATGTTGAAACTTTCAAGAAGAATTCGTCACAACTCTTTCCTGTTAACTCAGACATTGCTCTGATAGTTAAATGGCAATCTTGTCTGATATGGTTACCAATTTTGTTCAATGTTAGCATCATTTTTTGCAGATGATGGTCTGCTAGTACATGTCATCACTTGTGTCTTTTAAAATCTTTTAAACGACTCAAACACTTGTGTCCATGTTAAAGAATCATCACCATACACTTCTTGTAACATTTGAAATGTTTCCCTTGTAAATTTCCTAAGATTGAAAAGAAATTTGAGGTTCACTCACTGGTTTTTCTGGACTCTCAACATTTTTATGATGCAGAAGGTTGCCATACAATGTTCAGCCTTATTGTATTCGTTTTGTGGCTACAACAGTACTAGTTTGGTTTCTTTCTACACACCTAACATTAATTTAGAAAATACTATTTCTACTCATATCATTCCTTATAAAGTCTCTTCCAACATAACTCTTTTGAATGAATAAAATATATTAAATCATTGACAGAAAATGTCATAAATAACGCATATTTTTGTTTTGCGTACTAACATTTGATCAAAATCTCCAAAGAGTGATCTCAGATTTTGCTTTTAATCAAACAGCATATGGGGTGTTGTTGAAAAGATCTGAATTCTAATCAGAGTCTTTAATAGTAAATCAATACTGTAACCTTCACTGATTATTTTTTATAGTACAAACTTTACAAAATTGGGTGAAGTTGAAATCTTAGGATAGCTGAAGATGTCTTCATGTATTTTTAATACAATGATATGTGCTAATTGTTACTTTAGGTAATCCTTAAAACAAAGTAGACAGCAAATGAGCAACAAATAAAAACTACAGCATCTCTAGGCTGTGCTGTGTGAATGTTGTGTTTGACATTTCTTTAATACTTGTTCAATTAATTTAAAAAAAAATCTCCAGCTCTTTTATACAGGTTGGAGAGTCGCAATGCATGATGTTCGTTGAGACTGCTTTGGACTTTTTGAGATGTAAAGTTCAGTGGTGCGGACAGAAAACATCACCTCCTTGGCATGGTCAATAACTTGGAACAGGATCTGCTTAATTTAAACCTCTTGAGTTTTTTATGTGTTTTTGAATCACGTTGAAGCTGCTTATGAGAAATTAAGATTGCTTTCCAGTTATTATATTAATTTTGTAGAAAGCATCCTTGCATATAATCATAAAAATTGTCTCTCAGAGTTTTTTTAACCCTTTGTGTCCAGTGGGCGTATTGGCAGGTGCTGACATAAACTTACAGTCGGTAAACCATCTTTGCTTGTTTAATTTGTTGTAGTTGTCTTTTCTGTCTTTATGGTTACTCTGTAATGATTTGATATTTTGAAGATTTCACCAGTTGTTAATTGTTTATAGACAAATAGGTTATGAAGGAAACATGATTTATTCAGACATTTTGCATCGTTCAGTGATACAATGCAATCAGTATGACTGAACGATGGAAAATGTCCGAAAAGATCATGTTTTCTCCACAACCCTTCCATTGTCAAAAACAAACTTCAAACAAAGAAATACACCATGTTTTCACATCGGAGTCACAATAAAAATATCTTTCTATAGATAAACTTCAGAATTTATCAGACTTTGGTGAAAGTGTAAATTACACATGAGTGTGTTAGTTGTTAAGCTAAAAATTAAAATGTACTATTTTGTGTTGGAACAGGACTCTTTAAAATTGTTTAATATTTTTTACATGAATATTAAGAACAGTAATTTTTTCAAACTACAATAAGTAGAATCAAGGAGTTGTATTGTTTATAAGGGTCCAGTAATTCTTCAATAGTGTACGCAGGATTCTTCAGCAGGTAATAGTTGAACTCTAGTCTGTTTCCAGTCAGATTCTGTAGGTGGTCTGGAAGGAGATTTTTCTGCTTTTGGCCTATGTATAATGGTTTTTTTTTCTCCTAGAGGGCTGTTCTATGTTGGGGTAGGATGAATCTGGAGGCATGGCGATTGGTTTAGTCTGCAGGTTTAGTTTGTCTCAAAAGATTAATATTTACAGGGTGTTTCTAGGCTATGTATCACAGCGTGGGATATAATGTTTTTGTCAATAAGTACCAAATATTGTAATAACCAAAGCCAGCAAATCAACAGGCAAAATTCAGTTCTAAAAATAAATTTGAATGAAATCAGTGGTGCTAAAAACTATTGTAAGTCAATATTGAAAATGAAAAATTACCAACGCTATCTATTGCCGCATTATCAGTCAGAGCGTTAACCCTTTAAAGCCTATTGATGAATTATCTCAATACAAGATATTTACTGCAAATGGTTGTTGCGCGTTATCTCATCACGCAAAAATATCCTGATATTTGCGATTGATAGTCTACTTAGTGGCTAAATGGTAATTAAACAATACTACTTAGTTAGCTACTGTGCCAGTAGATGGTGTGGCTACATTGTTTTGCTTCTATTGTGCACATTTAGATGATATTACCAAACACTGACGCTACAAGTGTAGCAAGTGTGACGTAGGGCACCTTGCTTCACACTGAAAAAATGAATAAAATTGGTATATTGGGGTAGATAATGTGTACCATGTATTGTATATGAATAAGTCTAACCTTTGCCAACCATTAAGAAAACAATAAAAACATAAAAGAAGCAAACTTTTTCTAATGACTAATCTAAGATTAAGTTTTTTTATAAACTTTTTTGCCTTTCTTATCTTAAAAATGTGTAATAAATAAACAAAAATATAGACACATTTGTCAATTTTAGCAAATTTTTAAAAGCCATTAAGGGATTATAAGTATTTATACTTTGTCGTATATGTATATACAGGGTGTTCACAAAAGGGTGCGACAATCTTCTGTGGGTGATAGTACTCATCATTTCAAACAAAAAATGTTGTATAAACATAGGTCGAGAAATGTCTCGTTTAGCTGCTAGCCGCCATTTTTTATAAAAAATATAATATCTCTAGAACTAATAAAGCTACAAATACCAAACTTCGCACATGAGTAATGCATAAGAGAGTAAAAAATAATCTGATTTTCATTAATATTAACAAAATGGTGGCTGTTGACAATTTTTAAAGTCAAATAGCAGTAAACCCAGTGTAGTTATAAAAAATTCAGAAGACAACATCTACTTAGTGAGTTTTATAACAATTCCAACGGTACCTTTTGCAACGAAATCTGTCAACATATAAGCAAGCTCGATCACTTTATAGGTATGCTTGCACAAGCCAAGAGCAACAAAGATTTTGTCAGTTGAAAAGTATCATCTGTTTGGGATAATCAGTTATAAAAAATTACAAGATGTTGATTATTTTTTAATTTTTATAACAATTATAATGGTACTTTTCTCAAAGAAATCTGTCAACGCATAAGCGAGCATGACCACTTGTAAGATACGCTTGCACAAGCAAGGAATGCCAAACATGTCACAGTTGAGGGTTATCATTTGTTTGTCGCTCCTGGCTTGTGCAAGCATATCTTTTAAGTGATCATGCTTACTTATACCGTTGGAATTATAATGAAATTGCTCAAATAGTTGGTTTCTAGTCCATTTTTTTATATAACTATACTGATTTTTGTTGTTGTTTAAAAGTTTTCAATAGACACTATTTTGTTAATATTCAAAAAAATAACAAAATTATTTTTTTAATATTTCCCTTATTTATTAAAATTTATGTGCCAAATTTGGTTTATCTATTTTTATAAATAATCATAATTTAATAAAAAAATACAAAATAGGGGCTAGTGGCTAAACAACCATTTCTCAATCTACGAGATGTTTATATGACTATTTTTGTTTGAAATGATGAATACTATATGGATTTTTAAAGATATTTACACTTAAAGTTCTTAGGAAGCCGCCATTTTTAAAGTAAAGCTCCTAAAAAATTGTATTTTCCAAATTACCATCCTTATTTTTTTTTGTAGGAATCAAATAAACAATTACTAAAAAATGCATGCTGTTTATACACTATTCAATATGCGAGGTATGTAAATTAAGTAATGAGATTGGCAATGTCACGTTTGATCTGGCAACAATGAATTTGGTGGGTTTGGAGGATTGGTAGAGGAACATGTAATTCACCTTCAGTACAAGTATGACCTCGCTCATGTCATTTGGTTGTGCGTAGCGATTGTTTTTTTTAAACAGTTTTTTATATTGTGTTCTAAAATCGAGTGACTTCAATTTCGAGCAACAGTGTGCTATCATGTTTTGTTTTACACTTGGGGACAGTGCAACGGAAACTCTTACTAAACTTCAGCAGGCCTACAGAGATAGTGTTTTATCAAGAGCCCAGATTTTTCAGTGGTTTAAAGTATTTTCAGAAAGAAGGGAGTCGATTGAAGATGAACTACGAAGCAGAAGGCCTTTATCTTCAAGAACCGATGAGAATGTAAACTGAATCCAGGATCTTGTGCATTCAGATTGTCGGTTGACATAATATAATATATATAATTTTGACATTCTATGTGTTCATATAAAAAATTAACAATAGTTGAACACAATTATTGTAATATTTTACAAAAAACAAGCATATAGTAATCTTTATTTAGAGAAAATATAAAGAATATTTATATATACAAATTAAATAAAAGCAATGAAACTAAAAAAAAAACTTGACAATAAAGCCCTACATCATGATAATAATACATAAAATACACTGTACATTGATTAAAAATATTGATTAACATCAAAATTGAAAAGAGAAATACGCGGATCGAAAATGGAAGGGCGAATAAACATCTAACCTCACGGAAGGCTACAGGCAGACTGAGTGCGCGTCAATATACATCGTTGGCTCTGCGGGAGCCTATGATCATCTGGCCGCCCGCTATTTTGTCGCTCGAACAAGAGCCGTGACCTTCAAAATAGACACGAACGGTTGTCCCTTGTTTAAATGAACCTTGTTTAACAGTTTTTACTAAGTTTGTTACCCAGAAATGCTTTTAAATAATATATATAAAGAAAAAATTGATTTTGCATCAGTGGACGTCGTTGGCTTTTAGCGCTAGTAACGTCATTGGCTCGGAAAGGGTTAAATTTGACTCACATCAAGTTTTGACCAATGAATTGAGGATGAGAAAAATGTGTCAAAAAAATGTTCCTACACAGCTTTTCGTAATTTATCTATCCAGTGAATTAAGGACCTTATTTTGAATATTAAGTCTTGTTTTGTGTTGTCTTCGGTACAATCTTTCCAAACTTCCTCTATAAACAACATGTGAATTAAGACTTGGAGGACAGAAATTTGCTAGTTTAACCTTGGAACTTGCAGTCGTAATTTACGACTCATCATTTCCCACTGTGAACGGGCAGAGTTGTAATTTGCAGTGCATTAAACATCATCTTCTAATTATGTCATCTATCGAACAATCTTCATCTAAATCGTAATAAAAGTTATATCATAATAATCAGCAAAGATGTCTGATGTGCCATACAATTTGTACATCTGTGACTGTTCAAGTCAGTTGGATTCTGGTCTGTTTAGTTTTACGTTGTTTTTGTTTTGTATTATAAGTTGACATTTTCTTGATCATAAGAATCTTGATATTTTGGATTTTTTAATGTTAAGAAGTTTTAAGTTTGGAGCACCATACATCCATAAATGTGAAGATAAAACCCAATTTTTATTTCTTTTATAATAAACTATAGATTTGAGTAGTAACTGATTTTGCAGTTTATGTTTTGTTCAACTCTGCACAAGGGGTTAAAAAGCTGTGCCAGTTGAGGCTGAAACGCATGCCAGTTCTAGGGTTAAAAAATATATAGATAATTAAAGTGACTTTAGCACAAACCTTACAAACAAGATAGCTCCAGGTTAGACCTTTATCAAAAAATATTCCTAGACAGTTTTTGGAGCTCAATTTTTTTTAAACATATTCACAACGACATGTACCCCATCGGGTACATGCGATCTTTCACAACTGCCGTTGTGTACCCAATCGGTACACACTGTTGAGGTACACGTTGCTATGCATTTCTTTATTGCGTTTCTATTGTTTGCCTGTCTTGGTGGCAGATCATATTAAATGTGATCTCATGTTTAAATAATAACCTTAGACTATCGTGTAAAATTTCTTAATTTTTTAAGTACAATAATTTTTTATATATCCCTTTGGGATCTATGGAGCAACATTGAAAAACATATTTAAATAATTTTGTTTGCACAGTTGCCATGCCTACATACATTTTTTGTTAGACTTAAACGTTTAACGTAAAAAAAACTGATGATACGGTTTTTTGATATTGTTATTGAAAAATTCGACTGCAAATAAAAGTCAGGTAATAAGCTGTCATCGTGAACATGTTAAAGAACATTATCTTCAAACAACCGTTTGCATCACACAGTCATGTTGCGAAGAGATAGATTTATAACGTTTGAGTTTGCTGTGATAATGTTGGGGCAGTGTTGTGACACCATAGTACTTACTTTCTTGCCATGCATCGTTACTTTATATCTTGCTGTGAGAAGCTCTAGGTAACAGGATCGTGCCATGTAGAATAAGTATTCTGTAATTCTCACTGGCGGCATTCTGGCAGCACAGACAATATGTGATAACTGCCATGCATCGTTACTTTATACCTTGCTGTGAGAAGCTCTAGGTAACAGGATCGTGCCATGTAGAATAAGTATTCTGTAATTCTCACTGGCGGCATTCTGGCAGAACAAACAATATGTGATAACTGCCATGCATCGTTACTTTATACCTTGCTGTGAGAAGCTCTAGGTAACAGGATCGTGCCATGTAGAATAAGTATTCTGTAATTCTCACTGGCGGCATTCTGGCAGCACAAACAATATGTGATAACTGCCATGCATCGTTACTTTATACCTTGCTGTGAGAAGCTCTAGGTAACAGGATCGTGCCATGTAGAATAAGTATTCTGTAATTCTCACTGGCGGCATTCTGGCAGCACAAACAATATGTGATAACTGCCATGCATCGTTACTTTATACCTTGCTGTGAGAAGCTCTAGGTAACAGGATCGTGCCATGTAGAATAAGTATTCTGTAATTCTCACTGGCGGCATTCTGGCAGCACAAACAATATGTGATAACTGAAATCTTCTTTCTATGATGAATGGGTACTAAAGTGTTTGTTAGCTTAATACAAAAACATGTGTTATGCTATGACATGTGCACATGTGTGACGTGTGTGTGTGAAATTGATAGTAGTTATGTGAAAAGTGGCATATTTATATAAATATATTTTTTTACCTATATCTCTTGAAAATGTCTTAAGACAAAATATAGAGAATTTTTATGTTCTTTTCTTCTATTTTTTCTATTCTTATTGAAGATATGTATATATATATATATATATATATATATATATATATATATATACACATATCGGGGATAAATTGTGTTTCCTATTATGTATATTTACTTGGAAAATATCCATAATTTAGACAGACTAGAATCTTACAACATGTATGTCAGCTTACTCTAACACTAATCATTCTGACATTTAAACACCGCAGCTCCAAGAGTGAACATAGTTATTTTCTTGTAATACTAAAATAATATCAATATTATTTTTACTAAATACTGTTCATCATGCTATGTACTACCTTGAGCCGATATGTTACTGAAGTCATACGTTTGTTGCAGCCGATGTTCTACGGAACCACCTAATGTTGGTGTACGCCGCAACGCTGTGTGGACTGAACATTGCATCGTTGCCAAGCAACTCATCACTGTCTAGTAACTAACTAATGTATAGACCAGCCTGGGTTGACTGTGAAATAAAACTTGCTGAAATCGCAGCTGCCATAATCTCTGGACTCACAACAGTGATTTTCTTTCATCGTAGCAGACTATAATAAGGCTATGTTGAGTTTTTATTTCATAATCAATGGCTCTGCTTAGCGAGAGAATGCAGGCTGTTATATTTCCATGAACATAGATAATAATAATATATTAGTGTAAACAATCTTTTAAGGTAATTTCCATATAAGTACCTAATCGTATTGAATTCACTGTTGGATTCCAAAGTACATTGCCAGAAACGGCCTTTTTGATGTTAATTGTACTGTATATTGTTATTTGTATATACATATATTATTGTTAATTATAGACTCTATTTACATATCAGTAGTGATTCATTTAAAAGTACCACACGGTTGGGAAAATTGAGAACGTAAGTTACTATTCAATATGTAACATTTGAGGCTTCCAATTGTTTGAACAGTTGCCATTAAGAAATGAGAGTACACCAAGTATTCTATGGAAATAAGAATAGGCCTATTAAAAATATAGATTTGTATTTCAATAAATTATATTTACATGTTCTATTCCAATCTTGATACTTGAATACCTTACTTACCCAAAATTTAAATAAAAACTGACAAGGGGTGCTTGTTTGTTCTAAGCGTTGTGGCTAGAATTTATGTATTAGATTATCAGTAAGTACTTTTGTACGTAAAACTTGAACGTTTTATGTGACTATTCTCTTCACAGTAACCTAATTAAAGGACTTCTCTAAGAAAATATTAAAAAATACAGTGCAGATTCCGTAAAGATGTTTTGGATTCAAATAGTTTGACGTTTTCTTTCTGTAATCAATGTCTTTTTACGCTGAATTGACATTGATTAAATTCTTACAAATATATTACATTTTACTTAAATTTCTTTCCACTTTCTTCCAAAAAAAAAAAACCTTTGAATATCTCTAATGCAGGAGTAGAGAGGAAGGTAGAGGCTATTTATACAAAAAATGATCATTGAATGAATGAATTAGCTCTTTATTGTACCAAGTCAAGTTAGGACTATTATGAGTACTTCTAACCTAACGTTTAAATGTTTTTTTATCAGAAGGAGAGGCTAATTCCTTTAAATTCTAAAGCTACTTTGACTACTATCCTTCCATATGTTTTATCAGCACTTTTGTTGGAACTAGAAATAACCCCAAGTCTCTAATGATTCTTTTATAATATTGTGATAGCTATGTAGCCAATGTAATTGAGGCGATAGCTGCAGAAAGGTACTTGGTGCCATGACCCTTTTTGCGGAGAATGCTCTATTTGCTTCCAAATATGTCTGTTGGTGTCTGTCTGCAAAGTTTCATTTGTATCTATTTTTTACCGAGAAACGTGTTTATTTGAAGTGGGATTTAGGCCGTTTTTCCACAGAACAAAGATTTTCAGTTTTTAAGGCTAGTTTAGCTATCTTGTGTTTACAACCAAATGTGAGTTGTAAATTTTTTATTAAGTTTGAAAATGTTTTAATCAATAGTATAAAAATTAATGTTAGTTGACACGTTAAAATATAGTAGGAGTGAAAGTGGTAAACAGTTTCAAATAAAAGAAATGAAATGAAATTCTTTATTAGCCCAAGAGAACACGTTACAATGTTATAAGGCTTGTCAAATAGATAAGACAACCAAATACTAATATAAATTAATTTAATCTTACAATTTTACTAAATTTTCAAAATAATTTTAAGTATGGCACTTCATGGAATCAATATGTACACTGTTAACAAGTTCCTGGTGAATCCGGCCTAAAATCATCAAATGTATATATTTCATTTTCCAACAAAAATTCTTTAATGACTCTTTTGAAAAACTTAATGTTGGAATCTGCTTCCACGCTATTGGTAATTAATTGAAAAAAATATTGGCTGTTATAAGAAAATTATTTTTTAAACTGGGTAGTTTTGTGTATTGGGACTGGAATAGCATTAATGTTCCATGTAACAACTTTGGGGGTTGGTGCTAAAGCAGTTGAAAATCTTTACAGTCAGTTTTTTAAAATGTACATTTTGGCTTAAAGGCCATTTTTACAGCTACTGCCTCAATTATAATAATTGCTAGTTTGCTAAGCTAGCATTGAACAACATTATTGGCAATAATAACAATATTAGCATATTGGCAATAATAGCAATATTGCTAATCGAGTCTGTCTGAACACCCAGTGTTATATGGGAGTTGTAGAAACTCACATATAGAAGCCTTACTTTGTTCTCAGTGTTTCAGTGAGTAAAAAATTGTATTTTCCAACATAAAGTCGATAGCGAGTTATGGGAATCCCTTACTTAGGTTTTGTTGAGAGGATGGGAAAAATGGTCAGGTAATTATTATATACTTCCCTATCATTAATTGCATTTTTGGCTTCTTGCTGTAATTTGATATGATCCATTTCTGCATATCATAATATTAAATTGCAGTTATATTAAATTAGTTAATGTGAATAAACATTTTTAAACCAGCTTAAACTTCAAATAAAATATCTTAAAACAAATACAGATGACTTATAAAAATTAATCAGTTTTTAAAAGATTTTTTTAGTTTCAAGTCTTGATTGGTTTTTTTTTTCTGAAAATGTTCTGTATTCAACACTGTATTATGAGACAACAATGCAAGCCTGGTTGTTTGGCTTTGCTGTCATTAATATTGCAAAGTAACATCTCAAATAATTTTAATACTGATGGTTCTGCCAAAAACTCATCTTCTATAACTCAAGCGAAGCTTAAATAATATATCTCAGACCTGAGTGCATTGAACAACAGTTTATTTGCCATAGTCCAGGCTTGTAATGGAATGTCTTGTACAACTATTGAATAAATCCTAAGTTAGTTAGCAAACAAATTGAGTATTAGTTTTTTATACCTGTTCATGTAACTAAATTTATAATCAACGCATTATAATACAAATAAGTACTATACGATTATCCTTATTTTTCAATTGGTAGTATAACAGAAATATATTTCTTTACAATTTAAAAAATGACAAAATGTAATTTTGTTATTCAGTCACAAAACTTTGGAATTTGCCATGAGATTCCTGTTTAATTAATTGACATGTCCCCCATATTGAAAATTTTATTTGGTTTTGCATAATATTACTTTGGTAGAGTATAATAGTTTTACTTTTGATTAGTAAACTACCTTTAGTACATTTTTATTTCATGATAAACATCTTCAATCATTTAATATTTGGTAATATGTATAACAAAATTTTATCTCACTTTATACATTTTTCATAATAATAGTGGCCTATGTTATGAATCTAATGTTATATTAATTAAAATTAATTGTCAATTAAGAAAATGCTCGTATAAATAATGATACATCGATACTAATATATTAGCATGTTATAGATTTCTTATAGAATACATGAACACCTTAATTATTAAATAAAATTATTTTTGAGACAGATTTTGTGTACAGTTTGTTAAGTTTACTACAAGATAGATACTTGTAATAAGAAGAAGTCTTGTAATTTGTCCGATGCAACTGTATTTTCCTTTGTTGATCGACTTATGTGTTATAAAATATGTAATTGTAGTTGGAGGAAGTTTATTATAAACCTGATATGTATCAAGTAGTGTCAATAAACTAACGTTTCTTCTTTAACTTAATTTATTACTTATTAGATATTCTATATTCCGTCATTATTCAATAATTATTATGATATTTATTTTTCTAGTTAAAATAATAGGGAATTAGTTTCATCTTGTTTAGATTTGGTTATTATTAAGAAGAGTTTAGTTTAATTATCCATAAATATTTATTTAACTTGAAACTCTATTATAAATATCATAATAAAACCTAAATAATTTATTAATTTATTTTTTTACTAGTTTTGACAAAACTCATTTAACATATTTTTGTATGGAAACAGTTCCTGGTATTTGTACGTACTTATCAGGTACTTATAATTGCTACCCTTTCCAAAGTTGATGTAAATAACACTTCACAAAATGTTATAACCAAAAATGTTGAATGTAGAAAAATACTAAGTTTTGTTTTTCTTGCCTTAATTTTTACACCACATCAATTTTCAAGCTCGACTTGAATGTAATATACACTTGAGAAAATGTGGTTGGGTTAAACGTAATGTATGTGTTTAAATGAAATATAATTTAATGTTGTTGAATTTTGCCAATAGATAAGCAATACTTAAGAATATTCAAGAAAATTTGTACAAAATAAACTAAAATTCTATGTTTCTGATAGAATAGGTACACAGCCTCAGTCAGAATTGGGTACTCTTGATAAATACTTATTGGAAATATTAAATTTTGTGTTGTTTGTTTAATTATTTGTTTTGCATTTGTACAATCAACATGTGTTGCCTTGAAGTATTAAGGAACCAATGACTAATAAGTTTACCTTGTATATTTTCCATCAGTATCATTGGATAGAGGAAAGTGATATTAATCTGAATTATATTAACCCTTTTGATGATACAACATTGTGTATTCTAAAATACTAAAAAAGCTAGCTCAATCAGCCAAAAATGGTTTGTTCTGAGTAAAAAGTTAGTAAATTCTTCTTTAAAGAGATATTCTCATATTGTTTTGTTCGGGATAGAATGTGGAAAGGAAATATGAAATACTTTGCACTGTGTTAAACATATAGAAATAAAAAATATCTTCGTATTAGCCACAGTTTTTGTTCCAAATAGGAAAAATATATACAAACATCTTTTGAACTTCTTGGATAATGACCAACAAAACTCAACAGTTTAAACAATGTCATGACAGTGTGATGGTCTGGATTGTTAGGAGCTGTCTCAATACCTAGGCCATTGGCTTATGTGGACAAGATTGATGCTTTTGGATAGGTGGTCATCACCGACTTTAAAAACTCATTTATTTATCTACTATACACTGGAATAAAAGCCAGTTTTTTATGAACTACATTGACATTAGTTTAGTATAACGTTAATAGAGTGTGGGACAGATCAGAAAAATACAATTTTTTTTATAATTTTGCATAGAAAATACAACTGCTAACCAGATTTAGCCGTCATTATTACGTTTAATGAGGTTGGCAGCTGGTGACACATTTCATTGTGAAACAGCTGTCTTCTGCCATCCGGCTCAAGCAGCCATTTTGTCTCTTGAAACTAGTTGTAGACAACGCAATTTACCACTAAAAAGTTTCCTAGTAACTAATCATGGGACCATGATTTGTATCTTTCTGTGTAAATTAGCCACCATCAAAGATTGCCTGTACAAAGCATGTTTTCTAAGTGAGTATCGTTTTGATATATAAAAAACTCAAGTAAGCTTTTTCTAACAATGTTATTTTGATATGAAAGCCTATAACTTTACAAAAGCCTACTTTTCTACATAATGTCCATCAATATTAATGCACTTATCATAATCGAACAACGTTTTGTATAATATTGTCATAGAAGATTGCCGCCTGATTTAACAGCGACTGAACGTGATTATTTTTACGCTATGTGGTTGATGCGGTGCTGACCTTCAAAATGCTTCTTCTGATGGACGCTATACCGGGGTTGTTAGGTGGATCATCAAAATGTTCCTAGCAAAATGCTGTGATGAGATCTTGAGTTCGTTTTGTCGCATGTGGACGGACATTGTCACACAGATAAATGTGTTTATCAATAAAAATGTCATAGAGAATATTTCTTGAAAATTTAGGAAACTTCTGATAACGAAGAGATTGTGAAATATCTGTTAATTTTCACTCCCATTAACTTTCTGCACCAACTTATAGGGCAAGTGATCATTGAGGGTTGTTCACTTCAATTCTCGTCATGAACAGCATTTGGTCACTTGTAAAGTTCTTACCCATTTGAATGCCATTCCATCACACATATTGTTTTTCCATATACTTCACAATTCTGTTAGTGAATTTCAATTGCTTTCACGCCTTTACCACCAAGAAAAGAAACTACAGTATGTACTTCACAGTCACTTGACTTTTTCCGTAGTTGCGTGTATTGCTTGCTAACAGATGAAGGTAGACAGTGCGCAAGCGAGGGACACCGACGAAGCACTGCAGCAGCAGGTTTCAGAACAGTATTTATAAAACATGCCTCCAGTAGAACATCCTCAGATCTCCGCACATTTCAAACATAACCTAAAATGACCATACATTTTACAGTTGTTATTTCAATATGGTCGAGATTATCACTTTGTCTTACCTGAGTGACGGCCATTTCATCCAACTTCTGTGGACAGTTTATAGAGGAAAGAAACAATTTATTTGGGCAATACAGTGCAGCAGCCACCGTAATGTGTTAGAATATAGGATCATTCAGTGTAGATCTGCAGTCAAGGAGTTAACTACATCTTTTTCTTTATTTGACAAGAACTATTTAGGTAAGTTCATGGAGAAATGAAGTATGAAAATCAAAATTGAGGCTTCTGTAACAATAAAATATCAGAAATTGGTACCGTTAAATAACTGTGGTTTATTGTATGAAAAATACATACAATTTTCTACAGTAATCTTTACTTTTTCAAATAAATTGCTCAATCACCACAACAATGTTGTAGCACTAAAAGGGTTAAAACTTGGATTAAAATAAACTTGTATCGTGACTTATGTCAGAATGAGCTCAAAATGTGGTGCTGTAATTTTTAAATTTGCAATTCTTCACTTTTATTTGTATTGAACATGTTGATGTCACCAAACTTTAGTTGGTGTAATTTTAGAAATTATTCACTTCATTGCCAAACTATGGTAATTAAATTTTTTCTTCGAGTATCCTTTAGATTTTGCTAAATCGTTAAAATTTTGTGATACTAGCTGTAGATATTTGATATAACTTTAATTTTTTGCTAATTCTTGCAGTCCATGGAATGTTTTAGTCATTTACAAGAATTTCTATTAACCACTCAACAACAAAAAATAATTGCAGAATAATCCTCGAAGATGTTAAAAATGAAATGATGAATCAGAAGTACTTTAACCCTCTCTCAGTCACAACCCTTGTGGCGGTTCCATGGCTCGGTCACATTTTAGACCAACTGGCTCAGATCTGCCTACTCTCCTTTGTCATAAAAAAGTGTTATCATTCTGACCTGGAGAGGGTTAACTTTAATCATTAAATTCCATAAATGTTTTACAAGGTGATGTTTTAACTTAAAAGACACACAAAATTTGCTGTAGTATGAACGTACACTATACTACTGATAGTTTATGTAATATGTATATATTTTGTGTTCTGCATAAGAATTAATGAGTTTGTTATTTATTTAACAAAAATGGAATTTATTGGGACTTTCTTCTGATTCAAGGTTAAAAAGTTGTAAACGTGTTATCGGCTATTTAGTGTTAAGCTATGTTGATAATCTAAATGACATTCTTATATGGTAAAGAGTGTCACTACATTTCCTAACATTTACTGAATTGTACAGTTTTATTTTTATAAAATCCATTCTTATAGATTCTGGAGAGAAATAAATTGCAACATTCAAGTATTTATTTCAGTAGTTCTTATTTTTAACTCCCGAAATACCACTTCTTATCTTAAGCTTTAAAAAATGTTGAGGTTTTTTACGAAAGTAGATTACATTTTGGTATAAACAAAAAAACAAAGTAAAAAAATGACAAAAATAAGACAATTTTTAGGTTTTTGAAAGTTTTTTTCTCATATGTTTTTTTCAAAATTTGGATGCAAAGTATTGTACAGTTAATTGGTTGGTTAATTAAATTTCATATAAGGTAAATTTCGCAGCTATAATATCCAGTATAATATCTTGGAATGCTATGCCACATGTCTTGTTTACTGCGGAGAATGACCGTTGGAGTGGGTGGGCTGTCTTAATGTTAAAAGGCTTTATAAAGCCTAAACATCAGGCAACATAGCTTCCTCAGTCTACTGGAAGAGGTTAGGTAGAAGCTAGTCTCTCCTTCTTCCAAGGTGATATGTTCGAGACAGTATTCCTCCTCATACGATCTCTACAGGAGGCGGCCCCAACCCACAACCTTACCTATCATGCCT
Source organism: Homalodisca vitripennis (assembly GCF_021130785.1). Classification (NCBI taxonomy): domain Eukaryota; kingdom Metazoa; phylum Arthropoda; class Insecta; order Hemiptera; family Cicadellidae; genus Homalodisca; species Homalodisca vitripennis. Next base: position 202,078,168 of record NC_060208.1, read on the forward strand.
GAAGCAGTGTTGTGGGTTCTTTCAGGACAGTGCAATGTGGTTTCTTTTGTTCTCTTAGGACAAGAAGCTTAGAAATTGCACCTAGTCTAAAAGGACCTTTGCACTGCTTCCGGAGTGACGGAGTATTCTGGATAGGTAAGTTTGGGAGTAGGGGCCGATTTTAGGGCATTAATCTCAGTCATGTTCCCTTGGAAAAAGGGAAACCAGCTCTGAACTAAGGTCAAAGCAGGCAGGGGATGGCACGCCGTTATGTCTAGGCTAGCAAGAACATTTGACTCTTAGGTAACTCCAACAGTCATCTCCTGCAGTAGACTAGACCTATCGACTCTTGCACCCCCGAATCTCGACATTTGCGGTTAGTGATGTGCTGCTCCTGGACATCAATAAAGCTGTCCAGATTTAAGTGACACTGCTTTTACTGTGCCCAGTGTGGGTTTAACTGGAAGTGATATTGAACCAGCCAGAAGTGAACCCTCCAGTAGTTTCATGTTTAATATGCATATATTTTTAGACTCCCAAACCATTTCCCTCTACCATAAGCAAAGGACTCATTTCTCTCTGCTTCAATTAATTATCATTCCTGAATATTCTGAATAGTCCTTCCAGTTCAGTTGGAAGAAGTAGGTAGATGTCGGCAGAACACCTCAAGAATGAAATGAGTTTTAGCCTTGAAATTTTGCATGCAACCTCAATAAAGTGTGTTAGTACAACACATAGTGTGGTGTACTTCTACCTAGTTTATTCTTATGGGATTTACGTATACACAATATCTTGAAAACTGTTTTAGAGAAAAATATTGTTAATTACAAGATGTTGAACTAATAATATTGTGTTAAATGTCATGCACAGCACGTAAGCATGTATAGCACTCAACATGTACAAATTCTCGAGCCAAAAATTTGTGTTGATTTTTAATGTATGCCCTCTTCAGAAAATTACCATTTTTATACTAACGGTGCCCAACATTGAGAAAGTACAATTAATTAATACACATTAATTTATCTGTGATGATTTGTATAAATATTCCCAGATGAACTAACAGACACTATGGGTAGTCGAGGGCAGCAAATTTCACCTTGTTACAGAACAAAATATATACCGGTACTATGTTTGAATCTTTACTTGCCTGTAAGAAGTAACACAGTTGGATTAACTAGGAGATTTTCAGAAACAGAATGCAGACTGTGAATAATCAACACTGACTGTGATAACCTGTTTGTCACACTCTGATAGCATTTAATGGGTTCTTTCACTCAATGACCTGATTACACAAATCGCTCTCTCGACCTGAAAAAAAAACAACACTAACTTTTCTGTTTTTCACATTTCATTTTTTGTTATATAATAAGTTCATATGTTAATATTTTTTGCACCTTGGAAATTTGACAAAATGTACTTTTACAAATTCGCTATTAGTAAAAAAAAAAAAAAAAAATTTGGCAATCCTATAAAAATACAAGTAAATACCTAAGCACTTGGATTACTTAAGTGAGACAACCCTATTTGTTCCAAAAAAAGTAATCTGATAATTTTTAGCCTTTTTAATTAATTCTATAATATATTCAATATTGCATTCATGATTTTGTTAAAATTGACAGTAACTATCTAAATTTTCAATCATACCATCAATAATATGTTAAAGAAGGTGTCAAGAGTAGCATACTCTTGTTAAAAGAGCTAAGAGCTGGTACTCATACACAATGTATACTACACAATATTAATTTAACACATTAGAATCAGATCTTATTCAATTTTGAATTTGAATAACATCAATTTTGTTTGTCATAAATAAGTGAATCAAGAATCAAGAATTTTTATTGTCTTTAAACGCATTGTGCAATTGACAAAGTCAGATTTACAATTAACATTTTCTTAATATAAATATAAATCTCTGTCTAAAGGACAGTAATGTTGTCAAATACTCTGTAGTTACCTATAAGGTGATAACAGGTAACAATGTAGTTATAATAATTAAATAAATATATAAATAATCTATACTAAAACTATGATAACAATAACACATACATACACTTAATACACAAACAGAAATTAATAAAATAAAAAAAACAATATATCAATGTAGTTAAAAATTTGTAGTGCTAGTATCACAGGCTAAAAAACTATCAACAGAATAAAATACATACTCTTTTAACCATCTTTCCACTACTATTTAAAATCTTTTTATAGTTACAGACCAAGCTGTTCCCAGTAATTTATTAAACAGCTTAATTTTCATATATAAGTGGCTACTGTTACTTTTTTCAAGTTTGACACTAGGTAAATCTAGAATATGGTAAAATAACAATGAATTTCCTTTCTAGTTAAAGAATTACATAATGATGCTTTGACATTCACTAAACAACAATAAACATACAAATTTGAAATTGTCATTATTTTTAGTTCGTTAAAAATTGGTACACATGTTTCTCTTTCACGTACATTCTTAATAGCTCTCAATGCCTTTTTCTGCCATTTAAAAACTTTTTGTACACCACTACTATTGCCTCACAATGTTATTCCATATCTTAAATGTGGGTAAAAAAAGCATAATAATTTGAAACTAGCATGTTTAAGGTAATACATTTTTTAATTTACGTAATAGATAGACAGCTCTTGACAACTTCTTACATAATTGTTTGATATGATGGTCCCAACCCAGTCTACTATCCAGATAACTAAACAGGTACTATCCTAATAACTTAACAGGTTTAACATCTTTATAAATTGTATAATTTAAAGAAAATATTATTTTTTCGGTTTTTTTATCATTAACAAGTAATAAGTTGGCTTCAAACCATTCCAGAGCCTTTTTCAAAGCCAGGTCCTCCTCTCTTATCAGTTTTTCCTTAGACAAGTTGAAAAACAGTCCAAGGCAACCAGAATTTAAAAGGGCACAAAGAATATAAAAGTATACGTATTGAAAGGGTAATAGGTTTTTTGACATCGTTATATGTTACAAAAAAGTATAATACTACGTTTCGAGGATACTTTTAAATAAAGTTTTGTTTATGTTTCAATCCAAGTGCAAAACTTTTGTAAAATATGATTTCTGATAGGAAAAATTAGAAGAGAAGATAAAAACATCACAACAGTGTTTGGAACAAAATGTAAAGTGCAAAAAATGGTTCATAGGATTCAAAACTGAAGTTTACAATGTAACAAGTACTAGAAGTAGAGAATACATAGGTGGGACTAAAAGACCTATGTGTGAGGTTTGAAGAGTTTGGAGAAAACACTAAAACTCTGGTGGTTAAAAAGCAAAACTTCTTCTGAAAATCATCTAATGAGAGAAAAAGTTTACCAAACAGAACACTCTTAACGAGACACACTCTTATCTTGAGACATGTCATTTTAAAGGTCTATTCAATGGAAACAATGACGTGAACAAAACATCTCTATGACGACACTAGCAAAAGTTATGGGCAAATAATCCCTTACATTGTAATGCCACCTAGAAAAAGATACCTTTCACCAAAACTATGCACAACAGAAACATTAGGTACTACGTAAAGGAATAAGCTGGGCCCCTTAGTCTTACTAAAAGATATCATGCATGCATGTTGCAATTTCGATCATATTTTATATTTTTAGTGCTCTATCAGTATATAGGCTAAAAAGTGCAGTTATTTTTCTCGATACAGTCCAAAATGACGGCGTGTTAAAACGTTAATGTTAAATATCATAACAATCTCACTCTGTTTAAAAGTTCCAAGAATGTAACGTTTTTTTAGTTTTATGCTAACTTAAGTATATTTGAACGTGTATGCATGGATTATATAATTTTTATATGTGTTTGAAGATTGATGTAATGACCATTTAACAAATCATAAGGATTTATCACCAGAAAAGCCACATGTTTCAGAGACTTTGTTACTAGTTGTCAAGAAAAATAACAATTTACAACCACTACAAAACGTAAATGTGTTATACATTTGAAAAATACAGCTCAAATATAGATATACGGAGGGAAATAAATTACTGGGAAGGAGCGCTGGAATATCGTGTCCCGGCGCCGCTGCACATGTGGCCTGCTCTTTTCGGCTTGTCCTTATCTGTAGCGGATGATGTAGGGATGATGGCGGAAAAATGCCGAGCAGTAAGTTTTAGAGGAGCGTCTTAGCCAAAAGTCCGTCTGTAGGCCTAAGTCTTTCTCGTGCCATTTTACGTAATCAGCAATTATACAAACAGCCACGTTTATTTACTCACGGTAAACGCAACAAAACGTTTAAAATCAAGGCAACCGGTAACGTATAAGTGAGGTTACATCCTATATTCAAGACACAAACAGAAATAGAAACAGCTGATTACGTGAACAACTAATTAAATACCTTCATACGGACTGAATATGGTCAATTGAGTCTGAAAGATATAATTAAAAAACAACTGCTATCTAGTGGGAACGACGAAAACTATTTGAAACGGTTTCTTATTTATTCCGCTAGATCGCATTCGTATTCAAGCGAGAGATTATTCATCACGCAACATTATTATGAAGACTTGTAAAGGTCCGGGACACACATACCCGCACCGTGCCCGACAAAATTGAAACTTCACTTTTCGGTGACGGTGCGGGCACGGTGCGGACCACGACGGTGTGTGGACTTGCAGATTGAAAACTGCGCTGCAATTCTTTGACCGTATGACGGCCGACACACGTCAGGCACGGTGCGGGTATGTGCCCCGGCCTTTAAAAGAGTCATAGCGCTTCCCGCACGGTTATCGGGATTACTGTACAATTTAATCATTAGATTCAAATCTTCTCATAGGCTGATACATAGTCAAAGCTATACCTTATTTGGTCTACATATTTCATGCCCTCGTAAATATGCAAGAATTCATACAAAACGTTGTAAACTTGTACAGTTCTAACTCGCACGTAATCTCCATGGTAGCCATTACAATGAATTCAATTCGAAATTAATCCTGATCGCAGTAGGCTTCGAATAAATCTATTTATAGAACTATTCAAATATCTCTGATGTGACAATCTGGTTCTGCAGCACTATTGCTTAAGTTCGTATAGAAAATGAGACTGTACGAAATGAGGTCATGCGATGATGAGATGAGACTGTCTCTGGACGGTATACTATAATGTAGACAGCGACAGGCCCGACCTCGCAGAACGCATGCTATGTTATCGTATCTCTATTCATTATTAATGGTTGCTATTACTGTCCAATCTCCTGAGTCCTGCTGTGTTAATTATTCTCTGTCCAATTGAACAGTATTGTCATCAGGACTGACATGTTTGAATAACGTATACCGATTATGATAAACTAGCACATACTCGCACTTCGCCCACACTGTCTATGCAACGTTCCGTGTATCTGATTGAATAGCTCCCACGATTTCAGTAACACTTGAACTAGTTTAGACCAATCTAAAGGAAATCCAAAGTGGAAGTTCATAGCTTTCTAAATGAAGCATTTATATTGTAATACGATAGAATCCTACAATATTTGAACAATGGAATTAGTCATATATCTTGCATTAGTTATTGAGTATTCGAAATTAAAGAGACCAGACGTTAAGTAAAATTGCGAGTAATTCTTATTTCAGGTTTTGCACTTAAGTTAAAAGTAATTTCTCAACACAAAATCGGGTTTGCTATTTTGACCCGAGAAACAATATATTTAAATATATAATTTTGTAATAAGGTAGGATTCTAAACAGGACCGTTTTCTAATTAGTATGGATATAGATATTGTTATTGAAAATAAAAAAATAAAATAACATCAATAAAACTAACAAATGTCAATCATTACATTATTTCAGTTGTCTTCTATTTGTAAAGATGATACATGAAACAGTAAAGCACATGTTCTTGCTTCCCAATCCATATGTTCGCTATATGATACTATTTCCTTGGTCCAATCTAGGATTTATATCAGTTCTGTATTTATATACCTAATCAGAGAGAAATAGATGCGATGTCTCCTCGACAATTTTCATCATGAAAATTACATTTAGTGTATCGTGTATTGCTTGTGATTCCACTTGTTATAATCTCGTCCTCACTGCGCTCGCTTGTTTCCCCAAATTGTAGTCACGGAGCGAATTGTTTGTTGAATCATGCTAATGCCTAGTCCCTTCGTTTTTGTTCCTTCAGCTACTGTAAATATGCCGTCCCACAAAGGTATTTTATTGGGTTTTTTAAGGATTTATTTATTAACATTTATTAAGGAAATCCAGAATAAATAAATTGGTTTGCTCATGTTGCTACCATGTTGAAGTAATAAGTGTTGTTACTATCAAGTGTTGTTTACTATATATGTAAATGTAAACAAATATAAAATAGTGGTTAAATTAATTAAATATACTGTCTTACTGTTATAAACAATGTTTTCACAGAACAGTTAATTACATTTAAGCTCTTTTAATTAATATTTCGCGACTCTAGAGACCAAGATGGGATTTTAAACTGCTATAGACACTAGTGGGGCGTAGCCTGGATGGATTTTCGAAATAAGAATAGGCCTATCTATGTTCATCCCAGGGACCGTAATAATGTCCCTTCAGTGGTCTGAATTACTGCCTAAGTTTTAATGTTACAGTGAAAATTAATTCAACATTTGTTTAGATATCTTAAAGGCATGTGGTATACATAAATGTATTCGCTGTCGATTTACTGTAATTGAGTTTTGTTATGCAAGCCTAGAAACTTGTATGTCGCGTCCAGGAGACATTCGGAGTCAGTCTCAATTTTCCCTGTGAGATGTTATTTTGTTTGTTACGTTTTCTGTTACATTTTAGGCAGGTATTCGTTGTGAAAATATGTTAAAAAGTCATATATTTCATGAAGGAAATTATGGACCAGTAGCTATAAATATATAATAGCTAGGCTATAACATTTTAACGAAGAATTCTATTTTTTACGGATGATTCGCAGCAATTTGAAGACCTTGTGGGAATGTCTGATGGAAACGTCAGCGAGATTGATGCCTCTGATGACGAAGACGATCTGGACACTGTTCCTACCTTTGTGCCAGATAAGGACCCTACTGAAGACACGGACTTGGCCCAACCAGAAGATTCCAAATTGGTTGGCTGGGTTCAATACAGACGAGACCAAAATGAACTTGAACAGACTTGGTGCAGTTCAGGGAAGAATATGCACTCTGCCTCACCTACGGAACCTAAGGAGAGTCAGAAGATAAGCCATCCTCCAGATGTACTGCGGACCAAGCATAGGTTACACTTACCAGAAATGTTGACACTTGCAACGAAGAACCGTTGTCGGCTACCAAGTCGTTCAGCATATAAGCAAGAATAAAGTGCTCAGCATGCAACGTTTACTTGTACATCCAAGAAAACAAGAACTGCTAAATATACATCATGAGCTGTGCCTATTTTCATTTTGTTCCAGTTTATTGTTTGGTTAAGAGATAAAAATCAACTGTTTTAGTTTATTTCATAATATTAAGTTACTTCCTAAAACATGTGAGTTTACCCATAACTATAACAATTTTACTAATTTGTAAAGATTAGGCGACCTATAATTTAGAATAATGTATATCTGCTTTAGTCATAACACGGTTGGATACTGTTTAGTTGAAATATAATTCAACTCCATTTAAAGATATTTTCAATAACAAATTATGTATCCTAATAAACAGTATTTTAAAAATAAGAGTTCTTTTATTTTCCATACAGTTTAATCACTCTTTGGTAGTTTGGGTCCAAATGTATCCTATTAATAGGAGACATTAGGTTGTACAGGTTGTTGAATAACAAATAGTTTTTCATTATTTTTGGTCGTTTCCTAAATATATTTAAACATAAATCACATGAAAAATAAAATAAAAAGCAACACATTTCTTCAGGGCTGAGGAGGTTAAGTATGGAACAAAACACACTAAGAAAGTAGTAAATTACAATGGCCATAAATATAACTTGTTTGACGTAGTTCATTGTTCGTGGCAACATTGATCTGAAACATTGGTTTCGGAAGTATAATTCACTTGTACCAGAAGTGCTCATACACGTGCAAAACCGACTACATTGTGTGCGAAGCCGCGGGTAACTGCTAGTGTCTATAAATGCGCCTATGTCAGCAATAGTCGTCACGTTCAAGACGCCATCATCTGACGTCAGTGTAATAATAAATTATTATTAACTCTGAAATTAATATACAGGGTGGTTATAAATTATTGTACACATTTTAAGATTGAATAAATAAATAACCAATCAACTTAAAAACATGGGAATTGTTTTATTAAATTGTAAATTTAAAACAGTTTTATATACTGACTGAAAATTAATAATCGTACACATTACAATAATTATAAAAAGTAGTTTAAAAATGTCACTTAAACTGTGGGTGTAAGGTATGATTCTTCTTAATGACTTGTGTTGTGACATAGTCAGCTGGTCAACAATGGATCTTTCCACACCAGCTGTTAATTACAGTTGACTAAACAAACACTAAACTAACCTCAGTATCAAAATGGCTAGTGTGCAAGAAAAATAAAGGTGTGTGTTCTTTGGTTTCATGAATGCAGATCTGTAATAACTATTCAAAGAAGGTTTCGTTTAGAGTATGGCCGCAATCCTCCGAGTAACAATTCTATAAAACGCTGGTATAGGCAGTTTGAACAGACGGGAAGTGTCCAACATAGAAAAGGTGCTGGTAGACCTCCAGTTTCTGAAGCTATTGTTGATCAAGTAAGAGAATTGTTTACGAGGAGCCCTAGTAAGTCTACTCGGCGTGCAAGTTTGGAATTAGGATTACCTCGATCAACAGTCTTAAAAATTTTGCACAAACACCTTAAGCTCCATCCATACAAAATTCAGTTATTACATGAACTAAAACCTAACGATAAACCTCGGCGCTACGATTTTGCTGTTAGATTACTTGACTTCGAAGAACAAACAATAAACATTGGAGAAAGCAATTTCTTGAAAAAAGTAATTTTTTCTGATGAAGCAACCTTTCATGTTTCTGGTAAGGTGAATAGACACAATTGTAGGATTTGGGGTACTGAAAATCCTCATAATGTTCGAGAACAAGAAAGAGACAGCCCTAAAATAAACGTTTGGTGTGCATTGGCTATAGATGAAGTGATAGGACCCTTTTTCTTCGCAGAACCGACAGTCACTAAAGAGGTATACCTCGACATGCTTGAACTTTTTGCAATACCGCAAATTGAGCATAGACAACCAAATGTTTACTGGCAGCAAGATGGTGCCCCTCCACACTGGGGTAAGATAGTACATGACTACCTAAATGACACGTTTCCTGGTCTTTGGATTGGACGGGATGGTCCAATTCCTTGGCCTCCACGTTCCCCAGACATTACACCCTTAGACTTTTTTGTGGGGCTATGTCAAGGACAGAGTCTTCGCCAAAAAGTTCAAGATATTGAGGAACTCAAGAATAGAGTTCGAGAGGTTATTGGAAGCATAACTCCAGCAATGCTCAGAAACACATGGTGTGAGGTTGAATTTAGACTACAAACTTTGCGTGGAAACCTCGGAGAGCACGTGGAATTAGTTAGTTTAGTTTCCTTGTAAAAGTATGAGTAACAGTAATCTTTTTGTCCTTCATTGGTAATAAAACTGTTTTAAATTTCTATTTAATAAAACAATTTCCATGTTTTTAAGTTGATTGGTTATTTATTTATTCAATCTTAAAATGTGTACAATAATTTATAACCACCCTGTATATTTGGTAGTGTACACCCCCTGTACTTCGATATAAATGCAAGCATCTCTCTGTAATATGAACTATTAATACTCAGTATAAAAATAAATATAGCCTACAGTTCTTTTGAAATAAGTACTAAAAATCAAACCTTTATTGACCGTTAAAACCAGGTATTGTTTCGTTACAAGTATTGAATGACAACTAGCCGCCCCAGTTCATTAACAGCAATAGTAAACACGTACGTGTATTCTGTAAGCAATGGGACACCGAATATTCAACAAGTACTCAATCTAACAGACAGAGGAAAGGTCAAAGGTGATGTGAGAGGTGCCCAAGGGAGAACTCTGTTGTTTTCAGAGTATCTTAGCGTTCGCTAGGCAGAACATTGTACTATGTATGCTAATACTGGTAGTATGTACAATAAAAGTGTGATACAATTGGGTACACTATATATTGTGTCAATCTCATGCTTGGTTATAGCCTGCACTTAACTATTGCTTCTATATTAAATAATTTCGTTGAATAATTTATTTTTTGAAGACAACTTTGTAGGATTTTTAATTTCCAGAAAGTTTTGTCAATGTAAAGGGTTATTTGATATTTTATAAAAAAGTGTTTAATAGACTTTTTGAATGTCTTTAATTTTTCAAAAAAAAAATAAAAATATGGATTCATGACGTAGGTACCTAAAACATTGGATTTTTACTGTGTGCTGACTTTTATATAAATGGCTAAAAATGTTAATTATTAAGTGAAGCTTTTTATTACAATAGGCAGAATACAAATGTGTATTTAAAATTTGGAAATAATAAAATATACTTCTATAGTATGTGTACTTTATTGAACATTCACTAAACATTTGTCTTATATCCGAAAACCTCTTTGTGCTACATTACCAAATCTATAGTCAGTATCATCCTTTAATTACGCTTGGTATCCTGGTATCCGGGTATCCTGGTATATTTGGAATTCCAGTAGGGCAGATTAAAGAAATATTTATAACAAATAAAGATTTATTAAATGACCACAAAGCCTTACGTATTGTTGAAGTTGATCCACAATCCGAAATCCAACGTTTATATTACGGGTATTTATATTTATATTTATGCAGATGTACACGCAGAACGTCACATGTACTCGTATACAGAAGAACTCAAGAGCCAGCTGTAGTAAAAAAGACCTTGAGACTTTCCTCGTAACAACAACTTCAAACTTGATGCACTTTACGCCGTTATTTTTGATGATAATGTAATAGGAAATATCTCACTTTAAAGATATAATCAATAGGCATTCACATGCTTTTAAGAATTTTTGAATTGTGTGTGTAGGCCTATACTTTTTGGAAATTTAACGATTAAGTACGAAAAAAAGGTTGAACATTTTTGAATAACCTTTAAAAGTATTAAAAAAAGGAATGCGTAATTATCACACCTTTAAAGTGAGACTCTTATAACTACAATATGGTAGTGCAAGTGCAGGAGGTTTAACATTGTTCTTACCGGGTTACAACCAAGATAACCGTCAGTACAGCTGACTCACTGAGTAAATTGCGAAAAAATACTAAATTATTTATCACATTACACAAACTTGGACGCCCCAAGTTACGCAGAACTTGTCGGTGAGGTCCAATTCTATAAAAAATATATAAATCATACATTTTAGCTTTTTGTTATTTTTACATCGTTACAAAACGGGAAAAAATGACTTAAATATAAATTGGGTATAGTTATAGTCACATTAAGGGCCATAGTTATACTTCATCCAGGTTTCATGTAGCCCAGGTCTGAATTTTTCAAAAATAACAACACCCTGAACTATGTTTCAACTGTGGTAAAAACGACCTGCTCAGTAGGTCTGGCTCATGTATCAGTAGAGGAGACTCAAAACTTGAAAGGGACGCCCCTCCTTTGGGAGGCAATGCGCAAAGATTTGTAATATATCAATAAGTAGGGACTATTAACCTACAATCTTCTCCAAGTTTTATTTTCTTATTTGCAAGATTGGCAGGGGAAGACCTTATGATTATTCTGCACATCGTATATAGCGCGGGTGTGGGAACATGACAGGTGGTGTAATTATTTTATTAAATATAAACTTAGAACAGATAGACGTAGAAAGATGCCTGGGATACGTTGTTGAACACGTCTCGATCTATAAAAAGTTTCAAGATGTGTACCGTTCGCTAATGTCCAAAATGCTAATTTACGACTTCAAATCATACACAGGGAATTAAAAATTTTCTGTAATGTCGAGCAATTTAATTGCTAAACAACTTTTTTTGATAAATCCACATTAGTAATAGCCACGAAACTGTAATTATAGACAAAAATGTGGCACATTACTTTACCAACAGTTTCAATGTTTGTTTTACGTAGATTTAAAACTACATTAAGTCTTATCGTCACATGTTTAATAAGAGAAGTCCGACGAGAGAGAGTTAAAACACGGGGTAGTTGTGTGCGTACGGTACGCCCTACTCATGTTTACGTGTGTACTGTACGTTCTCTATCGTGTCTGTTTTATTAATGAATCTATGTTTGCTTAATTAAATATTACTTTACGTGTTTTAACTTTCCGTTGACTTTGTTGTTTTTAAACACCTAACGATGGAAACTTTCGCCCCGAAACTTGTTAAAGTTAAAACAAGTACCATGTATTTGTCTAATTTTTAGGTAGATTTTGAAAGAAGCCTATTGGGAATTGCCTTAATGGTAGTACTTCATATAAATTTCTAAAAAAAAGCCAAAAACAAGTTGAATCTTGGTTTTTAAAAATTGATTTTTATAAATTAAATATCTCGACTATGTTCACAGTCCAGCTGAGTACGCTATTTCATTGTAACACTGCAGCCATTCAAAACTTTACAAAGATCAATACTCCGTTAGTTACAAGGCTAGAGAACAAATAATAAGTGTTCTGGAATGCTTAAAAAACGTCTAATACCTTTTCATAAAACAATGTTTTTGTATATCCAAATAGATTTTTGGGTTTATTGAGTACTTGTAGATCCCATAAAAATAAATTAATAATTTTTCAGTTTACGCAAAATCTACCTTCTTTCGATTGAGCCGGAAGGACTATTATTTTAATCACGCGCACTTTAATACTCTTAAGGTATCAATATATACACAAAATAACATACAATATATACCGAAAAAATACACATTATAAAGCAAATTCGAGCAATTGTGAATAGTTTATACAACTGTTTTACGTAGACATGTTTTAGATAGACCTTTGCGACAGGTTTCAAGACTAGAATATGAATGGCTATGTCTTAGTTACTGAACATTACTAAAGCGAAAAAGATTACAATATTTTTTGTCACTACAAGTCTAAAAATAATACTGAAATGTTTACAACTTGATGTCGTACTAAATTTTATGATGTATCTGAATAACGTTACATCCAATGCAAGTTAATTGGTCTATAAGCAATATAAGTGAAACCAAACCAAGTCCACGTTTTTAGAATGCCGTTGACTATTTAAATCTTTCAAAAAGTTGAAATTATTGGTTTTTAAAAATGTTTGAAAGTATTGCATTACAATTTACGTCAGAGTTTTAACATTCAAAGGGCAATGTTAAATGCCGACCTGGCAAATCCGATTTTGACGTTATCAAACGTATTCTGAGTGCTTATCCTCTCTGAACAAAAATTTATATCGTTTAAGGGGGTTCAAATGCTAAAATAACATGGTTTTATGGGGTATATTCATAAATAGTTAAGTTTTTAATGTGTTAATGTCCTGTTTGTGTGCTGTGTCTGGATATCTGTAAATATTATCTGCGGCCGGGGATTGATAGTGTATCTGTTATCTGAGCGCTCCTGGGCAGAAGTCATTGCTTCACAAGATATTCGTGTATGTAGTTTGGGTCGGAGTGAGTATGTTTACAATTCATGGGATCAAACCATCCCACTAGTTCGACGAACCGTAGTGAATTTGTGTGTGCTGGAGTGTTTTCATCGGGCGTGTTAATGAGTTTACATTTTGACCCGACAGTGAGATTATTTCCTTTTTAATAGAACATGGATCAATGTTTAATATAAGTGTATTTGTTCGACGGTTGCAGTCGAATATATTTTGACTGTTTCGAGATAGTCGGGAGACTTTGATGTTTCGTTGAGACACAAAAATTCGAAAAATCCACATATCAAAAAACAACCAAGTTTTGAGCGTTGTTAATTTTAGAAAATCGGACCAGGGCAGGAGTTCTCTTCTTTGATAAAGTAATAACGCGCTTAGGACATAGAGACATACTTCGGTTTGGTGTCCACGTTGTTGCGTTTGAAAGCCAGCGAGACGACGCTATATTTCGTTGGAGTTTGGTTCGTTCTGCACATTCTGTGGTAAAAACCACTAATGGTTAAAGTGTTCTCTATTAATGTCCATTTATACGTATTAGGGGTTTTCATGATTTATTATAAGTTTTTTATACTGTACATAATTGCCTTTCAATTACAATTCAATTTATGTTTCTGATCGGCCCATCTAGAATTGTTTTATTTTACTGATAGGTATCTATCGTTTTTCATTGGTGCTGCCCCGCGCTGATGGTCGGAGGCACTAGTCTCAACCCGTTAACAACTAATTAATTTGTAGCTCGAAATTAAGAAAAAACATTGTTCATTAGGGTCAAAGTTCTGCTCATTTCAGTATTATTATTCATTTACGTTTGCAAAGATGGCGCCGCATCCGATGTCGTTCATCACGAGGTTGAATCACGGTCACCAGAAGGTCACATGACGCCCGACGTGGATGTACAACATGGAAATATTGTTCCGCTCGTTGATACAACTTCGTCATTTCTCATTTGCACCCCGTCAAACTTATATTGTTTTGTTCTGTAGGACGATTCCAATAAGGTAATAACGCAAAAACTCGTATTTTGCCACTTCGGGCCTTTACGTTAACAATTACCACAAGTTAAAAGTATTAAATTAAAGTATAGATGTCTATTTTATCCCAGAAGCCCTCTCTAACACTTACCGGGGAATCCACCGCTTAAAGGTGACTTCCGAACCACTCCACCACCGGCTGCACAGGCGGGATGCTTGCAAAGATACGATCGTCTTAGCGGTTTTACACATCCAAGCAGCAGTCACGCTCGACGTTGCTTGATGTGGTTATCTTGCGATGAGCGTTGTACTGCTACACTGCGCCATTCATCTTATACAAAAACTAACCTCCCCAAAACTGAGTAATACATTTACACTTTTTCACAATGTTTGTCTCTCACATGTACTGAAATAAGCAAATCAATATAATGGTATTAGAATACTGTATTTCTTTCGACTTATGATATTTATTCACAATAACAATGGAAAATATATGTACAATAAATTATAAATTTTAAAAATAAAGATTGAAACACACTGAATCACATAAATATATTTATAAGTGAAGTGTTTAGGCTATGTGCGTTTGGAACAGTGACAATATTTCTGAGAATACCGCGTGTTTGTCGATGATAAATTGATACTTTACTTCTGGTAGTTGCACAGCGCCGGTATTGAGGATAGAAGATGGAGGAGGGAGCGAAGAGCTTTGAATGCTAAGTGATGTAGTGGAAGATAATGAATGGGTCATGGGAGAAAAGTTATACGGAGGGTTAGAAGATAAACAAGACCGTTTTTTAGATCCAAATCGGGCGGAGAGCGCCCCTGTGTATGAGGAAAATACTTTTAGGGGGATACTTTCAGAATCAGTCTTTGTCGATGTTGGGACAGTAAGTATCGTATGTAGCGGCTTGGTTGTCAAAGTACAACATTGATTTAAAATAAAGATGTAGTGATTTAAAGCTGATTTGTAAATAATCTTTACAATTTATAACTTTAAATATTATATCAATATCAGTCTCCCAAACAAAATTTTGCGTTTTCATGGAACGCATCTAGTAGTATTACTTATCTTAAAATTGAATAAAATCCCAAACTCATTGAAAATGTTTAATTATTTAAAATAAACGTACCCCAATGAAATTCTGCTTCGTAGCCAATTTGAAATAAATCCAAGAACTCTTTTTCGTAACTACGTAAAACAGAGATAGCTTAAATTTAAAACAGCCAAGTAAAAACTGTTAATAAACTTAATATCACATACTACTTAAAATGATGTATTTAATACATTATTTAAAATAATGCAGTAATCATAAAATTAGTTGTTTCAGTAAAAAGTGCGCTATATAAATACACGGTAAGTAATACAGTTACGCTACAGTCAGTTATTTGTGAGAAATAAGCGATATTGATTTTAAAAACGATGCATTATAATGCACATTATTATTGTGTTTAACAGTTTTACAGGGAGAATGTTTGTCCAAAAGAATATTGTCGTAACAAGTTGTTTTATTCTGAATGTATGTAAAAATGACAGAGAGATCTTTGATTGGTTTGATCAGGCATACAGGGTGTAAATTGAGTCCTGATACGCCTGCATATATATTCCAAACGGATTGAGATATCGATGTACAACCTTCACCATACTTATTAAAATATTTTTTGGGATTTTTTGAGTGATAAAAAAATCCCCCTCCCCTTTTCAACGGTGAATACGAGGAGATAACATTAAATTTTAAAATTGCAACCCCTATCTTGTGACATGTCATTTTCTAAGTATCACCAAAGCTATCAATTTAGAAAATATCAACATTTTACAAATAAACCGATGAGCAAATTTTAATACACCTTAAGGATGCGTGTATTACAAAAACAAGGTTAAGCATCACACTCATACGTTGTGCGTCATATTTTTCATCCTTATGATACCAGAGTCTGCATCCTGACATGTTGTGCCAGAAAACTTGATCCAACAATGTGAATACTGAGTTTACCTCCAATTCTCCTTCCTCTTAGTGCAGCGTCTAGTATCTGGCGCTGTCACAGACTTGCCTCTTGGAATATGGAGTCATGTTCTTCTGAATAGATCCAAACAAACTCGGCGACGAAGAAGCTAAAAATGAACTCCTTACATTGTTTTGACATCAGAGACATCTAGACTACAAAATATAATGTATTTGAGTTATTCTCATTGTCTCCTCAGGTGCACTAAGAGAAAGGTGAACTCGAGCTAAGGTCAACAGTCTCATTGAATCAACATTTCCCGCCATAGCTATGTTATGTGTAGATAACCCAACAAAAAGTCACCAAAAGCTTATGTATGTATTGGGGTAGTTATGATACATATGTTAATATGTCTCATGTTTGAACCTCATCATTGTACTCAGTTGCTTACAAATTTACGTATTCTGCTGTTTTATTTTTGTTTTGCATTTTGTTTTTGTTTGTTTCTATTTATAAGACCAATGTAAAAATATTCGCTAATACTTAGCCAAACCTGATGGAGTGAAATGCACCATTACCTAATTTAGTGTTTCCTATATAGACACGAAGAAGCTTCATACAAACATTTCACGTCTTTATGTCAATGATGTCGTATTGACAGACAAACAGACAAATATAAAAATTTTCCAGTCCATTTAATGGTAGGCTTCGCTGACGCTCAGGCAATAAAGTAACGAATAATAATGTAAGAACTACATGCGCCGTTTGTACATCGTTTGCTGCACACATGTAGTTCTTTCACATTTAATTTTTGCAGGCGCTATACAAATCAGTTGTACTTGAAATGGTGAGTAAGTTTACTGAGTGACATACCTTAACTTGACTGATTCCAGATATAATTGAATGTGTGTTATGTCTGAGCTAAATAACAATAACACGTTAAAAGGAATAGTACTGAAATGTACAGCGAGAACCAGAAAATCGGTTATTTCTTAATAACAAATAACCGATAAATATAAAGCTAAACACGTTATTCAGAGCCTTCAAACCGTATCCGAGTGGCTAGTTGTAGTAAATTGTTAATGGCATGATAATAAAATTAATCGATGCACATAAAATGCACATCACTCTTTATCTGCTTTGTAATGTATGTCCCAAATGAAACGGGAATTGTTTTTATTTTCGAGGCGAAGTTAGGACTACCATTAAATCTCTAAAAACTCATGTATTCCAAATTTCTCGCTATATATTTATTTCTGTTTACTTAAACTTACGTACGGTAATGTTTTTAGACATCTGAAGAATAGGATGGATTCCAATCCTCGATACGTAGTGTTGTATTCTTGTTGGCTGAGCGTTAGCGAAGCCTATTACTTGTGGGGCTGGAAAGATTTCATTCCTGGGGTCTTTTTCGTTTAAGGGCCAGCACAAAAGACCCTAGCTTGCCTATTGAAAACTCAGATCACGCGATGCTTGCCCGCTGCGCAGCGCTTCGCGCTGCTTGCTCTTTTAGAATAAAAGTTAACTCGAGCTTGCAAAGTCCAACTAGATCAACTCACCACGCTTTATTGAACAAGAAAAACTAGACAGAACTAACGCGGGTTTCATTACAGGCAAAAGGTAAGCGGCGCGTGTTTATAACTGATAAGATAAGACGAGTTTATACTAGAAGTAGTACCTGGACTACTGCCCTACGAACTAATAACACAAAAAAAAAACGATTAAATGCACTGTCAGTCAGGTATAGTATGTTTGTAAGGTGCTGACCCTTAAACGAAAAAGACCCCATTCCTGTCTGTCTGTCTGTCCGCACGATATTTCAAAATCAAAACTACATACATACCATATAGACTTGATATTTTGCAGATATTGATATTTGATATTTTTTTCTTTATAGGTGTCTCTGTTCGATGGTTGTGCATGTCACTCCACGGGGTTTGGCTGATCTTTAGCAAATATTTTGTGCATTGGCTTTATGAGTAATCATGATTGCATCAAGAAAATCACAGCACAAATCACTTTGTAAAACTGAGTACAGTTATATGAGATTTTAACATGTGGAATATTGACATAACTCCCCAATATATACATCGTATTTTGGTGGTTTGATTTGAAGGTGTGAATTGAAACCAAAAATAATGTAAACAATTTGAATGTTTTATGTGGAAAGACATTATATGTAGACTTTTTTGTGTAAGAAAATTCATTTTTACACAGACAAAGATGATGAGTTATATGATAAGGCATTTCCAAACATGGAATTTGGCTGAACGTTATTGCAGCCTATTACTGAATAGGTTGACACAATTTGTCTTGTCTGCCAGGGGGCTTTTATTTTTGATTGGATGGACTTGTTGCCTGGATCTGTCCGCAGGACAATTCGAGTATGAAATGAGCTGTGGCTACCTTAGCGAGGCCTATTGCGTGGTGTGGCGTACTCCAACTACGTTATTACATACAGCGATGGCAAATATTCGAAGTTCTGATACACTATAAATGTTTCATCACCTTAATTGGCACAAATAAATAAAACTGTTGTTTAGTCAGAACGTATTTAGATATCATTACAGCTATTTTAGAATGTAGCTACGGAATCATACAAAACAAACCGGTTCAATAACTGTCAAAACCTACGAGAGAGTAAAAGTTAAATAATTTAACTAACTAATGTTTCACTCGTTAAAACACTCGAGCTATACTTAGGAAAATCTTGTTCGGCTTGCGAGGTCGGTGTCACGGCTATCGTATGTGTCGCGGCTCACAAGGATCGAAATATTGCCAACACAACTACAAATGCCTTCGAAATTTTAGCCAAACTGAGGAGAACCATTTTTTGGTGCCGATTGTCATACAAACAGTAGTTTACCAGTAGTTTGATTACAAATAGTTACATCAGAAGGTTCAAAATACATATTCTGTACTATTAATGACAGCGATTCCTAACATAATTGTGTGTATAAATTTAACTAATAAGAGGACACAAAGACACATGGTTGCCGCTTCAAAAATCAATTTTATTGGCCTCGGTTATTTTACAAATAAAATATAACGTATACGATATAAGTTCGTCAGTTCATAGTGTACTTCCTTTAGAAAAATGTGATGTCTGGAAAGGTGTTGTAACACAGGCTGTGCGACGTATTGACCTTGAACTGAATGAAATCAATAATTAATGTAATTATTATACAAACGTTTGGAAGCAAATAGTCAGAGCAGTCAGTATGAATTGTTGCGTGTTTCGAGTAAATTATTTCTCATTTAAATAAAAACTAAATTTAAAACAATATATATATATATATATATATATATATATATATATATATATATATATATATATATATATATATAGGGTGCTAAAAATTGTATATGCTAAATAATGGTTTTTGAATGATTTGATTATTAAAGAGAATACAATTACAAAACCAATCTTGCAATACAAATTGACAAAACGAAAGTACTAAGAAATATTACGTGCTATTGGATTAAAATACCAAGACCTATCAGTCAAGGTTACTTTAAATAGTGAAAATTCCAGCAATGAAGACAACATTAGACTATCAAAAAGTTGGCAGCTTGTTATAAATAATACATATTACTCGCCGACTCATTAAGATTGAGCCAATCATGATACACCTCCGCTCCTTGCTATCGTATTTATCAGCGGCTGTGCATTACCGCCTTTACCACTACTGAATTTAGGCCTCCACAATTAAGCCGAGATATTGTAAGTATTTAGAAATTTTGTTAGGAATTATTTGATACGGTGGGAACTAAAATTGTAGAAGAAAGGCTGAAAATGTAGAGGTCACGATGTTGTTTGCATTTTATGAGATTTAATAGATCAAAAAAGAAAATACGTCGTAAGTTAATATGAATTATAATAATATTCTGTGTAAGTTGGGTCTTATTTGAAAACTAAACAGTCATGCAATTAATTGATCAATTAAATGCCCCAGTATCTGAAAAGAGACAAAACGGGTTACTTTGATTTCCAGTAGCCGAGTATAAATATTACCATGGTGTGTCTACATTTATATAAAAACTTTGTTAGACGTTATTGATTATACCCGCTAAAATTTAGTACCCAATCCAAGATTTTTACTCGTTCGTAGTAATAGATTTGTTATTTGTACTGCAATTTTGGTTTTTTTTTTGTTATTCCTATAAAAGTGTACGGTATATTATTATTATAGTAAATTTAAAACATGTACGACTTTTCATGTTACTGTCTATATTTGTTCCTTTCTAAATATTTATATTATATGATAGTAATTTGTTTTCATTAGTAGTTGAATCTTCCAATAAATTTTGTTAAAGTGTATTTACTTGTTATCGATGTTCTGTTTGTTATTACATCTTAGTTATTTATTAAACATTGTTGTTTGTTACTTATAAGTATATTTCACTGATGTCATGTTAAATTATATAACAATAGAAAGAAAGAAGAAAGAAAGAAATTTATTTCTCAACCAACACCTTACATACATCATATACATTTAAGAAGTATATCATGAGAAATATTTAATCCTCCAAGGCTTAGCCTGATTGGAGGCTTTACTGCAATTTAAAAATATCACCGTTCAAATGGCAGCTAAATTATAAAAACAAAAATAAAGTAATTATGCTTAAATCTATAATACAGCAATCAAAGATACAATAAATACTACTCTTCCAAACTACTACAATTTATAATATGAACACTTACAACATCATTAGACAAAACTACTTAAATACTTATTGAGAGAATTTATGATTTAATAACTATAATAATTATCATAACTATAATAATTATAATACAAGGCAATATAAACTAAGTAAAGCAAAGTACAATGGACTAAAGTAGGAGGGAAAACTAAAACAACTAATTACAAATATAAAACAATAAATCTTCAATATTCTGAATTGTAAACAACCATAGTCTTAATTTTTTAAGAAAAACATTTATATTACTTAAATCTTTTATGTTGTTTGGCAATTTGTTAAATAATGTAGGTGCTAAGAAATTAAATGATTTTGTAAAATACGTGTTTGTTGGCTTCGGTACGAAAACATTTTTATTACTACGCAATATTCTATTAATTAAACACATACAGAGTAAATATTGATTTTCAGTAAAGTGTAGTATTCACTTGCATTGTAATACATGATTTAGGCATACTTCAATCGGTTGGAAACTACATTTTTATTTATATTGGCTGAACCCTCTCATTCTTTATTTATGCTGGAGGTATGCATGTTAGATACTTAAATTATATAAGTTAAATTATATTATTCCTAGAGCTATTGTGTAGTCACCCCATTTGTTTTGGATAATATGAATGTAATAATTAAAAAATAATTAAACTGACTTTAAATGGGAGTGTACATTATGTTAAATATTATTTAAAACATATGTATTTTAATGATACAACTACGAAAATATAAGAAATAAACAATGACTTGGTAAAAGTAATAAGTTTAATATAAAAAATAATTTATGAGAAAAAGGATTTTTCTTAGTTATATCTATCATAAATTCAAGTTGTGATACCTATTTTTACATATAACATGTATAATTTTTGAAGATCCTGTTCAATATGCAACGTAATGGCGTGCCTATGTAAAAGAAGGAGCTACATGTTGTGCATAAAAAGAGCGCATTTTCGTATCTACAAGGCCCTAGCGCATCTATGTGTCTTGTCCAAAGGCACTTACAGAATCTCAGTATAACTAAATCAGCTGTTTTATATAATAATAATATTAATAAAAACAATAATAACAATAATAATAACAACAACAAAAATAATAATAACACCAATAATAATAATAATTATGTTTCTTTATCTCAATGATTGTTATTTTGGTTATCCTTGTTTCTTATTTAGGTACCTGTTTCGCCTTTGTTTATTTTATTTTAACTAAGAAATATATATTTTGATTATGGTTTGTCTTATTTATTTATTTACAATTGTTGTAGCGTTTAAGTGGCACGCCCTCATTACAAAAATCTAAAATAGATTCTAATATTGCGTTTCACTCTAAAATGTGTTAGGTAGGTAATAACACTTTTGGTTAGTTTCATGTTAACTGCAAGTCGCACTACAAAGTAAAATCCTCATTGCAGTTTATTCTATGTAATTTGATCTTAAATCGAAAGTATAAACGTAACCTAGTTTTTTCACCATTCCGAATTCGGTGAATTCTGGAATACGAGTGCGCCGTCTGCCATCCGACAGCAGTGGCGTTGAAATCACCAGGGGTACTCTACAGGGCTCTGTACTCGATCTACTGTTCTTCTCTATTTATGTAAATTACAGATTTTCAATTATTTTGGGTATAGTAAAATTGAACTGAAAAGTCGTGTGATTGTAATTAATGCTCGAGAATGCTATTATTGACTACCACCCAGTAGACTTACTGTAATGGGTCAAACCCCAGCTAAAACAAATTTAAGTAAAGAAAAAAAAATAGTACTTGCCGATAATTTTAGAATTAATAGAAACATTAATTATATAATTGTTACATAACTTATCGTGGCACTATTCTATGAAGTTTAATCAAATATACAATTAAAGTACATACTGTATGTTCATAAAGGCGGATAATCTATTACGATGTTATAAAGTTTTGTGTTGTTTTGTTGTAATACGACCATAATAATAGCTTTTAGAGTTAAAACCCATTGAAACAATAATACACTCAAAATATACAAACCCTCTTGCAAACTACCGCGTCAAAGGATTAATAATCTGATGAGTATTTGTGTTGAAACGCATAAATTTAGTTACCTAATTTTGTCACTATATATTTGTTATTTTTGGCTGAGCGTTACCGAATCCACTCACTCGAGGGGCTGGAAAATTAAATGTGTGTCTCTTCGTTTATTTGTCTGTCCGTCCACAATATATCTCAAGAACGAACTGATATATACAGGGTGTAAAAAAAGTCCCGGGTCGGTTAAAATATTTTTAAATATTTTTCAAACCTTCAGGGGAGCGTCCCGCTAGGAGTAAGAAGAAAATCTTAAATGTAAGCATAGGTTGATATGCATATAAAATAAAAGGTCTTTATTAGTAGAGTACAGAGCCGCAAACCCGACCTCAAACGGATAACCGAGTCAAAAATGACAGCCGTTCAAAGATGGCTAGAGTTTGCAACTTAGGTTAATGTAAAAAATACACTGATGAGATTTTTGATTTTAAACTTTACTAACCCTAAACTGTTTACAATTGAATCAGTTCATTTAAGAAACACACCATACACACACACACACACACACACACACACACACACACACACATATATATATATATATATACTGTATATATATTTACACACAAATCTTGTTGTGGTAACTTGGAGTGTAGGCTTTAATTATTTGAAACACTGATATGAAACCCAGTTTAGTACACAAAAATCCAAATTTATCATGTGGCAAGATATGCCAACAGGACATCTCGAGAACTCGAGAATTAAGTGATTTCAAATTTTGCATGTAACCTCAGCGAATCCTGTTATGTCAGGCGGTTTGGTATATAAACATGTGACGCAATAACTCACGCCTAACTATCCACAAAGTATCTAGAAAGGTACTGAAATATAATTTCTACAAAGGCAAGAACGAGTTTGATCTGCGGTGTTTATCTGTTTATGGGATTTGGTTGAGCGTAATTGAACCCTATCGTCGAGTAGGCTGGCATAGTTTCTATCTTGTCTGTCCGGGAGCTGTCAAATGTCCTTCCTATATTTCCTGTCTGCCCGCAGGAAATCTCATGAATGAAAAGCGTTATAGACGTGAAATGTAGAAAGCGACATCACCGTGACACGTGGTGTGCGTACACCTACCTTGATAGCAATAAAAACTCAATTATTAATAAAGATACACTTCTCAAACTTAGATTCGAGTGCCATGATAATATATAATGTATGCGATAAAGAAAAACGGTAACATTAATAACGGTGGATATTGGCATGAATGTCAATATCTCATTGGCATTGTCATGGTGACGACTCGGCAGTTAACGTCAATGCACTTCTATGAATACGAGATAATGTATATTGCATCATCAAACTAGTTCCATTCTCTTGTGTGTTGAGGTCATTAACGATGAGGCGATTGATTGCTATGGTACCCAGACTAGGAGCACTAAACATATCCTGGCTGTAGTTTACTGAATGTGTTTCATCCCAGGAGACGCTCTATCGTTGGAGATTAGTATCTGTTAAAGAAAATAAATTAGGGCTGGTGTATTCAAGTTTCTATAGAATTAAAACCTTCGCCGCAGCGTAAAGTTTTCGCTGAATGACAGATTACCGATGTCAATTCGGGAGGGGGGGGGACAAATGCAAATTGCATATAGTTTTGAACAGTTTCCCTTTGATATATTGAGTGTAATTAATAAAAATGTAAATAAATGGAAACCGTTTAATCGACTCCTCAGTCTGTAACCTTTGAAGATCGAGATTTTGCAAGATCATTGTCCTGATCAGACCTACAGAATTAGCGATCACAGTCAACAATTTTTTGTTGGGCACATAGGTGCCCAGAGTGAACATTCAGCGCGCGGTCTGTATACTGTACTCAGAGAGTGGAGTAAGAACCTCCACCGTGTATGGTGAACGACCACCTACTACCATAATGTAGCATGTGATGCGTGTCTGCCTGCCTGCCTGCCCGTCTGTCTGTCTGCCTGCCTGTCTGTTTGTTTGTCTCTCTCTCTCTCTCTCTCTCTCTCTCTCTCTCTCTCTCCTCTCTCTCTCTCTCTCTCTCTCTCTCTCTCTGCCTGTCTCTCTCCCTCCCTCTGTTTACCTGTTTGTGTGTGTGTGTGTGTGTGTATTCGTTGGGGGTAGAGATCGTGATACCATCCCTCACGCATTTGATTGGTTGATAACTATCATAAACACATAAATGATAGCTTATAGTCTTTCTCTTTAAATTATCATTTCTTTCTGATAATTTTATTACCTTATTTAGTTTTATCCTTATAAATAATTTAAATAATTTTTATTCCGTAGGCTTGCGCCAAATAAATGCGGTCACAAGTCGTAACTCAACACTCGTAACACACATAACTCCTAACTCTGACATCCTGTTTAGAAAGGTTAATGAATAAGAAAGGAACTATTTTTATTTTCACACGTTAAACGTTCGGGTCAGAGATAAAACGGTTACACTTTGCTACTGTTTGAGACACCGGCAAATCAACATATTTGTACCAAAAATAAACCTTTAAAAGTGAACAAACAGTCGACGTTTACATAGACTATTAAACACAAACCTTACCTACTTAAAATTGTGCACAACTGTGCCTTGCCAATTTATCAAGCGTCTCGTTTATTCCAATGTAAACTCGAGGAATGTTAAGTCCGATTCACAAACAGAACGTGACAACTGTCCAAAAGTAAAAGCGAAAGGTGGGAACAAACGAATAATCGCGGGGAGCAGTAAAAGAACAGTTACGGTAAATAAAGGGCGTATCGTTGTACACTCAGGTCCTCAGTAAACCGGCGAGCGTATGATTCCTGTAACTACCGATAAAGAATTCATTATCAATAAAATCGGCGGTAGTTGCCGGCGGCGTCACGAGATGGCGTGGGGGCGCCCACACCGACACATGAATGGGAGAGTGGAGTAGCAAGTTCGATCGGCGCCGCGACGCCCCTAGCGGCAGACTCGGGAACCCTCCAGTTTCAGTTCGGTGGTGGTGTGCAATGCCAGGAGCGGTTCCCCCGGTCCAGGTACCTCCCTGATACTGATAACGAGTGGAGAGTGTCTCATGGTGTGTGTGCGCGTGTGTGGGTGTGGGTGTACTCTGTGAGTGGTGCCCCCGTCTCCCTGGGTGGAAGCCAGGGGTCGAACGATGGCTTCAGCCCTCTGCAGGATCGTCATCCCTCTGTTCATCAGCCTGGTGTCCTCCAACGACCTGGACAAGACGCAGTTCGAGGCGGCATTTCAAGGTAACCGAACGTGCCGTGGCAGGTTATGGCCCGACACCGAGCGACAATCGGTGAATATTTGATGAGTCGATCGATTGAGGCCGACGTTCGGTGCCTACGCGAGCCTATCCAGATGTAAGTTTATCGTTTGTGTTTGATACACTTGGGTTTGTACGGAGACCCGCACCAGAGGCTACACGTTATCCACAGCGATCCATAATACGATACAGGTTATTCACCCCACATCGATGTCTCCTCGTGTTTCGATATAACCGCGAAATTCGAAGATGTTAACGTTCGATTAAAAGTAATTGTGTGCTGTGTACATATTTTATACAACTACTGAATGTAAAGATACTATATGATAGTAAAATCTTTCAACTTTTCTTTGGATACATTTTCTAACCTAACATTTATGAGTGTTCTGGGAGTTACACCTGTGTACTTTGCCTGCGATATGATATAGAATTGGGGGTTCCCTTGAATAAATGTGTCATAGTAAAAACATAAACTATTGCATATTAAAAAAAAATGTTTTAAATTTTACTGATTATACTAGTATTACAACTTTAAGCAATGGGATAAAATATCCTGCTTAGTGATGTATAACATACGTACCGTAATCCATAACAAACATAATTTATCAATAGTCAATGGATTATTCCAGTCAAATTAACTTCAAGTAAGACGCAAAAATAGTTTATATTCAAATAAAGATTTATTATGTTTTTGGAGCAATTAAATACACTTGGGACTTAATCCATAGCGTACCACAGCATGCACAATATAATCCTCCTGGAGCAAAAGAGACTTTTTGCGAAACGACAGAAGTTTGCTACAAGTTGAATTTGTAATCAAAGAACTATGCCTTTCACAGCTGCACTGTTTGCTAGTTATCGACGTTAGGAATATTTTCGGTTAAGACGTGTTAAATTGAGATGTGTTTCCAGTTTAAAGTTCAAACCCGTCTCTCGGGCGTTAGTTCCTGCCAAGCGAACATTCACGTCACGGCGCAATACAGAATGTGACTATAGTCAGCAATGTGACTCTAGTCAGCAATGTGACTCTAGTCAGCAATGTAGCTCTAGTCAGCGTTACAGAATATTCAGCAGTAAGGATAGCAGCAGGAAAAATACAGGTTTGGAAGGCCATCATAGACATTCCGGGAACTACTAGTATATCTTCTTTCCAGTTAAATCTTAACGGAATAGTGATACAACAGTCCCAAACTATCAATCCGGAGGAATTAAATACTGGAATCGTACAATGTAGCTAGGATTCGGTTTTCTTTATAGGCGCAAAGACATAAAATATTGTATCTTAGCCTTTTTTGTATCCAGCATCCATAGAAGTTATTAGCCACAGCGATTATGATTGTGCGTAAACTTGTTTATGAATTATGGGATGTTTAATTAGTACGTATTAAAGAGAAGGACTTGTATTTAGGATGGGGAGACACTACAGAAGACGAGTCTCTCAAGCAGCTTATAACACACAATGTAAGAGGCTTGAGATACTAATTACGTGTCTTGAGGGACTGTTTAAAAGATCTGTTAGATAATGTGTGCCTTCTCAATCTCTGCTTTATTGGACGAAACAACAATTAAATACTTTTATATATTTAAAGGCTTTTAATAAAGAGAGATTTTGAGTCCGCTATTTCAGAGCACTAGGCGTCACTTTAAGCCTTTAAAGCCTATATACTTCATAAAATAAGGAAAAAAACGTTTAAATCTGTAGATTTCCAAGACATACTGTAGAGATAACTACGCAAAAATCATGGCAGGAAAAGGTTTGGAGTTTGCAAGGAACTTACTGACACTTCTTGAATTGATTTACATATATGTAAGATATTTGCGAGTCAAATGATTGGAATTTTATTTAAAGAGATTTTATTAGAGATCAGAGTGTCTAAGAGAATATTTTGAGAAGACGTACTGTAAGACGATCTTTTAAAACTTGCACCAATAATTGCACTTAATAGCTGTTGGTAAAATGCAAATTTTAAATTTTTCTATCAATACCACATTCCTAATGATATTGGGTGATTTCAGTGGACAGTTGTCTTTGTAATGTTTTCCTGAATACATTGAACAATGTATCATGTTTTTGAAACGTAAAGGGATATGCAACGCTTGATAGTGGCTATGCATATTCCTCAGAACAACCAACGTTATTTAGGCGCTACATAGAACAATGTTAGTACCATACAGACAGTCAGTTCAGTATCACCTCTAAGTAGCAATATCATCCCCTCCTCGCTATCTAACGCAACTCTTTACAGTTTGTATTTGCTTAAGAACCACTTTCATAATACCATAGAGATAGTCAGTTCAGTATCACCTCTGAGTAGCAATATCACCACTTCCTCGCCATCTAACGCAACTCTTCAACAATTTGTATTTGCTTTAGAACCACTTTCATAATACCATAGACATAGTCAGTTCAGTATCACCACTGAGTAGCAATATCACCACTTCCTCGCCATCTAACGCAACTCTTCAACAGTTTGTATTTGCTTAGAACCACTTTCATAATACCATACAGATAGTCAGTTCAGTATCACCACTGAGTAGCAATATCACCACTTCCTCGCCATCTAACGCAACTCTTCAACAGTTTGTATTTGCTTTAGAACCACTTTCATAATACCATACAGATAGTCAGTTCAGTATCACCACTGAGTAGCAATATCACCACTTCCTCGCCATCTAACGCAACTCTTCAACAGTTTGTATTTGCTTTAGAACCACTTTCATAATACCATACAGATTGTCAGTTCAGTATCACCACTGAGTAGCAATATCACCACTTCCTCGCCATCTAACGCAACTCTTCAACAGTTTGTATTTGCTTTAGAACCACTTTCATAATACCATACAGATAGTCAGTTCAGTATCACCACTGAGTAGCAATATCACCACTTCCTCGCCATCTAACGCAACTCTTCAACAGTTTGTATTTGCTTTAGAACCACTTTCATAATACCATACAGATAGTCAGTTCAGTATCACCACTGAGTAGCAATATCACCACTTCCTCGCCATCCAACACAAATCTTCAACAGTTTGTATTTGCTTTAGAACCACTTTCATAATACCATAGAGATAGTCAGTTCAGTATCACCACTGAGTAGCAATATCACCACTTCCTCGCCATCTAACGCAACTCTTCAACAGTTTGTATTTGCTTTAGAACCACTTTCTTAATACCATACAGATAGTCAGTTCAGTATCACCTCTATATAGCAATATCACCACTTCCTCGCCATCTAACGCAACTCTTCAACAGTTTGTATTTGCTTTAGAACCACTTTCATAATACCATACAGATTGTCAGTTCAGTATCACCACTGAGTAGCAATATCACCATTTCCTCGCCATCTAACGCAAATCTTCAACAGTTTGTATTTGCTTTAGAACCACTTTCATAATACCATACAGATAGTCAGTTCAGTATCACCACTGAGTAGCAATATCACCACTTCCTCGCCATCTAACGCAACTCTTTACAGTTTGTATTTGCTTTAGAACCACTTTCATAATACCATACAGATTGTCAGTTCAGTATCACCACTGAGTAGCAATATCACCATTTCCTCGCCATCTAACGCAAATCTTCAACAGTTTGTATTTGCTTTAGAACCACTTTCATAATACCATAGACATAGTCAGTTCAGTATCACCTCTAAGTAGCAATATCACCACTTCCTCGCCATCTAACGCAACTCTTCAACAGTGTGTATTTGCTTTAGAACCACTTTCATAATACCATAGACATAGTCAGTTCAGTATCACCACTGAGTAGCAATATCACCACTTCCTCACCATCCAACACAAATCTTCAACAGTTTGTATTTGCTTTAGAACCACTTTCATAATACCATACAGATAGTCAGTTCAGTATCACCACTGAGTAGCAATATCACCACTTCCTCGCCATCTAACGCACCTCTTCAACAGTTTGTATTTGCTTTAGAACCACTTTCATAATACCATACAGATAGTCAGTTCAGTATCACCTCTATATAGCAATATCACCACTTCCTCGCCATCTAACGCAACTCTTCAACAGTGTATATTTGCTTTAGAACCACTTTCATAATACCATACAGATAGTCAGTTCAGTATCACCACTGAGTAGCAATATCACCATTTCCTCGCCATCCAACACAAATCTTCAACAGTTTGTATTTGCTTTAGAACCACTTTCATAATACCATACAGATTGTCAGTTCAGTATCACCACTGAGTAGCAATATCACCACTTCCTCGCCATCCAACACAAATCTTCAACAGTTTGTATTTGCTTTAGAACCACTTTCATAATACCATACAGATAGTCAGTTCAGTATCACCACTGAGTAGCAATATCACCATTTCCTCGCCATCTAACGCACCTCTTCAACAGTTTGTATTTGCTTTAGAACCACTTTCTTAATACCATACAGATAGTCAGTTCAGTATCACCTCTATATAGCAATATCACCACTTCCTCGCCATCTAACGCAACTCTTCAACAGTGTATATTTGCTTTAGAACCACTTTCATAATACGATAAACATAGTCAGTTCAGTATCACCACTGAGTAGCAATATCACCATTTCCTCATCATCCAACACAAATCTTCAACAGTTTGTATTTGCTTTAGAACCACTTTCATAATACCATACAGATTGTCAGTTCAGTATCACCACTGAGTAGCAATATCACCACTTCCTCGCCATCTAACGCAACTCTTCAACAGTTTGTATTTGCTTTAGAACCACTTTCATAATACCATAGACATAGTCATTTCAGTATCACCACTGAGTAGCAATATCACCACTTCCTCGCCATCTAACGCAACTCTTCAACAGTGTGTATTTGCTTTAGAACCACTTTCATAATACCATAGACATAATCAGTTCAGTATCACCACTGAGTAGCAATATCACCACTTCCTCGCCATCTAACACAACTCTTCAACAGTGTGTATTTGCTTTAGAACCACTTTTAATAATACGATAGACATAATCAGTTCAGTATCACCACTGAGTAGCAATATCACCACTTCCTCGCCATCCAACACAAATCTTCAACAGTTTGTATTTGCTTTAGAACCACTTTCATAATACCATACCGATAGTCAGTTCAGTATCACCTCTGAGTAGCAATATCACCACTTCCTCGCCATCTAACGCAACTCTTCAACAGTTTGTATTTGCTTTAGAACCACTTTCATAATACCATACAGATAGTCAGTTCAGTATCACCACTGAGTAGCAATATCACCACTTCCTCGCCATCTAACGCAACTCTTCAACAGTGTGTATTTGCTTTAGAACCACTTTCATAATACCATAGACATAGTCAGTTCAGTATCACCACTGAGTAGCAATATCACCACTTCCTCGCCATCTAACGCAAATCTTCAACAGTTTGTATTTGCTTTAGAACCACTTTCTTAATACCATACAGATAGTCAGTTCAGTATCACCTCTATATAGCAATATCACCACTTCCTCGCCATCTAACGCAACTCTTCAACAGTGTATATTTGCTTTAGAACCACTTTCATAATACCATAAACATAGTCAGTTCAGTATCACCACTGAGTAGCAATATCACCATTTCCTGATCATCCAACACAAATCTTCAACAGTTTGTATTTGCTTTAGAACCACTTTCATAATACCATACAGATTGTCAGTTCAGTATCACCACTGAGTAGCAATATCACCACTTCCTCGCCATCTAACGCAACTCTTCAACAGTTTGTTTTTGCTTTAGAACCACTTTCATAATACCATAGACATAGTCAGTTCAGTATCACCACTGAGTAGCAATATCACCACTTCCTCGCCATCTAACGCAAATCTTCAACAGTTTGTATTTGCTTTAGAACCACTTTCATAATACCATACAGATTGTCAGTTCAGTATCACCTCTATATAGCAATATCACCACTTCCTCGCCATCTAACGCAACTCTTCAACAGTTTGTATTTGCTTTAGAACCACTTTCATAATACCATACAGATTGTCAGTTCAGTATCACCACTGAGTAGCAATATCACCATTTCCTCGCCATCTAACGCAAATCTTCAACAGTTTGTATTTGCTTTAGAACCACTTTCATAATACCATACAGATAGTCAGTTCAGTATCACCTCTAAGTAGCAATATCACCACTTCCTCGCCATCTAACGCAACTCTTCAACAGTTTGTATTTGCTTTAGAACCACTTTCATAATAC
The DNA here is from genome assembly GCF_021130785.1 of Homalodisca vitripennis. Classification (NCBI taxonomy): domain Eukaryota; kingdom Metazoa; phylum Arthropoda; class Insecta; order Hemiptera; family Cicadellidae; genus Homalodisca; species Homalodisca vitripennis. The sequence goes on from NC_060208.1 coordinate 202,110,748, forward strand.
CATACAGATTGTCAGTTCAGTATCACCACTGAGTAGCAATATCACCACTTCCTCGCCATCTAACGCAACTCTTCAACAGTTTGTATTTGCTTTAGAACCACTTTCATAATACCATACAGATAGTCAGTTCAGTATCACCACTGAGTAGCAATATCACCACTTCCTCGCCATCTAACGCAACTCTTCAACAGTTTGTATTTGCTTTAGAACCACTTTCATAATACCATAGACATAGTCAGTTCAGTATCACCTCTATATAGCAATATCACCACTTCCTCGCCATCTAACGCAACTCTTCAACAGTTTGTATTTGCTTTAGAACCACTTTCATAATACCATACAAATAGTCAGTTCAGTATCACCTCTATATAGCAATATCACCACTTCCTCGCCATCTAACGCAACTCTTCAACAGTGTATATTTGCTTTAGAACCACTTTCATAATACGATAAACATAGTCAGTTCAGTATCACCACTGAGTAGCAATATCACCATTTCCTCGCCATCCAACACAAATCTTCAACAGTTTGTATTTGCTTTAGAACCACTTTCATAATACCATAGACATAGTCAGTTCAGTATCACCACTATATAGCAATATCACCACTTCCTCGCCATCTAACGCAACTCTTCAACAGTTTGTATTTGCTTTAGAACCACTTTCATAATACCATAGACATAGTCAGTTCAGTATCACCACTGAGTAGCAATATCACCACTTCCTCGCCATCTAACGCAACTCTTCAACAGTTTGTATTTGCTTTAGAACCACTTTCATAATACCATAGAGATAGTCAGTTCAGTATCACCACTGAGTAGCAATATCACCACTTCCTCGCCATCTAACGCAAATCTTCAACAGTTTGTATTTGCTTTAGAACCACTTTCATAATACCATAGACATAGTCAGTTCAGTATCACCACTGAGTAGCAATATCACCACTTCCTCGCCATCTAACGCAATTCTTCAGTTAACAGTTTGTATTTGCTTTAGAACCACTTTCATAATACCATACAGATTGTCAGTTCAGTATCACCACTGAGTAGCAATATCACCACATCCTCGCCATCTAACGAAACTCTTCAACAGTTTGTATTTGCTTTAGAACCACTTTCATAATACCATAGACATAGTCAGTTCAGTATTACCACTGAGTAGCAATATCACCACTTCCTCGCCATCTAACGCAACTCTTCAACAGTTTGTATTTGCTTTAGAACCACTTTCATAATACCATAGAGATAGTCAGTTCAGTATCACCACTGAGTAGCAATATTAATTCATCCTTGCCATCTAACGAAACTCTTCAACAGTTTGTATTTGCTTTAGAACCACTTTCATAATACCATAGACATAGTCAGTTCAGTATTACCACTGAGTAGCAATATCATCACTTTCTCGCCATCCAACACAAATCTTCAACAGTTTGTATTTGCTTAAGAACCACAATCATAATACCATAGAGATTGTCAGTTCAGTATCACCACTAAGTAGCAATATCACCACATCCTCGCCATCTAACGCAGCTCTTCCATAGTTTACATTTGCTTAAAAACCACTTTAATAATACATATTTTTTATTTACTTCATTTTTAGATGCCTTTCACAGATGCACATTCAGTCCGATCTGAATTAGTAAGGACATTTTAGTCCCAGGACACGTGGGACACATAAATAATATTTTTGCAGTTGAAGAACGTGGAATAGGTTAGGAATGAGTAAATATTTAGGATAAGTAGTCTGGCAGGATTTTTAATTCTTGGATAATAGTCTTTTAGATTTTCATTTCTACAATTTGGAACAGTGTGCACCGATAGGAGAGAAGCACGGGGGATGTCCTGGCAAGCTGTGCACCGACTCAGATGAGTCACTTGTTCAGTATCGAAACGATCGAAAAACATATGGTTTGTTATTTTTGGTGTTATCCCAACATTTTTAGTTCGAAATTTTGGATTTCTAAAGACGAGATTGTTAGAGATAAGGTTCTAATTCTCACTTAGTTATTGAGGTACACTGAGTGGAAGGGCCTAACCACGATAGAGACTATGCCTGTGACAGAGCAGACATTATGTTGCAGTCATCGAGTACTTCATGCCTTGGGTTTAGATTAATACAAAACCCTTTCTTCGACTGGAGAAACATCAGGTGTCAAAAACTTTTTTAGAGTAACTCTAAGACGATACTTTGGCTCTTTTCCTTGTTAACCAGTCATATTTATTCACTACTAATATCCTCCCGTAGTCACGATCATTAAGAAGTTCATTATGATTGAAGTCAGTGAAAGTAATAGTTGTAATTTATTTTAATTAACAGCTCTAATATAACGGTATCAATTTAAATTAAGAGCTCTAATGCAACGGTATGCATTTCTATTAGTGAAACATTACATTCATATACGTATTTGTGAATTTTATAGAAACAATTTCATTACATACAGGAGAATAAAATATCTGGATTGCCTACAAACTTTTGAAAGGTTACAAATGGCAAATATTAAATTAGGAGACGTTTGTAAGTACACAAGAAATAAGTTTTGGAATATTCAAAATTTTTAAGAGTTTACCCTTCAAAGGGGAGGATTCCAGCTCTAGATTTTGAAATGGAAATGCTACCGTTGATGGTCATTAATCGAAACGAAATAAAAAACAAAAATAATGCAAACAATGTAATAATACAACATCGTGAAAAAGAAACAACAAGAACTCCAAAAAACATGCTCATTGTTTCGAGCAGATTTTGGATTCAAATACAGGACATAAACTTATTCTCGTATTCTCAGTGGCTATTTTGGGATAAAATATTCAGAAAAATGTAATTTGAATGAATACTTTCAGTTTTACTGTTCAGCATATCGGACATTACAATTATGAACTATACTACCAAGTTTCTTATAGAAATGTTGTTTCTGAAGACCTAATTACTATTATAATAACTACAATAGGTACAAGAACACAACTATAAAGTTTTTGGTCCTTGAGAATGATAACGATCAGTATAAACAATCAGGATAGTGATACACAGTTAAATCAACAATCGCTCACACATCGCGTGAAACTGACTTGTAAATAAACAAAGAATTTAATAAATCTTTACAAAAAGAACACTTGAACAATGCAATTTATTTCTGTTCCGTATGCAATTTAAGTAAACAAAGCCCTGAAGAGTTGCGTTAGATAGCGAGGAGGGGATGATATTGCTACTTAGAGGTGATACTGAACTGACTGTCTGTATGGTACTAACATTGTTCTATGTAGCGCCTAAATAACGTTGGTTGTTCTGAGGAATATGCATAGCCACTATCAAGCGTTGCATATCCCTTTACGTTTCAAAAACATGATACATTGTTCAATGTATTCAGGAAAACATTACAAAGACAACTGTCCACTGAAATCACCCAATATCATTAGGAATGTGGTATTGATAGAAAAATTTAAAAGTTTAATACTATATAGTTGAAAATTTTACTATTGGCAACTTCGTAGTTGTTATATGTTTAGTTCGAATTTGTTATTGAAACTGGTACATTAAAAAAAATATTTCAATAATCTTTTTGTCTGTTTGCGGAGGCGGCCTGGCGTAGCAGGTATCCACGATCTCAATCCTACCAATTACATCGTAATGCGAGTTTCAAACAAAATAATACCGTGTAATTACTGCACAGTTATACAGTTATTTTAATGTTTATAGTAGGTGAATTGGTTTTTCCTGTAAGACATAAACATAATAACAATAGTTCTCAATCCTACTAATTACATCGTACCGCGAGTTTCAGACCTAAATAATACCGTGTAATGACTGCACAGTTATACAGTTATTCTAATGTTTATAGTAGGTGAATTGGTTTCCTGTAAGACATAAACATAATAATAGTTCTCAATCCTACTCATTACATCGTAATGCAAGTTTCAAACTAAATAATACCGGGTGATTACTGCACAGTTATAAAGTTATTCTAATTTTTATATTAGGTGAATTGGTTTTCCCTGTAAGACATAAACATAATAACAGTTCCCAATTCTACTAATTACATCGTAATGCGAGTTTCAAACAAAATAATACCGTGTAGTTACTGCACAGTTATAAAGTTATTCTAATGTTTGTAGTAGGTGAATTGGTTTTCCCTGCAAGACATAAACATAAGAAATAGTTCTCAATTACTAATTACATCTTAATGCGAGTTTTAGACTAAATAATACCGTGTAATTACTGCACAGTTATAAGGTTATTTTAATGTTTATAGTAGGTGAATTGGTTTTCCCTGTAAGACATAAACATAATAACAGTTCCCAATTCTACTAATTACATCGTAATGCGAGTTTCAAACAAAATAATACCGTGTAGTTACTGCACAGTTATAAATTATTCTAATGTTTGTAGTAGGTGAATTGGTTTTCCCTGCAAGACATAAACATAAGAATAGTTCTCAATCCTACTAATTACATCGTAATGCGAGTTGAAAAAAATATAATACCGTGTAATGACTGCACAGTTATACAGTTATTCTAATGTTTATAGTAGGTGAATTGGTTTCCCTGTAAGACGTAAACATAATAATAGTTCTCAATCCTACTCATTACATCGTAATGCAAGTTTCAAACTAAATAATACCGGGTGATTACTGCACAGTTATACAGTTATTCTAATGTTTATAGTAGGTGAATTGGTTTCCTGTAAGACGTAAACATAATAATAGTTCTCAATCCTACTCATTACATCGTAATGCAAGTTTCAAACTAAATAATACCGGGTGATTACTGCACAGTTATACAGTTATTCTAATGTTTTATAGTTAGGTGAATTGGTTTCCCTGTAAGACGTAAACATAATAATAGTTCTCAATCCTACTCATTACATCGTAATGCAAGTTTCAAACTAAATAATACCGGGTGATTACTGCACAGTTATACAGTTATTCTAATGTTTATAGTAGGTGAATTGGTTTCCCTGTAAGACGTAAACATAATAATAGTTTCTCAATCCTACTCATTACATCGTAATGCAAGTTTCAAACTAAATAATACCGGGTGATTACTGCACAGTTATACAGTTATTCTAATGTTTATAGTAGGTGAATTGGTTTCCCTGTAAGACATAAAAAATAATAATGGTTCTCAATCCTAATTATTACATCGTGTAATGCGAGTTTCAAACAAAGTAATACCGTGTAATTACTGCACAGTTATACAGTTATTCTAATGTTTATAGTAGGTGAATTGGTTTCCCTGTAAGACATAAACATAAGAATAGTTCTCAATCCTACTAATTACATCGTAATGCGAGTTGAAAAAAATATAATACCGTGTAATGACTGCACAGTTATACAGTTATTCTAAATGTTTATAGTAGGTGAATTGGTTTCCCTGTAAGACGTAAACATAATAATAGTTCTCAATCCTACTCATTACATCGTAATGCAAGTTTCAAACTAAATAATACCGGGTGATTACTGCACAGTTATACAGTTATTCTAATGTTTATAGTAGGTGAATTGGTTTCCCTGTAAGACGTAAACATAATAATAGTTCTCTCCTACTCATTACATCGTTCTTGCACATTTGTATTCTAAGTTTGTAAACATAAAATAAATACTCATACCGTAATGCAAGTTTCGTTGATTACTGCACAGTTATACAGTTATTTCTAATGTTTATAGTAGGTGAATTGGTTTCCCTGTAAGACGTAAACATAATAATAGTTCTCAATCCTACTAATTACATCGTAATGCGAGTTTCAAACAAAATAATACCGTGTAATTACTGCACAGTTATAAAGTTATTCTAATGTTTATAGTAGGTGAATTGGTTTTCCCTGTAAGACATAAACATAAGAATAGTTCTCAATCCTACTAATTACATCGTAATGCGAGTTTCAAACAAAATAATACCGTGTAATTACTGCACAGTTATAAAGTTATTCTAATGTTTATAGTAGGTGAATTGGTTTTCCCTGTAAGACATAAACATAAGAATAGTTCTCAATCCTACTAATTACATCGTAATGCGAGTTTTAGACTAAATAATACCGTGTAATTACTGCACAGTTATAAAGTTATTTTAATGTTTATAGTAGGTGAATTGGTTTTCCCTGAAGACATAAACATAACAATAGTTCTCAATCCTACTAATTACATCGTAATGCGAGTTTCAAACAAAATAATACCGTGTAATTACTGCACAGTTATAAAGTTATTCTAATGTTTATAGTAGGTGAATTGGTTTTCCCTGCAAGACATAAAAATAATAATAATTCTTTCCATAAGAAGTTTATTAGAGTTTCACAATGACAACAATACTGTGGTACTACGTATTGTGGCAGACAGTATTCAGTGCCATTTACCGTATAGCAACCAGTTGAGGCTAACTTTGCCGCTGTGGCTTCGTAGCAGCAAAACTTAAATTGCATTGGCTGATGAGGTTGCGTCTTAACTTTTCACATTGCATTTTAAACCAACTCGCCCCGTACCAGAGAAGAGACGCAACACTTTGGTTCCATTTGCACTCTTATCCAAATCCAATGGTATTTTTTAAGAGGGAGGGTCTTTTCTACGTCAACACTATTTTAATCGATGATGTTAAAAGCATTTAGGGAAAAACGCATCTGCTCATTTTTGCTCACTTTAAAAGTTAAGGTTCGCTCAAGGGAAGTAAGGCGTATAAATGCATCAAGAACAAATATTATATTATTTTGTTGACACATTGTTAATCTTAATTTGGCTTGAAGTATGAACGCTCTTAGGGCTAGATCGAAATAACTAAAAAAAAAAAAAAAAAAAAAAAAAAAAAAAAAACAGTTTATGTAAATAAAACAATTGTTTATAAATGTCGTCGAATCTGCTTGAATTGTTTATACACAGCACAATGTGAGAATTTTCTCAATTTGTGCAAATCGTCAACAAACAAGAAAAAGTCAAGAACATTAAAAGGTGCTCGTATTAACAGAACATCTCATGCCTTGTATCTGACGCTTTCAGGCCACACTAATCAATTGAACGTGTTAGGTTCAACGTATACAACGTAGAATAAAACGTATACTGTATGTCTATTATCTAGAAATGAAAACACGTTTAAAATCTTCACCACCTCCTTTTTGATGACTAAAGTGTTTATGGCGCGAAATGCCAAAACATCGATATAATGAGGTGAAAGAATTTTATTTTCGGGTTAAATGGTTTAACCCGGAATCTGTAGGGTCCGACTCCACCTTCTAGCCAAGTTCAAGCCTCGGATGTTTGGAATAATTATTACGTATAGAATTACGTGGGAATAACCAGAGCTGCATGAATCGTACAAGATTCCAGTCGTGCAGTCAGATATCTCAGAACGGCATGGTACTGGGTTTATAAAAAAGTCTATCTTATGTTTAGCCTAATATTATGTTCATCCCCCTGTGTCACAGGCCTACCCGACGATCTTCATTTAAATAGCAGTAATACCAACTGTCGTGTAAACTAAGACTCAAATACTTATTATATTATCATATGGCAACTACAAGTTGTATGACCTTCTCAATATTTCTAATAAAAATATTGAGCTGTAGAAAAAAAATGTTTGTAACTAGTTTTTTGTAAGTGGTCGAATATAGATAATAGGGATTTAAATAGTTTACCCAAGTAATTTAATTCCGCGCCAAGAAGATAATTTCAAACTGTTTTGGATGTGTTTTAGGTATTTATTCAGGAAGCCTCAGAAGCACCTGGGACCAACTTGTGAGGCAAACTCGCTGCCAGAGTTATCAGTTTTAATTTGTTAAATGCAACTTTACAAAAGTCTTGTTTTAGTAGCCACGGAGTTACACGAGAAGATTTCTTTTGTAACGCAAAACTCTATTAAGTTGCGTCATAGTAGCCGATATCAACAAGTGTGATTCGCGAGAAAGCACTACATGATTTAAGAAGAAACTTGTGCTTGTGTTAGATATAAGACGGGTGGTCATAATAACAAGTAGGCTACTTCTATAGCATAAAGGGTTTGATTAGTGAGAGGTTCGGTTTCAGGGGCCTGAATTTACTTTCGTTGTCTATATATAAGTCCGACGCCTTACACCTGTTAAGGGAGCTCTACCGATCTAATTTTTCCACTCTCTTTCCCGTTTACGTAACCAGCAATGTTAGAGGGTCATTCAATAAATAACTAGACAAATTACTACTGCTAAAAACGGTTAATTGATTTATCTGGAACATAAAGTTAGCAGCCTTGTTGCGGTGGCACCTGATCAGCTGCTCAATCACATGTTGTAATCTTAGCCTCAAATTTACTCAGTTAACAATGGCGAGTACCCTCGAGAATTGCACCGTGGGTGAGCAACGTAACGTGATCGGATTTTTAGTCACGGAAGGTGGCAAATGTTGTGAAATCTACGAAAGAACGTTAGAAGTGTACATAGACAATCGATAAATTAATCGATAAATTGTTTATAAGTGGTTAGAACAGTTTCAAAGTAAACGAACAGACGTTTCTGACGAACAACGCAGTGGGCGACCAGTTGAATTTGGGACATTCTCTTGAATCTCGGATTGACGTGTTAACTCGGGACAGTAGGCATATCACTGTTGAACTGATAAGTGTAAAAATAAACGCGAGTGTTAGAATTGTCCATAACATTATAGACAACAAGCCGCATTACAAGAATATCTGTGCGAGATGGGTGCTTAATCAACTAGTAAACGCCCACAAATAAACCTGGCAACAGGTCAACATCAATCAATAGTTGAATATTGATATTCGACTGAAGGAGACTTTTTTTGACAAGAATTGTAACGTGCGATGCAATATGAATCCACTGGTATGAGTCAGAGTCAAAACGACAGAGCCTTGAGTGGAAGTATAAGAACAACAAAATCAGGACCCAGCCATATCGTTACTTATTGAATAACCATCGTGTAACAATTCATGTACGAAATAAACCGACCATACTGAGCCTAATAAATTGCAGAAATATGAGGTTTACTTATGTCATCCTAAAACACTTAAATATTCTTAAACGGTTTACAGTAGCTATAATGTAACCTCTTCACGTGTAAAGTTCTAACGTAACGTAACACAAAACCACAAAGCGAGATAGCAGCTTCACGTTACACAAAGAGAAAGCTCTCGATATGTATACTCTAACAGCATCGGCTAGTTTACATCCCTCGGGCTATAGTGTAACCTCTTCACGTGTAAAGTTCTAACGTACAGTAACACAACACAAACCCACAAAGCGAGATAGCAGCTTCACGTTACACAAAGAGAAAGCTCTCGATATGTATACTCTAACAGCATCGGCTAGTTTACATCCCTCGGGCTATAGTGTAACCTCTTCACGTGTAAAGTTCTAACGTACAGTAACACAACACAAACCCACAAAGCGAGATAGCAGCTTCACGTTACGCAAAGAGAAAGCTCTCGATATGTATACTCTAACAGCATCGGCTAGTTTACATCCCTCGGGCTATAGTGTAACCTCTTCACGTGTAAAGTTCTAACGTACAGTAACACAACACAAACCCACAAAGCGAGATAGCAGCTTCACGTTACGCAAAGAGTAAGCTCTAGATATGTATACTCTAACAGCATCGGCTAGTTTACATCCCTTGGGCTATAGTGTAACCTCTTCACGTGTAAAGTTCTTACGTAACAGAACACAAACCCACAAAGCGAGATAGCAGCTTCACGTTACGCAAAGAGAAAGCTCTCGATATGTATACTCTAACAGCATCGGCTAGTTTACATCCCTCGGGCTATAGTGTAACCTCTTCACGTGTAAAGTTCTTACGTAACAGAACACAAACCCACAAAGCGAGATAGCAGCTTCACGTTACGCAAAGAGAAAGCTCTCGATATGTATACTCTAACAGCATCGGCTAGTTTACATCCCTCGGGCTATAGTGTAACCTCTTCACGTGTAAAGTTCTTACGTAACAGAACACAAACCCACAAAGCTAGATAGCAGCTTCACGTTACACAAAGAGAAAGCTCTCGATATGTATACTCTAACAGCATCGGCTAGTTTACATCCCTCGGGCTAAAGTGAAGGTCTCAAGTGTGTTAGCCAAACATTGTTTGCTTTATAAATGAAACTTTGAAACGAGTGCGATTGGTAATGTTGGTAAAGTATCTCTTGGTTAGGAGTCTGTTTCCAAGTATTTTCTCTTATTTCATTTTACTAATCAAATCTCACCAAAATTCTCTGTTTAAACTAAATCGAAGTTATGAAAACTATTGAAACCGTCTAATTATTTTTTGTGGAAAATGGGTGATTTGTTCGTGACCAGAAGCGGTCCTATAAGTACTAAAAGTCTACTTCTTTCCCCGGAATGAATATAAAATAAACCTTAAAAATAATCAATAAAGAAAATAACTTCGAGAAAGAAGAGTCCAATTATTGAAAAGCGGGCAACCTGTAATGAAGAAGATATTTAGTCATCAAAATGATGATTAAATGTCCTACAGTACAATTTCAAATATTCTATTAAATAGTTAGTCTCCAGTACGACTTCCTCTGTCAAAAATAGTGGCCTTCGGATGACACCAAAGTACCAACATTATTGCATGACAGTACAACCGTATGTTTAATTTATTTAACCACTTTTTTCAACTTATTTACATTTAGTTGTGTTCTTCTACCTTAGAACATATCCTGAAGCATAAGATGGGCAGAGTTTGACTCCGAGGATTCCCTTTGAAGCAGTCGGCAACAACTATGTTAGATGAAACTTCGCGTGCTTTTAAAATAATCTACCAATTCCAGCTCTAAATTTTCTAAAATATTGAAAACATCTTTCAGTTTATAACTAAACAATAAGAAGTAATAGTGTTATTGATAATGTACTTTTAAATGTACATTTTTTAGCAAATATTAAGTATTAGACATAAAAGGTACAGTTATTATCTAACCTTTACTATTCATTTTAAGACTGCTATAAAAGTTAGTTGCCTTTTGGAAGAAGTAGGCTTCTCTGATCTGTGTTATATATTTTCTTGATAGAAACCCAAGCAAAATCAACTATGGAACAAAACATACTAAACACGAATTAATTAAGTTGCAATGGCCATAAATGTACACGTTGCTGTTGACACAACAATGTCATAAACGGAAAAAATATTATCTCCACTAAAGAACACGTTACTTTTCATTGAATGGCAATACTGTCGTGGTTTTCAGCGAACCATATATTGTTAAATACAGAAAAAACTAAATATGTTATTTTTAGCTTTGAAAGAAATTGTGTTTTAATTACCTATTAATGTATAAATGTGTTGAATGTTTATGTAAAGAATCCTCAAGCAATGTAACTTGTAAGGATGTATGAAAAACAAACCATATCAAATATTTAGGTGTCATATTGGACCAATAAGTAAATTGTAAAATTCCTATTGCAAATTTAAAGACAAAATTAAACGTTTCAGTAAGATATTTTTATTTCTTAAAAGACATGCGTAGTGAAAAGTTTTAAGAATGTTATATTTCTTATTAATTGAAAGTAGAATAGAATATGAATTAGTATTTTGGGCTGGTACGTATAACTTAAATATTAATATTATATAAATAAATATAAAAAAAAACATTTCATAAGATTAATTGTAGAAAAAGTCAAAACGAGAACCTTCATTGCCTTTATTCAAAAAGTTAAAAATATTACCTCTGAAAAATTACGATAACAGTGAGAATGCTTCTTAGCATTGTAATTCATATAAACATAGACTTAGAAATCCAGAACTGATAGTTACCCTTAAACCATGCAATACATTTTTTACACAAATCTACAATTTTCTTTCACCTAAATTCTATAAAAAAACATGGTTATATAAAAATATCTAATAGTATATTTATTAAATTAAACTTCAAGAATGGTTACTTTCTTTAGAAAATCCTGAAAGTCTTATTACCATTCAAGTATAAAATAGATTTTTTCTTGTTCTTTTATGAAAAAAGTTCATGTCTGTTTAATTTTATTTAGTTTAACCAATGTTAATTTAATATAAATGGTGTATTTACAGTAAGTGATAAGAGTCTTGATGTTATTATTTTAGCACTGGTATGTTTATTTTTTTTTCTTTTTTTAATTATGTATGACCGTAGCCAATTTCTGAAACATAATATTCAAAGTTAAAAAAGGAACCTCTAAACAGGCTTCTGAGGTCCTAAATTTTTGTCATTAATTATAAAGTCCAACTGTATTTAAATGTTTTGTATTTTATTTGAAAACATATAATATTTTTTGTTTAAATGATACTCGCTCATAGTACAAGAGTATTATTTTGTTTCAATTTCTTTAAGTAATGATTGTTTTGGTATCAATAAGTGTTATATATCATGTTTAATTTTATTTGTTTGAAAACCTTTTATTTGTGTGTGTAAGAGAAAATAAATATTCTTATTAGTTTTAACGTATTTTCTTGATATCGTGGCAACAAGGGAAACTCAACATTAACGATGGACATATATTTCACTAGAACCAGAAATGCATATACAGGTGCAAAACCTATGGAATTGTGTGCAAAGCCGCGGGTAACTGCACGTATTTGTATAATTTGCCATATCTATAAGAAGTTTCGTTAAACTTAGAGTAAAGAATTAATGTTATTTTAAGACTATTAAAATATATATTTTTTATCTTAGTTTTGCCTTAATAATAAAAAATGCAAAATTGAATCTATGAAAATCAAACCGTTCACGAGTTATCCGTTTTCAATTAAAAAGTGATTGTTGTGACCATGAGTCAACATTGCTGCAGACGTCAGTTGTACTCCATTTTTAGATTTATAAAATAACAATAATGCTGAAATCAGAGAAATTGGACCTAAATTAAAGTATTTCTTTTTAATTTAGACCTTTTAAGAATAAATAGTAGTTGATATGAGCCTGACAAGTGCCTCCAGCCTTGGCGCTGCCCCGCACTGATGCAACATACGACAAAAACATTCCCTAGAGATAGTACCTATCACTAATATCACTAAAAGAACAAATTCTAGATGGTCTGCCTCAGGTAATTACTGCCAGCTAGGAAACGCAACTTGACAAAACAAACAGATATTGTAAATTCACTTAACCATAATTTCCTACTATCTTGTAAGAAAAGCAGTTCCATTTTGAATGTTAAAACAATCATTATTTTTCATTTTTATCTCCTAAAACCTTTGTTTGTTCAGGAAGACGTTCGTAATACTCGTAGGTTAATAACGTGAATTCCGTTACTGGTGTGGATGAAAATAAATTTAATAATAATGAAAACAAATTAAACTTAATTTTCTCCAAAAGAATAGTGTAAAAAACAAACGTAATTTCAATAGCCAAGCAAAACCAGAGTATCCATATTTTCCCGTCGCATGTATGTACCAGCTACTTACATATGACGTGATAACTTTCGATCACATAAAAGTAACTGTTATCGATTCACAAATAATACACGTTTACACGACTAACTCGCACTCTCACTCTGAAAAAACGAGAAGGTATATTACAAAAGGATAAAATAATTTCCTAATTTTTCAAGTGCTTACGTAACCATCAATAAGCAACTTTCAAAACGAATTGACGATAGTAGAGATATCGCGCCGCTTCGAGTAGTGGACGCCATCGTTATTCGTGAGGCAGTGAATGCTACTGTATAGGACGGCGATTTGTGCTGTATTGAACAAAATATCGGGAGCAGTTAACGCTGAAAATCATACACAACAAGAAGCAAAGCACACAAATATAACCAAAAATTGACCCTTACATTTAAATTATTTAAAACAAATAGTTAATTGTGATTTGCATCCCATACACCCATATATATATATATATATATATATATATATATATATATATATATATATATATATATATATACAGTATATCAATTTGTTTAGGATGACCAGCGGAATACGATAATAATGTTGAAATTCCAATTGACTGTTTCATCCGTTAACCTCATTGATTCCTTTGTCTTAACAGGTCTTATATTATAAAAAAAACTAAATTATTTATTTAATTGTATTTGTTCTATGTTGTTAGTTGAACCTTTTTTCAGTATGGTCAATTATGGTAAATAGTTTATTAAGAGTATTACATCAGAGCTAAGAAAATGCCACAGTAGTGTACACGTACCTCCGGTTTCCTAGGCCATAACCCGGTTTTGGTCCTGTGGCATTACTGGGTTAGTAACTTGGATTTCCCAGGAGGGCGCGACCTATTTCAGGTTAATAACTTGCGCTTGTCGAAGAACAGTACATTGTAATTAGTTTTTCTCTCAGATGATTTATTATTACTTTTATTCGTAGATAAGTTAGTTAAATATTAGTAGGATTTGGAGTTTAAAACTTCAGTCAGAAAATTTGAAGTTGTTTATCCTTAAAGAGCCAATTATTGTTTTTTTCGTGAGACCAGTTATTTGTCAAGTATGAAATGTTCTTTGTCAAAAACTGCCTACTTGATAACAAAATTTCAACACAACCAAACACATCCAAAATCTTGTTTAATATTATTGTATAAATAATGATCTATGATTGTAATGCAAGTCTATCAGGATTAAATATAAATATGTACAATAAAAGTGTTTTTACGATGAAATACTTAATTAAGTCAACTTAAATATATACCATTTGTCTTAAAAGTTCCACCCCCCATTAAGATTGTTATAATACAAATGTAGTGGTTTACTTTGTGGAATTTTTATATGACCAACTGAAGAGATTTTAGTGAGTTTTCGAAAATGTTTGAACACTAGGAGTGCTGGAGGAGGGGGAGGGGGTTCAAAGGTCCCTTTTTATTGTTTTCGCCTATATCTCAGTAGGCGCCTACAAATAATTTCCAAGTATGCAAAATTAAAGCTTAAAACAATTTTCAACACTTTGTTATTATGGTTTTTTTATCTGTTGCGGTACACTGTCGCAATCATGTAACGCAATTTTCAAAAATTATTAGGAAAAATAGCAGCTCGTTTTCCTCTTTCAAGTGAGAACAAAACATAAACCATGTAAACCAGATAATTGGAGAGTTGAATGGCGTTTGTCTCGTTTGTGTTTTCCTCCCAGAATAACTTTAATTGGCTTTTGTTTGTGTCATTTTTATACGGCCACTGCAGCAGTCGGCTGCGGATGTTACATTTACATTGAAACATAACGAGAATTTCTCTGTTGGTTCAATATTGAGGTACAGCCTCTTCTCTATGCATTGAATATCCTAAAAGCAAACAAAACCAATACTTGGACCGGCGTTAAAATACATGGAATATTGTCGTGCGTTTCAATCCTTCGCATACTTAATTGTTGATATAAGGCAGTTTCATCATTATTTCGATTAATTTTAAACGATTTCACATGTGTGTAACTGTTGTGACGTTATTTGTTAAAAATATTGAACATTTTATAATTGATTGTTTACTTATTTCTTATTTTGTTAATATTTTTGCTTGACCTATTAACATCTAACTGTTTTTAGATAGATTTATTATCTGCAAAACTTACTTCAATGTGTTCGTGTAATAGTTGTCTGCCTATGTCTCATGACGATTGGGCCTATTACTCACATAGCTATCGAATCCCACAGGCTATAACTTTTAGGTAGTCAAGATCCAAGATTTTAGGGATTCCTGTAGTTTTTAATGTCCCAGACTTTAAACTACATTTCATGTGGTCCAGATCCAATATTATAGGAGCTTCCGGAACTCTAGAGGACCCAGAGACTAAAGTAATCAAGATTCAAGATTATAACAACTTTCACAGCTTTACATGTCCTAGCGACGAAGATATAGTTCACCAAGATCTAGGATTATAGGAAGCTTCCTTTAAACATAGTGCAAAACATTACGTGGGTAAAATCCAAGATTCTGAGAGCTTTAATAAGCCGAGAGATGTCGCAGACCGAAAGCTATAGAGTGAAGGCTTCAAGAAGTCCATTGGGATCACATACAGATCTCCTTGATTAGATTTTTCAGAAGTCAAACAGAGGAAATTCACCATGTTAATCATTACATACACAGCCAAAAAGTCTAGACTTTTCTGGCATATAAGTTTAGCAATCCTAATTATTAGTGAGGTAGAGAGCAAAGGATTTAAGAAGTACATTGGGGTCAGATACATATCTCCTTGATCAGATTTTCCAGAAGCCAAACAGAGGAAATTCACCATGTTAATCATTACATACACAGCCAAAAAGTCTAGACTTTTCTGGCATATAAGTTTAGCAATCCTAATTATTAGTGTAATATTTATGTTGTGTTAGATGCTGTGCAGTGAGGCTTTCAAGAGCCAGGTAGTTCTGAGCCTATAAATATTAAAATACGTAAGTCACATCAACTACACCGGAAATGTACCTAAATATATTTTCCTGTGAAAAAGGTCTTGTTTTCATGTATTGGTTAATACTTTCATGGAACATTTGTAATCTTAGCAAAGATATGTTGTGATACACGGTAGTGTTGTTCAAAGGAACTCGATTATCGAGGAAATGTAGAAACCATACAGATGCATGGAAACTCCGCAGGTTCTTTGATGTGTCGCATTATTAATACTATGACCTGAGAAACTATTAAACCTTTATGAAAGTTAAAAGAAAACACCGAAAATTTATAAATAAATGTGCCAGTCGTAGACACGGAATGTAGACACGGAATGTAGACGATGAATGTACAGGAAACTTGTACAATGAAAGCCACAACCAGTGAGACGCGAAGTGATGGCTGCAAAGAGGTGGTTATTTTAAAAGCTCAAAGGATAAATTTGCAGTTAAATAAGGATCTTTCCATATCAAAGCGAAATCTGCGAGCCGAAAGAAGCTTTATGTTATTCCGCTTTAAATATTGCATGACTTTGGGTTACTTTAGTTCTAACAGTGGCATACATTTCAGATGTTATTAATGGATTATATGATATAATCTTGTTTTGTGTTGAATATAAGAAATACTTGTAATGGGAGTAACTAAAATATCAAAGTCTATAGTCTTCTTCGGCTGCTAGAAATAGCATAAGCGTATATAATCTAATACAAGTTAGATTGATACCAATTCAATATATAACACTTTACACGTGATTAGGAAGGCTAATTAATAATAAACAAAATCACAAACAACAATATGTAAGTGGGAATTTTATGAGTCAAAACGTTGTACTAGGATTTTAAAGGATTGAAAAAGGTCTCCAGACATTTTTATCATCATTGTATTTCCTAAGAACCTTTATTATAAATGTGCAAAATCATTTTTATAGTGAAAAACAATTTTGTCTCAATTTAAAATGTGATGTACGCATATTACGGTATAGCCATGAAATATTTGTTTTATATGAGTAGTTACAATAATATAGCCAACTATATTTAAGTGATTTACAATTGTAAAACCATAATGCTAAGAAGTATAAAGTAATTTTAAAAGAAAAGTTTTTTCTTAAAACAAATTAAAATAATGTAAGCAATTAATATTTGATTCCTTATGTTAAATATAATAAGAATTTATAACGCGTTCTGCCTACAGACCTAGTAGTAGGATTGACGGGAACAACACTAGCGACATCTGTTTACTAGTTCTAGTTACTAATAGAAGTGAGATGTCTTTGTTAGGATTAGGAGGAGGTTGTGATTAGAAACTATGATGTTCACATGGCCGTTGCCTAAATTTACTAAAGAATACTTTTTAAAGCAATGTTGGCATTGCCGAAATTAAAATGGCAATCGCTGAAGATTGTAATATGAAAAGGTGACGTAGTGAGAGCCGACAGAGACTGAAGTAGTGGATACAGAAGTATGCTCGTGGGGCAGTAGCAGGCGGGAGGGCAAGTTATTGCACGGGACAGACACTGAAGTAGTGGATACAGAAGTATGCTCGTGGGGCAGTAGCAGGCGGGAGGGCAAGTTATTGCACGGGACAGACACTGAAGTAGTGGATACAGAAGTATGCTCGTGGGGCAGTAGCAGGCGGGAGGGCAAGTTATTGCACGGGACAGACACTGAAGTAGTGGATACAGAAGTATGCTCGTGGGGCAGTAGCAGGCGGGAGGGCAAGTTATTGCACGGGACAGACACTGAAGTAGTGGATACAGAAGTATGCTCGTGGGGCAGTAGCAGGCGGGAGGGCAAGTTATTGCACGGGACAGACACTGAAGTAGTGGATACAGAAGTATGCTCGTGGGGCAGTAGCAGGCGGGAGGGCAAGTTATTGCACGGGACAGACACTGAAGTAGTTGGATACAGAAGTATAGTGTGGGACAGACACTGAAGTAGTGGATACAGAAGTATGCTCGTGGGGCAGTAGCAGGCGGGAGGGCAAGTTATTGCACGGGACAGAGACTGAAGTAGTGGATACAGAAGTATGCTCGTGGGGCAGTAGCAGGCGGGAGGGCAAGTTATTGCACGGAAGCCTTCCCGTCTGTGGGTATTTGATCAATAACCGGGGCGCTTGTCGTATGCAGACCTTACCTTACTTGTTTTCTTTATTTAGCCACGAGTTTTGTCGTTTGAAACGAGATTTTGTATCAGATTTAGTATGTGAGTCTTAGATTATTATGGCCCGTTTTTGTAAAAGAGACGTTCATATTATCAATGTGTATATATCTGAGGTTTGTTTATGGCTAATTTTAAGATCACACATGTTATTTGTTCAAGATAGTGCTATCTGGGGCTGACGTGTGCGAGAATCTACTTTATATGTTGGATATCGTTCAAATACACGTTATTGGATAACATTGTCCATTTTTATAAGTGGGGAATAAATCATAAATTACAGAATGACATTTGAACTTCAGGCAACAGTAAAACGTACAAGCTAAAAAAAGGTTCAATGTTTTACTGAATGTTTTGTATTGATCATTGTAAATTCATAATACCCTGGGTTTAAAATAACATTTGTTTCAAGAAACTAGAGGTGGTTCTTCATAGGCTAACGTCCAACGTGATCATGTTCAAAATAAAATCTCTCGACACCTAATACATCGTCTCTTTATGTGCATGAATAACCAAAAACTTCACGCAATGAAGAATTAGATATTAAACAGTCGCTCTCAGTGGTGGTTGTAAGGGGATGTCCTTGCAGTGCTTCAATAACCAAACACCTCACACGATGAAGAATTAGATAGTAAACAGTCGCTCTCAGTGGTGGTTTTGAGTGGACGTCCTCCTGCAGTGCTTCAATAACCAAACACATTACACGATGAAGAATTAGATAGTAAACGGTCGCTCTCAGTGGTGGTTTTGAGTGGACGTTCCTGCAGTGCTTCAATAACCAAACACAAAACACGATGAAGAATTAAATAGTAAACAGTCGCTCTCAGTGGTGGTTTTGAGTGGATGTCTTTGCAGTGCTTCAATAACCAAACACAAAACACGATGAAGAATTAAATAGTAAACAGTCGCTCTCAGTGGTGGTTTTGAGTGGATGTCTTTGTAGTGCTTCAATAACAAAACACAAAACACGATGAAGAATTAAATAGTAAACAGTCGCTCTCAGTGGTGGTTTTGAGTGGATGTCTTTGTAGTGCTTCAATAACAAAACACAAAACACGATGAAGAATTAAATAGTAAACAGTCGCTCTCAGTGGTGGTTTTGAGTGGATGTCTTTGTAGTGCTTCAATAACCAAACACAAAACACGATGAAGAATTAAATAGTAAACAGTCGCTCTCAGTGGTGGTTTTGAGTGGATGTCTTTGTAGTGCTTCAATAACCAAACACAAAACACGATGAAGAATTAAATAGTAAACAGTCGCTCTCAGTGGTGGTTTTGAGTGGATGTCTTTGTAGTGCTTCAATAACCAAACACAAAACACGATGAAGAATTAAATAGTAAACAGTCGCTCTCAGTGGTGGTTTTGAGTGGATGTCTTTGTAGTGCTTCAATAACAAAACACAAAACACGATGAAGAATTAAATAGTAAACAGTCGCTCTCAGTGGTGGTTTTGAGTGGATGTCTTTGTAGTGCTTCAATAACAAAACACAAAACACGATGAAGAATTAAATAGTAAACAGTCGCTCTCAGTGGTGGTTTTGAGTGGATGTCTTTGTAGTGCTTCAATAACCAAACACAAAACACGATGAAGAATTAAATAGTAAACAGTCGCTCTCAGTGGTGGTTTTGAGTGGATGTCTTTGTAGTGCTTCAATAACAAAACACAAAACACGATGAAGAATTAAATAGTAAACAGTCGCTCTCAGTGGTGGTTTGTGAGTGGACGTCCTTGTAGCGCTTCAATAACCAAACACATCACACGATGAAGAATTAGATAGTAAACAGTCGCTCTCAGTGGTGGTTTTGAGTGGACGTCCTTGTAGTGCTTCAATAACCAAACACATCACACAATGAAGAATTAGATAGTAAACAGTCGCTCTCAGTGGTGGTTTTGAGTGGACGTTCCTTGCAGTGCTTCAATAACCAAACACATTACACGATGAAGAATTAGATAGTAAACGGTCGCTCTCAGTGGTGGTTTTAAGTGGACGTCATTGTAGTGCTTCAATAACCAAACACAAAACACGATGAAGAATTAAATATTAAACAGTCGCTCTCAGTGGTGGTTTTGAGTGGATGTCTTTGCAGTGCTTCAATAACCAAACACAAAACACGATGAAGAATTAAATAGTAAAACAGTCGCTCTCAGTGGTGGTTTTGAGTGGATGTCTTTGTAGTGCTTCAATAACAAAACACAAAAACACGATGAAGAATTAAATAGTAAACAGTCGCTCTCAGTGGTGGTTTGTGAGTGGACGTCCTTGTAGCGCTTCAATAACCAAACACATCACACGATGAAGAATTAGATAGTAAACAGTTCGCTCTCAGTGGTGGTTTTGAGTGGACGTCCTTGTAGTGCTTCAATAACCAAACACATCACACGATGAAGAATTAGATAGTAAACAGTCGCTCTCAGTGGTGGTTTTGAGTGGACGTCCTTGTAGTGCTTCAATAACTAAACACATCACACGATGAAGAATTAGATAGTAAGGAGTTGCTCTCAGTGGTGGTTTTGAGTTGACGTCCTTGTAATGCTTCAATACTTAAACACATCACACGATGAATAATTAGATAGTAAACAGTCGCTCTCAGTGGTGGTTTTGAGTGGATGTCATTGTAATGCTCGAATTTGACCTAGGTCTTTCGGGAGTCGTTAATTACAGGTCTAAAAAGAAAAAAACATTACAGAATAGTACGTATAAAAAATAATTTTATAAAAATATTATACGTTTCTGAGGATTAAACAACTGTTTTTGGATTCTTCGAAATTCTTGGAAAATAAGTCTATTCATGACTATTTTGTACTATACCTCAAGATACTCATGATTTAAATAAAATTAATTAAGCTTATGGTTTTAGTTAATATTGTGACAATAGTTTATTTAAACAGGAATTAATAGAGGATCGGAAACGCTATCTCTGTGGTCAATACGTTTAATTAACTGAGCTATTGTTCGAGGACTCCTGTGGCTCTGAATTGTTCCAATTCAATAATTATCAACGAGCAGTATTACTTTTATAATTCCCAAGCCAACTGTTCCAGTTCCAGAGTTAAGTTGGGGTTACTTATATAAACAGCTTGGATTATATTCCGGGTCCGGTATTGATCGGTGTTATTGCACTCAATGTTATTGTCCGGATATCTGTGTCGTTGTGAGGTTTATAAAGGATTCATTGAGGACAATTTAGTATTCAGCAAGGGTTTGCATAGTTTGTTGGTGATTGTGATCCTGTTGCATTAACGTGATTTGAGATTGAATTCAAGCATTTTTTGTTTACTAGGACAAGAAGCTGAGGAATCCTCTTACTGCTCGCATCTAGAATGTTTTCTGCACGGCTTCCGGGGTAACAGGACATTCAAAACAGTTAAGGGTGAGAATTAGGACCTGTCCTGGCAAGATAATATGGTGCAGCCTCTGTGAGCAGACACAGTTGGCACTACCTCAGACCTGCCTCCTTGCAAAGAAGGGGTGGCTTTCTCTGTTCCATCTTTTACCAGTCAAACGGCCAAGGAAGAGTTCTCCACACGTTCAGGCTTGCAAAACTGTTTACCACTAAGAGATCTCAGTTACATCAACAATCACCCAAATTGACTTACCAAATCCCACATACTTCAAATAGCTGTATGGATCATGTTAGTTACAAAACTGTTAGTTAAAATGAAGTGATGAATCTACTATTGCAGTGATCGGTGTACTCGTATTCAGACTACGCAAGCTCTGGGAACGACGTGTTACCATGTAAAGAAATCAAATAAGTTCGTACTATGTTTAACTCAACAATCTTCAACATGTGGTTGTAATGTACATATTACATGCAGTGGCGCAGCTTGCCGTTCTAATGGTCATTTCATTCCATATACTGAAGTTTATATGTATGTCTTCCATGCAGAAATAAACTTATACTTTTCTATGCAGCTAAGACGTTATGCCCAAAGTGTCCAAGAACTCAGTGCTCTGAGAGAACGCCGCCGTGCACGACGAGAAGACAGTATTGGTATTATACAACTTGTACCACTGCGACAGAACCAGGCTGTTGGGTAGTTATCTCGATACTTGACCTCCTCCGCTTGACTTTGCTGGAAATCTGCTCCTGTGCAAAGTCGAAGTAAAAGCAGATAAATACGATGCCACAGTGATACATCAGGAGCTTTTATGAGACCACAAGTTAGGAACAACTACCGTGGATCTTAACCATTCCAAAGCTCAAAGGTACAATAACATCTTGAATTATTAAACATTTCGAATCATGCTGACTTTTATAAACGTGAAAGAATTAAAACAAGATTTATCAAAAAGTTTGAGTTAAAAATATTTGAATTATTTAATTTCAATTGCATAAATAGGGAGTCTCTAAAATAAAATTATGGATCTGTTTCGTCCTGGGCATCCTAATGACGCTACCCTATTGATCGAATGTTTGTTAGGGAACAGTGGTGTACAACTTCACGATCTGAATATAGTCTCGAAAAGATAATCCAGAATCCACAATGGATTTTGAAGCATTCGTCCTCTCCTTAAGTTCAAAGCAGTCCTTAGAACTGTGGACCCTTCTGCGCATCATTTCTTCAACAGAGGCGAAGTGTTTTGCGTCGTCATCCATCATGCCGAGTAAGGTCATTGCGCTAGCGCAAGCGGAACACTTTATCTCATTCACTATTTCCGCTCCTGCCTTAGACAGTGGCCCTAGAGAGGGCTACCTCTACTAGAAATTTGCTATACTGTGCACTATAGGAGAATTAATAGGTATATAAATGTCGGAACCACTTGTCTGCGACGCAGTGTAGCAGGTACGGCTACTACGGGGTACGATTCAAGAAACGTCGAGCGTGGCTGCTGAATCTGGAGTTACTCGTTGGTCCCTAGTTTAAATATTAGGAAAGGGCTTCTTAGCCCTAACTTCGCCTGACAAAGTTATAAATTCTTTGACCTTAACTTTTTTGAATACTCTTATATTTTCATTTATTTACAAGGGAGGCTCAAATAGAGGCATTAAAAACAGATATTTTAATAACAAACATCGTGTTTTGAAAATCCGTACAGTAGTATTAATAGTTAAAAGTTATTGGAAACATGTAGAAACAAAAATTATTATTTTCAATCCTAATGAATTGGGTATAATTTTAGATACAGTGGTACTTCTTGTAAACTCAGAGGCTGGTGTAACGTAACGCTGACGTCATGTAGCCTAATACACTCAAGTAATTGGGCATCTCACTAGCTTGTGCGCCAGGGAACTTTCCGTCTTCTTGTGAACTCAGAGGCTGGTATAACGTAACGCTGACGTCATGCAGCCTAAATAATACACTCGGGTAATTGGACATCTCACTAGAGTGTGACGCCAGGGAACTTTCCGTCTTCTTGTAAACTCAGAGGCTGGTGTAACGTAACACTGACGTCATGTAGCCTAACTAATACACTCGGGTAATTGGACATCTCACTAGAGTGTGACGCCAGGGAACTTTCCGTCTTCTTGTAAACTCAGAGGTTGGTGTAACGTAACACTGACGTCATGTAGCCTAACTAATACACTCGAGTAATTGGACATCTCACTAGAGTGTGCGCCAGGGGACTTTCCGTCTTCTTGTAAACTCAGAGGTTGGTGTAACGTAACAATGACGTCATGTAGCCTAACTAATACACTCGAGTAATTGGACATCTCACTAGAGTGTGCGCCAGGGGACTTTCCGTCTTCTTGTAAACTCAGAGGCTGGTGTAACGTAACACTGACGTCATGTAGCCTAACTAATACACTCAAGTAATTGGACATCTCACTAGAGTGTGCGCCAGGGAACTTTCCGTCTTCTTGTAAACTCAGAGGTTGGTGTAACGTAACGCTGACGTCATGTAGCCTAACTAATACACTCGAGTAATTGGACATCTCACTAGAGTGTGACGCCAGGGAACTTTCCGTCTTCTTGTAAACTCAGAGGCTGGTGTAACGTAACGCTGACGTCATGCAGCCTAAATAATACACTCGAGTAATTGGACATCTCACTAGAGTGTGACGCCAGGGAACTTTCCGTCTTCTTGTAAACTCAGATGCTGGTGTAACGTAACGCTGACGTCATGTAGCCTAACTAATACACTCGGGTAATTGGACATCTCACTAGAGTGTGACGCCAGGGAACTTTCCGTCTTCTTCCACACTTCCTCAACTCTGAAGTGCCGTATATGTTAATAAACGTATAACAGTGTTTGCATAGATTCGTACCATCTTTACCTTTTCTCTAGATGTAAAACAGTTCCATCTCGTGAGTTACGTGGGGGTAAATGTATGGATACACATACTCATTACCAAAATATAACTTTGGTCTCATTATCCAATTTATAGTGCAATAATGAGGTTATAGTTACAATTACGTAACGTTTCTGTTTACTGACTATTATCAGACCGGAGCGAGCAGCATTCTGACGTAGAGACTACGTAATATTGCAGACTCTCGTATGGTGAGACTGAAGCTGCAAAACAAAATAATAATTGGTCAAATTGCAATTAGCGTGTGGTATTGACTCGCTTCCGTTCGTTAACTGATGATTGATGGTTAAAATAAGTCTGTTTAATTGCTTCAGTAAAATAACCTTCTCCATTTTAATTGTAGGAAAACAAAAATGTAGCTTTTCGTTTGTGAAACATACTGAAACACATGTTAGTATAACAGTTACCAACATTTTATTGATGTAGTTGCATTATCAACGCTATTATTGAATACCGAAATGATTATAAAAGTTACAGGACGTATTTTTACTAATATCTCAATAATATTAAAAATACAATGTAACTGAGTATAAACCTTTGAGATATTCTAATTATTTTCGATAAATGATTATATTAAATGTTTAATCTTAAATTTTGAATTTAGTTATTTGTAGAGTGTAATGTTTTATAAATTCATCTACTATATAGAATGCTCTGAACAACAAAACATTTTTTAAAGTTTTTTTTTGAATTATTTGTTATTGGTTTCTAATTCAACGCATTCTTGGATTTTGTTGTAAAATATGACTCCCGCTTGTCACGGAAGATTTATAAATAAATTTAGTTTGTGTTGCTTAGGTCTGGGGATTCGTGTGTTATGATCGTGTTAATCCCTTCTCTCAAATAATTTACATTAAAATTTCGAATGCAATTTTGTTTTCAAAAATATATAGACATGGCAAGGTCATTTACATACTCTCTCAACTGAATTATTTACATAATTGTTTAATAGTCCCTATGGTTTTTATTTGTAAGACATACTAAATCTCTGAAAAACATTTACATTACATAGTAATTCCGTATGATAATTGAGACCGTATAATAAGGGCATAATAGGCCAATTTCAATACATTTATTATGCAATATTACTTAGATTTCTCAATGTATGTACGCCAGAAGTTTAATTTGTTACCAATATAAATTCCTAAAATCTTTTACAGTTTATCTCCTTAATTATCGTTTCACCACTAAAATGTTTGTTTATGTACTCAACAGTAACATGTCAACTAGAAATTTTTATGAAATTAGATTTTGATATATTAGTTTTTAATCCAATATTAAAGAAAACTTCTGCACATTAAGTCTATAAAACCGTTCAATCCTTTATTGCTCCACGATTTTGCACTAAAGCAGAGTAGTTTCATCTTTATTGAATTAAATATCCAAATATTAAGGATGAATTGCAATTATTTACATACAATAAAAATAATATTGGATTAAGAGTCGATCCCTGAGGAACTCCAAATTCTAATTTAATTGGAAGTGATAATTTTTCATCAATAATTTCTACTTGTTGCATTCTATTAGCTAGGTAGATTCTAGCCACTTCTATGGTACTAATCTTATACTAAAGATTTGAAGAATGATCGAAAGGGTCTGATGATTTACACATTCAAACGCTTTCGATAGATGAAAGAAGAGGCCAATTTTATGTTGGAGTCCCAGTCCTTTAACTTTAAACTCTATTAAGAGTGCTGTAATAGTGGTACAGCAATAGTTGACTTACTTGCCTGAATCAAAATTGAAGCCTTGATCAGATTTTGTATTTTTCTACATATCTCAACTATCGATTATAAAATATTTATTACAAATTTTTTTAAATACAGGACGTTTGTTTTTCCTTCCATATTCCATATATTTTTTTGAATATTGGGATAACTTTTGAGTATTTTAGGAGTCCAGGGAATACTCTTGCTTGAAAGGAAATCCTTATTAATTTTTTAAGGGCTCAATAAGGTTCCATGGTCTTGAGCATCCTTTAACCAGCCACATTGAAATACCATAAATATACGTTGATTTTGTTGAATTTAAGCTTTTAATAGTTGACAAAACTATTATATAATACCCTGAAATATGCTCCGGACAAAATATAGGCGTTCTAAAAAATAGTGTTTAGCAATCAAGCAATCTTAGGAAACCAGCAGTTGAACTCTGAGGTAACAAATATACCACCAAGTCTGTTTGGATAAAAATACCAAAATTAATTTCTAACCAATAACATAATTTTATCGTTATTGATCATTTGCATCATAATCTGTTGGATATTTTACGTTGATAGATTCATGTGTGAGGGCCTTTATGTTCTTAATAGCAGTTAGCCACGCCTTTTCACGCAATTTCCTGCCGAAATACTGAGACATTAAACACATATTCTTAATGACGTAACAAAATACTCCCATGTTAAGTTTTTATTACTGGAAAATATTCCAATCTCCTGATTCATTTCCGAATAGTTGGCCTTTCAGTTTAAAGAAACACATTTTGAAGCTGTGAAGTCTAATTTTGAAACAAATTATCATAAGTACCAATGAATTCAATTGTATTTCTCTGCAAAATTGCATGATATTTAATAGAATGGTTCCATTAAAGAGAAATATTTGAAGCCCTGAAGTCAAATAATGAAAAGTTGTTATAAGTATCAATGATATAAATTGAATTTCTCTGCAAAATTTTATATCATGATTATTATCATGCATATTATTGCATTATTGCATATTATCATTAATATCATGATATTTGGTGTATTGGTTCCATTGCTTTCAAAACACTTGGAATATATTGGATCAATGTGCAGGAATAATAAAACTGAAGGTCGCTGTTTTTTAGTGAAAACATTTATTACGTAACATGATGGAGTTCTATGATGTTTTAAAAATGGCTTGTATTAAATATATATAGCTTGGCTCATTATGCTTGTTTGTTTCCTCAGATTGTAGTCACACAGCGAATCGTTCGTTGAGCCATACTAGTGCCCGTTCCCTCCACATTTGTTCTTTCGTCCCACAATGTCAAAGCAAACTAATATCGAGTGTCCTAAATATACTAAATGGTTTCAATGTCCCACTGCTACCATCTATAGCAAAAGTCACATTGTAATACTGCCATAGCCATTTACAGCACACTGCAACGGATGGTAGTTTGTTCATGTAAATAATAAACTCTAAAATGAGTATTTTATGATGAGTAGTATTTCGAGATAAAATAATAGTGTATTATTCTCCTATACGAGCAATATCCATGTCCAGTTTTGTGCAAATCTGTCTACTAAATGTTTTGTGATTGAGGATCAAACATCCCAAAGCCCAAATATAAAAATATCCAAAAATCATTCTTCACAAATATTGGCATTTATAATAGGATATTAGCTATGATATCAGACGTAAGAATACGTAGTCAACGCACAAACAAGATTTTCTTAAAACGGTATAAACCTATGCTTGTCTGTAGTGAACAGGGAACTTTACCGAACTCTCCCGCAGGACACGAACCTGATTCCCTCCCCCTTCACCCCCTTTGTAATATTACTTCACTGTTTCCTCTCACAAATTACACCCAGCTAGCGGGGAATATTCAAAATTAAACGTGTAACGAGTCGAGATACACACATATTTCATGCAAAATTAAGCACATTTCACTTTATTGAGGAGAGCAGGACGTGCGGAATGATGCTCATTTGCAGCGAATCGTTGGGTTCATGAGTTTGGATATTCATTGAACTCTGTGGGATTTAGGTTTGTGTCTATAAACATATTTCGTAAGTGTCCTGTATCTCTTTTAAGAGGTACATATTTTAGATTTTAGACGGTGGATTGTGGATTTTCTGACAAGAAACTCTATATTGCATGTAAATTATAAACCATCAGTATTATCATATAGATAAACGTACCTATAAAAATGCATTATAATTGAGGCATTGACGTCCAAGTGTCTAAATTGAAACATATTGTTCAAATGTAGCTTCTTGTTCCAGTAAATTCCATGAAATCATAGATACATTGTAAGATTATGCAACAAAAGTTCTAAACAAGAATTCAAGGTTTAAGAACGTTTTATCTAAAATTCTAGAGAGAATCGTGAAAGAGCAGTTAATTACTTACATCCAAGAAAATTGAATTTCAGTTGAGCGTCAGTTTAGTTTTAGACAAATCCGTTAATGACGCTTATTTGACGCAAGCAAAGAAAGTAATGAAGCGATTCGGCCAATAAACGCGCCGTGCTGTTGATATTTTTGGACCTTAAGAAACACCAAGCATTCAAGGTATTAAGCCATCTGGTACCTCAAGTTGTACTGAAGTCGATTAATACACAACTGGCCAGATTGAGTGTAACCGGTACAATAAATCGACTCAAATCTCAAAATAATTTCCGTGATTTTAGCGAACACCAAACATTCAAACTATTAAGCCATCTGGTTAGTATTGAAGTTGATTCATTTAAAACTGGCCAGATTAAATGTAACCGGTACAATAAATCCACTCATATTACAACAACGTTGCCGTGATTGTAGCGAATCTCAAACATTCAAGCTATTAAGCCATCTGGTACCTCAAGTTGTACTGAAGACGATTCATACACAACTGGCGAGATTGACTGTAACCGGTACAATAAATCCACTCATATTACAACAACGTTGCCGTGATTGTAGCGAATCCCAAACATTCAAGCTATTAAGCTACACACAACTGGCGAGATTGACTGTAACTGGTACAATAAATCCACTCATATAACAACAACGTTGCCGTGATTGTAGCGAATCCCAAACATTCAAGCTATTAAGCCATCTGCTACCTCAAGTTGTACTGAAGACGATTCATACACAACTGGCGAGATTGACTGTAACCGGTACAATAAAACCACTCATATTACAACAACATTGCCGTTATTGTAGTGAATCCCAAACATTCAAGCTATTAAGCCATCAGGTACCGTAAGTTGTACTAAAGACGATTCATTCACAACTGGCCAGATTGGCTGTAACCGGTACAATAAAACCACTCATATTACAACAACATTGCCGTGATTGTAGCGAATCCCAAACATTCAAGCTATTAAGCCATCTGGTACCGCAAGTTGTACGAAGACGATTCATACACAACTGGCCAGATTGACTGTAATCGGTACAATAAATCCACTCATATTACAACAACATTGCCGTGATTGTAGCGAATCCCAAACATTCAAGCCATTAAGCCATCTGGTACCTCAAGTTGTACTGAAGACGATTCATACACAACTGGCGAGATTGACTGTAACCGGTACAATAAAATCCACTCATATTACAACAACGTTGCCGTGATTGTAGCGAATCCCAAACATTCAAGCTATTAAGCCATCTGGTACCGCAAGTTGTACTGAAGACGATTCATACACAACTGGCCAGATTGACTGTAACCGGTACAATAAATCCACTCATATTACAACAACGTTGCCGTGATTGTAGCGAATCCCAAACATTCAAGCTATTAAGCCATCTGGTACCGCAAGTTGTACGAAGACGATTCATACACAACTGGCCAGATTGACTGTAACCGGTACAATAAATCCACTCATATTACAACAACATTGCCGTTATTGTAGTGAATCCCAAACATTCAAGCTATTAAGCCATCTGGTACCGCAAGTTGTACGAAGACGATTCATACACAACTGGCCAGATTGACTGTAACCGGTACAATAAATCCACTCATATTACAACATCGATGCCGTGATTGTAGCGAATCCCAAACATTTAACCTATCAAGCCACCTGGTACCGCAAGTTGTACTGAAGTGTGCAACAGAGCTGTTCGGAGCCTAACGTAATTAGATCCTTTCATCCACAACTGCTGTTTTTGTTTCAAATCTAAACCAATGTCCAATTATTTTTTTACCAATTTAATATGAAATTTTAGCGGATTGTGTAACATAAAGACAGTTTATGTTTGAAAATATTGTACTTTCCACTCTTTAATGAACTACAAAAATTCTTAGTCTAGCGAAAAAATTACAAAATTGCCGTTATTGCAAATATCAATTTCCAAAATTCAATTTTTATCTTTATCGTATTTTGTCAGTTAACAAACTCGTTAAATAAAATGTTTAGTTGCACACTTTGTAAACCGTGGTTAAATGTTGTGTAATATGTAGAATTTCCACAAGTACACAAAACACACACACACACACACACACACACACACACACATGCTGAAGGTGTTGTTAGTGGCTATGATGAGTCACACATTATTCACCCTTTCCAGCTTGGCCGCAATAGCTCATATCCCTCGTGTTAAATCGCAACTAAAGGTTGTTAATGTGGATAATGAATACGAGAACGTAGCAGATGGAGTAAATGACAGCAGTTTGACAAACTGCCACCAGGAGCAGCACTGCAGCAGCTGTATTGTGTTAGTCACTATTTGTCACATGGAACGCTTCATTAGACTTGTTAAACGCACGGTCTGAATTACTGAACCTCACATTGTTCTAACTTCGATAAGTTTGGCATAGTTTTGTTGTTCCCTTGATTACTGTGGCTCTAAACACTGAGCTCGTATTGTTTTTTTTACTATGAATCGATCAACGATGTTGGAGTGTTTCCAACCAGAAACTTGAACTTAGACATTTATTTACTATAAATTAACGTATTCAAAAGACGAAAAGGATTTTAAATCAGTAAAATTTGCGTTTCGAAAGCCACAATCTGATCTCTAACGCAAGTGAATAAATAATCTGTATTAGATGTACATTTAATATATTATAACTAGAATATACGTTAAAATAAACAAGGTAGAGTTGTACCCTACACTACATTCCGCGTAACAGGTTTCACTGAAATTGTATAAATCATTCAATCATAAAATCATTCAAATCAAAACGAATGAATGATCGTTCAATTGTTAAAACGTTTAAAGCGTTCAGCCAAATCCCGTGGAATGACGTGCGCCATAATCGAACTCACATAGAAATGAAGCTTTATGCAAAATTTTAATTCCATAGATCAGTTCGTATTCAAGATATCGTGTGGACATACAGACAGACGTTCGCTAACGCTCAGATAATACTACGTGTAGTTTCAAACATATAGTGTGACAGTTTCATGCGCACTGGATATATAAGACATGCACTCAATAAAACATAGTAGTATAGTATTGATTATTATATACTAACCTTAAGCATACAGATCACAATGCACGCACGCACTCACCAACCACTGACAACTGCCCAGTGGCCAATTGTAAAGGGCGATCGCTACAGCACGACTGGCGGTAAATAAGACAACTGAAGTTGGCCTTTTTATTGGTTCATTCTAAATTAACTTCTTAAAACTATATTGCAACTTCGCATTGGTTTAATATAAATCTTTATTCTATTTGATCCTGTAGGTTTTCTATTTAGTTAGTTTTAAGAATTGAGAACCAGATTGGCATAATTTCATATAAACGGTCATCTGGGCGGTTGGAGTGTTAATGAATGAGGCTTCGAATAGTTTCATTTTTAAAGAAATGAGGTTCCAAATGTATATATACGTATACAGTCACCGAAAAAACCCCTCTTACATTCCCAATAATCGTATAAACAAACGATTCTTTCAATAAGTTCGAAACTATGCAAGGAAGTTTTTAATAATGATCTGGACAAATCTTTCAACCAGCAGTTATTGTGTAGGTTACTTCGCAAGACTGCATGGAACACATTTTAAAAACTTTCAATATATTGAAAAGATCACTTAATATTGTTGGTTACCTAAACTTAAAATTATTGTGAATCCACATTGACATGCTCACATATTATAAGTAACAAACAGTTGACATATATATATATATATATATATATATAATATATGATGACGTAGTATATATATCGTTGATTCTATAGGAATTTCAGGTACACTCGCGCATTTTTAATAGATGATACACAATTATATTTATAAAATAGAACCAACTTGTAATCCTAAGAAACACAGGAAAAATGTTATATTAATACATTTAAAAATTATAATATTTAATATATTTTGTAATAGCGGAAAAATGAATTAGAAATTTATTAGAAATATTAGAACAAATTAGAAATATTAATAATATGTAAATGAGCGCCATATTGAACGTCTGCAGTGAAACGAGAGTATTTAACACGTTTGTTGAAGGCATATGCAAATAATACTGCACCATTTATATGTATTAAAACAATATTTATACTTAGGCATACGAGTATGTACCATACATGTTGATCATATTGATTGTAGAACATACCGTTGAAAATATAATAACATTTAATTGGATGTAAAAGTGTACATAATTGTGTTACTTCGTTAACAATGGCAAGCATTTTTTATACTTCATAGTAAACTTTCTAAGTTCTTTTAAATGGAAGCTGACTTTTCCAAATGCAAAACTAAATTTCGTACCCAAAGTAGTTTTACGAATATTTTTATTACAACTAGCTGCTATATTGTTTTATGGTAATACAGTAAATCAATGTTTGCTGTTGTAATATTTTCCCACTGAGAGAAACCAGAAGGTCCCCTTTGTTACATACTGGACAAAAAGTCAATTATTTTCTTGGTTGTTTTATCCAAACAATAACACTCCCGCCCTTGAGGAGACAAGCCG
This sequence comes from Homalodisca vitripennis, assembly GCF_021130785.1. NCBI lineage: Eukaryota > Metazoa > Arthropoda > Insecta > Hemiptera > Cicadellidae > Homalodisca > Homalodisca vitripennis. Next base: position 202,143,992 of record NC_060208.1, read on the forward strand.
TTGCGGCCGACCCTCTCTTCCCTACTCCCTACAATATCACATTGTTTCTGTCGGTTCTTTCATAAAAACATTCTCAATTTCCTTACGCTTTAATATTACAAACGTAATAGGGACCTTACCACAGCGGAGAACCTTCATAGCCAATCTTACCGTTACTTGCACAAATTCTCATCCAAATCCGCGGAGATTTTGGAGTGTCATTGACACAACTTTTAGATTGAGTTACACTTGCAAATGTAAAAGATTTGTTGCTATTAAATAATATAATTAGCCATTATTGTGTTATTACACGTTGACTATTAGGATTGACGTACCGGCATAACAGTTAAAAGCATACCACCACCGTACATTATAACACCGTTGCAAGTGGTAACTGCTTGAGCAGTCTGGTGACGATAAACATATTTGGGCACACTATCGAATGAAATTAATAATGCAATTGTGTTACGTAGATGAAGTTATATTATGTATTTTATGGCAGACCAAATTACTATTATTTGAAACTCATGATTTTATTGGAGATCGATCAAATTTGATATAATTATATGACGTAAGTTTCATATAATAAACCAATCGTTTAAAGTGATCATTACTAAAAAGTTTTATGTTTTTAATAATATAAAAGAAAATAAAACTTAATTACTTTTAGCATATTATTATTAATATGAAGAATACAAACAATACTAAGAAAATAATATGTAAGAAAATAAAATAAAATAAAATAAAACAAGCACTTTTTTATTTCTGGTATAGCAAACAAGATAAATGAATAGATTTGTCTTATTAGATTAATTTGGAAGTAAGTGTTATGGTATTTATGTTTTTTGTTCGCACTATGCTTTGTCATGTAATGAGCTGATTCTAACGTACAAAACTGAAACGTTTTCTAGGAGGATCATATTTTGCGCCAAATGATCAAGTTCGAGGAAAAAACAAAGCATCATTTTACTTTTGAGACATAACCTACTTTTGTTAATGGCACAGTTAGCGGGTATGGTGGTTATCACAAGAAACCAAGTCAAGTGACGTTGAACGTGGCTACTGTTAGGATGGGTGACCGCTGAGCGATCCTTTCCTTGCAAGCGGGTCGCCTGCAGGGTCATTCGTGGTGGTCCGGAAGTCACCTTTAAGCCGTTGGTCGCCAGGTTGTGTTCTCCGGGTAATATGATACGTTCTTTACGTTTACCTACTAAAGTTCAATAACTGTTGATCTCGAAATGTAGTAACTTTAAATGTGTAGGAATCATTTTACACAGCTTCTACCGATTGCCAAAGTCGGGTAGTAGCCAAACCTTCAGACTCTTCGCTCTGCTGAACAGTGAGTGAAACTTCGTAGCAGTCATCAGTAATATTTAGATTTGTGAATTTGAAAATCCAACACAACCTGAATATCAGCCAACAATAGTTTCTACATTGTGTGGCAGATGGAATGAATGACAATGACAAACAGCCTCTAGGGAGGGCATTGCAGCAGCTGCATTGTGCCTGTCACATTCGTCACAATGTGCACTTAAGTGCAGGCGATGCTTCGTCACGCTTACACAATTATTGTGCAGATATAACAATAGGAGGGCGCCGCAAATGATGGGTTTTCATGGGCGATTCTCTATTAATTGTAATTTTACTGTCTAGGCCAATCGATGCACGATCGAATCTATGCCCCGGGAGCTCAGATATAATTTTAATTCATTAAGGGAGAGGGGGAGGTTCCTATAAGTCTATTCATCTATGATGTGTGTTAGCCAAAGTATTCATACAAATTATGAGCTCAAGAAACCCTCCTGGCAAATGACGTAAAAAAGTGTCAATAGGAGTATGTACTTAAAAGAGGTAAAAGATTTGTACTTAGTTTGTCGAAAGATAAGGCAGGCATAATTGAAGAAATCAATTTAAACTAGTCCTTATAATTACATCTTATGCATAGACGCGTATTTTAGCAGTACGAATTGATTTCAAAATTAGTTTGCTCTAGATTAAAATAAGTAATACACACACACACACACACACACACACACACACACACACACACACACACACACACACACACACACACACACACACACACACCACACACACACACACACACACACACACACACACACACACACACACACACACACACACACACACACACACACACACACACACACACACACACACACACACACACACACACACACACACACACACACACACACACACACACACACACACACACACACACACACACACACACACACACACACACACACACACACACACACACACACACACACACACACACACACACACACACACACACACACACACACACACACACACACACACATATATATATATATATATATTGGTTTTTAAAGCCAAATATTTGCGAAAAAGTAACTTAATAAAAATCTATTAAAAATGCATAAGAAAATTACGTATAAACAATACTTTTAAATGAAAACCCCTAAAGTATTACTTATTTTAATCTATATATATATATATATATATATATATATATTTCTGTTGTTCAGTTTTAATCACGAGTATTTAGATTTATCAAGTGCATGTTTTAGAGTTAGTGTGCACGGAATGAACACACGGCACGGCTGCTATGATTTCTAACATGCGTGCCACAACACTTGGATATGTTTTGTTCACTTTAACCTGGATTGTAGTGATGTATTAGGATAGTCATTCACCTGAGGAATAGATCAGATTGCAGATCTAGAAACGTAGTGTGATTGCCATTGAACGTTGGTAAATGCCTGGAAAAGTTCTCTTTCCTTCACAATCCATCATCATCAAAAACAAACTTCAAACAAAGAAAAACAAACATAATTATACAAAATTATAGTTCTGTAGTCTAGACAGTTTTTGAATGTCGAAGTTCAAAGTAAAAATATGTACAGATTTTCAGAATTACCTGAAATGCAAAGTAGAATATATATGAATGTATTTTAATGTCACAAATTTTGTTCTGAAGTATGGTAGCATTACATATATAATACTCTTATATGCTGGTATTAATATTTTGGATTTTGTGTTTTTTAAATAGCTTTGAACATAATTCCAAAGGTTATGAAACAGAGTTTCATCACTGCGTTGCTGGATTTTATTTACACCATGTAGTGTACGTAAACATGATTAAGTTACTTAAGTGTTATTGAAGTATGTCAGAGTATTCAGCACACGTGTGGTTGTCAGTGACAGGTCAATGTAGGCCATGATAGAAGTGTGAGATTTCTCAGCTTAAAATTTATTGCTAGAAATTAAGTCGAATATAAAACTTGCTCGATGCTGTCCATTTACTCAGCTATTATAAACTAATGCTTCCGTTCCACTTGCTTTATGTTACGTTTTGAAATAATTGCAGACAATATCTTCATCCCTGATTGAAAGGAATAAAACCAACCACTGTTAACAGTTGAGCAATTGACCCGCCTAAGTTATTTTCACACATCACTGATTTCATTTACCGATCCGCAACATTAACAATAACGTGTTTTAACATTCCATTTCACCCAGCCGCCTTCAAATCTTTTAACCAAATAACAATTGAATGATAGAATAGTACAATCCTTACACCTTATTGTATATGTATATTTGTAAGGGTATTGTGAACTGAAGCAAATTTTGTTCTTTTTTTAAAGTTTAGCTGTCGTAATTAAATTAAAAAGCATATATCCAGATGGCTTGATTATTTCTAACTAAATTTTCTATTGGTCAACAATGAACTTACGGAACAATAATTACACGTATTCCTAGTGATTAAATTGTAATATTCTCTCATACTTAATATCCTTTGCTGTTAAAATGAAACTCAAACAGCGGAAAAAAATTAGAGAAGTGTTGGGTTTTCAATTATGGTAAAAAAGAAAACGAAGAATACGGTGCATTTTTACATCAGTGAAAAAGTGCATATTCACTTATTTCTTAGCTTAGCCTAACGCTAGAGCTTTTGAAGATCTTATAATATATTCTTGCCAATATTGAATGTATAATGTATGTTTGTACATTTTAAAAGTATAAAGCTGAAAAACTTGCAATGAAATGGAAAATCCACAAAACAATTAACTTTGATAACTAGACAGTTTACATTAGTGTATTGAGTTTCGGTAGTTGCCTTAGCTTGTTTGTTTTCTTCTTTAGTCAATTAAGTATGTTTATAGTACGGTACATTTAGGTTATAATACCTCAAACAACAAACTTTGAAAAACCGAATACAAGCAGACAAACGGGCTCAGAGGGACACTCCTGTGCAGGGCAATGAGTAGGCACTCCCTACTTCTTGTAGTTATTGTACTGTGAACAATCTCATGAAGAACTTGGTAGCACAACAGATTCAGTAGTGTCTTACGGGCTGAAATTAAAGTGCCAGTATAAGCTCACAAAATATTGGTTTTATAAATACAATTAGTTCTATGAAAGTGGGTTCGGATATGTCAACGAAGGTAGAGTTTGGACTGTATTGCTAAACGGAGGCCATACATATACGTGACAAATGTTACTTGCGCTCCATGTTCTTATACGAAGTTCTGTTGCCAATTGCGAAAAGTCGAAAAACAGTGATACGACAAAGTTAAATGATAGATTGACAACTCATAGTTCAATGGATTCAGGCAAGAGCTAGTTAGCGCTGAGAGCATCCAGTGTTGGTATTTTAGAACGACTTCTGTATTGATGTTAAGGTACTCCAGAGGTGCTGCAATTGCAGTGTGAAACACTATGTTTGGCGGACTTGTAATCTTAAGCTCACAATTCAGAATGGAAGCAACCGTGCCGACAAGCTGGGTTCATGGGATGTGAGTAGCTGGTATTCATCAGCGCACATATGTACATAATACTGTCACACGCAAATGAGCAAGTTGGCCTGTAAAGATCAACAAAGATCCAAGACAGCTTCCTTGTGAAATCCCTACTAGGTTATCGAGAGAAGAGAATACCGTGTCCACTTTTTATATCTTAGAGATTCCTCTCAGGATTAGAATTAATTCAGCAAGCTGCAAAGTTCTAAATCACGAGAAATAAATCTCAAACGATGTTTGACTCGAATCAAAAGCCGGAGAATAAGGTTTTGCAACGTGTTCTATAAACCAGTGTAGGTATTATGGTTTCTTCAAAGGTAGACTGCAAAGTTGATAGCAAATTCGTCATCCACAACCTTATTAATTTGGCGAAGATTTAAACTTTGAAGGATCCTTGACATTGAAGGCAAGGTTAGTAAATATCTGAGGCGGAACACGTTGGAAGGTTTCTGAGTTTTTCACATCGAATGGACTATTCTCAAATTTCAGAATTATATAAACTCTCACTTGAGAAATTACTCATTCATAAGGTGTTTTAGTACTTATATAGCGTATTAAATCACAACTTTATCGTTCCTATATGTTTCATAGCAACCTATCGCCTTGGAGGTGTTTTATTCATAGACGATTTTATATTTACCTCGGTCACACTAGAGGGATATAACTGAACGATTAAATTAAAAATTGAAAAAATCTGTAACTATAACTGAATTTAACTATTATTAAGCTCATGGTTTAAAAATAGTAGAACTTAAGCATGGCGGGGAAGATAAACCCCTTCAAACCCCCTTCCCATTCTCAGTATATCTGGAAGATTGGTTTATGTGATGGTGACGACAGACAGAGCTGAAAACTCTTGCATCCCTTAAATGAAAATTAAAAAGGTCTGTAAACACATTTTAGATTGTTTATTTATATTTTAGTGATTTAAAAGTAGTTTTTTTCATGACAGGGGAAGATAAAACATATCGAATTCCCCCTCTGGGTACGTCTCTGGAGATTGGCCCGTGTGATGAGAACATAAAGTGATCAATCAGAGCCGAAACTCTTACATCTCGTAACTGAACAGCTGTTAACTGTCCAACACTTGACCAGTCTGGCTTGTTTTCATTCATCACTCGATTATATTCAGCGATCCGAAACTCTTACATCTCGTAACTGAACAGCTGTTAACTGTCCAACACTTGACCAGTCTGGCTTGTTTTCATTCATCACTCGATTATATTCAGCGATCCGAAACTCTTACATCTCGTAACTGAACAGCTGTTAACTGTCCAACACTTGACCAGGCTGGTTTGTTTTCATTCATCACTCGATTATATTCAGCGATCCGAAACTCTTACATCTCGTAACTGAACAGCTGTTAACTGTCCAACACTTGACCAGGCTGGTTTGTTTTCATTCATCACTCGATTATATTCAGCGATCCGAAACTCTTACATCTCGTAACTGAACAGCTGTTAACTGTCCAACACTTGACCAGGCTGGTTTGTTTTCATTCATCACTCGATTATATTCAGCGATCCGAAACTCTTACATCTCGTAACTGAACAGCTGTTAACTGTCCAACACTTGACCAGTCAGGCTTGTTTTCATTCATCACTCGATTATATTCAGCGATCCGAAACTCTTACATCTCGTAACTGAACAGCTGTTAACTGTCCAAACACTTGACCAGTCTGGCTTGTTTTCATTCATCACTCGATTATATTCAGCGATCCGAAACTCTTACATCTCGTAACTGAACAGCTGTTAACTGTCCAACACTTGACCAGTCTGGCTTGTTTTCATTCATCACTCGATTATATTCAGCGATCCGAAACTCTTACATCTCGTAACTGAACAGCTGTTAACTGTCCAACACTTGACCAGGCTGGTTTGTTTTCATTCATCACTCGATTATATTCCGCGATCTGAAACTCTTACATCTCGTAACTGAACAGCTGTTAACTGTCCAACACTTGACCAGTCTGGCTTGTTTTTATTCATCACTCGATTATATTCAGCGATCTGAAACATTTACAATGGTATTTTCGGATTATTTACCCAGCTTGTTGTTCAGATCCGCTATCATAAATATAACATCGTAAACTCAAATAATGTTGTGTTTATTTGTTACACCTAACCATTATACCTTAGAGCACACTACTCCATTTTTCTGTTATTTGCCTTATAGGTTATTAAAAGTTCGTAAACATGGTTATAAGATAATTAATTTCAAAGGCTGAATAGAATAATGTTTCCTGTTGCAATTCGAACACTTTCATTTGCAGTGACTATAGTAAGCCAATACAGCACAGATCTGTCACTAAGACAAGGTAACAAGACTTCGGACATTTGCCATCGTTATACGTTTCGAGAATTGGTGTCTGGCCTCTTCTTCAGGTGTTGAGAACTGGTCTAATGTTAAACAAGTTACAAACCTATTAAAATTTAAAAAAATATAACGATAAACTAAACTGCGTGTTTTTTTCAAATCCTGGTACATTTTATGATTATCCATCGTGAAGAGAACTCTTAAAGCATAGCAATTTGTTGTGATTAAAAGTAATAATTAATCTGTGGTGTACATAAATAAAAGATTTATATAAATAAGTGTTCAAAGATGAGCAGAATTTATACTAAATAAAGATCCCGGAGAATATATAGACTATCTATAATAAAGTCTATCCAAAAGACGTGCTTTCATTATTTCAGTATTCCGTTAGATAAAGTTGGCATCTAGATTTTTAGTTACACTTATAACATGAATCACTAAGTAACGTATGGTAAGGAATATATTTAAACATTAATAACTATTTAATTTACGTGAATCTATACTTGTAGATGAACTTCGAGGCATGACTCAACTTATTAAGAGGAATACTCGTAGTTATTTACACTAAGTTACACCGAGTCTGATATTTAGTATTACTCAAATAAATTGGTTCGATCTCGAGGACAACTGATTGTCTGTTTCTATTAGTGTATTTTACATTGAATCTTTCTTTAATGAATAATTAATTATTACTCACTTCTTAAAAAGTTCCTGGTAGGAAATTAAAGTTTGAAACGTTTAAAATACATTGCTCGGCGAATCAATTAAGAATAATGTTCATAACTACGTAAAAATATAATTATTTTCTAATAACGTTCATAAGGAGTACGTACCCCACCAGGGCTCAAACCTAGAGTACTAACTTGTGCGAAATTGTTACGACGTACCTACGTTTTTTGTTATTATTAAATTATTTACACACGAAAGCTTGTAATTGTTTTACCGTGTCTGTTTCATTTAAAACCCATTAATGCAATAAAGTGTACAGTGTACATGATATAAAAATAAGACATTGGAGGGTTAGTTTATGATTTCGACGCTTGGGCAATAAATTATAATTGAAGGCAATTTAAAACGTTTATTTAAACATAGCTAATAGCTACTTGAAGAAATAAGTAATAAAAACTAACAGTTAGTATATATGTCTATCGCTTGTATTATATGACTATGAGCACTGATCCACCACAGGATACGGGCAACAGAACGCAGGACGCGAGGAAGGACAGTTATGAGTCATGTCGTGTGTGAGCAGGACCTGCCCACTGACTGTTCTGGGCGGTCATCCGTATAAACGTTTCCGGCCTTCTTGAGACATCCGACCCGGTCTCCCTCTGCTCAACTCTGTACAGGTTCAATGCTTTTCTAACAGACGCAGTGGGTGTTAGTGAATATTGTTTGAATGATAATCGGTTGTTTCTACTCTCACAGGCAATTGTTCGTGAATAACAAAAATTAAGAATGCATACACATAAAGAATCTCATAAATGACGCGGTTTGGAAGTGGTTTACAACAATGGCAGAGAATTAAACATTTTCTATTTAATTGTTTATATTATTCTGCTAGCCGAGAACTAAATTGTATTTTATAAACAAACAATCTGATTTATCTTGAATTCGACATAAAAATATCTCCTAATAAAGAAATTGGTCGCCAGCCGCGTTAATATTGGTGAAACATATAATGATAGTTTTTATTTTGAAGCATATTTTTCCTACCTTTACACGCCCAAAGGAAAGACTGCAGACACATAAGTAACAGTTATATCATCGTCAGATAATATATAAAGAGACTGACTGACGTTCTCCTGACACTGATTTAATACACATGTTAACTGTGTAAAGTTAAGGCAAACTATACTAAAACTATATGAGAAACATGATCATAATTTAAAAACTTTCTATACTCTCTCATGTATAAATCTACCACAACTAGCGCGACTGATGGTCATATTTCTTTCTAGGAGAAATTCCTCTGTGATTTAAAGAAAATCCATGCTGTACATTAATAACATGCAAAGCGGCTTATAGCTCCTTTCCAATTGTTTCGGAACACTTTAAGAAGACATGTGATGAAAAAGGTGCTTTAAAAATGATTATTTTACAATTATGTACTTACTTGGAGTAAATGTACAAGAACCAAACAGTAGTATCAATGAATCCACTTGAAGTAAGCATTAAAAAGTATAAAACTATTTTAAAGCGTTTAAGCTATTTCTGTAATAAAAGAAAGGGATTTTGCAAACTGTTATTCACAGAAAAACAAATTTGGGTTCTCCGCGTTTTACCGTGTCGGATACACCAGTGAACAAGTAGGGCCTTTTAATCAAGTAAGTGAATAAAGTGGCTTTGGGCCAAGTCAAAAGCCAAGTCTCAAGCTGAGAAACTAATTAATTAAGGGACTTCTTGAAGTCTGTTCGCTTTCTACGTTAACAAAATTGATTAGTTAATTTGTAACACCCATTAGACGTAAACTGAATCTACTATGAGAGCTAAATTTGATCTAATATAGTGTACTGAATAGTTACTAGGTACTCTTTTGATATAAACACAAAAATAGAAATAATGCTTTATGTTATGTTTGTTACAAAATAAATATTTTCTGGATTAAGATGGTTTGACATTTATGGCACCTCGTTCTTGTGTTCTAGCCAACGTTTATTTACTTATATTACATTAATTTTTGTACTGTGGATATTAATATGAATCTGTACTTATTGTGAATATTGAAATAGCTGATTCCCCCATCATTAACGTATTTAAATAGCCAATATTTGAAGCGATTACTAAACAACATTTTCTTTTCTAACTATTCTTGAAGAGGAGTTTTGAACATTCTCTAATTGTTTCACAATAAATAAATACTGTTTAAAGCTGAACAAGTGAGTTATTGTAATGAGCATTCGCTGTATTAAACAATGTACAATAAAAAAATCGATAAAAAGGTTTCCTAATTATCCCAATAATCGTTCGAAGAAAAATTTCTATTTTTTTACCTAACTTCTCTTATAAAATATTATATTTCATTCTTGCCTTAGTAACACTTGAGCCTAGTTTCAAATGTATTTTTGGTTTCACGTCAGAAAGACTTTTAAGGATAAATGATGACTTTGATTGTATTAATTATATAGGAGATTGACCATTCGTACTGATGAGGTCCAAGGGATTATATCGGTTAGTTCTGAGGTCTGACGCTAGAGCCGCGCCACGTAACTGTGATTGTTACCGTTCCAATATTTACTACTCGACTGAACCTCTCAATCCACTCTCAGTCCGACTGCTCACTTTTCCCGTGCTAATACAATCAAAGTTTATGCGTAATAGTTTCTCCCCTTATTATTAGCGTCACTGGTTGACTAGTTAATTAATGCTAAGCCTAAAACATGTTGTATATTTAGTGCTGTAGTACATTTATTTAATAGATTGTGTATTTATTTATTACCATTATAAGTAAAATCGACCTACTGACTCAAAATCAGCTATGTTTGAAGTGTAACGGGGAGGTTTAGCGCCAGTGAGTGTTGGAAGGCGAGGTGGTGGAAGTGGAAGTGGCCAAAGCCTTATCCGTCCAAGAGGCTTAGCGGTGAGACGACTGGCTGTCTTGTGGCCAGAACAAGGCGCCCAACTCATTACACTGTTTTTGTTATACTTGAGCAATTCTCAAAGCAAACCCCGACTTTACTTTGAGATTGCAAAACTTTTCTTGTCACGAGGACAAAGTGTCTTCACTGACCTTTAAGTAACGTCAGTTGTGTAGCTGATAACCTGTCTCGTAGCCTCGCTTCTGGTTCCGGTAGGTTCTAACGTGTTTCGATGTGACACATTAATGGGCTAAATACATTCAAATCCGTATTGTTGTAAGAACTTAGGTGGGTTGTTCCCGATCATTAAATGTGATTTGATGGATTATTTGAATATAAAAATATAAAGACACAACTCATTAAGACAAAAAGGGAGAAATAAATGTAGACTGAGCTTTAGGAATTGTAACGCCTTATTACTAGGCTGTATTTTTATGTATTTTAATGATTTGTGTATAAAAGAATATAATGAAACATTTTTATTCATTCAAACATGTAATTTTACTCGGTAATATTCTATTTAAAACATGAACTTTTCTTCAATCATATTTAATTAAGAGATCATTGTTAGACGCGTTATTCCCTGAAGCTGTAACCCAACTACTTACTGTAAAACAATAATATTCCTTCAATCATTTTTGTTTCGGTTTGACTAAAAAACGTCTTACTTTAAATGACTATAATTCCTTTAGGAAATGTCAAACAATTTAAGGGTAGATTTTTGTATTTGAAAAAGTTATCTAAAACGGAATTAAAATTCTGCATTAAAAAAATCAAACTAAATTTAAAATTGTACAGTACCTTAATTTCGCCTTCTCGACCAACTAATATTATGTAAGCGCGTGCTCATTAAATAATAATTAAAAATTACTACTGAGTTTCAGCACTATTTTAACCATCTCTTTCATTGAGAACATATTTTTTCGGCTGCGTTATAAAACCTACTCGTACGTTGGGTAGTAAAAAAATTAATTAGGAGAAATTTGCAACAATATTTTAGGGTGATCAAAATATGTTACGACGAAAATGTCCGAGATACGAGTAAATTGTAATCGTAAACTGAAATCCTTACTTTTCCTTTTCCTGAAACATATCTTATTCATTTCATTCGTGTGAAACGATAATTATGGCATGACTGAGTTGTTTATGCCACTTTATTTAGTTATTGTTTCCTTTAAAGGCTTATTAATTTAAAGTAAACACACATTTACTCGGAATCATGTCGTTAACGGCTAGTAGACCAAAGCCACGCTAAAAACACTCCAAATAGTCAAAATTCCCTTTTAAAGGTCTGTGACAGCCGAAATGAAGATCTCTTAACAGCAAAATCCGGCTTCACAAAGCGAAAAGCCTTCCGCGTTCATTTTAACTTTTAATAGGACAAAGTAACTTTGCCTCAACTTCCAATGACAGGTCTAGATGTAATTCTCTTCCACGGTAAAAGCAAGTTAAGTTCCTTAAGTCCTAGTAGATTGATATAGTTTTCATCTATTATTGAATTGATACCAATCGCTTACTTAATAACATTGTGAAACCACGGGACAATTTGTATTTCTGAACATACTATACATTAGTAAATGACGAATGCAGCTATGGGCAAGGTAGTTTGACACCAATACACGCAGAGAGACCTTCTCTCCCCCCACACACACACTCGCGCGCGCACGCGCGCGCACAGGTGCAGGGGATTAGAACTGCCCGCATTTTCGCCCTGTTAGTTATCTAGAGAGCTTCCCCAAACAAAACCAGATGTTTGTTATTTATAATATTATCTTTAGATAATTAGTATGTATAGACTACAAACATCATAATAAGAAAATATGTATGTAAAGACACCAAACAACGTATAGTACACTGGAGTGTTGCTTAGTCACATTAAGTGTCTAAGATCTCACCGAATAACCCGGGACAGAAACGGCAGATGTCGGGTTGGCTCCACCCTCTGCGCTCGTGAGTGTGGGGGTGCGTGCGTGCGATGTTACCAACTGGCTCTTCAGCCGCAATACCTATTTCCTAATATTATAGTAAGTACGTACAACACAAGAGAAGTTAAGAAGACGTATCCCTCTCAATTGTTGTGATTGTTACATTTGTGTATACTTAGTTAGTAGTTGTATAAGGAAGGATATTTAAATTAAAAAAGTAAACAGGAATTCTTATACCTTTTATCTAACCAAAAGTATGCCTTTTGTACTACTTCAAGTACTCAAAAGTTAAGAATAGTGAGACATACAGTTTTACCAAGTCTATAAGTGATGTAACATTTAATCAGAACCAGATTGAAATGGTTTTACTAAGAGATGTCATGGCTATAACAAATAATAATAAAATAAAAATATCATTATATTTATCGCCTATAACTGCATGCTATATGATTCTGGCAGTTCCAAAGCTGACATTTGCAATTGCTTTATTCTACCATGGGATGTAATATTCTCACCTTTATACATATACTGTATTACTTCATTGTTGAATTTAAATCTCAGGTTTTAAATTTATATTTATCCTGTAGTTGCATCCCCAACTTCAAGGTTCGTTCTGTTGAAGAAGCTCGGGTGTTGTGACGGTCCCCGAGAGTGCCGAGTGATGCCACATTTAACAAGACAGTCCCAAGTCGAAACTAATTGACATGCTCGTTAAGTCCTCCAGTTAACGGGCTGGAACTTTCTCAGAGCAGCATCGGCCACAATAGATAAACTTGTTCTGTTGAAGAGGTGCGGGTGTTGTAGCGGTCCCCAAGAGTACCGAGTGATGCCACATTAAACAAGACAGTCCCAAGTCGAAACTAATTAAGACATGCTCGTTAAGTCCTCCAGTTAACGGGCTGGAACTTTCTCAGAGCAGCATCGGCCACAATAGATAAACTTGTTCTGTTGAAGAGGTACGGGTGTTGTAGCGGTCCCCAAGAGTACTGAGTGATGCCACATTTAACAAGACAGTCCCAAGTCGAAACTAATTAAGACATGCTCGTTAAGTCCTCCAGTTAACGGGCTGGAACTTTCTCAGAGCAGCATCGGCCACAATAGATAAACTTGTTCTGTTGAAGAGGTGCGGGTGTTGTGACGGTCCCCAAGAGTACCGAGTGATGCCACATTAAACAAGACAGTCCCAAGTCGAAACTAATTAAGACATGCTCGTTAAGTCCTCCAGTTAACGGGCTGGAACTTTCTCAGAGCAGCATCGGCCACAATAGATAAACTTGTTCTGTTGAAGAGGTGCGGGTGTTGTAGCGGTCCCCAAGAGTACCGAGTGATGCCACATTAAACAAGACAGTCCCAAGTCGAAACTAATTAAGACATGCTCGTTAAGTCCTCCAGTTAACGGGCTGGAACTTTCTCAGAGCAGCATCGGCCACAATAGATAAACTTGTTCTGTTGAAGAGGTGCGGGTGTTGTAGCGGTCCCCAAGAGTACTAAGTGATGCCACATTAAACAAGACAGTCCCAAGTCGAAACTAATTAAGACATGCTCGTTAAGTCCTCCAGTTAACGGGCTGGAACTTTCTCAGAGCAGCATCGGCCACAATAGATAAACTTGTTCTGTTGAAGAGGTGCGGGTGTTGTAGCGGTCCCCAAGAGTACCGAGTGATGCCACATTAAACAAGACAGTCCCAAGTCAAAACTAATTAAGACATGCTCGTTAAGTCCTCCAGTTAACGGGCTGGAACTTTCTCAGAGCAGCATCGGCCACAATAGATAAACTTGTTCTGTTGAAGAGGTGCGGGTGTTGTAGCGGTCCCCAAGAGTACTAAGTGATGCCACATTAAACAAGACAGTCCCAAGTCGAAACTAATTAAGACATGCTCGTTAAGTTCTCCAGTTAACGGGCTGGAACTTTCTCAGAGCAGCATCTGCCATAATAGATAAACTCGTTCAATTTAAATCTTGCTTTCGAAAAACGAATGTATTTAAGTTACAAAGTAAAAAAAGTAAATTCAAGTCATGATTTGTAGTCATTACAATATTTAAGAGGAACTGATTAGTGATAGCAATAAATAATAATAATAAGGGGCGTACAAGCAAGAAATGCCTTTGTTGCGGCAACGGCCCGGCCAGGACAGTCACATCTGTGGCTGTGTGCGACTCGGTCGTTAATATTGCCCTGTGTTCGACAGTTTTGGAGTTTGCTGGCCATTTAATCGACATTTACTCGGCCATCATATGATTTACGGCACTGTATTTCATTTGGAATATTTAATTTCAAGTAGGAATCCAATTAATGACTTTACAGGTTAAATCAAAGAAGGTTTTACAAATTATGTTATTTATTTTCGGAAATTTTACTTAGCTTAATACAAAATATATTCATAGACATTGTTAGGGCCCTGAGATAATTTGTTCCGCATATGATACACCACTTGACTTGACAAACCGTCAGACATAGTCATACATAGACCATGGAAGTGAAAACTATCTGTCTCTCTAGTTGTCTTACGATGATATATTTATGTGGCAAACTGCCTGTTTTAGTAACTCTTGATTGCGCTCAAGAAACCAAGTTGTCTGCTTCTACAGTGGAAATTGCCTCTCACTTAGACTGTGAGTGGAAGTTCAATATCCATTGGCGTAGATAAAAATTATGTTTGGGGGTGTACCGGAAGGGTTGGGCTTATGGAGGTAAAATAGGGTCCGGGGGCACTCCGGCGGGCAAGTTTTTGAATAAATACACTAAACATAGCCACTTTAGCTATTAAATACGCAGAAAATTGTTCAAATATTAGAACTAAATTTGTAATGATCTTTGAATTTATATGTGATATTTAAAATTTTTTTACCCTGCGACAAGTTATTATGTCAACCGCTGATATTGTATAATGTTTTCACATAACCAATAGGCATAAAAAATCTAAATATACTAATGTGTTACTAGTCTATTTTAATTTTATATATACATAAAAGTCAATTAACTCATCAAAATATCCAAAAGTACAGAATAGATTTACATGGAACTTTGTACTCATTCGTCGCATTTCTTAGGTGCCATTTAAAATCTTCGAAAAATGATATTTTTGATGAAAATTGTTTATTGTATTCAGACAATACTAAAATGCCATTTGTGTCCCATTAAAAGTAAACAAGTGGTTTACTTTTTCCATAACTAATCGTGAGAATTCCTGAAAACCTAGACGATACTCACGAAACCTTAGTAAGTATTAAGTGCTTAGGCTTCAAATACGAAGAACATTCCAACCTTGGTGGAAACCCGCGATACTGCGAACAACAAACGTTATAACATTGACAAGTGTCAACATAAAAATTGAATAAGAATTCCAATAAATGCGACATTAACGTTTTTTTACGATTCATACCATGCCTCACGAACGTCATGAACTCACAAAAACAGCAAAACTGAACTACGAGTGTTACGTCACAGAGTCTCCGCGATCATTGGGGTCGACGTTTGAAACCAGCTGTACCATGACTGAGTACTGACAAACAATGATTGACATTTCGTTATGGAATCTTAATAATAGGTGGGTAACCGTTAAAGCTTAAGTAATAGCTTGTTTTCGGCATTTTAATTCAAATAACATGGAATTTTGTATTGTGTTTACTAAATTTAGAAAACGAAATTTAACGTGGCTTCAAGTGTTGCAAATGGGCTTTCTTTAAGTAGGTTTTTTATTTAAAATAAGTTTTTATATTGTTTACAAAGAGGATAACCTCTTTAGAGCACTTCATAAAAGCCAGCAATTAAAGATCTACAAACAAGATTCTCGTACAGACATAGAAACGTTTTAAAATGCAGTGTAGAAGAATTTAGACCTTCGAGCCCATTTATATGGTTATTATTAGACGTATATAAACTGTGTATATCGGTAACAACATTGAAATTTCACTATAAAGTTATAACCTTTAAATCATTTAAAAATGTATTCTTATTAACTGTTTTGAAAACATTGTACTATATTAACAACAGGCAAGATTTGTTGCCCTATAGCAATTAAGTTTAAACAGCTTAAATGTTTGAATAAGTTACATAAATCTTATTTTATGCATATAGAATAGCTAATATATTTCCTAATTTAATATGTTTATTATAATCAACGACCCATGTAATTTAATGCTAACTTCAATAATAACAGACTTTTCATATCATAAAGTAGATTGGAAAAAACTACGGATTTTTTTATTTTTCCGTGTATCAACTTTTATTCCTGTGAAACTTTGCAAACGGATCACATTCTAATTTTAGCTCATTACTAATCGCAGACTATTTTCATTTTAAGTAAGGAGTCAAAATTCAATATCTTTGACACCTACTCATGCTAAATATTCCTGTCAATACAACAGTCGAGACCGAAACGGACGAAGCCGTAACTGGCGCTACTGTAGGGAGCTCACGTGTGGTGTAGCGAGGGGATACGGGGGAGAGGGGTAGATTCTATCCCCACCCCTCTACAGTTGGAGGAATTTAGCTGTGCTCGTAGGGTCCTAATACTACCCTTTCAACAAATAAACGCTATCTGTGTGGTGGGTTGCGTTTACGTGCTAGCCGCTGAGATCAAGGCGCAACAATCTCTTTAACGACTTTAAACTCACGATTTCGATTTGCAGATTAGTATTGACAAATACGTTATTTTTAAAAACACGTTAAACAACACTATAACAACTGAAAAAAACAGGATAAGTCCTATTATTGCTATTTGGTATTTTCTGATTATTTAATTCCACAAAAAATCAGCACTGTCACAAAACAGACTGATTGTAGTGAGTGTGATGAGTTATTTGGGTCAATACGATTCCTGAAAGGAGGGTTTTCCCATGAGTCACAGGAAATGTTTTCGGGACGCAGTGCATAATGCTACCCCTGCCACCCCTCACGACTATCACCACACACTCAAGTTCACGCGCCGCAGCTAATGTCCTCGAACTGTACCGTAGTGCCTGCCTACCCCAGCCGTAACTGGCGTTACTGTAGGGAGCTCACGTGTGGTGTAGCGAGGGGTACGGGGGAGAGGGGTAGATTCTATCCCCACCCCTCTACCGTAGTGCCTGCATACCTTTCGTAGTAACCTCGCTGTCCGCATTGTGTACATGTGCTTTTTAAAATAATTGTTGTTTTAGTCCTTTTTAACAATATAGTTAACCTAGTGCATCAGTAATCGTCATTTGGGAGTTATCGAAATTTACTGATAATTATCACAACAAGATGTACTTATTGCTTAAATAAAACTTAAATTCCATGGTAACCATTAAAGTATGGTATTTAAGATTTTTTAACTATTAAAAAGCGACCAACTTGTGTATTTAGGGTTTTCAACACCTTGTTAATGCAAAATTTATAATTAACATTTTTATAATTAAAGAAAAGATGTAGTGAAATTATTTACTGTATTTACAAATTAAATACATAATGTTATTTTATTCAAAAACCTAAGTAAACTATTCAAAGTCTAGCATGCGCAATGTTTTTAGAAACGCATGAAAAGTGATTGACAGGCGGAGGGCGCATTCCTCCCGCTTCGCCACTCGTGAGCTCCGTATAGTAGTTTTACATGGCTGTCAAATGTTTGTATTTTAACCGGTTTCTTGAAATGATGCAGTGTCTGATGAAGAACTGGAAAGACATTGTGACGCTATGTAAAAAAATATAATTTTAATCCTGCTCATTATTTTAAACTATTCTGATAATCATAAGCGCGATATTTTCGTCACTCTATTACTTATTACGAGTATTAATAATTAAGTAAGCGATACTATAGTTATCAAGTTTTTGTCTTGCCTAACGATGTCAGATATTCCACAACCCATTAGGCTTACGCATCAGAATAAAATATGCAATTTTTTTGGACAATCATACAACACAATTATTTTATTTATAAAATAGCTAATTAATTCCGTTGATTAATTGGATTTGATTATTACAGAGCGCCGCGCCACCATTTGCTAGACGCCCGACAGTATACAGGTTGGGTTAGATTTATACTCGTCACTAACTCGCGGCTGTTTCCAAGTATAGCCGACTTTTTGCACAGATCTCACCTCCAAGTCGCGATGAAAGGTCCTCTACCAAACTTGGACAGTGTTGGTTAACCCTTATTTTGTAGTGATTAGTTTAATAACAAAGTAGAAAATGTAGGCATATGAAATACATAATCAACGGTAAGTTCTGTATTGTAAAGATTTTGAAACATACTACATGTATGCGATTTTTACAATTTCTTAAGGTTTGGAGGGGTCCGCACACCCTGACTCGCCCCTTTTCTACGCCGTTGCTTATATCTCTGTCTCTGATCAGTTGTAATGATAAATCGTGTAAATTAATCAAACTGGCAGAGGATAAAGCTATAGCCTCGGTAACGTTATACGACATCATGACTCTAATACAAACACATCGCTGGCTGAGTAAGTTTGTATAACATGCGCATCAGTCTTCTATACACAGCATAGACTGGGAACTTCACTCAGACATGTCGCCTTCTCTTCACAGTATGTATTCCTGTTGGTAACAATGTCTGTGCTTCTTATTGAGTGTGACCTGGTTGCAGTCGAGTTAGATGTGAATGGAATAAATTTAGTACGAAATAACATCGGGATTCACCTTGTGTTGGACTGGAACACCTCCATTACTTATCATGCTGGTTCTTAACAAAATACAGGGTGTAAATTAAATCCTCATACGCCTGAATATATTCCAAACGAATTGAAATATTGGTGTACAATTTTCACCACAGCTTTTAAAATAATTTTTTGGAGGACAATAATTTTCAAAGCTAGTTAGCAGGAGGTCACTTTAAATCTTCAAATTTGCAACCCCTGTCTTGTGACATGTTATTTGAAAGGTTTATTCAATAAACACGCAGAGGAATTAATGAAACCTCTACTAGGTTTCTAATAAAAGTTATGAGCAAACAACGAAAAAAATAATAATCTGTACGGACAATGGTAATGTCTTGCACAGATCAAACACTCCACCCCAAACAAAACACGTTTGTTTTGTTTTTTTTTGGGGGTGGGGATATTTGTGTAGATCAACACAATGTATGCGTGATATACACTAATAGGGCTTTGAGGTGCCCAGCTTATCTATTTATATCTCTAATTTTTTGTGGTGTACATAGGTTTGATAAAAGGTGTCTTTTCTAGGTGGCATTAAAATTTAAGGACTTATTTGCTTTATAACTTTTGCTAAGAATATCGTTGTCTTCGCTTAATTTTGTTTCTATAAAATAGACCTTTAAAATGATATGTCACAAGATATGTGTCGCAATTTGAATATTTAAAGTTACCATTTTCTACGCCCATTTAATAATGGAGGGGATCATTTCCTTCCAAAAAAATAAAAAAAGTATTTTAATAAGTATGGTGAAGGTTGTACGTTGATATCTCATTACGGTTGGAATATATCAAGGCTTATCTGGGCTTAATTTAAACCATAAAATGTAAGGGGTTATTTGCTCATAACTTTTGCTAGGAACGTCGAAGGATATGATTTATTCATGTCAATGTGTTTCTATTGAGTAGAAATTAAAAATTACATGTTCGCAAGATAGGGGTTGCAATTTGAAAATTTAAAGGCTTAACCTTTCTTTTAAAATAGGTGAAGGGGGAATAGGGGGGATAGGGGGGGTGATATCTCAATCCATGTATAATATACCCAAGCGTATCAGGACTTAATTTACACCCTTTGTATGTAAACGGTTGTTACGAACAATTAGATTTTCGAGACTAAGAAGCAACACACGTTTCTCGACTCTATCGGAACGGAGTACTGTTACCCAGAACAGAGTGATAACTTATACCAACTTTGCATCCTGCCAAGGATCAAGCCAGGCATGATAAATACCAGAGGGGATACTGAATCCAGCGTCAGACCCAGCAGCAGCGCGAGGATATCCTTAAGCGCGTTCTTTCCACACGCATCCACTAACGAACCGAAATACGGATAATCTTGGATTTTATATTTTCTTATCCTTCTTTACTATGTAAGAACTGAAAATACTACGATCATATATCATGTATACGTACAAAAATCATTTGGAACTTTCAAGTCATTCAAAACATTCAGAAATTGATACGCATTATCAGATTCCATTTTGTAATCCATTTGGTTTGATAAGATTTGGCCTGATTTATCCATACCTGACATATGGTTTAAGACTTTTGGGCAGCTGTGCCAAATACAATCTAGTAAGAGTATTCAGACTACAAAAAAAAAAAAAGAACTGTCAGAATAATTTTCCAATTAAACATCAGAGAGTCGTGCAGGGATGCTTTCAGGGAGCTCGGATTGCTGACTCTGCCCTGCCTCTATATATTGGAGGTTGCCCTGTATTGTCGATCGAAATGTGTTCTTATTCGGGGTAGTGACATTCACTCTTACGAAACTGGAGGCAAGGAGAGTTACCGTGCAGAACAGCATAGGACGGTGGCTTTCAAACGCTTACCGTCACAGGCTGGAGTCAAATTTCTCAATCGGCTCCCTGAGGGTTTTATACAATCGGATAATTTAAACCAGTTTAAAGCTCTTCTGAAGCGCCTACTGGTGTCGAATGCGTTTTATTCTGTCGAAGAGTTCATGGCTGGCTGCTGGGAAAATTAGAATAAAAATTTGCAGAATCAAAATTTACATAAAAATTAATAAGTAGAGCCCCAAGTCTCATGTTGAATGAATGTTGGCGTGAAAGGACAAGAGATGTATGTTTGAATGAGTATTGGAAGTATGAATGTGTATAGTAGGGATTTTTAACAAATACTTAAACCTGACTTTTACAATGCAATGTATTATTGCCAAAATTCAATAAAAGAATTATTATTATTATTATAGATTTCCTTGTGAATAAAGGAATCTAACTCAATTTCTCACTTCTGACAAGCCAACACTTAGAATGTATGTCAGGGCAGAGCTATAACTTATGCCATAAACGAGTAATTTCGTTCTAGAAGGGAACATCTTATAGAAGTACGTGTGTGTACGAGAGCGGCTGGGTGTGTGTGAGAGAGAATGAGTGAGAAAGTGGGAGGAGAGTGTGAGTGAACGTGTAAAAGGGAGTGAGAGGGAGATTGACTGAAATGAGTGAGTGAGAAAGAGCTAGAGAGAGAAATTGCTGATTCGTCTTGAATTTGTTGATAGTTTTACATGCAGAACGAAAAGATGCCAAAAGTTTTACAGTGTTACGTAATTTTACCAGTTAGGTAATTGTAATTAGCTTACCGAATAAGTAGTCTGAAATTATATTACCTTTTTTTCTCATCTATTTCTAATTCGCTAATTTACGTTATGTTAAACCTATTCATAGATTGATTACAAGAGTTAACTTTTTGTTTCTTTGAATTAATTCTACTACCTTATTTATATTATTTATACTTTATGGTTGCTATATTTGTTTAGTAGACTTTTAGAGCTCGTTCCCAGCACACAGGCAAATGCCTTTGCTGGGAACATATTTCACTTACAAATATGTACGTATATAATGCTTACTACTGTGTGAAATAAAGTTTCTCATTTCTTTTCTTTTTCTTTTCTCAAATACAAAACTGCCATCTGGGCCTGTGATTTAGATAAGCATGATTGTAAGATTAGAAGCTCTCAGTCAAGTTATCAAAACCTAACAATATGTTCAGCCATATGTATCAAATCGAAGTTGTGAGAATATTAAACGAAGTACTTCACTGCAATAAAAAAGTAAAATACAAATAATTTACACCCAATTTATTTTAAATTCCCCTGTAATTTTTGAAAAGAGCTTTGCAAAGTAGCGAAAGTTCCGGACCGTAAAGTCTGCTCTCCCGCCAATGTCAAATTAAAGAGCGGTCTAGCAAAGTTTCGCGTTAATTTCACTAATGAAACTCAACGACGCGGCCTAATGCTGTTATTTTCAGTGATGTCGACGTTCGGTACCGCAATAACAGTCCGAGGGATTATGTTGCCCATGAGATCATTATACGTTCTTTGCTGTTTTATGCATGTATAAAATGACCTTCGATTTCATTGATTGGTCGATGTGAATTACGATATAATAATCCGTTAAGTAAATAAGAAGAAATTTTCTCATTTTAAATATAATTGAACCAATAAATTCTTAGTATTGTGGCACTGTTTGAATTACTTAACAAGCAAAAATATCTCACCGTTTACCAATTCAAAATAAAAACACATTTCACTGTAGTGTATAAAAGTGCCCTATATGAATGAAGTACGCACACGATATATTAAATAACGAAGAGCCCAACAATGAACCATGAGGTACTCCATTTGTGTTTATTTTTCATGAAAAACGGTTTTAATCGAATAAAAAAATTGGACGGACTCTCTTTGTTTATCATGGGATTCATTTTTCAATTATTAACTAGAAAGCGTAGCCTATAAAAGTGTATTCCCTGAAAAAGCAATTAAACTTTGATGTATTCAATTATACGCTATTGCAAGTCCACAAAATCATTTGCTTGTTGTTTTATCAATGAAAGTAATAACAGGCTCAGTCGGCAGTGAAATATTTCGTTATGATCCGCAACCAGTTAGTTGACATTTACTACACTGAGGCAAGTTATGTGCCGGTAACTACAGAATGTGGGTTGCATGCAGTAGTAATATGTACTGCTGGCACGTCACGTTTGACCCAAATCAGCGCTACCTACTTTGAATTTATGTAACTATTCATTCCTTGGTTAGTTTAACATACATCACTCACGTATTTATGTCACTTGTGAACTGATATGGTGTCCCGCCTTAACATACCTTTTCCAGGTTAATTGTTAGAGAGGGCTTCTCGGCCGTAACTTCTCTTGGTAAAATAAGACATACTTCGCCTTTTGACTGTTTGATAGACAGCTATTGCTAGTAAGTATTCGTTATGAGATATAATATAATCCGATGTAATTAAAAACTATATGTTCTCGTTAATTTCGCTTTGAACATACTTGCTTGGATCTGGCGATAAGTCAGTTTTGAAGGATGATTTGGTGGTTATCGAGTAAATCATACTTACTGCTCCGAATAACTTTAGTATGATTTTGATTTTCTTACCAAGATGTTTACAGAACAATGAATAGGAAATATCACACGCATTATGGCACAGTTTTTACAATGTTTTCCAATGGTTAGTCCTAGTGTTATCATGTTATAATAGCGAATCATCTTTACTGATCCTAGATACCAATATAAATGAGATGAACATATTAGTTATACATTGCAAGTTAATAATATTTATTTATAGGCTAGAATGTAAAAGTTATGTTTTAACTGCCTTTGTTTTATATGGAGGAGGTATTATAAAAAGGACCAGCACGGCTTTGTATTTTTTAAGTTTTGAAGATGAATAAAGAATATTTAGAATATACAAAATATACCGTTCAAACTATATCATTTTCTAAGTCGGAATAAAATGCTAACTGATAATTTACTTTGAAATATTCGAACATGTAAATATTATTGTCAGTGTAATGCCAAAAACTAGGTCTCAGAAGAATGGTTCCAGTTATTGAAGTAAAATTTTTTGTTTTGTTGTTATGAAGAATCTCGGAGCATTGAAAAAAGTTTAAATGAAGCACTGGTAAATGAAATAAAAATTCCAATAACAATTTCACTGTGTTATTATTATTAATTAGATGGTCGATATGAATCGTGTTATTATTATTATTATTTGGATGGTAAGTATGAACTGAGTCCGTAAAGTACAGAAAACATTTTAGTTCTTTAAGAAGACGCCTCTAAAGGAATCGAGGATAATCTTAAATGTAAAGATGTGTTATATAATTTTAAAGCTCTTGATTAGTCAAAAATAAAAAATAATGTTAAACCCCGTAATTCATACAAATCATCGGAAATTATGAGTTTCAAACGAAACGGTGACTTTTATTTAACATAAATTGGTAACTAGTTACGGTGATATAAAAGTTAATAAATACCATACAACCATTTTTGGTGTAAAATTCTTTAAAAAATTAATTGAACAAAGTACTTTGTCATGTTGTACTTCTGAATGAAAAATTAATTTACGGAGTATAAATATTTCGGGGTGATCTAGGGTTCTATACTTAGTTTCATGTAGATTGATACAGAAGGTCGGAAATAATGTTAATAAAGAATAATAAAGTCCATCTCCCGCGCCAGTGTCAAATTAAAAAGCGACCGAACAGTTTCCGGATAATAACACCGATGAAACTCAACGAGTAACCTAATGGCTTCATTCTTACGTAATACCAGTGTTAGGTTCTCTCGTTAAAATGTTGTCGTTTAACCAAGTCTGTAACTATAATATTATCTTATAGTTTCAAAACTCCTAGACGATAAATTGAGTACGCATTTTTTCGAACATATTAATGGGAAAGATTATTAGATTATTAAAAGTTTCATAAGATTATCTATAACATGAAAAGCTGGTAACGGTGATGATTCAAATACCCAGATCTCCTAAGTGACCTGTTTAATCTCGAAGAGTTCTCGGATTTAACGAGTGCGTATGGTTGCTGCTCTCATGAGACATTCTGTGGATATTCACTAAAGCTACCAATCTAAGTCAAATGGCTGATAGCCGAATTTTATTTTAATTACATCTCAGATATCGATTTTATGACCTGAAGTTGGTTATACCATCAATCTTGTAAATAACTATTCTTACTGGTGGCTTGATAAACAGAAACTTGATTCAAGGTACTGAAAGCTTCCTTATCTTATTTAATCTCATTACGTAGTGAGCCTCTAATTTCATATTTAAGTATTCCTGCAACTCCTTACCGGATAAACTTCTTTTTTGTTAAAACTTTGGAATCTAATATATTTTTATGTCTTCGACCAGTATTTTGCATTATTATTTTTCATTTCCCATGTTCTGAGAGAAACTGGCCGACACGAAGCCACGGCTTCGATCTCTTGTTTGGAGACAATTTCAGTCTTAGATACTGAGAGACTTCACCTAGACACGTTGTATTTGAGAGATCTGACAGCACTCTAAACGACCTGGTCATGTTTTATTGCGTATGTTTTCTGGTCAATTTTCCATATCCATTGCCTCGTGAAAATTGAACACAGCCATTCTTTAAATTTTGAGCAGTTTAAGTTTGCTGCCACATTGTTTGTACAATCAGGCTAGTTTTATGAGCTTTGTTGGTTTCGGTTTCTTGACTACCAGACCGGTTATAGGTAATGAAAATTATAATTAGGCGGTCTACATTCAGGGAGTCACGATTCACCAGATTGTTTTCCCAGAGTTCTAGTATCCTAATTGTCTTAGAAGCTTTAAATTTAAGATCAGCATCATGTATCGAAAACAAACATGAGGTAAATTAAGTGATTGGTGTCCAAGTATGGTCCAAGCCGGTATGACTTTATAAATCTGCATTCTACAGAGATCTTTCATGCGTTCTGTCGACGCTAAAAGTGATCAGAGATCAGCATATGCATAACGTTGTTAGTTGGGCATGACCACTTCCTCCAGATAATGTCATTTAAACATTCTTCAAGTAGATGATTTAAAGAGCACGTCAAATCTCATAATTAAATTGAATAATGAGTGGGAAGCGCTGAGATAACTGATCATCTAATGACAAAACTAGTCTGACAAGTTTGAGTTCACAGTATTACCATCTTCCAAAGGATACAGTGTAACTGTGAAGCTATAAGAGAAGGCGGCGAGAGCTTTGTTCTGTTTATATACTGACATCCAAAAACACGACAAAAGTTGAAGAACTGTTGACGACTGTTTACTTTTGATTCCATTATAACTGAGAACTTCTCGTGTTCTAATTGGCTCGGTTAAGAGACCGGCAGTCTTGTTATTTATGTCTTTTGAAGACAACGCTCGAGTTGGCTTCGGAAAGAAAACACTTCAAACAAGAAATTTCTGTTTTTATATTTTTACTGAATCAGTAAACTGTTGATTATGGTATACAATAACAATATCTGATCTCAAACGGATAAACACTGACATTAAAATAATGCATTTAACAGTTTACGATTTATGTAAGATGGTAGTATATTGTGGCAATGGGCATAATATTTATTATTTAGTTCATAAATACCCACTCTATGTCACGTACACATAGTTTAATTATAATAACGGGTTTGACTACTGATCTATAACTTAGAATCTTAAGATTGTAGAGTCATGACATTTAATGGCTCGGGACGGCAACTTTGGCACCATCCCATGGAAGTATGCTCAGGAAAATACTGGTTTTAGTTTATTCGAAAAGCTGAAGAGTAATGGGACTCTATCCCTAAATATTATAGTACCCGACAGACTAAATTCTCAGTTTCTTGTCTAATCTCATCACTGATTCCACATTGCAGTAAGCGGAGTAGATTTCGGATAATGGAGGCAGAGTTGATAGAGTTTATCTATGTGTTCCATGTTAATTTTTTCATCAGTATTCTAGAGTTGGTTGCCTTTTCGCGTTTGGCTCTAATGGTACATGTGTATATTGCAAAAGGAGAAAATATTATCAGATTTATGATGGTAGTTCTGGTTTTTACGTGCTCCTGAACTTTGCATGATCCATGCTATCACTTGGCTTACTGGCTCCTGAACTTTAATTGATCCAGGCTATCACTTGGCTTACTGGCTCCTGAACTTTGATTGATCCAGGCTATCACTTGGCTTACTGGCTCCTGAACAAGATACAAAACTAACGTGCAAATATAGAAACAGAGATAGATCGGCCATTTTTCAATCCGCCGCTGCTTCCAATGAACTCCTTATGACATTTTATACGGTCATTTCCATCTAGACGTTACAAAAAAAGCGGAAAGTAAAAAGCCATTATCGACCATTTGTTCCTGTCCTTAAATTGTTAAAGCCATAACCAGTTTAATCTCAGTATCCAAGTAAACAAACGAACTTAAACAGTATATAGCATTAGTTGGAAATCATACCTAGCCTTTGCTAGGTTTTAGCTTTCGCAAACTAAGAGAATATCAACTGTTCCTGAAAATACTATAGAATATAAATACATATCTGTTCTACTTCAAGTTCACTCAACGAAACAGCCAAACTAGAAGTAGGTTTGCTACGCCAAGAAAGAAACGTTTTTTCAAGCTTGAAACTTCGTAGTAAGCGTTCGGGTGTCTGCAAAGACAAAATTTCACGAATAGATAGCACTCTAAAATTAGATGATCAATAACAGCCCGAGACAGTTCGCAATATTCCACATATGCGTGCATAGTTCAACTTAACTGCAAGGGAATCTATGTTTAGTTAAGACGAATGACAGGAAGTCTGAGTTTTCTGCCATTGACTTGATAAAACTGCCTGGTTTAATGAACAGTGGTTTGTCAGAAGTAATTATATACACCTTATTCTGCATTCTAAAAATACAACTTTACATGCGGTCCTATAATTGTGAAGCCTTTCGTCATTCATTTCAAGTCCCATGCTAATCTCGAACAATTACTAACATAAACAAACAAACCTCCTCTGGAACAACAAACAAATAAAAAGCCCCTTCCCCGCACAAGCTAACCTGAGCACAATTTGGAAACATCGAAATTTTCCTCCAATTGAACTAGCCTTTTATCTCTTGATCTAAATAGTGGCGTTTCATTATTTTCCCCTTCAATTGTTCTGTTTTTGTTCATCCCCAATAGTACAGAATAACGTAATTCATTAATTAATTGTTACAAAATTTTACATTTACAGTACATTAACATTATGTCTTTTAATGACTGAAAATATTACTGTCGGAATTCTTATTTCTACAGGTTGGATAACCTGGTTGCTACATTAAGTTACGAAAAAAGCAGCGGAAGGGTAATTTGCTTAACAACTGGTCGGATACGAGTATGTACAAAGCTCCTGGGACAAAGACAAAGATAGAAACAGGAGAGGGTTGTTTTGCGAGGGATGAAGAAGCTCAAGCACTTTACCGGGTGTTGACATGTTTAATATTTATTGTCCCTTGACTCTGTGTGGGTTTGTGCGGGTGTTTTGTGAACTTGGGTTTACATTTTCAGTTGCTCAGAACAAAGTTGTGACCTGCCAAGTTGTGAAGCGACGTATAAAAAAGTTACTCTTTTCTGTTATTTAAGGAACAATGTGCGAAGTAAATTGTTTTTCCTCTGCTTTGCCAGAATGAAACTGTGTATCCCGAAGGCGTTAAAAATGTATTAAAACGTTATGAGACAAACCTAATTTGATTGAATTTTTAAATGTTGAATTAGATTGTCAGAACGAGGTAAAATGACTTAACAGTTTAAACTTAGTATCTTGGTACATTTTTAGTTGAAATATATTAATTTATATTTTGAAAAATAAATTAGTGGAAATTTGTTTACAATCATAAACGTATTCGTAAGGTATGAAAGCGTGGAGCTCGAGGTCATTTTGCTCACAGAAGATATTATTTTCTGTTAAACTTTATTAGGGTTCATAAAACTGTCTATTTTAAGTCTACATTATTTATAAATTATTATGTGTTTTATTGCTCTACTACATCCAGTGCGTATCATAAAATTAATAATGTAATATGAACAGGATAATATTCCGTGTTTTCAAGAACTAACTGAAAAGTCAATAACAAATTGCATCAATTCTTATTTTTTAAACTTATGTGTTAGTTTAAAACTTAATATATAACTGTGAAAATATTAAACATTTCCAGTAAGTTGTATTCTTA
This sequence comes from Homalodisca vitripennis, assembly GCF_021130785.1. Classification (NCBI taxonomy): domain Eukaryota; kingdom Metazoa; phylum Arthropoda; class Insecta; order Hemiptera; family Cicadellidae; genus Homalodisca; species Homalodisca vitripennis. The sequence continues at coordinate 202,173,230 of NC_060208.1, forward strand.
TCTTTTCCTTGTAATATCTCTATTACAACGGGGCTTTGTGCTTGAAACATTGTTTCTGCGTTTGAAACACATCTCTCTTTCCTGCCTGTGTAGGAACACAATTGACATTGTTTACAGTTTGCATCCAACAAAATTCAACTAAAAGGCGTTTGTTCTTGTACGTCCAAGGTTGAGATAGATATTTAAAAATTGATTCATGTGTGTATGCTAAGGAGGTAGGGCAAAACAATGCAAATCGGTTGGGTAGGTTTTACATTTTTAGTACCACTCTGACCAATACATTTTACATCGTACGTGATGCAGTGGCGAGAAACCTAACAATCTGAAATATAACTGGAGTTTCAAAGAATTAAGTAGGAATTTGATGTTGCAAACGGTTGTAGTATTCAAGTACTAAACTATTTGTAAATTTATCGCAACGCCTACAGAATGTTTCAAGTTGATAAAGCTGTTACCGTAAAGATATTTGTGTTTTATTTGTAATACATCACTACTCAAACAGACTCGGTGAAATCTTTGGTATCAGATACCAACCCTCGTCCTTTGAGCTCTCCACCTCAAACGATTACTGTAGTATTGCGTAGATTGCCAAACTGGTGCATCTAATAAGTGAATTTCTAAAAGGTTTAACTTCTAACTGTTAGTAAAAGTTGCTCTAGGTATGGGAAAAACTGATGTATCATATGTAGGCATAGCAATAAATGTACACAAAGTGGTACGTCAACAGCAGTTGTCAATATGATAGGGTTCTTATATCACTCAGGAAATTGATAGAATTAAGCTTAGCAGATTCTAACTTTGGATGATAAAATAAGAAATTCTCCAGCTATCTTTCCAGATTCAGGCTCAGGTGGTAAAGTTATACCACGGTAATTACACCTAGGTTGTAAAGTCACCGAGATCACAGAAACAGCGAGTAACAGACATGCTGAGGGCGCGACGCAGTATGGTACTAGACATTAGTTACAAGTTACAATAGAGTGAGACAGTGTTGAGTTGTTGGGGTTGCTGAGTGTGAGGGGGGTCAGGGGGTAAAGTTATACCACGGTAATTACACCTAGGTTGTAAAGTCACCGAGATCACAGAAACAGCGAGTAACAGACTTGCTGAGGGCGCGACGCAGTATGGTACTAGACATTAGTTACAAGTTACAATAGAGTGAGACAGTGTTGAGTTGTTGGGGTTGCTGAGTGTAGAGAGAGGGTCAGGGGGTAAAGTTATACCACGGTAATTACACCTAGGTTGTAAAGTCACCGAGATCACAGAAACAGCGAGTAACAGACTTGCTGAGGGCGCGACGCAGTATGGTACTAGACATTAGTTACAAGTTACAATAGAGTGAGACAGTGTTGAGTTGTTGGGGTTGCTGAGTGTAGACAGGAGGGTCAGGGGGTAAAGTTATACCACGGTAATTACACCTAGGTTGTAAAGTCACCGAGATCACAGAAACAGCGAGTAACAGACATGCTGAGGGCGCGACGCAGTATGGTACTAGACATTAGTTACAAGTTACAATAGAGTGAGACAGTGTTGAGTTGTTGGGGTTGCTGAGTGTAGAGGAGAGGGTCAGGGGGTAAAGTTATACCACGGTAATTACACCTAGGTTGTAAAGTCACCGAGATCACAGAAACAGCGAGTAACAGACATGCTGAGGGCGCGACGCAGTATGGTACTAGACATTAGTTACAAGTTACAATAGAGTGAGACAGTGTTGAGTTGTTGGGGTTGCTGAGTGTGAGGGGGGTCAGGGGGTAAAGTTATACCACGGTAATTACACCTAGGTTGTAAAGTCACCGAGATCACAGAAACGTGTGAACTTGTTCCGACTGTTTCTAAGTTGTACTGTGAGTAAATAGAGTTCATGCGTTCGTACTTTCAGAAGCAAGTTTTAGTTTAGAAAGGCTAACCACACAAATTATATTTTAGCGGTTAAGTTATCACACTAGACAACTGGTTAATACAAGAACGTAGACTATCATCAGTTACCTACTTTATAACGCTTCAGCACTTCAATAATAGTGCTTCTCTTTATTTCCTTCTTAAAATATATATTGTTATTTACCAAAAATTATTGTCTATGTAGTTACAAGAAGTTTTTCACTTTTTATGTATAGGATGTAAGCCATTAATTCTTTATATTTTTATGCAATGTTTTAAAAGTTGATGTGATTCTTAAACGTTCAATTATTAAAGCAGGGTTTTCATTAAATGTTGAAGGTTATAAAGACGCATTACAAATAAAAGCCAATATATGTTGTAACTGTTATTGTAATGTGGCATGAAATGCTCATTACAAAGACGATCAAATCAAATCAAATCAAATCAAATCAAAATGCCTTTATTTACAAGCGTTTCTCAGTACATACACTGTTTTTGCAGAACAACTCAAGTCATTTAATGGCCTTAAATACTAAATAACAAAGACTTGTGATTAAAACTAAAAGGAACAACATTGGATTATACTAAATACTAAAACTTATACACTAACAACTTAAATACGTTATTTATCACCACATATGTAGTCCTTAAGTTTTAATTTAAAAGAATTGCAACTGTATTGCTTAAGGCTAAGGGGGAGGTCATTGTACAATTTAGAGCCGAAATACGAAAAACTTTTCCTCCCGATTTCATGCCTGACTTTTCGAAAGTCAAGAAGGTAGCCATGGCGGGTACTGCGTTGCGAGACCCCCTCCCGGAACAACAACCGCTCGATCCATGCAAATGCAATGACCGGTTTTTCATTTAATTGGAATACTAAAGGAATACAACTCTGACAGTTAATGGCAATGTACCTAATATTTTGAGTGTTGAATGGAATAATAAAAAAGAAAAAACTAATTTTTAAAATTTAATGACACTTGGAAATTGACAAAAACGAGTCTAATAAACCAGGGTGTAAAGTAAAACGTTCAGTATTAGTAATTCCCTTCGCTCAGTAACATTTTGCAAATATTTAATAGCTAATACAAATCATAAATCAGGAATACAATTCCAATAAAACTTTTCCAAGTCTCAATTCAATCATGTTACAATTGTGTATTTACTTTACAGTTAGTAAAGATTTTAGTTTTACATTAATTAAAACTTTTGTTGCTCGAAATATCTTTTACAATATCAAATCAAAGAAAGCAAACCGAGCAAAGTTTCCAGAACATTAGTGCCAATAAAATCCAATGGAGCTTGCTAATTGCAGAGCTGTTCTTTAAATATCGGAATTTAGCACTTTGCAATCATCTATAACAGAAATGCTTCGACTTTGTAGCATGCCTTCTTAGTATTTGTCTGTAATTCAATTTTAATTAACGATGAGAGACATTTATGTTTCATATTGAATTTTATTATAATAGATTGTTTCAAGATTATTTCGATTTTGTTACAACGGCGTAACAGAGTTTACGAGTAATAATAATAATATTGTTACATTAAATTGAAATTTCTACTAAGTTGTATATTTTCAATATAATTAAATTACACATATTATTATTATAATAATATTTATAAATTATTATTATAAATCAATTATTAGATTGAATATTAAGTGTAATTTACATGATTAATTTTATGGTTTAGTCAGGATACTAACTGCTGGAGCACAGACAACTATGTATATAGTTCAACAGTATTATAAAGTACAAAATTCTGTACTTCAATACAATTTGATTAAACTTTCTAAATAATAAAACAGAAATAAGTTATTTATGAGTTTAAAGTCTTACGGAGATTAAAATTTACGAATGTAATTGTTATGTATAAATTAATATTAAAACTCCAAAAATGTTTTTGAAAGCTGGACCACTTAGGTGTTATGCACTACTAGAGCTACTGACTGACTGGTTCTTGAAGGAACTTAATATTTTCGTAAAGTTTAAGTTATGGACAAGAAGCTATGATACTGCTAACTTTATATTCTATTTAATAATCTATGAAGACGCATTAGTATTAAAATAAACAATAATAATCCATTGTGAACTGTGATGGATTCTCTGTTCCCTTCCTGACGCGCTACGGTCTTTTCTTTTAGTTCAGAATTTTTAAGCTCTACTGAAGATAAGAATGGCCAGCCTCCTCCTAGGAAGAAGGTAACTATTGTTGTTTGTGGTCTATGGACTGAATAATCACAAAACCAAATTATGTATTGACTATCATCTGACCTTATAAAATACAATTATATAGTTTACAGATCTGACTGGATATGTATGTTTGGCAAACGTAGTTTTCTTAAATTATTTTTTTCTTATTCGGTTAAAAATATCCTATGCACTTAAATTGAAATTTTGTTGGGGAAAAATTGAACTCATCCTTGATGATAGGCTTCTTAACCAGTAAGGAGCAGGTGAAGGAGGTTCTAAAAGAGTACTGACGGTTATAGCAGCTTGTTCCCAAATAGTAATGATGGGTTTAACCGTCCAAAATGGGCTTGTTCAAATAATCGATATTACAGTTCTTCAAGTTCTCTAGTGGCATTCTTACATTCTATTTAAACTGTGAAGTGTTCAAAGTAATTATTATCCGATGGATGTAGGGTTGTTGTTCTGGAATAAAGTGTAGCTCCATTTATGGATTAATGCATCCATAATCTATCACGGTCTTTTAAAAGCTAGAAACTTTGAACAGACTAACTTTGTTTGCAGAAAATAAAATTTTAGTTATTCAAAATTAGGAATAGCATAATTAAATGTTACTCTTGGTTTTGTATTAGGCAACAAGTATTTAAATAATTTGCAAACCCTATCTAACTATGTTTATCCCATCAAACTAAAGAGAAAATTCCGAGATCGACTCAAAGTTACTTTAATCAGTAAAATTAATGTTTGCTCGACTTCAGGAATTTTATCCAAGCGAACTAAGTAAGGTACTCGAGTAGCAATATATTTCGAACAAATACATGATTATTGGTGGGGTCTTAGGATATTGGTCGGAGAGTGCGGAGCTATTGTGACCTTTATTCTGTAGTTCAGTTTGAACAATTAGTGTTTTGTAATTACTCATGTTACATGACGTATGAATGTATAAGTTTAGCTCTAAACGGTATGTAATGGTGTCAATTACATTACTACCGGCACATTGTGTAATGTGGCACAACTTCTAACCAATTATTGCAGGAGACCACCACTGGAGAGAATTTGTTTCTTAGATCCTTATTATATATGCTGCAAATATCGGTTTTACTAGACGTTAGTAAGTAAAACCTATTGTTTAGTACGTAACTTGTGTAATGGCCTCTGGTGTAAAACTAATTGTAAGGTGTGCAAACTATCCAATAATATGTATGAGACTTTTTCGCATAATAGGTTGAGCAGTAATCATTTGGGTGAATTGAGTATAATCAATTCAGATAATAAATTTATAGAGCATATTAAATTCAATATCATATTTTCATATTATTGCATTACATTAAACACTACAAAATGATACGATTTGTTAAGTAGTAATCAATCAATCAATGTTTATTGCGAAGACATGATTTACGTATATAGCAAAAGTCAATAATTATAGTTCAGGGCTAAAATTTTGTATATTTTTACCTAATCTGGTAAAATATAGGTAAGAAAAAATAGGAAATAAAATTTACAATTCAACATTCATGCATCCCTCATACATTTGCCAATTTTCCACCCATAGCGCCGAAGGCAACTTACTGATTGGGCGATCTCCCAGTCAAAAATGTTTCATAAACTAACGTTCTCTGTTTACCAATTCGGTAGTTTCTCCTGCCTCTAGTCTCATACGAATGAATGTCTTGGCCAGTTGTCATGACACATTTAGACATATATAACAAGTTCTTTCGAAAATGTAAAGACTTGGCACAGTCAACAGCCAAAAGTTCTTGAAGGTTTCTCTACAAAGACTCTCTGAAATTCAAATGCACCCCATAATACCACTCCGTAGGTAAGGTTAGGGTAAATTAATCCATAGTACGTCTTCATCAGAACTTGAGTTGGGCAATACTTGGTTAATGTAATGATCAACAAACAGTTCACTCGGTATCTGAGATTAATTTTATTACATGTAAGGTTATAAATATTGTGAAGCTCCCAGTTTCAAAATTTCACAATTGATCTGTTGAGCTCGATTGGTTTGAAATCATAACTAATTCAGACACTACAGCACTAAAGCTGTTAATGAAACAAAATTTATTAGCATGTTAGGTAAGTTACGTAAGGTCAACTAATTAATTAGAAAGTTCAGGCAAATTGATAATAGACGAACAATTATTACTTTTAGTATTTTCTAAGATAAATTTTAGATTTAATATTATCAATTAAAAATATATAAATTTTGCGTTCAATGAAGTCCTTTGTGGAATCAGTATATGTGAATACTTGGTTAGCACTTCATATTTAAATATAAATACGTATTCAAATTGCTGGAAATTTTCATTACTGGGCATTCTGTACAAAGTTTAGGTTGTTAGAAATTCAAGCTCTGGTAAGCCTTTGATATTCCATGCTACACGTTAAGTTTTTGACAACCATCCAGAGAAGAGAAAAGTTAAGGCTGACTGGAAAAGTAATTAAAGGGGCTTTGGCAATCCCACTGTCTCTCTTTGCCAGGACACGTTTTGTTGTAAACTTCCCAAGAGCGATGTGTATTGCATTTCACCGTTAAAGAAAAATTGTGCATTAATATGATTTCAGGTGATTGTGTAAATGGAAACTATAATGTTTTGGAACGTGACATGTTGTTTAAAAACAAATCAGAACGTTACTCAAATAATTATTTAATTAATAAACGGTAGTTTTTGAATTTTTATCATGAATAAACATGATGGGAACGAGAAAACCGCAATATACATAAATGTATAAACAAACTGCGAACGATCATTTGACATTTTAAAATGTGACACACATCTTAACTATTCTACCATCTCTTTTAGTGACTTTGATTGAAGACGTTTATTATACACTACTATCAAACCCAAAATAATGAATAAAAATGTGTGTGTGTAAAAACACAATCTTGCTAAAAATAGCAAGTTATTTTGAGAAAGATTTCATCTGCAGTCTTTAAATTTTGTATAAAACTTCATTACTACATATAAAGTAATGAGTTTTATGATAGTGCATGACTAAACATGAAATTTGACTGAGCGTCATTGAAGCCATCACTTATTAGGCTGACACGATTTCTCTTTTATCTGTCAGGGAGATGTAAAATATTTGTCTGTATATCTGTCCATAGCACATCTTGAAAATGACAAGTTATATAATTGAGCGAATCTGAATAAGTGTTGAACTAGAGAGCGGGGTAAAAGTTCATTCTATTCAAAACTTTGAGTTAAAATCATCCACGCTTTGACTGTATTTCTATAAACTTGGTACGCTATTTAAGTTATATCAAACTTATTGTTTAGGAATTGATAAAAGGAAAATTGAAAATGCAAGGAATATAATCGATTTCTATTATTCCAGTTATATGTTGTAGTTATACTATAATATATGAATATTTACTTATTTGAATATAAAGTAGTAATTGATGAAAAACATAATATTATTTATTTTGTCGTCCCAATATAATAATATAGTAGAATTCCAAGTTTTTGTACATGTTTAAGAGAATATGAAAGTTTGAACTTAAATGCATAAAATAGTAAAACCAATGGTTTATTTAAAATTGCAGTTTTTATTTAAAACACGAGTTTATACATGAACACGTTGTATACAAAGCCCTTATTGTACTGACTTAAATATACTATACAAAGTCAAGTCAACCAGGTATAATAGAAACTTGAAATTTTGAAAAATTCTAGATTAGTTAATTTAATTAATACGAATCACCCGAAAATCAGCAGTTTCTAATTAAAAATACTCAAAAAATTCACAATGGCAGACCGGTACAGTCTTTCCTTGCAAGCTCTGTCATGGCTAAACCCGAAGTCGCAGTTAAAAACCCAAGGCAGAATTGAACTAAATTTCAAGTAAAAAACAGAATCGAACTCAAATGTAAAGTAAACAACTTTTGCTAGATCTAGGAAATTTTTCGTGTTTATTTATGTCCAAAGGCCAATTTTGACCAATGTAGAGGTCGTAATAGTAAGTAAATATAGTAATCTAACGCAATATACTTATTGGAAATTAAGTAATCTTTAATACAGGTTATTTAGTATTTCCTCGTATATTTATTTGCTATTTTGAATATAGCCTTCAAATTCAATACTTTAGTACATTTTTGTCAATTTCATAGCTTAATTTATTATTTTGCTTTGATACATTACTAAATTTCATCCGATTAGATTCGGCATTGAGAGCAAGTTCATTTTTCTTCTAAATTCATTGATTATTTTTATATGTCACACATAATTTGGCTAAACTTTAGCGAAGCATTACGGAAAACACGATTCTCGAGAAAGGATACTACTGGGAACATGACATTTGGATACCTCATGTTCGAATTTAACCAACCACTCGTATCCCAGAATTTGCTAACAATCTCCACCCCCTAGGGGCCAGGGGGTGAGTTAAGTAGTATACGCTAGAACTCCTCCTGTTGAGAGTAGGAACTTGCGAAGCCCACCCCAACAATCCCTGCGTACTGCGCAGTTTGTGTTCCATCTCCAGATGGAGGCGACCCTAACTCCCTATCCATCCTAAATATACTGTCACTCTGAATGGACCTTTAGGGTACAATTTGTTTGGTCATTAATCGATTAATTTATTATTAGTGCTATATTTTGGTTTAATCTCTTAGTTTGTCTCTTAACGTAACAGACGTGACTAATTATTCACTTTGATTATATAGCTAGTTCAAAAATTGCCTCAACAATGTTTTTGACATTTCCACAATAGCATGCACAAATATGAAAACTACATTTAATATTCATAACTTTAAAATGAAAGGTTTTACTCAAAAGATGGAAGATATTCAGAGTTAAGTTTAGTTACCTTAGTTAAAATCTAAGTATATAATTCTGTATAGAGCTTTCGAAAATGAAAATGTTTAGAATCTCTCAACTCGGCATATGTTAGCATTCCTGCACATTCCGCTTAAATAATGGAAGCCATATCTGAGGTGCAATCTATTTAGAGGCCAAGCAACTTTCTGTACACGGCAGTTAGTGTTAGCCCTACAGGAAATGAAAATAAACATGGTGTGGTAAAAATTGTACAGATCGCCCGTGGTTCATAAATTTAATTACAACAGATGCTGTGTGCATGTTGACGAGAAGCTCGCTTATCCAGATGTAACTGATATTAAATGACAGCTAATTTATTAAACTCTCCATAATTAATTTTACTTATCAAGAACGGCTGAGTACGAATTCATTAGCGTTGCCGTTGCCAGGGAAATGAATGACCTTTATACAATATGTGTCCGGAATTCGTAAATAAATCACAATATTAAAGAGAACAAGTGACAGTGACGTATTCAACACAGCTGGAATACTAATGTTTGTTTTATTTTTTTACCGAATTGCAGTTTTTATCGACACTTTTTTAGCACTTTTTTTAGTAATATCTATTCTCATACTTGTCTTTTATTCGAAATTTGAATATCAAAATAAGAAATATTTCCTTATTGATTTTAGTATAATATTTATTTCACTTATAATGGTTTTGATTTCCTTTGTATTTTGTTTAGTACTTAACTTATGCGAGACTGAACAAGTATAACAGTTTTTCTGTTGGTGGAAATAAATGAAATTACAGATAATTTATCGGTTGACAAATTGATTTATAAAATATTTTTTATATTAAATATTAAGGTCTTTAAGATAAATTCCCTGAGTAAACTAAAGGCATTTAAAATTGCAATGTAGGCCATTTTGTAATCAGGTAAACTAAACACGGTTGAAGATAAAAATATGAAACATTTATGCCATATACATGAATTATATTTTTTAGGGAATGTCATGTTTTTTACTTTTTACTTAAAGAAACCATATTTCGTAACTAAATATATTTTTTAAATTAAAAGTTCTTAAATAATATTTTAACAAAATTAAATGTTTTTAAATAAAAACATCACGTAACTCCTCGATGTATCTCATGTAACTCATATACCTCATGTAAATACTCTAAAAACTTCACACCTTTATCTCGTGCCATTATTTCCTGATTACAAAAAGGCCTACATTTCCCTACTTGTGAAGTCTTTAATTTCAAGTGGCGTAATAAAAATTTGTTTACACTCTTTTTGTATCCAAGAAAGTTATACTTAAGGCCTATGAACTTAACTTGAAATAAGATTTCGAAACCCATCCCAAATGGATTATATCGCCTTAAAAGATTTCCAAAACAATGCAAAAGATTACATCGAGACAGTAGCATCAGAGCATGTTGCATGCTTAATGACATATAGATAAAATATGTATTCCTACTTTCGCCTGTATAATGAAGAAAAAATTAGAGATATTTTCCATTTTAAAATTTGACAGTAATATTAAAAATTTAGAACTAAAATCAACTCATCGGGTTTACAGGCTAATCATTAATCTAATCCGAATAATGAAAATTAACAATAATGACAATTAAACATAATTTTGGAATAGTTTTTACAGGAATTAATTTTTAAAATGAAATATACAGTTTTGTTGCTTAACTGTTGAACAGTGTATTTGATGGTCTTCTAAGTGTGTTTGAGTATCTATATGATAATTATTTATTCCCTTTAAACTAACCATTACAAATCATAGTTATTACTATGAATATGCTTTAAAAATTTAATTAAAATAACGCAGTATCATTAGCTCGAATGAAACAAGAGCTTATTGTTCTATGTTAGTACTGCGCTAATGATAGTTAAATAGTATATGTCTTAAACATTCTTTTGGAATAGTTTTTACTGGAATTAATTTTTAAAATAAAATGTACAGTTTTGTTGCTTAACTGTTGAAAAGTGTATTTGATGGTCTTCTAAGCGTGTTTGAGTATCTATATGATAAACGTCCATAAATAGGCTGTACTTATAAATAAATAAGCTATCAATGCGTACTATTGTAATTAGTATTATTTTTATTAATATATGTTTGACCTAAATCAATTAACTATTAAATGTTTCTTTTAATCATGAGATGCTGAAAATATAATATTTGCTTTTATACTCGCGTGATTATTCTTTTCTAAGACTGTAATATTATGTGGCTTCAAGATAGTGTTCCTGGTTTGTTTCCAGATCGCAACAGGGTGTTCGCGGATGTTCTGCGATTGTTCCGATCATATTAACCCGATCAATACATGCCGCGGCAGTTTACTTGGCTTCAAGCTGGTGTTCCTGGTTTGTTTCCAGATCGCAACAGGGTGTCCGCGGATGTTCTGCGATTGTTCCGATCATATTAACCCGATCAATACATGCCGCGGCAGTTTACTTGGCTTCACAAGCTAAGAGTTGATTCTCTTTGGCGTCGAAGTTTCTTGCATTTTCACTTTTACACTGTTTTTTCACTATTTGCACTATTTTTTGCAACATATATGGAAAATCATAAAATACACTGACGTATCCATTTAATAGACGTTTCTGTTTAAAAATGTTTATAATGTAAATATTGTTTAGGAAGTGTCGAATTCAGAGCGGTCTAAGACGTTGGACTTTGGGTCTCAGTTAGAGATAGCGCAGGTTCAAATCCTGTCTGTGACCGTTGCACTTTTTATCAGTCCCATCGACCTTGTACTGTATCGACTCTCCCCCTTATTCTGTTTGATAAGGTCTTCGCACAGGCCAACGGTCCATAACGACGAACAGGCTAACAAATAAATCGTCCGCTCCTTTAAGAAATAAATATTTATTAAACAACGTATGAACTAATCGGCATATTATGTTACTTATGGTTGCAAGTCCTCTTGTATAGACAATACCAACGTCTAATAATGATATTATCATAAATGTTATAATACATATTAAATATCTTAAATAATGATATTGCCTATTGTTCTCGAGTTTAATGTGTTCCACGTCCTATAAATATTTTATACTTTAATGACGATGCTTTAAGGTAGTTTTTTTAATTCTACTTTAGATTGTCTTCCTTTAGACTTAAATTAAATTACATTTTAGAAAAATGATCCCAAAATTGTACTAAACAAAATATATCTGTGTTTATGTTCATGAAAGTTTAGTTCTAGTCTTTTCTATAGCTAGTTAAAAACTATCTACCAAAGACGTTTTACCTTTATAGTATATAAATAAAAAACAATTCATTATGTTAAATTTAAAATTCCACCCAATAGTGTGAATCAGAAAACCCAGCGTTTTGTTTTGGATTTTGAAAACTTTTCCAGCATTGTTATGTAATAACTAATCACTTGAAACGATAAAAACTTCTTGCGAATCCCAAAGAGAAGCTAATACCCAAGTCGCAAACTAATTAAGGAAACTTTGGCCATAAAACCCACTTTTCTGCAACCAATTCAAAGCGCTAACAGTTCTATTGAGAGGTCCAAGTTCTCCATTGCTCGTCTTTTTAATGTATTTTATAATGAATTGTTAAAGACAAAAACAAAATGTGAATACTTAAAGAACATCAATTGAATATACTTAAACACCTTTTAATTGCTGGATATACATAGTTTAATTTCATAAATTAAACCGTACCTGTTTCGTCCTGACATTTACATTGTTTTACTATGATAGTTGTAAATATAAGTTCATTGGAATTTTGTTATAGTTTGATTTTTTATTTACTTTACTGAGAACATGGGAAATTAGGAGAAGAATTAATGCCATAAAGTTATGTATTTCATTAGGATATTTTTTACTGGAAGTAGTTTATAGCACTTTCTTAAATAACTGAATTCTCCTTTAAACCAACATTAAATATCTAAAAATTTTGTTACTGGATTCGTCTGCTGAAGTTTTTTTCGCCTATTCCTCCACCCCCGGCCCGGACCGTCATAGACTTATTCACAAGCCTTCCTACCTTTTTACATTGTTTTCTTCTCGCAGTATCTCCTCACCCTACACCCTACACATATTTCTACCATACCCTAACAGAACTGTGGACCATCTTTGGTTTACTCTTACTTTTTTATCCTATTTCCTACACTCCGTAGTTTATTGTGATCTTCACTACAGTAAGAAAGACTGAGCTACGCCGATTGCAGATCATCTTCGGATCTCTAACACTTCAGCTCTTCTATTCTGTATAGAACATTTCCTCGCCTAGATAATGATTTTTCCCGTTATATAGCATTCTATTACGAAATTCACCTTATCTTCAGAGTTTCTTTTCCTTCTCCTAAATTTTCGCTGTTTGTTCTTTACATCAAATATTGAAGTTTTCTTCGTTCCTAGCTAGCACTTTCTCTTTGAACACTGCTTCCTTTATTTTCTCGTCCATCAGCTCGGAGCTCAGATCGTACACCACTGCATGGCAGTTAGTTAGTTACCTTCTCATCAACTTCGTCGCTCTAAACTAGTTTTTCAGAAACTTCACTTCTCTGTAGTTTCTTTGCACCCTCTTTGGCCTCTGTTCCTTTTTGACTTTTCATGGCACTTTCCTTGCTTAGTATAGCTCTATGAGTTCTCCACATAACGTAGCTATGGCGGGAAAGGTCGTTCATTGCGAAGGTTGAGTTCAGCTGCATTTCACCTTCCGCTTTCTGCATCGTCTGACATCTGTCGCTGTCACAGACCTGGCTCCTAGAATCTGAAGTCAACGTCCATCTGAAGAGATCCAAAAATCTCGATTCAAGCTAAAGTCTTTGCATTGTTTTGACATCAGAGACACCTAGTCTACAAAATCAAGTGTAATTAGATGAATAAGTATTTTCATCGTCTCATCAGGTGAAATTCTTCGTTGCTGACTTTTTTGTATCTCTTCAGACAGACGTTTACTCCAAATTCTAGAGCGAAATGTGTGAAGGCTTCAGACGCTGCACGAAGCGGAATTAAATTATTCTTGCAGAAAGATATCTCCTCAGAACTCTGGGTTCAGTTCATCTCCAAACCTCCTTTTCCTGGGATGTCTCTCCAGGAGTTCATTTTGCCGCAGCTATCCACTCTTTCTCTTATTTCATTTTTATTAACTCTTAAATCCTTTGCTTTCTTCAGTAACTGTTGTAAGAGAATCGATTATTTCATTTCCAATGTCTGAACAGTATTCCCAATAATAAACATTTATATTATTTTACTGTGCAATGTACATAAAAAATCAACAGTGTTACGGGCGTTTTAGGCTATATATGTTAGACACGTCTGGGCTCTATACTACTAATATTAGAAGTATTTTTTAAATATAGGTGATATTCTAATTGTATTACACACTTTAAAATATCCGAAATTCGCTGAAAAACGTGTGGTACCCTAATAACAAAACACGCGATGAGATGGCGGATTGTTTTATTTCTCCCAATTTTCAGAGGTTTAGTATATGCCTCTACAACAATATTGAAATACATTAGTTGGCGGAGGGGCGTGGAGTAGATAATGTGATAGTGAAGAGCGAAGTAAATATTCCAGTGTCACATGGATTATAATCAACTAACCAGACAGTGGGGTGGCTGAGAGCTCTTATGTGTTCTGTTTCTCCCTCTCACTCATCGACAATTTACATCAGCCTCACATATAACACGTTTTTACACACGATATTTATTGTCATATTAAATATTCTATTCATGTTTATGTTAAAGCAAAGAGAATTAATGTTATAACCCTCCCTCATATTAATATTAATATTACTAATATTCTAAACAAATCATAAGTATACTAGTTTACGCATTATTAGTACACATATTTTGTTGAAACAGATTGTACGTTATATTGGATTCCAAAGTAGTGCGTCTGTTCGTAATAAACTCCACCAGAATTTATATGGATGTTAATTAGATTTGTATAACGAGAATCATCCTAATTTTATTTGAATAAAGATTTATACTAAAAGAGAATGTGCTCCTCCACAGCGGTACTATTAGACCCTGGATATTCTACTTGCTAGGCGAGCGAGCGTGTTACTTTTACACCATAGAGCTTTTACTTGGTCCATCAATTATTTAGTTTTTGGTTTTCTGTTACACATCTTTTCAAATAAGAAAACTAGCATATGATCTGCAGGTCAAATACTGTCAAAAACATGCTGACTAATTTTTAATAAATGTTATATATTTTATCATATTTGATAAATGTCATATGTGTAACAATTACAAACTCGTTAGGTGACAATTTTACAAAGATAACTAACTTTTGTAAATTATAAATTTGTAATTAATCATTCTAGTGCCATGTTTGGTAGGGTATACATTTGTGACTAATGTCAAGCCGTTTGACGTTTTTAACAGTTAACATCGTATACGAGTTTAATAGCTACGTTAGGCGTAGTTACTCAGAGTTCAATAATTACACAATACTGCAACTGAGGTATATTAGGCTTTTTGATTACACAGACGTTCAAATAATCGGAATACACTTGACCGAAAATGAAAATAAATTTCAAATCACAATAAGTAGGTTTAATTAATGGTTAAAACGATTATTGGCGAAGCGTTAGCGTAAGCTAGCAGTCCAGGGGTTGAAAAAATGTAATTTCTGCTTGCGTATCATTCAATCTGTCTGTCTGTCCACTCAATGTCTAGTGAACGAACTGGCGGACGAATATTAAAAAGAATAACTTAAAATCTGGTATAAAGGTAACTTCAAATCCGTTCTATATAGGTAACTTTTAGTACGTTGATGTACCATACATGTACCACACATACATTTATTAAGCGTGAATCGCAAAATAAGTAAATTTGTAAACCAAACTGAGTCCTTTTAACTGACACTTTAACAGGCGACATATAATCACATGTGCATTCTAATGAAATTACCTATATTATTTGAATGCCACTTCAGCAAAATCTGTAAGCTACACTTGGTGTGGCGTAATCTTACATTACCTAGTCTTTTCCAGACCCCGCATCCCCCAAATTGGTATGGGTCATTTTAATGACTCCTAGAATGTACAAAACAGCTTTAAACAGCTTTGATACCATTAGGCGTTGTTGTTTCGAAATTTAATGTTACTGTTAAATTTCCGCTCGAGCCAGAAGTGGCTGTATCGACCATTTTGTGCTGAATTTTTAATCTGGAAAGGTCCCTCAGGTTGTGATGTAGTGGATATTTTTATGTTACTTTGACTTTATAAATTGTCTCAACCTGCAACTACCTCTAAACGCCTCTAGCAATTCGTAAGTATTACAAATTCACTAACAGCATTGTTATTTTGTAATTTTCTATAAAACTGCTCGAACAAATCTTAAATCTGAGCTTGTTTAGTTATCTGATAGCTTCATATCATCTCTTATGTTAGTGTCATCGAATCTCAACGCTCTTAGCAACAATTTAAAATGAAGCAGGGCATGGCCTGTGGCCAGTAGGAGTACTAATGGCAGAGTGGACTAAGACATCGGACTACGGATCTGAAATCAAATCCTGTCTTTGACCTTTGCACATTTTATCAGTACCATCGACCTTGGTGCTGTATCGATTCTCCCCCTTGTTCTGTTTGATAAGATCCTCGCACAAGCCAGTGGCCCATGAGGACGGGAGAATAAGACCTAAAACGAGATTGGTCTCTACTTAAAAAAAAAGACTCTATTATCAGTTTTACTTCAATTTTTTTCAATTTTGAATTGCAAAATTAAACTTTTATTTGTACTAAAGAATTTCGAAATCTTTTCTCTTGAATTGTTCCGTATATGTGACATCCTTTTAAGATTATAAACGAAAGAATCTGGTATATATTATTAACTTATAATGGACTCCCCCCATCTTAATTATGTTTGCTAAGATCCTTGCATATGACATATGGCCAGGAGGGCGGGCAGAATATGGATATTTTTGCTTTTGAAAGAGGATTAGCCTCTCCTTAAAAACAAATAAAAGTATAGTAATATTTCTTTGGGCCTCGAATCTGAGTCTCTCACTCGCTGATTGATCTTGCTAATCATTTTATGAGAGAGCCCTCAGTTTCATACAAAATGTATCATGTGTCTAGATGAAATATTTATTTATTCGATTATATTGCCAGGTAAAAAATAGTTTTATTAATTATATTATAGAATTAATGTACCATGAAAACATTAATATTATAATGCTGAAGAAAAGCGGTAGTTTATATCGACGTGCATATTGTTAACGTTTTTTTTAAAATATAAAAACAATACAAAACACCAGGGATAGAGTCGGTATTACAACAATAGAGCAATGTTTGTGTAATAAACGCTTCTGTGTGAACTTTAATTAAACTTTGACCTCAAGAGAATTCATTTGTGTGATGAAACTTCGATTGGTTTTTGATAAAACTGCGGTTGATACGTTTTTTAATAACCGTCCTATGATCTATCGCACAAAATACATTTTGCCACAGGTAATGTAAACAAACGAACTTGATTATCTCAACAAATATGTTGTAATTAATGTTGTCACGATGACAAGACAAATTTGTTTATAACATTGCGCGTAAATTATCATTTATTGGTTTATTCTTTTTACAGACTTCAATTTAACTAAAAATTAAAAACTTCGAATGCAAATTTGTGACGTGTTGTCAAATCAACCTTTATATATGTTGTAAGAGATTTAGCGTAACTTCAATAAAAATCGTATCTCGCTTATTTGAGCGGTTGGAACCAGAATATACAGTATTTAATGTTTACGTTATTATGATGAAATATGATCTGTCTTAGAGTACTAGGCCGATAAGCCAATCTAGCCTTCAGGTATTGCAAACCATGGAACATGACCTTCGACATAAGTTCCAAATTAAATTTAATAAATTCCTCTTTTAAAAATTAAAATTAAGAGATCCTTACAAGTGAAGCCAACAATACAGTGTTATGTGTTTAATTAGACTTAAAATTTAAATCTGAAAATATTTCTTAGCGTTATAAAAAATTTTATTTTTCTGTAAAAAGATAAATACGCAAACGATAACATTTCAAAATCTGTATTATTTTGAATAGAACCTCCGAATCACCACTTTACAGCCTAATTCGTCGTTGTCTGTTAATTATAGCATACAAAGTAATTCTGAAACAACTGTAAACTTTGCAGAATTGTAATTCTTGAAAACAGTTATATATAGATATTCAGATGCTTTTTATTTACTTCTTATTATAAAATACTTGGAGTGTTTGTGTCAGGTCAGTCAGTAACGTAAAATTCAGACCTGAAGTTACAGAGGAAAATAGAATGCAGAGAACAGAACTTTAGCTGACGTCGCAAGTGATGACGTCAGACAACAATGTATATACATTAATAAACTATACAGATTGGGCGTACATATACAGTTTTTAAAATCATTAACATGTTCTGGAAGTTCGGTTAGGTTCCAGCCTACTGGCATTAACTGTCACTACGTCGCCCACGGCTGTATTAGCTAATTTTCTATGTTGAGATCCATTATGAACATAAATATAAAATTTTTACAAGATTGAAAAATATTTGCTTTTATTTGATATCAATACTTTCAAATAACCAAGATCAATGAACAAATACTACAAGCTCTTATAACAATTTTGGCTGCTCTTCTAAATGTAATGATTTTATTTTTTTTAATTCTGAGTGGCGAAACAGCGAAAACCTTAAACCAAGTAGGAACTCATGATGTATGATGTATTGTATCTCATCCAGTGTTCCTGTCCTCGCACTCCACCTTATACCTTGCAATGAAAGGAACAAAACGTGGAACTCATGATGTACTCATATGATGTATTATATCTCATCCAGTGTTCCTGTCCTCGCATTCCAGCCTGATGCCCTGCAATGAAAGGAACAGAACGTGGAACTCATGATGTAGTATGATGTATTATATCTCATCCAGTGTTCCTGTCCTCGCACTCCACCTTATACCTTGCAATGAAAGGAACACAAACGTGGAATCATGATGTACTCATATGATGTATTATATCTCATCCAGTGGTCCTGTCCTCGCACTCCAGCCTTATACCTTGCAATGAAAGGAACAAAACGTGGAACTCATGATGTACTCATATGATGTATTATATCTCATCCAGTGTTCCTGTCCTCGCACTCCAGCCTGATGCCTTGCAATGAAAGGAACAGAACGTGGAACTCATGATGTACTCGTATGATGTATTATATCTCATCCAGTGATCCTGTCATCGTACTCCAGCCTGATGCCTTGCAATGAAAGGAACAGAACGTGGAACTCATGATGTACTCGTATGATGTATTATATCTCATCGAGTGATCCTGTCATCGTACTCCAGCCTGATGCCTTGCAATGAAAGGAACAGAACGTGGAACTCATGATGTACTCGTATGATGTATTATATCTCATCCAGTGCTCCTGTCCTCGCATTCCAGCCTGATGCCTGGAAATGAAAGGAACAGAACGTGGAACTCATGATGTACTCGTATGATGTATTATATCTCATCCAGTGATCCTGTCATCGTACTCCAGCCTGATGCCTTGCAATGAAAGGAACAGAACGTGGAAATCATGATGTACTCGTATGATGTATTATATCTCATCGAGTGATCCTGTCCTCGCACTCCAGCCTGATGCCTTGCAATGAAAGGAGCAGAACGTGGAACTCATGATGTACTCATATGATGTATTATATCTCATCCAGTGTTCCTGTCCTCGCATTCCAGCCTGATGCCTGGAAATGAAAGGAACAGAACATGGAACTCATGATGTACTCGTATGATGTATTATATCTCATCCAGTGCTCTTGTCCTTGCACTCCAGCCTGATGCCTTGCAATGAAAGGAACAGAACGTGGAACTCATGATGTATTATGTATTATATCTCATCCAGTGATGCTGTCCTCGCATTCCAGCCTGATGCCTTGCAATTAAAGGAACAGAACGTGGAAACTCTCGGTCTCGAATAATATAAATCTCCAACTGAAAACATCAGTACAATGAGATCTTTGTGCAGTTGGCCTACATTAGGAATAGAAACCTTCAACTCATACTTTCCTCCTCTAGGTTTTGCAAGTATCTTTTAGATAAAGGCCATAGAGATAATTATCAATAAAATTACATCTTTTATTTTTTAAATTTTGTTTCCCATTGTTATCCTTCGGAAGCATTCTATATCCTAAAATACTTTTAGAGATATATCTTTTCTTCCATCTCAAATTTCTTCACATTTTTCTTCTTCCGTGTTTTATTATTTATTTTGTAACCTATTTATAAGAAAAGGTATAATGCTCATTTTATAAACTTTTATTAATTACATTAGTATAATTTAGTATTTAGACTTAATGATTACTTATGTGGAAAACTTAATGCTATTCCAAATGACCATCACACTACTATGTAAAAGAATTTTATTACTTTTTACATGTTTTTGGGTGTACTAATAATAGAAAAAAGAAAAATTAGAAACTGTATTAGACTACGTCTGTTGAAAATATTAATACAATTTATATAAAATATGTGTTAGACTTGAGTCACACGGGTATCTCACTATTGAGTTGAGCAATGACGTCAGCATTGAAATCATCAAATTAATCACTTGACAGTTGAAGAAAGACGGGAACTCGGAAACTAAGTGGACCACTTCAAAAGGATCGTATTTGTCCAAGAGGCTCGACAGATTGGCCCAATAAAACTCGACAAAGCTCGACCCGATAGTCTCTGCCCGGCGAACCACAGCTGCGATATACTTGCCTGCTGTCTACAGACAACGTCTTCCCTCGGGAGTCTTGTGTGTCAACTGAATACTTGTGTGTCTACGTATAGATAGACAACATTTATTATTTCCCGATATACATTACAGATTTGTTTCCTAATATTGTTTCAATTCCTAGTTTGACGTTTATTATTAACATGGAAAATTCGAAAGGGTGATAGTATTTAGCAATTTTTGCCATAATTACTCAAAAGCCTTATAAAAGCCCCATCATACAGTGAAGTTTATAAAACTTGCAAAACTGGCCAAGTTTAAATTTGGTGACTGCCATAAACAGACGTTTCCTTTATTTTGTATATGCCTTAGTCTTGTGAATTATGGATTTTTCTATATGTGAAGAAGAGGGTGGATTGTAAGCCTCGAAAGGTATCGTTCTTTTCTATAAAGATGAAAAATTTCCAAAATCATGTTATCCTTTCACTGTTTTAATTGACGATGGTCTTCTCAGATATATATTGATATGATTTTTAAAATAAAGATTTAGTTTTGTCAGTATATGTGTGCAAACATATAATTTGTTTCGTAGCAATGATATATACAAATTAATTATATGATATAAGGAATTAAATTTTACATTTGATTAAGAACTACCATTACGAGTACGTACTATAGTATGGTAATAATCTATAGATTGCAATTTATACATTATTTGATTCTTCTCTTTAAAACTTCAACTAAAAGTAGACTTGTTTTGATTTTGAATTGATAGTACAGTTTTGGCGGCTGATTTGAATACGAGGTACATAGAAAGGAATGTTTTGCAAACAATCGGTAAACTAAAACTAAAGCGCCTTAGAAGCAAAGTGAATATAGTCAATTACTATATAAATTGGACATGCATTGATATTATCTCAGAGTTGAACCATATGACACTATTTTGTCATCCAGTCAAAGGATCTCATATTAGGTTTTAATAAAAACCTTATTGGAAATAAACAATATTTGCGCAGATAAAATATG
This sequence comes from Homalodisca vitripennis, assembly GCF_021130785.1. Lineage (NCBI taxonomy): Eukaryota > Metazoa > Arthropoda > Insecta > Hemiptera > Cicadellidae > Homalodisca > Homalodisca vitripennis. The sequence continues at coordinate 202,194,768 of NC_060208.1, forward strand.
CTATTAAACTTATAGCCTTCAATGTAATATCACTGTTTATTTAAGACATTGCGTATTATGAATTGTAAATACACCAATTGAACCAATAAATGTGATCTTTTATTCAAACGATACTTTTTAACGTCGTTTACAAATGTAGTGTTGGGTGAATAATATCGGAAAAGGAAAATTATATTTTAACACAGTACAGTATTTTGTATCATTATCACAGATGGTAAAAGTAATGAATTTAAAAGGAAGTTATTTTGCTTACTATACCAGGTTATGAAATTTAAACATTTTAAAACGAAATGGTTGCAATTGGGAACCCTCCAAAGAAATGCTTTGCTCTTTGGGTTTAGCACACCGGATTTTTTTACCCCTCTCTCATAAATGGCTGAGGGTAAGTAAACGATCTAGTACTATCAACTTGTGATACAACATGTTTAAGGTGTAAAATATATGGAAAGATTGGTGAAGATAAAAGTTAGTCAAGGATAAGGGAATATTTGTGAAAAATATGGTTTGTCAAAGAAAATGGAAGTTTGGTGAACATAAAAGTTGGTCAAAGGTAATAGAAAATTGGTGAACATAAAATTTGCCAAAGATAAAGGAAGATAGGTGAACATCAAAGTTTGTCAAGGATAAGAGAAGATAGGTGAACATTGAAGTTATTCAGAGATCAAATCCAATAAAGATTGCGTCCAACTGAATTTAGAGTTTTAAATTTGTTAGGCTCCCATTTTGGATTAAGTAGTCAAACATTGGTTTCCTTAGTGTGATTTACCTTATCAAAACCTTAAATGTTGAGATATTATTCAATGAACCATGCCATTCAAAAGGTTTGAGTTAGTTCCCATTCATCATTTTGAATCCTATCAAAAATTCCGTCAAGTAATGTTGTCACATATTCCCAAAGTAAATGTGAAAGTTGTCAACATTTAACGTCGGACAACATTTGATACACCACCGAGTATTCAAGATTGTTTAGTCAATTGTGATGTTTTGTGTCTCCATCCTTCGATGGAACAAGAAAAAAAGATTTTTGGTTATGACCAAGATAACTGACGACAGTTACTACCCCTACTTTGTACCTGAATATACTACTTTCTTTTGCATTTGGAACCCTAATATTTGCCTATTGTCGTTGCTACTTGCGTCATAAAATTTGAAATGCTAGAAATTTTATCTGTTGTGTTTTCTTTTTAATATTGTAGAATTAATCAAGAGCTATACTCGAGCAATAGCCTCTGAAGGAATATGGACCAACTACAACACTTCTATAGAGAATCGCCCGCCCCATCGCCCTTTATCCGCCTGGTATGGATCACCAATAATTTTGTGAAATTTGCTATTTATATGGCAAACTAAAGAAAATAAGTCTAACCTCGCTATAAATATGGAACGTTTTTAATAAAGGAAAGATGATTTAAATAGAACCCTATTCATTAAATGTCAAATTGACTATTTCATAAGTACTTCGCATTTTAGGCACATTGGGGAAACAGTCTATGACTGAAAGGACTGCCCGACAATTAGTGCTGTGTGTGCGCGAGTAAGATTGCTTAGGTCGGAGAGCGGAGTTCTGGACAGAGTAATTACACCATCGAAGATTGTATCATGGAGTCAATATACTTCGTTATGGAATTTTAATAAAAGTCTATGAGATAAATCTCTCCGAGTTGGCATGCCTTCGATTGTACGAAACGTTAAGAATGGAATACTTGGCTATCTGTACGTTACAGAACAAACAGGACATATAGTAGCCCAATAATTAAAAACAGAAGTTTATATTCAGTATGATGTAAAATGCCGAATATACCAGTAACGGTATTACTCTTTTTCAATTCGTATTTACAATTTGTTACCGTACTGATGAGTATGGAATTCTAAACCATACCTGAACATCATTCATATCTCTTTCAATCTCAGATCGATTCTTGTGTTTTCCTCTCACATCTTTCCTGAAGTATCTACAACACACTAAACTTTTGTGGAGTCTCCTTGCACAAATTCAGTGAAACACTTTTAATGCCTTATAAAAGAAACATTGATCACATGACAACAAGGGTAAATTCCAGTTTAAATTGATGTTATTGCATTTACTGTACAAGGTTTATGACATGTTCTGTCCAATTTAATCGTTTTATTTGAAACACACTAGCTGCTATATTGATCGGACTATATGTTAATTTCTGAATTAATGTTAGTATTGTGTGTACATTACTATGTTTAGAGCTTATTGAAAAAAGCTCTATGACTTTGTTGACTATGAGTAATGTGAAACAAAACCAGAACGTAATGCACTTTTGTCATAGTTTGATGTTAAACAAACTTTAACACAACGTTTCACGATCTTGAATTTATTCTCTTCTTCGGGTATGAAAATCACAAGGTTAAGAAGTAGCAATAAAGAAGAAAATAATAATAACTATTAAACATCGTAGGTCAAGTGACATGACAAAACATAATTGTCAAATTAATCATAATTAAAAATTATCACATAAGAGAAGGAGTACTATACCAGTTTAAACGTTAGTTTAAATCCGGTACCGTATGGCTTGTCACTTGAAATATAAGGCATATGACAAGTCATAGCGTTTTAAAGATTTTCGTAAAACTGCATACGGTGAGAAACATACGGTAACGACCATTGCATCTTATATTGGTACGTAAATGGGGTCTATAGAGCATAATAATGTTTTTCTATAACACTTGGTTATCACTAAAATGTACTTCATTGGAGTAAATTTTCCTTTAAAGTGCAGACTTACAATGACTACTATATAAAATAATAGTAATGGAACTATTCGTATATTGATTGATGTCTGTTTTAATTAGGTATTGGTAGATCCATGATTTCACATTTACATAGTTTGGATAAAGCGATGGATATAAAATACAAGTCGGATCACTTATAACGTATGCTATTTCGTTGAAAGGTATGACATATGAATAAAATATATATGAAGCATTTAAATCACATATGAATAATTTAATTATAAACCGCAATATATTTAATTTTATTTAACATAATATTACTTGTTACAGGTACTATTAACATTCATTCACACAGAAGATGCCGAGTGCTGTTAGGTAAGTGTGATGATTAAAGCATTTGGATTTAAAATATCTTTTTTTATTAGATCCTAGGATTATGAAGGTCCTTAAAACTTGTTAGCCATTTATTGCCCAATTAAATGTATTTAGTTTCTCCGATTTCAGTGATGGTAGCGAAGAAAAATCCTTAGTTTCCTATCCAAACCCGAATTGCCGTGTGAGACCTTTAAAATATATTGCAGTCGTAGATCTTTAAATTCATACCTAGACGCAAGAAGAGTTTTAATCATGCATTAGATGAATTATGATTACTGGACAAAATATTGTCCTTAGTGGTCCTTTAATCCTTCATGTAGAAGAGTCCCTGACCGTATGCCTGGATTCAAATTAGTGCGCGATTAGGAATGAAAATAATAATTAGATCATAACTTGTTATCAAGAAATTATTTGCCGGTCTTTTCTTTTTATTTTTTATGTAAAAGAGCCTCTGTTGCATATCTTGGCCTCTATATATAACGTAATTGGGATTCTCTGTTATCAAGACAATATGTACAAGCCCTGACATTAGAAATTGTATTTAATGAAATGTGTTCCTCAGTAGGTGTAATCTTTTATGTTTTAAGTAAATGAGCCTCAGCCCTTATGCTTATATAATGCCTTAGCTTTCATTATAATGTGATTTGGTGTCATTTCATATTATCAAGACAATATGTAAAAGTTGCTGTAGATGGAGCTTATATTGGTCACTGTTAACTTACATTAAAAACATAAAACCAATATTTAAGACTTTTATTGTTTTGTGAGGTCTTTCGATAGCGAGGCTATCTTCTTCAGACACATCACAAATAAATATTGGTTTTACGTTTTTAATGTAAGTTAATATATAAAACCTCTAAGATTTAATGGCAATTGGGTAAAATCTCTGCCTCACCGCAAATTTCGTCATATATGTAGAAGGGTCTCTTAATTTTATAGCTTTGTAGATTATGAATGCAAAATTTGGAATCCTTACAGGAAGCTCTAGGAGTAATGATGGTAATTTGACAAGCTGTTTTCTCTGTGCTAAATCCAGTATCAGTCTTGATAATGCTCTTGTGTCTGGAATAACGCGATATTTAGAGCTCTTAATTTACTTCAAAACATTTCTTATTGGGTCTGAATTCAGTATAAATTAAACATTTTCGTTGATATCTTGGATATTTAATAATATATATTGGCTGGTGGTGGGAAAATATCCTATTCATTTCTTTAATATGTTTTGCCCGAAAGCTCGCTGTTTTAATGCACAAAAGTACGTGAGAAGCCGCGTGTAACATTTAGTTGCCTATGTTTGTCGTTTGTCAACTTGCTTCAACACGTCTGTACTCTCGAGCAGCTAGACGTATCGATTAACCTTATGTTACTTTTGTTGTTTGTTTTAAAAGTTAACCACCTTAAAATGGTACCTAAGCAAAGGATATAAAAAACGTAATACCTCAATTTTTATACGAAGGAAACAAACTATAATTAAAATAAATGTGACATGTATGGCAAATAATACCGATATTTTCAGGTATTATTCATGGTTTAAAGATAAACCAGAATTACACATAAAAACTTTCTAAAACTCTATAATTAACGTAACAGCCGTCGCTTCGTCCCCCCCCCCCACTTAACCATTTTATTTGAAAACGGCTTGTTGTAATAAACTGACATTTTGCAAATAGCTTTATAAATTAAAAGCCTAGTTACAGAAAAGATAAATTTTTTATAAGCTTTCTTTTCAAAATGGCTGCTTCCTAAAAACTTCAAGCGCAAATATCTTTTAAATTGCATAATATATTAAAGAAGGCATAATTATGATAAATTTTTTAGACAATTTAATTACAAATCCAACAATACTAAGTTGAAGAAAGTCTGTTGATAAACAAGGGAGATAAAGTGCTTTCGACAACTCGTACTAAACAATATCCGCTGTGATTGTGTGACATATACATAAAAATGTCATGACCAACGAACTATAATAATGGAACGCGCTCTGGGGCCGGAGAAACCGAGCCGAATCCTGGGGCTGCGTTCAGAAACTGCAGGCGCTGGAAATGGGCAAGAACTCACTCCGTCCATATTGCAGGCATTATAGTAATGATCTAACATCACTTTAAAACGCCTTCTAGACTTAATAATATACCACTTATTAGTTAGATACCCACTATTTATTTATTATTACAAATGTTAATAACTGCTTTTTACCGAATTTTTATTTTCAGTTTAAAAGACAGATTTTTGTACAATATCATAATAACTGCGTTTTGACTTGGTATTTTACTTATAAAGTTGGAAACGAAGATGTCTGTAAGATTAAAATATTTTTCCAAGTGAAAAAACAACATTTTTTATTGACAGTATTTTATTTCAAAGTAAACTACATAAAATGTACAAACATGACATACTGTTAGAAAATAAAATTATTTTTACAAATTTTGCCTTATTCCTAAGATGGATGTATTTGTAATGTCAAAAGTTTTTTGTTTTGGATGTGATGAGGTATTTATATAAAAAAAATAGTTCATTACAGTTTTAATTAAAAATAACCCGTGGCTTCCAGTGAATGCCCCTTGCTAAGTTAAATGCCCCTTGGAAACACTACCAGTAAACTGGTTTCAAAACTCTCAATGTCAATTCAGAAAGTGGTCGCATTTGTTTGAGATTAACTTGAGCAAATAACAATCTTTTACAATTTTCAATGCATCATTAACTTGATGTAATTAATTTACCCTTAGATTTAAAATCAATAAAAAGTTAATGTGTTCTAAGATCAGAATAATTGGCATGGGAGTACAGAACTACAATCGTTACATTTAATGAACTTTTTAAATAACGTCTTACAATGGGACGCCACAAATATAGTATAAAATTTCATCTTTAAAACTAGAACTATCATAATTTTTCCATGATATACATGGCACTCTCAATTTCATAATCCAAAGACAAATCCAAATCACACTTATCAGTATTAGGTAGCTCAATGGATGCCATCTTTCTGACAATAATCCTTCTTCGCTTCTCCAGTGGCTGTTGTATATGAGATGGAAAATAAAAAATTGTTGGAACTGCTTCATTTTTTAGACATTTTCTTAGTGTGTTATGCAAAATTAAATGGTAATCATGTTCTGTAAAATGTTTACTGTATAAAACAGTATGTTTTGATGGCTTAAATTTTTTTCTCTTTGTCGCAGTAATCCAATTTTTTAGTAAATTGTCATCATTCAATGGAAAGCGAAAAACAAAGAAACAAATAATAAAATACAGGTAGCTGAAAAATCACAAAGTTCCCATAATTATAAAGTCGAATAGTTCAGTATATACTGTTTTTAGCAATGACTTATAATTTTATGCATTCATAAGTGCTATAACGACCGACATTGAAATCTTGGATCAATGCGGATAAAATAATTGAGTGATAAGCATGTTTTATTCAACTATATAATTATTGTTCATGATTAAAAAATGATAGCTTATTAATGTACTCATTAACAGTCGTACCGCACTTTTAAATATTTGGATAATTCAGTTAATAATTTGGCATTACAGAACATAATATTGGTGAAAATTACTATTTTGGAAGTTAGAAATAAAATAATGACATGGTTGATATAGTAAGAACTTACTTGTGACAAGAGAAATGTGGCTGCCTTTAGTCCATCTGGACGTGCAGTTGTACGCAGAGCAACTCTTCACCATGTCATGAAATAACAAACATTACTAACATTGACAAATGAAAGAAAAAAAAAATAGTTGAGTTGCTCAGATCAGACGTCTTGGCGGAATAAACAGGAAGAGTTGCCAACAATGCAAATAAAAAACAATGATTTGTGTTTCGGCATGAAAAGGCGTGATGACGTCCCGTTGATCGCCGCTCAACTCGGTGAGTTCTTGCCCACTTTAAGCGCCTGCAAGTCCATGGATACACCAGTAACGCACAGCTGTGTGCGACCGGAAAACACAACATGTGGCTTATGGGCAGTGCGCGTTCCAGTAGTATAGTTCCAGTAGCCTGAGTGTGCCTTTGATAAACCTATAAAGTTGCAGTCAGATAAATGTTAAACTCGGGATATATCAGAGACATTCCTTAAACATTAAATGGTATTATCAGGGATGTTTCCACCTCACTGACTCGGTATAGTTGAATATAAAAAGTCTTAAGCGAGTCTCAGCCTCGGTAATAGGACATATTCTTTTATTTCTTTAGACTTTAATACTTCAGTGTTGTAGTGGATCTTTGTAGTTATATCAGAGACATTCCTTAAACATTAAATGGTATTATCAGGGATGTTTCCACCTCACTGACTCGGTATAGTTGAATATAAAAAGTCTTAAGCGAGTCTCAGCCTCGGTAATAGGACATATTCTTTTATTTCTTTAGACTTTAATACTTCAGTGTTGTAGTGGATCTTTGTAGTTATATCAGAGACATTCCTTAAACATTAAATGGTATTATCAGGGATGTTTCCACCTCACTGACTCGGTATAGTTGAATATAAAAAGTCTTAAGCGAGTCTCAGCCTCGGTAATAGGACATATTCTTTTATTTCTTTAGACTTTAATACTTCAGTGTTGTAGTGGATCTTTGTAGTTATATCAGAGACATTCCTTAAACATTAAATGGTATTATCAGGGATGTTTCCACCTCACTGACTCGGTATAGTTGAATATAAAAAGTCTTAAGCGAGTCTCAGCCTCGGTAATAGGACATATTCTTTTATTTCTTTAGACTTTAATACTTCAGTGTTGTAGTGGATCTTTGTAGTTATATCAGAGACATTCCTTAAACATTAAATGGTATTATCAGGGATGTTTCCACCTCACTGACTCGGTATAGTTGAATATAAAAAGTCTTAAGCGAGTCTCAGCCTCGGTAATAGGACATATTCTTTTATTTCTTTAGACTTTAATACTTCAGTGTTGTAGTGGATCTTTGTAGTTATATCAGAGACATTCCTTAAACATTAAATGGTATTATCAGGGATGTTTCCACCTCACTGACTCGGTATAGTTGAATATAAAAAGTCTTAAGCGAGTCTCAGCCTCGGTAATAGGACATATTCTTTTATTTCTTTAGACTTTAATACTTCAGTGTTGTAGTGGATCTTTGTAGTTATATCAGAGACATTCCTTAAACATTAAATGGTATTATCAGGGATGTTTCCACCTCACTGACTCGGTATAGTTGAATATAAAAAGTCTTAAGCGAGTCTCAGCCTCGGTAATAGGACATATTCTTTTATTTCTTTAGACTTTAATACTTCAGTGTTGTAGTGGATCTTTGTAGTTATATCAGAGACATTCCTTAAACATTAAATGGTATTATCAGGGATGTTTCCACCTCACTGACTCGGTATAGTTGAATATAAAAAGTCTTAAGCGAGTCTCAGCCTCGGTAATAGGACATATTCTTTTATTTCTTTAGACTTTAATACTTCAGTGTTGTAGTGGATCTTTGTAGTTATATCAGAGACATTCCTTAAACATTAAATGGTATTATCAGGGATGTGTCCACCTCACTGACTCGGTATAGTTGAATATAAAAAGTCTTAAGCGAGTCTCAGCCTCGGTAATAGGACATATTCTTTTATTTCTTTAGACTTTAATACTTCAGTGTTGTAGTGGATCTTTGTAGTTATATCAGAGACATTCCTTAAACATTAAATGGTATTATCAGGGATGTTTCCACCTCACTGACTCGGTATAGTTGAATATAAAAAGTCTTAAGCGAGTCTCAGCCTCGGTAATAGGACATATTCTTTTATTTCTTTAGACTTTAATACTTCAGTGTTGTAGTGGATCTTTGTAGTTATATCAGAGACATTCCTTAAACATTAAATGGTATTATCAGGGATGTGTCCACCTCACTGACTCGGTATAGTTGAATATAAAAAGTCTTAGGCGAGTCTCAGCCTCGGTAATAGGACATATTCTTTTATTTCTTTAGACTTTAATACTTCAGTGTTGTAGTGGATCTTTGTAGTTATATCAGAGACATTCCTTAAACATTAAATGGTATTATCAGGGATGTGTCCACCTCACTGACTCGGTATAGTTGAATATAAAAAGTCTTAAGCGAGTCTCAGCCTCGGTAATAGGACATATTCTTTTATTTCTTTAGACTTTAATACTTCAGTGTTGTAGTGGATCTTTGTAGTTATATCAGAGACATTCCTTAAACATTAAATGGTATTATCAGGGATGTTTCCACCTCACTGACTCGGTATAGTTGAATATAAAAAGTCTTAGGCGAGTCTCAGCCTCGGTAATAGGACATATTCTTTTATTTCTTTAGACTTTAATACTTCAGTGTTGTAGTGGATCTTTGTAGTTATATCAGAGACATTCCTTAAACATTAAATGGTATTATCAGGGATGTTTCCACCTCACTGACTCGGTATAGTTGAATATAAAAAGTCTTAAGCGAGTCTCAGCCTCGGTAATAGGACATATTCTTTTATTTCTTTAGACTTTAATACTTCAGTGTTGTAGTGGATCTTTGTAGTTATATCAGAGACATTCCTTAAACATTAAATGGTATTATCAGGGATGTGTCCACCTCACTGACTCGGTATAGTTGAATATAAAAAGTCTTAAGCGAGTCTCAGCCTCGGTAATAGCGACATATTCTTTTATTTCTTTAGACTTTAAGCCTTTAGTGTTGTAGTGGATCGTTGTAGTTATATCAGACACATTAAAATGTAAATGGTTGGTGTTCGTTATACAACGCGTGCAATTGTGTTGGTGGGATCAAAACTTGCAAGTTATCCATCTTAGTGGATGGTGAGATAAAGAATGTTACTTGAGTTACTCTCATTCTTCCCGTAAAAGGCTGACTGCTTTGACAGTTCTCGGATTGACTGATTTCTGTGATAGTGTGATGGAAATATTCTAACTCCAGTAATTCCCAAATATACAGAAAATAACACCACATTGTCAAAAAATATGATGTAATTATAAACAACATTCCATTAATAATTAGTGTGAACACGATAACTAGCGTTATAAGTCTTAACAGATTCAGAATAAACATGGTACAGGGACCGTGTATAAGATGCGGCTGTATGAATGTGTGCACACCTTTTATCCCAGTTATTTCGTAATATAAACCAAAATATAGACACTTTAAAAAATGTCCATATAATATTTAACCTTTTAAGTTTTTTTTTTTTTTTTAAATATTAAGGTTATAGAAACAGATTTATATCCTTGTAACGATTTCTGACTTAAAGATGATGGAGTTTATAAGTATTTGAACTTATGAAGGTGTTTGAACTACTTGTAAAACATTCAAATATTTAGAAATATTTACAGAGAGTTCCATCAGTGTTTTGCAAATTAAAAATCTAAACTAATAATGCATGTTCAAATTGACATTTCGAAGTGACATCTTCCTCTCTTTTGTCTAAGTCGAAAGTACACGGTAAGAAAACTCAGTTTAATACAAAATGTTGTCAATAAATAAAACTGTAAAGAAACTAATAGGCAATTTAAAATAGTTGTAATTTTTTTAGGATCCTCCTGCATTCCCTCGGGTATATATTATTCTCTCATAAAGCTCATTATATGGATTAAGCGCATTGACTGTGAGTATTTTAAGATTGTTTATACTCTCCGCACGACGATGTTACCTTGAGATGTGACGATGCTGCTGCTAATTAAGGAAACCTTACAACAATAAAGACAGACAAACGTGTTAAGTTTGGCAAACCAGAAGGAATTAAATTTCTGACCACTTTGAGTTAGTGAAGTCGCCAACGCTTAGCCAAAAGGTGTACCAAAGAAGTTTTAATAAGTAATTATACAAAACTATCTTAATAGTTTTGGATTGTGCTTGAACTTTAAAGAATACATAATGAACACAAACAAGTAATAGACGGTCTATTCTAAGAGGGTATTCGAGAGAGAACTTAGTTCTCTTGTTATTGTCTAAGTTTGCAAACTGTTGAGTCTAGTTGAGATTTAATGATAGAATCAGTTCAGGCTTGTTACGTAATTATTCGACAAAATAAAATGTAACATTCTAGAAATTTAAACAATGTGACAATATTTTGTACTAGAACATTTTGTTTTGTGTAGAGTAATTTTACACGTTTTAACTGAATCATGGGTTGAGATTATTTGATTTTTGGACAAGGCGAAATAAATTTAACATACTGTACTTGTAAAACTTTTATTGTTCATAGCAATTAAATAAGTGTTCATTGCAAGGATATTGTCCAATGTATAGTAAAAGTATAAATATAATTTTCGACATCCATATTACAAGAAACCTCATTCAAATATACAATCTCGTCTTGTGTCCATTCCTTAGCCAATTATCCCACTAGCGGAGACATAGTTGTTTTAATGAACAGTGGAATGCCAGAGAATCGTTAACATTACTCAATGTTTGTGATGTAGAAATGTTGTGAACGAGTTCAAGGGTCATACTTAACTACTATATCATAATTTTGAATGATAATGGTGCACTAAAGTTTCTTTTTACAGTTTATAAACATTATTATTTATATTAAGCTATAAGTTACATTATGCAAAAATAAAAAAAGTGTAAAGGAAGTATTTTTGGATTCTAAAAAGTAGTGGTTGAAACCAAATCAGTTCAGTTTATTGCAAAATTAGAGCAAAAACAATGAGGTGCTAAGGAGAGCTTCTCTTTTATTTGCTTTTAAAAGATTTAATTTGCTCTATTTATACCTCTTAGTACGAAAAAACAACAATGGGACATATTGATTACGTTTAAAAAGAGTTTTTGCAGGGATCGTACCTGTTAACTGCTAGAAGCAACATCTCAATATCAAATAATCTCTAAAGCCCTTAAATGTATTTTTGTTACAAAGCGTGTAAAAATTGATTCTGATGGAATGGGGCTTTATTACATACAGTTCCGCTTATACAAGGGAATTTACGGGAGCGGGGCAACATCGTGATTGGCTGGAGCTTTTCCAAACAAAGACAAAAACAACTTAAGGCATTAAGAGTTAAATATGAAATAATTGTTACAACTACTGAAACCCTGAAGAAGCAAAGGATGAACAAATAAGAACAAGAACTAGAAAATAGATGAGAACAGAAATTCTACACATTTAACAAGAAGCGTGTGTCGGCTAGGAAGGTTTATCTGTTGTCTGAAAGTTAAAACGCACGTCTAAAAACCCGAAACGATATTGTAAAATTAAAGATGAAATTATATTGCTTTATATGAATTAAAACTGTGTATTAGTGTGACTTTAATAACTAGGTAACAGATTTTGTAACGATTCATTTAGAGAATATAAAAAAGAAGTGTACCCATAAGTCATTGCGTGATACAGTTTCATTAAGACGCATTATGAATGATTGAACATGAGTGCTCGGTGAAGGGTCCCTACCGTTCCGCTAGAGAGGCGACCCTCCGACCCTCCGGTGGACCGTTCCCCTTACCTTCACCTCGGCGAAATCATTCCGGACATTAATTGAATATTCCTAAAATGCAGTTATCTTTAAGTTGCGGGGGTTGAAAATTGCATTCGTCATTTAACAGGATAAAGATTGTCTGAAAACAAAAACAAGAAAAAATTTCTTTTTGAAACTGGAAATGTGTTGATACTGTGCCTAAAATACGGAGAAATATTTACAGAAATATTTAATACTACCACACTTCAGGATTTTATTGAACTTCACCACATTTGAATACATACGAAATGTGTAGCAACGAATGTGCCTAATCAATTAAAATACGTAATAAAGTAAAATACAAAGTAACTGGCTTAATGATGATCAAAATGATAATAATGTTTAGTGATGCAAATGAAGAAGAAAGAACAAGGTGTAGAAAGATAGCGTTGCATTTGTTTTCTAAAAGTTCCGAAAATTAAGTTATAATGAGAGAAAATACAGTGAAGATTTTTCTTGCCGAATATAAGAAAGTTATAAAATTCATAATTGTTAAAGAATATAATGTGTTGAAAATTTAATATTTAAAAGTTTTATTTTTAAGTACTCGGAACATTGTACTGTGTCTTCTATTTATGTTTTGCCAGACTACCTACTGTTGTGAAGTCAAGTTGTTAAACTATTAATAATTAATAGTTTAACAACTTGACTATTAATTATTAACTATTGAATTTTGAAATTGGAAAACATTCATTTGAATCCTAACTTGTTATTTCTAACTCATGGAACTATTTAATGTCATTTCAATGTCAAAACGAAGACTGCAGAAACGAAGGTCATGATTCACTTGAATAATCTTTCCAGTGCAGAATAAAATTAAGTTGACTGTAGAAGAACAGCAGAGGAAGGAAAAGTTGTATACGTATTGGGCAAAGAATGTACCGCATTTGCATTATTCATCTGCTCCACAACATTTCTGCGACTGCCGTTTCTCTCTCCCGGGTACGCGCCAGGTTAGAATGAAAAGCACATTCAAGTTCCATAACTAGCCTAAGTTTCCCCGCCAACGGCGCTGAATTACCGAGCAAGAATAAATCATCCCTGCCATTCCTCCCCTTCCTCAGTGGCCATGCTTACTTTCCTCTCTATCATATGCAAAATAAACAAAACTAATATTTTAGTTATTAATAGTAAGATATTGGTAATTTTTAATTTGCAGACCTTCTGTAGCACTTTGGGCGCTAGATTACCGAGCAAGAATAAATCATCCCTGCCATTCCTCCCCTTCCTCAGTGGCCATGCTTACTTTCCTCTCCCATCATATGCAAAATAAACAAAACTAATATTTTAGTTATTAATAGTAAGATATTGGTAATTTGTAATTTTCAGACCTTCTGTAGCACTTTAGGCGCTAGATTACCGAGCAAGAATAAATCATCCCTGCCATTCCTCCCCTTTCAGTGGCCAAGCTTACTTTCCTCTCTATCATATGCAAAATAAACAAAACTAATATTTTAGTTATTAATAGTAAGATATTGGTAATTTGTAATTTTCAGGCCTTCTGTAGCACTTTGGGCGCTGGATTACCGAGCAAGAATAAATCATCCCTGCCTTTCCTCCCCTCTCTTAGTGGCCATGCTTCCTTTCCTCTCTCCCATATGCAAAATAAACATAAATAATATAATAGTTATTACTAGTAAGATATTGATAATGTGTTAGGCCTACTGTCGCACTTAGAGATTCTTGCAAAAGCAGTTAAAAATCGATTCCACGAATGATCGAAGAACCAGACAGAATGTAGCGATTAATTAATCGTTACGGAACTTAGTGATAGTCTTTTCGGATTAGTGAAAATCGGTACTCTTGGTACAGGTTTTCGTTTTCCTCAATTAAAATGCGTCTTTGACATTCATAACTCGGAAACTTGTTATCCGATTAAGACTAAATTTCTATACAACATAGGGAAAAGTATACTGTTTTTTAGTATGCAGTTTTATATTTATGTGACAAAAATTTGATATTAGATTACCATCTTAATATTTTTTGACTAGGCGGGTCTAATAATTCGGCATTGGACACGTTTAATTTTCGTGGGCGAGTAACTTTGTAAAACACTATTTAAAATTAAACGTTTATTTATTAATTTTTGTCGAAAAGGCCAATGGGTTTAAATTTTCACTAACCCGGAGAGAAAGTTAGTCACTTCGGTAAAGACTTTCGTTAAATTCTGTCAGACCGTCGATAGTTCGTTTTATCGGTGTTTAACTGATCTCGCACGAACCTCTTTTATTTTGTATACAAGTTGGGTCTTAATCGCTTAATAAGTTTTCAAGTTATGAATGTAGAAAGTTGCAGTGTCGTTGAAAAGTGCAAAACGTACCTTTCGTTATTTACACTATACGGGAATCTATTGTTTATAAATTATTTTCTTTGTATGTATAAACGCAAAACATCAAACAAGCTATATTTTAATGTAATTTCCTTTATTTTAGCTGTACAGTTTAGGTTGTGGTGTGGGTTTTCAAATTCGGGTTTGTATAATATTTGATCTGAGAGTAAATTGTGATCTCAGACTATTTTATTTTCATACTATCATTAAAGTTGCTGAAAGCACATATGCTTAAAACTTAATCATTTGGGATTTTATTTGGATTTACAAACACTGTGATGGTACACCACTTATACGATACGTATGCGATACTTGTTGTATATTACACAGGCTGTACATAAAGTCCTGCACAGGTATAATATTTTCTGAACGATAACAGATAAATCAACACTACACCTAAAAATCTACTTTTTGAAGGAACTATCAGTTTTCTGTAATATCATGGGGACGTCCCGCAAGGAGTCAGAAGGAAATCTTAAATAGGAGCATAGGTCAATATGCAAATCATTTTAAAGGGCTTATCTAGCAGAGTTTAATGCCGCAAACCGCACTCAAAAAGATTGATCCAGTACAATTGATCCAATCCAGTAGATGTTTAGGTGTAGTGTTGATGTACCAAATCTTGTTGATTTATCTGTTATCGTTCAGAAAATATTATACCTGTGCAGGACTTTATGTACACCCTGTATATAGTATGTGCAATAAACCGTATATTACTTTATAAAAAGTTGGAAAATTCAATTCCTAATAGCAGTTTTTAATTCACGCTGAAGAAACGTATTGAAATATTTGTATTCTATTCGATAAGATAAACTATTTTAGAGTTTTATTTAAACATTGTTTGTCAAATGACCCCTATAATCACACAAGGGTTGAAGATTCTGTCATGGGACAGCCGGTATGTTGAAAGACCGTTTCGAAACTCTTTCAATATCGGGAGAGATAGGAAACTTTTCTTAACTCGGAACAGAATAACTTTACAACTGGGATATAACTTATTGGAAGTTACGTTTATAGGAAAGTAATTCTGTGAAATATTGCGGAACTTTAGCTCTTACGTTCCACCCTCTCCACTACTGTAGTGCTTTTAAACAGTTTTGGATTAAATTAGTAGCTAACAGCGGTGTTATTTAAGTGCAGCCTACTGTATGGACTGAGCTACATATTAACGTTTACTTGTATTTGGTTACTGCAAAACCCAAGATTAAGCGTAACGAAAAACTAAAATAGTGAAGTAAATTATGGCGTATAGTACTTAGATAACATATAGTACGGAAGTGATCAAAGTAAAGATCTATGTAAAGAGTGTGCTATAAACTGTAGTTGATGGTGAAATTAACTTGTGTGAATCTCATAAAATATCGTGCATGTGGTTATGGTATTGCTTTTTTTACGAGAAATAAGATTATAATGTATATACGTTAAAAATATAATATTTTCAATCTGTGTGTGTTGGTTGCAAGCAAAAATATTTTTTATACCGTGTAGCCAATACATACAATTTGTTAGAAATGTCAATTTTATAATTTTTGTTTTAGATCTTATGCTTAAATGATATACGTACACACTTCATAATGGAGGTTTTAACGTTAACCAAATTTTATACCAGGAGGAAGGATTTTTTTAACAAAAATTGCAAAATTACTTTGTTCTTAATTTTTAAAAAGAAATTATTTAGTTTCGCTGTAATAAAAAAACTGCAGTGCCAATTGTATTATCGGGTACGACTGTTATCGGAAGATAGCGGAGTCAACAGAGCAACGTAGAGTGTGGCTGCTGCTTGGATGGGTGACCCCTGAGTGATCCTGTCTGCAATCAGTCCGCCTGCCCTGCCATCTGGTTGTGGTTGGGAAGAGCACGCTGACTGCGGCAGACAATATGAGGGATATAGTGGTTGGTCTTACTCATCATAGAGCTGCATTGTTAAGCCGCTGGTTCCCAGTACAAATGTCAGAGAGGGCTTTTTAGCCCTAAATTTACCTTTTTATACAATACTTAAAAGGAACATTTATTATTTTTGAATCACAAAAATAATTTTTTTGAGCAAAATAGAGTATATTTCAAAAGTACAAATTGAATGATTCAGAGTATTTTTAGCCAATCGGAATAAATTTTGTGCACTTCTATTATTATATCTATATTCGTAAATGGGGCAAGTTTCAGATATATAAATAGTTTGAAAACATGATCAATAGTGCTATGAGGTATATGTAAGATAGGGGAATTATAAACAATACCTTTGAATCTAAGTACACAATTAGATATTATCTAAACAGCATTTGATAATAAAAATGGTATATTCGTCTGCATTTCTCTGATTTCTAAATAACTCAGCCTGAGACATACAGACGAGTAATCAAATGTTTCCTCGCTGCCGTCAAAGTAAAAACAGTTCTCTCAAATAAAGGGATGGAAAGTCAGAAATGATAGATGACTGAGATGTTGAAGGAGGAAAATACGTTTCAGTTAGCAAGGTTTAAACTATATCACATTTCCCTGAGTTGTAAATAACTCAGCGCGAGACATACAGACGAGTAATCAGGTGTTTCCTCGCTGCCGTCAAAGTAAAAACCGTTCTCTCAAATAAAGGGATGGAAAGTCAGAAATGATAGATCGCTGAGATGTTGAGGAAGGAAAATACGTTTCAGTTAGCAAGGTTTCATCTTCCCTTGATGTGCTGACGATCAGAGAGGCTATCAGTTCACGTTACGGCTATCGGATCTCATTTCTGATTGGACGTCTGCTTGGAGGAGATTGCCCAATCCTGATATACCTCGTCTCTTTTACTTGGTACATTTTATTTGAAAAATTTAAAAGAGCGAAAGTGTGGTTGCTGCTTCCATTTCTTTTAGTTACAGTTGTAAACTTGAAAAGATCGTTGACTTAGAACTAAATAACATTAAGAGAAAAATTCCAAATATTTTTCTATTTAGAACAAATTTTAAATCAAGCATTTAATCAGTAAAGAATATACAGAGTGAGTTTTATGTCCTGGCACACCCTGGATATAATTTAAACGGCCTTATATATATATATGTATATATATATATATATATATATATATATATATATATATATATGTGAAACCTTGACCCTACCCATATAAACATATTTTTTTAATTTTTCAAGTTGTTGAAAATTTTGCCCCCGTTTTCTAAAGGGGGTAAAGGGGACCAACTAAAAATTTTCAAATACAAAACCCCTATCATGTTATAAGTTTTTACACACGTCTAGCACACTGTCAAACAGCCGAAGGTGAACAGTTTGAACACCTGCTACATTAAAAACAGGTAACTGTTTTTAGAATTTGCGTTAGTGTTTACTCATGTTACGATAAACAGGACAAGATTGTTTATTATTGTAAAATTGTCATAAAATCTGTTAAAAATAAACGTATAGACCTCTAGTTTGGATTATTGGATTTATTTTGTATTCCCTTTAAAATGAGGGGTCACATGATAGGGGTTTGTATTTGAAAATGTTTAGTTTGCCCCCCCCCTTTACCCTCCCTTTACTCAATTGTAAATTTGTCATAAAATCTGTTAAAATAAACGTAAAGACCTCTAGTTTGGATTATTGGATTTATTTTGTATTCCCTTTAAAATGAGGGGTCACATGATAGGGGTTTGTATTTGAAAATGTTTAGTTGCCCCCCTTTACCACCCCTTTACTCAATTGTAAATTTGTCATAAAATCTGTTAAAATAAACGTAGAGACCTCTAGTTTGCATTATTGGATTTCTTTTTATATTCCCTTTAAAATGAGGGGTCGCATGATAGGGGTTTGTATTTGAAAATGTTTAGTTGCCCCCTTTAACCCCCCTTTAGTCAATTGTAAATTTGTCATAAAATCTGTTTAAAAATAAACGTAGAGACCTCTAGTTTGGATTATTGGATTTATTTTGTATTCCCTTTAAAATGAGGGGTCACATGATAGGGGTTTGTATTTGAAAATGTTTAGTTGCCCCCCTTTACCCCCCCTTTACTCAATTGTAAATTTGTCATAAAATCTGTTAAAATAAACGTAGAGACCTTTAGTTTGCGTTATTGGATTTCTTTTTATATTCCCTTTAAAATGAGGGGTCACATGATAGGGGTTTGTATTTGAAAATGTTTAGTTTGCCCCCCCCCCTTTACCCTCCCTTTACTCAATTGTAAATTTGTCATATAAAATCTGTTTAAAATAAACGTAAAGACCTCTAGTTTGGATTATTGGATTTATTTTGTATTCCCTTTAAAATGAGGGGTCACATGATAGGGGTTTGTATTTGAAAATGTTTAGTTGCCCCCCTTTACCCCCCCTTTACTCAATTGTAAATTTGTCATAAAATCTGTTAAAATAAACGTAGAGACCTTTAGTTTGCGTTATTGGATTTCTTTTTATATTCCCTTTAAAATGAGGGGTCACATGATAGGGGTTTGTATTTGAAAATGTTTAGTTGCCCCCTTTACCCCCCTTTACTCAATTGTAAATTTGTCATAAAATCTGTTAAAATAAACGTAGAGACCTCTAGTTTGGATTATTGGATTTATTTTGTATTCCCTTTAAAATGAGGGGTCACATGATAGGGGTTTGTATTTGAAAATGTTTAGTTGCCCCCCCTTTACCCCCCCCTTTACTCAATTGTAAATTTGTCATAAAATCTGTTAAAATAAACGTAGAGACCTCTAGTTTGCATTTATTGGATTTCTTTTTATATTCCCTTTAAAATGAGGGGTCGCATGATAGGGGTTTGTATTTGAAAATGTTTAGTTTACCCCCCTTTAACCCCCTTTAGAAAAGGGGGGCAAAATTTTCAACAACTTAAAAAATTAAAAAAATATGTTATAATAGGTAGGGTCTAGGTTTCACATAGGTATCTCGGGCCGTTTAAATTATATCCAGGTGTGCCAAGACATAAAACTCACTCTGTATATTGGTTTTTTATAGTTTTAATAGAGTCGAGAAAGAATTCATTTGCTACGGGATTCGTTTCCAGGATCTCATTGTTGTTTCTTAGCACTTTAAATAAGCTGACCAGGTTAAGGATGGTTAGTTACTAAATAGGATATTTATTTTTACATCAACAGTTTTTTAATTTGTTTTCATTATACTCAAAATCGATTAATAAATTAAACGCCTTTTTTGGATTTTAGATATGAAAGTGTTAATTTTGAGCACACTTTGGGGCAGATGATTTCAATTACTTGAGTAAACTTCTGGAAGTGTTCATCAAAAAACGTAAAGTGGAGAGGAGTACTGAATATTTAGAAAATGTGAATATTTTCATTCCAAATCATTGACAGATTTTTGATTGTTCTGTTGTGTTTCTCCAAAGACAATTAAACATTTTCTGAAAGGTTTTTTTAAATAATTCAAACAATCTTTGATCTATGCACTGTAAATATGTATTGAATACGTAAAAATTATTGATAATAGATGCTCTTATATAAACACTTGCGCGTAATCTAAACTTCATATTTGGAACCCATTGAAATGGGGTTTATAGTTTTGAATTTTATTTTATTCATAAAGACATTTTTAAGAGCTGAAAGATCAAAAAGATAATGTTCTTGATTTTGTATTGTGAAAAAGACAATTTGAAGTGTACTAAACTGAATATTACTCATATAACAAAGATTCAGTTATGGTCAGTATACAATGAGAGGACACAAACACGTTGCATTTATCTTGCAGTGTTAAAATGAGATTATTAAAAATGTCTGTCCATTTTATATATAAGTTTGTTGTTTTTTAATTAAGTATACAATACCTGTAAATATATCTTCAGTAACTGTCTGTTTGGAAATATAAAATAGCTATAATTAGAATTTTTTTAATTTTTATATTTTTCTCATTACATTCAAAAAAACAATACTTCGTAAATTTTTAAAATTAATTTTCAATTCTAAATTTTGATTTGTGTCCTAGCCTAAAAATATCCTTTACAAGTTTACTTTTAAGCTAATTACTTAACTAAGGTATTTGAGTTTGTCACAAAATTATCTTTTACGAGATCAATATGTAAAAATAAAAATAATGAACACTTCACAAAAAGCCACATTTTTAACTTAATACATGGTGAAAATGAGTGACAAATAATTTCAAAATTTATAACACCATATGAAAACAAAGCAAATGTGTAAGAGCTTTTAAAATAAACAGGAGCATGCTTAAACATTGATAAGCCGAGCCGACGCATGAAACTTAATGGACTGTGAATGTACAAGAAGGATTATGTTGTGGGGAAGTGGGAGATGGAAAATGGATGTCGGCGTTTTTGGTCCCATGCACTTACCCAGGCGCTCATTTACAGTTGGTGATTTATTGCGTTGGGAAGTTTCTACGTAAGTTGATTTTAGTGGCGGTAACTACAAGAAATTTGAAAATGTCCATAGCAGCCCTTTTGTAGTATTTAATGTAGAAACTAATAAACTATTTACTGCTGTTGGTGTGTGTGTGTGTGTGTTTTTTTTTTGTATTTGTATATATATATATATATATATATATATATATGATACAGCAGTATACATATAGTTTATTAGTTTCTACATTAAATACTACAAAAGGGCTGCTATGGACATTTTCAAATTTCTTGTAGTTACCGCCACTAAAATCAACTTACGTAGAAACTTTCCAACGCAATAAATCATCAACTTATAATGCTTAAAGTAATTATATTAATAATTATTTATATTTATAATAATTTTAATTCATTAAAATAATGCTTATTTTAATGAATCTAAACTATTTACTAATAGTATAACTTAACCCACGATATATACATATTTTTACACATAAATGCCCCTAATTATAGTGAAAAAAATTCTAACAAATAAATTGAAAGAATAACTTTTAAAACGTAGCAAGTCGTAGTTGTTTTTCAGTTTTAATTTCTTGTTGTAAGTATGGTGTTGTATGAGAACAATACATTTACTTATTAAAAACTTAATTTAGATCTAGTAAGACATCAATGTGGTTTTATCCAACGTTATTGCATTAGGCCTCCACATGAAAGGCTGTATAGATAACCTCCTGCTAGCACAACTTTAGCGATCTAGCTTTAACTAAGCAATATAACACTTTCTTCTAATTCGTTGATGGTTTTCTCGGCTTTGTAAACCTTTGAATTTATCCAACTGTTTCATCATTCATCATTCCTTAGTGTCAGTTTTTTAATGTGATACCTTATGAAAAACCTTGTGTACCACAAGTTGTGGTGCCGTTTGTAAACTAGTTACCCTATACGTAAACTTTTACGAAGGGTCGAGTTTCTCTTTTCCTGCTGGGTAGGGAGCAGCACTACCTCATCAAACCCTTGCTAATTAATTTTATATGTCTTTAGGATATCAAGAGCTGTGATCAAGAATCAGAAAACTCAATCATCCAGAAATCATTTCACCTTCTTAAAATAAACAAATCTAAATCGGCTCTCAACTTTGTTACGTTGATAGTTTTCAACTTGCTATTGAAAATAAAGAGCGGCATTCAAATTGAATTGAAAAAAATATAATTGATGCTGGCATTAAAGAACGCTTGAATGTTGATCAGAATTTTAAGAATGACATGTTTAAATTATGTTATATACAAGTGTAACTTAATTTAAACGTTTACATAATGTTAACGTAACGTTTAGTTGATACACACAAATAAATACACAACAACACAAATAAAGTAACGTTTTTTAATAAATTAGAAACGCTTCACTATTTATTAAGAAGCCAAGCAGTGCCAAATATTGGCTCAGCACAAAATAGAAGTTTCCAGTCCACTTTATGGACTCGGAAAACTTTCATAAAACCTATTAAAAATATAACAACATCAATCAATCATAACATATAATGAGTACTTTAACATTTTCATTTAAAGTAAAAACTATAATTTACAGTAAGTATTAAACTGGTGGTGATACATGAAACTAGAATAGTGACAGTTCAATGGAGAAGTTTCAATAGGCTGCCACAATGTAGACTTGATTGGTGCGCTGAAGTAACTGTCAAAGCTATTCAGCTCAGGGTTCATGCAGCGTTCAACGCTTCACTGCTAACTTGATCTGACTTCCACCTTGGTATCACCTGTAAATATTTGGAACTTCTGCGAAACTCTTTATATTAAGGGTGATTCTGCATCCAGAAAGGTTAAACATCTATAACAAAACCTAAGAAAATACAAATTAATTCTTCTTGTTCACTACTGAATTATGTGCAATAAAAACATTGTTGACTTTATTATAATAATAATAAATTATTTATTACCTAAAACATAAAAACAATGTTTATAGCAATCGTCAAGTATTTTGAGCTAAATTTTCCATTCGTTCTACCATCGAAGTCCCTTCCATACGTACAATTTTTGCGTTCACTCTCTCTCACTCATTCGAATTTATCCACCACTTCTCCGGTCAGTCAACCAATTGAGAGGTCTCCCTTATACTGTCTATACTGTAGAAGGCATGTGTAATCAATGTTGTTTTTAGATGAGCTTTGAATGCCTTCGGCATGGGGACACTTTTAATCGAGTTCGGCAAGTTGTTGACAATTCGAACTGATGCCTGAGAAGGCAAACAAACGCCCGTGAGCTACCGTCCTGTGACTCCGAGTTCGGTAGTCATCCCTGCCTCTAGTTGCGTAAGAGTGTAAATCACTACCTCTTGTGTGTTTGCATTTGGATTTGAAAAAAGACACGTTTCAAAGACGTAGAGGCAAGGTAATGTCAACAATTTTAGATTTTTGAAAGCTGACCTGCACGACTCTCTCCATTGCAGTTTTGCAATTGTTCGAACTGCTTTTTTTTGAAGGATGAAAATTCTTGTAAGCCAAATAATTATTTTCCCACTTTAAAACAATTGAAAAGTACTACTTTTAAGGTAGGAAGCTATTGTAAAGTCAATAATAATAAAAATACTTAGTCTTTCAATTCTATGAAATTACCCAAACATGGGGATAAGGGTTTATATAAGGATATGTAAAAAGTACAACAGTTAAAAAGATAAAATATGAACATTTTACTGCTTTATATAGACCATTTTAGTTTTCTTGTATAAAAATGTATAGTTCTCAATAATTTTATAGAAGATAGATAGAGCTGAAATTATTACATTTTATAAAATTAATAGATGCTAATTAATTAATTTTCATATCTCCACATCCAAGATATAAAACATATTAGATATCACTATAAGTTAAAATTTACTTAAATAAGGCATTAGTAACTTATTAGCCTTTAAACTTTTTGCAAAAAAATACAGTGTTTTCAACATAGGAATTTGACTATAAATTGACGTTAGTACAAAAATATGAGTCTTAGTTTTCTTCCGTGGAGTAATAATTTCTTCTTGTGTTTCTTTATATATGAGTAACCAAACACCGGCAAACGTAGGGGTGATATTAAAAAATGTACCTTTTGTATGATAAATTAATTTTATAGATAAAATCAGTACAAATCAGTGTTTAGGATAAAACTCGAAACTTTCAATCAGTTATTCTGAGGTTTTAACGTTACAGTAGTGAAACTATCGTTAAATAGTGGAAGTTTGTTCACGTCGCGTCGTCAAGACGTGATCGATAAATATGATTGAGCTACTAACTTCTCCACTTACCGCAATAGTACCTCAGCGAGTTGTGCAATACGGTACTACATCACTTTAAATATTTTTTCTTTAGGATTACTGTTATATAGTTAAATACTTATACAATGTGTTAGTGCCGTTCAAAGTAACTTTCAGAATATCTAGAATTGCTTATATAATAGAAATGACAGGAACTCTACACTGCAGTCAACATCGTGGAGGATTTCCAGGAAGAAATTTATTTGTTTACAAACCTTCAGTGCCAGACTCGCAAATATTATATTAGCCTCGTGTAGACGTAATTAAAAGAAGTGTAAATTAGTGAGGTGTATTTAAATACAGTGATTTGTCACCCCAATAATTATATTAACTGTGTAACAGATTAAGACTAAACTTAGTGTAAATATCGCACATTCACATCTTACATAAATTTATAAACTAGGCCAACTTCATTGGAAATTTTTAATATTTCATGTGGTTACACTTGTGAATACCAACAGTTTTCTTAGGACAGCAAATAATGTAAAGACACTTTTGTTTTAAGAAATTGATTTTTTTTATTTCAACACTTTTCAAGATGACGACAGCCCAAAAATCTGAACATTCCACCGGTAATAGTTATTAGGTCCAATGAACAGAACTTCCTAGGATGCCCATGATTCCGCAAATGGCAGTATTAGGCCTGGCCTTCGGATTGCGGTGTGAACAGATGTTCCAGTGGACTTCTGGTGTTATTTTAATAGTGGTGGAGGGTTTTCAAGTTTTTTAAATAGTTAAATATGTATTAAATGTATATTTATATATATATATATATATCAAATAGGTACAATAAAATTTAGAAGAGTCCATTTGTTTTGCGTCCATTACTTACGTCAAATCTTTAGATAAGATCTTATTTTACAAACCAACTTTTCATTAATTCCAATAAATTCGTTATATATTTACAATGAATACGATGCTTTTATTATTATTGGTTCGTTATTAGTGGATTTGGATAACTTATTTATTTTATTAATGCGAAAGCTAAGCATTACCAAGAAGTACTGAAAGTGTAGTAATATTTAACAGTTTAGTCTGGATGTTACCATACCAGATGCTTACTACTATGAGCTTGGAACGTTACCTGCCTGCGTATGCAATATAATATTTACAACTGTCTTACTTCTTATTAATGAACAGTAGAACGTTGATATCCCTTTCCACACAACTGGAAAAAGGAGGTTTCATTGCAACCGCTATATTGAAATATCATGTTAAAGATTATACTTAAATATGAAAGATTATCATGAAAATTCTTTACTGGGAAACTTGGTTAAAATGCTAATATAAACAATTTAAAAACGTTTATGGAAATTAATATAAAAGAAATAAGTTACCTCTGCGAGCGTCTAGATGACTAACATCATAACCGATATTTCGTCGAGAACAGCTGGTGGGATTTTCCTCAGCCTGTTACGTGACACGTGATTAGGTATTCTCATATCTTATACCAACGCAGCCTACTATAATAATTTTGTATTCCTTGAAAAAAAAAAAAAAAAAAAAAAAACACTATTTGAGTATGAATCTTGAGTTCTGATCCATTTTACTGGTCTTTTGGCTGCATAAAAATACGATAATATTATAGTCTCGCTCATATGTGAAGTACAATTTGTTGGTAAACTAATGTTTCAGAGTACTTACAAGAAATTTGTTTTTAAGATCTTCATGAAAAATCGGTAGTAAAAAACAATACAAATAAATAAATGTTGATATAACGAACTAATAAATTTGTTACCACCCTCTCCTCACCACTAGAGATTGCTAGATCTATTTATTAAAAACTCAAAAATAAATTAAATCGAATGGGAAAACCAGTGATATAACTTTTAAATAAATGTGATTGCATACTTAACGTGTACCTATGCAGCCATTAATAGTTCGCAACAGTTATTTAATATCCGCTTTTACATGTTTTTAGTCTAAACCTTCAGATAACAGGTTTGTATTTTTTTTCAAACAACTGCACAAAAAAACATTAATCTACAATACAAGTAGAATTTGAGGACGAGATTAGTGTATTTGAGTTAAACGTCTTGTCAAATGCTTACAATGTCAACTCACGTTGGAACGCTTAAAGTGTAGGGGTGAGATTAAGTGAGTTTAGTGAGCCATGTCAACGGTTAATTTAGGTTGAAATAGACTGTATACAGAGTAAATTTCACTTTAGGACTTGGCACATCGACAATGACAAATGAGGTTAGGGTGGGTGACTGTATAAAGGTGATGTTTGAACAGTTGGCACAATGTGTGTTAGGTTGGTCACATTGACATCTGTCAGGTTTACACTCACGCCCATTATTGACAGCAGTGGTGTTTATCTGAGGGGTGGTATTTGATTTGAGAATGATGTAACGATATCAATGTCTGACGTTAATTACAAATATCGCCTTCAATACTAATATCTATCTTGGGACAATTGACTCTATTTGTCCAAAAGACTGCCGTGACATATTTGTGCGTGAAATACTATATGTTGGTCTAGCCCTCGACATAAAAGTCAACCTAGTCAGATGGAGATTATCATCGAATATGTTCTTGGCTATGTAGAAATAAAGATTTCAGTTCTTTAAATAACCTGCGGGTAGGCAGGTGGGCAAACGATTGATGTGCTTCGCTGATGCTCAGCCAGCCACCATGTACAATAGTTGAGAATGAAATGAAAAATGTCTTTATTGAATAGAACGTAAAACATATTCAATTGGCGAGGTTAGGACTATTAAGTCCTCTCTTACACCTAACCATAAATTAATAAACTCTACTATTACTCTAAAACAAGAGCCACAATACAGTTTACATTACTATTTTACAATCAAAAATTATAATCTCTATTTATATAAAGTAATAAAATGAAATAAAGGTTCTCTATGAAGAATGTTTGTCTTTATCTACAACAAAGTTATAAGTAGGAATTCTCTACATTAAATACAGTGTAATAATATATAGAAAGAACAGAAAGTTGTATTCCACCTGAACTCTCCTCAAATATGGATGAGCTAACTATCATTTCTCAGTTATAGAGAGAAGAGTACAATAATAGTTTGGCAATAGTCTAATTGTAATGTTTTAATCTCTTAAAAATGATATAATTTGAACCTTATACAACTATTTTGTAACGTAAGATTAAAGTTTCAAAGTGTAAACATGAACCTGAAGGAAAACGAAATCTCGTGGAGTAAAAGCTATTCACTTTACATCAGGTTTTGGTGATTACAAACCCACCTCAGACAATGAAAATTAGTTTCTTTTGATTGCTAGAGCATTTAAGACTCGGAAATGGCTTGATTGTTTCTCTTTAGTTGTATACTTTCTGCTCTAGGTTTTTGGGTAGTAACATTTAACAACTATTTTACAAATTTTAAGATTATTTCACTAATCACGCTAAATGCGAATGTTATTTACTTTCTGTACCTAATACAGGGGGACTTCATTGAGCTAAGTACGTGTTTGGTAAATCTTGGTTCGCGAGTACGCCCCCGAATAAGGGTCATAGTTTGAACTTGAAATGACCAGTAAATTAGCTGAATATGATTAGCATATAATCACGTGATTTGCGTCAAATCAATTTTCTTCACCTTAAAACTATCTCATAACAACTAAGTGTTATATTACTATGAAATAATAGTAACCATATATTTAATTCCACATGGAAATAACGGAAATGTATGTACGCTGTAAGAAAAGTGTGAAGTGGAGAGGTGATATAATGCAAATGTCCCGCTGGCTTTTATGAAAAGGTTTGTAAAAGTAATGTTGGACGAATAATTTGTGTTGCGGCCTGGGCATTATCTGCGAATGTATTTGAAACGCAATCGCATGAACATAATTGAATTGTTAGTTATCTCATTAGTTAGAAGCCTGGTGGCTTTCACTTAGAACGTTCCCATTATAAATTTAGTTTTCAGATTAGTTGTGTGATTGTATTAACATTACACTAAATAATATGTCCATAAATTAGGACTTTATACTAGTTAGACTTCAAAATGTTAAACACTTCTTTCTTTGCTACTATAATAACCAAGCATAATATTAAATTATATATATATATATATATATATATATATATATATATATATATATATATATATAACCATTTTAGGATTTAAATTACGATTTAGTTGTTGAATGCAAGTTTTTGATGCTGAATTGTGTCTTATCTCCTGTACTTATCTGAGTGCCATTGTGGTAGATGAGTGGTTAGAGACTCGGGATTCGAACCCGAGTCTTTGGGTATAGGCATTGAATTTTTGCACACTAACAATTAGATATTTAAGCCTAGTCTAAAAGTAGTGTCTAGCTAGAGATTACTCTATACACAAAGTACGAACACATAAGTACGAAGATGAGGTTTTTAGGAGAGCCAACCTCTCCATCCTAGACCATGTAAACTATGAATTTAAACAGCGGTGACTTTCAATGTATACGCTATGAATAAATTTGTTCTTGCTGTATGCGCTATAGTTTTATAGAAGTTCCTTCTTCGCTGTTCTAACATATTAACTTATTTTAAGTTAAGAGTCATGCTATGACACAGATAACTGCTGGGTTGAATGAACTAGATTCTTAAAATCTTAATCACAGTCGTGCTTTAAAGAAGGAGAACTCAATTATAAAGTGAAGTCTGGATATTTTATTTTCATGACTACTGTCTGTGACTGTACAAGTTGTATAATACCAGAGTAAAACGTATAAAAATAAATAATAAATGTACAGCTAAACATTTTTAGTGCACATTAAATTTCATGTTTATTTTCAAAATAAATAATAGAGAATAGAAAAAATAACATTCCTAAAATAATGTGCTGAAAATAAATGAGGTTATTTCCCAATAAATTATCAATAAATAAATAATAATAATATTACAATAAACAATAATTAAAAAATCAATAAATAATAATCAAGAATAAATAAAATAATTTAAACTGACCCTGTATTAGTGTTCAATAGGTTAGTAATAGTCAGCATACATTTAAAAAACAACTTTAATTTAAGTATTGAACATTTTTACAACCTTAAATCATTACACATTTACGGATCCTGTTACTCATTATACAGTCTTTCATAAAAAAATATAAAATTTCAAAGATTCACATTTACTGAATGAGATTCATTACCAGACTGTATTTTACCCACTGCAAAAATCGCTACCTTGAAGAGTTTTGTAGGGAAGTGTCTCGCATAATGATACAGTGAAAGGTAGTCTTTAATCTTCACAAGCGAAGCAGCGGAAGCCGAGTTCAAAGTGATAACAGAAATGCTCTTAGTAGCAAACAGCAAATGGAGTCGTCAACCCGTACTCTGTCAACTTGGCGAAACTCAATATTGCAAATGTGTTCCCTTTCCTTTCTACGCTCCGATACACACGCTATATGATTATATGGATGTTGAGGGCCGAACTCAAGAAACCCGTTTTACCAGCAGCACCTCAAGTGAGATAAACGTTTAGTTAATAGTAGGGACTTGTATGTTGTATTTGTCGTGTTCAGATCTCTTTCTTTTATTGCACCAAATATCTTGTTTGTAGCACCTGTAACAAGGCGTGTGAAGGAAATGTGAATTTGCCACAATGTTTTATGTCGTTAATAGAGATTTACATTTAATAGAAAATTTTAATAGCCCTAAGCCAAACTATAATAAAATTTATTTATAAATTTGGAACAAAATACTGAACAAAACTCAATTTGCATAATCTATAATTTTATTCACAGTAAGTAGCAAATTACCGTATTATTTTATTTATTGATAATTTATTGGGAAATAACCTTATTTATTTTCAGCTCTGATTTTAGACAATCTCCAGTAACTTTATATATGTAATAGATACATGTCTTCCCTGGTGAAATAATGTTTCAGCGTAAAGAGAAACAATTCCAAGTTCTGGATAACTAGGGAAAGTTCATTTCAAACTCTGATATTGCAGTCCTAGTGCTTTCCTTACTCGCCATCACACTCGCTCGCTGCAGAATGTCTCTCGTGGTTACACAACGCCTTTTAGTGAGTTAGGTCAAAGCTTAGATAAAACGATGCTTTATCTACGCAATTAAAAACCGGTCAAAAAGTTACCATTACCAATTACGTTAGACGAATTTTTTAAATCTGTCACGATATATGAAATGTTGAAATAACCAATTTTTAAATTAATCTAATTTTAATAAAATAGTAAAGTTTAGTGCGATTAAATTTTAATAAATATTTTTAGGACGAAATTATATGTTTTTACGTTTATAAAGAGAAACATTTTATATTTATTTCTATATTACGTTATGAACTAATGATTTGTATAAAAAATGATTGATGGCAAAAAAGTAAATGCTACGTAGTAGAATGCTTGTTATTTGTGCATGGCCAACAGTTGGGAGATGCATGTTTGAATTCCGGTGGAGTGAGAACTTTTCATACATCTTTTTTGAAGTCATATAAGCAGTATAAGCATAGTAATAGTAAGTAGCCTAATGCATGGTAGTACATAAGTTGCAATCAAATCCAGGAAAGAGTTTTATAACTTTAAATCCACGCAATTATCATATGCCACTCTTATAAAGGCATTCATAACTCTTTTAGATGTAATTTGAGAATTGAATCTCAGCACTTGCGGATATGACTGACATTACCATGGTTCTGGTTCTCAGTAAAAAGTCTTGTTAATCTTTTGATAATCATTGGAAATTGGAATATGAACTAATGGCACTGACTGAGGAAACGACCATAAATACTTCCCACTCAAGTTTCGTTAGTTAAAAATTCTAATGTTCGTATTCTACCGAACATGGCAATGAGATTAATGTTTGTCAAATAATAGTACTTTATTTTAATATGTTAGTTTAAAGTAAAACTAAAATAACAAACTATATAACTAAGTATGTTAGATTTATTATGTAAATTTATTATTTTTTCAAAAATGCAAGAATAAATAATGCCTATCGAACAGTATGAAGTCCAGACTGGAAAGGATTGAACCAAGTGATGTCACTGCACAGGAGCTAAAATCACAAAAACACACGTTATACCTGAACTAACGAAGGTGAAGGAATCAGGGGAAACTCAATGTCAACAATTTCTACGGTATCGCGGTGTGTCATCCTGGAAAAAAAAAAAAAAAAAAATAGAACAGAAAGGCGATCCGTGATGGTCGGGAGGAGGGCATAGAGATTTTTCAGTCTTTTAATGTTTAAATATATATTTGCACCTGAGGAAGTGGATGGATTTTAATCCTAGGAAGGTAGTGTTATACTTTTGTGTGACATATAACGATGGCAAACGTCCGAAATCCAGCTATTCTTTCAAATAATCCATATTCAATAAAAATGTTAAACATAGTAAATCCAAAACACCCTTCGCCTTACTTGTTCTAACAGCTTTCTTCCAACCATTCAAATCTCAAAATGTACGATTTATATCACGTGATGCATCAACAGCTACCTTTTATCCGTTTCTTAAATGGTTAAAAGTAATTTATAAAAGTAGCAGTTTGTAACGCCAAAATATAACGGGATTCATACTTTACACTGTTGCGTATTTGAAATTAACTATTTGCTCAAATAACTGAATTGCACCAAGATAAAAGTACAAAGTTAATACAATTGTAGAGGGAAAGCATCAAGTAATTTTATAACTCAGAAAACTTGTTTAAACAACATTGCGCTCACTAAGAGGTGCGGAACTTTAGTTTATGCCAAACGAATTTGTCGTCTCTGATTAACAAAACTTCTGTAACATACTTAAGAACGCTGTTGTGGTGAGAATTTATTGTTCTGCTTGCCGCAACACACTTGTTTGCACGCTTATTGTCTCATCTAATTGTTAAGCGGATACTATGAACTTGTTATCACTATATTAAAGCTATTTAAGACTTACCGAGCGCCGCGCTGTAGTGAATAATGTAGGCATTAACACTATAAACTCTACTGTTACCTTTAATAGGGATAATCTATATACAAATACTACTGTAGTAATAGTACACGAGTACAATGGTAAGCTAATAGGCTTATAGCTTAATATTAACTGTATCCCTTATGAATTGAACGTTAACAATGAAAAAGTTCAATATAGAAAGAGAACATAGCGAGATGCCTATATATAATTTCAATAAACATTGAATCACAAAAAGTACTTGCTCCGCCGAGAGTCGAACCCGGATCTCTCACTTGCCGGGTGAATGTGCTCATCCATTGTAAAAACTAGGACTAATACTTTTTCCGATTCAATTATTTTGTATTTGGCCGTATCTGTCACATATGTGTTTAAATAAGCAAACTAACATATGATCGGAAGACCAAATACCTGTCAAACGACTTTTATTTACATTAAATTGTATAAATGGCAATAGCCTTATTTAATTTCAATAAACATTGAATCACAAAAAGTTATATATATATATATATATATATATATATATATATATATGTGTCATTTATCAATAAGTAACTAACACATGTTATGGAAATCTAACAAATTTTATGAAAATAATCAAACAGAATATATAAATAAGCTTAAAAATATGTCACTTACGTAACTAACAATAATGTGATGAGGTTATTTTTTGGAGCAAGTTGCTTTGATGCAAAGTTTGACAATATAGTATAATATATGATGCTACACGGCAAACACGCTCACATTTTTAATTACATACGAACAAAATTGGGAATATAGACTCCATGAGAAATGTCACTACAAGGAATAAAATAAACCTTACACTACCGCTACCAAATAGTAGACAATTAATTTGACAAAAAATTCATTTTATCGCAATCAGAATTCTCCACTTGAGTCTGAAGGACTTTGTCTGCCTCCATCAGATGTTTGGGGGCGCGTCCCGATTGCAATACATTTTGAGAAGCGAATCAAGCTGACTAAAATGCAGAGTATAAAGGGACCGTATTTCTGGACTTGCATTGTTCTGCAAAACATATGTGGTTTGGCGCATCGGTGGTCAACATTAGGGACAATTGGTGGCAACCTAAAGTGGACCCTTAGGAAAGTTTGTACTCAACTGGTAAAGCGAACATTTCTTATTTAGCACCCTTGGAGTTATCCTAGATGATCGGCATAAATGAACCCACTCAACATTTGAAAAATAACTCTAAATTACCATTTTAGTAATTTTATACGGTCGAATAAATAAATAGATCTTCGCTTATGCGCGATTGCAGGACACCACTGGAATGTCATGGTAAAATTTTAGTTGCGCCAAATAATTCCTGTCTGATTCTCAGAGCAGGAAAACACAGTGTACCTCCATCGCCAGGTATTATACGTATTTTAACGTTCATAGTAAGTATTGTTCAGTTTTCAAAAATCACTTAATCCTTTGTTACAGGAAAACTTATGGAGAAAATTATTTATTTAGAACTGAACAAATTAACATTGTACTGGTGTAATTTAGAATTAAAACACCATTATGGTTTCTTAATTTAATTAAATAACATCTGAATCTTTCATCCAGTGTTGGCTAATATTTTACGATATAAATAATTGCTTATATTTCTATTAATAACAAAATTTATAATTCTTCTGGTTTTATAAACAATTTTTAATTCTTTCCATTAAAGATTAACAATTCTGATCAGTACAAAGTTTTTAAATAAATAAAGTATATTCAGACGAAATTCATCGGTATTTCCTTTAAAGATATAATATTGATGGTTGAGATAAACTCACTTTGCACAAAACACAAAGAGGTTTCTCTAATATAACAAGAATAGTAAACAAGGCTCTTTTTGTTCTATCAAAAGTACAGAATCTTTTCACTGAGCGCGCAAAGGTTCAGAGAATATTTATTCCTTTGTATTTTAAAATATGTGTGTTGCTTTGTAATTATACTACTTACATATTCAAAAGCTTTAATTGTATCTGAGGTTTACTTTATTTTATAACGATACGATGATAAGCGCCCTTTAATTGATAAGAACTGCTTCACCAGAAGGGTCTTGTATGTGAACTGCACTACTAGTTTTAAAAATAACGCAGAAAAAGGTAAGGACTTGAATATTTTTATGATATTCTGTACAATACGTTAAGATTAATATTTACAAGACGTTCTCGGCTTGATAACCGTTATCATAAGTAGAATAATACTTACAGACAGAGCTCGCAGGTTTTTGTCTTCGTGACTGAGACAGGCAACTTCGTATCGCATAAATCACCCAGAAGTAGGTGCTTATCTGATACACGCATACAAATCAGAGTTATAAGCTATGGTCATTTATAAAAATAAAGATATACAAATAAATAAAAGTTAAAAATTATAACAAATAGATTAAATAACGGGCAACATTTCAGGATGATTTACCGAACAAAAATATAGTAAATAAATGGTTCCAGTCAATGGTACTCGCGAAAGGTGAAAGTGCTGAATAACATTGTAGAGGTGAGTGTTAACTATAACAAATTTATAGCCGAGATCTGACAGGCCCGGTTAGAAGCTCAGGTGGAAAATTTACTGACACGCTCAGGAAATATTTCGGGTGAACATTATTGCGTTTGAGACTCGCGCTAACTGAGTCAGTAAACAAACATTTATTTGCTTCCATCAGCTCTTTATATCTTTATTTTATAACAGTCACTGTTTATCAACAATAATAAACATGTGTAACAATATACGATCACTGTTTGAATACATCCGATAAATGGCAGCGAATGATATTTAGATAAATACGTTTATGGTCAAACTACCTTCATTTAATATCTCGTGACAACCAAAGTTGACCTTAACAATGCATTTCTGGACGTGCTGGAAAAATTAACAACAAAATTTCTTCATAAGAGTAGTTATAAAAGTAAAATCTTCACATATATACTGACTAAAATTAAATTCAACCCCAATACGGTTCATTTATGGCTGGTTTATACATAACCTGCTCACAAATTCATTTACTGAGTGCTTTAAAACTAGAAACTTAACCCTTAACATCCCAAATTTTAAAATGGCTACTTTAGTTTGTTTCAAGTGAAACAGTTTATAAAAATATAGTTGAATTGTTAATAATCCAGATACAGAATTGAGACTATCACACGATGTGTAAAAACTGTACGTATTGTGTTCATATACCATTAAGCCGTAACGGGTTAAACAGACAATATACTAGGTAGCTTAATCCTCAATAAACCAGATAGTAAATTGAAAGTTAATATTGAGTTTAGCGCCAGTTCACTTTCCACTTAGTGGAATATGACGCTGTCACAGACTTGACTCCTGGAATTGGGAGTTATTTTCGTCTGAAGGGACAAAACTTTGGCGTCGAAGAATCTCAAAACGGATTCTTTACATCGCTTCGACATCAGGGACACCTAGACTGCAAAATAGTAAATTCTATGACTTCAAAGTTCCTTTAATATTCTTCAACGGAAGTGTGTCATATTTAAATACATTTTACAAATACTTGGGTAAAAGATAATTAGTAATTTTATACAAAACTCTACTTTATTTATTTTTACGGAACGTGCAATTCTATTTCAATTTTTACTTTTTGATTGAGGGTATATATTGATTTATTTGAGTAGCCTGGTAGTTGAGGTATATATCTAATTTTTGGCCGAGTAAAAGCGAAGCTTATGGTGAGGAGGTAGGCAAATGAATTTTCGGTCAATATTACGATAGCTCGAATTGAAACTTGTCATGGAGCTTAATGTTTTACAAAACAAGATCGATTTGGTCGATGGTGCATTTTCCCGCCGGTAGTCCCATATTTTATACATTGCGAAGCCTGTTACGCGACAAGTGGTCTGCCGTACTCCTTCCTACCCTGTATTAGTTACAATACGCAGGTTTTCGATAACAGCCATAATAATAACTTAATTTAAAAACAAATTAAGCACGATTAGTAAAATACAAGGTAACGAGTATGCAACACAAAATATCGCTTCACTGAGATTGCATGCATTTCAAGTCTACAGCTCATTTTATTCACAAGACGTCCCACGGATTTAATGCAAAATGTCAAGTTCATATATGAAATCTTTGTCAAGAGATATTGCCAAATGATACATTTGTTTATTTTATTTTATTTCCAACGGTAACCCATTTTTACAATTGATTATATTATGGTAGAGATAGCATGCTTGAACAAAATATAATAATACAAAAGTAATTAACAATGTTTTCATAAATAACAAAGATACTAATAATAACATGAGTAGGGTAACAATATAAACTATAGACAGTAACAAGTAACAGATAATAAAGTATGAAGTAAGATAACAGTAGATCAACAGTGCAATTACGATATGAGAACTGAACATATTAAAGAAAAATCAAACAGTCGAGATTAACAACAGTAGTAATAAATAACAAATGGCAATAAACAAAAATATTTAGTACAACAACAGAGAACAACGCAGACAAACAAAAAACCATTAAATAAGCTATAGGAGTATTCACATTATGTCTGTGGTGGAAAGATTATTTGACTTAGGCACTTCTTGAATGCAGCCGGAGTGGTGCTGAAGAAGTACATTAGCATTTTGGTTTATTGAGTTAGGTTTCATAGCAGTGCTTAAATAATGCAAGTATCCAGTGAAGTGTGGGGGGTACAACACAAGAGTCTAAAATAAAATATTGTCACCGATTTTGATGTCCACTCTATTATTTTTTATATTTACTGTATGAATAAGATAAATGTTTGGATATGGAACATGTTAAAATCTCACATGAGTGTAATCAGCTTGGTTAAAAATTTATTTATTCTGTTATTTTCTCTTTACCATGATGGTTATTGATAACCAACGTAAAAATATTAGCTAACGCTCAAATAAAATCCATAACATGACATGCGACATTATCAAACTGACTATTGCTTATTTATAAATGAAGCTTCATGCATAATTATGAAACATCTCGAGATGATATGCTGGTAGATAGACAGAAAGACAGAAATAAAATTTGTCCAGCCCCTGGACTAAGTCTTCGCTGACGCTCAGCCAGTAATTAGTTACTTTACTCCTACATTGATTGGTATTTATTATAAGAGCTCTACTATGAAATTAAAGTTTTGAGGATCACTTGAAACAACCAAAGTGCCTTTTTTGTAACAGAAGTATGAATAAATGTAATACTTGAAATTTATTCAAGTATACATGAAACTGGAACTATAGAATGTTACCATGCCCGTTTGTAGACATGTTAAAACATACCTAATAAAACCTTTGAATGATTATAAAGGAAAAATGATTTACCAGAAATT
The DNA here is from genome assembly GCF_021130785.1 of Homalodisca vitripennis. Taxonomy (NCBI): domain Eukaryota; kingdom Metazoa; phylum Arthropoda; class Insecta; order Hemiptera; family Cicadellidae; genus Homalodisca; species Homalodisca vitripennis. The sequence goes on from NC_060208.1 coordinate 202,232,356, forward strand.
TTACCTCGCACGTTTTGCACATCACGGTTGGAAATCTGTAATGCAATCTCTTCTTCCCTCGAGATAGTACTCACATTCCATCTCAGATCAGGGAGCGCTTGTCAAGGTTATCTTTAACTTTGTTGCTACTAGTAACATATTTATGATGATCTAATCCAAACTTACTTATAACGCGTGATGCAAGTAGTAGATAGGCACAAAGTAGCCTCCTCATGGAAATCGCTTCCTTTTGAGAAGCAGAAAACAAGAACCGGTTATGACATATAATTTTCTCAGTTAGTCAACTAAAGTCTGTTCTTCATAATAATGTGGTTTTGTCGGTGCACGGTAAGAAATTCTCTTACAAGAATAGTGGCCTCCGGATAATATTAATGTACCCACAACAATCCTCTCATCGTGAAAAACAAACTTTAAACAAAGGATTTAATGATTAAATAACTAACTGTTTAATAATTTGTAGCTAAAAGGTATCAGGAAACTTATATAATATATTTGTATAATATATCTGGTCCCTTGATTCTCTCTGACCAAGAACGGAGGACGGGGTTATGCGCTGACACAACTACAAGTATACTGCTGACTCGGAGAGACGCGAACTTTGACCGTTAGGCTACAACTTGACTCCCACTCCCCTAACATTCCCACAACAGGCCATCCCCCGAGAACCCCTTCGTCAACCCCAACTCTTCACTGCTATCCGTCCATTATCTTCCATACCAAACTTTCTGGATATGGAAAGCGAGTGTGGAAACAACATTGAAATAGTATTTTGTTCTAAATCGATTTGTGGATTTTCATAAGGTAAATGAAATCTCGCTAACAATCAATTAATTTTGTTCTTCTTTGCGCAGTTGTAATATGATTTTAAGTTTTAACTTCAGTAAAACTGTAAAACGTAAAGTTTTGGCTCATGGAATTCTTAATCAATTGAGCAGGAGAGATTTAGATGGTAAATCAAGTGAACTGTCAGACATTACTGTTCCCACTGCCTCCACCACTTTTGTTACAGATTGGTTCCTTCTATCTGGCTCCGGTCCAGTATCCAACATTTAATTATGGGTGTTCAGATTTGTCTCTAAAAACTAAGTAAATAACGTGCTAATAAGGAGTCGAGCTAAGCCAGAACAAATTAATAAATGCCTTGTCGTGAATAAAGTAACTGATTATGTAAAAACATAACAATCAACTAAGTAAATATCGATGGAAAACTGGGAAATGTTGGAAAAATAAAATGATAGCAAAGGATGGGCGGAAGCACATTTTTTATTTATGACAAGAAGGGAGGACACCCTCAGATTATTTTACTAAGTGGGGGCTATAAATATTCTGATAACCCAAACTCGTAAACCTAAGATTATTGCGCACCCAAGTTCCGCTAGTAGCGCATGCCGACCCTTGTACCTTCAGCGAGATCCAAGAGCTCCTGCCCGATGCTGATATCACATTCATAACTTCGCTGTCAGGTTCAAAGTAGGGTCTTAATGCTTCCAGAGTGACAATATTTCACAATGAATAAACTAATTTATGCAATATTGAAACAATCATTTCTCTAGTATTAAACTACTGAGATTATAAAAGGCTAAAAATTGTAGGCCTGAAATATTGTTTAGACAATAAATATGATTCTAAACAGAAATTGTTCTTGGGATTTTTGAAAACATGCATATTAACTGAGGTAGAAGTAAGAAGTTTCTACCTTCAGAAATTAAATGCGGAGATATACTGTCGATAGCCAACATGTATTTGCCAGAGAATAGTGCGATTAATCTTACTTGAGTATGAAAAAGCAACTGAACTAAAGTTGTTTGTTTGTTTGGTTTTGCAAAATTAATGATATCATTAAATTATGACATTTGATTGATTTTCAGTAGCTTATGAATTCAAATTTTTTTTTTATGTCGAGAGTTATAGGACAAAATTGTTTTTAGACAAAAACTCACTATTTTAAAATCAAACCGTTCTTGAGTGTTTTTGGAAAAATGTATATTTATTGATATACAGGGTTGCAGAATATTATATTTCTCGGATAACCTAAAATATTCTTAATCGCGTACTAATCAAAAGGTTATGGTGGTATGTGTGAATAACTATATTTAATACTTTATGTACTTTATGTAATACTAATTTTATATCATAAAGGGTTTGAAATCGGTTTTAAATAATATATAATAATAAATTAAATTTTAATTTTTCATAGATTTCTTAAGATCCAAATCCTGAGGTATGTCAAATGTTGCAATTTATAGTATTGTAAAATTTGTATTCCCAAGATTTATATTCACAGCCTATATAAGAAGTAGTCACTTTTGTCGGTCAGTCCCGCGACTGGCATTACATGTTTTCTTTCGTAATAATGTTTAGAAATAGACTGAGTTTAAATGAGGTTTAACCCAGTGATAGGTCTGCTAATGAAATATATTTCAATGTATGCCTAGTGGTGATTAAAATAAAAATTTTGAGGATGTATTAAAAGCGTCTTCTCTACTAAAATCATCCCGATTCGTTGAAAATCGACCATTAAGTATTGACAGAATAATACTCAGTTGTGGTAATATGATGATTTGGATGTTAATATACCTGTGTGTTTGTAATGTATTATTTTTAAATTTCCAGGTATCATAGTTGCATTATGTGGAACTTTTAGTTATCTCAAAGTTAGAAGATGTTGCATACAATGCTACAATGCTAGCGGAAAATCCATGGAACTATAAATATATTACAGAAACGTATAAATTAACTTAATTCTTAGTTCACTCTTAAAATTATAAAAATATCTAAAATTGTAAATGGAATTAATAAAAATGAGATAGTTACTAGAATATGAAAACGGATAACACCTCTAAACAAAATATGTACGATTTGATATTATTTGTGTACCCTGTTTGTAGTAATTTTTATTTATTTTATTTTAGTCTCAGCTGTTTTGAAAATACCAAAAAGTAGTTATTTCGTTTGTAAGTCACGTCCTAAAATGGAAAATGTTTACGGATGTTTAGTAAATACAAATCAAATCAAATCAAATCTGTAGTCATGCCAGCTCAGTTAGCCTATGTATCCTTGATATACTTCGATGCATTATAACATCCAAGACATTATTTCCCCTGCCACAACATGTCATCTGAACACGCTTGACTAAGTGCATTATAACATCCAAGACATTATTTCCCCTGCCACAACATGTCATCTGAACACGCTTGACTAAGTGAATTATAACATCCAAGACATTATTTCCCCTGCCACTACATGTCATCTGAACACGCTTGACTAAGTGCATTATAACATTTAAGACATTATTTCCCCTGCCACAACATGTCATCTGAACACGCTTGACTAAGTGAATTATAACATCCAAGACATTATTTCCCCTGCCACAACATGTCATCTGAACACGCTTGACTAAGTGAATTATAACATCCAAGACATTATTTCCCCTGCCACTACATGTCATCTGAACACGCTTGACTAAGTGAATTATAACATCCAAGACATTATTTCCCCTGCCACAACATGTCATCTGAACACGCTTGACTAAGTGCATTATAACATCCAAGACATTATTTCCCCTGCCACTACATGTCATCTGAACACGCTTGACTAAGTGCATTATAACATCCAAGACATTATTTCCCCTGCCACTACATGTCATCTGATCACGCTTGACTAAGTGCATTATAACATCCAAGACATTATTTCCCCTGCTACAACATGTCATCTGAACACGCTTGACTAAGTGCATTATAACATCCAAGACATTATTTCCCCTGCTACAACATGTCATCTGAACACGCTTGACTAAGTGCATTATAACATCCAAGACATTATTTCCCCTGCCACTACATGTCATCTGATCACGCTTGACTAAGTGCATTATAACATCCAAGACATTATTTCCCCTGCTACAACATGTCATCTGAACACGCTTGACTAAGTGCATTATAACATCCAAGACATTATTTCCCCTGCTACAACATGTCATCTGAACACGCTTGACTAAGTGCATTATAACATCCAAGACATTATTTCCCCTGCCACTACATGTCATCTGATCACGCTTGACTAAGTGCATTATAACATCCAAGACATTATTTCCCCTGCTACAACATGTCATCTGAACACGCTTGACTAAGTGCATTATAAAATCCAAGACATTATTTCCCCTGCCACTACATGTCATCTGAACACGCTTGACTAAGTGCATTATAACATCCAAGACATTATTTCCCCTGCCACTACATGTCATCTGATCACGCTTGACTAAGTGCATTATAACATCCAAGACATTATTTCCCCTGCTACAACATGTCATCTGAACACGCTTGACTAAGTGCATTATAACATCCAAGACATTATTTCCCCTGCTACAACATGTCATCTGAACACGCTTGACTAAGTGCATTATAACATCCAAGACATTATTTCCCCTGCTCATGTCATCTGAACACGCTTGACTAAGTGAATTATAACATCCCATGCTACAACATGTCATCTGAACACGCTTGACTAAGTGCATTATAACATGACATTATTTCCCTGCTACAACATGTCATCTGAACACGCTTGACTAAGTGCATTATAACATCCAAGACATTATTTCCCCTGCTACAACATGTCATCTGAACACGCTTGACTAAGTGAATTATAACATCCAAGACATTATTTCCCCTGCCACAACATGTCATCTGAACACGCTTGACTAAGTGCATTATAACATCCAAGACATTATTTTCCCTGCCACAACATGTCATCTGAACACGCTTGACTAAGTGAATTATAACATCCAAGACATTATTTCCCCTGCTACAACATGTCATCTGAACACGCTTGACTAAGTGCATTATAACATCCAAGACATTATTTCCCTTGCCACAACATGTCATCTGAACACGCTTGACTAAGTGCATTATAACATCCAAGACATTATTTCCCCTGCCACAACATGTCATCTGAACACGCTTGACTAAGTGCATTATAACATCCAAGACATTATTTCCCCTGCCACAACATGTCATCTGAACACGCGATTGGGTACGTTAATTAAATTTGAATTAAGTTCACAACCACAGCTATGAGGATAAGTATAGGATACGTATATAGGATAAGTATAAGGATAAGTATATAAGACACAGAGGATAAGTATATTAATATTACTTTAATGAATGAAAAAATTTTGTTACACATGTAATATTTAAAGCAACACTTTTAGTTAATATCACATACTTATTTTGTCAAGTTTTACACTCAATATTTTCCAAATACAAATCTTATTCATACAAGTAGCGTAATATATACCTGAAAAATTATAATGGAAATATAAAGGAAACTCTCAAAAAAACAATCTCCATGAAAAGCTCTGTACTATAGTAGGATGACCTTATACAGTTTGTTTTATACACATTGTTAAAAACAAGAAGCCATGTTTTATAGAAGCACCTATACAACGACCCGGGGAACAAATGTTTGTCGACGCGCGGCTGTTAATATTGTTTGACATTCCGCCCTCGTCTGCCCCAGGCTCTCTTACAGACCTTACACACAATGCCAAATACTGCGTCTTACTGTAATACAAAGATATTCTATCGTAATACAAGTTTGACATTCCACCCTCGCCTGCCCCAGGCTCTCTTACAGACCTTACAAACAATGCCAAATACTGCGTCTTACTGTAATACAAAGATATTCTATCGTAATACAAGTTTGACATTCCGCTCTCGACTGCCCCAGGCTCTCTTACAGACCTCAACACAATGCCAAATACTGCGTCTTACTGTAATACAAAGATATTCTATCGTAATACAAGTTTGACATTCCGCCCTCGCCTGCCCCAGGCTCTCTTACAGACCTCACACAATGCCAAATACTGCGTCTTACTGTAATACAAAGATATTCTATCGTAATACAAGTTTGACATTCCGCTCTCGACTGCCCCAGGCTCTCTTACAGACCTCACACACAATGCCAAATACTGCGTCTTACTGTAATACAAAGATATTCTATCGTAATACAAGTTTGACATTCCACTCTCGCCTGCCCCAGGCTCTCTTACAGACCTCACACACAATGCCAAATACTGCGTCTTACTGTAATACAAAGATATTCTATCGTAATACAAGTTTGACATTCCGCCCTCGCCTGCCCCAGGCTCTCTTACAGACCTCACACAATGCAAAATACTGCGTCTTACTGTAATACAAAGATATTCTATCGTAATACAAGTTTCAAAATGATCCATTCTATTTCGACGTGGTCATAAAGTTTTTAAGCTTATTTTTTGTCTTTCGAGTATGTCTCATACCCACTCAAAACTGTACTTTACTTTGAAAACAATTATTAACATTTTATATGTCGCTTTTTAAGTAGGTATAGGCCCTACTTTTAGCATAAGTGATATATTTAAATATGTCACATTAGATTCAGTTCATCTTGTAAAAATAAATCCTGATTTTCTGAATAAAGGAAGACTAAACATTCTTCAGATCTTTATTTCTTTCAATACATAATGCAGTAAGAATTTTTCACAAACGGAAGAATTTTTCACAAAAGCCTGGGTACCACTAGCTCACTCAGTCTAGCAAAGCTAACTTCTGAGTGGTGCCACTACCTCTATAGCGTGTGTGGGGAGTTGTTAATAGTCAATTCTGAGGGTTGGAGACTATAGAAGATGAAAAAAGTTAAAGCTTTGTTGAATTGATCTAGTACCATCAGGATCCTTTGGATTGCATGGATTCCACGATGCCGTTTGTGCTATATACTTTTTGTGAATGTGTAAATAATGGATTACGATGGTCTGTATGGATTATTTCTATGAGCGGCAGTTATTTAGTAACAAATTTAGAAGTCATAGACTAGTTATAAGAATATTTATTGCTGAATTCGTCAGAGTTTTGTATTTATAACAGAGAATTAATCTTCATTGTTAGGACCTAAAGTACCTAAAACATTTCTCGAATAGAATCTCAACCGTCCATATATTTTAACTATAAATCAAGAGTTAATTGAAGTGTGGTTCATGACTCCTTTACAAGTAATCTTAATAACACTTTTAGCCATATACGTGGCGTTAAGTCTCAAAGGGAAATTAAAAACTGCGAATAAGTCACATGATACATAACTTGAAATGAATGGATGGATCTAAATCATTAACAAGACTTGATCAGTTGGTATCAACCCAAACAAGCAAACAGCCACTTATTGCTGCGTAGAACTGTTAGTAAAGGTTCTCTTGGGCATTCCGACAGCCACAATGTTCAAATTCGGTTTAGATGTATGTCACAGTGATCTAGTATGTTTGCACCTCTTACTAGACTCCAATTCTCTTACTACCGTTTCACTTGAAACGCTCGCAATTAACAAGTAAAAACCTTCGAGTGGTTCAACTTATATTATAACTGTTAATATAATTAAAGGCTTATATTTTAGATTAGAGGAAGTGATATGCAATATTTTTTTTAACTTAACGAATAGAGCAGTATCTTTGACGTCTCTCCTACGTAATTCAGATATATAATTATGAATGAAACACCCATTAATGACTTAAAATATTAAATAAACATATTCGTAGAACGTTTGCAGTTCAAGGGAACGACTCACAATCCAAAACTCCTTTTAAAATGTATATTTTTGCTTATTTTTTATACCAATTTGTTCTAATATTTATACCTCTTGTAACATTTCAGTTCAAATTATGTTTAAGGTTAATAATATATGTACTTTTGAGTTTTCAAAATATTTTTTTGATGAACTAAACTGTATACAAATAGGATATTCAATGTAATGAATAAAATTTGTATTTTAAATATAACATAAAAGTGGATTGAAGTTTGTTTTTGACGATGGAAGGATCACAACTACTATGTTGTGTGTCAACTCCACTAGGACTGGTAGTTGGTCGGCGAGGGAACAAGTATTGTAATCTGTCCAGTTCAGTTTTAATAATTAGTGTTGTGTTTTATTTTTATTAAGTGCATGTTTTAGAGTTATTGAAGTTGACACACAACATGGCGCGGTGATTCATAACTTATGCGTGCACATGTGTTTATTTTAATCTAGATTGTAATTATATGTTAGGTTAGTTTATTCGTTGAGGAAGAGATCAGATTTCTTTAGATAGCTATATTGTATCACTGAACGAGTGCAAATGTCCGGAAACTCTGTTTCCTTCATAAACATCGTAATATGGGATAAGCTTACTCACAAATACATGTTAGTCCCCATGGAGCAACTCCTACACGGCCGCTCGCAGCTTTTTAACGTAAAAATGTTGTTCAAGTGTGGAAGTAATTCTGTTTCCTTCATAAACATCGCAATATGGGATAAGCTTACTCAGAAATACTTGTTAGTCCCTATGGAGCAACTCCTACACGGCCGCTTGCAGCTTTTAACGTACAAATGTTTGTGCAAGTGTGGGAGTAATTCTGTTTCCTTCATAAAAATCGTAATATGGGATAAGCTTACTCACAAATACATGTTAGTCGCTATGGAGCAACTCCTACACGGCCGCCCTCAGCTTTAAACGTAAAAATGTTGTGCAAGTGTGGGAGTAATTCTGTTTCCTTCATAAACATCGTAATATGGGATAAGCATACTCACAAACACATTTTAGTCCCAATGGAGCAACTCCTACACGGCCGCTCTTAGCTTTAAACGTAAAAATGTTGTGCAATTGTGGGAGTAATTCTGTTTCCTTCATAAACATCGTAATATGGGATAAGCTTACTCACAAATACATGTTAGTCCCTATGGAGTAACTCCTACACGGCCGCTCGCAGCTTTTAACGTAAAAATGTTGTTCAAGTGTGGGAGTAATTCTGTTTCCTTCATAAACATCGCAATATGGGATAAGCTTACTCAGAAATACTTGTTAGTCCCTATGGAGCAACTCCTACACGGCCGCTCGCAGCTTTTAACGTACAAATGTTTGTGCAAGTGTGGGAGTAATTCTGTTTCCTTCATAAACATCGTAATATGGGATAAGCTTACTCAGAAACACATTTTAGTCCCGATGGAGCAACTCCTACACGGCCGCTCTCAGCTTTAAACGTAAAAATGTTGTGCAAGTGTGGGAGTAATTCTGTTTCCTTCATAAACATCGTAATATGGGATAAGCTTACTCAGAGATACTTGTTAGTCCCTATGGAGCAACTCCTACACGGCCGCTCGCAGCTTTTAACGTACAAATGTTTGTGCAAGTGTGGGAGTTAGTATTATTTAGTATTCCGCCCTGGTGTACCCCGCGGCTGTGTTCCGAACTGCGCGCGTCACGACAAACACGCTTCTCTTGCTGGAAAATCTTCTCATCATTTAAATGAACGAGCATTTTTTATCTCGCTGTTTATAAATACAGAAAAAACGTTGTTCAAGTATAACAATTTAAGTAAGCCTAATACACAATTTGGAATTGGCTGGGCGTAAGCGAAGCCTGTTTACTGAAGGCTGAAAAATATGTCTATTTATAATATGTTTATAATTGCAAGAAGCATTATTTCTACACAAGCGTTGATTTCAAAGACGATAAAGCCAGTACGAAGTTCGATGATTGAGCATGTCATTCCGTTGGATTTGTTTGAGCGTTAGTTAATGATTAAAATTGGTATAAGGGATAGCTTTGATGGAAAAAAGTAATAGAGTAAATAAATTTAAAAAAAATCGAATAACTAATCGGATAACTTCATATTCGTATCATATGATAGATATCTCAAGAAATATTTTAAAGTTTTTATTAAACGAAGTTTTGCATTGACAAGAACGAGTCCACCCATGAAACGCGGCCGAGCTTCATTGAAGCCTATCATTCAGTAAGCTAAGACAGTTTATTTCTTTTTTTCTGCCGGAGGACGTAAAAATTTATTCTTTGTATGATTGTCTATCCATCTGTCTGAAGTGAAATGATCTAGTTACATATCTGAAAATGTTACATTCAACCTCAGCGAGACCGATTACGCGACACGATGTGTGGTATACTCTCACTCTGTATAGAGACTTTATTAAAATGTTTGAATCTTAAATAAATACCATGAAACTGCCCACAAAGGTTCTACTCAGAGATGAACACTAGGATATGAATGTGACGTCCAACCTTGTGAGTCAATCCCGATTATAATAAATGTGTAAGTAATTAATACTAAGCTTAGAAAGTAATCAATTAATCGGCATAAAGTTTTCATTGAAATTACGTTACTTCATAGGTGTCCATCCAAAACTTTTACGTTCTTAATTGCTACTCCGTTGAGGCAATAATGTTTCGGAAATAAAAACATCTTTCAATGGGCATCATTATCTCAGGAGTAGGCTATCATTTAAAAGCAATAATTAAGGATAAGTTTTTTAAACATATTTATTATCCAACTTTACATACTGTTTTAAGAAAAACATCAGTAATGTTAGATTTTTCAATTTAAAAAAATTTAAAAATGGTTAAAACATTTGAAAAATCTTAAATTCAAATAAATTCATAGCTTACTTCATGATTATAGAACTGTGTACTGTGTACTGTTAGATTACACTGTTGCCAACAGTTCAAATATAGTTAAACCTACTGGGGTTGCAATACTGTAATAAGATTGTTTAGTATATATTTAATAACTGAGTTAATAATTGATTATTTGGAAAAATTTAATATTATGTTTTGTATATTTTTCATATTTAATTATTTTTATGTTGTATTGGTAAATCCCCACATGGCGTATGAACCATATCTGAAATATCGTTTACCTGTATTGGACACCCTTTATATTTGAGAATTCACTTAAATTATTTTTAATATCATTACTATATAATATTTTTATATTTCAGAAAGAAAAAAACTTTGAAAAAAACGCTCTATTTTATGTTTTAAAGCAGCATTTAAAGATATACTATGATAATAACGATATTATAACTTTGTGAATCATAAACAATACTATTTTACATAGTATTGTTTATGATTCTTGTAAATACATGATTCTAGGCAATAATATTGTCTGTCTAGAGAGTGTTAAATGAAAAAAACAATTTCAGATCCAATCCATCTGCTACCATTGTTCTTCGAGAAAAGATGAATAGATGTGTTAGTAGATTGAAACAATCTCCTTTCACCTCTCATACATTGTGATGTCCAAAGTACGCTACGATTGCTACATCAAACACATTGGATAACACATCAAAATGTTTCTACAAGGAGGCAGACAACTGTTTATTTATGTACCATGGATATCGTTATAAGAATTGATTATTATATTTTATTTTTGAAGATACTTTATGTAGAAATTCATTGAAAAGTCTAGTGATTCCACACAAGAAGTATTTATAGCTCGTGGAGTAATTAAATTTGCTGTTTTTGTTTCATCAAGTTTATTATATATATATATATATATTTTTTTTATGTATGAAGTGAATACCTTACAAACTTAAAAAACATTAAAATAAATAAGTATAGTGATGATAATACAATTTGAGTCTACTTCATCCTCATGTATGTTTCCTATTTAGGGCAATTATAAGTCGTAAAAAACCTTCGATTTAACGTAATTTTGTTATAAAATTTACATTATATCAAGTCATATTTTTATACTATCAGAAAAAAACCACCCAGCTTGACAAATCATATGAATGAATAAATTTTCATTTGAGAACTAGAATAAAAATGTATCTAAAATACAGAGTCAAAAATACCTTCAAACCAAGTATATAGAGTAATGCACCATTTACTTTTAGGTTGACTGTTATATATTTTTGAAAAGTATAAATATTACTCTACTAATTTAGAGACATAGTAATCAGTAACTGCTACGGGCACTAAGCGACAAGTGGTGAATGAGGCAATGATCGACGCAACCTCAACACAATTAGGATGGCATTCAACACGTCGCCACTTGTCATTATATTGTCAGCTGTGTGGCCATACAGTTAGTAACTGTTACTATCAATAGGAGGCAGGCGTACATACGTACGATACAGGGTGTCCCACATGTCACTACCAACATTTACAAGTATTATTCCCGGAGCAAAGACAAAAAAATATTTCGAAAACTAAAACCTATATAAATAGAGCTGTTATTTTTGCAGATTATAAACATATTTGATTTCGTATCTTTTAATCAAAAGAAACCATACTCGTGCAATAGGATATATTATGACCACTGTTCTACAATATTATAATCAGCTGAGTAGATCTACAATTAAAACAGCTGTTTGTTTGGCTCGTGTGCAGTGCTGTCACATAAATAATTGATTAGTACTTGGTGTTTTAAAAGCGTATTATCTCCCTTACTTCTAAACCGATTTTCTTAAACACGGTATTGTTGGTTTGATACTAAATTTTATAACCAAAACGCAATAATTATAACTCTTTCATTATGGTCTTTTTAAGATGTTGACGCCTAAAAATTTATCAAGCCATTTTGAAAATAAAGCTTTTAAAAATGAATATATTTACTAATTAGGTTTTTACGTTGTAAAACCAGGTATAAAGTTTCAACTTATTACTAAAAGACATTCTCAAATTAAAATTTTATATGTGAAAGATGGCGAATTTTTGGGTAATTGGTGAATATTATAAGCTTTTAATATGTTATTTCGCATAGGTTTTAGTCCAGCAATATTACCTAAAAAGATAGAGATTTCTGGGACGCCCTTACTATTGAAAAACAATTTCCAGGGTTTAAATTACGTGATATTTTCTATGATTCGATTCGTTCATAAATTCCTTTAAGTAATTGATATTTTAATGTAAAAAGAAGGAAACCGTTTATTTATAAAGTAATAGGTGTATTCAGAAGTAGTTGTAAGATGTGTTAGCTGTACCGAATCGTGCTTTTCTACAATATGATTTTCCTGAGTATAATCTGTTACAAACTCAAAGTTAGATATATGATATGCTCGTAAATACATCGACTGCAAAGATACAAATAGGACACCTTGATGGAAATGTGTGCTCTTCTCTCGTGAACGCAAGTTTTCCTGAGTATAATCTGTTACAAACCCAAAGTTAGATATAGGAATATGCTCGTAAATACATCGACTGCAAAGATACAAATAGGACACCTTGATGGAAATGTGTGCTCTTCTCTCGTGAACGCAAGTTTTCCTGAGTATAATCTGTTACAAACTCAAAGTTAGATAATAGGAATATGCTCGTAAATACATCGACTGCAAAGATACAAATAGGACACCTTGATGGAAATGTGTGCTCTTCTCTCGTGAACGCAAGTTTTCCTGAGTATAATCTGTTACAAACTCAAAGTTAGATATGGGAATATGCTCGTAAATACATCGACTGCAAAGATACAAATAGGACACCTTGATGGAAATGTGTGCTCTTCTCTCGTGAACGCAAGTTTTCCTGAGTAAAATCTGTTACAAACTTCAAAGTTATATATAGGAATATGCTCGTAAATACATCGACTGCAAAGATACAAATAGGACACCTTGATGGAAATGTGTGCTGTTCTCTCGTGAACGCAAGTTTTACTGCAACATAAACTGCGCAATTCTGAACTTTGCCGTAGTACGCGTTTCATATAGATGATATAACATTAAGTGTGTTCCTTTTTGGGCAGGAAATTTTATTGTTGTGTTATTGCATTGAGAATAATTTATATTGGTTCTTTTAAGGTATAGAAATAATTACAGCTTGTTTCATGTTATGAATAATAATATTATAATATATAATAATATAACATGAAACATACTGTTGTTATGAAACTACTGTAGTTATAACATACTGTTATAAATACTACTTGGGGTATAAGTGGTTGTTTTCGGTTCGAAATGTTCAATGACTGGAGCCAAGCCGAGCTCGGTAGTATGATTCAGCACCGAAAGGCGGAATAAAAAAATAATCTTATTTGTTTTATTTCATGTTAATTACATATTAACACATCATAATCATGATTTCAAGTTTGCATATAAAACCAGATGTTATTTACTTGCACTTAATACAAAATAAAGTTTGAGGTTAATGTATTTCAAAATCTTAAACTATGCGCCAGCTTATTTTTTTATAACTCTTTTGAAATGTAACAGAAAAGCACTTCGTAGACAAACCCGAAAAAACAGCTTTATTTCTCTAATGTGATGAACAGTATTCTATGATTAGTTTTTATTATACCGCTTAGTGTTAAAGAATCAATTTATACGTATCAGTCACACAAAAAAATGAATTGAAATTAAGTATTTATGTACATCAGGAATGTATTTGTGTTTCTAGAAAAGTATTCTCTAACTAAATGTACTCATCCTAGAAGGATTTACTGCTTGATTTTTTGCTGCAAATATAATTGTATTTGATTTATTTGACATATTATACTTTAATGAACTACATGTGATAGTATAGCAAACTATTTCGGTAACAATTAGTGGTATCGTGAGTACTTTAATTGCGTTTATTTGTGTTTTAAATCATTCAATGTTGTATTCGGGGGGTAATTAATTAAAATAGATGGAAGGTTTAAATGTTTTGTTAGAAAGGGATAGAACTGCAACATTCTCTATAAAAATCGAAAGTATGACCAAACTTTAGACTCCACATGTGGTTGCGAATGTGTTTTAAACATTTGAGTATTTAAACACGCCGGGCACAAACACAAACAGCGCTTACTCTCCTGCATTATTTAAATATTCGATTTCTCTGTAGGGAATCGTCTTTCTTCAAAAGATTTAAACAAAAACCGATTTTCAACACATTTGACTGAAACTTTCCACACACCCAGGCCGAAATATCTTAAGATTTTAATAATGTAAGCAATATTTTCTACGTGTTTTGAACCTAGAAGTTATAAAGGAAATATCTTCGTTCGAAATTAATGTTCCAAACGTAATTATAGTTTTAATTAGATCAGTTTCGAGAAACATGAAAACGACTCACACAATTCGTGAGATTTAAGAAAACTTTATGCAATTAAATCAGGGAGAATTAAATTATTCTTATGAAGCGGAAAGAGGCATTTATTTTAATGAAAAGGTGACAGACTTCACGCAGTATTTTATCGTTATAAATGTACAAGTTAAAAGTTCAGTTAAATTTAGTTCTAGAAAGGTAGACAGTTTGAAATATGATAACATTTTATGAAGACATTGAAATATAACTGCAGGAGATAAAATCCTCTTGGAGTAACATGTATTACGATAAATTAAAAATTTTTTACCGTGTTGAGGTTTCTAGACAGTAGCTAAGTAGAAAAGGAGCTATGATGGTGGCTTCTTGAAACACTAAAACTGAATGTGTCACACAGGAGTGACATGTAAACCGATTATTGCTTCCAGAGCACAATTTGAAGTTTTGTTTTTCTAAAATATATGTATTAGATGTATAAAATACACATAAAACTGAATTAAATTCGTGATATTTTATAATTAATTTATAATACTTTGTATTCTAAAAATGGAAATACGTTTCATGTATAGGTTCGAAAGCATTTTTTTATGTAAACCGACACAAATAGATCATAAACTGATTGCTGCTTCAGTGTAAACCTTGCCGAACTGTCGCTATCACTTATCAATAAAAAAAAAACAATTCGATTTGAATAGTGGCGAATAACCGGAATAATTATTAAAAGGCTTATAACACTGAGAACTGTATTAAACAAAGACCGTCAGCTCCTTTTACTAGATGAATGAAATGCAGAATTTATGATCTCTATTCATAAAAGTACAAAATTAATAAATAATGAAGAAATTATAATAATGTATTAAAATTTCTAGTTAATACTAAAATCTCCTTTTTAATACTTTAAATAATAAATTTCAAATAATATTATCACTAAATGTCCTTCGTATTTGCCACGGTATAAAATGTACACATACATTCAACTGTCAATTCCTTTACAAGATAAATTTAGTCAATATCAGCCGAGTTAGTGCAGCTTTGATATCAAAGTACCAATTATAATTTAACCGCTTTGAGCTAGCGTTAAAAAGCGTCAGTAATTTTATTCTTTGATGATTGGATTATCGCTTGTGGCAAGTTATAAAACACTATCTCTTGATTCGAGTTTTGTATAAATGGCTTTTCAAAGTACACGTTGTCTCTTGGAAAATACATTTCAGTACAGTATTCATCTATAAAAATTGTAACAGAGTATATAAGTATGAAAGTGTTCGTTTATGTTATACTCATGCATATACACATAGTATGTCATATAGTTCCAAACAGTTTTCTCCATTATATAAATGTTTTAGAAAACAAAAACATCGTACACTATTTATATTGTCTTATTTGGTCGAAAATGATAAATTTCAAGCTCTTTATATAGTTGACTAACAGCGACGTAACTATAATAATAGTTATTGTCTTAACTATAATAATAGTTAAAACACATAAATATATGTGTCTTACTGTATATCTTAAGTGTAAACTAAGAAAAATGTGCTGGAGAAAAATTAGCATTTTTGTTTTTTAACAATTGATATCTTGTACTTCGACCTACGCGAGTTCAGGACAGCTTGAAGAGAGGACACAAACACCAGTTACAACACCTAGTTGTAAAAGTTTTATTCATGCAAGGAAGAGTTCAAATAGATTATCGCGTACTTACATAATTTAAAAACTGTTCGGAGTATTAGAAAACATGTCAAAACTTCGAACTGGAAGTAAATATTTTATGTACAAATATTGATATTTAAATTCAGTTACTTATTTAAACTTTAGCTCACTGATAATTCAATAAAAACCATCTTTAATATTACGAGATTACGATAATAGCACATATTAACAAATTATATGCAGCATATATTTTCAAATAATGTTTGGGTTGACTTTTATAATTTTATATGGGTTGTTACGATATAAGTATTTATATAAACAAGAATACATTCACTAGAGTAAATATAATATATCTTGCGTAATTCCAGAAAAAATACGCAGTAGGAATATTTAATTTCTTATATAAATATAAATATATATATATATATATATATATATATATATATATATATATATATGTCTGTCAAAGTGTGGAGACTGTAAAAGATGACGTAATAATAAAATAAAAGTGATAGTTCCGGAACTTTTACGGAAAGTACGACTGTGCAAGTACGTTACAAACTCTGGTAATCAGAGATGACAAACTCGTTTGCCCCGGACTTAAGTTCCTCAACTCTTCCTCAGCATATTGTTTCTTGAGCGAGTTTTACCTCAGCAATTTCGTGGAAACGTTTCTCTACAAATTATACTCTATTTACAACTGCTACTGGAATTGAAACATAACAGATTTACCTCGGCTTCAATCCAGGAAAGAAATATAAAAGTTTGACGAAAATACATTGCCTTTGTTTCAGACGCGAGAACTACTCTACTTTCACAGACTTCTTTAACTATTGAAACGAACTTTCTAATATCTGGTTCTTTCACTTAATTTAATAATCAATTGTACAGTGTCATCGAAAAATAATGCCTAGATTTAATAAAATTATAACATCAAAACCTTTCATGTTAAATGAGTAATTCTTTCACTGGACGATAACTGGAGAACGCAAGTTTTGTTTTTAGTTCGTCTGATTGTGTTTCCCTGTCTTTGTGATGCGCAGACAAGCTGCGCAATCGTCAAGGTCAGCCGGCCACAGACGCGCCGCCGCTCAGTACGATGTTGATCGTGCAACAAGAAGCACAGTGCGTGATTTGGTACGCGGAGTCAAAGTCAATTTTCAGTGTACAGCGGATCTTTCGGAGAACATATCCGGGTCAAACAGCACCTGATAACAAAGCTATCGTTCGATGGTTTAACCAGTTTAGGGAAACAGGGACCGTCGGCAAAACATCTAGACCAGGCCGACCAAGAACATCAGAAGAGAATGTTGAGCGTATCCGGCAATCTTTTGTTAGGAGCCCAAAAAAAATCCATTACTCGACGAAGTCTTCAACTAAACATTCCAAAAACAACAATACAAAATGTACTGCACAAACGGCTAAGACTTCATGCGTATAAAATTCAGATAAAACAGCAAATACAACCTACCGACCGCCCTAAACGAACTGAATTTGCAAGTTTTATGTTAAATGAAATTGATGATAATCCAAATTTTCTACAGAGAGTGTTGTTTAGTGATGAAGCTAGTTTCACATAAATGGATGTGTAAATCGTCACAATTGCCGTGTATGGGGATCGCAACAGCCAAACGAAATCCACGAGTATGTGCGTGATTCTCCCAAACTCAATGTGTGGTGCGCGTTATTTTATGACAAAGTTATTGGACCTTTCTTTTTTGTAGAAAAAACCATTACAGGCCTAGTTTACCTGGACATGCTTGAACTGTTTGTGTTCCCCCAATTAGACGATATCGAACAACAGACTGGACAGCAAATCATTTTTATGCAAGATGGGGCTCCACCTCACTACCATCGCGAGGTACGCGCTGCACTAAACGCACGCTTCCCAAACGGTTGGATTGGTAGAGCAGCCCCCATTTCATGGCCTCCTAGAAGTCCTGATCTTACCCCTTTGGATTTCTTTTTCTGGGGGTAAAAAAATATAGTTTACGCAAAAAAAAAATCGGGATTTGGACCATCTTCGGGAGCGAATTTCTTCCGCAATCTTAACTGTTACGCCAGATATGATTGGACGCACGTGGCAGGAATTTGACTACAGACTTGATATCTGCAGGGCAACGAACGGTGCTCACATTGAAACATACTAAGGTATGAAAAAAAAAATTATTTCTTTCCGCACATTTTAAGGAAAAACACAGTATTCTGACACAGTAATTAGTGAAAAGAACTGACAGACACGGTATTCGTATCGTACAATCAACGAGACTCGAGTGGTTACGGTATTACACAAGATAACGTTATACGCACGCGATATAAACTGTGGAACCGACAGACACGGTATTCGTATCATACAATCAACGAGACTCGAGTGGTTACGGTATTACACAAGATAACGTTATACGCACGCGATATAAACTGTGGAACCGACAGACACGGTATTCGTATCGTACAATCAACGAGACTCGAGTGGTTACGGTATTACACAAGATAACGTTATACGCACGCGATATAAACTGTGGAACCGACAGACACGGTATTCGTATCGTACGTTCAATGAGACTCGAGTGGTTACGGTATTACACAAGATAACGTTATACGCACGCGATATAAACTGTGGAACCGACAGACCCGGTATTCGTATCATAAATTGAACGAGACTTGAGTGGTTACGGTATTACAAAAGATAACGTTATACGCACGCGATATAAACTGTGGAACTGACAGACACGGTATCGCACAATTTATGTCCTCTCAAATCCTGCAGGAGATATATTTCTGGTATTTCCCCAACAGTAATCTTGGTGTCTTTTAACGTTTTGTGTCTTAAAACACACTTTACCTTATTAAATACCCACTCTACATTACAATGTTAGATAGGGGTATAATAATAATATTAATGTATAGTATTAGTCTTTATTGCTAATAATATGTCAAGTAAATTTTTTCAGGAGTAGTATTAAATGTTGTAGATGGATAAGGATGATTCAATAATTCCCAAAAATACTGGTTAATATATACAAATTAGAAAATAACAAGTAATCGGTGAACTTACTAGTGTAGTACTGTACAACGCAAGAGCTGACCGAAGTCTAATCTTGTCAGCGACTGTACTTCAAGTCTATTATTTGTTCTTTCAACTCTACGAAAAATGTCAGATGTTGAAATATCATAAGATTGTACTGAATTTGTTTACATATTTATTTATTCTGCTATCTTCCTTTTGCCATGAGGGTTACATGTAAGACCAATGTAAAAATATTCTCTATTTCCATAAATGCTATAGGCCAGTGTTTTACGTGATATGCGGACAGTCAGACATATATACATAAAGGAAATGTTTCCAGCCTCTCAAGTGATACGCTTCGCTAACGCACAGACAATAATATTAAGCAATTAAATGTTTCTGGAATTGATTAATACTTGAGTTTTTATTTCATACTTTGAATTTTTTAGATTAACGTAAGCGAGGCGTCGTAATACTGACCGGAAACTTTTATTGCATCGAAAACCGTTTGGTGTAGACATAATTTTCAGATTATATTATGATCATGCGACTTTAAGATTGAGGACCATTAAGAAAAATAATAAAAATGTAAACTATTTCTAAACAAATTTCAAGATATATGCTTGTTTCTGTTACGTTTGTTCAAGATTATTTTTAAAATTTCTCTTATATCATTACATAATAGTAGGAAACTTTTGCAAGTACTTTTATTTTGCCGAATTCTGTTGCATGTTTAGTTTTACGAAACCAACTATCTGAAGTCCGTGATGAACTAAAAAGTACTGAAATATCGGCCATAGAAAACAAATTATTGCTGTACAAATATTAAATATGTTTATATACATAATTTGAATAAGATTAGAGATACTATTTTAATGCTACTTTTGGGAAAACCGCCTCAACATTAGAAAAAACTACGAATAATATGTTTATTACACGACTTTCAAAACTAAAAACTGGCCTTCAAAAACTGGCCCAAACAAGTGCATTTTAAGCCAATAAATAAATAATTTTAAAATATATTCCGGAATTATCTACATCCCGGTTTGTAACCTCCTTCAATAATATATTTCACTTTATGTTTACTAAAACAATTGCAAAGATGAACTATACTTTAGTTTGTATCATAAAGTGGGCTTATTTCTCCGACTGGCATCACTGTAACAAGCCAGGGTAAGAAACACGTCAATAAATAATGACAAGCGGTTAGCCATCAGCGATCGACACAGCGCCAACACAATCAAAAATGTACTCAATACGTCACCACTTGTCATTCATTACAGTATCACAACACTGTGTATCAGCGCAGGGGTACCTCCAGGTGTGTGTTAGTTGTCCGGTGGTTAATGTATGAATGTCTTTTAGCACAGGAAGTTTCCTTGAATGTTTAGGATATTTTAGAGCAAATGTTCATAGGAAAGGGGAGGTGTACACAGAGAGAATAGGTTTGAATAAAGTAATGATGCCACTCACTGTCTATAGGCACATTTACAGATGAGAGCAGAGTACATCACATTTCACACTAAGAGCTCTGCTACATGCTACACGGTACGGCTCAGAGGTGTCTCACCCTCCCATAGGACTGTAACAGGATCGGCACTCTGTCTATAGGCACATTTACAGATGAGAGCAGAGTACATCACATTTCACACCCAGAGCTCTGCTACATGCTACACGGTACGGCTCAGAGGTGTCTCACCCTCCCAGAAGAGGACTGTCACAGGCTCGGCACACTGTCTATAGGCACATTTACAGATGAGAGCAGAGTACATCACATTTCACACCCTAAGAGCTCTGCTACATGCTACACGGTACGGCTCAGAGGTGTCTCACCCTCCCAGAGGACTGTCACAGGTCGGCACACTCTGTCTATAGGCACATTTACAGATAGCAGCTACATGCTACACGGTACAGAGAGTAGTACATAGGCACATTTACAGATGAGAGCAGAGTACATCACTAGAGCTACATGCTCTACATGCACTGTGGCTAGCAGGTGTACCTCTCCCAGAGGACTGTCACAGGCTCGGCACACTGTCTATAGGCACATTTACAGATGAGAGCAGAGTACATCACATTTCACACCCAGAGCTCTGCTACATGCTACACGGTACGGATCAGAGGTGTCTCACCCTCCCAGAGGACTGTCACAGGCTCGGCACACTGTCTATAGGCACATTTACAGATGAGAGCAGAGTACATCACATTTCACACCCAGAGCTCTGCTACATGCTACACGGTACGGATCAGAGGTGTTTCACCCTCCCAGAGGACTGTCACAGGCTCGGCACACTGTCTATAGGCACATTTACAGATGAGAGCAGAGTACATCACATTTCACACCCAGAGCTCTGCTACATGCTACACGGTACGGATCAGAGGTGTCTCACCCTCCCAGAGGACTGTAACAGGCTCGGCACACTGTCTATAGGCACATTTACAGATGAGAGCAGAGTACATCACATTTCACACCCAGAGCTCTGCTACATGCTACACGGTACGGATCAGAGGTGTCTCACCCTCCCAGAGGACTGTAACAGGATCGGCACACTGTCTATAGGCACATTTACAGATGAGAGCAGAGTACATCACATTTCACACCCAGAGCTCTGCTACATGCTACACGGTACGGCTCAGAGGTGTCTCACCCTCCCAGAGGACTGTCACAGGCTCGGCACACTGTCTATAGGCACATTTACAGATGAGAGCAGAGTACATCACATTTCACACCCAGAGCTCTGCTACATGCTACACGGTACGGCTCAGAGGTGTCTCACCCTCCCAGAGGACTGTCACAGGCTCGGCACACTGTCTATAGGCACATTTACAGATGAGAGCAGAGTACATCACATTTCACACCCAGAGCTCTGCTACATGCTACACGGTACGGATCAGAGGTGTCTCACCCTCCCAGAGGACTGTCACAGGTTCGGCACACGGTCTATAGGTGTAAAACTTAATGCAACGTGTGCTGTTCTGAAGACTCTACTTACTTTAATGACATTTTTTTAGTTATACGGGAAGCTAAAGCAAGAAAATATAATAAAATAACAGTGAAATTCGAACTAGTAGAAATTCAGTTAAAAGAAACAGACTCGCTTTAGCGACCCTTGATAGAAAAGGTAGGAAACAAATAAAGCAACTTAACAGGATTTGCTATTCCGATAGAGTTGTCCCTCAATCCACCCCTTCTCCCAGCGGACCGTACCTGGCTGAGGCTCACAAGCTGGTCAATCTTGTGTTACCAACGTACACGTAACAACTATCTCAATGTTTGTAACAATATTGTTGCCTTTATACAATAGTGTGTGCACGATCTTACAACGAGAATTACAATTAAAATTGTATTAGTTAAAATGTAGAGTTTTAGTTGTCAATATAAAGCGTAAAATCTTAGATAAATTTCTTAAAACCAATTTTTATTGCCAAGATAAACCTGATAATTTATACATCGTAATATAAAGAATAGATAAATTCCAGAACATTATAAATTATACATTGCTTATTCTGACAGGCTAAAGTAAAAAAAAATAAAATATTATCTAGTACATAATTTACCTTAAGAGCTAATTTGTATTTAATAGTATTATTTTATAATTAATTGCAAACTAAATGTTCTTAAGACTTTATTTAAAAGATGTCAGTGGCGAGTGGCAAGTAGACATATTTTTAGTTGTTTTTTAAAGTTAATGTTTTAGAGATAATGAGCACGGAGTTGACACACAAAGTGCTTTGTGATTCGTGACTTTTCGTGGCAAGATACTTGTACACTATACTTGTCTGGGTGTCTCTGATGTCGAAACGATGCAATCAGGTCGTCTCATCTTCTTCGTCGCCGCCTTTCTTCATCTCTTCAGATGCACAAGACTTCAGATTTCAGGAATCAGGTCTGTGGAAGTGTCATATCTCGGACGCTGCACTAAGAAGATGGTGAACAGGAGCTAAACTGAACATTAACCTTGTGTAAGAGTCGCTCTACTGTAATGAAATATCGTTTCAGTGCATAAGATTAAATCATGACCTATTGTACGAGTATGTCACTCGGCGACCTGGCACGACAGATGTTGAGGTAACGTAATGTGTCAATGCTACAGTTTCTGACTACTTATATTTTTATTACGTGATCATTAGGTGTGTGTGAGTATAATACTTCATTGTGCACTTGTAGCACCTGATAATGGTTTTTCACAAAGTGAAATACTGATACTATTTAAGCCACAGCCTTCTTGACGAACACCCACCAGCCCTCATCTAACAAGTGGTTGACGGGAAGCAAGCAATCACCTTGGGCTAGGGTTCGTATACATTGCTACTAATTAATGTAATAAATCCTACAGCTTGAAATAAAAACCGCCATTAGTAACATTCGGATATATTCGGCCTTTATTTCGTAGGCTGACGCAGATATAACGTTTAATTTCTTTCCTGAAGATTGGTTTCTCGTGCTGAGATAAGATTTGGACTTGACTTTCAATCATGTGTTAGAATATTTTGATGTACATTTTTTTATTGTCAAGTTTGAATTTTGCGAGTTCACCACCATACAAAGATTTGTTATATTCTTAAGTTTTAGAAAGTAAATAAGAAGATAGATCTTATTTCTGTAACATTAATGATCGCAAATGTTCAAAATTATATCTTTCAGATGATGCATCTTACAGAAATCTACTAATAAACGAATTTGAACAACGATTACCAAACATTTTGTACATAGTTAAGGAAACATATGTCTTCACCTCCTTACCCCCTATAGAGACAGTAGAATGTTTCATGAATAAATACATTACGAAACTTAAAATAATGTCATACAAAGAAGGCTCACTAAAAAAAATCTCCATTTATATGAATAATAAAATGTCTATTCTCACTTGATAGGTCACGCCAACATAAATTATTGTATAAATATACAACGTTGTACAAATGTAGTGAACAGCCAGACAAACGAGCCAACCAAATTATCTGCTGCCAGTATATATCCAACTTGTCATACAGCCTGTCACAACATGTCACCTGCACACACTCGTCTGAATGTCACATACCGTGCCACATTAGTACGCTACATTCAATAATTATGTTTATTCTTCACCGTTTACACGAAATTGTTTATTCTAAACAGATTAATTTACATTTGTATTGAACTCAATTAACTTTCAATTTACTCTTTATTGTTGTCACAAGTAATTCTTGTTGTTTTTGTCTATTCGGATGTGTTTAAAACTAATACAAAACTAGTAATAGTCAACATACTAAGGCAAAATACACATAAAATACGTACAAAAATACGTAACTTCGTTTCTATTTTCTATATAAATATTTATACATCATAAAAAGGAATATTGTACTGGTCGTTGTATTTCTGCTGTATATTTCAATTACTTAGGGTCTATCTATTTTTACGCCCGTCTAAACACACATAATGTTACGCATGAATCTAAGTTGTTAGTTAAGTGTTTGGGTGGTTAACCTTATAGTGTAGAAACACGTGAAGGAGACCAAATACAAGTACCAGACCGTACTTTGTAACAGGCAATAATGACGTATTTTGTAAGTAGTTATAGTCACGTAATGTTTTCAATTATTCATCTTCAACCAAGAATAGACAAACAATAAAGTAGGCTCTTTAAAAATGCAGTAAAATAACTCTTTCATAACATCTGTTATTCAAAAACACATAAATAACCCCATACCTCTGTAATCATGATGAAATTTCGTTAGATATTTAACCATTATGTTCACTAACGTACAAAGGAAAATTACCGCAAAAAGCAATAAATAATTTCGCTTATTATAATTAAACATTAAAAATAGCGTTATAATAATATTGGAAAACAGAATAAAAACTATATTTGACAGTTACGTCAGTTAATTACGTATTGTTTAGCGTGACACAAGGAGAACCGCGTAGTTACCGAACTGAGTCAGAGTTTGCGGTGTCGGTCGTTGCCGGGGTAACCTATCGATCTGTTTACACGAGAACTATGGACTTCGTGGTGATCGAGCAACTGGAAGGAAAGCTTTCACTGACTCTCCTCTACCCGTGATGGTTCCACCAGTAGCGGTCTGTTGATGCTAACAGACTGATCCAGGCTCTCTGTTCCTGGATTACGTCAGTTAATTACGTATTGTTTAGCGTGACACAAGGAGAACCGCGTAGTTACCGAACTGAGTCAGAGTTTGCGGTGTCGGTCGTTGCCGGGGTAACCTATCGATCTGTTTACACGAGAACTATGGACTTCGTGGTGATCGAGCAACTGGAAAGAAAGCTTTCACTGACTCTCCTCTACCCGTGATGGTTCCACCAGTAGCGGTCTGTTGATGCTAACAGACTGGTCCAGGCTCTCTGTTCCTGGATTACGTCAGTTAATTACGTATTGTTTAGCGTGACACAAGGAGAACCGCGTAGTTACCGAACTGAGTCAGAGTTTGCGGTGTCGGTCGTTGCCGGGGTAACCTATCGATCTGTTTACACGAGAACTATGGACTTCGTGGTGATCGAGCAACTGGAAGGAAAGCTTTCACTGACTCTCCTCTACCCGTGATGGTTCCACCAGTAGCGGTCTGTTGATGCTAACAGACTGGTCCAGGCTCTCTGTTCCCGGATTACGTCAGTCAATTACGTATTGTTTAGCGTGACACAAGGAGAACCGCGTAGTTACCGAACTGAGTCAGAGTTTGCGGTGTCGGTCGTTGCCGGGGGTAACCTATCGATCTGTTTACACGAGAACTATGGACTTCGTGGTGATCGAGCAACTGGAAAGAAAGCTTTCACTGACTCTCCTCTACCCGTGATGGTTCCACCAGTAGCGGTCTGTTGATGCTAACAGACTGGTCCAGGCTCTCTGTTCCTGGATTAGGTCAGTTAATTACGTCTTGTTTAGCGTGACACAAGGAGAACCGCGTAGTTACCGAACTGAGTCAGAGTTTGCGGTGTCGGTCGTTGCCGGGGTAACCTATCGACCTATTTACACGAGAACTATGGACTTCGTGGTGATCGAGCAACTGGAAGGAAAGCTTTCACTGACTCTCCTCTACCCGTGATGGTTCCACCGGTAGTGGTCTGTTGATGCTAACAGACCGGTCCAGGCTCTCTGTTCCTGGATCTAAACTTGACCGTGGAGAAGCAAAAATGTCTCCCTGAGTTATCGCCAGCCGTTAGTCTTTGTTTCAAAATTTCCTTCCAGAGGGTAGAGACATGTTGAGATACGTGTGTGAGACATGTTGAGTCGTGAGTGAGACATGTTGAGACGTGTTTGAGACATTTTGGGACATGCGGGACACATGTTGAGACAAATGTGTGAGACATATTGAGACACGTGTGTGGGACGTATTAGATATGAGGGTGAGACTGTTGAGACATGTTGAGATATGTGGTGAGACATGTTGAGATACGTGTGTGAGACATGTTGAGACGTGTGTGAGACATATTGAGACACGTGTGTGGGACATATTAGATATGAGGGTGAGACTGTTGAGACATGTTGAGAGTTGTGTTTGAGACATGTTAGATATTAGTGTGAGACATGTTAAATATTAGGGTGAGACATGTGTTTGAGACGTGTTGAGACTATTTCCAAGACAATGTAGTGATTTACCAACGATACACCCCGGTTTAGCCAGCACCCAAACTCTAGTATGCAGCCTATAACTATAACAATGTAAACATGGAAACGGATAATGCTGTCCATTCTATTTTATAACAAATTATGCAGCAGCTACAGTAGCAGATTCAGAAGTGCTAAAACGTAAACAAAGACAAATGGGTGCAGACTATCATGAACATTCTCAACCGCAATCTCCAGAGCAAAAACAAATCAATATAATCGTAGTTAGACTTCGTAAAGCTGGGAATAAAAGTCCTTTTGAAATTGTAATTTAAATTAAAGAAAAAAAACCCTTTTATAGTGGTTAATAATAAAACATCAACATCAACATTATGGTATGAGCCATATTAGTCGAGCAGAATAACATCTGTCAGATATATGCAATGATTTTATAACAGCAAATAACCTGATTGACTGTCCACTGCGGAGTTATTGAATACGTTGGAAGTTATACAAAATCAAGCCAAGCTACGCGAATAACCGTAAATGCGTGTAAATCTATACCTATCATAGCCTTACAAACAGAAACCTCGACATTGCCATTAACTACAAGGCGTAGTGTTATTGCAGAAAGTCAGTTAGTAAATGATATATAATAAAAAACACCCGCTCATTATAAAATAAATTATCTCAATCTGCTAAATAGTATGTGACAGTACTGGGAGAAAACATTCCTTTGTATATAAACGCCATACACAAGATTGGTGGTTTTGATCATATTTACTTTGAACACAAAAGTACATATACCCAATCACTGGGATTTGGACTGTTCCACTTTTGTTAACCAACTCTAATGTAATATTATTCAATACATCAATTGACAAAGATAATTACAATAAAAAGATCTGCGATACTACTAAAATTCAGCAGGGTATTATTAGAATGTTTGAATCAAGTTATAGAAATTATTTAGCAGTTTTTCACAGGTGGTTCAAAATGCAATAAAAATGTTGGTGCGGCTTTTTATATTTAAGCACACAAAATAGAATTCACATTCAAACTAAATCGGCATATGTCCAAGTTATTCAGCAGAAATATATGCTATTTATTTAGCAATTGAGTCTTTGAATAAAACGAGCATACTTTTATACATTGCCTCTCTATCAACAATCAAAGTACTAGAAAACTGAAAATGGTATAGTTACGATAAGTTTTAAATTGCTATTGGAAACACAGACAAGAAATTTTCTAGCCACCTGGATATGTAGGGATTCAGCCAAATGAGAGGCTGGAAAAATTAGCAAAGGAAGCTGCAAATAATGGGGTACAACTACGGCGTCTTCCTGTCCTTATTGAAGATTTTAAAGCTTACCAGAAACATTGTATGATGAACAACTTTCAAACATCAGACAACGTTCTACAAAAGCTAGGCGGTTTAAACAAATGCAATCGCACTTTAAAAAATATCCATGGTTTCTCAGGAGATATAGTGAACTAGGTCAGCGTATAGGCAAATTAGAAGGAAACCAAAAATAGGTTTGACTCTGCTGTTATTCTGTATTAAAATTGACTAGATCAAAATTTTAAAACGGCATTAATTTTAGTGATGACACTACATTTGGCTCTGAAAATGTGCATCGACATAACGTTGAATACTTAAAGCGACGAATTATAGCTACGTTTGAATAAGTCCAGATCCCCAAATATTGGAGGAGATCAATGTTGACTGGACGTCAGCAGGGCGATGGTTGAGCTCAGATAAACTGAAGTGAAACATTTTAAAGTACTTCTTAACCTCATGTTAATCTCTTTTTTGTGCTGTACGTACTTTTGTAAGTAAAGTATTTAAATATATGACATTACTTTGTCCACACACTGCCTGGGTTCTACCACGAGGATATAGGCTGATTTTGTATACAAATTACACCCAATAAACCGACTTTGTAACAATGTTAGTATGCCAATCAAACAACTACAATAATCTAGCCTAAAACAACAGATTATACGATAGTCTATATAAATAACGTCATTATCTATATAAATAACGCGCATTGGTAATAATGGTTATAAAACATTGTTTACTCTAATTACAAATTGCTAAAAATGTCGACGTTAAAAAATCCAAAAATGATTAGCGGAATATATTGCACTGAATAAAAATGCAAGAAACTGTGACGTGAGCAATATCCGCATGCTGTGAATGTTGCTGCACGGCGACGGCAACCATCGTGATACCGTCAGAGGCAACGAAATAATTAAGTGAACGCATCTTCATTATTCAACCCGTCATCCCGCTTGTCACAAGTCAACAGAGCAGACTCGACATAATGTGAATGTATGGATTGTACTGATATTACAGATAGAATATATATGCATGCTGTGAATGTTGTTGCACGGCGACGGCAACCATCGTGATACCGTCAGAGGCAACGAAATAATTAAGTGAACGCATCTTCATTATTCAACCCGTCATCCCGCTTGTCACATAAGTCAACAGAGCAGACTCGACATAATGTGAATGTATGGATTGTACTGATATTACAGATAGAATATATATGTATGCTGTGAATGTTGTTGCACGGCGACGGCAACCATCGTGATACCGTCAGAGGCAACGAAATAATTAAGTGAACGCATCTTCATTATTCAACCCGTCATCCCGCTTGTCACAAGTCAACAGAGCAGACTCGACATAATGTGATTGTATGGATTGTACTGATATTACAGATAGAATATATCCGCATGCTGTGAATGTTGTTGCACGGCGACGGCAACCATCGTGATACCGTCAGAGGCAACGAAATAATTAAGTGAACACATCTTCATTATTCAACCCGTCATCCCGCTTGTCACAAGTCAACAGAGCAGACTCGACATAATGTGAATGTATGGATTGTACTGATATTACAGATAGAATATATATGTATGCTGTGAATGTTGTTGCACGGCGACGGCAACCATCGTGATACCGTCAGAGGCAACGAAATAATTAAGTGAACGCATCTTCATTATTCAACCCGTCATCCCGCTTGTCACAAGTCAACAGAGCAGACTCGACAAATGTGATTGTATGGATTGTACTGATATTACAGATAGAATATATCCGCACGCTGTGAATGTTGTTGCACGGCGACGGCAACCATTGTGATACCATCAGAGGCAACGAAATAATTAAGTGAACACATCTTCATTATTCAACCCGTCATCTCGCTTGTCACAAGTCAACAGAGCAGACTCGACATAATGTGATTGTATGGATTGTACTGATATTACAGATAGAATATATACGCATTTATTTACTCTTGTGTAAGCTTAAATCTAAAAAAACAAGGCGTTTTTAATTCGGGTTCCCGTGTTATGCATCGTTAGAGAGATAAGTGTTTTATTTTGGAAAACCGAATAAAACATTACTTTACATCATATCATATTTAACAAATGATTTTTAAATTTTATTACGGACTAATAATTAAAAAAATATTTATAAATTGGTATACGAGTACATGAATTATTGGTTTCACTATTTAACATCAGCTAACAATTTTTAGTTATTTTTCGCATTGAAAGTGATGTGTTCGTTACCTGTTCACATGTCTGTATAAATTACAATTTAATCAAAAGTTATAAAAATGTAAAATTGTTATTTTGTACAAAAGTATGTGGGAAAAA
This sequence comes from Homalodisca vitripennis, assembly GCF_021130785.1. Taxonomy (NCBI): domain Eukaryota; kingdom Metazoa; phylum Arthropoda; class Insecta; order Hemiptera; family Cicadellidae; genus Homalodisca; species Homalodisca vitripennis. The sequence continues at coordinate 202,263,029 of NC_060208.1, forward strand.
CTATATTCGGATTATAAAAAGTAAATATTTAATTTAAAAAAGCTCGTTTTAACTATTTTAATATCTTTTAAAATTTTAAAATCCACTTAATAATTGATTTTTGACAACAAAATTAAGATTTTGTTATAAATAGAAAAGCTTGATCAAAAACAGCTGTTTGATTTTGATAACATTTCTATAATGTATCGAAAGTAGAAATTTCTATATGATTAAAAAATTTTCATATACTGAGAACCCTTAAAAATTTCAATAGTAAAATGTTAAATTGAAACCTTAGAGATCAACTAAACTAACTTCAAAATAATGGTGAAGTGAAAATAATATTATTGAATAATGTGTAAATAATCAGATAAGAACTTAAAGTTCACGTGTAATAATAATACAGCTCCAGAGTTAAATTGTAAATAATAATGATACTGTTTTACGTATTACTTACCTGATAATCATCACATTTCACGAGTATAAAGACTAGCAAGAGGGAATTTTAGAGAGTAACGTTTGAAAATGTCAAATCTAAAATCCAACGTTTATCAGTTTTACGGACGTCACACAGGAGTCAGCTCCTCAGATAAAGCGTTGCCTTTGTGCCTTTGTTGTCAGTTGATTTTAAATGATCGTTATTTGTACTTTGAACTCGTATCACAAACAATTACCCGATATACGAATATCAAAGTGTGGAATAACATCAATATCTAGGGAGTAACGATTCACATTGATTACAATTATACCTGACAGGATTACAGCTTTGAACTCAAGCACCTGTTACTGCTTGTTTAATGTTGCTTATTTCAAAGTGAATCTTTGGAATGAAAATAATATTACTTGGTCGCATTTTATTTATTGTGGCATACAATGTTTACTATCCGTTAAGTACTATATAATCATTAAAGAGGGCTCATTTCTATTGGTTTGTACTTTCTAACTGAACCTACACTGGATGCAGTAAAACTGCATGTGTTACTTATATCTGGTATACCGTATAGATGTCCAGGAGTGGCACATCACTAACCGCTAATGTCGAGATTCTGAGGTGGTTTGATGGGCGTAGTCTACCGAGGATGGTACATTTTGGAGTCGGTGGGGCTTCCTTTAATGTAAAATGCAGTTGATAGTCTAGACATAAGGGCTTTCTACCCTTGCTTACTTTGGCTGGAAAAGCTGGTACAGAGCTGGCCTTCTCTTCTTCAAGATGGTATTACCGAGATAAACGTCGCTACCGCTCATGGAATCAAGGCAGGAGGCTGGACCCCAACTTACCTATCCTGATATTCTGTAAAGGTCCTTTGGTACTAGTTACAGAGAGAGATTGAGATTCTTGTTCTAAGTGAAAAATTAATCATTTGGAAGATTTCTGTTTGATTCATATTAATATTATTGTTTAATAAATTTGTGTGATATTAAACGATGAATGTAGCTGTTACGAAACTTGGTTATGGGATAATATTGTGAAGGCATACTTTAAGATATATGGAAAGGAACCCCAATGTTTTGAAAACGCTGCGAGGGGTGTGAAAATATATATTGGTGAGATTGAGAAACTCAGACGCGACATAAGAAGCAGCAATAAACAAGCATTATTGGTATTTTCCCCTCGTTGCCTTTATATACTCCTTCACATTGCCGTGTAGGGTTTCAAGGCTTATAGATTACAACTAGATATTCTTTTTATAAAAATCTAGTTACAAATTTTCAATAACACAACATGTAAATTAAACATAGCAATAAGTCGTATAGCTCTCATTTACTTGTATATTTTATAAATAAACCAGTGACTATAAAAATCTTATTACAATGTAACATTTGCTTTGTCTAAAATCATTGATTTAAAAATATGTAAACTTCTTTCAATAAAAATAATTTAGAAACGTTTTTGTGATTTCTCCTTATGCATGGTGACAGCTAAATTACGAGCTAATAAAAACAGTTATATCTAATTATGTTTTTTGAGCTTTACTCCTATCCTTTTATATATAAATTATTGTTCATCAAACATTCACCGTGTCGTAATAGTGAAATTGTACAAAAACTCGCATTTCTACACTTTCTTGCAACCATATTGAAGTATAAATAATAAATATAAAACAATAAGGATGTTTCCTTTTATCATTTAAGATATTGCAATATTGTAACAAGCTACTTGTCCTAGTTTAGGACTAAAATTAGGAATTCAAAGATATCTTTGATTTATTTAACCTATTACCACTGTTTTTTATTTTCCTTCAATAACCACATGAAATGAGCATTAAATTAAAAAACCCCGTGTAAGGCAAATTAAAAAAGTAAACAAAATATTTAAATGAAATACCAAAAGTGTATTAATAATATTACTGCCTTATTACAATAACGACCAATAATCACCAAAGAACTAATTCTATTTTCTAATTTTGAACAATTCATTATTGTAGTATAAAGTATTATAACTGCTATGATATAATTTCATGCAAAAAGTGGCTCATACATTTTGCGTGATGTGTAGAGATATTTTACTTACAGTTATTTGTTCGAAAATCTGTAGTATTTTAATAATTAACAATTCTACATTAGGAATATTGACTCGATCAATTAATATTAACATTATTTATAAAAAATAATAATACCATTTAAATTATATATTTATTTTGCCAAATTATTTCGTTGCAATCAGTTTTAAGATGAAATTCCAAGGTACCTAGCTCGGAATTTTATCTTAAAACTGTTTATGATAATAATAAACAGTAATAACAGTAATAAACAGTAGTCTATTATTATCTTCCTCAATAATAGATGGTGCTTTTTACATAATATAAACAATTAGACGTTACGAGTATTTCTTGATGTTATTATATTTATAGACAAGTTATGTTTTATAAATGCTATCTGTTTCGGTGATTACGTTACTGCTTGAGACAAACGGAAGGACGTAAAATAGAATTGGCGCAATATTATGCAGACTTCCAAACGGGTAAAACTGAAAATAAACCTTATGAGGTAGCAAAAAATGAAAAGGTAGATCTATAGTCTAAAATAAATTTATCTTATACGCACGTAATAAACAAAAAACATTTTACGTAGATTGTATTATAAAGATGTCATAGTAAATAGTTATTATATTTGAGATTGTTTTATACGCATATTCATTGTAAAATAATAAAGAGCTTTGTATTCTCTTAAAAAAGCAGCGTCTAAAATTCAAAAGTTTAAGGGAGTACTTTGGGATGGGGCGAGAGAGGTACCATAATTTATTGCGAGCTTATTGTTAAACCAAATTATTGTCGGCCAAAATAGAGGTATAGTTATAAAGCCTGAAAATATTATAAGCTGACAGCACAACGTGCTGCATGACATCTAGTTTAAATGCTGTAGTTGACACGTTGTGACAAGCTGAATGACGTGTTCTGACAAGTTGGGCGACGCGTTGGTTTACATTCATAAATAAACTGTGGTTTATTCGGATGCTGTGTTCTTGCACCTGCTATAAACACGGTTTCTATACATTCTGGACACATTTTGAGCCAGTGTTTCAGATGGTAAGTTTTTTGTTATAATTAATATAATCTAATAAAGAATATTAAGAAACGTTAATTATAAAATTATCGCAAAAAATCATAATGATTTCACTATGATAGTAATAACAATATTGAATATTTCAATATAATTTATCATTGACCTCATTAATAGAAGATGTAAATGGATTGCAACACTGGGAGTCCAGGAGCCGCGCGTCTTGATTGTTCTAGAAATCGACAAAACTTCGCCTAAAACATTGATACTCACCCGCGTAAGTTTTTGTGGAGCAAAAAGGAGTATCAAAGAGGTTAAAGAGTATAAAACGATATTTTTTCAGATCATATTTTTCTTAGCTTGGTACATATAAAACCTACCACTAATAGTAAATAAATGCTAAATCAGCGCTAGGCAACTTCGCACTAACAATGAAATCGGTGAGTTACATTCTCTTTATCTCCAAGTCTGACTGAGATATTGACCACTATCTATGTGTCAAACGGCTGGTTTTAATTTTTGTAAAGCTCAAATAGTTGGAATTTAGGAGAAAAAAATATTGAACTTGTATTTAACCCTTTCGATAACGTCTCGTTTTGACCTCGAACAAAGCTAACGTAGCTGACGATCAATTTCGTATGAAAATTACAGTTATAGTTTGAGGGAAAGAAGATTGTGTGATTATATATAGGTACAAATTGGCTCTCGGATCCTAGCATGGGATACTGAATAACCGTTGGGGCACAAATTATCTAAAAATCTGGGCACTAAATATCTGTTGGGGCACAAACTATCTACAAATCTGGGCACTAAATATCTGTTGGGGCACAAACTATCTACAAATCGTGGTACTAAATATCTGTTGGAGCACAAATTATCTAAAAATCTGGGCACTAAATATCTGTTGGGGCACAAACTATCTACAAATCTGGGCACTAAATATCTGTTGGGGCACAAACTATCTACAATTTGGGTCACTAAAACATCTGTTAGAGCATAAACTATCTTCAAATCTGGAAACTAAAATATCTGTTGGGCACAAAGTATCTACAAATCTAGGCACTAAATATCTGTTGGGATACAAATTATCTACAAATCGTGGGACTAAATATACGTTGGAGCACAAAGTATCTACAAATATAGGCACTAAATATCTGTTGGGACTAAATATCTGTTGGGGCCAAGTATCTACAAATCTGAGCACTAAATATATGTTGGGCAAAAACTATCTACAAATCGGGGCACTAAATATCTGTTGAAGCACAAACTATCTAAAAATCTGGGCACGAAATATCTGTTTGGGGCACAAACTATCTACAAATCTGGGCACTAAATATCTGTTGGAGCGCAAACTATCTAAAAATCTGGGCACTAAATATCTGTTGGGGCACAAACTATCTACAAATCGGGGCACTAAATATCTGTTGAAGCACAAACTATCTAAAAATCTGGGCACTAAATATCTGTTTGGGGCACAAACTATCTACAAATCTGGGCACTAAATATCTGTTGGAGCACAAACTATCTACAAATCTGGGCACTAAACATCTGTTGGGGCACAAACTATCTACAAATCGGGGCACTAAATATCTGTTGGAGCACAAACTATCTAAAAATCTGGGCACTAAATATCTGTTGGGGCACAAACTATCTACAAATCGGGGCACTAAATATCTGTTGGAGCACAAACTATCTTAAAAATCTGGGAAACTAAATATCTGTTTGGGCACAAACTATCTACAAACTATCTACAATTTGGGGCACTAAATATCTGTTGGGGCACAAACTATCTACAAATCGTGGCTAAAAATAGGTTGGGGCACAAACTATCTATAAATCTGGCACTAAATATCTGTTGGGCGCACAAACTATCTACAAATCGGGGCACTAAATATCTGTTGGGGCACAAACTATCTACAAATCTGGGCACTAAATATCTGTTGGAGCACAAACTATCTAAAAATCTGGGCACTAAATATCTGTTGGAGCACAAACTATCTAAAAATCTGGGCACTAAATATCTGTTGGGGCACAAACTATCTACAAATCGGAGCACTAAATATCTGTTGGAGCAAAAACTATCTACGAATCTGGGCACTAAATATCTGTTGGGGCACAAACTAGGTAAAATCTTGCCTTTAAATATCTGTTGCACAAACTATCTACAATTTGGGTCACTAAAACATCTGTTGGAGCACAAACTATCTTCAAATCTGGAAACTAAAATATCTGTTGGAGCACAAAGTATCTGTTGGTACACAAACTATCTACAATTTGGACACTAAATATCTGTTGGGGCACAAACTATCTACAAATCGTGGCCTATAAATATAGGTTGGGGCACAAACTATCTATAAATCTGGCCACTAAATATCTGTTGGGGCACAAACAATCTATGAATCGTGGCACTAAATATCTGTTGGAGCACAAACTATCTACAAATCTGGAAACTAAAATATCTGTTGGAGCACAAAGTATCTACAAATCGGGGCACTAAATATCTGTTTGGACACAAACTATCTACAAATCTGGCCACTAAATATCTGTTGGAGCACAAAATATCTACAAATCTGGAAACTAAAATATCTGTTGGAGCACAAAGTATCTACAAATCGGGCACTAAATATCTGTTGGAGCACAAACTATCTACAAATCTGGACACTAAATATCTGTTGGAGCACAAAATATCTACAAATCGTGGCACTAAATATATGTTGGGGCACTAATCTGCCATGTCGGAAAAAATCCTTGTCCGTTACATAGTCCTTACATCTGTTTCAGGAAAACGAGGATTGATCCACTATACGATATTTGTCCTGTGTAAAATGAATTCGAATTGCATCAAGTCTAACTATCGGAGTGAGCAGAAGCATTAGCTACGTGACACGATTGCTGCAGTTTTATCAGATGCTGACGGAGTTGTGACAGATAAATAGTTGCATACTAGCGAGGAATGCATACTACAACCTTGTGCAGGGCGGTTCTTGGGGTCGGTGGCGCCCGGGGCAAGTGTAGCCTAGAGTTACAAGTTTAGTGTCCATTGAATTAAACAAGATTTATTTATAAATGTAGTTTTGTTACAATTCAATATGTAACACAACCAAGCGTAGACTTCCCGAGCGCCCCTGCCAACAGGTAACCGTTATACGGTGAGCCATACGATCTGCGTGCTATGAAACTCTGGGATTCATACACTGCAACACTAACACTGCAAGTTTAAAAAGTGTAAAAGTATATCTAAAGTTCTTAAATAATACATTGCGGCTTACGACATCGTGAATGATTATTTACTTAGAATGTAAGCAAAATCACAGCGAACAAATCAAAGTTGGTCCTCCCCACCAATCTAGGGTTATTATTGAGTAGAAACTTACGTAGTGTTCGCAGTATGAAACAATCAATTTAAGTTTGTACATAACACCGTTTTCACTCTATATAACTGCTGAAGTTCCGGTCTAGAAAAAATACGTCGGTTCCGTTTCAAAAGAATAAATTAGAGACAATAAATTTGTGACTCAAACTATTTAAGGATGCAGTAGGAAACGTCAAAACTCGCAATCATTGCAAATTATGTTCACCGGGCGGCCTGCGTTACTAGGTAGGGGTACGTCACACTCTGCGCCGCGTAACAGGCCTCGCTGAGGCTGCTTACAAAATGTCAAGTAATTTTCATTGGGCTTTTACAATTTTGCATGATTGTACTCTATTTGTTTAAAAATGTATTTATTATACAGTTTTCTCGTAGCAATCATGGTTAGCTAGAAGACCAATGTAATGTTAATGCTAAAGCTCCGCCAAACCCATAAAATCGGTGAATAATATGCACCATGATCGAAACTCATGTTGCTCACTTAGAAATAAAGTTTAGTGCAAAATTCTAGTATTTCTTTAGATCAGTTTGTTCTTGAAACAATAAAATTTGTCTACTTCAAGGGATAGGCTTCGGTAACGCTTAGCCAATTACAGATGAAAGATAATTACCACAACAACTGCCTTCGCTGTGCCAGGCCAAGTAATGTATCTGCGCTGTGCCAGGCCAAGTAAACTATCTGTGCTGTGCCAGGCCAAGTAATGTATCTGCGCACCACATCACCGGTGGAATTCAGTTAGGTTCTAGATAATCAATTTTGACAAATGTTTGTTGGACGCCCTTCATATGATGCACTTTATTTTGGATTTTGGTGTCTTTTAATTCTTTGTTTATGTTGCTGAAATTGCATAAAAGATTTGTGCAACGAACAACGGGCAGTAACAATACCGCAATGCAACACTAAACATCTCGTTTTATACGTGAAATAGCCTCGTATTTCAAACAAACAATCGTAACTAGTGTCGGAGTTTCCCAAACATTCCTGTAATAGTTATCTGCGTGTAAGGTAGAAGTTAATGACTGTGTTGTGGCAGTAAACAGGGCTGTTGCGATGACCAAAACACCCTCCGGGTGGCAATTCATCTCCCGCCCTCTTCCTTTGATGACGCTTCTGGTTCGCATTTGTATATCAAATAAATTCATTGTATGCAATTTCGAACATATTTAGTTATAAAGTTTAAATTTATTATAAAATAGAACTGCAATGGAAAGTAATAAAAACTCTCTCAGAAAACTCTTATTAATGATAAAGCCTGCGATTAGTGTACAGTAGTGTTATATTTATTTAATATTAGCAAGACTCAGTAACAGTGACACCACTGTGAGATAATCAGTCAAAGATGAAGTAAAAATACATAGTTTAAAACGACCGCAGTTCAGACAAAATTTCCGGATAATTTATGTTATTTGAATCAGTGAAACATGCAGATAATCTTGGCGTTGTATTTACTTCGCAAAAAAGATCATTTACAAAAAAACATAATATCATGTTAGTCTCATAATATTGTTAGCACAACATATAAAATATAATGTTGTGTAAAAACTAAAACATTGTTCGTTCATTAAGTCTCAAAGTTTATATACGTACGAGTAACCATAATATATTTAGTTGTTTTGGTGAGTTTCACCAAAGTGGGCACAATGTAATATCTGAGCCGGGAATATAAATTGGATTTTCATTTGCCAAATGAGAGTAAAACATTCTGCACATAACATAGCTGTGGTGGTGGGAAGGGTTGCTTCAGTGTGAATGTTGAGTTAAGTTCCAGTTCAATTTCCTCTTAATGCAGCGTCTGAAATCTGACGGTATTACAGACTTGTATCCTGGAATCTGGACATGTTCATCTGAAGAGATTAAAAAATTTTCAACTGGAGCTAAACTCAAAATTCACATGAACAATTGTTAAAACTATAAAGCCATTAATTTATCTGACTACTGTCATACCACTTGTTAATTTACTTATTCAATCATAAAAAGAAATATTGAATTAAATAAACAGTGTCAGTTATATGAATAACCGACATAACCCCACCATGAAAAGCATTCTACTTGCCCGATGAGGAATTTTGTTTATCAATTAATTCTGAACAATTGGCTCAGTATCCAATTGTGAAAAGGGTGCCTAATAGCTGCTATGACTTTTCCACAACTGTAATGACTGCTAAAAATCGTTTGCATACATTTTAAACATGATTAATTAACAATATTACGTGAGCACTTTGCAAGCAAACCACACGCTTTGTATTCCCACTTGTTTTCTCAGATCCAACACTGTACTATTTAACTTTACTCCTGAATTGGAGTAACTATCTACTGTATACTCATTTATAACAGTGTATATTTTCTTCTTCGACATTCCACTTTAGATAATGCATGCAAATTAAATACTTCGGATATTAAACTCCGAGGACATATAAGGTTTCAGAAGAAAGTATAATTTAATACCGTCCAAGGCTACGTTTGACAAATATGTAAATATTGATAAGTAAACTCTATTCCCCGGAGCTCTGAAAAAATCTATTCTGTCTGTATGTCTGTCTGTCCACACGATATCTCGATAGCGAACTGATATTAAACTGAAATATAGACTTACAACTGAAACTGCGAAACTTCATTTGTATATATTGCATATGTTGTATATGTTGCTTTTGTTGTACATGTTGTTTATGTTGCTTATGTTTTACATATTGCTTGTATTGTATATGTTGCTAATGTTGTATATGATGCGGTATATGTGTACATCATGTATAACGATGGTGAAAGTTAGCGAACATGTTACATTCGTCGTACGGGTACCTGAGATGACAACGAGAAAATTATAGAATAACAAAATTCTAAACAAACTGATTACAGTATATGATTAAATATATTACGCCACTAAATTTTGAGAATTAAATAAGAACTAGACCGTGAATAATTTAGAATTTTGCCTGCAACATCACCGAATCCCGTTAAGAGACTTGCGAGTAAATATCGCTCCTATTTTGCTTTAAATAGTAGACACATGTTTTAATTATATTTTTATATGTTTTATTTTCATTATTATATTATACAGGGCTCTTGGTGTGATAACATTTTTTTTGGGTTATAATGCAATGTAAATATGATACAATGGCAGTTATAAAAAAGTCTAACTCCAAAAATTAGGTCTGAAATCAATTATTTTCAGTTTTCTAAAACACCCGTGGTTTTGTACGTAAATTTGTGTGTAATTGGTCTGGCTGCTCAAAGGCTTCGGGAAAAACTGTCTTTTAAAATGACCGTAGGAGCAATGAGAAAGCGAGCAAGAGCTTGTGTGAGAAAAGAAGATCGCCATTTTGAGAATGAACTGCAATGATTTTACTTTTAATGTTTTGTGTTCATGAGGTATTCTAATTTTCATTTACCTTATTGATAATTGATTAAAGTTCCATTATTAAATAGCTTTACTAATGCTCAAAAATTATGTTTATTATACCGTCCTATGACTACTCAGTGTTAACTTTTAACCTATACTGATTTTATTTATGGCAAAACACCTAAATTGTTGGTATGGCATACCTTGTTTTATGAGTCAGTTTTATAAAAAATAAAAATTAAGTGCAGTTGTTATTAAATTATTTTCATTTTTTTGTAGCTTGCATGTTTTTTAATATTCAAACCAATAAAAGTAGGTAACCGAGTACTTAACTATGGTCATATGGCAAACCATTTTAAAGCCTATTAAATGGAAAAGTTTTTAATATCACTTGACACATTCTTGTGTACAGGTGTGGTAAAAAGATGGGGTTCAATGATGTTTCAGTTTTTCTGAAACTTAGAAACTTTGCCATTTGAATCAACCTGAAGCTTAATTTTCTTTTCTTACCGTTTGAACCGATAAATTTTTGCTCACATAATATGTCTATACGTTTCTGAGAAATATCATATTTACGTAGAAAAAACACGGGTTTTTTAGAAAAACTGAAAATAATTCATTTCAGACCTAATTTTTGGAGTTAGACTTTTTTATAACCGCCATTGTATCATATTTACATTTCATTATAACCCAAAAACTTTTGTCACACCAAGAGCCACTCACCCTATAATAAATTCTAGTAATAAGGAGATAGAATAAATAAATGCATATAAATATCTTACTAAAACATTTTTATTATATTAAATCAGAAGTCAGCTTCTGAAATAAAAATTTTGTATTATATCTTTGCTGTCAATGGATTATAAAATAGCTTTTTGTACTTTTAATCACACCACAAGAGATTATCGGATGTACAAAATATCAAAGTGTAAAATCACATCAACATCTGGTAAGGGACAAGTCAAAGTGATTAAAATTACCGCTATACTTGACGTCAGTGCGTGAACTTTGAACCCAAGCTTCAGTTACTGACTGTGTCGAACTTTCATATCACACTATTAGAGAATTTAATTAGTAAAAAATTATGGTTTGATGACTTCGTTTACTTAACAAACAATTACATGGATGTTATTCAATTTACTCTAAATTAATTAATAGCAATGGTTGTTTATTTTAGTGTTATTACCAATTACAAGTGCTTCAATGGTTATAATACTTTAGAGAGCAAACTTCGACTCTGTTAAATAAATTTCAACTCACAAAGTTGTTATGTTATGATTAGCAAATAATCTGAAATAACATGGCAATCAATTGGTATTTCATTCCAAAACAACAGGAATTGCCTGAAAGAGTAAATTTCAATAACTCGTAATACATTTTCAATTGGCCTGCGTGTTTTGTTTTTGGATGTTCACATTCTTCACCACATTCGTATTCATGTAAATGCTGATCCTTTTACTAAATCGTGGTTTAATTTCTATTGTTAAATTAAAATAATATGAAATTACTGAATTTAGTTAAAAGAAACTAATTTGCATACAGTATTGGAAATCTCTTCTCTACAAGAGGATATTAAACCGAGTGTTTGCGCAAACAATAACTTGTATGCAGTATTTGAATTGAGGCGAATATCTGAGGCAAAGTTTCAATTTTCTCACCCGTTCCACCAAGTTGGATATTTTGGTATGGTTAAATGTATAACGATTTTTACCTGGGAAACTATTTAACGTTAATAATAATAACTTTAAATAACAATAACTCGTCAAAGAAATTTTCAGAAAAAGGTATTTCTTGCAAGTACTGATATGAAGGACTAACGACATTTTGGTCTTCTCTGTACTCATTAATTATTTACAGCAATAGTAAAGCAATCCTTAATTTAGAAAAAGACTCAATGTTTTGGCAATGTATGTTAACAATAATACAGTAGACTCTCGTTTATCCGGACCTAATATCCGGATCTAGGGATAGTCTGGATCGGTTTTACAGAGTGGAGGGAGTCAACAAGTTTTATTTGTTTTTCCGGTAACATAAGTTTGACATTAAAAATAATACATACAATGTAATAAAAAATAAACAGGTTTACAGGAGTTTGGTAATTTGGTTGTAAATTTGAAAGTTTTTTGGGTTCAGGCCGACAATATCGTCAATGCATCACTGACGTAGAAGTTTTGTACCAGCTTGTTTGCCAATGGTAGAAAAGTACATAGAAAACGATTTTGATCATAAAGAACCCTGAGTTATAGTTTTCACTTGAGATTATTTCTTAAAATGAAATAGCAAATTTTCTGTGTAGAAATTGTTATGTTTGTAAAAATATATCCCTTCTTATCTGTAATGTATTATGTTTTTACTGTATCCCTGGTTTTTATCCGGATTTATGTCCATCCCCATCACTTTCAGTTCCAATAGATAAACCAAGCTCTTCTGTCATTTACATTTTCATTGAAACACATATGCTTTCAAAACATTTTTAAAACATACAATGTTAAAATGAATAAAGAGAAATCGGATTAAATGGATTCAATAATATGTAACAGGAAGATTATGTGCTTTTAATGGATATGCTGACAAAGTAATGGTATAGAAACTATTTCAGTTGTGTACTTGGCACTTGCTCAACTGAACACACAAAAAACGTATTGATTTATTTTTCTCTTAGAGCTATTTTCTTCTAATATCCCAACTCTTCAACTTGTTTTAAAGGTTAAGTAAAAGATTCATTAATATAAAAATAAACTAATATTTTATCCCATAAATAGCATAAAATGTAATGACAGATTTCCATGGCAACAAAGTTTTCTTGCTGCTACAAATTATGGATGCACACTTATGATATAGAAAGGAACCCCAATCTTTCTAAAACGTTGTGAGGGGTGTGAAAATATATGTTGGTGAGATTGAGAAACTCAGACGCGACATAAGAAGCAGCAATAAACAAGCATTATTGGTATTTCCCCCTTTTATATACTCCTTCACATTGCCGGCGTAGAAACTCCAACAACTAACAATATTCCATGGACATGAAATGAATGCTAACTTTGGAATAAATCCATAAATGAAATGGAACAGACCACTAAATTGATTTTTTTGTAATAAACTTATAGTTTTAAACACAACAATGCTATTCTTAAACTTTTTTTAAAGCCTGAGTATTTAAAAATTTACAAACTTAATTGAACAAGTATCTCAAATTCTTTATTTTTATTTGTTTGTCTTTTCTGAATACAAATGCATATATTTTATGTGATTATTTATGATAGTGAGTATTTCAACTGAGGACTCCCTTAAAAAAAGAGGAAAAAATTATTTAAATAATTGGTTTAATTAAATTATGTGTTCCTAACGTATTTTCTTAAAGATTCTTACTAAGGAATTGTATGATAGTGGTGTATGGAGTTTGTTACTTACTTGTTACTTGTTGTTACTTACTTACTTAATTGTTATTTACGTCTTTTGAGTTTTGTTTTTCTAACCTCCAAATCAAATTCCATGAATTTTTCCAGTAGATACTTCTCTGATCAACAAGTGTGTTTGTGTGTGTCCACACTCTTCCAATTTTCCGATTTTGAAAACCTGTAATAACTTTGTGAAAATAATAAATGCTATGATTAAAAATTATCAATTAGTTACATATGCAGTTCAAGTTAAGTAGGATAACTGAAAGATTACCATTTTTTATGGTTTTCCCACATCTGTAATGGTATGTACGCCTAAATAGTATAAATATTATATATAAATAGATTTCCAATTTTTGTATTCAAATAACAGCCTTTAATTTATATTGTTAGTAAGGAATGAAAATATAATAATACTTACTGTCACTCTTTGGAAAATTAAATAACGCTTTACGAATAACAAATAAATAAATAGACAACGTTATACATCAAGTTATTGTATCAAGTATTGTCATACCTCTGGTATATACAGGTAGGCTAATGGCAGAAAGCAATAGATCTACTAGCACATATTTTACAGCAACATTTAGTAGATATATTTAGAAATGGATAACACGTTTAATTATCCTTTTACTAAAAATTCAAAATCATTTATGGGTTGATTTGTTTTTCAGGTAAGAAAAAAAGGAAGTAAGTACATTAAAACTGACTTAACTCTGTACAGATCTTCAAATGGGGACGATTTGGACATTGACCTTGACAAATTCAGGGAAATAGTTTCGTTATAATTCTTCTGTAGTCTGAAATAAATATACACTACGTAATGGGCAGCAATTATTTTCTTTGTGGATTCCGTCCGAAAAAAATCTTTTAAACATACACAAACAATTATATTTCAATGGAAATTGATGACTTCCAAAGTAAGATATTAAACATCAAATACTCCCTATCCAAGAAGCGTGTAACAATAATACAGCGGAGTATTAATTTATTTACTAGATAGTCGACTCATATTGTCGCCTGTCGCCTGACAATGTATACTGTGTTGTGCCTCATTTGCTTAGGTCGGACAAGACTATCAGCTGACAGCTCAACTCGTCGTGTCACATCCAGTTGTGTAGCTGGTGCTGACACGTTGTGACAAGCTGAGTAACGTGTTGTGACGTGTTGGTTACATTCATAACTTTCAGTTGCAGTTTATTTTGGATGCTATATTCCCCATGACTGCTTCATTATCCGACACCCTCTTCATGATTGAGAAAGCTTACATTTTGTTATAATTGGTAAAATGTAATATTTTAGATTACTATTATAACAAATAAAAATTATATTTAAAATTACAAAACTAATAAGCAGTGCTGATACCGTATTGATAAAGTGTGCGCAAAAGAACTGAACACAAAGTTTGAATTGAAGGAACTCATTCGAGGAAAAAAGGCAAGCTTTGTAATAATTAATTAGAGATCCCTGTGAGGATTGAAAGGTAAAATATAATCATATTAATATTATGAACCCGAGAAGTTTTGAGGAATGGTGTTTGGATGTTTTGATACTCACTCACACAAAATCTAGTGAACATATTTAGACGGAATTTGGCATGGATATTGCTTATGTATTAGAATAATACGTAGACGTAGTTCCCGAAATACTACTCATCATAAAATACTCTTCGCAGAGTTTTGTGTTTGCGTGAACTAATCACCATCTGTTGTGTGCTGCAAGTATTTATGACAATAGTATTATCTGTGAATTACTAATGAGGGTAATTTACTATAGTGATAAATTCTAACCATTTCGTAATTAGTTTCTTGTAAAATTCCGGGGCGGCAGTTCACAGTGGCCAAAGAAATAAAACGGTGTCACCGGTTACTAATGTGACTCAACGAACCATTCGCTCTGTGACTACGATTTGGCGAAATAAATTATCGCAAGTCAAGAAATACCTCATTGATATACACATACTTTAGTTTTAAAATTATCATAGAGCTCCATCATATTGAATTACAAGTTATTTTTTACAAAGACTTTGGAATTCAAATTTATGGGTCCATATGCATTAGTCTAGACTATTTTAAGGTTAATGTAAAGCCGCGTTTACACCAAATGCTGTCAGCAAATGTTGGCCAGCTTTTGTTGGCAGCATTGCTATCAACAAATGCTGGCAGCAAATGCTGGCAGCAAATGTTGGCGAATTCCGAAACTGATCAACATGTGTTGACAACATTTTTGCGCTTTGGTGCGTTTAGTTGCATTCTGCATTCCGAGATGTCAACACTCGAGCAACTTGCGGGCGGTAGCAGCAGCGTGCGTCATCATAGGTAAAAAGAAAAGACCAAAGAGATATTGGGTAAGGCCTTCCCTTAGGGCCAGATCTGTGTATAGTGGAAGTGACTTACTTTCAGATTTAAATCAGGACGATATTAATCCATTGTCAAGAGAGTTGAGGTTGTGACGGCAGCGTTAAAAACTTCTTGAGGATGACAAGTAACGACTTTGAAAACCCTTCTCACAGCTATTGGACCTAAAATTGCGAGACAAGACACCAATTACAGGCTAGCAATACCTGCACGAGAAAGACTTGCAGTGACCTTGAGATACTTGGCCAGTGGAGACTCTTACTCTAGTCTCAGTTACCTGTTTAAAGTGTCAAAATCTACAATTTCTGGAATAATACCTGAGGTTTGTGCAGCTTTGATTGATGAGTTGAAGGATAATATAAAGGTAAGTGAATACTTGTATATAACCAAGTGTCCCATGATTGCCTCCTTCCATATCCAAAAATCAAATACATATGTGATTGGTTATATTATGCTGTTAGTAATAATAGTTGTTTTGGAAATGGGTTGGTTTAAAGAAACTTAGTGAATATTTCACTCAAAGTTTAATTACATACATAAATAATACAAATAAATCAAAACAGCTTTATTTTCCATAGAAATTTAGTTACTTTTTGATGATAAACCTATAGATTGAATAATTTTATCACAATAAGCATCATTGTACTCGTCATGTTGAGGAGCCCACTCAGCAGAATGGGACTTGCAGCGTTGATGGATGATTGGATTTCATTAGATGTTAATGGATCGTATGACTGAATGTAGGAAGATGCACTGGTTGATCTTGAGGCTCTGGACCCATCGGTAACTGTTTAAGTTCCATTTCGAACAAAATGGTATTAATCCTGTGTTTTGCAAGTGCTTGGTCCCGAGAGTTTTTAAGTTTTCGTAATTGACACGCAACGTTTTTTTCCAAAGATATCAAACTCGTCTTCCAATTCCTGGCTGATTTAACTGGCTAGACACTTTTTTCATTACTTGATAAGCTTCATCCACAATTGAAGCTTTCCTCTTCTTCGTCAATTTTCGAGGAGGATCCGTTCCTGTTTTAGGTGTGTTTGTCGGCAGTTGTGATTGATGTGTCATTGCCCTCTTCTGCAATGTCCTCCTAAAAATAAAACCACATTAACTTTACAGTTGACATTACCTTGAGTTGACAGAGTAGGTAAAAAATCACTAGTTTTAAATCTTTTGCTGAAATAAACGTTTTATTTTTTATAAGATTATGGTATACTAGGGGGCCTGTGCGCAAATAGCGCATTTAAATTTTTTTTCTGTTTATGAGAAACTCACCTACAATTCGAAGAGATTATATGATTTTTAAACTCACAGTTACAAAGTTTTATGAAAAATTTTTATAAACGATATATTTCTGTTTACAATCTGACTTTAGTTACAAATCCATCTGAAGGTAATCAGCTGTTAAATTACAATCACATTTAAAAACGTTATCACATAAAAAAAAAGGGACGTAACAGAGAAAACCCTTAATTGTATTAAGTATATTAATTGGCACTTATATCTTGACTGTATGGATCACTGACCTCTTTAAAAATACATTTCATTTTGCAGTTGCCGAATACTAAAGAAGAATGGCTACATCATGCCAAAGAGTACAACTCGCAATGGAATTTTCCGCACTGCATTGGAAGCATGGATGGGAAACATGTGATGCTACAGGCACCCATCAACACATCAAGTGAATATTTCAATTACAAAGGTTATTTCAGCATTGTTCTCCTGGCTGTTGTTGATGCAAATTATTGCTTTAATTACGTCTCTGTTGGTTGCCAAGGACGGTTATCTGATGGTGGAGTGTTTGGCAATAGTACCTTAAAACAACACCTTCAAAATAAGACTTTGAATCTTCCCGACCCAAGTTTCCTTCCAGGAAGGGAGTACTTACCGGTACCCTACTTTTTCCTGGCTGACGATGCCTTTCCTTTAAAAATTAACATCATGAAGGCGTTTTCCTGGATTGCATGATAAGGCAAGTGTAAAACGTGTCTTCAACTATCGCCACTGCAGGGGCCGTAGAGTAGTGGAAAATGTATTCGGAATATTGAGTGTTATTTTCCGTGTGTTGAGGAAACCAATGTTATTGGAACCAGAGCGGGCAGACACAGTTTGTTTTAGCCTGCTGTCACCTGCATAACTTTTTGCGAAGAAGTATGTCATCAGCTTCAACGTATACACCTCCCGGAGCTTTTGATGTAGAGGACCTATAGCTACAGGATCATTAGTGCCAGGACAATGGAGAGTTGATGGAATGCCTAGAGACACTCTACTTCGTTTAAAGAAGATTCCAAAAAAAACCTTCCCAGCTGGCCAAACAAATACGTGATGAAATCAGTGTTTACTTTCAAAGTGACGAGGGTTCAGTGCCATGGCAAAACAACTACTAGGCCTAAAATACAAATGTACATAAGGACGTTTGCACATATTATAACGTATAGTTGAATTTACAACAATAAACAAAGTAACAATTAAAGTAGTGTTAATTACATTATATAATTTGTAACAAATTTTAGACCGTTGTGTTTATGTTTAACTTTTTTAACCTATAAAAGTGACATTAAAATATGTGACAATTTGATAAAATAATCTTGTTATAACTACTTGCCTGCACTGTTTCATCGGCAGCCTCTTTGTTCGTCAGTGGCAATCCCAGCTTCTTTAATCTTCCGTGCAGTAGTTTTTTATCCTTTAAAAACAGCATCGCTTTAAAATAACACCACTTGCTTTTATACTCGTCTGCCCCCGAACCACTCTTCTTCTTCTTAAGTTCTCTTTGAAACTGTGCCAACAATGTTTTCACTTTTTGCCTGTACTTCCGTATTACTGGCTTTTATTTCCCGCGAAATGTCATTCCATGCATAGTTCTTTAGGTTTTTATTTTTAAAATCAGGGTCCATCGGATTCCAAAGAACTGGTTGCTCTCGATATAGGTCAATCAATTGCATGACTGTTTCACGGGACCAATCAATTTCACTCTCAATGCTGTCGCTGTTTCATATTGAGTTGAGAAACACGGACACCAAACAACACAGACGTACTACCATCAACAGTCGCAACTAGAGTAGTACTGACGCTGTCGGGAACGACATGGCGGCCAACCACGTGCGCTAAGGGAAGTGTTGCCAACATTGTTGACGTCGCTTTTAGTCCCGTCAACATTGCTGCCAGCATATGTTTGACAACATTCTTTGATCTTTACCGACTACTGGTGGGTAAATGCTGCCAACACTTTTCGGTGCTGACAGCATTGTTGGCAGCAAATGTTGACGGAATTAAAAGTACGATTTTTGTAAATGTTGTCAGCTTTTTGCTGGCAGCAATGTTGTCAGCTCCGGTGTAAACGCGGGCTTAAGCTTTGGAGCTAGTCTATCAAATATAACAAAATATTCCAGAAAATTAGATTTATTTATTTCATTGGGACTTATAAAACTGAGCTTCAAATACAACTCTTTAAATTTAAAGTCCATTTATTCGATTATGGATTTTGAATATCTTCCAGTGACTCTCACTTACAACAGGAGTGTTGTGTATACCATTTAAAAAGATTTTGCCTATGATGCACCATTTTTTTAGATACACTTTTCTAGGTAAATGCTAGTTTTATATGAAAGAAAAACCTATCAAAGTATCTCCTGATGTACACTATCAACGTTATCTATAATTTTATGCTATTTTTTATCTACATAATTTTGTGTGTTTGCACTTTATCATGAAATAAACCAATGATTTTATTTTTGTGTACACATAATTGTATCCCTGGTACTACATATTACAGTAACTGGTGTAATCTTATGCTTTTATTGTTACACATTACATTATCACATATAGAAATAAAGTTAACAACACAAATACTAGTTTGATTTTATAAGAAAATACCCAAAATGTAATGCAGATAAGGAAGACAAATTTGGTACCTCACCTATAATAGAAACTTAAGAACTGTTATAAAAAACTATCTTAGTTGTATTTAGATAAACTTAGGCTTCTCAGACTCGTAAATATACATATGTGTTTATATTTATTAGAGTATATATATTTTATAGATCGAAAAATTAATATCCACTATATCACAAAATAATAATACTGGAGGAACTTATATTTATTTGACTTTAATTCTCCTACAAACAATACCATTAGTGTGTTCTACAATGGAATGATCATTAAATTGGTTCAATGTAATTGAATTACAGATAGATTTCATATAGACACTGCGGTAATCATATATATTAAACTAGTAATGTAATGGTTTTACCGTGAGATTGGATTTACTATAAGTAAATATATTAACCTTTGTAAAGACATCGGAGTTTATCCCATAAAACTTATTTGTTTCAAAGATTATTTTAATAGTTTCTTTACTGACCTATTTATTTCATTGTGGTTATTTAATAATTGTTATAAAACGTGTTTTGTGGAAGATTGATAAAAAACAACCATTTAAGAACGAGAAGAACGTTTAAATAATATTTAAATGTAATAAAATCAAACATGAGGCGATACTAGAAACGCCTTAATGTATAAGCTGTATTTCATAGACCATAGTACCTTTAGTCAAAAATAATTAAGTTATTAAAATAATAAAAGTAGGTGAGACCACTGCTTTATACAAATTATTGTCATGAAAACGACACAATAGTTTCCTAGCCTTAACCTGATCACTAAAAAGACAGATACAGAGCTGACACGGTAACAAGGTAACGTAGAGACAGAGACAGAGCAAGTGTCACAGCCTTTACAGTTATTCCAAGACTAACCGACAGATCATACGTGATTGAGAAGTAGATATAACAACTGCCTTATATAAAGTATTGTCACTACAACGTCACAAGAGTTTTGTCACGATAACAACATAAAAGTTTCCTAGCCTTAACCTGATTACTAAAAAGACAGATACAGAGCTGACACGGTAACAAGGTAACGTGGAGACAGAGACAGAGCAAGTGTCACAGCCTTTACAGTTATTCCAAGACTAACCGACAAATCATACGCGATTGAGAAGTAGATATAACAACTGCTTTATATAAAGTATTGTCACTACAACGTCACAAGAGTTTTGTCACGATAACGACATAAAAGTTTCCTAGCCTTAAAATGATTACTGCAAAGACAGATACAGAGCTGACACGGTAACAAGGTAACGTGGAGACAGAGACAGAGCAACTGTCACAGCCTTTACAGTTATTCCAAGACTAACCGACAGATCATACGTGATTGAGAAGTAGATATAACAACTGCCTTATATAAAGTATTGTCATTACAACGTCACAAGATTTTTGTCACGATAACGACATAAAAGTTTCCTAGCCTTAACCTGATTACTAAAAACACAGATACAGAGCTGACACGGTAATAAGGTAACGTGGAGACAGAGACAGAGCAAGTGTCACAGCCTTTACTAGCCTTTACCGCTAAATCGAAATTCTATTGGTGTATTGCAAGTGTTATTGTTATTTTTAAGCGGGAAATACATTTTTTTACTTGTACGCTTTTTATTATCTAAATACACATTGATATTTTTACACATTTTTTAAACTGACAATGGCGCATTGCATTGGGTTCTTCTGTTACCAAGATAGCCAAATCAAGCAAAGTAGAGCGTGACTGCTTTTTGGGTGTGTGACCGCTGAGCGATCCTGTTATTGCAATTAACCAACTGCCCGGCCATTGGTGGTGGGTCGGAAGTCACCTTTAAGCCGTTGGACCCCAGGTTAAGTCCTAGAGAGGGATTCTTAGCTTATGCTACGCGTGCTAAATGAGACATTCTCTGACTATCAATATATTGTCTTTCCTTAAAAATTTCAGAGATTCAAAAACTGATTTGAAAAGTCACATCTATTTTGATTGCTTCTCTTATTTGGACCTTGTTTTATCCTACTAATTCCTGGATCCAGTGTGACTACAGAGATTCGCGGTGCTATTGTCGTCTCGTAAGTCATGAAAATTTCCCATAACGCTCCTATTACTAATTACTAAGATATCTCTTAGCTTTGTTAATCAGACCTTGATTATGTTATTCGCTCATAATATATCGTTTTGGATTAAATGTTGCTTATTATATATTTTAAGCTGATAACGATTCGTTTACGACTTATATTACTTATTCAGTTGACTTTTGTTAGCTATTGGAAACGAATACCACCGCATACATTCCGTGTAGTAGGGAGTGGCATGGTAGAGTCAGGCAAGCATGTTAAAGGGGATAATGTAGTGTAACTTTAAACCACCGATTTACTTTGAAAGGGCCTTAGTTAGGTTAGGCTAATTAGATTAGTTCGTTCCTCTTTGTCAACTGTTCCACAATGGTTAGATTGACTTAAACGCAACTAATTATTAAACTACGAGAACTTTTTTTATTTTTATTTGTGGCCTTAATCCATTTAGTGAAAACTTTTATAGTAAATTGTAAAAATTTATTTGGCAATCGTAGAATCCTCCTGTGTAAAACCTCTGTTCGCCCTGTGAAAAGTTTTAAGACCATCATTACATTTCTGGTAACGTCTCATAAGTTCACATTCATATTTAAATAGAATAAAAGATTAATTGTTTAATAAATGCTGTAAGAGAGTTTTTTTTACGAATTGCTAGGTCATAGAACATTAAAAAAATAGGAACCAATACAAAAATAAGACAATGTAAATGCTAATATGAATATTCTTTCATCTCGTATAGTAAAAAATAAAAAAAATCATGTTTTTATATTAGTAATAAAGGTTTATAAACTAGCAAACCATATTAGGATTAAAATTGTCAAATGTATTATAGCAAAAGATTATTAGTAAATAAATAAACTGATTTAAAATATCAGAAGCGCAAAGTGTGTTTATCTCGTAAGAAGAAAGTACTCGTATATGTGATCTCGAACTTCTAGGAATCTCGTTGATAAACAACTGAGAGGGGTGACTTTCATAAACGATCTGTTGAACATTACACTTCCTAACAGATTTACAGATTACCAGGTTTCTGTTGACAAAAGGAATCCCTTCACATACGGTGTCGTATTACTCATTCAGTGAGAAATATTCTTAAATAAAGTGAATGAGCAGTGTCATGTGTTTCAACACTTAACATTGTATGAGTTTCTGACACCACTCCGCTTGTTTATTGCTGTTCTGCAAACATTACTTTGAACAAAATCCGATGTTTAAAATATGAGTTTTGAATGGAATTTTCAGAATTACTCTTTTAAGGAGATAATTCCGTCACTAGAAGTACGCTTTTAGTTCTACGTAAAAGGCTTCATAAACGCATTATAATCTGCATAAACACAAGTTTAAATTGCTCTAGTTTATGAGAGGACTATGAACAAATATTTTTCACGTTATTGATTTTTTAAATTAAAATATTAATGGGCATTTTAGCTAAAGGAAGTGTCACTTATATCTACTTTGAAGTAGTTTGTATTGACTTATTTTTGAAATGTCTTGTTGTTTATTGAAATTTTGTTTGTTTCTCGGACCTATAGTTGTCTCTTGGATATCCTGGTAGTTGTGTACTTCTCGTTGTTTGTCGATCGCTTCGTTGTTTTTTTTTTTTTGTACTCAAGTGAAGTCAAAACGTCTTTATTGATTCAGCACAAATCAGGTACACAATAGCGTCAAGTAGTAAATACAAATAATCACATGTAAATGATAATAATTATTATAGCCTACTGTAATTACTCAAAACCCATAAAGTTAGTAGTAGTTAGACATAAGGGTTGTTTAACAGAAAATATTTCAATTCCTTTTTAAATTTATCTAATCCGGTTCATTATTAATCGTATAGGTAGTATTTTTCTAAACTGTTTTTCACATGTGTAGTCTTTTTACTTCAAAAGAAAGCCTTTGTTTTTATGTTAAAATATTTGTAATCGTGTATTGTCGGGATGTAGTTCAAAGCGCAAACTAAATTTGTTTTCTTCATTAAAAAAATATACTGTCAAATATATATTGATTATATACCGTCAGTATTTCTATACTTTAAAAATATTATTTTACACAATCATCATGCTTTAGTTTGAACATTGTTCTAGGTTCTTGTTTGAAGGATTAAAATTTTAAAAAATTATTGTCACAGATTCTGCCATACACATAAACCAAAAGCAATATGGGAGTGTATAAGAACATGATAGATAATTGTTAATACAGGCAAGCTTTATAAGTATGAAATTCTTTTTAATATATACGAGTATAATGTTAAAATGAATTTTGTTGTATAGCTAATGTATATGTATGTCCCAACTTAAATAATTATCAACTTGTTATCCCAAAAATGTTGTATTGAAAATCTGGCTGAGATAATCCTGTTGAATAAAAATATTCGTTCGTATTTCTCTTATGTTTTGTTTCAAAACTAATAAAATTAGTTTTGCTTACATTTAAAAATAAATCATTGCTTGAGAAGTGTTCTTGAATGTTTGAGAGTTGAAATCTGGAAGATTTGTTCAATTTAATTATGACTTTTTGTTGAAACGAGCAAGGTGGAGTCTTCGGTTGTAATATCATCCAAGATACAAGGAAATCTTGAAGATAGCAGAGAAATGACAAAGGTCTAAAACAGAACCTTTGGGGAACTCTTTGCACCACCTTAAGTTTTCTTTATTTGACTTTAATAATTTTATTGATTTCAAGAAATGGTATTTCTGCATATTGAGATCTACTCCTTGCCGTTTCTATAACTTATTGGAACCATTTTCCTTCAAGTGCGAGGATTTAATTGTTAAGTCTTCCTGTACTAAATATAGCCATCTAGAACAGATAAGACCATTCTCGTTCAAGCAGTTATCACAATATGCTCTATAGAAAGAAAACCGTTTTGTTCACCCCGGATAGAAGCCTGCAGATGATGGATCACATACCAGTTTTGTCAAACTTTTATACGTTTTTATTTAATCGTTGTTCATCAAAGCTGAATACCCGTTGTGTGAATAAAGTAAAACATTCATATTACGTACAAATAGTAGAAAAATGTGGTAAATGCTACTTAATGCATCGTGTATAAATCATACAGATGTACAAATACTTTATAGACGCCAACAAACTGAATGGTAAAAGGAATATGAAATATCGATGAGTTATAAGCGTTCTATATGATTTCAAATAACAGTGATGACAAATGATGTTGTAAAACGCAAATCAAACCGTTCACCACACGTAAATGGGTGGCACGACACAATTTTCTCTGCGCGGAGATGGACGGGAAATTCGCGGTGCAATGTTGGTTGCCCTGCGGCAGCATTTGTTTGAGGCTGGGAGCCGTTGTATTGATCAACTAGCCGCTAGTAAGCACTGATATATTGCTCTCGATCATAACATCTTACTTTCGGTACAGTAATCTTGTATTACACGGTACAGAGCAAGTTGTTGTTAGTGAGGAGCTAATCGATGGTAGAAAAGATCTACAATACATAAAAATACTGTCGAATGATTTAACTCATAAATGAGAAATTTAGAACGTACATTATCTTAAAACTTGGACATCTTTTCCTGATCTAGTATGAAACACTCCGACCCATCATCATTAGTAAAAACCGGAATTACGTTTTAGTCATATGTATGTATTTTAAACACCAAAATTGTAGAACATATTACGAATATATTATTTTTAAAAAATCTCTTAATAATTCCGATATGTTTAATTTGTTTTAATATATTTTTGATTTATTTTTAATATATTTAATTTATTT
Organism: Homalodisca vitripennis; assembly: GCF_021130785.1. Lineage (NCBI taxonomy): Eukaryota > Metazoa > Arthropoda > Insecta > Hemiptera > Cicadellidae > Homalodisca > Homalodisca vitripennis. The sequence continues at coordinate 202,288,633 of NC_060208.1, forward strand.
AAAATGTATTGATTATACTCCTTTTGGATTCGACTAAAAAATTAATTAGGTACTCTTATCTCTGTAAAATTGTCCATTGAAATGATACAACTATGCAACTTGCGTTTCTCTACCTGTTTAAAAATACCTCGCAATGAAAGAGTTTCAGTTTGAATTTCGTTTCTTGTAGTATGAAAATATATATAGTATATAAAATTTCATACTATATATATATATATATAGACTAATAAATTGCAAGATGTTGCCAAAGTAGGATTGAGCCGTTTGTCGCGTGCATGTTTTACCATCCCATACTCCCATAATAATAAACCATTAAACGCATTTATGTGTCGGAGATCAAGCATTACACAAGAAACATATGTTTATTACACAATCGTCTACAACCCAATGAACTGATTGGCTGAGCGTCAGCAAAACCTATCACTAGAGAGGCTTGAAAATATTTGTTTCTGTTTATCTGTGTGCATATCTCGAGAGTGAAGTGACCTATAGGATGTACGCTTTTCTGGAGTTTAATTTCTACATAACGACATCGAGTTCGATCATGGGGCAGTCACTCCATAGGTTGTGGATAAACGCCAGTGAACCTTATGGGTAACCATGATGACAGCGAAAATTGTGAATGACATGTCGTTTACACAGAGAGAAGAATTAGTACTACATGGCTGAACTTACTGAAGCCATCACTTAGTAAGCTCAAAAATTCTCTTTAGTCTGCCAGTAGACAAAAACTTGTTTTCTGTTTGATTGTGTGTGTGTGTGTGTGTGTGTGTGTGTGTGTGTGTGTGTGTGTGTGTGTGTGTGTGTGTGTGTGTGTGTGTGTGTGTCTGTATATCCGCAAGACATCTCAAGAATGTCAAATTAGCTGTGGACTTGACATTTCGAGTCCAACTGTGTTGTACTCCTACCTTGTAAATATCTAATGGAATAACTTTATGCTTCCAGTTCTCAAGACGTAGTTTTGCAGTCCAAGCTTTCTAGAGGATTACTTGCACCTACTAATAGTAGGACTACTTAAGCATTTTCAGAGCATGAGATTTGATTTAAGTATTCCCAGGTTGCCTACGCGCCTACACACAGTTCCTGGGCGTTACAGTTATTGTCGGTCCAGAGTCTGGGATACCTAATCGAACCAATAGCTACCCGATAACTGAGATTTAGAGTATTTAATCAGTTAATAAATCTGACAAATACTTTAGTGTTGCGGAACCAACCTTAAACTGTTTATCACTTATTTTCTCGACAAAATATAAAAATCCCGATTTATAAAAAATCTAAAATTTATTTATTTTCCCAGACAGAATGCAACATAAATTACAATAAACGGTATGTTTAACAGGTAAGAGTACGCCACACCGGCCATGTCGATGAGGTTGGTTACAATATTTTCAGTTTGTAGGTCATTTCATTAGGCTACGTATGTTAAAATGTAGTACGTACAAGTTTACCTAGTCAGCAATTTTCTCGTTGCGATAAAACTAATTTAAACATGTTCACTAACGCTCAACCGAATACCATTTACATTTACCATTATCGAACTTGATTTCTTTTAGTGATAAATGAAGATTCCCAGGGAATTTAATGTCTGTGTCAGCTCGTTCTACAGATATCGTGCGAACAGACGTACATAAATGAAATGTCCCAGCCATTTGAATAATAGGATTCGCTAACGCTCAGCCAATTATCATGACAATTCATGGCTTGAAGTTTGGTGTTACAAAAAAATAAAGTTGATCAATACAACAGTTGATATCTACAATAGGATTTAACAACTACTTGTCCATTTAAAGTTTGTATAATTTCATAATAATGCAACTGTTATGGAGAAACGTAACTGTTTTTATAATACAACACGTAGACTACCTCGAAACGACGGGAACATGTAAACTAATATTGTGAGCAGCCGCACCGTGTAACAGGATGCCACAGCCATTCGTGTTTTATAATACAACACGTTTGCTACCTCGAAACGACGGGAACATGTAATTTAATATTGTGAGCAGCCGCACCGTGTAACAGGATGCCACAGCCATCCGTGTTTTATAATACAACACGTAGGCTACCTCGAAACGACAGGAACATGTAAACTAATATTGTGAGCAGCCGCACCGTGTAACAGGATGCCACAGCCATTCGTGTTTTATAATACAACACGTAGGCTACCTCGAAACGACGGGAACATGTAAACTAATATTGTGAGCAGCCGCACCGTGTAACAGGATGCCACAGCCATTCGTGTTTTATAATACAACACGTATGCTACCTCGAAACGACGGGAACATGTAAACTAATATTGTGAGCAGCCGCACCGTGTAACAGGATGCCACAGCCATTCGTGTTTTATAATACAACACGTATGCTACCTCGAAACGACGGGAACATGTAAACTAATATTGTGAGCAGCCGCACCGTGTAACAGGATGCCACAGCCATTCGTGTTTTATAATACAACACGTAGGCTACCTCGAAACGACGGGAACATGTAAACTAATATTGTGAGCAGCCGCACCGTGTAACAGGATGCCACAGCCATCCGCGTTTTTGTTTGCAACTGAAATAACTTGTAAGCAAACAATGACCGCGCAGTACACAAAACAAGTTTGCAAATGCCATTATATTAATTTACAAATTAATTTAAATTCCATTGATGTATTTAATAAGTGTAATTAATTTTAAGAGAAAGTAGTAACAGTTCATTTGATACCCCTTCCTTGTAACTGTGCAACAGCACTAAAAATTAACGAACATCTCAGCAATTTCACTGTTCTTCGTTCTATTTCAGCGGCAAATTTCTTTTAACAAATTATGGTTTCATCTCTATATCAATAACGTTTTAAGAGTGATTTTATAGTAATATTTAGATCTGATTGTCTAGTTATAGAACTACCTCATACCAGAGTTAGGCAATGCAGTAAAATATGTTCGTAAATCGTCATCGCTCATCGTGTAAAACATGTATTGTTCACGCTAATGTTGACATATGAGTCGAATACAACATTCTCGTTTCAGTAGTATCAGTAAGGACACACCCCACCGCTTCTCCTAATTGTTTGTCCATTTTGTTCAAAAATTAATAATGTCTCGACTTATTTTTATAGTTTTGAAAAATGTAGCTACCAAAGTTGGTGACCTGTTTATTCTTCTATAAGCGGGACAGTCATCAATAATATATCCTTGAAGCTAAAACAAAACTGTGGTAGTCATTTCTATTTAGTAAACTAATTATTCGTTCTCAAATGCTGTATGTGGCTTTATTTTTAGATTATGGTAAGGTCCGCTTAATATTTTTAAAATCACTCAAGACCACCATATTCCCTGTATTTTTATTTATATTTTAATAATTTAATGTATGCTATTTGAAAATATTTAAACTTTTATGTTTTGTTCCAGGTAAGAATGACGGTGTGAAAAGGTAATTAAATTACTGTTTTCATTGTATTGTGTAAACTTCCTGCAACAGTTTTAGTGAATTTGAAAATTATAAAACGTTTGTATTTAAGACATAAGTAAATAAAATTGTAAACTGCGAGTTGTTTAAAAACCAAGGTTGTTTGTTCTAGTGTGTCTTATATTTGTTAGTGACTTTGAGATTATTATTAAAAATACTAATGCAATTTTACTGAATTAAGAATAGAATGAATGAAACAAACTACTATTTATTTAGTTTGAATATTGTTTTAGTTCAAATATTGTCAACCCGTTTTATGACCACAGCTTCCTAATTCTAAATTCTATTTTTTATTTATTCTTGTAGTAATATTTTTCGTGGTGTATATTTCTATAAGTCTCTCACTAATTTAAGGTGCTGGGTTTTAATGTTGCACTTCTAATGAGCAGTTGACTCGATATCCAACTTTCTATTTGATTTTACATCGAGTTTCTAAATTTATTCTTTTACTGGTGTCCAGCACCAAATTTATTAATTAACTAATTTTTGAATTAAAAGTAAATTTCTTCAAATACTTCGAAATTTTTTTAACTTCTCAGAAATGTAGGGTCTTATTTTGAGTGGGCAACTGAGAAAATTTTCTGCTGAAGTGGTAAGGATTTAGTAGTGAAGACATTTTTAAAACCTCCACAACATTTTTATTGAAAAGCGCTTTCGCCGGTTAGGGCATCATCATTTAATATCATGTTTATAATGATACGCATGTTTTCTGCTTGTATGTTGGTGGCGAATGCGCTTTTCAATAAAAATGTTGTGGGAGTATTAAACATGTTTTTACTACTAAAACTAATAAACATTATGGTAATATTTTGTTATTCGTGAAAAAGAATCACACTTTTACTCTTATTTTGTAATGAGCACCGATTATGTGACTCAAGTTTCAACTGGTTAGTTTGAACTCACATGTAACCCATTCGGTTCATTTATAGATTTACAATGCATTCTTTTACCTCGTCTTAGAATGTTTAAAAATGCAATATGAGGTTCATCGTTTCATATGTTATATCTAAAAGGTCCTGTAGAACGGATCTTTACTTTGAAATACGTTTAGAGAGAAAATAATATATTTCACCTAAAACAGTCCTGTACAACTACAATGAGAAATATTCAGTCAAGTAGTACTTGGGATCAAGTGTACTGAAGCTCGCAGATTTCACGCCTCCTGCAACTGTTACAGTGTAAACAAACCAAGCTTTTTATTTACTACAATGGAAATACATACAGATTAAAACAAATCAATAAAACGTTGCATCATCTTGAGAATGAGAACGTGTGCGGTCTTCAATCTCATCATCACAAATGTAAGATAACTAACTGATATATGAACGGTTGTATAAAATTACCTGACTTTATGCAATTATCGATGTTATATAACATTATCGAACTATCTGTAGTTATCTATGTTATATAACACTATCTGAGTATCTATAGTTGTCGATGTTGTATAAAATTACTTGACTGACTATATTAGACGATGTTATATAACATTACCTGACTATCTGCAGTTTTTAATGTTATATACATTACATGACTATAATAGCTGTCGATGTTATATACATTACCTGAATATATGCAGTTGTTAATGTTATATAACATTGTACCTTCGCGTCTGAGTCTCTCTTTCGAGGATCTCTGGCTGGAGGGTGGTAAGATTACCGGTATGACCACCAGTACATTGTTTTTTGATCTAGCATGATTAAACCGTAGAGTTTCCGCATCCCGGGATGGGCCACGCGATGAACACCAATAAACTGGACGTGGTCAAGTTCACCGAGGTTATATCTCGGGGAGCGCAGCGAAATCCTGGTGAGGGCTGGCGCCGAGAGCTTTATAACATCCACGATGGAACTTTTTGTCTCGCCTGTGACCGGTCTATGCCGCGAAATGAAACATCCGCCGTGGCAAAGCGAACCCGTCACTGGTGGGACTGAAACTTAGCGGAGCTCAGAAGACACATCCTACGAGCAAAACGTGTGCCGCTACTAAAGCAGAATTCCTGCAGATAGATGTTCGTAAGTCGATTGCTACAAAACTGCGAGAAAGTCTCTCCGCCGAGCTATCAACAGGCGCAAGGCGAATAGCTGAGGAGAACTTCGGGACGAACGTCGATTCGATCCTTTGGGTTTTGGGTTACAATGTTGGTGACCCAGAAACTCGGCGCCCGTCTCTCCACCCTCCATGCCTGGAGGGCGCCACCAATGGAGAAGGAATCGTCACTGCCGCTTGTTTCCAGTACATCCACAGCGAAAAAACAAACAGAAAAAAAACAAAAATAATAAATACAACCAAAACACGAAAAAAAATAGAAATAGCAACAAAAAGGAAAAACAAAAACCAAAAAGACCGAAAAAAAAACAACAAAAAAGAAAACAAGTAGAAAGAAAAAGAACCCCCACCCCCCCCTCCCCCAGAATGAAGGAAACAAAAAAAAATAAAAATAAACAAAGACAAAACAAAAAATCAAACCGACCAAAACAAAAACAGTTCATAGAAAACAAAAAAAAACAGAACAAAAAAAAAAACAAAACAACACAAAATTCAAAAAAAGCGAAAGCGAAAAAACAAAAAAACGAAAATAAAAACATAAAAACTCGACAAGACCTCGGTCACGCACGATACATAAGCATTCACCCAATAAGCCAACTCCCAAGAAACAAATGCACAATAGAAAACACTCCCCAACCTTTAGTTGACTAACGACCGGGTGGAGAGCTGTTACCGCTATTTACTAAAGAGGAGAGTTGGAAACCTCCGTATCACACCCGAAAAGCAACAAGGCTCCCGTCCCGACGGGATTTCCCACGATGCTCTGAAGAAGATTTGCACCATCCATCCCGGGTTGTTTCTGAGAATGTACAATGCCTCTTGGTTGAAGATGTGTTTCCATCTCCCAGGAAAACCTGCCAGACTGGTGCATATTAGCAAGGAAAAGGTGATCCAGATCTGCGCCGTTCCCCGTACAACAGAGACCTCACTGCATGCTGGACACGGCTGGAAACCTTTTTGAAAAATAATCCGTTCCCGCTGATTTCTGCCGTGGTAGCTGCCGGGAACCTATCCCTCGTCAAACGGGATTCAGAAAAGGGACGATCAACAAATCGACGCGATTACGGAAGTAAATAAAGTCAGTTTGAAAGATCCGAGATCCACAACATTTCTCCCGCCGAGTAGTGCTTCTTTGGTACGCTGATGTCAAGAATGCCTTCACTCGCGAGATTGGGTCGATATGTTGGATGCACTTCGTGAACTCCTTCCGAAATTCCATATCGTATCTGTTGCGGCTCATCGAGGACTACCTCCGTTCTAGCAGGCCGTCTGATTATGACACACTCGAATACGGAGCGGCGGACGGTGGAAGTCACCTCTGGAGCCCGCGCAGGGTTCAATACTTCGGCCCGGATCTCTGGAGAATATCGCTTATTACAGCCTCCCTGAGATCCGAGATGCCAGAGAAAACCGTCATGGTTGGGTACGCCCGAGGACGTTGCGGCTCTCATCGCCGGCACGCAACGTTGAGCTGCCCAGGCTCAAAAGTTGAACCAGGTCATGCGAGTGGACAACGCCATGGATTCCGAACACGGTCTTTCGCTTGCTCTTAGCAAGACGGAGATCGGTGATTCTCACAAAGAAAAGAATTTGTACACCGTCCGTCCCGCTGCGAGGTGGGAAGTGAAGTGGTCCAGGTCAAAACGCGTGCCGCCAAGTACCTCGAGTCATGGTGGACAATAAAGTTTACTGGAGAGACCAGATCTTCCGTTTCGGCGGACAAGGCTGCTAAGTGACTCTGTATCTTCAGTACGCCTATGGCCAATGTTTGTGGGGTCCTCGGTCCAGCAAAAGACGGTTATTGATGTCCGCATCCCATCCGTACTCCTTTATGGGGCAGAGGTGTGGCAGACGCCTCCTTACCAAGGAATTTATAGGTTGGCGACTCGCCCGGGTTCTGCGTCATAGCTGCGCTCCGGTGGTGTCCGCCTATCGGACAGTATCCGAGCCTCCGTCCTGGTGTGCCGAGTCATCCCTGTAAAGCCTTCGTGGCAGTGGATAGGAAGGCGATTTATCATAGACAAGGCGAGATCGGCAAGGACCAGCAAGATCCGTAAGAGCGAGTGCCCGAAACCCTTCCATTGCAGTTGGCAACACAGCGGTGAGCACGAAACCCCAGGACGATGGACAGCGCGACTCTCGAAGCAGGTTCAACCATGGTCCGAAAAGGCATGCATGCGAGGTGGATTTACTACCTCACGCAGTTCCTGACAGGTCACGCTATTTCAAGTCGTACCTGAAACCGGATGTCAAGACCGATCCCGGATTGCATCTACTCCCGGGCTTCCCGACGACGCGAACACACCTTCTTCCCTTTCGCGTTGGGAAAAAGGCCCCGCCTGAGGCCACAAGAAAAACTCGGGGTTTTTTTCGGTGGATACGGTTCCCTGCGAAAAGATATTGGGATGATGGGAACTGGATTGTTTGTCACGTTCGTACCGGGGCAACCTCCTGGAAAAGAGACCCGATCTGGACCGCGAAGTGCCCCAATCCCTTGACCGAGCGAGCTGGATAAGGAAGCGAGCCCCACGCCTTAAGCCAAATTTAGCCTAGCCTGAAGTAATGTATAAACAATCCCAAGTTTGAATCCTAAAGAGTAGAGAGGTTTTTTAGTGGGTAAAACCCTTTTTAGGGAGTCCTCACTACAGGCGGGCCACCTGTGTGCGTAATTGCATTTTTTCCTGCCTCTCCTCTCAAAAAAAAAAAAAAAAAAAAAAAAAAAAAAAAATGTTATATAACATTACACGACTATAATAGCTGTCGATGTTATATACATTACCTGAATATCTGCAGTTGTTAATGTTATATAACATTACACGACTATAATAGCTGTCGATGTTATATACATTACCTGAATATCTGCAGTTGTTAATGTTATATAACATTACACGACTATAATAGCTGTCGATGTTATATACATTACCTGAATATCTGCAGTTGTTAATGTTGTATAACATTACACGACTATAATAGCTGTCGATGTTATATACATTACCTGAATATATGCAGTTGTTAATGTTATATAACATTACACGACTATAATAGCTGTCGATGTTATATACATTACCTGAATATCTGCAGTTGTTAATGTTATATAACATTACACGACTATAATAGCTGTCGATGTTATATACATTACCTGAATATCTGCAGTTGTTAATGTTATATAACATTACACGACTATAATAGCTGTCAATGTTATATACATTACCTGAATATCTGCAGTTGTTAATGTTGTATAACATTACACGACTATAATAGCTGTCGATGTTATATACATTACCTGAATATCTGCAGTTGTTAATGTTATATAACATTACACGACTATAATAGCTGTCGATGTTATATACATTACCTGAATATATGCAGTTGTTAATGTTATATAACATTACACGACTATAATAGCTGTCGATGTTATATACATTACCTGAATATCTGCAGTTGTTAATGTTATATAACATTACACGACTATAATAGCTGTCGATGTTATATACATTACCTGAATATCTGCAGTTGTTAATGTTATATAACATTACACGACTATAATAGCTGTCGATGTTATATACATTACCTGAATATCTGCAGTTGTTAATGTTATATAACATTACACGACTATAATAGCTGTCGATGTTATATACATTACCTGAATATCTGCAGTTGTTAATGTTGTATAACATTACACGACTATAATAGCTGTCGATGTTATATACATTACCTGAATATCTGCAGTTGTTAATGTTATATAACATTACACGACTATACTAGCTGTCGATGTTATATACATTACCTGAATATCTGCAGTTGTTAATGTTATATAACATTACACGACTATAATAGCTGTCGATGTTATATACATTACCTGAATATCTGCAGTTGTCGATGTTATATAACATTGCCTGACTACCTGCAGTTGTTAATGCCATATAACATTACCTGACTATAATAGCTAACTACGTTATAAGTTGCAAATTTTAAAGACGAAATATATTAAATTTAAATATCTTTTCTTTCAACGAATCTTGTGATTTTAAAGTTTTAATGGTTTTTATGGAAGAAGTTGTTTAATTTTTAAATTTAGTCTAAAATGATTCATGGGTATGGGCCATAAACGTTATAAAATGTTAACTATCTAAGAATATATTCCGGTAAATCTCTTTTTAATTATCGTGCTAGTAATTAAACGCTAACAGTATGCAGTTGTTGAAACAGTTTAAAATAAATGAAAGCCCAATTAAAAAGTTATGGGATGAACTAGTTTTTTCAGTAGTGTTTAAAAAAATAAATTAAGAAATTTCTAAAATTAAAAAGATATAATTAAAAGAAAACTGATGTTATTCTATATTATTCTTCGGGTTTGGTTTAGTTTAACTTCCTCATAGATGACAGTCAAGAACATAAATTTGTAAATTACAAACAATGTAAGCGATTAATTGCTATTGTGGGTTCCGAACTAGAATTTCAAATGGCTTTCAAATTTACCATTTCACGGTTTAAAACTTCCCATTCACAGTTTATATCCGTTTTACACTCAAATTCCTTCTTACAAATGATCTGCAAGCTATAATTTGTTATAAGTAGATAGAAAATAATAAATGTGATCTATTCAGTTTTGTTGTATATATTTATGCAAGATATGTTTGTACGGCTGGCTCCATTCCACCGTTCCACCTCCACGGTAAATGAGAGAGAGGTTTGTAGCGTGGAGCTATACATTAGAGAGACAAGGGTAGACGGACGGGATGGATGTACTTGACAGATTGTTTTACCACTCATTTAGAAATATCATAGAATAGAAATTCACGAGTACCTTACAAACAAACTTTTCAAATATTTATAAATGCATTTAAAAGTAATATTAGTAGTATATTATTTATAAAGTGATATTTTAATGCATTGAAAAGTAGGATTTTAATCTGAGTAACAATATAACCCGAAGATGTTTGTTGGAGATCGAAGCTGAGTTATCCGATACAACATCAAAGACAAGGATGAGGTTAGGTATTCCGGAGCCTGGATTGTGTATTGCCTTAGTTTGTGTATTCGTTTGAGACTCTCTCTGACTAACTCTGCCGTTTTCCATTTTCCCGCTGAGACCTTTCAGGTGTATCTTACTTTATAATCAACAAAGTTAACAAAACAACTAAATGCCACTTCTACCTTTTGCTGTACGTATAATAACATTACGGCTGATCCTTTATATCGATACGCCAGACAAAGAATTTATAATTAAATAATATTTAAGGCAAAGAAGATCATTCCCCACAATTTTATAATAGAATAAATCTGTAGTTGAATGTTTAACAAACCTGTTACTTTACACCCAAAACATTACTGTAAGAGAAGAGGAGAACCTTCTCACTGAGCTTTGATTTATGAGTATCCCCGGGTTAACACTTCGCACTGGATAAGTGTTATTTAATCCCTTCCTTTATTTAATGTGAAGATAAAATATGTTGCAATCTCTGGTCAAGCTTTTCTAAAGTTAATATATAAACAAGGGAGTACATATGCCAACAAGTAACCACTGTCTACTTTACGTAATGATACTTTGGGATTTATTATTAATATTCAAACATTTTAAGGTTTATAAGTAAAATTATTTACAAAAATACCTTTTAAAAATAAGTATACTATTAAATATATACTAGTGTTTTAATGAGTTCAGTTAGAGCTTGTACAATTAAACCCTATTACAGCTTGTACAATATTTGGAGAGTGGAACATGGCGCTATCCGCGTGCAAGCCATACCTGCTAATTAACCAATCAGATAAATCAAGTCAATCACTACCCGGGAACCATATATTCATATAACAGCTTGCACAATATTTGGAGAGTGGAACATGGCACGGACGCGTGCAACCCATACCTGCCAATTAACCAATTAGATGAATCAAGCCAATCACTACCCGGGAACAATATATTCATATTGAAGCTTGTACAATATTTGGAGTGTTGAACATGTGCGGTTTGCGTGCAACCCGTACTTGCCAATTAACCAATTAGATAAATCAAGCCAATCACCACCCGGGAACAATATATTCATATTGAAGCTTGTACAGTAGTTGGAGAGTCGAACAGGCGCGGTTTACGTGCAACCCATACCTTCCAATTAACCAAATAGATAAGTCAAGCCAATCACCACCTGGGAACAATATATTCTTACTGAAGCTTGTAAAATATTTGGAGAGTTGAACATGCGCGGTTTTCGTGCAACCCATACCTGCCAATTAACCAATGAGATAAATCAAGCAAATCACTACCCGGGAACAAAATATTCATATTACAGCTTGTAAAATATTTGGAGAGTGGAACATGGCGCGGTTCGCGTGCAACCCATACCTGTAAATTAACCAATCAGATAAATCATGCCAATCACTATCTGGGAACAAAATGTTCATATTACAGCTTGTAAAATATTTTGGAGAGTTCACTATGACGCGGTTCGCGCGCAACCCATACCTGCCAATTAACCAATCAGATAAATGAAGTTAATCACTAACCGGGAAAAAAATATTCATATTACAGCTTGTAAAATATTTGGAGAGTGGAACATGGCGCGGTTCGCGTGCAACCCATACCTGCAAATTAACCAATCAGATAAATCAAGCTAATTACTACCCGGGAACAATATATTCATATTTAAACTTTTACAGTAGTTGGAGAGTGGAACATGGCGCGGTCCGCGTCACAACCCTTACTTGCCAATTAACCAATTAGATAAATCAAGCTAATTACTACCCGGGAACAATATATTAATGAAGGGGACAATAAATACTGTCATAATTACTCACGTGTTCACCCACTCTCCTGATTTATCGATCCATCCGATAGCTTTTTATTTTGTGTATAAAACCACAATTAAGTTTCATTTCTAAATAATATTAAAACATTATTCTGCTTTCTTTGAACTCACCGCAACGTTTTAGGGGTGGAAATTATTCACGTGTAAAAAGTAGGTTTTATGAAACTGTTTGATGCCCAAACGTTTGAATATAAATCTTCACATGTTCTCTTCCTTTGCTCATAATCCTTGCAGTTTTAATAAAAAAAATTAATTTGAATTCTCTTTTCGTTATAAAAACTTAACCTTTTTGTGTTTTAAAAACAGTTTTGATAAAGTTTGACTATAGTTTATAGCATATAGACACCACAACAAATCGCAAAATAATTTCCCCCAATTTTCATTGTATGAAAATTATACAGCTTTTTTAAGATTGCTTTAATAATACCAAATAATATGTAGATAAAGACATCAAAAGTCCAAGAGAAATTATATTATATGGCAATAATTCAAGCAACGTCTAATTATAAATTTTTGCATTTCTAAGAAATTTTATTTTTGAATACAAAGTAAAACCTCGTGTGTGCCACGTTTCTGTAATAGTTGTTATTTACACACTTTAATTTTTTTAGAATTGAGGATATTTTTGTAGTTCGGAATGTGAGATAAAAATTTCAGTATCACCAGATATTCGCGCCATTTATTATGAGGGAGCCTTGTAAAAATAAAGATATGGAATTTGGTGTAAGAAACAGCATTGTTTCAGTCCAAAATCACAACCAAGGCCAGAATTCTCATGATTTGGACTCCATGGTAAAACCACAGGACGGCGCTCTTTTGATTGGTAACTCTTGGTTAATTACGGGGATATTAAGTTAGCAATTACATGAAAAACCTTATATTAGATTTTGGCTAAAAAGCATTACAAATTTTGATGTAGATAAAGAACTTAATTTACTCCAAGTGATATAAGGTAGAAGTACGCAGCGTAAAAAGCTTCGCTGAGATGAAATGCAAATTTTAAAGTCTGTAGCTCATTTTATTCTTGTGAACAATCACACTAACATACTAAAAATATATTATTAATTCTCCTTGGCAGATGAAAGAGAAATCTTGCTATTATACCGAGTGATAGGCTTCAATGGCCCTCGGCTAAATTTCATGGATCAACATGCACAGTTATAGGATTTAATCTTGCCTACATAAAAACGAAATTTGATGCAAAATTTAAAGGAAATAGATTAAATCTTTCTGAAGAGATATTTAGGATAGTTAGGTACACGTGTTACTATATCACAAGTAAAAATGTCAAACGATTCTTCTAGTATACTAATTGTTTATAATTTTTTTTGTTCTGGTAGTTTCTTGTTGCCACCATGGTTAATCATAAAACCATTATAAAAATATTCGCTAACGTTCAGCTAAATGTCATAGAGTGACATGAATCATCGTAGAACTCGATTTTGCCTGTATAGAAATAGCGACAGCGAAGCTTATCATTAGAGGAGTAGGACAACTCTAAGTGTACACGATATTTCAAGGCCAAACCGGTGTATAGACTTGACATTTTGTATGAAGCCTAATTTCTATACAGGCAAAATCAAGTTCGACGATGTTTCTGGTCACTCTATGACATGGCTGAGCGTTAGCGAACATTTTTATATTGGTTTACTGGGGTTAAGATTTTTAAAACCAATATATATATATATATATATATATATGCTCAGAGATATATATATAGTCTCTCAGAGCAGTTTCAAAAAAAAACTACAATTTTTTAATGTATAATATTTCGTTGTAATTAACAACTTTGTCAAGTACACTTGTAAAACATACACAGAATAAAATAAACAAACAAAAAAGGAAACACCTGATAATAAACATTCTAAATGTAAATACAATTTTGACATGTAAACAAGTTTTGATTAGTTGTTAATTTAACAATAATAACATTATATAATATAACATAATTTTGGATTTAGGTAAATTTGTATATCAAAATCTAATTATTCAAGTGGAAAACAATAATTTAGCGAATGTCAAGTCCATATGGTTGCTTCGATTTTAATAGAATTTGGTGTGCCAATTCATTATTCCTTAAATATCATTTCGAGAGCTGGTTTCACAAGGTGTAATTTTACTTATAGCTTTGAGATTATAACAATCCTCAAAGCTTTTGTTATGGTGAATAGCGTGTAAGGCTACTGGTTTTTTCGACTTTGTGATTGATAGAAAAACGGTGACCGGTCATTCTGACCCGCGAAGAATTTGAGGTTTGCCCAATGTAGTCCTTGAGATAAAACCTACAGGTTAGCTGGTAAATTGAATTGTTGGAGGTACAGTCCAATTTATATATATATATATATATATATATATATATATATATATATATATATATATATATATAAATTGGACTGTACCTCCAACATATATGGTTCAGCACATAATCTGGTCTTATTTCTCTGACCTCAAAAGTACAACTACAACTAGGGCCATGATTAGTTTTGCAATGAAGTAAGTGCTTAAAAATTCCTTTGAACATCTTCGTTGCTTATGTAACATACATAGTGTTGGACGATGTCGTGTATAAAATATATTAGACAAGAAATATTTCACAATATATAACAAAACCAAATATATTAAACTTCATATAACTGGAAAACTATAAAAAATAGAAATACTTTAAATATTTATTTGAAATAATACAATGTAACATCTGGTTTTATTTATTTACCAATAAACATGATAACAATCATTTTATGGTATGGGCGTCATGATACAAAAATAAAATCGTGCTAGTTAAACTTATCGTTTTGTACCATATTCTGTTTGCTGGTATTTAGTAACTCGAATTAGACATGACTACAATTTTATACTTAGTGTCCCTGAAATATTTTGCAATATTATAAGGATTCGATTGTAAAGGTATATCTATAATGTTTAGTTTTTAACAGTTATTTTCAGGATTGCTGAATATTTTACAACACTTTTATACGGGCTTACTAAGGACAGTTTAATAGTTTAAAAGAACATTATTATTTTTTATTTTATTTTATTGACTTAGAACCTCACAAAACAAAACAAATGTAACAACGAAAAACAATAAAATGTTATGTTTATCTGTTTGATGACGCCTGTATTCACAACAACTTTTGGAACTAATAGGAAAGAATAAAGTGTTTCGGAGAAAAGAATAGCTAAATTTTTATATAACTAAAGGGAATGAGGAGGTGATTAGCTCAAGAGGGGGGGAGGGAGAAAGCAAGGAGAGGTAAAGAAGGTGTAACAAGGTTGCGTCCGGACAGAGATTGATGTAATCGTCCGTCTTAGGTCCTGAATTGCTCTCTGGTGGCAAACATGTTTGTGTGTTACTGTTACTTCTATAATGCCCTTGAGTAATTGAACCTTGGATAATGTCAAAGTGAATTCTCAAACTGAATCAAATATTACTTATTTATATATGAATAGAAGTAGAATGATATGACGTAAACAATTCCGCAGGGATTTACTTTCAAACATTATGAGTGCTACATGCCTTACAATCTATTTATTAATGAATCGAAACCTCGGGATCCTCTTAACTCTTTACTTGGCAGTATACAGTATAAAGAGTGAGTCACATTACCGAGACTGAAATTTGACACAGGTTGATGTACATTATTGGATATATATATATATATATATATATATATATATATCGTGTACTGACTTAATTTAATTCAGTCTGTCTTAAATAAATACTATTTTATTGAGAATAACCATTAAAATAAGATTTAAAATTTACTTTTTATTCATAATTCTTTTATATTTAGGCTTAACGATTGAGCAAATATTTTTTGTTTCGGTTTTAAATTATTAGTCTCCCCACACATCCAGAAAGGGGAGTTTGTTTTTGAACTTCTTTATGGTAAGGTGAATGGAGGGAGAAATTCGGTAAGTTCTGTGTCTCCATGAGGGATATATTTCCATTCGTAGTAGATGACGAGAGTGTCATCCAAGTATCTTCACCAGATCCTCAGTTTGAACTGAGTTGAAGCCAGGGCTTTTTGTTCAAATTCTTCCATAAAGATATTGGCGAAAATGGGCGGAATAGGATATCCTATCGCCATTTCCTCAACTTGACGGTAAAGTTTACCCTCTACTAAGGCCTAGGACCAAAAGCTGGGGCCGGAAGTGGCTTGCCTTTACCCCTTCCCAATCCTTATCATCGCCTTCCTGTCCCATTGTTTCAGATGACATTACGCGGTGCCGATGAAAGAGCCGACATCGCCATTCTTGTTAGTGTCCACTGTAGCCTGTGCTGGTGTGATGTGTGATCTGTGATAGTTATACTCGTACTTGTGATTTGTGATCGGGACTGTGCAGTGACAACGCCTGGAATGGACTCCAAGCAGCTGTTGGGTATGTTTTTACCCTTTTCTTTCCCTTCTTTACTGCTTTCTGTTTGTTATTTTTTATATGTATTAACACCTCTCCCAAGTGACGAAGAGGATAGATTCTAATCCTCGAAACGTTGTGTTATACATTTTATAACCCATAACGATGGAAAATGTCGGAAATCCTGTTATCCTTTCAAACCTTGCATCGCCAATAACAAACTATAAAAAAGAACTTTTAAAAATATTTCCATTCTCAGGTTCCGGGAATGTCCAAAGAAAGAGAGCTGTCAGATACCTGAATCTAAGTGTGTTCCTGAGTGAGTTTAATTTACATTTTAGAGGCTTTCGGATACCTGGTGATTTAGTGTTTAAAGGTTTAGTCTTACGAACTGCTGCTGAATATTGCTTCTTATGATATATCAAGTATAGTTAAATGTTTCAGTATTACCATTCTTTGTAGATCCCTTACAATCAAAATAATTTTTGCATAAAAATCTAGTTGCTGTTTAAGAAGTATATTCCTACTATGGTTAAAACTATCACATTAAAAACCCCGTGCTCGTGACTGAATTAAATGCTCAAACAAACGATACTTGATTGAAGACTTCTTGAACGACAGGGATTTAGGGCAGAGGGTCAAGGTTACTAGACTAGGTCGAGTAAATCTATTGTTCTAGACCGTTGTGTGCATGACAATCACGTCTGCACAAGTGATTTGTGTGCATAATTGTGTTTGCTGCAATCCGGCTGAGAATTCGTGACTGGCATTAATTTTAATCCATAGTCACGCAAAACGACCTCTGTGGAAAATTCAAAGCTTATTTATACTTGTTATTTATTGAAAGCTGTTTATATTTCGAACAATCATGGGAACAAAAGTTTACATTAATGCAAAACTTGGAAACAAAGAGTATTGTGAAGGTTGCAACCTTTATTATTATATTTTATAACAGTATTACGATAAATCAAGTATATTCTGTAAAAACCCTCAATATTTGTGAGTAGAATTAACACTAAAACTAAGGAACATTTTATCATTATTTTTACATACTGATAATGTGTCCTGTTGGTGGTCACGTAAAAGATATTGTGGAGGAGGTTTTGAGAGATGAGGGGTTCTCCTAAAGACGGTTATACTTGGGTACTCCTCCACAACAAATTCCTGATGGCCGACGTATAGCCACAACATGGGATCTATCACTCCGAGATGCTTATAACTTCCAACCGAACCAACATTACGAGTAAGTGCAACACAACCACCTGTGTCACTTATATCTGAGCAATCCTATGGGTGTACAGGAACGACACATAGATACTTGTGATATGATATATTAATGTAGAGGGTTGGATTGGCACGTCTAGTTTACTGTGGAGGACGACTGTACTGGCTGGAATAGAGCTGACCTTCTCTTCTGCCAAAGTGATATCCCTACCGTCAACCTTATCCATCCTGAATATGTTATCACCTCATACACAAGTGCAACGGTCCATTTAGAACCAAGTGCAATGAGATATTTCGTATTTTTTTTCCAAAATGAATGCTTTTCATAGAGGAGTTAATGTTGAAACTCTGACACGAAAAGCAAACCGTTCACTAAGATCACAGAAGGTAGTAATGGTCAGATCTAATTTAATCTAATGTGGCCTTCCCTTGAATTCTTCTTCTGCCCCTCCACAGCTGAACAACGCCTAAATTCCACCAATCTTCTAGATGCTACACAAGTTGCCGCTCACGCCTAATGGTGTCATCTACCTAGTTACAATAAACCGATTCTTTATTCCACTTAATTAAATTACTTTACTTAATAATTAATAATTTACTTTCATTCATTATTATTCGGTGTCGAACTTCTCTTGACTGTCTTCTTTCTCAACTTGGGGTCATGTATCCTTTCCAAGAATTGGTTTTGATATGTCATATTGCTAAAACTATATATATATATATATATATCTATATATATAAAAATGAATGTTTGTATGTTTGTCCTTTATGGAATCGTGAACTATTGGACCGATCATGATGAAAATTTGTACGTATATGTATTTTTCCACGGAGAAGGTTTATAAGCTATGCCCATCCCTTTCCCGATTCAGGATTCCGCCCCACTGGTTACAGAAATACCCATAAGAAATGCATTGCAGCAAACATATGTTAACGTCTTTTTCAAATTTTTAATCAGCTGTTCTTTGTAAACTTATATTACACTTATAGTTTTAAAGCATAGAGTAAGCTTAAGAGAAACGACAAATTTTGTTTAAACTGTTTTTGCAATCACTGTTAAACATAGACTTTACTATCCAGATAATACAATTCAAATTTGACGTAAAAATTCACCTTTAACTGCAATATTTATTTAATATAAACCATGCTCATGCTTGATCAGAAGAGTAATGCAGATATCATAATTACTATCTTACGTTGGCTACAAATATAAAGAATGTTATAAAATCAACCTTAGTTGTTTTTTTTTGACAGAAGTATGGTTCTCAAAACTCCGTGTGTACATATTCTCTCGATCGAGACAACAAAGCAAGCTCAATCGTGGCATCGGAGATATAACTAATTTAATCTAAAATTTATTATAGTAAAAAAAAAAATTTACTAAGTAATATAAGGACTTCGGTTCTTAAGATTTTGCGTGCGAAGCCGTGGGTAACAGCTAGATAGAGGCAGGAATATGGTACATACCTTCATAATACGCCCAAGAGGCTCACGATGGAACGACTATCAATTATCTCAGCAATGTTTAGAATGTGATAGAAAAAGAATAAGTGAATATAGTGTACTGTTTTCAACGTTACACTTTTGGCAGATTTTCTTGATAGTATCAACAAGGTAAACTCTACATCAGCGATGACAGTATAAGTCACTTGAACCAGAAGTGCTCATCTACGAGCAAAGATTACAAAAAGCGTGCGAAGCCGCGGGCAACTTTTGCAAAAAATTATTGAAATGCGCAGCAAAGCGCGCCGGGCCCGCTAGTATATATATATATATATATATATATATATATATATATACACTAGCTGTTCCCCGCGGCTCCGCACGCTTTTTGTAATCTTTGCTCGTGTATGAGCACTTCTGGTTCAAGTGACTTATATTGTCATCGCCGATGTAGAGTTTACCTTGTTGACACTATGAAGAAAATCTGCCAAAAGTGTATGTTTATAGCCATTGTACACGTACATGTACTTAATAATAAAGTGGTCTAAAATTCAAGCTATAAGGCGAAACAGAAATTCATTTGGAAGACAAATATCCATAAACACTTCACATAGTGTGTGGTTATTATACACAACTATCTCGTAATTGTAGTTTACAATGTGCAGGCGCTTTGATAACTTGTATATTTTGCAGCGCCTCCTGGAGGTGAGTTACATCAATGGGCATAGCATATTAACCTTCTACGTGGAAAAATACATATACACACAAATTCTCATAATGATCGGTCAAATAGTTTCTGAGCCTATAAAGGACAAACACACAAACATTCATTTATATATATATATATATATATATATATATATATATATATATATATATATATATACTAGCGGGCCCGGCGCGCTTTGCTGCGCATTTCAATAATTTTTTGAAAAAGTTGCCCGCGGCTTCGCACGCAATTTCCCGTTGAAAACAGTACACTATATTCACTTATTCTTTTTCTATCACATTCTAAACATTGCTGAGATAATTGATAGTCGTTCCATCGTGAGCCTCTTGGGCGTATTATGAAGGTATGTACCATATTCCTGCCTCTATCTAGCTGTTACCCACGGCTTCGCACGCAAATCTTAAGAACCGAAGTCCTTATATTACTTAGTAAATTTTTTTTTTTACTATAATAAATTTTAGATTAAATTAGTTATATCTCCGATGCCACGATTGAGCTTGCTTTGTTGTCTCGATCGAGAGAATATGTACACACGGAGTTTTGAGAACCATACTTCTGTCAAAAAAAACAACTAAGGTTGATTTTATAACATTATATAAAATATTTATATTTGTAGCCAACGTAAGATAGTAATTATGATATCTGCATTACTCTTCTGATCAAGCATGAGCATGGTTTATATTAAATAAATATTGCAGTTAAAGGTGAATTTTACGTCAAATTTGAATTGTATTATCTGGATAGTAAAGTCTATGTTTAACAGTGATTGCAGAAACAGTTTAAACAAAATTTGTCGTTTCTCTTAAGCTTACTCTATGCTTTAAAACTATAAGTGTAATATATGTTTACAAAGAACAGCTGATTAAAAATTTGAAAAGACGTTAACATATGTTTGCTGGAATGCATTTCTTATGGGTATTTTTGGAACCAGTGGGGCGGAATCCTGAATCGGGAAAGGGATGGGCATAGCTTATAAACCTTCTCCGTGGAAAAATACATATACGTACAAATTTTCATCATGATCGGTCCAACAGTTCACGATTCCATAAAGGACAAACATACAAACATTCATTTTTATATATATAGATATATATATATATACACATATATATATTTTTTTATTATACTGTATATATTGTATATATATATATATATATATATATAAAACAATAAAACGATAAAATTTCTTTCGGAGCACTAAATATTTCTGCAATCGTCTAATTGAAATATATTAATTTTACGAAAGCTTCTAAAGCATCCATTTATTACGTCATTGAGGAACAAAATCATAGTTTCCGTTTGTGAAATGTTAAAGTTAAACCGATTAATTATAAAAGCAAGGATTAATTTATCTCCAATGTCACATATATGAAAGGATTGATTAATTATTCCCATTTTATCCGGGTTAGAAAAATGGATGGTGTAATGCTGGTAATTGGCCAGTAGCGGTATTTTGTTTGATGCCGGCACGGCTGAACAGCAGCCCTGTATTGATCATCCAGCCTTCCGTGAAAACTGTGTTGTATTGTAGCTTTGGGCGCGACTGTCCGGGATCAAATCGTTGGGCTTACCCTACCGTATTCTTGTATTGATCATCCAGCTTTGCGTGAAAACTGTGTTGTATTGTAGCTATTGGGCGCGACTGTCCGGGATCAAATCGTTGGGCTTACCCTACCGTATTCTTGTATTGATCATCCAGCTTTGCGTGAAAACTGTGTTGTATTGTAGCTATTGGACGCGACTGTCCGGCATAAAATCGTTGGGCTTACCCTACCGTATTCCTGTATTGATCATCCAGCTTTGCGTGAAAACTGTGTTGTATTGTAGCTATTGGACGCTACTGTCCGGCATAAAATCGTTGGATTTGCACTGGCGTATTTCTGTATTGATCATTCAGCATTCCGTGAAAATTGTGTTGTATTGTTGCTATTGGGATACAAAATGTTTGACATTTCACTGGCTTATTCCTTGTATAGTAATCTAATTAGTTTGGGAGTTTGATCAAAATGAGTACTTATAAGCTGTAGATTATACGTAAATTTAATATGTTCATGGATGAGATGAGTGTATTTCCTGTCATTTAACTACTATAATTATATAACAAAAAAAATCCAAAACATTAACATTTCTCTTAGTAAAACTGAGTATACAGTCAATATTGCATTCAATGGAGGTGAGAATACGTGGATCGTATTTATATGCATTTACAATTTATAATATTTTCATTATGGAAATTCGTAGAAAATCACTTTTGTATTCAAACGCTACGATCCTCTATCAGTAAACCTGCTGTCTGTTACTGCTGTATGTTTACTTTTTCGATATATACTGATGAGTTCTAATTTTATTAGTTCGTACATATTGAAACAATGCTTTCAAACTATTAATAAATTTATAAGTACATTTGAATGCAAGGTTAAGTATAGTTTACTAAGAAAAATTTAAGTTTTTCTGAAAACATGGGAACATTTTGGACGGTGTTTCATACACGTTTTAAACATTTTCTTCAGCTCGTGTTCTGTAACCAAAGACAATATCATGTAAAGGAGTCAATGGAAAGACTTTTTAAGATACGTTAAAAGGCCAATGGATGTTTTTCCGCTAAAAATATCATTTGAGAAATTATATAAAGAAAATAAAACACATGTAAAACAGCAATGGTTATCTCATCAATACACTAACCACCAACTTATCATCAGCTGATTGGTTATAAAATTAATTCTCCAACTCAATATCTGACATACAGCCAAATTTCACTATCACATTTAATACTAGGAATCAGCTTATTTATTTATGACGGCTTACACAGCGTCATAATTTTAAAAGTCAGTATTTGAGAAAAATTCAAAAAGCACAGAACGATACAGAAGTATAATAAAGCTGTTTATTTCTCTTATTTGCTACTAAATTCGTTGTAAATATATTTGTTTTTCTATTGTTACATGATTCGTAGTAAAGTTTAATATTTAGGCTAGATCAAAATTTAGATGTAAAATTTTTCGAAAAGCAAAATAAAATATTAAACTGTCAAAAGATAACTCCTAAAAGAAACACTGTGGTGCATTGTTTTTTAAATCGAATGACAAATTAATTCTTATAGTACCTGTACACTTTTACATTAGAGTGGACACAAAAGGCATTTCTAAAATATTCGTGCATTTATTGGTTATTCATGCATAATTATAGTGTTATAACCTAAAATGTTTGGAAATAATGATTTGATAAAAACACGTATGATTTTGTATATGTTTTACTCATTGAAACAGTAGGCAGGAAACCATCTAATAAAGAACATGAATAGCTCTTCAGCATTTTAATGTTATAGGATATGTTAATTTTGTGTAAAAAATGTAACAGGAATGTAACAGAGTAAACAATACCGATATACTACATAGATGAATATCATTATAATATTTCAAAATCTATTTTCCGTAGAAAAAATATAATGTGGTGTCCAAAAATGCTTTATTGGTAATAAAACCTTAAAAAGGAAGAGCTCTGGCGGTGACCACCAGCAGTTTTAGAACCACCAAACCGAAGGCTGCTTTTGTGGTCCTGTGGAGCCACCGTAGGCTGAAACAGAGACACCCAGTCTACATGAATTTCAACATAGATAAACTAGACTTTCAGCGTGGTTACCTGGAATTCAATCTAGAAATATATTTTGTATTTCATTCAAAAGCCTGATTTAAACAATAATTTGTCAAGAAAATATACAATTACAGTTATTTCTCTTTTTTTAAGTTTAAATTGTAAATTCCGCGTAACAGGCTTTGCCGAGGCTTCATGTACAATAATAAGTCTTTATCTCACGTCTTTCTTGAGATATCCTGCGGGTAGAGAGAAAATAAGTTATACATAAAATATTGTTTTACATGTATATCCTCCGGTAGTTAAAGGAGAAATAGTGGCAACCTACTGAGTGGACATATACTATCATGGAAAACATTCTTATCTATCGTAAAATACAGTTTTATATCCTCCGGCAGGTAAAGGAGAAATAGTGGCAACCTACTGAGTGGACATATACTATCATGGAAAACATTCTTATCTATCATAAAATACAGTTTTATATCCTCCGGCAGGTAAAGGAGAAATAGTGGCAACCTACTGAGTGGACATATACTATCATGGAAAACATTCTTATCTATCATAAAATACAGTTTTATATCCTCCGGCAGGTAAAGGAGAAATAGTGGCAACCTACTGAGTGGACATATACTATCATGGAAAACATTCTTATCTATCATAAAATACAGTTTTATATCCTCCGGCAGGTAAAGGAGAAATAGTGGCAACCTACTGAGTGGACATATACTATCATGGAAAACATCCTTATCTATCATAAAATACAGTTTTATATCCTCCGGCAGGTAAAGGAAAAATAGTGGCAACCTACTGAGTGGACATATACTATCATGGAAAACATTCTTATCTATCATAAAATACAGTTTTATATCCTCCGGCAGGTAAAGGAGAAATAGTGGCAACCTACTGAGTGGACATATACTATCATGGAAAACATCCTTATCTATCATAAAATACAGTTTTATATCCTCCGGCAGGTAAAGGAGAAATAGTGGCAACCTACTGAGTGGACATATACTATCATGGAAAACATCCTTATCTATCGTAAAATACAGTTTTATATCCTCCGGCAGGTAAAGGAGAAATAGTGGCAACCTACTGAGTGGACATATACTATCATGGAAAACATCCTTATCCATCATAAAATCAAGCTTGAAGCAGAATTAGCATTACAGATGAAACCCATATATTAAGCCTATTGCTGCGTCATATGATTGTACTAATTTTTTACCAAATTTTTTTATGGGATTAACTTGTTGAAGACAAATGTAAAAAGTTTTGCTTAATCACTGCCCAAATCCCAGTGACATACCGTTATCTAACTCAATGCTCCTTATAAAAAATGAAGTAAAAATTTCCAGTCTATAGATTAGTTTGTTCTTAAGAAATCGTGCGAACATGCAGAAAAACAGAAATTAAATTTATTGCCCCTGGAATGAGGCTTCGCTAACGCTTGGGCAATCATTAATTAAATTAACCTCGAATTTTGCTGCGAACCTATCATATCTATGCTAAAAATCCAAATCACTTATTTTATTAGTAACCCTTTTTTACTATATAACACAACAAACGATCTACATCTAAACTAAAATCTAAAAATTTTGTAGACTAAAAAGATTTTATTGTTTTTCATAGTCCCATTAAGAAAAGAATTCATGTATGCTGAAGAAAGCTTTGTGTTATAGCAACTTTAAAAATAAAAAATAAAAGTCTTCTTCATGGAGAAAGGATTTATTGATTTCAAGTCATTTGACAGGTTGTTAAGCTTCTTTACTCCTGCGTATAATGGTTTTCTGTTGAATATGGCTTTTTGTGAACTGGAGGTATATAATTCCCTACGTGTCTGGTGTATTCATGCATTTCACTTTGTTTTGGAGGACTTTTAGTTACACAGTATACAGGTCACGTTTTCTGTTGAATATGGCTGTTTGTGAATAGGAGGTATATAATTCCCTACGTGTCTGATGTATTCATGCATTTCACTTTGTTTTGGAGGACTTTTAGTTACACAGTATACAGGTCACGTTTTCTGTTGAATATGGCTGTTTGTGAATAGGAGGTATATAATTCCCTACGTGTCTGGTGTATTCATGCATTTCACTTTGTTTTGGAGGACTTTTAGTTACACAGTATACAGGTCACGTTTTCTGTTGAATATGGCTGTTTGTGAATAGGAGGTATATAATTCCCTACGTGTCTGATGTATTTATGCATTTCACTTTGTTTTGGAGGACTTTTAGTTACACAGTATACAGGTCACGTTTTCTGTTGAATATGGCTGTTTGTGAATAGGAGGTATATAATTCCCTACTTGTCTGGTGTATTTATGCATTTCACTTTGTTTTGGAGGACTTTTAGTTACACAGTTTTCTGTTGAATATGGCTGTTTATGAATTAGAAGTATATAATTCCCTACGTGTCTGGTGTATTCATGCATTTAACTTTGTTTTGGAGGACTTTTAGTTACACAGTATACAGGTCACGTTTTCTGTTGAATATGGCTGTTTGTGAATAGGAGGTATATAATTCCCTACGTGTCTGATGTATTCATGCATTTCACTTTGTTTTGGAGGACTTTTAGTTACACAGTATACAGGTCACGTTTTCTGTTGAATATGGCTGTTTGTGAATAGGAGGTATATAATTCCCTACGTGTCTGGTGTATTCATGCATTTCACTTTGTTTTGGAGGACTTTTAGTTACACAGTATACAGGTCACGTTTTCTGTTGAATATGGCTGTTTGTGAATAGGAGGTATATAATTCCCTACGTGTCTGATGTATTTATGCATTTCACTTTGTTTTGGAGGACTTTTAGTTACACAGTATACAGGTCACGTTTTCTGTTGAATATGGCTGTTTGTGAATAGGAGGTATATAATTCCCTACTTGTCTGGTGTATTTATGCATTTCACTTTGTTTTGGAGGACTTTTAGTTACACAGTTTTCTGTTGAATATGGCTGTTTATGAATTGGAAGTATATAATTCCCTACGTGTCTGGTGTATTCATGCATTTCACTTTGTTTTGGAGGACTTTTAGTTACACAGTATACAGGTCACGTTTTCTGTTGAATATGGCTGTTTGTGAATAGGAGGTATATAATTCCCTACTTGTCTGATGTATTTATGCATTTCACTTTGTTTTGGAGGACTTTTAGTTACACAGTATACAGGTCACGTTTTCTGTTGAATATGGCTGTTTGTGAATAGGAGGTATATAATTCCCTACGTGTCTGGTGTATTCATGCATTTAACTTTGTTTTGGAGGACTTTTAGTTACACAGTATACAGGTCACGTTTTCTGTTGAATATGGCTGTTTATGAATTGGAAGTATATAATTCCCTACGTGTCTGGTGTATTAATGCATTTAACTTTTTTTTGGAGGACTTTTAGTTACACAGTATACAGGTCACGTTTTCTGTTGAATATGGCTGTTTGTGAATAGGAGGTATATAATTTCCTACGTGTCTGGTGTATGTATGCATTCCACTTTGTTTTGGAGGACTTTTAGTTACACAGTACATGTCATGTTTCAGGATGAATATGGACGAAGTCCATCAACAAAATTTAGAAAAATGTTATTCACTCAAAGGTATTTGAAAAGTGGCTGAAGATTGAAAGAAAATTTATTTAGAAAATTAAAAACAACAGGTACATTTATTAATATTAAAATCTAAAGTAGCATTGGGTTTCAACAAAAGTTATGTATTTGTTGTTGTAGAATTGTATTTTAACATATTAATAGAAACATTATAAACTATAAAATACAAATATTGACTTCACAATAATTAATAAAACAGTGTAATATAATCCATTCATTAGTTATTATTATTTTTTTCTCTTTGTTCATAAATATTTATAACTCTTGGGTTTTATTCAAATGTTCAAAAATAACATATGTTTAAGGTTTTTTTGTATTTATATTTGTTTGGTGTTTTATTTGGTTAGTTCTTTTATATAATTTTAATAATCTTTGATAACAGAAAATTCCGAAATATTAAAGTACTTTAATACTAAGGAGACTTCTTCGTGTTTATATGTGTGGATGTTTGCTCATATACAACCTGATGGAATAAAAAAGGCTTTTTGGTAAGAGGTTTCTACTTTCTACTTTAAAATTATTCTGCAACCATGAAGAGAAAATTCAAAACTTCCATGTTATTCATAGGCAATTGAGATACCATGCTTAAAGCCTCTTTGAATCTAAGTTAAACACATAAAGAGTCACAACCCAAATGATACATACAAACACGATTGTGAAACTTACTAGTTATTTCTCCGAATGCAAGCTGGTATGTTCTCCATTTCCTCCTTCAGGTAGTAATACCTGATTCCCAGCTTCCCCACCAATAAATGTTCTCTCATGTCCACATCTCTGAGGTCGAAGTTGAACAGCTGTTTGTCCTCCGGAGTCAGGTCCCGCCACAGAGACATCACGTTGTCATTTTTGAACTCCCAGTTTCTTCTGGCGTAGTATCCCGTGTGCTCAGTCAAATTGTAAATCCTTCCGTATATCTTACCCAGTCTGTCAGAAACAGTTGATCAATGCTAATTACATCTTAAAACAGAGACTTTTGTAGTTTTGCTATCGCTGAACAGTTATATGAATACTAATGTTTATTTTAATTGAGAGTAATTTGTACATTAAAGAGAACACAAGACGATGACAGTAGAGAAATACAAAATATGTTTAACATTTAAAACATTCCCAATAGATAGGAAAACAAATTTAAAATTAGAAGATAGTGAGTTAAATGGATAAGAAAAGATTAGGATTCCTTGGAACACGTCATCATCTTTAGTAAATTGTTATTTTATAAACACACACGTACTTTTATTTAAAATAGCTAAACAATAAGAATCAGTGTTATAAATGGATAAATCTTAAAATAACTAATTTCAGCTACGGTGCTGAATATATTGCGTTTATGTATCAAATCAAATCAAATCAAATCAAATATCCTTTATTTCCATCAGACATGTAACATGCATTGGATTGCGTCATAAATATTAAAAAAAAAACACATGTACAGTTTTGTATCTATAAAATTATTATTAATCAATTATTAATATTTATATATTATAATTAATCAATTATTAAAACTAATTAATTTTACATCATACAGACTATTTATTTCCAATAAAATCACTGAGGGTGTAGAAACAATTTTTCTATTAAAAAAGCCTTCAGTGTTCTCTTAAAGACCATTATATCATTTACATTCTTTAGGTCCACAGGAAAGAGAATTATAAAAAATTACGGCATTATAAAAACAGTGATGTTTTGAAAAAAAGAGGTTGCATGGGGGGAATATTTAATTTGTTGCTATTCCTGAGACAGTGTCCGGACTGCGGAATTAGTGACTCGAAAATGCCCTGGTTTTGCTTAAAAAAGACCAATGTGTGGTAAATATATATACTTGGAAAAGTAAGCAGATTGAAGTTCTTAAAGTGTGATTTGCAGGATTCTGATTGACGGATACCAGCAATAGCTCTCACCGCTTTCTTCTGCAAAAGAAAGACATGGTTTGTTCTGCAATTTTTCAAAACCCCAAATTTCAACAGCGTATGAAAGGTAGGGATAAACTAATGCAAAATATGAAGTTAGAAGCACATCGGTGCCCGTGAAAGATGAAAGTCTACGAAGAACAAAAATACCAGCACAGACTTTAACGTGCGACATGATTTACATGAAAGGAGAAGCTAAGATTCCTATCGACAATATAGGCCTAAAAACTTGACAATTTGCTCAGAACAAACCTCTGTATCGCCAACCCAAACACTCAAAGAGTCATTGCGTCTTGATGAAATTGAAAAATCTAGCAATGTAGTTTTATCAGTATTCACGGCCAAACCATTACTCTGAAACCCACTGGACTATTGAATTACACTGAACAAACGTATTTATCTCCATATTGAAACGACAAGACTCATCAATTACAAGTGATGTGTCGTCAGCAAACAAACACAACAAGCCCCTCGAAACACAACTGCTGAAGGTCATTCACATACAAAATAAAGAGGAAGGGTCCAAGTATGGAGCCCTGTGGCACACCCGTCTTGACAATCTGCTCGTCAGAAAAGCATCTTTTCCTAGTATTTACGTCAACGTATGGAATTTCCACAACTTGTCTACGCTGACTCAAGAAAGATGACAGCCATTGATTTGCCAAGCCACGCACACCCACTCTGTCAAGCTTTTGCAAAAGAAGTTCATGCGAAACCATGTCAAATGCTTTTCTCAAATCAAAAAAGATACCAGTAGAAAACTGTCCTTCATCAAGAGCTTTAACAACGTTTATCCAAGAGAGCAAACATTGCCTTCACAGTGAGCCTCCCTTGACAAAGCCAAACTGTTTGTCAAACATAACTTTATTACTCTCCAGGAAAGCCGTTAACCTTATCAAAACTGCCTTCTCAAACACCTTAGAAAATGTCGATCCAATCGAAATAGGCCTGAAATTATCAAGTTCCTCAACCAGTCCCCTTTTATGTAACGGCTTCACTATAGACAACTTTAAAATGTCAGGAAACAGGCCATTTTCAAACGAAAAATTTATCAAATGAGCAAGTGGCCTAACAAAATACTCCGTACATGATTTAAGAAGCTTCGATGATATATTGTCGAAGCCAGAAGAAGCCTTTGCTTTTATAGATCTGATGATGTCAGATACTTCCACTTCAGAAACAGGTGAAAAGAAAAAATGAAGACACCCCTGCACATGATTGTTGTTGAAGAAGAGACAACGATATGGAAGATGAACTTGCATTCGACACATTAAATGAAGAAATCATTGAACAAGTTAGAAACGTCCTTTCGGATCCCTAATAATGACTCCTTTACTATCCTTGATCCTTGTATAAGTCAATTTATATAATAAATTTATATTTAAATAATAAAAGGACGTTGGACAGCACGGCTGATACCGATGGTCCAGCTTTGGGTGAAACGGCGACATGGTGAGGTGGACTATTACCTCACCCAGTTTCTCACCGGTCATGGATATTTTCAGTCCTACCTTTTCTTGATGCGAAAGACCGGTTCACCGGACTGCATTTATTGCCCGGGTGTTCCCGATGATGCGGAGCATACATTCTTCCGCTGCCCACATTGGGAAAGGCCCGCCTTGAGGCAACACGCACTCTGGGTGTTTTTTCGGTGGACTCTGTCTGCCAAGTGATGCTAGAGGGTCAGAACAACTGGAACTGTGTGTCTCATTTTGTCCAGGGTATTCTCCGCGCTAAAAAGATTGATCTAGACCTAAATGCGGTTTAGACCTTTGACTTTCTGATGGCTGGATAGGCGCGAGCCCTGAGGGCTTAGGTCAAATTCAGACCTAACCTGAAGTAATGTGACAAACAGTTTCCGGGTTGGGATCCTGAAGTATAGAGGAGGTTTTTAGTGGGTAGTTTACCACATTGTGAGAGTCCCACACTACAGGCTGGCCACCTGTGTGCATAAATGCATTTTCCTTCCTCTCCCTAAAAAAAATTATATAATAAGAGCTAACTTTGATAATAATAAATAAGTGTTGGTTTCGTTTTAAAACGAACCCAATTTTAAAGTTCTGTGTGGTTATGAATGGCATCAATCTGAATAATAACACAATTATCAAAGTATAACAATACAACTAAGTATAATGAAAAAAATTGGCCACTATTTAGAGACCATGCTTTAAAATTTTAACACTGTTAGTTTGTAAAGCCTATAGTTTGCGGCATTAAACTCTGCTAGATAAGCCCTTTAATTAAAATGATGTGCATATTAACCTATGCTCCTATTTAAGATTTCCTTCTGACTCCTTGCGGGACGTCCCCATGATATTACAGAAAACTGATAGTTCCTTCAAAAATTAGATTTTTAGGTGTAGTGTTGATGTACAAAATCTTGTTTATTTATCTGTTATCGTTCAGAAAATATTATACCTGTGCAGGACTTTATGTACACCCTGTATGTGGTTTTTTACATAGAAAATTTTAATAGGTTTGTATGCTTAATAGATAATATTCCGTCAATCACTTTACTTTTGAAACCGTTAGCCGTAGCTATATATGTTTAATGGCGATAGTTCTAATGATCAAGACTGAGCAAGACATTTAACAATCGGTGCACCATAGACCTACTTTATTGTACTGCAGCGGTTTTATGTGAATATGAGTGGTATGAAGTAGCATGTGTGGTTATATCTGAAGTACTGGGTTATGTACACCCTGTATA
The DNA here is from genome assembly GCF_021130785.1 of Homalodisca vitripennis. Classification (NCBI taxonomy): domain Eukaryota; kingdom Metazoa; phylum Arthropoda; class Insecta; order Hemiptera; family Cicadellidae; genus Homalodisca; species Homalodisca vitripennis. The sequence continues at coordinate 202,320,490 of NC_060208.1, forward strand.
ATAAAAAGAAACAATACATTAGTTATAGAATATAATCATAGAATCTAAAATGGTTTGAAAAAAGTTAAGAAAAGCATGGTATGTTTTTGGATTTCACCACTAACAATCGAAGCCACAATTGACTATCCTAAAATACTTTAAGCGCGTCAGCTACAGAACAACATGTGCAGACTGTCCTGAGGGCAGACAGGCCGTAGCGTACTTTCCAAATCCGGTATAAAGTACACCGATCCAGACTCGAGCTTCGCTCAACACCTAGTCGATAATTAATTGTCATGACATGGACGGTTTTAACGTTGATCTGGATGTACTGCATACACGCCGTAAAGGAAATACACCTAATACTTTGGAGAAGTTTGACATTTATAATGAGTGCATTTCAAAATGAAGACACGAAGAAGAATAAATATTCTCCGTGAAAAACTAAAGTACAATTAGAATAGTTTACTGGACACTCTTCTCCAGCACCAATCGAGACCACTTGACCCACAATCAGCTGTTTATCAGTGTTTAACGCTGTCATTAATATTGACCTTGTGCGGCTCTTGTTTCCATTGCAGTATCATAAGCCTATCCGTTTTAAAAGTACGTTGTGTTTATTTATTTCTATTATTCCTGTGTTCATGTGTGCTCTTTTTAAACAAAAAGACACCTGGAGAATTAGCATGTTGTTCGAAAGCATGAAGATGAAGTGTTAACGTCGTCACATGAGTAGCCACGCTACAGAATTGGGAATTTATGACGGGAAGTAATTAATTTTGAAAAGCTGTAAAAATTATTTACAAAAGTATAACCTTTGACTGTACTAGTCACAAAGGAGATAACTCATCCAATGCTATGTATTGAGTAAGACAACTGTGAGCGCTAGGACTGTCATCAGTAGGGTGACACTCGGCACTTGGGGCGTGCCCAGACTGTCACTCGGCACTTGGGGCGTGCCCAGACTGTCACTCGGCACTTGGGGCGTGCCCAGACTGTCACTCGTCGGCACCACACTTCCTTAACTATTAATAAACAGAGCGGTGGTTATGTTTGAAATCATGCGAATATCAAGGAAGGAGACCGAACGTGCACACGCTATAATCTTGTAGTGCAGCCCTAGCATTGATTCTCGTAACTAACTGGACTGATCTTCGAACCTCAGCACATCTCATACATATGCATAACTTATCTCCTGTGTAACTAATAAAATCAGAGGTATGAGTTACCAGCAGATTATGTACATGGATATTACATGGGTTCACCTCCCGCCAACTGGATAACTTTGTCGAGGAATATTCCAGGTATTCTCTGGAGGATCCAGTACAGAATCTCGTGTACAAGGGGACTGTCTGTGGGGATGAAGGACGAGTACCAGATTGCTCGGCTGAATGGCCAGAGATCTCTGTCGTGCAGAGCGAACTCGACCAGATGCTTCCACAGTATTGGTTTTATCGGTGTCGTTGTAAAGTTGTACACACTGGTTAAAGTTGAGTTCCTGGAAATATAAACATATTTTTATATTAGCACTACGTAATTATTATAAAACGTCATATTATAATTACGTCATATTAAAAATATTATACGTAATTAAAAATGTGTATTTATTATTGTCAAAACAGATTACAAATGATTTATTGAATAACAGACCCTACAAAATTTAATCTATTAGGAAAATTACATCAAGCTACGTATTAAAAGTTTATGATACCTATAAGCATTATATAACAAGATTAAGGGACCATGATGGGCTCGGGTTTACCAAAAATATAAATTTAATTCGTTGCAGTCTTGAATTTAAAATAGCTGTATAGGATTGGTGAGTTAATTTCAACATAATTAATTCAAATTCAAAGTATTTATTGCACACTGACATTTAAATAATTACATAAGTAATCAAGTCTTTTAAAGTATAACAACTAAACTACAAGCGTTTCAGTATGTACTGCATGAATTGTCTATATAGTATTATGTCTATACAGAATAACAAAACATCCTTAATTTTCATAGATTGAAGTAATAATATGGTGTAATAATAAATAATTGTATGGGGTGGAATTTTAAAATTGATTAGTTATATTATTTGAGAAATCTTTCTGCATTTAATTTACACTGGAATAAGCCTTTTCTATGAGGAGGTTTTTAATACTATTTTGAAAATTATGATTTTTAAGCTCTTTTAGTGATAAAGGCAAATAATTATATAACAGAATTCCCATTTTCAGTGGAATTAACAGTGGAATTTTTTCAAATAAAGAAGTTTTATAGATTGGAAAGGCAAGAAGAGTTTTGTGTCTAGTATTATGATTATGTAGATTTTATATTAGTCAAAGGTGTTTGGATTTTTATGGACTAAGTTCAACAATTCAAAATTATATAAACCTGGTAGTGTGAGTATTTTAGATTTTTAAAATAGTGGTCGGCAGCTCTCTCTAAAGTTTTTACCAACCATTGCTCTCAGAACAGCTTTTTGGGCTATGGATACTTTTTCAAAATATAGCATAATATACTTTACCAATATCGTAACAAATTTTTGTAAAGAAAACTTTGTTTCAAAATTTTGTCTTATTAGCAAATTAATTACTAATTGTAGAGGATGATAACAGTGGTCTGGAAATATTTCATTTTGCTGCTAATATGGGACCAATGTGGAGCTAAGGAGTTGAATACAGAAAGTCTTTGATTGAGCCAAAAGTGTTACATTAAAAGGTAAGGAGTTACACTCCATGTGGTTGTTATGCATACAAACATGTAAATAACAAAAGTATTTTACACTTTTCATTTTATAATGTGTTCCAGATTATAACATTTTAAACTAATAGTATTTTTATACACTGAGCTACCTTCAATCTGAATGAGCGAACATGGTAGATGTTCTATACTAGATTTTCGTAGTAATAAACGTTGCGTAGGTAAAAAAAACCTGTTCATGGAAGTTCTCCAGGCGGTGGCTATCATGCAGTTGACGGCGTAATCGACCGGCACCGATTCCATATTATTCTCCATGGACATTAAGGAGCAGTGGATAATACCATGTCCAGTGCCCACCAGCAGACCCACGGGTCCATACAGGTTATCTATGTATCCTCGCACAGGCTCCTTGTATGTGCTCAGTACTGTAAGTAGAACAAGGCAACTTGTGGGCGTATTGCTTTGTAATTAGTTACATTAGGGATCAGTGGATGATCCCATGTCCAGAGCCCACCAGCAGACCCACGAACCCGCACAGGCTCCTTGTACGTGCTCAATACTGTAAGAAGAACATAGAAACTTGTAGGCGTATTGCTTTGTAATTAGTTACATTAAGGAGCAGTGGATGATCCCATGTCCAGAGCCCACCAGCAGACCCACGAACCCACACAGGCTCCTTGTACGTGCTCAATACTGTAAGAAGAACATGGCAACATGTGGGCGTATTGCTTTGTAATTAGTTACATTAAGGAGCAGTGGATGATCCCATGTCCAGAGCCCACCAGCAGACCCACGAACCCGCACAGGCTCCTTGTACGTGCTCAATACTGTAAGAAGAACATGGCAACATGTGGGCGTATTGCTTTGTAATTAGTTACATTAAGGAGCAGTGGATGATCCCATGTCCAGAGCCCACCAGCAGACCCACGAACCCGCACAGGCTCCTTGTACGTGCTCAATACTGTAAGAAGAACATGGCAACATGTGGGCGTATTGCTTTGTAATTAGTTACATTAAGGAGCAGTGGATGATCCCATGTCCAGAGCCCACCAGAGACCCACGGGCCCATACAGGTTATCTACCTGTATGTATCCTCGCACAGGCTCCTTGTACGTGCTCAGTGCTGTAAGAAGAACATGACAACTTTTGGGCTGAATGTCACCTATTACTTCAATAATAAATATTTTATTGCTTTGTAATTAGTTACATTTACTTCTTAAAAATTTACTTCTTAAAATTCCACAACGCTTTTATTGACCTATGTTTCGTATAATACATCATATTTAAGGAAATAATGTGGTGATTGTCAAAAATTAAACATTTATATCAAATGTATTATTTCATAGACATATATAAACTTAATTAGTTTTGTTTAAGAAACATTTAGAATTTCCTTCCAAAAGGATTTGCAGTCTACCACAGATATATTTAAAAAAATTACATAATAAAGGCTGTGATGTGCTTGCGTTAGTAATATGTATATATACAGCGAAATATGTCAGTTGAGATCACCATTAGTGTAGTGCCAACTGAATTGACAGCGTCTTTTCAATTGTTGCGTGTTTTAGTTGGTAAATAAAAAATGCAATTCTACGGTTTTGTCGAGTTGAAATCATAAGGATCAATGACTAAAGGCGTCATAAGAATCTGTTTTAATGAACAATATCTCATTACTGCTATATTATGTCATAGTTAACTAGATGCTGGCCGAACATCATGCGACATACCTATAGAAGGGCGAAAAACGCAGATTTTCAGTGATCCGTATTCTTCCTGAATCATTCTTTCACACATGGCTTTGCTGAACACGTATGTGTTTAGTAACTGCTATATTATGTCATAGTTAACTAGATGCTGGCCGAACATCATGCGACATACCTATAGAAGGGCGAAAAACGCAGATTTTCAGTGATCCGTATTCTTCCTGAATCATTCTTTCACACATGGCTTTGCTGAACACGTATGTGTTTAGTAACTGCTATATTATGTCATAGTTAACTAGATGCTGGCCGAACATCATGCGACATACCTATAGAAGGGCGAAAAACGCAGATTTTCAGTGATCCGTATTCTTCCTGAATCATTCTTTCACACATGGCTTTGCTGAACACGTATGTGTTTAGTAACTGCTATATTATTACATAGTTAACTAGATGCTGGCCGAAAATCATCCGACATACCTATAGAAGGGCGAAAAACGCAGATTTTCAGTGATCCGTATTCTTCCTGAATCATACTTTCACACATGGCTTTGCTAAACACGTATGTGTTTAGTAACTGCTATATTATTACATAGTTAACTAGATGCTGGCCGAAAATCATACGACATACCTATAGAAGGGCGAAAAACGCAGATTGGCAGTGATCCGTATTCTTCCTGAATCATACTTTCACACATGGCTTTGCTGAACACGTATGTGTTTACCCACCCTTGGAGCAATCTGGACAGACACCATTATTGTATACAAAATATTACACAATATACATCGAAAAATGATGAAATAGGTGGTACAAGTATTTTTAGAGAGAAGTATGGTCGATGATTTACCTTGGAGTGTGTTTTAGGAGTTCATCGTCAGTTTTCGATTCAATGTAATTGATGATTTTCTTGTAGTCGATACTCATCATAGGAACTGTCTCCTCTACCACCCTTTTTACACATTGGCTGAATGCGGTGGAAACGTGGATGTATGCCTGGAACAAAATTGTTTTGGAAATTCTTTCTTTCCTGATAATCTTCGGAATACCATTTTCCTTACATTGTAAATCCTTTTTAGCGTTTTATGTAAAGAAATTTAAAGATTAGTATAAATGCAGGAAAATAAAGTTTCTAATATCTTGTAGCTTATGCGAATTTTATTAAAAATTAGGAGGAAGTAGAGAAAAAAGTTATTTAATAATGATGGTCCGTTCTCGTATATTTGGGGAATTTATATTTCAGCATGGTTGATAGATGGAAAACAGAGCCCCTATGCTCAAATAATACTTTAGTTCTTTGGTGTACAATCTTGTACATTGACCTAATAATAAAATAAATCCCTCGGAAGCCAAAATTGCCTATTAGTCGAATGGAATAAAAATTCGGAATTGTGGAAAACGCAAGGCGTTTTAAGGTGACAAATTTGATTTTTAATCGGGTAGTACTGTAAAATAATTTAATTCACCTAATATTACCACGTAAAACTAATAACAAAATTCCTTACACATTGACCAAATAATCTATGATCTCTTACTGACAGTAAAAAACTTTTAAGTTACATGGTAATACTAAATACCTTCAGGCCTATTTATAACATAAAATTTAAATAATTACTTTTTGAATGTTAACAGTTAGAGAGTAACGCGTGTTCCTATGAATTTGACTTTCATTTGGTTAAGCATATTGGTATGATTAATAATACCAATATTTGTACTTGAAATCAGAAATGGCTTCAAATGTACTTGATATCTTCTAATGAATTATTTTATGTGTACACTTCAAGGATAAGAATTAGAGTACATATTATATACTGTTTGATTTTCTGCCAAATTTAACCAACCACATTAAACTATTATAATCTAATCAAATCGCAAAAGTGTCTAACATAATAATATTAACTATTCAAATATACGAAATGACAATTATACCACGTTAATGCTGGTAAAAAACCTGAAGCAAACTGAACAACGTTTTTTCGAATCTTATAGAGGTGCACTATGTATGTCAAACAAATATAAAACGATCAGTAAAATTATGATTGTTATCGGTGGTATCGTTTGATAATGAATTAATGAAATTTATGTTCAAATTTATGTACGTTCTAAGTCAGAAACCATATTTTCTCACTTTTTGGAAAACAAAATTCCGTTTAAAACTATCGAGGACAGTGTAGGCCTAAACTACGCTTACAGAAAAATACATTTCAAGAAAATGTTGAATATTTGTATGGTCCGTTAAGACCCAATTTGTAGTGCATAAAACCTCTTTTATCGTTAAGTTAATACAGAAATGTTTCATACAAAATAAAATCGACCGTTGGCCTAACTAAGATTTTTGGTAACCCAGTAAAAAAATTTAAAAATACTATTTGAAAACTAGCGTAATAGTATATGTAGCGTATCGTCGTCAGCAATGGAGATATTAATGGGGGATTATAATCTCGTAAATTTCAAGGGTCCTAATCAATCTCATTGAATTCTAAAATAGCAACATGGTTGATTTAAAATTAGTTTTTTTTTAACTATCATCATTAGTTATAAGATGATACTTAAAGTCTACTATAATACATAATAAATAGTAAAATTTTTTAAATACCCGCATTGTTTTTTCAAGGTTTTCCTTATTATTCCGGTAACCATACGAGTAGTATAGCAATTTCATTATTGGAGTAAGAAGTCTATGATAAGAACATTGATATCAACTGTTCATAAATTATATCTCACAGTGTGGAGTTTTAAACTACAGTTTTAAAACCAAATATGACCTGAATCGGTTTAATAAATGTTTCAGATTTCAGAATTTGTATAATCCTAAGCCTAATAATATTATAAATGCCAAAGTGTCTTTATTCGTTTGTTTTGTTTTCACGCGTATAACATTCAAGCGATTGTACCGAAGGAACATTCTTAAGGCCCCTGGGATGGTCTGTTATTATTTCGAAAATCCCTCTGGAATACGCCACACTGGTCTTTAAATTAGTGAAAAATCCCATCTTGGTCTCTAAAGTTGTGGAATATTAATTCAAAGACCATGTCTTATATAATAAACTGTTCTGTGTAAACATTATTTATTAATTTCAATTTGTTTACATTTACAGTGAGTACATTTTCTAAGAAATAACCATTATTTTTCATGCCGTTTTAGATTTATGCCATTACGTAGGCTACTCATTTACGTAGGAAATGTCCAAAAACATAAGATGGTCAGATTTTTACACCAAAGAGTACCTCTGAAGTAGTCGGCAAAAACTATGATACGTAAAAGTTTGCTGGAATGTGTTTTAGAACTAATGTACCAATTACACCTCAAAATGTTCTAAAATATGAATCATATTTTTCAGATAATAAAGAAACAAACGCGTGTTGTCATTTTTAATGCTCTGGTAACCATAAATTGTTGTCATATATTGAGTATTAGATCTAAAACACAAATTTTAATATTTAAAGTTTACTATAAATTTAAATGCTGATTGCTATAATTAGGCTTAGGAATTAGGCTTCTCTGATCTGTTGTATATATTTTCTTAGTGGTGAAATATCACAAAATCAAGTATAGAAAAAACATACTAAGAAAAAAAGTGAATTACAGTGGCTATAAATATACACTTTTTATGTATTTTTTAGTTATGGAAAGATGTCAAACTCAACATTGGCATTGAAAATTAATTAACTTGAACCAGCAGTAGTCATACAGGTGCAATGCTTACTAAACCGCGTGTAAAACAGCGGGTAACTGCTAGCAGTGCAGATATAAGAGACAATGTACGGTAGTTTAACTTTACTTTACATTACAGTTTATTGATTAGCTAAATTAGTTGCTTTTGCCAGAAGTAGGCTTTTCAGAGTTGTGTACGTATATATATTTTCTTGATCGGGAAAGAGGCAAAATCAGATATCTATGGAACAAAATACTAAGATCGGAGTAAATTACAATGACTTAATACAATAAATATTCACTTTTTAACGTAGTTTTTTGATCGTGGGAAGAAGTCAACACTGGGGTCAGAAATATAATTAACTTGAATCAGAAGTGTTCATACAGGTGCAAAACCTACAAAGTTGCGCGTCGAGCCGCGGGTAACTGCAAGTTTGTTAGGAGACGAAACTGAAAATTATTATATTGAATGTATATCACATTAAATTTGTTGACAAAGTGAAAGTTTCAGCGTATGATATGTTGGCTTTTGCACGCTAGAAGAAATATACATAATATAGAAACAACGCATACATTAATAGCGTAGCAATATAGAGTGAGTGCGAGTAATTATTTATATATCCACAGTATGAATCACGAGGGAATCCGGGCTTTGCCAGTAAATGGTTTACATGTATATTATCTGTTGGCTGTTGCACGCTAGAAGAAATATACATAATATAGAAACAACGCATACATTAATAGCAATATAGAGTGAGTGCGAGTAATTATTTATATATCCACAGTATCAATCACGAGGGAAATGAGACCGGCTTTGTGCGGCGGACTTGATACGTATAATTTCGTAAATTAATCGCCATATAATAAAATCTCATTATTTACGTTATACGTTTTTTTCTGATTATGTATATATAATATATGATAAAATCGAAAGATTCTTTATATCAAATACTATTACGTATGGACCGTTATAGTTGCTTTAAAACAGTCAAATAAATAAAATTTAATGTTTTAATTTTTCGTAGGAAATACCTAAGACATATATAAACCTTATGTATGCATACATACGTTTAAAAAATGTCATAGGACTTTTTCATAGCAAGTGCTTTTACTTAAGTTGTATACGTACTTCGATGTTGAAAATTGCGTCAGAACCGGATAGTTAAATAATATAACATCTTTGCTTACAATAAAGATAGAAATGATAGAGATAGACCATCGAATGCCAAGTGGCCTACTTCTTGTTATAACAATAATGGGTAAAAAAAACAAGATTTAAATAAAGAATATATGGAGATGTTATTCTGATGTCGTTGCTGCTTCTCTTTGGATGGGTAGATAAAGTTGAACTTTATCTCATCAAAAATTGTGTCTTAAATTTTTTTTAAAAGCATAAAATCCAGAAAGAACTACATAAAAAGAACTTGATTACTGCTTACACAGCTATGAGGACAAAATTGAGATGCCGGCGCTTCCGTACTGTTGCGGTTGGGTGGCACTCAACTTGCAACATCCTTCTTTAGGTAGCTAAAGGAATTTTTAATAGCACAGAGACAATTTTATGAAAATAGTGAAAGAATAGGTAGTCCTTTTTCCCAAATTTTAAGGAAATGGTCAAGGAGAAATGATTTTTTGTCATTTTTTGGTGGTTATAACATCGTTTATATTAATATTCAAGTTACTAATTCTACATTTATCATGAAAATTTTAAGCCATGTAGGTCTTTGATTAAAAAACATTAAATAAATAAATACCGAAATATTTCATTATTTTACCCTAAAAATGATTTTTAAGAGGTTTGAGAAGAAAGTAAGTTATAGTTGAGTATAAAGTTATTGCGTGTCAGGCTAATATTTAACGCCGAGACCACACAGACCACACAACTTATAAGACACAAGTGTTTCAGATAAGATAAACATGAGAAGAGCTTAATGTCTAGTTTTATATGTAATATTTGTTTTTGTTTGGTTCTTTACCGTCTATTGGGTGTACAAAGTACCAGATGAGTTTATAGATTACTCATTAGCTGGGAGGTTTAAAAGCAACAATACGATTCACTGCGTAACTATTGGAAAGTCGCAAATGAAGTATAGCGGCATTGTAAACTTGTGCCGCTGATCACAGCTGGTCTACTATAGTTCAAACCTTGTTTCGATAAAGAAGTATAAACTTAGAGACGTTAAGAAAGAAAATTATAAAACACTTAATACGCATGCAGCGCGGAGACTATCGTGTCTCTATCTTCAGCTGTTACATAAGTCTGTTTGTATTAGCCGTCTTAAAACAGTTCAGTAATTTCCTCACGTTGTTATTCAGACAGTAGTTTTGATATTGCAGTTTATGTTCACCTTGATGTTTTCTAAAATACCAATAGGTCTGTGGTATAAGACCGCACGGAAATGAACTTCATTAACTATTACCCTCATGTTATTCAACTTTCCAGTTTCCTCACTTCACGACCTGCACATCATTATTAGAAAGGTTTCGGTATTCGAATAGTGCCAAAGTTATATTGCACAGGTATATTATTCGTGCTGTATACGATTTTGTGTGTAGTTTTGTGTGCGGCCCTCACAGCGAAGCACGTGAAAATGTCTGGCTCCTGCCATATGAGGACAAGAGAGTTCAATTCAGTGCTTATAAACAGCCTTTTATATATTTACATAAGATGATGGATGTGTATACAGTCAACAGTTTGTTTAATAATATTACACCAAGAGGTAGTAAGCTTACTTTGAGGTGCTTCATCTCCTTCGCTAGTTCGAGGACCCTCTGACTGCCCAAGACGATAGAAGTGATGGCGTTTCTGAGAGGCTCAGTGAAGGAGACTTTGGCCGCACCATGGAACACCACGCTTACCCGCTCTAGCAGAAGCTGGCGGTCCTTCTTGCTTAGGCCCAGACCGGGTTCCATTATATCTCCGGACACCACTTTTATTTTACTCAGGTAATGGGGTACCTCTGCTTTCATCCTGGAGAAAACCTGGAAATATGTTTTATGTAAAAATTTTATTTGAATATTAATAAATCGATAAAACTTGCTAAAACCCGTACAATTATACAAAATGATGAAGCTCTTTCTTTCGTATAAAACAGCTTTCGAAATCCCATTATTTATTAAATAGTGCTTGACTATGGTTCGAATTACCTATGAGAAAATTCTACGCGACATTAATTTTCTTGAAGTAACTGTATAAACCTTTGAGTTACCAGTATAAAACAGAGCTATAGTAGAGGAAGTGGTGTATGCAGTGTTACCACTGCGCCATAATGCACTCTTTCAACTCAGAGCGCTCAACTCCATTGGCACAATTACTACACATTATTATTCATTATGAAAGTCAGAGTTAAGTAACCTTTTAAAGTCCAACAAAAATCTAGGTGCAGTACATGAAGTTATTAAATCACCATTTGTAACTGCAACAGTCATTACAGCACTTTTTAACCCACAAACAATTTACTAAAAAAACTACAGTTCAAAATTTACAAACTGAAATCAACGTTCCGTGGAAGACACAACACGTTTTCAGTGAGTCACTTAGTATAAACATAGTATTTGCTGTACCTTTTTCTGTTTTTGTAAGGTGCGGGTGTATTTGTCTTAATATAGTTCAAGCCAGGTTGTTTCATATTGTTCAAAAAAATATAGGGTTTTGTGATGGCAAAATCTCAGAAAGCAACAATATCTGTATATTTTTAGATTACTATCAGTTTCTTTTAATAATGTATTATTGATTTTTAACAATAGCCTAAAGTTGATTTGATGAAATATCCCAAAATGGATCTTATTTATAGCGATCTTCATTTATGAATACTCACTCGATAAATAAAATTAAAATATTTCTCACTGTTACAAGAAAATATTACTAAAGTTGATTTGATGAAATATCCCAAAATGGATCTTATTTATAGCGATCTTAATTTATGAATACTCACTCGATAAATAAAATAAAAATATTTCTCACTGTTACAAGAAAATATTACTTTCCTATCAAGGATAATAAGCTAGGGCTGTACCTCTAAAAAGGAAATAATAATATACATACCTTATCTTGTAACAGTTCACTAAACCTTTCCTCAGAAGTTTTCTCGCGCTTACTTCGTATCAAGAGATAAATGTGACCGAGGTGTGGGATTGACCTGATTAACTTTTCAGTTAGTATCTTGCCGATGAATCCCGTAGCACCCGTAATAAACACATCCACTCCCCGGTAAAACTCCTGGATAGGTGTCCCGATGGTGTCCTCACTTATCTCCTTTGGAGATCCGAAGCTCCGTTCTCCGAGTATAACCATGGGATCTTGGGAACGCAATTTCAAATACGGGTCTTCAGGCGTCAGTGGAAAGATGCTTCTTGTCGGTGCAGTTGCATTTATTTGAAGGCTCAAATAGTCTGTTAAATAATCTGCCAGGTTCAAGGGTTCCTTGTTTTTAGCCACCATGCTACAACAAAATAACGTCAGTTTCAGTTATATTATTTATCCATATATATTTAATTAATTACGGTTTGTAGCAACTTAATGTGTAATATTATTTCACTAAATTTGTTCCTAACCTAAAAAAGAAAACTTGAAGCGTAATAATCCACGAAGATCAGGAGAAATTTGAGTCACCAAGTTGAACTTTTAAAACATAAAAACTGTAATTATAACTCTCTGAATAGTTTTAATTAGGTGAACTTTAGCGAAACCTATGATTCGTGGGGCTGGAAAAATTTAACTTCTGACGCTTAACACGATAACTCGAAAACGAGATGGCCTATAGACTTGAAATTTTGCATAAAGCTCCATGGATTAGGCTGAGCATTCACATTGTGAAACCACGAGAAAATAGTATAATAAATAAATTTGTAAGCAAACACAATCAAATCAAATCACACTATTTATCGTTCAAAGACTTACGAGTATACATGCATAGAACATAATCATTAAATAGTTTTTACTATATAATATCAGCACTGTGTATTTTATATATATATATATATATATATATATATATATATATATATATATATATATAGTAGTATTAGTATGTGTTATAAAGACTATGACCTAAAATATTAATTAATATTATACAAAAATTGTCATTGAAACTAAAAGTGATAGACATCACGCATCCTTTAATGGCCCAGGCTAAGGAGCTCCGTCCAACAGCTCGTCTACAGAGTAAAACGCATGTTTTAACAAGTACCGTTTTAAATTCTTTTTAAAGGATGCCTCAGTTGAAGAAGTATTCATCCCATGCGGCAGAGCATTGAAAATTTTGCGACCAACGTATGACATGGATCTTTTAAAAATATTGCTGTGGTGGTGCGGAATTATGAGTGTTTCTAGTGGAATATAGATGATTATATGTAGGGAAATATTGCAGGTTTTTGAATGTATACATTGAGACATGAAATATAAACAGTAAAAACAAAGTCAAAAAGTTGTCATTACTGAACACTGCCCGACAACTGTCACGACTACCTAGGCCACACATCACTCTAACAGCTATTTTTGCAATTTAAAAACTCTCCCGACAGAGTTAACTGGGACCGTTCCCAACAAGATCAGCCCATACGTCAGAATTGGAACAAAACATCCAAAATAAACCAACCTACGCGTCTTACTACGTACAAATGTGGGCAAATATCTCAATGAATATATACAGGTACTTTGTGACGTACATGATTATTATGTTTTGACCAATCCAAATTAGAGTCCACGTGAAGTCCTAAAAACACACAGATGTGGATTCCTGAACATAGTTAATATTCACAAAGACCGTCTTACCACTCCTATTACTTTTGGGTCTGAAATTTATGATTCTGGTTTTTTCGGTGTTTAAAAATAAAACATTCAAAGAAAATCATGAACTGAAACTTTTTAAAGTTAAAGACAGATCGGTTGCGAGGGTGTTAGGTGATTCCGCTTGGATAATGACACTCGTATCGTCAGCGTATTGAATTAAGTGGCCCTTGATCGATTTGTTCAGGTCATTTACGTACACAAAAAATACAAGAGGGCCAAGTATAGAACCTTCGGGAAGACCTACTGTTACAGGAAAATAGCTATATTTATCCTTACCGATTTTGTTGGAAATTTCAACACATTGAGAACGACCTGAAGGATAAGAACGAAACAACCGAAGAGGCATACCTCTGACACCATGAAGCTCCATCTTCTGCAAAAGACGCTGATGATTGGCAGTATCAAAAGCACGGGCAAGATCACAAAAAAGCCAGCAGTACTTCTGCCTGCATCAAGAGATGAGAGTGCAGCCCTTATAAATTTATTGATTGCATGAGTGGTTGAACTGTTTTTAAGAAAATAGAATTGAGTAAGTGATTGTGAAAGGTTTTCCTGGAAAAATTCAGTAAACCTATTTTGAATTAAACGCTAAAATGTTTTTCTCAGTGTAGGAAGTATTGAAATTGGTCATTACTCTGTAACCGAAGATCTATCACCTTTTTTTAAAGATTGGGAAAGCTTTGGCATATTTTTAATTTGAGGGAAATATACCTTGGGAGATTAATTTATTGAAAAGAAGTGCTAAAGGATAAGAGAGCGGATCAGAAACCATCCTGACGACTGATGGGGAAATTTCAAATACATCAATAGCGGAACTAGCTTTTAGGCCTGCGATTACACTCATAACCTCAGAGGGAGAGGCTGGGGCGAAAGAAATACTAGAAGTACATGGAATTCCAGAGAGAAGGCACAGATAACATTGTACCCTGGGTGTTCACATCATTGCATACATTTATAAAATGTTCATTGAACCTATAAGTTATACGATCTGGTTCAGAAACAACCAAACCATTCCATTCAAACCCTTCGATACTTTTATTACTCTTATTCCGACCTGAATAATCAGCAACAATCTTCTAAACGGCTCTACCAGTGTTGTTTCTGTTTTCAATATGAGATCTCGCCGCTAAATTCTTTTAAAATAAAATTAGATTTCTCTAGTCTCTTTTCTTATCTTTGTATATCCTCTGATACAGAGGCAACGGAAAATCCCGCTGAAGCACATACAAATCCTTCAGCCGTTCCTTCTCAATGACAACATCTCGAGTCAGCCACCTCGGTCTAAACCTACGCACTCCTCTTTGTTTTTTAAAGGAAATGTTAAGCTATAGCTATTAAGAAAAATGTCCATGAACAAAGAAAATTTTGTATCGATATCATCACCACTTTTAGAAAAGACCACAAGTGACCAATCCACATGTTGTAGGAGGTCAAGAACTCAGCAATATTTGCTGAGGAGTAATTCCTAAACTTGGTCTCACCAATCCTGCAGTTGATTGACTCATTATCGTATTCGATGGATGACAACTAGGCCTCGTGGTTCGACAAGGCAGTGGAAAGTATTTCAGAGGAGATGCTATTCTCTTCGATGTTAGTTATAACATATAACACTAATATTTTATAACAATAAGAAATAATAATATTTCTCAATACACAAATAAGAAATACAAGTACTTGACATATTAACAAGTGTAGCCTAAATATCCCAACAAATCTATAATTTTATGATTTGGTGGGTAAATGTAATTATTTAAACACTAATATAAACCCTTGTTACACATATGAACAAAATTCTCAATGTATCGTGAAGGCAAGGTATGTAGAGAAAGAATTCATATGTACTCTTCAAATTTTGAATGAAAAAAGTTTTGCAAGAATAAGTTATACGATCTGTCATTTTCGTGTCAACTTGTATTTTGTTTTGATCGTCTGACTGTCTATCAGTCCGCAGTTAATCTACGCAGTGAAGTTAGCCAGCTATAGATTAGAATATTTAAGATCACAGCAGCGAAACCTGTTACGACACGTAGTGTGGCATACTTTGACCTTGTTTTCATAAATAATGAGTCTTGAAAGGAAATTTAAATTTGAAATGAAGGTACTTAGTACGCCGTTTACTTAGTTTAATACATTGCTGATATGAAAAAGTAAATTTCCATTCATCTATTGAACAAAACTTTTTTTGTTCACTTAGGACAAGATTAGAAAATTGCACCGATCCCTATAAGAACATTTGCGCTGCTTCCGAAAGGACAGGATATTTTGGATGGGTAAGGTTGGATCTCCTGTCGAGATTCTTGAGGAAAAGTTAATGCACCAATCTCAAGTCATGTGCCCTTCTAGGAAGAAAAGGAGAATCCAGCTCTGAACCAGTCTTTCCAGACAAATGAATAAATAAATATTTATTTTCCAACATTTACATTTACAAAGCAGGCAAGGGGTGGCATTCCCTTAAGTCTAGGCTGGTAAGAATCTTTAACTCTTAGAGAACAAACCTAACCAACTCCAACAGTAATCCCCCGTAGTAGACTAGACCTATTGAATTATCCTTGCGACCCAGAATATCGAAATTTTCGGGCCATTTGATTTCCTGTGTATTGAAATCTTAAAAAATCGGGCCGGGCCAGTCGCAGTGGGCGCCGTGCTTATGGATAATGAAAGTGGAAATTAAGGAATATTTGTTGGCTGTGCAATATAAGTTAATAATTTGAACATCACTGACAATAGGGTGTCCTCAGTGTTTGCATGTTACACTTTCAAACATTTAGAAACCACAATAGACGAAAATTGATTTCAGCATATAAACTTGTTAATACAATCACAGACCTGACTTAGTTACTTCAAGCCGAAATGATTTGTCAGCAAGTTCATATGCAAACATACAATGTTCTCGTGCGCTTATAAAAAATTTACACGGTTGCCATCTTGGAACTTTAAGAGGCATCGAAAATAATTAAGAATTAAAATGGCTTGAGATTTCTTCACAGTTTTATAAAAAACGTTACTTTTTATTTACTTTGAGAAATATGCAAGACAAATATTTTGTACAAATGCACATCTTCGCCATCTTGAAACGTGTTACCTATCTGATTAGTGTTCCCTTAGTACTAAAATTAGTTTGCTATAAATTACGACAGTAATAGTGCTCACTATATTGCCGCAATTTTACTGTACAGTCTGTTATTCAAATTTATCGTTGCATTTCTTTAAAAATCTGAGGATTTCACATTTCTACGCCAAGTCGGAACAGTATACCACATTTACGCGCAGATTTTGAAGTATAATTTTGTCGGTGAATAAATGTGAGACTACGTCTAGTTTTGTTGTATAACATAAATCACAATATATCAGATTTTGTAAATATGACAAGTTGTATATCCTATCAGAATTGTTCGATGTTTGTGGTCGAAAAGAGAACGAACGAACATGTCACATCTATTACAGAGTAGAGACGCCAATGTGAATTGACGTAGATGGAGCTGTGGATCTTTTAATCATTGAACTTGAATCGTGCAAGATCCATTGGATATGGGAATTATTATTTCTTGATTTTTGAGATTACCTTATATGTACGTTTTATTTTGATATCCAAAAGTTTTCCAATTCAGTATTTATTGAGTACATAATTTGCACAATAACTCATAATTTCACATTCCGTTTATTTTTCCTCGAGTTACCTAAATATTCAACTCTTATTTCTGTAAATTACTTAAATTAATTTAAGAAATTTTAAAACTATAAGTACTGTTACATTTAGTGTAAAAAACAAAGATTCGTTACTCACTTGCAGGCAGTCTGTTGCCTGACAGAGAAACACTGTGCTAGTGAACAAAATTACCAAATAAAGAACTTATGGTAATCTGAATGTCACACATTTCGTCAATGCTAATACATTGACCTGTATTCCGCTTCGGTGAGGTGTTTGATCTGCAAATACTTTACATAATTTTTAAGGTCTAGGTCTTATTAAGGTCATTATCATCCGAAGGTAATTTTGAGCAGTAACATGTAAGGAATATTTAAGGATCATTAATACGTAATTTACAATTCTACACAGCCTGTTGTTATAATCGTGTTGTTATCCGTCATTATTTCAGTTTTTCCGTCCATCTGTGTCATTACTCTTGATACAATGTCTTAGAGACTTAAAACCAGGTACGTCAGCACTTATTGGTACAAGCATGATCGCTATTGACTTTGAGTAAAATGATAAGAGGGCACTCCGTCACTGTGCATCAGTAAGGTAATTTTGATACAATATCTTAGAGACTTAAAACCAGGTACGTCAGTACTTCTTGGTACAAAAATGATCGCTATTGACTTTGAGTAAAATGATAAGAGGACACTCCGTCACTGTGCAACAGTAAGATAACTTTGTTACAAGTGTCTTAGAGACTTAAAACCAGGTACGTCAGTACTTATTGGTACAAGCATGATCGCTATTGACTTTGAGTAAAATGATAAGAGGGCACTCCGTCACTGTGCAACAGTAAGATAACTTTGTTACAAGTGTCTTAGATAATTAAAACCAGGTACGTCAGTACTTATTGGTACAAGAATGATCGCTATTGACTTTGAGTAGAATGATAAGAGGGCACTCCGTCACTGTGCATCAGTAAGATAACTTTGTTACAAGTGTCTTAGATAATTAAAACCAGGTACGTCAGTACTTATTGGTACAAGGATGATCGCTATTGACTTTGAGTAGAATGATAAGAGGGCACTCCGTCACTGTGCATCAGTAAGATAACTTTGTTACAAGTGTCTTAGAGACTTAAAACCAGGTACGTCAGTACTTATTGGTACAAGAATGATCGCTATTGACTTTGAGTAGAATGATAAGAGGGCACTCCGTCACTGTGCATCAGTAAGATAACTTTGTTACAAGTGTCTTAGAGACTTAAAACCAGGTACGTCAGTACTTATTGGTACAAGAATGATCGCTATTGACTTTGAGTAGAATGATAAGAGGGCACTCCGTCACTGTGCATCAGTAAGATAACTTTGTTACAAGTGTCTTAGAGACTTAAAACCAGGTACGTCAGTACTTATTGGTACAAGAATGATCGCTATTGACTTTGAGTAGAATGATAAGAGGGCACTCCGTCACTGTGCAACAGTAAGATAACTTTGTTACAAGTGTCTTAGAGACTTAAAACCAGGTACGTCAGTACTTATTGGTACAAGAATGATCGCTATTGACTTTGAGTAGAATGATAAGAGGGCACTCCGTCACTGTGCATCAGTGAGATACCTTTGTTACACGTGTCTTAGAGACTTCAAACTTGGTACGTCAGTACAAGAATGATCGCTGTTGACTTTGAGTAGAAAGATTTAAGGGCAGTCACTCTGACCATATGTGTGGTTATACTTATTATAAGTGCATTAGTGACCTGAATAAAGTACGTAGGGTCCTCTTGGTACAAGGATGATCGGTAATGTTTTTGAGAAAAATACCTAAAGAGCAGTCCGTGACTCTGTCAATCTGTGCGATACCTCTTGATACAAGTGGCGTATAGACTTGAAACCAGGTTCGTAAATTCCTCCTGGTACAAGGATGATACTAAACATATTGAGTAAAAATATTAAATGGTCCACCGTCACTCTGTCCATATGTGTCGTAATTTTAAAGGGTTTTTAGAGGCCTGAAACAAGGACGTAGTACCTCTTGGTGCAAGGATGATCGCTATTGCTATTGAGTGGCAAGATTAAAGGGTGATTATTCACTCTGTCCATGTGTGTCGTAATTTTGTTTTAAAGGGTTTTTAGAGGCCTGCAACCAGGACGTAGTACCTCTTGGTGCTAGGATGATCGCTATTGCTATTGAGTAGCAAGATTAAAGGGTGATTATTCACTCTGTCAATGTGTGTCGTAATTTTTTAAAGGGTTTTTAGAGGCCTGAAACCAGGACGTAGTACCTCTTGGTGCAAGGATGATCGCTATTGCAATTGAGTAGCAAGATTAAAGGGTGATTATTCACTCTGTGCATGTGTGCGATGCAGATAATTAGGCTATGTAAAGTTTCTCTTGGTTGAGGAAAGATATTTTCTTAGTTGTAGGATAACTAAAGCGTCCATATCCGCGCTCCTCTTTTGTTACGTTTGCTTTTCATTTATTTTAAACCGTATATATACTTTATGTCATATATTTATCTCGCTTTCATAATGTTTCAACAAATCATTGTTCTGATAGCATGGCATTGTTATCTATTATCATTATAAATAGAAACTGGATTTTGGGAAGCAGTATTTAGAACGAAATATCCGGTGTTCACATAAACGATAGATTAATTCCTTTTGATCATTGTGTTATGATCAAAAATTCAATAATCTCTCTATCTAAGCTTTTCATATACGTTTGCATATTGGACGCATTCAGTTTAGTTATTTAACTCAATATTCAATATTTATAGTTTTATTCAATATTTTATATTCTTCTTAATGTACATTTTGGAAAATGTCGGCTTTAAAAATAGAAATTGTACTTAATTCTTGGTACTTTTCCTTTATCACTGCTTTCAGAATGGCAAAAAACCGTGTAGATATCTATAATCATATCTATGTATGTAAATGCCAATTTTGTTTATGTTTGTAACAAAAACTTTATTTAATCTTCTGAGTTATGTTTATTAAAAATAGCCACTCTAAATTGGAGTCAAATTCATTGCGTCAGATCAGATCAGAAGAGGAGGTAACTTACCGGACGTTACCTTTACTTCTACTGATATTGTCCCAGATGGAGATGTTGCCTTGACACAGTATTGTATTACAACTACAAGTCTAACAGAAGACCAAGTGAACTCTTTTCAAGGGAATGAGGCTGACGGTGTTATGGGCACAGTATAAAAGGGGATATGGGAAAGTGGTGCGAAACGTAACAAAATAACCACGTCACTATTATCTCAGCAGAATGTAAAATGATGGAACTAATCTAAGAAGGCGAGACGTGTTTCGTGTAATTATAGAGACTTAGTTTGAAGTTGAAATAAAGGATACACAATATTCACTAAATATGTAGTTATACATCTGAATAGTACTAACCTAAATAATATTGTTATTTTGTTAAGAATTTCTGTGCTCGTCATCAGTTCCTTTTTGGCATCAATCAAAAATATTTAATTAAGGTTCTAAAAGAAAATCCACAGTGATGATCCTAGTAAGTAGTGTTTGTGCATAATATATCTCTCTCGTGTAGCAAGTATTGCCTGGAGCAAGCATTCATCCCGGCCTTTGATACAAGCAAACCTAGCTATCTGCTCCAGGCCAACACTTCGCTGTTACCGTAACATACTCAGTTATACTTCCATCAAGCTCAATACACTTTCTAATATTATTTCTTTTTTCAGGTTTGTTGAACTTGGTCTGGATTAATAATGAATCAACTTTGTAAGTACAATTATAAATAATTACTCTTCTCTATTCCTAATGTACCTTAGGTTGTAATAAAATAGCTGAGGAATTTTGTTACTAGACATATCATAAAAACTATTAAAATATGATCCATACATTGTAAACATTCATTTTTTCTTCTCTTAAACCTTATCGATAAAGTTCTAGTTGGACTCCATATCAGTAAGTAGTCAGAAAACTAAGTAGCCAAATAAAAAGACAAATTTCGTTCTAATTTAGTATGTAACTGTAATACATGCAAAATACATTTTAAAGTTCAGTTAAAGGATTGAAAATCACAGGTTCCTCAGATTCGACGGTTGAAACACATGTGTTGTTAAGACACAACAGATTTTCATTACAAGGACAGGCGTTCTCGAAGGCGTCCAAATCCTCATTCATGTCATCTGTGCAGAACTCATCCACGTCTTGTAGTGGTTGACAAGCAGGCCGATCACCCATCAAGCCAACATCAGGAACAACTGGAAACAAAACATAATTGTAACAACTTTCATTGTTTTGGTAACCTTTGCTTTATTTCAGATAATATGAAGTATCAAAGATTGTAAACTAACTAACTGACAAGACGATATTACAGAGTGATTCCGAGGTTTCATTGCACGAAGGAAAATATAAAGAGATAACGTTTGATTGACAGAAAATGGAAAGTGATTTATTCAACATAAAAGTCATACCACCCAAAATTAAAAGTGACGAAACGGGTTAAAAGTAGTCCTAATTACCTTTCTATGCTCAATCCCTCAAATAAAGTTCAAAACATGTAAGAAAAGATACACCACTGCAACGTTTTATTTTTTAATTATTTTTTATTTTCTAGTTTCCTTTAGATTCAATATTGTTTGTGGTATGAATTGCTCGAATTGATACCATTGTAATGATAAAATGTGCAATCAGAAGAAGTAAACGACCGTATAACATAAGACAAATTTCCCAAAAAGTTTTAGATGACGTAAACCTCCAAAAAGAGTCGTAATGCACATTGAGTGAGTGGATAATTAAATGTGGCTGGAAACTCGACTCATGTGCTTAGTATTAATGAAAACACATTTTTTCGTTATAAATTTGCTTATTACTTCTAACCTGTGTCGTTCCTTGTTTTTTTATTCCACATTATTTATTACATTGCGATTGATTACAGTATGTTTTCCCTGCGTATGAGTTTACATTGTATTACATTGTACAAGTATTACATTGCATACTTCATGATTTAGCTGTTTTTAATAAATTTCTCATATACTTCACATATTTACACCAGAGCATTTTGTACTCTCAAGGTTTTTATTTTCAATAAATTCACGGACTTTTAAAGTTATTCAAAAAGTGAATTTTATGCTCGGGTTTCTCCATTAACAGGTATTAACTTACACCATATGGGTTTTAAACACTACGCGTGTTTGTGATACATACTGATACATGTGATACATTCATTCAGTAGGACGGAGGAAATCTCGACCGATGAGTCTCAAGTTAGAGGAGTTAGAGCATTATTATCACCAGCATCGACATCTTTAGGCACGGAGCGCTTGTTTATGAGTGCCAAGACATAAAATATTTTGCTTTTCTTTTCTGCTCCCAGTTTAATTGTTATTCGTTTGTTTTACTACACAGTGTAAAAAGTATGCAAGAGTACTATTTTGTTGCTATGGATATTTTCCTACCCAAAAATAAGAGACAGTAAAACAAAAACAAAAAACACAAATATGAAATAACATTATTTATTTATAGGGTACGGCGATACAATATCTGCTAAAACTAATCAATACGATGGCTATTCCAGCTTATAATTCTGTTAAATTTTATTGTTAAGACAAACTTTTTCCATAGCAGTGCAAATATATCGCCTATTCCCCTCATGTTTCTTTACTTACTGTGTTCAGAATTTCATTTCTATCTGTGCAGAGGATTTTGAGCAACGTACAACGTACAATAAACGTATAAGGTATAGCAACATAACAAAATTAAAATCCCTTATATCCTTTTATTTTTTGCTAAATTTCAAAATGTCATAAATGCGGCTTTTCAAAATTTTGTAAATAGAGAGTTATACATCACTCATTTACAATTAATTTTACGTATAAACTTTTATAATTTTTATCTTACGTAAGTAAATAAATAATCTAAATTAACTGACTATCGTAGGACAAAACTTAAAAGTTTTTCCAAAATATCGTGAAATCTTAAACCTTTTAAAGGTTTTAAAGTTTTAAGAATCCAACAACAATGCTCATAGAGTTGAACTTTAATTATTTTATATATATTCTAGATCGGAAACTTAGATAAATTTAACTGTAGAACAAAAAATACTAAGACCTGAGGAAATAACAATAGCTATAAAAATAAACTTTTTGACATATTTTATGGATTGGGTCAACATTAGCGTAGAAAACATAATTAACTCGAAACAGAAGTGCTCATGTGGTTGCGAAGCCGCAGATAGCTGCCAGTATTTATACAACTTCACAATTTTTAACATTCAAATATATTATAAAACAGTTTCTAAATTCAAATTACAAATTTATAAACTAAGGTTTTCAAAAATCTTTTTTTATCTCATTAGTAAGTTAACTACGACAGATGAATCTCTAATTTCAAATATCAATACAAACAGAGAGTAAAAATATATTTTTCTTCAATCTTTTCCGGGAGCAAAATATTAACTTTAAACTCCTTCTTACTAATTATACCGATATGATAAATAAAAAATGTCTTTGTTATAGATGCAAAATTAGGACATTATCTCTGTTAATTAACCTCTAAACACAAAAATAGGCACTAAAATATAACCATTCCTGTAATTGAACTCGAACTACATGTAATAATAAAAAGTACGACTAAAAAGTCTTTCATTTCAAATAAAAGATCACAAGTTATACAATCTCTACCATCTTGTATTCTCTACTCACTCAAGGTACACGCATTTACCTCAGGTTGAATGAATATCTATATTAAGAAAAAACCTTTGCTAGAATTTGAGGAACGGAACATATTATAGCATGAAAATGTGTGAAGATTTTATAATTTTTAAAAGGCGTTTAAAAATGTCCAAGTGGTCGATAGTCTGATAATACCTCCCAATTGCGATAAAATGTCTGTCTGTCTAAGGCTTATGTATAAGATGTTAAGAAAATATATGTAGTACTATTGTTATATAAACTAAGGAATATATTATGTGTACATGTTAGGCTTTCACAAAATAACTAACGTAGCCTAGTATTTTTTTAATACATACACACTACAGCTTATTTACTAAAGTATGATAAAACTCACGCGCACGACAACACTGCCCTGGTCCACAGCTGTCTATATAACATCTTTCAGGGTCTTGTGTGTAGACAGTGTGGGCTGCTAGTAGCAGTACACCTATCACGGCAGGATACATCGTCTGCAACAGATCCCGCCTTGTTGGGTGCAATAAAAATGTTGATAGTAACAATAGTATTAACTACCGCACAGTAAAACAAGTCTAACTGAACTTAAAACTGTATGTAAATACTGAATGGAATCCAAGATGTTATATCAGATTCTAACACTCCTGGATTACAAAGCAGGTTCAACTTTCCGTTTTAGACTGAAATTAAAAATACCAAGGACGTGTACAAGCACCAACAACAATTTTATATTGCCATAAAGATAAGAAGTGTGAAATAGATAAAAGAATATTAAATAGCCTTGTTTATCAAGAACTAAGGCATTGTAAAATAGAATAATTATAGAGGCATGACAGAACCATATTTAAGAGCTATATAGTGAAGAGCTTACTTGACAAGGCCACATTAATGTTGTCACTGATGAGTAATACTTAAATTCTAACGAGCTTATATATACATGTAAATTATACATAAGCCCGCGCCATGCAACAACGCTCTCATTAGTGTTTTAAGTGCAAGATTAGCACACCTAACAAATGTCTGTAACACTTAGGGAGCCCCACCAACTCCAAAAGTTACCCTCCGCAGTAGACTAGACCTATCTGTAGGTCCACTCTTTCACTTCAATATCTCGACACTTGCGGTTAGAGATGTGCCACCGCGCCGCCCGCCTGGACATTCACGGTGTTGTCCAGGTGAGAGTGACACGTGTAGCCAGTGTAAGTTCTACTGGAAGGGATAAACCATCCAGAAGTAACCCTTTCTTTTGAGTGGCTTTACCAAAGATGGTCAGTTTTAATAAATGCAACAGATAAAAATCTCTCTGTGCCATAAACTAACTTCAAATTCAAAGTGGTTTGTCTGAACTCTTTTAGTATTTTTACATAAAATTTTATATAAATGTGCTCACTGCACCAACAAGTTTTATATTGCACAGATCAAAAGGAATTTTTCTTTCCCAAAATTATTCCAAAATAACTAAGAATGAATATTGACTGGACTCCAGTTAAAAGATTCACTTACCCGCAGGTTCGATGACAATTAGCAAAAAGTTTTACTCTAAGCACTACTTACAACTCTACTCGTTACAATCACATCCGATTAACTGAGATGGAGGTACGGTACGTCTACCTCACCCCACCTCTCAATTTCGTTATTAAACACTGCCATCTGCGATGCGCGCCTCGCCGATAGCAGCCTCTTTTGTACAGTCCAGCCCTTATCATTCATCTGGGCCTACTCCTTCCACCGGTAATCCGAATTACTTCTAGAAACAATATTTCTTATTTTTTTATTTCTTGCGCGTATTTAAAGAATGAGAATTAAACATAAAATATATTTTTCTGAATAAATTCACTTAAAGCTTTAATGTGGAATATGCTGTACTATTTCAAAAAAATATATTACACTGAACATCTTCAATTTTACAATCTAAATAGAAAATACTAACTAACTTAATTTTTAATGATTTTTACTGTAATTCTTGTAAGTTGATTTAAAGTTAAGATTGATTAGTTAAAATCTAACATATTTTGAATTATATCCCATAAATTTAGGGATAATATTCATATTTTTTAACTAATAATTGTGTATATGTAAACGGGTTTTTAAAAGTGGTAAAGTTCGATCAAGAGCCATTTTATTACACAGCTATTGTTAAAAATATACGCTCACAAAAATCATTTAAGGTTCTTCAATAAAAATAAAAATAATATCCTCTCATTAACTGAGTATAAATTACGAGGTTACTGAAAGAAGAAGAACGTTTTAAACGCAACAAGAAACAAGCAATGTTTGCAAAAATCATTAGATTTCGGGAAGGAAATTGCTGTTCACATTTATTGAGGAAAAATTATGAATGTACTAAGTATGGAAGGAGGTTCTAAGAAATGTCAACATTAAAGTGATCATTTCTTAAACTGATGTATTATATCGTCGAAGATGCTGAGCTTAACTACTAAAATAATGTGTCCACAAAACGATAACGTATCCGTGGGTTGTGAATCAGTAGTCAGTCACCAGTGTATTCATTATCAAATAATATTTAACTAAATCGATAACGTATCCGTGGGTTGTGAATCAGTAGTCAGTCACCAGTGTATTCATTATCAAATAATATTTAACTAAATCGATAACGTATCCGTGGGTTATGAATCAATAGTCAGTCACCAGTGTATTCATTATCAAATTAATATTTAACTAAAGCGATTACGTATCCGTGGGTTGTGAATCAATAGTCAGTCACCAGTGTATTCATTATCAAATTAATATTTAACTAAATCGATTACGTATCCGTGGGTTGTGAACCAATAGTAAGTCACCAGTGTGTTCATTATCAAAGTAATATTTAATCGATTACGTATCCGTGGGTTGTGAATCAGTAGTCAGTCACCAGTGTATTCATTATCAAATTAATATTTAACTAAATCGATTACGTATCCGTGGGTTGTGAATCAATAGTCAGTCACCAGTGTATTAATTATTAAATTAATATTTAACTAAATCGATTACGTATCCGTTTGTTGTGAATCAGTAGTAAGTCACCAGTGTATTCATTATCAAATTAATATTTAACTAAATCAATTACGTATCCGTGGGTTATGAACCAATAGTAAGTCACCAGTGTGTTCATTATCAAAGTTATATTTAACTAAATCGATTACGTATCCGTGGGTTATGAACCACTAGTAAGTCACCAGTGTGTTCATTATCAAAGTAATATTTAACTAAATCGATTACGTATCCGTGGGTTATGAACCAATAGTAAGTCACCAGTGTGTTCATTATCAAAGTAATATTTAACTAAATCGATTACGTATCCGTGGGTTATGAACCAATAGTAAGTCACCAGTGTGTTCATTATTAAAGTAATATTTAACTTAATAGGTTACGACGTATTAGATGCTGAAGAGAGTTTGCGAAGATGCCTGAGAATGAGAACGTACTGGACTGAACGTCAAGCTACAAAACTTTCCGACTGGCAACACTCTCTAACAATTGGTCGAACCGACAACTATGAGGTCAAGTATTGCTGTGTGCCAAAGGACTTTAATCGGTTTTCTTTCAAGGTAATAATTGAATTGTTAATCATTTTTAATGTCTAAATTTTCAAACAATGAGGTTGATAATGCTAGAGTGTTATTAATAAAAAAAACGTAAAATGAATAGTATGTAATCATTCCCTTCAGTTACTATAATAGTACCTACCTATCCAAAATATTGGTATGTATATATTGGAAAGATACGTAAAGTAAACTTATATTTTCAATATATTTTTTTACTTTTTAAAAAGTACTAGCCGCGTTGTTTTCTTCACATAAGTGGATTTTAAGTCAAATTAATTTGGTTTTATTTATTCATGAGTTACTTATTTAGGACGCATAGCTGAAATGTTTAACTACTGTTTTATCCAAGAAAGACAAGTGGAAACTGTTTACTGAGGGTCCATTAGCATTTAGACTGTTTTATTTATCTGATGACGTCACAGGGACGGATGGTTTTCTTAGAAAGGAAAGTGCGAGATTCAAATTTCACATACTATAAAGTATTCAATGTATAAAAGTTTGATATTTATATCAATATTATTCATTAATATTATCAAAAGGTAAACAAATAGGAGTTAAGAGTTTTAAATTAAGTTTTGAATTTACAGTGCTTTTTTTTTAATTAATGAGCAGAAAAGACTGTTTTTACTTTGATTTTGTAAGTAAATTATACAGCAAATAAGAAACTCTAGAACTATAATACAATAGGTTTTTTATCATAACATCAATGCAAATCCAAAATCATGTGTTCTTATTGTGACACGTTTTTATGGTTACTTCTAAGGTCAAAACATTGAAAATAAACAACAAACCACATATAAACAAAACAAACAAACAAACAAACAACCAATAAGTTTTAATTTTATGGCAAAGTCATCCAACGCCACGGATATATTTTGTAACAAGCCCCCATAAGAACACTTGGGTTTGGAAGGATTGTCGGTAGGATACAAAACCTATTGTATTTTAGTCACTATAATCGTTTTTGGGTTATTTACAATGAATTACTTTACAAAGCTATAACGCAGGCGTTAGTGTCGCACTTAGAGGATAGAGAATAATCTGGATCAGTTTTAATAACAAGCCAAAGCAAACAATTACATAAAGCCACCAATTTCAGCTAAAGAGACCCCTTCAGTGTGCGGCCATTTGCTGATTGGCTATGTATATTGTAGTTGGGCCTGTCCCCGGTGACCTTTGGATTTAATGTGGGCGTCGACATGCGGGGTGGAATTACAAACGCGTTACACAATATTGGCTTCTGTTCTGACCCGCTTGACAGTTGAACCACTGCATGACGTCACAGATAGAAACAATACTTCTGTGGGTGTGAGAGATACACGCTCATTTCATTTAATGGTGATACTTTAGGTTCGTGTTTATTCATCTCTAAACATTTCTATAGCACATAATTGTTTAGTTTTTAGGTTTGTCTTATAAAGGATTATAGTATTTGAGAGGTGGTAAATGGTAGCGTTACCTTCGTACGTGGTAGACATAACGGAATAGACACAGAATCTTCTACACAATACCACGACTTTCCAAAGATCTGAATTTGTAGGGGAAGAGTTATAACTCAGTGCTATGAAGTATTTTGATTGCATTTAGCACCGAGATCTCACTTTTTGGTTCTAACCATTCTGGGAATCTAACTAAATAATATTTAACTTCTTCAAAGTTTCTTACAAACATATATAGCGTTCGTCAAGGTTATATAATAGGCTCTCTTTTCTTCCTTTAATTAAAAATCAAACATTACAATCTAATTAATGATAACTTGCAGTATTACACGTTCATTACAGATATAATTGGTTGGGAAATCTATTATTTGTACAAAGCTTTGAAGAATGAAACCTTTTTTTACATCACGTTAAAGGTTTGATACTACATCGATAGTGCTATAGTTTCAGAATATAGCTTCGTTACTTTCGTGCATACTCATATAGGTCCTGGTTTTGAATATGAACATGTGCAATTATTTAGCTGTGTGTATACTAAAAGTGCCAAGTAATAAACATTAATGGGACTAAAGTAACCAGTTTTTAATATTTTACTAGCGTACATTGTTAAAATATATAACCCTCATACGCACAGAGTGTGAAACTATGTTCACATTTGATATTATATTTGTACTGTTATATATTTAGTTGTCAATCACTCACCTATTACTATGAATGGAACAACATATTAGTGATGAACAATCTAGTTTGGTTATAAGGTTTGCACTAAATGTAAACGTGGTGATACAACACGTTCATATTCCAGTAATGTCAGATTGCGTGTTAACTAGCGGTAAGTTAAAGTATACATATATTAGTGATGACCAATCTAGTTTGGTTATAAAGTTTGTATTAAATGAACACATTCTGATTCAACACGTTCATATTCCAGTAATGTCAGGTTGCGTGTTAACTAGCGGTCAGTTAAAGTATTCATATATTAGTGATGACCAATCTAGTTTGGTTATAAGGTTTGCACTAAATGTAAACGTGGTGATTCAACACGTTCATATTCCAGTAATGTCAGATTGCGTGTTAACTAGCGGTCAGTTAAAGTATTCATATATTAGTGATGACCAATCTAGTTTGGTTATAAAGTTTGTATTAAATGAACACATTCTGATTCAACACGTTCATATTCCAGTAATGTCAGGTTGCGTGTTAACTAGCGGTCAGTTAAAGTATTCATATATTAGTGATGACCAATATAGTTTGGTTATAAAGTTTGTATTAAATGAACACATTCTGATTCAACACGTTTATATTCCAGTAATGTCAGGTTGCGTGTTAACTAGCGGTCAGTTAAAGTATTCATATATTAGTGATGACCAATATAGTTTGGTTATAAAGTTTGTATTAAATGAACACGTTTTGATTCAACACGTTCATATTCCAGTATGTCAGGTTGCGTGTTAACTAGCGGTCAGTTAAAGTATTCATATATTTCCAGTGTTTGGCTGATGAATACTCAAACGGCTTGCACGTAACCTGGTGTTCATTATATCTCCACATCCAAGTTTACTTTTGTTTGAAACTCCTCTAACACACAAGTATACATGCTTTTTAAGACATGTGACTAACGATCCAAACAATTGAGGTCTTTCTGAATATATAGGGTAATCCTTATCTTTTAAATTTTCTCTGACTGTGCAATCAGCCTGTCTCGCTGTCTATATCTAATCTTAAAACAATTGTAAGAGTCTGTTCATCTGAGCTGTAACATGCAAGGTTGGCTTACCTTCGAATCTATAGTACAGACGTTGTGAACTGTGCAATCTGCTTGTCTTGGTGCCTTTACCTGACGTTAAAACAATTGTAAGAATCTGTTCATCTGTGCTTTCCTTTTCTCATTAGTATTGGTCTCATTATTCGTGTACTAGGGTTTAAACTACTTGCTTGAATGTTATATATAAGTTATATCGAGGTAAAATATTTACTGAGCATTAAAAGGATAATTCACAAGGGTGCTGGTAAAATGTATCATTTGTCTGTCTGTCCACATGATATCTGGAGAAGGAAGTGACCTATAAACTTGAAATTTGGTATTAATTTCCAGTTTTATATAGGCAACATAGGGTTTGATGATGGCGATGGCGCATGTCACTTCACTGAAATTGGCAGAGCGTTAACGAACATTTTTCTTTGATCTTATGGGTAACTCTTATGGTAATGAGACAATTTAAACTAACTGATACAATTATAATTGATATTTTAACATGTGACTTAGTAGCCTACTATCCACAAGATATATAGAGAAAGCTTTCATCTGTAGACACTAAATTGTGCATCAACTTCAACTGTACACAGACAAAAATGAGTGTGAAGGCATCATACATGTCCATCCATAGAATGTGGCTGAGCGTTAGTAAGGCCTGTTACTCTGTAGTCTGGCTCAAAACCTCTCATTTGTCTGCCTGGGAGCTGTAAAACATATTTTCTGTATGATCTTAAATTATCATTATGTCATCAAATTATGTCATTACATTTTGCATGCAGCCTTAGCGAGGCCTGACACTGGCACTTGATGTGTGGTCTGGCGTACTTCTGCCTTGTGTATAGTCTGTTAAAATAAAATAAACCACATATTGTGGTCAGACTGCATAATGCTACTACTATATTTTTTTATTTCCGATTTCTATATTCGTTTCTGTATCGAACATGTTATAATAGCTTATATAATAGTTGTATCATTATAGTAATCCAGGTCAAAGAACACGAAGGTGGACTAGAACCAGAGTGCTAAAGGTAACACTTTAGTCATTCCATGAATCCTCCCTCTCCAGATTTTTTGCAAAGCTCTTCAAAGGTTGACAACATCATGATTACGTTTACTCAGCAAAGTGCAGAAAGTCATTAGCCCGGTAAACAAGGGCGATGTTGCCTCTGCCCGTAAAGAGCTCCTAATGAGGATTAACGCATTTCCAGTCTTTCATTCAATATTCCCTCGAAAAGCTCAAACTAACAAACTATGCATTTTATTTGCAAAAAGGTCTCGTTACTGCATATCATGCTTTTACATATCTCGCTAATGTGACTACTATGGAAGTCTGTCTATAAAGTCTAAAATCATCCTAATAATATGACAAATGCAAAAGTGTCCTTTCTTTGTTTGTTTGTTTTTGCTTTCACAATCAAACTATTAAACCAATTGTACTGACATTTTACAACGACATTCTTACGGTCCCTGGGATGAATATAAGTCAATTATTATTTTGAAAATCCTTCAGGGCTACACCCAACTCGTCTTTAAAGTAGTGAAAAATGCCATACTAGTCTCTAAAGGTGCCAAATATTATTTTAAAGAGCCTGTCAAATGTAATAAACGTTTCTGTACAAACATTGTTTATTATTTTCAGTTTGTTTAAATTTATAGTGAGTACATTATAATATAAGTAATTGTATGAATAATCGTAGGAATAACTATTATTTCAGATTTCAGTGATAAGGCAAATACTCATCTACCTAAAAATGGCCTAAAACATAAGGCAGTCAGAATTTGACTCTGAAGACTCCCTTTAAATCAGTCGGCAAGAACTAGGTGATAGTTCGCTGGACTGTGCTTTTGAACTAATGTACCAATTCAAGCTCTTAATGTACTAAAATACACGCGTAATGGCATTGTTAATGTAGTTTTTACTGTACAAGTATTAGATCTAAAAGAGAATGATACTATCTAACTTCTATTATAAACTTAAAGACTGATATAAAACTCATCTTAGTTCAATTTTGACAGTAGTGGGCTTCTCTGATTTGTGATATATATTTTCTTGATCGGGAAACAAGGTAAAATCAAGTATGGAACAAATGATACTAAGAACAAATAACAATATATATTTTCTTGACCGTGGGAAGAAGATATTATTGAATGTAATGAATAAAGTTCACTCAAACCAGAGATGCTCGCTCAAACAGGTGCAAAACCTGCGAAGCCGCGCGTAAATGCTTATATTAAATAAAAGTGTCTACCGATCTAAAATTTTATGTAAAGAAACGTTTTTAGTCTAGAAACGCTTTAGGATTTATATAAAAATAATATAATATAACTAAATTGTTAGTTTAGATTTGTTGTTATTTGGAACAAACTTTTGCTGGAGGAAATAATATCTTTTAAGGACAATAAGTTTAGAAAATGACATGATTTTATGTTTATTTTTACAAAACAAAGTCCTTGCAACGATCGGAGGGTGAAATGAAACATTCGCAGCTGTTCTTTTGTAGAATTGAAACCAATACTCACAATAATACAACATGAGTTTTTATTTTTTTTTAAAGTTTATTGTTTATTTTAATTATTTTTTCTTACCATGTTTATTTTTGTTTGTTTTTTTTATATAAAAAACATGTTATTGTCACCAATCGTCTGTTATGTATATGCCATAAGTATATAAAATCCAGTTTTTCAACAGTTTTTCTTTATGTTGACTCTAAAATGTCCTTAAATTTTGCTCAAAATACCTAAAAATCCTCAAGAAATTGTCAAAACTTATTTCATATTTCTCCAATTCTCAGAATATATATTTTTTATGGGTTGTGACGAGAAGTTTGATTAAACATTTACCTGAAAGGACTTTCAACATGAAAGTTATTATAGTGAAATAATCTGATACTACTTAGATGAGTTGACAATTGTCACCAAACAATAGTTATTTTACAAAAAAATTCATCACTAAACGTTATAAAAAGTTTGACAAAATGACGTTAGAGTCCCACCACGTTCGGACATTTATGGTGAGTTGTGACAGTGGAGCAGTAAACCGAAACGATGACCTGACAGATAACATCTATAGTGTAACAGGTACCTCGTGCTCCCTTATCTGTGTTGGAGCTATGTTGCTGGCAATGCACAATGCATGGTAAGCGCCTGTACTGCAGGTATTAGCTCATAATGTACCCATGTACTTTAGCAACTTACCATTACCTAGTAGAAGAGGGTTTCCTTTTTTATTTATAAAATATCTTATTTATAATAAACTAGCTGTTTCTCGCGGCTTTGCACGCTTTTCGTAAGCTTTGCCCGTGTATGTGAACTTCTGGTCTAATTGAATTATATTTACAACGCCGATGTAGAGTTTGCCTTGTTGCCACGATCAAGAAAATATGTTTATGTTTATAGCCATTGTGCACGTACATGTACTTTATTATAAAGCGGTCTAACACTCAAACTTTAAGTTCAATCAGAAATGTATCTTAAAGACAAATAACTTAGCTCCTTCAAATAGTGTTTGGCTATGTAATATACGTAACTGTCTCGTAATTGCAGTTTATAGCGTGCAGGCGCTTTAAAACCATTTATTTTTTGCAGCGCCGCTTGGTGGTGAGTTACATCAATGGGCATAGCTTATAAACCTTCTCCGTCGAAAAATACGTATACACATAAATTTTCATAATGGTCTGTCTAATATTTTGCGATTCCATAAAGGACAAACACACAAACATTCATTATATATATATACAGGGTGTTTGAAAAGTATGGGTACGGCCTAATATTTTAAAAACCATAGGAGATAACATCTATAAACTTTGCACAGTGTCATATGGCTATGTAAACTATTTTTCCTTGCTATTACCATGACATGCCAACCATGGAGGGACGGCCCACAGAGGAAAACATGGAAATCTTAAATTGAAGCATGGGTCGAGTGATACCTCATTTGAAAGAGCTCACTTAGTAGAGTTGAATTCCGCAAACCGCATCTCAAAAGGTTTATCCAATCAGAAAATGGCGGCTTGTTTTAGGTACACATTGTGAAGTACATTATGCGCTGCCATTTCTGACTGGATCGTCGTATTCTGATGCGGTAGGCGGCGTTTCACTCTACTAACCAATGTGTTTTCACTAACTTTTTTAATTAGCAAATTATGTCATAAATTTATAACACAATAAATAAAACACAATAAATACCAATGTTTTTTAGTTTTATTTATTGTGTTATAAATTTATGACATAATTTGCTAATTAAAAAAAGTCAGTGAAAACGCATTGGTTAGTAGAGTGAAACGCCGCCTACCGCATCAGAATACGACGATCCAGTCAGAAATGGCAGCGCATAATGTACTTCACAATGTGTACCTAAAACAAGCCGCCATTTCTGATTGGATAAACCTTTTTAGATGCGGTTTGCGGAATTCAACTCTACTAAGTGAGCTCTTTCAAATGAGGTATCACTCGACCCATGCTTCAATTTAAGATTTCCATGTTTTCCTCTGTGGGCCGTCCCCCCATGGTTGGCATGTCATGGTAATAGCAAGGAAAAATAGTTTACATAGCCATATGACACTGTGCAAAGTTTATAGATGTTATCTCCTATGGTTTTTAAAATATTAAGCCGTACCCATACTTTTCAAACACCCTGTATATATATATATATATAAATATATATATATATATATATATAAATATATATATATAAATATATATATATATAAATATATATATATATATAAATATATATATATATATATATATATATATATATATAGGCTATATATATATATATATATATAGAGAGAGAGAGAGAGAGAGATTAGTTCCTTTATACCTGCTTAAAAGAGTCAGACATGTATTAGTGACTCTCTAGCTTACTAATCAGTTGTTCAGAACTTATAAACCTGAATATAAAGATGTAAGCATCATGCAGTGGTATTGTATGTATTGACCCAAATTTCATACAAAGAACAGCTGCTAATGTTGAGTTTGCTCTATTTCACCCCGCGATCAGTGCAATGACACTGTCACAGATTTTAATGCTGGAATCTGGAGTCCATATCCACCTGAAAAGATCCTAAAGGGTCGACGACGGAGATGTTTAAAACTCTGGATAGTTTCGACATCAGAAACACCTAGACTGCAGAAGAGCTAGACGGTTGCCCATCAGCTCTCTATTAAGATCCACATGAAGAGGTATTCTCTTGTCTCAAGTCCACTGCGATGTTTTGGATACGAACACAAAGCGTGGTGGAGCAAGCCAAGATTTCTTGGGTAAACTCTTTGTTAGTGTCAGATTTCAGACGCTTTACTGACCGCGACGTGAAATGGAGCTAACCTCGCCATTCTCATTGAATGAACCCTTCTACAACTTCTATGTTTTGTGTACAAACACCTATTATAAAGTTTATTATATTCTGAGCAAAGTTTCGTAAATCCAAGTCCAACAGTTTATCAGAAGGCAATGGAATTATTCCTTATAATGTTTATATTTCGTTATTTCCTCCGGTTCCGCTTGTGGTTCCGAAATGAGCGACAACAATGAGTGATAACGAGTAATATTACATCGATTATCGATTTTATATCACGCGGTATTACAACGACCGTAAATATCTGTAATTATTTTTATTGTGCAAGTCAGACTCGGTTATGTGTGAGTACAAAAACTCCAACACAATAAGCTTTTGTCATTTGTAATCAGTATAAATAATTCAACACTGTTGAAACATTTTCTAGAAACATTGAAAGTTTGTGTAATTATTGTAACATTTTCTATTCCACAGTCCAACTTTTTCCTATTAAGAATTGTCCTAACAATAGTTATATTCATATTATTATATCCTGTTAGAAATATAGTTTCGACAAGTGTTTAATATAACTAACAAGAATACACATTTAACACTTGTATTTTTATTTGCTCAATGCAGAATTTCGGATTCGTAAAATCTTCAGGTACTTTTAGGTTAAGGTAACTAACAAATTTTTTATTTAACTTAACCTACAAATACCTGAAGATGGATTCTTCGCGTCTCAAATGTACATTGTAAAAATAAAAAAATGCTTCAAAGGTGTATTCTTGTTAGTTATTTCCTGATGTTATATATTTTTAGATATTATCATTAGTTCCTCCTCTTACGACATTTAATTTGGTTATGAAATTATTTACTCATATGATTTAGTTTCACAAATATTAGAGGTGATATTAAGACACTTCATTTGCAATATTGTGCAACAAATAAAATAAAATTGAGAACTCTGGTCTACTGAACGCATTTTAAATGACTGTGATGCTCAGAGAATTTTAGGTCACAGGCCTTTAAAAGATATTTTAGTTATCCTACGAGAAGTGATCGGACTTTAAGGCAGAATTTTGGGACTTATAATTAGTTCCAAAGAAAAAAGGTTAAAGGTAAGGGATAATTAGTTTTTACATTATGTAAAAAATAAGTCTGAAGGGAATGTTATGTTTTTTGAAAAAATTAATTTCAATAAGAAAACCGCTTGAATTTCTCACTTTAAATTCCTAAAATTCCTTGTAAGATGGTTATAAAAGTTTTCTGTACTTCGAGAAGTTATCTTAGAGAGCTTTGAGATGAAAATTAAAAGAAATATTTTCACAAATAAATAGCAATAGCATACCCGTAGCTGGTGTGTGATACTGTCGACATTAGATTACTCGCCAATTCTGTGCTACAATGCTACAAACTAACAAATCAGCATTTAATAGCGTGATTCAAGGAGCTACTAATTTAGAATTCCCGACGACGAAAAGTTTTTAAAAGATCGAAATGATTAAGCTTTTGTATGGATTCAAGGAGTTGCCCCTTAAATAAGCAAGGTTCTTTAAGTATAAAAAAATATTGTATACATCTTATCTTCTACAAATAAATGTTTAGTATATATGTACTAGATGAATTTGACTAACTATTTTATCTATATTTGGATAACGAACTGCACTCAAATCGACCTGCTTGAATCGATCAAGCATTCGCAAGCACCCTAAGTGCTATCTGTGATGAAATAAAGGGAGAAGCTCCAGGAAGTCATTTCATGGATGAAGTGAACATCCGGTGAAATTCGAGTGGCTAACAGCGACTCGTATTACCTTACGGAAGGTATTTCCGAGAATTGTGTATCCCTGATTATTCGGTAAAAACGTCATCAGTTCAAATAAGGTTTTGTGTGTAACGTTTGTCCCAGTTGTAACCAGTTACTCTGGTTCACTGTAAGGATGCCAGGACAGTTTATTGTGAAAACACTCATGTTGTATCAAATTGTGTGTGAAATCAACAGATTTTTTGCTCAATTTCAATTACTTCAAGCTCCCACCAAAGTTATAATTAGTGTTCGTGTTAAATCTAATAACTGGAAGTTTGATTTTCGTTTAAAAGCTATTGTTACTGTGAGCTAAAATAAAAAGAAAACCTGATGTAAGACCAATAGTAAGAAATCACATCATTCTTACAGTACGCCCTACTAATTATCTAATTAAAGTCTAATAGAATAACTCCAGAAAGAAAACATTTTAATATAAAAACAAGAAACAAATTATTTAAGAAAGTCTTTTTTATGAAACAAGGGCGTTGTACAGCTCAAAATATATTACAATGGAGATATGCATTTGCAATATTATGAAAGAACCAATAAAACAGTGTAATCTCTGAGTGAGTAAATGTTATAACTTTCAATTGTTTTTAAAACAATACGAATAGTTATTAAAGTTGCGATAGTTACTGCGTGTAACTATTATAGCACACTTTAATAATCGCATATTATAGCTTTATCATTGGTAAAACCCATGAAATTCTTTATAAAGCTTCAATTCTGCATAATTAGATTTTGAAGTTAAATGTTCTGTTTTACAACTTCGCATATAGTTTTATTAGTTGTAAAAATACTACAGCTGGGTCTCGTTATGATTATCATGACGATGAAACTGCAGAATATATTTTAATTTTGATATTTTGTAATATTCGGATTAAAACTTGTACTTATACGTATTCCGTTCTTTATTGTATTTAAAAAATGGGAAAAAAAATTAGTAGTCATTTAAATTAAATTTCGCTCATTTGGTCATAATTCAAATTATTATATAAAGTTTTAAAGGCGAACGTTCTTCAATAGCAATAATATTAAATTGCATTGATTTTGGGATTTGACATCTACAAATCATTATAAATAATATTCATTACTTCAAATAAAATGTCATTATATTTTTAAATATTACATTCATTTTTTGATTTATTAAGTGTCGTACTTTGATTTTTTTAAATTTTGGAAAACAATAATAAAAACATAAGCTAATATATTTCAAAGTTTTAAAATTAAAAAAAAAGTATAAAAGAAACAGTTTGACCATTTGTGCACTAAGAAAATGCTTTTTTTATATCGTATAACAAGATTCTACATTTTTAGAGTGTAAAAAATCAATGTAGCCTTAGTATATCATGTTTTTCCTTTATCGTGCATCTTCCTTAACTTTTTATGAGAAGGCTTTGGTAAGGTTCTGATAGAAATATGTTGTGATATAATAAGTAGATAAAATAAATAAAAACCAATGTAAAACATCACATTAAATATTAGTTTAAAAATATTCGTCTTATGGCTGTAACAGTTGTGTTATAACAGTAAATAAGATAACATAAGAATACAAAACAAAGGAAACATGCTTACAGAGGACTGCTTAGATACGCATTATCATCTTTAAACTGTCACTTATATCACATACATACCTACTGTTATGTGTACATTCATATATTCACAGTATTTAAGGGAGTGACTATTTAAGACAGACTTCCTACTTCAAACGGGTGGTCTACTTAGATTTACCTGTTGACTATCAGTACAATATCCGCCACAAGGGTACCATGGTCTACCCGATCCATAGATTGACACTTGTTGAAAAGGACATGCACTATGCAGCTATGCGGCTCTATAACGCGCTACCTCGGCACCTGAGAAATCTATACAACTCATAACATTTTCTAAAAAATGTTAAACTCATTTTGCTGGAAAGATTTCCGTATACTGTACAAGAATTCCTGTCAGATCTTACTAATGTGTAAATTATATTAAGTGACCTTATTTGACTCGATTGTGACTTATTTCATATAACATTTTATTATTACCGGAATAAACGGATTCAGATACTGATAACAAGATATTGTCACAAACAATCAAGTTAATTGAGAATTACTTTATACTGTAACACGCCATTGCTATACTTACAATGTGGCTTGAACACTCCTATACTTACTTGATAAAGTAGCTGACAGCCTGATGACGCAATAGCGTCTGTGTAATAAGAGAACACAGAGGCAATTTCCTTTCGCGCCAGGAAAACGGAAATGACCACTTTAAGTAATCAGTTTTATTTGTGTGTAAATTTCCGCCAAGATGTACAGCTTTGACTGAGACTTCACGCGCGCAGCTGGAATTAAAGTGGTTTTATTAACGCTCGAAAAACACTTCTCCCTCATCACACTGGAATAACGCAGTATTCAGAGAAATAATTAACTAACTGTGTAAGGAAAACTAAAAACTGTGCTTACAAAGATATACTTTTTAACTAATGCGAGTAAATTTATGATTCTTTCAGCTGCGTTTGTTTTCAGTGTTAAACTACTATAAAATCAAATATTCTTACACTCAATCCTAAAATATTAGTAAAAATTCTTGATATATAGTTTATAAAATTTCGTAAATTCTCAAAATCTTAAAATTTTTATATGGCTATTCCACGCTAAAAGTGTCATGTTATTCTGTATTATTGATGAGTACCAAGAATCAGTTTTACGTCATTATCACTAAAACTATCCGAAATAAACGTGTTATAGTTATAAAGATATCGGACTTGTAATCAGTCAAACGGGCTGGTACAGTTATTCTTGTTTGGTCAGAACCCACATTATTGTTACTACAAACACATTAATTAACCTAGCCTACCATAAAAAATTGTTTGTTTGAATTATCTTGTAAGTTGACACATTTGTCTAAACAAATGTCTAGTTATTGATTTATAAATGCTAGAACAATAGTAAAATGAAGTGGTTATAAAAAACCAAATTCTAGGAAACTTTTATTTTAAACTACCTCTTGAATTTCCCTGCAAATGCAAAATAAGACAATTCTTTGAAATGTACGATTTCGATACAGAAGTTTCAAATTGGACATCCAGTACAAATTCTGTGTATGTTTGACAAAATCTTGAGTTTGCTTCAATATGGTTACTAGTTATTATCTAGGTTATTAATAACTAGTTTTAGATTTTTTTACGATTAATACGCAGTAAAAGTTATGAACATCAAATGTTTCAGTCTAAAAAGGTAAGTGTCAATGATTTTGTAATTATTTAGCGAATTGAAACTAGATTTCTAAAGTTATTACTTATTGTATTTTTAAGCTTATTATTACTCAAACGCATTATTCATGACCTATTTAAATGCAACTCTTACATTTTGAGTAATTTACTCAACATTAAACGGGTAAAATTTTATATAGTATTCTAATTTCGAAAGATTATTAATATATTAAAATTTTAGACGAACAGTTTTATTTTTTATACATTGGTTTGAATAATCCTATATATGTTGTAAAGCCGATATCAATACTTGAATACATATGTATGTACTCATAAATGTTCAGAAATGTTCAGAAACCAGCCACCGTGTCAGGTTTACCAGGTTGGATACTACGGCTCTCCAGCAACATCGAGAATTTGTACTTGAACAATATTTGCACCAATGTTAACTAGCCACCGTGTCAGGTTTACCAGGTTGGACACTACGGCTCTCCAGCAACATCGAGAATTTGTACTTGAACAATATTTGCACCAATGTTAACTAGCCACCGTGTCAGGTTTACCAGGTTGGACACTACGGCTCTCCAGCCACATCGAGAATTTGTACTTGAACAATATTTGCACCAATGTTAACTAGCCACCGTGTCAGGTTTACCAGGTTGGACACTACGGCTCTCCAGCAACATCGAGAATTTGTACTTGAACAATATTTGCACCAATGTTAACTAGCCACCGTGTCAGGTTTACCAGGTTGGACACTACGGCTCTCCAGCAACATCGAGAATTTGTACTTGAACAATATTTGCACCAATGTTAAGTGAGAAAAACCCTTATCTCATGTTTCGGGATCTGTTTAGACCCGTGTTGCGCAGACTAACATGTAACGGTTGTACGGTTCTTTAAGAGCACAAATTAGGATACAAGTTCGGCAAAATAGTAGAAATCCTTTGAAGGTAAATGAAATACAC
This sequence comes from Homalodisca vitripennis, assembly GCF_021130785.1. Classification (NCBI taxonomy): domain Eukaryota; kingdom Metazoa; phylum Arthropoda; class Insecta; order Hemiptera; family Cicadellidae; genus Homalodisca; species Homalodisca vitripennis. Next base: position 202,362,597 of record NC_060208.1, read on the forward strand.
AAATAGTATTTTTACGGACATATACTCCAAGACAATATAGGATAGCGGGTATTGAAAGGTGTGGTTTCTGTATTTGCTTACTTCCATCTGTCATTACATATTAAAATAAAAGTAAAAATCATGATGCCGATCGTAAACTTGTCAGTCATGTAGGTCGAAGGTTGAATGGTGTTCACATATCAAGGATTGATATTGTTATTTCATATCATTGTTGTAATCTGCAGCACGTTTTATACTGTTTGAATTGCACATAAAACGTTGTACACCTATTTTATTGCAACTTTATTGCAAAGGCTATAAACATATATATTCTGTACTATAGTTTTGTTTATTACAATGTAATTTCGAGGGCAAGTATTTACAAGAAGAGAACTAATAAAAGCAAATGGATTTCTTGCAAAGCGTTTATGATGAGGAATATTAATTTGAAAACTAAATTGTGTTCACCAAACCTTTTGTATTGTAAAGCATTACTTTCGTACAGGACAGAGTTGTTCCATTCTGTAAAAATTATGTTCTTCGACGAATATTTCTACTCTATAGCAACATAATTTTGTCCGAATTCTCAAAAGGAGCAAAAGCAAACAAGCTAAATTGAAGAATTTATTTCTAGAGAAGGTTTAGATCAAATGCATTATAAGAGACTAGTTTAAACATATTACACTTGTACAATAAAAACGTATTAAATTAATTTATTTTAAAGTATTTTTAGTTTGTGAACAACAACTTAATAATCATACGAAAATGTATTGACACATTAAAGAGTCACTTCATATTTGTATAATTTAATAACAATAGAGATATCCACAATTTTACAGTACCAGAAAATGAGTTAGTTCCAGGATTTAAAATTGAGTATGGTTTTGGTGGTTTAGCTTTATTATTTATTTCTATACACCACAATTTGATTTCTAAAATAGTTTATTATACAATACAAATATTTCAATTCGGTATAAAGTAGTTAAAATAGAAATATTGTATAAATGGTTTATAAAACCCTCTTTTTGCCTTTATGCTTGAAACCAATTGAAATATGATTGTTGACCAAATAAAACATGAGAAAATATTTAATAATCACCGAGCTTATTACATTTGTGGTTTTCTAAATACATATTAGTACTTTTTCCAAAGTAACTACCTTAAAACTGACACCGCTCGCAAACGAATAAAATACATGAAAGCTTTGTAACATAATTTAGATAAATCGATATGACAAACTCAGAAAAACAATTTTGTCTTGGAAAACAAACAGAAGCAGCACAAATATTATAAGTATTAATTGTCCGAGCATTAGCATAGACTTAACACTCGAGGACTAGAAACATTTTAATTCTCTTTATCTGTTTGTCCTCACGATATCTCGAAAAACGAACTGGAAAGTTTGCTTATAGATTCTTTACTATATAAAAAACTGAGTTAGATGATACTTAATGAGACTTACCTGAACGTTGGCGAATATTGTCATATGATGGTGTAATTGCAATAAGAAAATGGCAGAATAAATGTGAAGAGGGTCATTAGTACAGCTATACAAGATTCTAACATGTGAAATTTTTTCATAAAAAAGTTAAAATAATAGAGCGGAAACAATTTTAGAAGTTGGTGATTAAATATGACTTCAGCGCACTCTTGCTTTAGTACCCTCCTTAAACCACTGGGGCAGCAGTATTTAATGATATGAAGCCAAAGTTAATGATGAAAATTGAAAATGTATCATATCCAAAATATCTGTAGACAATTTCATCTGTAAAATTCAAATTTGGCATGAAATTTCATTTCTACATGGGAGATAATTGAAGCCAGCAGTGAGACACAATTTGTCTCATCATCAGAGATAAATTTTCTCTTTTGTTTGATTTTATATCTATCTGCAGTGAGCGGCACATCTCGAGGATGAAATAAGCTATAGATTTGAAAACTGTCGAAGCAATGTCAATCAAAGTTTTCCCGCGGTACTAGCCGTGACTCACTTCTACCTTGCTTTTACACAGATGATAATATTGTTGAAAATGGAGATTTACATGTATATTAAAACATTTCAAAGTCAATATTGTACTTCTTTTTATTTTTTCGAGGCCTTTTGATAGCAAAGGCCTCACAAAATAAAAAGTGTACAGTATTGTTTATTGTGATTTTTAAAATAGGCGAGTTTGTTATATCTTTTAGTTAATAAGATATTAAACACCATTATTTAAGGTATTTTGAGGATGCACAAAACAAATAAATAACATTAAGTATACTATGTACATTTAATTTGTTTGCATATTAAATAGCATAATACGTTATTGTTTACGAGGATATAGTGTTTGATGAGTGTTGCAACATTGGCGCGGAGAACTCAGAACTATTCTATGCCAGTCGAGCCAATGTTATCTTGAAGAAAAGAAGAAGTGCAGTCGCCATTCCAAAAGCAATTTCCCTTCTAGTCACGATAAGGGAAATGATCACCCCAACTTCTCAGTTACATCTGCGAGTTCCCTCGACGCCGGGAAGCATTATTTTCCTTACTCACTTTACAAAATGTTCTAAAACCTTCGGTTGTAATAAATGGTGATAGTAAATACAATTGAAAACTATGCAGTAGTTAAAATCTACGGTTCTATTTTAATATTGGAAATTTGTTATTGGCTGAGCGTCAGCAAAGACTGGCACTCGTATACCTGGAAAATATTAATGTATATATGTCTGTCTATCTGTCTGAACGACGTCTAGAAATGTCTTGTAAACTTTAAAGTTCGCACGAAGTTCCTTTTATTTATTAGCAGCACTGAGTGGTGATGGTGCATGCCACTCCTTGGAGTTCGGTCGAGCATTCGCAAATATATTTATATAAGTGTAGTGGGTAACCATGGTAGCAACGAGAAAATAAGAGAATTTGTAAAATCAAATGACATTTTAACATTTAATACATTAACACATGTGGTTTATTTATGCACTAAAAAAAATAAAATAATGGAAAACAATGTTCAAATCTGGTGACAAGAGCTAATTTCAGCGCACCCTTGCGTTAAAGTACCTTCCTCTCCTTTCCGGAACCTTTGCTATATAAACTGTGTTGTGAAACATTACTCAATAAACAAAAATCTGAATTGTGAAACTCCATTTCTACATAGGCACGACTAATTTCTACGATGTCACATATTGAAATTTTGCTGGCAACCTTAGCAAAGTCTGTTACGCGCCTTGTAAATTGGATAATATTGATGATATTGATTGGATATTGATTGATTGATGTTAGATTGATTGAGTTGAGATATCTCTCTGATTACTGTAAAAAAGGCCATGACATCATCAGTGCGTGTTTTACATCTGGGGAAACGTCTAAATAAACTTTACTGGTTAGGCAACAGTGTAAGTTATTACTGAACATTATGATACAAACGTTTGATATTCAATGAGTATGTTTTATGATAAATAAACGTCTAAATGTGCTGAAAGCATTACTAATTTACTATCTACTAAATCCTATCAGAAGCAACCACTGAATCGTAACATGATTCAATATACGGATTGTCTGTAACAATAGAGAGCATTGGCTATCTGTAACTAGTTTCCGACTATCTGTAAATTCAATTTATGTTATTGGTCGAATGGGTAATTGTTAATTTTCAGTGCTATCGATATATCAGTTTTAAACTGGTCATTTTTTGGTTGTTGTGTATTTATTACTTCATATACTGGATATTGAAATATAATAACGTTTAAATAGTTAAACTAGTAAAAGAAGTAGTTAAAAATAGTATTTGGTTTTTAAACGGGTATGTAAAACACCTTGAACTTCTTTCTGTGGTAAAGAGCTGATAGGTTTATATAACCATAGGTTAGATAGGTTAATAGTTTCTATAAACCATGAATAATACAAGAATGCACAGTCATTCTTTTCACAAGATGGATCTTTAACATTTCCTTGGATATTAAGTGTAAGAAAGATGTACTCCCATCGAACATCTATACCCAAATATAAATCTCGTTTATCTTACGAATTTCTGTGATATACACAACGTTTCTCATTATATTTATAAATATTTGCCTTAAAGTCTAGCGTAATTTAATAACAATTTAGTACACAAATTTAACAAAATAACTTTTTTGCAATAATTAATTATGTTAATATTATGATACGCATTTTGATCGTGCTAAAAAATATTATATAGGCAAGATAAAAAGGAAATAGGGCAAATTTGAAAAATGTAACCGTAATCTATGGTCTGAGTGTAAATAATTTTGAATCAATAAATTAGAAACAAACACTAGTCGTAAGCAGTGAATTGGTTTAGGGACGAAAATAGTTCTAATTGACTGTTGGTTTCAAACTATCTACATCAAGTATAGTGTAGAGTTCTTATATTTTCATTGCTTAATATTATACAGGTTTTTATTAAGTACTGGCGAACTTTAACATTGATTAAACTTGGTGGGTTATCGTTTTTTATTTATTCATAAACACTTTTTATAACGTTTGCATTGTGTGTATGTACACCCCCCCACACGTACACACACACACACACACACACACACACACACACACACACACACACACACACACACACACACACACACACACACACACACACACACACACATATCATTAAACATGTTCATCGAACTCAGATGTACAGCTCGAAATCTTGAGATAAACAACCAATTCACACATCGCAGCATCTTCACTGATCAGCGCAAAAAACAGAACAGTGTACTAAAAAGTACTCCAAATTGTAATATAATTCCAGTTGAACGATGTATAGTGGCATTCGTGGTGTATATGACAAATTTACAGTAACATAAACATCTGAAACACTTTTCCAGTCCACTAGCCATGAAGGTATAGGTCAAATATGTAGGTAAACATTGTAACAGCTAATAAATCACTACGTCGCATTAGTTACTATAGACCGATATTAACAGATGTATTTCCATTCTTAATCAAGCACTGTTACAAAGCTCAAAGCACACAGGACAGCAACACGTCACTGCCAGCAAGTCTAGTCACGGAGCTCAGTCTGCTGCACAGCTTACATTACAAAACTAATTTTCCCTCTTGTCACGATAGAGGGAAATTGTTGCTTCATTCCAGCCCTGCTTTAATTTGGCGCAGTGTTGAATGAGCGTTTGTCTCTATGGTTAATGGGCTTGTAATGATTTCCCTTCTTTTTTAAATCTGTTATTTGTGTTTTGTGATCAATCCTTGTAACAAGCCAAGATGTGGCATTTGCAAGCTGTTAATTAATTCTAAATCGTGTTAAAGTAGTCCAACGGAAAGAGAAACTCTCATTAAAGACGACATTGATTGCATCACAAAAAGCTAAATTTATCAATTAACCTGTAAATCCTATCCCAAAGATCATATTAGAAAAAACCCATCACTCTATTAAAAGTGAGATTGAGCAATCATCGGTTTGATGTTCATCAAAATTATGGGACACCATTATCTGCTCATGCGATTCCACACATCAAAATAAAGTAGAAAATCGCTTCAACCTAAAAGAAATGTCCCATTTAGAGCCAAATCCCAACCAAAGTATTAATCTGATTAATTTAAGACATTTTGAAATCGCTCATCAATTAATTTTAAAATCAACCACATGGGCTGAACATAAGATGATTCTCTTTCCTTCTTTTATATAAGTTTTAGTTCTATGTAAACATTTACAAATATTCAAGATACAGCTAACTGAAAACTTCTTATTTGTGGTATTTATTTGTTAAAATTATATTTTTTGTTAGTTTATTAATTTTTGATTTGAGTTCAGTTTGATTCATTCATTAATCAATGTGCTTCTGATAAAGGGTTCTGAATACTCGAAAATTAATACATGAACATTAATACTTTTTCTGTCTTTTTATACCTTTACGTACTTTAAATAGCACATACCAAGTGTCTTAATAGTTCCACCTTCCCTAGTAACTTTCGTATGAATAGATATGGAATGATTGTCACCAAAATGGGGTATTTTGGGAGTAAGTCAAATAGGACCCCCTAGCAAGTGATACCTCATTTTAATGGTATTATTTAGAGAATAAGAATGGCGCAAACTAGAGGTGTCTAATGTTACCCTATCACATTTGGTGGCCAAATAAAATATTTATTTTTTTTATAAATCCTCTACAGTATGTTATGTTTAAAGTTACTATAAGGCTGATAAAACATTCACTCATTAGTTATTTTGAGAACTAACGACACCAAATAAAAAAAACAAGCTATTACAAGATTCAACAAACATTAACCATGATTAACATAGCATTTATTAAGTTTTGTGATTTTGATCATTAGGAAATCCTGGGAATAGCGATTTTGCCATGTCATCTGTGACACAATAGCTGGTCTTCATGTGTCCCACATACCAACTGGTAATCAATAAGTAAGAGATAACATGACAAAAACAGTTATTGGTATTCCCTGAACTTCCTAACTCAAATTACCATCAAATTTTGCCCCATTGAGTTGTAATTTAAAATTTAAAAATTTTCCACTACGTGAAAAACCAGTGTTGTTTGTTTTCATTTTTCTAATATAACTGAGTACTGGCTAACAATAGAGCCAGTTTTCGTGTATTAGATGCACATTTGGAATACACCATTTCAATGGAGATTTACTTGTTTGAAAATCCTGCCATAGCAACTGTACACAACGCTTTTCTTTGTGCAATGTGGCCGATATTTACAAACATGTAATAAGATCTAAACTGTATAGAATACCAGTGTTAATGGTTAACTCAAGTTTACACACGGTTTACTCAATGGTCGGTTAATGTTTATGAGGGCCAAATAATTTTAGCCACCATTGTTTTATGTGTTTTAGCCGCCATTTCGTAAAGAATCCTCAGCAGCCATTCATCTTGCATTTGTATACATTTAAATTCCTGTAACGTGTGTTTTGAACATTTTATCATACAGAGTCTCGATCATATATATTATTTATAAGTGGTAGGCCTAGCTGTATAGTTTCTAAATGCATAATGTTATTGAATTTAGCTATGATTGTCAAAAATTATCATTGGCCAGGAGTTGAAATGTCGTAATTCATAGCATATCTTATAGAAAATATAAGCCCCACAGTTGTGGACAGGATAAATAAATCAGTGTGCTTCTGATAAAGGGTTCTGAATACTCGAAAATAATACATGGACACTAATTTTTCTCTCTTTTTACCTACTTTAAATAGCACATACCAGGTGTCTTAAAAGTTCCACCTTCCCTAGTAACTTTCGTTGCAGGAGGTTTCAAAAGCATGATGGGTGCAGAATCACTCAAGTAAATAAAATCTAAATTTAAACAAAAATCTTAAATAACATATATTTATTGTACTTAAACGTTATATAAAAAGTACGTGTATGCATTGCATGCAATAGAAAATTGAGTATTCAGTCGTTGAAAATAAGCGTAAAAGCGGTAAAAGCGATTATATCTCTATCCTAATCAGCTCTACGAATATTAATATTGATGTTAAACCTGATAATAGCTGTATCACAATATACAATATGGGACAATACACTGTATTGCGTGACACGGCGTGCTAGCATGCGTTGCGTGACTCACTATTCTCGTGATCATAGAAAGGTGTTACTGTATTGTATTTCATTGCTTCTAAAAACAATTTATAATTTTCTCAGTTTTTATTAATTTTATTTATTTCTATTTATTATAGTTCATATTTGAGGTATTTAAATACAAGAAACATAGTACATAAAACACAACCTTGTAGGTAGCTCAAGACATATTTAACGTTAGTTGAAAATTCCCTGTAAGTACTGTAAACGCTTTATATGAGATTTATATTTAATTCAAGTAAAAAGTTATGACGTGTTATTATAAAAGTTGGAATAGTCATTAAAATCAAACAAGTATTGATGGTCATAAATATTGTTATTGAAAATTGTTAGACACATTGAAGCAAATGGCTATGCATAATCGGTAGCAGGATATTAATATAGCCCGGAATACTGACATGTGGGTATAATTATCTATATCCTGTGCTGTACAGATGCTTGTCATTGATAGACGAACCTAGTAATTGCACAACTATTTATTACAGAATCAGCATAATTCGTGTTACTCCATTCTTGTTCGATCTTTTATTGAATAAAACTTGTATTATGAAACTCGTTTTATTATAAAAATTTGATATCAGAAATCAATAAAACAGAGTATCGAAGGATCAAACCGAATGTACGAAAGAGTTACCTCACAGACGGACGCGATGCTCTGTTACATTTTTACCTTTGAAACAGCAGAGTGCTTTCTTGGACCAGGAAGAATATATGTTAGAGGTTTCAAGTCTATGGAATCTTCTCCTTTTTATCAAATTTTATCAACATACGAAAAAACTACATGGTTTCAATAATATTCTGATCAATCTTTATTACACGAGTAAGACTTAAATAAAATTTATTATTTAATAAATACTGAACAGATATACTAGATGTGTGTGCAAGTATTGGAAGTGATATCAAAGTCAATGTGAATCAAATGGTGAGAGAATGAAATCCTTGAATATCTATACTCGATCTATATATCGATCTACGTATAATCTTCCATCAAAGTCACTGTGAATCAAATGGTGAGAGAATGAAATTTTCGAATATCTATACTCGATCTATATATCGATCTACGTATAATCTTCCATCAAAGTCACTGTGAATCAAATGGTGAGAGAATGAAATCCTCGAATATCTATACTCGATCTATATATCGATCTACGTATACTCTTCCATCAAAGTCTAACCGGTACTTACATACGATGACCGTGACAGTTTTCAGCATCCCTTTGTTTATACTCACTATTTCTTACCTCACCGAAAAGTGTGTTAATCAAAATATCACGTTTTGATTGGTCAAGGGTTAAATAATTTCTACTCTTAGAAATAAATTGTTACGATTCCTTATTATTTGTGCCTTTGTTATTAAACTAATATTATTATGATTTATATACATTGGGGCATATTTACGTATCAAAAGTTTAATTAGTTACGTTGACAACTACATGGACATTAAAATATGGAGTATACAACAATATCAAATAGTTGAACTGAATCATATGTAGAGAAAGCAGTAAAGTATTATCTATTGATAGCACATATTAAGTATTGATAGCATATATTTGGAATTCACGCATTTGGAACTAGCATATCCTAGCGAGTGCCGGAAACATTCATTTCCGATGGGAAGCTTACGATAAATTTTGGAAGGCATTTGGTTCATCGTGGGCTTTTCTGACTACTTTAAATTGTTGTATCCAATGTCAGGGAGACTTTAAATTAAAACACGGTTAGGGCGATCACCAGTTAGCTTTATTAAGGAAAATATAAATAAAAGCTGATACATGCCTACAATTATATACAGTAAGATAGAAATGTAGTGTTGAAGTGTTATGTAAGGCACTGGTATATATTGAAATATATTATTTCGTTGACCTAACCTTGGCTTAGGCACGTAATGTTTGAAGTGTTATAACAAATATAGAAAAATGACTAACAAACAATTAAGTGTCCAACGAAATTACAAAACAAAGTGCACACCTAAAACCTGACATTGAGACGTCGGCGTGTGAGCAAAGTTTAGTTGTTATGTTGATATATCTAGTTTTAGAATATATTATAGGCCTAATTTTGAAATGGCTTTAGAGGGTTAACGATCGGTTACTTGTCGATGTTGAGACTGACATTGAGACGTCGGCGTGTGAGCAAAGTTTAGTTGTTATGTTGATATATCTAGTTTTAGAATATATTATAGGCCTAATTTTGAAATGGCTTTAGAGGGTTAACGATCGGTTACTTGTCGATGTTGAGACTGACATTGAGACGTCGGCGTGTGAGCAAAGTTTAGTTGTTATGTTGATATATCTAGTTTTAGAATATATTATAGGCATAATTTTGAAATGGATTTAGAGGGTTAACGATCGGTTACTTGTCGATGTTGAGACTGACATTGAGACGTCGGTCGTGTGAGCAAAGTTTAGTTGTTATGTTGATATATCTAGTTTTAGAATATATGATAGGCATTATTTTGAAATGGATTTAGAGGGTTAACGATCGGTTACTTGTCGATGTTGAGATTGACATTGAGATAGGCGGTGCCTTTATGAATAAAAAAATGCACACCCAGATACTCTGAAAATCTATGTGTTTAACAGAACATCCCAATCATATCTGAGTAACCTCAAGCCCCAAACATATCTTTCTCCCAAACATTACTGTTCCTAAAAAAAAAAAAAAATTCTTTCCAAATGGCCAACTGGAGCACTAATAGTTTTTTATGTAAAAAAACGGACATTTTAAAACGTGTAAACCATATCAGGGTGATTCCTTTATTTGTGTTGACAGTTCTATGTTGAATCACCTGATTTTAACACCAAAATGAATATAAAATAGTGTTACGTTTCCTTATGGAAGAGTAATATTAGACTTAGACTTAGAATTTCAGTTAATCTTTTAAAAGGATTCGAGTACATTTTGCATCGTGATGAAAAGTATTGTTCAGTAATCGTATCGAAATTTCTATTGCTGGGCTCGTTATAATTTTCCACACTCAGCTTCGCCTCGCGCGTAAACGTAATCTCAGCCAACAATAGGTAACTATCGATACTAGTACTGAAATGTACTATTTTTAGATTCTAATTTATTATCTTATTTAATACTTACTTTCCAATAACCATTTCCATGATACACTAGCCGTTAATAACTAATCTCGTCATAATAATATGGCAATGTTTTTAAATCGAATTAATGTTAAAATAAATTTTAAAACTTGAAAATATTAATACTATTATAAAAGATGTATGTGTTTTACATCGTACAATATTTCTGTGATTCATTCTCTTGTTTCATTCGTGATTCACAGAATGGCCCCTAACGTGAACACCACGGACCCCTTGGCGTGAGTCAGGCTCATTAAAGACCCGGTGATCGATACCTGTGGGGTTCCCAGTCTGATTTTGTCATTCCTTGGAAAATAAGTACACCCGGTGGGGAAATAACGTCCATGCAGCTCTCCCCTAGTCGTGCACGATCATTACTAACGCTGATCAAGTAAACTGAGCGTTTATTGTTACAGTGTTTTAGGTTATTGGGAATTTCCAATTTGTTAAACACAGTTTTTTTACACAGAATTTTAAATCTTTATTCCTTTGTTATTAAAAATTTGAAAGGCCTTCTTACAATTACTGTTAGTCTGCCATATGTGCGATGTCTTTATATGAAAGCCCAATAAATTTCAATAATGGAGTACAGGGTTATCTTCGTGAGAAAGAGAATTTTGAGTTTGAAATGAGAAGATCAAAGGTCAGCAGTCCGTCTGTGCGATAATTCTTAATAGACAGATTCTACGATACTTGAAACTTGGTAAATAGATTTTTCTCCATCCAAGTAACAACTGTCTTGACGCTGGTATTAATAAATAAACGGACAGCCTGTATATATGTGCGATACCTCGCTCTATATGTTCTGTCGGACTCTTCACTACAGCACTGCATCAGTATATTTTGAGTAGGGTGTAACGCTATGGGGGGTAGAGACAGGTTTCGGCTTTGTAAAGTAAATTACAATAACCTACTTAACAAACCTACTGATATAACACGTGTAACATCCCCTTCGATGTCATGAAATTATACTAAGTTAGTTTATGACACAATACAAGAAAAAGCAAAGACAGTGTCATCTTGTGTGAGAATAATTAACAGTGGCGACTGTTATATCACATTTTACTAAATAATAGTTATATAATCGCCAGGCAAGTAGATAAAGAGCCTGGAAGTTACCATTATAAGGGTCTGTACATGATTCGCTTACGCTGATTAAAAATTTATTTAAGTGTCTTCTAGTGGTTGCTTTTAAAAACTAGTGTTTTAAACCCTTTTAATACATTCTCTAAAACGACGTAGCTGAAGATCCCTTTCTTTCGATTACTCATTCAATGTTCATTGGATCTCGGCTTCTTTACTATACAAATGTTTTGAGGCTAAAACAATACAGAAAATATAGTTTTCCTCTCGGGTAAGAAGACAAGTTGGGAAAATATTCATTTCCTGGAAACCATTCCATCCGCGCGGTGTTCATTTCCTAAGCCAGAGTAGACCTGCTTTATCCCTTGAAACTCTTAGCTTATTATGAATACACTGTTATTGTCTGAATTTACGCTATCATTTCAAATATGATGATGGAGAAGTCCTACTTTTGGATAATTCAAACTTTTGTACTAGTTTTGAGATAAAGCATTTGTAGGATGCGAACAAAGCAGTTTTTAACTGGCCAGTTTGATGATTAAACTTTGCAGGTTTCAGTAGCTGATCAGCCATATTGAGGGACTGAAGAGTTATCAAATATTTCCTTTCTGTTCAAACTCTATCAGGGAGATCCCTTTAGTTATTTTTTAGTTAAGTGTTCGGGAAAAAGGTTGAAAATTAAAGTTCAGAACTATGTTAGTCGTTTTTTTACGAATCACTGTCTCACCTAGTAAAACTTATTATTTAGTAGTTTATTTAACACTTCAAGTATTTTAAGTTTATGATCCCCAGTTAACCGGATATAGTAACAGTAGTCGCGCAATAATTTCCTGATATATACGAGATATAGTTACATTTGTAGAAAAGGAATTAATGCTAACGCAATCAAAATAATGACAAATTGAGTATAAAAAAAACATTTAATACAATGGTTATGGAATAATGTTATTTATTTTACATAATATTAATAAATTTGGATTGAAATTGAATTTTGATATTGTAACTTAACGAGGAAGGAAGGAGTGACAGAAAAAGTTTAATTTACATAAATAAGGCAATCAGTGAGAACATCCGCTGTTTTCCCGACGTTTATTATGATGTCTCTTGTCAGAGGAAGGTAATCACGTAAATATAAAATTGAGCATTTTCTGAGTTTTCTAATTATACAAAGTTACTTTCACATTTTATCGTAAATGTTTGATCCCTTTTTCATTATTTCATTGTGATACAAAAATAGTTTGATGTTTGTTTTATAATTAATTCCTGGAAATGTATAAGTGTTCTCAAAGCATGACATTTATTAATGAATGTAAATATTTAAATACAATTTTAATGAATAAAATATTAAAACTCATCCGGTTGTCCACTATCAGGTACTATAAAGGTAGTTTTGAGGTAGTTTTGGTGGATGTCGAAGTAGTTATCGAAGGGTATCAGTAACCATAAAAATATAAAATTATTGTTTTTCTCAAATCTTATTTTTCTTAGCATTACACACTCAAATCTAACTGTAAAACATGATACAATAGATAAATGTTTAGCATCATCGAACTATATACAGATTCTTACAGTGGCCGCTTCCAGTTTCTTTATGTAGTTGTCTGGCGATGATGTAACTATTTGTTTTAAGTTAAGCAGTCTGTGTTGAAATTGTAACAAATTATGAAAAATATAATCTTGGAATAAAATTACTGTTTTTCAACTCTTTTGATACATTACTGTGTCAAACTTCACCAACATTATCGAAGCTGACGTCTAATAGTCGGATGACAGGAATGTATTTCTTAAGGAAAATTCCTGTATTGATTAAGATAAACCTGTGAGTTTATAAATTGCAAATTGGCTATCAACTCCTAAGCTATAACGATGTCACTTACAAACAACAGCTGTTAGTGACATTGCTGTTAGTGCAGAACAGCTGTTGTGGTTGGAATGTTCAGCCCTAATTAACAACACTCTATTAACTCTTGTTACAATGCAGTAAGAAAGGTCTTCTAGGTAAAAACAGTATGATCTTTGTTCTTCAATAGTAGTATAATCCAGGCAATTATTGTTCAAATATAACATATACACACTTAGTGGAAAATCGAACTGTTTCGAAAATCTAGCGATGGATAAATTTGCCGTAAGGTTAAGTAGACTGAAATTGTATATGTTTTAGTGAATTTTTTATACTTTTTGTCTTAATTCTGAACAAATGTACAAATAATAAATAACATTTTATGTATGATAATAAATTGTATGGTACTGCATAAATACAAATTTATATAATTTCACTATAGTTTTGCATACAATCGTGGTACATATTACATAAATTCTTTAGTTTTCTTAATTATTTAAAAAAAAACTTCAAGAACAAGTTTGCAAAGTAAGTGATGGTGATAAAAGTTGAATAAGAAAGTATTTATGCGCCAATCATGGCCAATCTGACGTAAGGACTTCTTAGGTACGTCTGGAGCTATGACATTCTGGAGCTGCGTTTGACAGATATTTATCGAAGAAGATTGATATACAGATTTTCCCTCTTTGGCTTCTTGACAAATAAGATATATTGCGTACTTTTATTATAAATAATATATATTATTATATTTTGTCAATATATATCACGTAATAAATCAATAATCAGAGGTATATAGATTTACTATTTATAATCAATATATTTTTAATAAAACTTATTTACAAAGCCTAACCCTAATTATTCTGTTATATCTCAATATTTCTCAATTTTATTTTGTTGTGAAATGGGTAGAATATCATGTGGAAATGGCATTCCAATAAATAAAGCTGTTCAATAAAATTAACTAACTGACTAACTAATTAAGTAACTGAAATATTCTTTTCCCAACACATACACTAGGTTATGTATCCGATTCTTGTATGGATTTAAAGCTCAAACCGATGATTCCATTACAAATTGAACGTTCCACAAAGAGGGGCTAGGGCCTCATCCCCAGCTCTATTACATCTTCCCCAAACATAAGTTTTCCACGAACGGTTCCCCAGGGACGCGTGATCCAAGTTCCCCCAACATGACGAGAACGAATGACCCGAGACGGGTCAGGGGTGAACTTGGAAAACATCTTAAGGACGTTACGGCAAACGAGAAAACATTACTTCCAAGATGAAGAGTTATGACCGTCCACGGCCAGTATTGTCTTATGAAATGACATTTACAATACGTTAGGGAGGGCTATCCTCACTGGAACAGCTATTTTTTTAAATGGGCATAATTTTACTTTTTGCCTGTAACTTTTCAAGCCAGCATTGTGTTTAAATTTTGTTTAACGTAATTCTACCTGAAAGAACTGACTCTCTATAGTTGACTAATCAATCGTACTATACAAAGTCATTTTTGATTTCCGGCCATGTTTAACCTCTGCGACATTATTTAAATTTGAAATTTAAACTGCAGTGTCGATTAGAAATTTATGTCTATTAAAAATGTTTCAATATTCTTGGCATAATGTATGAAAATATTAACAATCACGAAATTGAATGTTTTTATGAATTTTTTGCTTTAATACAAGCACCGAAATTGGAAATTTATAGAAACTAATCGTAAAAGTTCTTTTCATATGTACAAACAATAGTTGTACTGTAGTTTGGTTTCAGGGTGCTAAATAATTGATTCCAACTTGGGCCCACCTTATCTGTTGTCCACTAGTACTTAAAAATAGCAATTATTTGAAAGAAATCTGTTTTGCATAGCAAAAAGATATGAAGCTTTTGTTTCATTACAGTCAAAGAATGTAATGTAAAACTAACAATTATTGGCAAGATAATGAATTAACTGTATGTTTTACAAGTAAACGATATACAGTAATAATAATAAATACAAAATTAAAACTTGTACAACCACAGATAAGATACTCAAATTACATACACAAATAGAATGAATTGGCTTAAACGTAAGCAACTGTTTGCATTTTACTGTTAGGGAGTAACGGCCCAGTATATATACAAATCATGATATATTCAATGTATATAGGATTTGTTGTAGAACAAAAACCTTCTCGTCGACTACCCTCCGTACTACAGTCCCTGCGGGGCTGGTTACTCGCCCTTCTTGTCTTGGCTGTAAATAATGGACTACCTCGAAAGTTTTAGAAAGGGGATTAGGGAGTGTTATTGAAAAGTTGCGGAGTAACTGGCTTGGTAAATATACGGCACATTATATGTAAAAATGATTATGTATCTTTTATATCTATTGTAAATATTTTCAGCATACTCTGAACGGATCACGATTCATTATTTGCGTACATGATTGTTTGATATGCAATTGAATCGCTGTTCCATTTGGGTCTAGAAGAGTAACATGAAAGCATAGGCCGTGTTTCATTTTTTAAGTCTGGATAAGGTAACAATATTGATATTAAAACAATGAATTGCCGTCTAAATGTGAACATTTATTCAGTTGAGACGTTTGTGTATTTTTATTTGGAAAAAGGACTATGGAGAAAAAGTATTCTCTTTTTATTCTGTGTGTTCTCTTTTTTCAATGGGGCTGATTACGAAAATAAACTCACAAATCAGTTGCTTTGTGTATCACCAAACAACTTACGATACAGTTGGGAGAAATATCCTTTTAGAGAAGCTTTACAAACTGATTCCTTACCTCTTTTCTTTTACTACTTATAAGCTGTTTTTTGGTTTCAGTTATCAGCCTGTAAATGTTTTTCTAGGATATTATTAAGACAGATATTTAGTATTTTTGAAAGATACGAGTTTCCTCCTGCAGGGTCCGGACCTAGCTTTTAAATGTCATGGAAATTTCTGAAACGAAATATGAAAATTTATAAATACCGATTGTTACCTTTTCCCTACAGCATAGATACAGACCTATACCGAAAATTGCTTTCACAGGATTCTTTTTTCCCAAAACGAAGTTGCTTGCTTTCATGTAACTAAACAATATACCGGACTATCGAAGGACCCGACTTAGGTAGCGCATGGACAGGTAAGGAAACGGACAGACTGCCTTTTTAGTTTTGACTCTAAAATCAATAGATCTATACTTGGCTCAAGATGGACCTATAAACACAGTCTCTTGGACTTGGAGTTGTAATTACAATGCTTCCCTAAAGTGTAAATCATTACACTGAAGAAATCGACACTTTGGATCCTTTATACTTATAAATTTACCCCAATGAGAGAATGTTCCCAAGTGTATTTTTGATACAAGAACTCGATTGCTAAACGTTTTTATGTTTCGTATTCGAGTTTTACGTTTTATGTCAAATTTCCCTTGTGATATTACCTATTTCAATATTTTAAAACAAATTTTTATGAAATATTAGGTAATTTACAATTTTTGGGCACAAAACATTTTCAAAATCATCAAATGAAACTTCGTTTCCACATTGCAACACTACCCAAAGGATTCCTCCTTATATAAAATTTCGAACAAAATATAGGGGTCCTGACTTTTGATTCACCCTGTATAAAAAGAAAATTGTACGTTCTCCGGTGATAGGTCTTTATAAATATAGAATATGTTAAAAAATTTCAACTCTACAGCTTCATAGGTTAGTTTGAAAACCACTATAATGGTGAATTTGCCAATAGCGTACTGTAGCAGGTACAATAACCGATTCAATCAACTTCGGGCATGGATACTGCTTTGATTGGTGACCCCTAAGCAATCCTGCCCTTGCAACCAGCTCACCTGCCTGGCCACTGGTGGTGATCTAAAAGTCTTAGTCCTATCTTTGCCTGATAAAATAAGACATTATTTACTTTTTACTATAACGTAAAACCCAAAACAGAGAGATAGGCAGTCATATTTATTCAATGTGCTTAACTGTTTCTCGACGTTATTTATCCTATATAAGGATAACCCAGTCATTGAATATTTAATCCATTTCAGAGGTGGAGACGTGATTATTAGCACGCAAATTTATTTTAAAACAAATGCCATGTGTTAACTAGCTAAAAAGAGGTTTTGGCGATTTATCGTAATTGTAAAGGGACTATGGTTGTAGTTGTTAATTATAAATAAGCTGATTGAATAGAAAGTACTTCATTACACAAGATAAATGTTCTCCTCTTTTTTCTTTAGATAATATTTTGACACCCTCCTGGGGTCTCTTGGGGAGAGGGGGTTGCAACCACACAATCCCCTCCCATGGCTACGCTATAGATCACAAATAAACACTTACAGATAGCTGAATAATTTACATCCTGTGACCTTTGAGTCAGCCAACGCGTGATGGTAAACTCGTACCGAAATTGTCACCCTTTAACATTTTACGGTCATTAACACAGTTTCGTGCCGCTATAGCGTCACATATTTGTTGTATCGTTGCCTGATTGGTATGTTGTGATTTGGTATCGTAACTGGGCACTGCATTCTGTATATTGATTTTATCTCCTCATGTTTATTTTTACTTATCTTAAAGCATGTGATAGTAAGGATCAAATATTGAGTGCAGTATTGCAATAATAAGGTTGACTATTCGATGATTATTCAATTGTCATAGTTTTGAAATATAAAGTTAGTTATTGGATATATAACAATACATGCTTGTAATATACAAGTAGAACCAGGCACAATAAGAAATATAGTGCGGGTAGAAATAAATTGACAATTCGTAAAAGTTTATAAAACTTTATATATAAATCCAGTTAATTTTCAATGAATTGTAGAAGAAATTTCATTTATGAACAATGTTTAATTAATATAAACTAGTTAACAGTACGTTTACAGATCTGCAACTGATCACTCCCTCAGGTGAATTGCTAACCTAACACATAGCAACAATCTAGGTTAGTGTGCATGGAGTTGACATACAACATAGGTGTTGTGATATGCGTGTCACAATGCTCTGGTATGTTTTTTTAATTAACATATATTGTAGTTATATGATAGTTAATATTCACCTGAAGAAGAGATCAGATTGCGGATCTCGAAACGTAGTATTATTGATGTTTTGTATCACTGAACGATGGAAAATGAGTGGAAAGTCGTATATCGACAGTGGAAAATTAACCCGCAACTTATATTAGTTTAGTTTCTATTTCATAATGTGTTTGGCGCTTCTCTTAAACATGGAACATACTAATTACTGCATGCCATATTCTAATTGGTGATGAAGTTTCAGAGTGATACAACATTAAATTGGTTCTGGAACCGATTTAAAGCGAAATGGAGCTTCAAAGTGTTACGAAATAACTCGACCATTATTAAAGCCCGTTGATGGGCGGAGGGTCCCGGAGTAGGTAGGAAACTGACAGCCTTGGCCTAGAGACAAACACTTCGTTATAATGGAGCTTCAAAGTGTTACGAAATAACTCGACCATTATTAAAGCCCGTTGATGGGCGGAGGGTCCCGGAGTAGGTAGGAAACTGACAGCCTCTGTCAGCCCTAGAGACAAACACTTCGTTATAATGGAGCTTCAAAGTGTTAGGAAATAACTCGACCATTATTAAAGCCCGTTGATGGGCGGAGGGTCCCGGAGTAGGTAGGAAACTGACAGCCTTGGCCCTAGAGACAAACACTTCGTTATAATGGAGCTTCAAAGTGTTACGAAATAACTCGACCATTATTAAAGCCCGTTTATGGGCGGAGGGTCCCGGAGTAAGTAGGAAACTGGCAGGAGCGGTAGCAGCTTCAGGGATCAGCGCTTGCTATATACAACACTTCGTTATAATGGAGCTTCAAAGTGTTAGGAAATAACTCGACCATTATTAAAGCCCGTTGATGGGCGGAGGGTCCCGGAGTAAGTAGGAAACTGGCAGCCTAACCTCTGAGCGTCAGCCCTAGAGAGTCGAACACTTCGTTATAATGGAGCTTCAAAGTGTTAGGAAATAACTCGACCATTATTAAAGCCCGTTGATGGGCAGAGGGTCCCGGAGAGTAAGTAGGAAACTGGCAGCCTAACCTCTGAGCGTCAGCCCTAGAGAGTCGAACACTTCGTTATAATGGAGCTTCAAAGTGTTACGAAATAACTCGACCATTATTAAAGCCCGTTGATGGGCAGAGGGTCCCGGAGTAAGTAGGAAACTGACAGCCTTGCCCTAGAGACAAACACTTCGTTATAATGGAGCTGTCATAAATAAAGCAATCGTAAGCGGCGACTGCTTGTTTTCTCGTCTGTTGACTCAATTATTTGCCAAGCGTAAAATATTTCGTTTGTTATTAAATCATTTGAGGATCGTTTTAGTAACCTCAGTGCCATTTATTTTCACAGGTTAAAGTTAAAAAGATTAAGATGTTTGCTGGATGGCAATGTACTGAATATGAGTTGCCTATTCTTTTTAAATCCCAAATCCTTTTGAAAGAACTTATTTCCATTTCAGGGATTTTACTTGCTAGGTTAGTCTTATCATGTATGATTGGTCTTTTTCGACAAAAGGTCGAAGGTTTATTTTATCTTACAGTGTGCTTTACTATTTCGAAACTTCATATAGGGGGATATTTCGATTACAATAAATTTAAAACTGTGTATAGGACTTAGCTTCATACGCGCAACCTAAGTTTATTATGCACCTCAAGCACAGTGCCTCGAAGAAATGTTTCAGCCCAATACCGAAGTAAAATTTATTACCTGATTGCAAGGTCCTATAAAGGTCCTTCCCGTAATATCAGTCTCCTTAAAATCCAAAATATTATGTTTCGTAGAATCCTCAGACTAATTGCATACTGTGCACCTAGAATTTTGCACTTATAGTGGTGAGTACTAAACTAGTAGCCTCTAATGAGGTTCTCGCCTAATGATTACCCAGATTATCTCTGCTGCAGGTGACAGTGTTTAACTAGGAACAACTGCCCGGGCGTGTGGATGTTGCAGCGCTATCGTATACATGTGCGTGTACCCCATAGCATTAACTCGTCATTATGGTTTCTTTGCAATAAGTTATTTGTAAATGCACAAAATCCTTAAGTAATAAACGTCTCCTTATCTAGCATTTTCAGTTTTGAATCGCCCATACAATTTCACACTTTAAACTAACACATATTCCTCTTAATGCTTGATTTTGAAGCAAACTAAAACAGTGGTAAGCTGGAAGAATCATATTAGTTATGTATATAAATACTTATTGTATTTTTTATATAGTTTCTGTTTATAAGAGCAATAACATAATGTGTCAAATCTACTATACGTTTGCTTCTCGAGGCCATCTATAATATATAATTTTTGGGGTGCACATATAAAAAAAAATGAAATCGTTGGCACGAATACATAAGTTGTATTTATTCGAGGCTCTTCTTTTAACTTTTGTTTTTCCGGGAGCTAAATTATGTAATAAATTATCGTTCCTCATTCGAAACGAAAATTCATCGTTGAACTTTAAAATCAGAGTTAAACAATAGTTGTTTACGGTGAGAAAACAAGCGGTTGAATACCTATGGCTTATTATTCATTAAAATATTTCGGATTGTGAATTCTGAATATGAGAGACAGATTCATAAGTATACTTGAGCAGAATCATTCTTTTAGAAATTGAACTGTACTTTAAGAAAACTTAGCTGTGTATTAGGTACACATTGTATAACTTGAGTATTCGTCTATATGTGGATTCTAATACTATAATTGTGTGTCATTTGAGTCTTGTGTCGTGTGTAATTTAAAATATATAAAACTTAAGAACTTATTTAATAAGCTTACAAAAATTTCCTTTTTTGTGCCTAGAAGATGTAAACATTTCTTAGACTGGTTGTCCATATATTAGAATGAAATGGGCTGTAGACTTGAAATTTTGCATTCAAGTCAGTGAAGTTTGTTACGCTACATGTGTCTTAGTGCACTCCTACTTTATTTATAATTAGTAGAAAGAAGTAAGAAAACTCTTTATAGTCATATACATTCTTACAGAAACAGTGCTAGTTAGCTAAGTATTAAATAATCACTAAATTAAGTTTATATTATTATTTACTTTATTGTATGTAAGCATTATTTTTACCATAAGTTTGTAAATGAAAAAGCGTTATTTAAGCAAATTTTTGAAATAAGCTTGTTTGTCGGATTCGTCGAGATACATGTTTTAAATGGTAAGTTGTTTGAAATTTATAAACACATTAAATTATGAATGTATGCAAATTTGCCATAAAAGTTGTAGACTCAGATAAGAATAAAGGTTGTATAATTCTAGTCATCTTTTGATGGAAATACAATCAAGTACATTCCATTTAAATATTTTAGATCATACTTGTAAATATGGCGCGGATATACCTACATGTTATAAACCATATGAGTTGTGATTGTTATGAAAATTATTGTGATTGTTAAGAATTGCATCGGGTATCGCCTACGCTGAAGCAATTACAATAAATTAATAATCTTCTACTTCATTCAAACACTTTTGGTTTACGAAACGCAGCAACGATACCACCTCTGTTGACATGTCACATACAGAGATGTCTGAGTATGGATGATAGAGGTCGTAAGAAGCTTTCACAAGAAGAGTGAGAGAGAGAGAGAGAGGGTACTTAAGTAAGAAGTAATCCCTCAAGTACTGCTCTGAGCGAGAGGACGCGCGTGTGCGTGTGAGAGTGCGTGAGTACAGATCCTTAACTGTGGGTGACAGGCAATTTCCGGAACGAATGGAAGCACGCGTAGCGAGTCCTTTCCTCAATGAGGGATTATGTTTTTGTTTTACTGTTCATTCATTGGTCAGCTGTTATTGGTGTTATAAATTTAAACATATCTAAAGAGATAATGTAACTCCAATTGACTGGAATTTGATTGTTTTGTCACAAGCTTATATATATTGCAAAAATATTCAGATCTAAGAATATTTCTTCAGTATACATATCTATATACTGTAAATTATTTTTATCTGTTTAGTATTAAGTTTTAGCATTTTCATAAAATAAGTAGTCTGTACAATTGTAACAAATGGTATTTAGTTGATCATATAATTAATTTAACTGAACAGTATAAAAGTCAAGCCGCAAGCTTATGCTAAATGTAAGTTTGTGAGTTCATGATAAACCGCTGGGATGTATGATATACTGAAAGGCCAGATCTGAGGACAACGAAAGTGGGTGACATTGTAAGTTTGTGAGTTTATGATAAACCGCTGGGATATATGATATACTGAAAGGCCAGATCTGAGGACAATGCAAGTGGGTGACATTGTAAGTTTGTGAGTTTATGATAAACCGCTGGGATATATGATATACTGAAAGGCCAGATCTGAGGACAATGCAAGTGGGTGACATTGTAAGTTTGTGAGTTCATGATAAACCGCTGGGATATATGATATACTGAAAGGCCAGATCTGAGGACAATGCAAGTGGGTGAAATTTTAAGTTTGTGAGTTCATGATAAACCGCTGGGATATATGATATACTGAAAGGCCAGATCTGAGGACAATGCAAGTGGGTGACATTGTAAGTTTGTGAGTTTATGATAAACCGCTGGGATATATGATATACTGAAATGCCATATCTGAGGACAATGCAAGTGGGTGAAATTGTAAATTTGTGAGGTCATGATTTTCGTTAGGGTTAACAAATTAAGGATTGCGATTCAACTTTATTTTGTGAAAAACTGTAATAAACAGATTGGTACTATAAAAAACTATATGGATTTCCCATTGTTTTATTCTATTGACCCTAATATTCCTTCATGTGACTTTCTTATCATACAACACAAATAGCAACCGTTTTTTATACACTATTGAGTATATAATGTTTGGTTAATTGTAGAATTTTGTTTATGATACATATTAAATTGGTCCATAATGTAATTTGCTTTTATCATCTCATAACAGAGATTTAAAAATCAGTTGGCACTCAATTACAGTTTTTTCAGTATGATAACATCAAACTTTGTAATAGTTTCAGTAGTAGTGAATGCAAAACATATCTGTTTGTAATAGTTGTAAACTTTATACTTTTGCTGTGTTGAGTTATTATGTAACAAAATTAACATAATAAGTTTTAAATTTCAAAATATTTGCAGACAAAATGTTTAATTACTATGTTGGATATTACATACATATAATGTGTATATTGTAGTTGATATTTACGATCATTTTGTTCCTACTTAGATGCATATTAGTTTACGATTACCCTGTCTATCTAACTCATCTTATTTCAATGAATTGTAGTTAATAAATATCACCAAACAAACAGTTAGTTAAACGAAACTGTGTGCTTTATTTCACCACGCCCGAATACATTTATAACTTTCTGTTCTGCGTGGTTCTTGGCAGTTACTGCATAGATCAATAACCATTTAACTACTCGTAGCACGATTACGGTGGGAAGAGTTGATACAATGCGAATGTTCAGTTTTGCTCCATTTCAAATGCCTTAAGTGCAGCATCTGAAATCTGATGCTGTCATTGACTAGACTAAAATGTGGCGTCATAATCGTCTGCAGAGATAAAAAAATAATCGCTGACGAACATTTTTAGTACACTCAATTGTGCACCTGATGAGACAATGAGATTGCCTCCCTCACTTATGATGCACTACATTCTTAAGGGTAGGTGGCTCTGATGTCGAAACAATACAGAGTTCATTCAGAGCTTCTGCGTTGTTCGTCGGCGACTATTTTTGGATCCCTGCAGCCAAACTTATTATTGTTTACTTATATCAAACACTTTTCGAGGCATAATTTCTACATACCCACATTTTAGCAGTCAAATCTGCGATAGCATCAGATTTCAGATACTGCACATAAGAGGGAGGTGAAACGGAGCTAAACTTAACAGCCGCATTTATATATGGTCTGAATACCATTACTGATTCGTAATTATATACAGTGACGTGTTGTCGGGCTTGAAACATAGAAGTATAACAGCTCCTGAATACATTTATAAATTCCGTTTTGCGTGGTTATGGTCAGTTCCTGCAAAAGATCAATAACCAATTTCATACGGCTTGATTGACATTGTTGCATAGTAATTACATACAGTGATATGTTGTCGGGCTTGAAACATAGAAGTATAACATCTCTGGAATACATTTAAAAATTCTGTTTTGCGTGGTTATGGGCAGTTCCTGCAAAAGATCAATAACCAATTTATATACGGTCTGACTGACATTGTTGCATAGTAATTATGTACAGTGATATGTTGTCGGGCTTGAAAAATAGAAGTATAAAATCTCTGGAATACATTTATAAATTCCGTTTTGCGTGGTTATGGTCAGTTCCTGCAAAAGATCAATAACCAATTTCATACGGCTTGATTCGCATTGTTGGATAGTAATTACATACAGTGATATGTTGTCGGGCTTGAAACATAGAAGTATAACAGCTCCGAATACATTTAAAACATTCTGTTCTGCGAGGTTATGGGCAGTTACTGCACAGATCAATAACCAATTACATACGGCTTGATTCGCATTGTTGTTTCGTAATTATACAAAGTGACGTGTTGTCGAGCTGGAAATATACCTGTTTAACAGTTCTTGGTGTACCAGTGCGAACTTAACTTGAGTAACCTTATTGATTAACCCACATTATCAGTTATACAGTACTAGTAGTGTAACTTTTTAAAGTTACTACTATTAAAACTCTGACGTCGCAGTGACTGTGGTCAATACAGCAATATCTGACCACTATGGCCAAGAGACTATTGTCAGAGGTAAACTATTCAAAAAAGAACCGAAAATTTCAAAAACAATAAGAGACACAAGGTAAGTTTAAATGTGGCCTTGATGTAGGATGAATGAAACATTTTGGTATGAAAATTGACGTTTGCTATGCAATGTATATTGTTAACTGCAATTAAACGATTTGACTTGAACTACTATTAAGAATCGGATGTATTATAGACTCCCTAATTTACTTCTATAAGATATCAATCTCATGCACTTTTACGACCTTATATTTAGGTCGCTTTTTAAAGACATAATTAATTCTTATTTAACTTTTTATTTTCTCCAATGTTTTTATAGGTTATTGAAATAAAAATGCTTAATTAATATTTTCATTATTCATAAATAATACACTACGAGAAAAACTAAGTGCGTACGGATTCGGCCGAGATTAAGTTTACAAAATTCTCGCTTTGCTTGAACCTGTGTAACAGGCTAAGGTTGAGTGTTGGGTGTACCCCAGCACTATGTGGCAACACTGTGCGCACTTCGATACTTAGTGGGAGCAGCGTCCTGCTCCCTAACTATTTGTCAGAGGAATCATATTTATAGTTAGTTGTGTTACTGTTTATATTAGTTCCGTTACAAGTTTAAAACATAAGAGAAATGGTCTAACCCTGGTTATAATCATATATATTTATTATAAATGTCATTACGTTAAGTGCTTATTTACGAAAACCACTAAAAGCTCATTAGGTCAATTAGTAAATCATGTATTATTGTAAATAAGAGAGAAAGATGTGCATTTTTTTTTCCCAATCGGTAAATGTAAGCTTGGTTGATCGATTAAATAGCTTCCAATCAAGACTTTAAATATGAAAGGAAGTAGACATTGTGGCACAGAGTGATATAGTTTACCGCCTTTATTGGAACGTATTTATAAGATAATCCATGTCCAGTTACAAACAGAGTTTAGGTATCATATAAATGACAAGTGTATTTGAGTGAGTTATTAATCAATGAGACGACTGAAGGCAGTTACACTAACTTGCTAGGCGGCACTGCAGTGTGCACTAATTGTGGCACGCAAGTTGTCAACAGTCTTAAAAATCTGGTTCGAGAAACGCCCAAACAAAACCTCGAACATAAATCAGTTTGGAATGTTCCCTACAACTTTGCTTAGGACAAAAACTTGATAAGACCCACTTAAAGTTTTAATTCTCTGAACTCTATATTATGTAAAGTCTTACATTATTCTAAGTAAAACTAATACTAAATTCAAATTTAGACGGATAATACAATTTAAATCTAAATATATCCTCCATTAAATAAATATAAACATACTCTACCGTGGCAAGGCAACTTAACTACCTGTCCATTGAATTAAATACTTTATTTCATTTGCGGATATTACCAACTATACAATTTGAAGTTAAATATTCTCCCGGATCACCAAATGGGGTCGCTATGGTCGTTGCCATCATAATTTCTCGGCCTCGTCGATTCAAAATATGTTGCATCCTTATTAATAACTCTTTATCAATATCAATTATACCGTTGTGGAAGAAATACAATTCTGAAGTTTGGTGCAATGTCACGACCCTGTCACACCCTGTATTGTATTAAATTTAAATGAATATAATTTATGAAAGTCTTGTATTTAATGTTTAGAAGTATTTAAACTTTTTACACGACTTTTAATGTATTGGTTCCACTATGAGTCAATGAAGCTTTGTTGCAATATTTTCATAATATAATAAGAGAATGAATTTCGTAAGGATACTTTAGGTAAATGTCTTACTATAAATATCTGAATTAAACTCCCGTGAACTATCTTAACATCATAAATATTTTATATATTTGTTTAAATGAACATTAAAACTCAATACAATAATAAAACGAAGCACCCCGTGTGGCAGTTAATTTACACAAACACCAGACTGGTAATTATATCAGTAATAATATTATAATATATTAATACCGAATGAGGTAGCAAACCGTGTAATTCTCGTCTAAATTAACTTGAATCCATATTCGAGTTTAATACAAAGTAGATTATGTTGTAATATGTACTGGCGGTGACGTAAAACAACAATCTGTTAAAGTCAATAAGTATTGCAACTGTTTTGATAGATTTGTAGTAAACTGTTACTCAATATGTACCCAATAAGCACACTATTTCTTGTTATATTTTATATTATATCATCTCACAAAGCAGGCCTATTTTTACAACTAAATTTTGAGAATTAAAGTTTAATGTAAGGTCGTGGAATAGTATGATAAAGTTTGGAACCTATGGTACGTAAATATTTTTATAGATATTTAGATGTAATTAATGTTATAAAGATTAAGTGTAATATATCAAAAATTTACATCGTTCCTGATTATGAGTAACTTTTTTCTGTTTCATAATACATATCAAATTTTAATTTGAAGTTCGTTATTGACGATGGTTGATCTGAAAGGATAATAATTCTCTTACCTTCCCTGATGCGTGGACATGCGTTGTGATGTGATCTTGGTTCTGTGCAATAGCATTGTTTGGTTCATTCTCACTAGTCTTCCACCTTTCCTCACACATCTGACATGTGGTGTGATGTGATCTTGGTTCTGTGCAATAGCATTGTCTGGTTCAATCTCACTAGTCTTCCACCTTTCCTCACACATCTGACATTTGATGTGATGTTATCTTGGTTCTGTGCAATAGCATTGTTTGGTTCATTCTCACTAGTCTTCCACCTTTCCTCACACATCTGACATGCGTTGTGATGTGATCTTGGTTCTGTGCAATAGCATTGTTTGGTTCATTCTCACTAGTCTTCCACCCTTTCCTCACACATCTGACATGCGTTGTGATGTGATCTTGGTTCTGTGCAATAGCATTGTTTGGTTCATTCTCACTAGTCTTCCTTCCACCTTTCCTCACACATCTGACATGCGTTGTGATGTGATCTTGGTTCTGTGCAATAGCATTGTTTGGTTCATTCTCACTAGTCTTCCACCTTTCCTCACACATCTGACATGTGTTGTGATGTGATCTTGGTTCTGTGCAATAGCATTGTTTGGTTCATTCTCACTAGTCTTCCACCTTTCCTCACACATCTGACATGTGTTGTGATGTGATCTTGGTTATGTGCAATAACATTGTTTGGTTCATTCTCACTAGTCTGGACTTAATGATGTACTTGTACCAATCAGGCATATGGTTGCTTTTTTTTCGTACAAGCTTTCCTGTAAAATTTAGTTATTAGCAAGCTTAATACCACCCTTTTTAATCTGTGTGATATGCTTAACCTCGGCATGTGTTTGGGGTTTTAAGCCTGAGGAAAAAGTGGGTATAATTGTTCTAAAAGTAGATAATCCCGTTTTGTAACTTGTAACAGAAGCAGGAGGCTGAAATCCTGTCATACGTTTCATATTCTTGTATCTGACCCCAATCTCTTAGAACTATCCTTCTTTTAGCATCCATAATGGTATTCTATCCATATGGTTTATATATGTAAAAGTATGCAGATAAATACATCAAGATTTGCGTAAATGTTTTGATCACTGAAATTAAACAACTGACTGTAATCCAATTGGCTGATAAATTCGTACATAATCTGGTTGTAATACACCACTATCCTAAAGAGTTCACTATCACAAGAGCCAAAGTTCCATAGTAAGCAAGTTATTTTTCATGTAATTCTTTAGCAACTACTAGAAAAGAATATATAATCTAAATTTTAGATGTGTTGATAATATTGTAGGAACCTGATAGCAATCCAGGCCTTATTGGAATCATAATTTTGCACGGAAAGTAATCCAATCGAGAAGACAAGACTTTGAATACTAATAGCCCAGAGATGCGGACTCAGCCTTCTTAATTGCTTTGTCCCAAGTTTGTCGGGAGCTTGTCTGATCAATGCGGTGGCGTTGGTAGGAATACCAAGTGACCCGCTGACAAATGAAAGGTCATAAGGTCATTTTAATAGTTTCTTCAAAACACTTTATAAATAAATAATCAGCTTTAGTGGAAGTACAAATGCCATTTCTCACTACAGAAACGAACTACCAGAAGTACCTATTTTGTCAGGTGGATAAATAAAATGCTTCAACTCTAGTATTTTTGAAGCTAATATCTATGTCGTACTGAAAATTACATCATTATTGTTTTTTATCTAAATTAATAAATATCTTATTTTCTGTTTGAAAATAATCTATAAATGACAAAACAATTTGGTGTTGAAGTATACAAACTTATACCATCTCTCTAACCGTGAAAGAAGGAAGTAAAGGTTAAAATTTACAAAAATTTGAATTCTACATAACTTAAGAAAATATTACACATTAGTTTTGAAAATGGAGCCACAAAGAGGTATATACTTTCAGATGTTAACCTTTCAGTTCTAATCCTAGGGGTGCGAGTTCAAATGTCAGCTTGGGAAAGGCATTTTCACAAGTTAACGTAAAATAACCAATTGCTTGTCTGAAGTAATTGAAAAAAGGTTTCAGACCAATTTTCTAGATAATCCGCAAACATGTATGAAAGGTAATTTATCATAAATAAGTTACTTATACTTATTTTAGCTCTCTTTGAAAATGAATTGAGTATCCATCGTCTAACAGCTTTGTGCGCACCTGAAAACTTGAAGTTGTAGTGAATATTTCATAAGAAGCGTTTAATTTTGAATGTGTGTTTTGTAAGAACAGTTAACACGATCATAGCGCGCTGTGAGTTGTAAATAACAAAAATTGTCCGCGATATCTAGAGTGTGCATGCACAGTTAAACACATTTCACGTTTATGTACATGTATAAAATGCCAGTTCCAGCTCATATATCACACCAAATGGGCAAAGTGCAGTGAACACTGCGTCGCTACCAGTGGTCGTTACATTAGCTCCTGTAATGTCGTAGTTATGCTGTACGTTACTTATACAGGTACGAAAATGATGTATTACGCGTTAAGGTGTGCTTGGAGAACTTAACACTTTACATTGTTAATACAAATGGAACATTCAGTAACTGTTGTCAATGGTTTTATTTGTACACAACTTAGTTAGGAGGTACACTCAGGGCACCTGATCCTCAAATATAACCTCCTAATAAATAATTATAGTAAATAAAAACAAAAATTGTTCGATTAAAGGAACAGTCAGTTCTAATCGCTTTGTTAATAATTTAAATATGCAACTAAAATGGAAAATTTGTGAAACATTTATTATAGCCCAGGAGTTGAGACCCTATTCCCATTGTATAAGCTCACACCAAAGTTTTTATTGAAATCGAAAGAGGAGTTTTCCACTAAGAAATACATCAATCTTCAGGCGCTCCAGCTTTTGTGCAGATCAAAATGAAAAATAAGTCTAAAAGTTAAAATTATGAAGCAATAATATTTTTTTCACACACATTTGTCTTAGTTCGGAACATTTACAACTAACCAGCAGACTTGTAGCTATACCCTCGCCTGACAACTACTAGCCACTGTCAGGCCTACTCTGTGTGTAAATAGTTTTCCGATGCTAATTTAAGCTAACGCGATGGAAGCTAAGAAATATTACGATATATGAAGAAAATATTGTTTTATAGCCCCCAATTTCAGCCCCTACTGTGGCTGTATTGATTTCTTTCTTATAAGACATTTTTCCATCGATTTGATGAAAAACCAGATTATGTGCGTATCTAGAGCAAATTGATTTCGGCTCCTAGATTACATATGGAATTTGAGGATCATTTTAATAAGTTTTTAAAGGATTTTAAACTTAATGGTATTTTGTTACTAAATTAGTTCAACATAGATAGAATAGGTACTTCTTAAACCAAAGTTGAAATATCAATAAAATCCAACTATAAAAATAGAACTGTTATAGGACTATATATGTTGAAAAATATAGAAAACTGTATTGTGCATGTCTCTCCATGAAGTTTCACCGAGCGTTAGCGAACATTGTTACATTGGTCTTGGGTAACCACGATAGTAACAAGAAAACCGCAGAGTAGATTTGTAATAAATTTGAGTACAATCGTATGAAAGTTTAACTTGTAACATAGTAACACGTGTAATTATAGTCTTGAAATGTTGCATGCAACCTCAGAGATGCCTTTTATGGTGATGTGGTTTGGCGTACTCCTACCTTGTCAAAGTAAACGTAAATTAAAATAAATTTTATATGACATTAACTTAGTCACATAAAAGTCACTTAGTCATTTGCTATACCTAAAACAATATTATTTTAAGAGGTTTTAGGTGTAAAATATTTTTATTTTGAGAAATAAGGTTATGGTTTTATTACTTCTCACATCTCGCTATTTTTGTTGTGTCACATAATACGCTTAACTTTACAATTAAAATTTATAAAATAAATGAGCAATGCTTACTTTCTTATGGAATGGTTTACATTCAAATATCTTAAGGAAGTGACCTTGACAAATAAAGACTGATTGGTCGTAAAGTTGGATAAAGTTGGCCGTAAAAGTAGGCCAATTTATAGCCGGTTAATTACAGCTATAGCTAAATTTAATGTGACAAATTATATATCTGCCACAGTTTATTACAGTTTGCTTAGAATAAACCCTACGTGAACCTTACTGTACTTATGGTCAGGTTGATTTACGTATAGTAAATTACATATCACCTCGTTATTATTACAGGTTCAACTACAATAGTTAATAGCGTAGGATAGGAATACCCGTAATGGTGAGACTGCTCTGTTACAACTAAAATGGCTGTTCTGATTTTCTCTATAAAATGTTGTTATTGCTGTGAAATTAATATGTTTATAGTACGTTTTTCTAATGATAGTTTATTTTTAATTCTCAGTTGTATATAACATTCATTAAATAGTCATTATATACCTTTTTTCTATAATTTATATCAATATTTTTATTTATATTAGGATTTATTATGCCTGTGTGGTATTTTCGCCTTAGAAGAGTTATATAAGAATTATTATAGTTATAGTTATATTTAAGAGTTAAGAGTTATTAAAGAGGCAAAAGCCTTAAAAGTCGTAAGTAATTAAGATTTGTTATGATTGCTTCTTAGTGTTATACGTTTTAATCTGCAAACCACTTTTCTTTATTATTCACTTTAAAAATTGTTGAATAATAGAAAAACGTATCTGGCGACACATGGATATATATATATATATATATATATATATATATATATATATATATATAATATATATATTGAAAAGAATAAAATTTGGTTATAGAACCGTGAAATAATATTTTAGAGGCTCGAGTAAGAAGGACCACTTCACACTAGGCAGTGAAGACGCCGAACACACTGATTTTAACAAGAGTTCACTAGGTTACACATAATGAGTTTATGAACAGTGCATATTCAAATAAAGTGCAGAAAATAAACCGTTACCTTTGTTTTCATGAGAGGTACCTAACCGTAGTCTGCTGTTGTTTGAGGGCCAGGTTGTGATCAGTAAGTGTTGGAAATAGGCTGCTGTCTTGTAGGCAGGCGTGAAGACGGAAGATGTCCTTCACGGATTCACTCACGCACAATACGACCGCAAACGAATAGTTCATAACACTGTGGCCAGTCCTGTAGAGCACGGTAGACGCGGGTGTCCGGGAGCAGAGACGTTCTGGTAGAGATTGCCAATCCAGAGCACTGACTTTAATGGTAAATGTAAATGTACAACAAATAGAATAAACTAATATTTAAATGAGAGAGTAACACATGGGGGAGAGAGTAAGTATGGTAAGCAGTGGCTAGAGAGTACATAAGTGCCCCAGGCGGGATTGAGAGTATAATGAGCAAGCGTGCCTACGCTTGCAAGGTGGGCAATTGATAAGTCAACCGTTGTGATTGGTTGGTCAGTGTACAGTAAACAGCTGATTCGGGAAACAATGGTTCATTGGTCTGTCACTGTACGTGAATATTTTAATCCAGTAAGGAATGGTATTGTAGGCACTAGGCCGCAGAAAGAGATATAGGATTAATGTAGTATATACAGTTTAGTAAACAAATTCAAATATAGAGTATAAATTGCCCAAAAAATATATACATAATTATTATTCAATAAAAGTAGCCTTTTCATATTAGGCAATAAAAAACAAGTTATTTAATGCAATAATACTTAACATATATATATATAGCTAACATAAATACCACTTTATACTCGGGTAACAAAACCAAAGACAATCAAAACCAAAAGTGTCCTGACTTTATTAACTAAAACCAGTCAACAGAACTATGTAGCATTGTTAGTGCGTAGGTCTGGCAGCTGGATAGGCAGTGTCCGGTCAGACATTCCTGTGGGCGAAATCTTTATAAGACAGTACTGTATAATACAGAAATATCACTGAAACACTGGTTTCAGCGCTATCCGACGGTGAAACCTTGGAACTACTGTTGGTGGAACAGCGTATAACTACCGTTCTCTGGTGACTAGTCTTGGTCATTACTCTCAGTTAGATGTCTGTTTAGACTAACTACTATACTAATGGTTTTTTTTTTGTTCCAGGTACTAACGTTTAGAATTGAATGTGAAGATTCTGGTAAGTGTATCATAATTGTAGTATAGCTGATGCTTTCAACAGAATAGGACATACTTGCAGCTACTTCATTTTAAATTAATTAAATAAATAAAATGCTAATATTTAGAATCGTATCTCAGTATAGAATACTATAATAGAATAAAATACTTACATTTTTATTGACATAGGCTATTGTGAAGTTTTCAAACATAGTCATAATGTATAAAAATACTATTTCTTTAAATAAAAATAATGCATTTACAACTGGTTAAACTTTGGACTTTAAACTATGTTAAACAGCTATGGTAAGTTGTTAAATTCACCATTTATAAGAAAGGGTCCAATCATGGATTTAAAAGGAAGATTGTTAGAACGATTTTACCAGACAAATACCACATTTTAATGGGGGACTTAGGTCAACTTATCTCGAGAAAAGTGAAGAATATTTAGTCGAGAAGAATATGCCATGGCCAAATAGCACGTAAGTCGCCTAAAAGCTTTCCCAAAAGTTTCTTTAAACAGTGAGGTCATTTTTGAACATATGTTATGTATCATTTCAAGGTGGCATAAGTCCAAAGGTGGGAGAATACGCTTAACCTTGCAACTGGAGCAATGTGTTAATGTGGTTAAAGCCATGATCTTCATAATTCAAACTATCTTATTATTCACTTATATTATTTCATTAATTTGCTCCT
The DNA here is from genome assembly GCF_021130785.1 of Homalodisca vitripennis. Lineage (NCBI taxonomy): Eukaryota > Metazoa > Arthropoda > Insecta > Hemiptera > Cicadellidae > Homalodisca > Homalodisca vitripennis. Next base: position 202,396,984 of record NC_060208.1, read on the forward strand.
TCACTACACAGCGCATCCACATTCATTCTTTTCTTTGCTCACCTCACAAAAATTAAAATCCGCAATGTCTCATGATGGATTGAAATGAATTTATAAAAACAAAAACGAAACTACCTAGTGTGAAGGAAATAGGATTTTTCCGGACATTTATCATCGTTCAATGAAACAAGAAATCAGTAACACTACGTTTCGGGATCTACAATCTGATCTCTTCTTCAGGTATCTAGTGTACAATTAGTAACGGCTGACGGAATCAACTATCTTCGCTACTTTTCACTGAAAATCTATAACAGATTGGTTCCTTGTCCTCAATCAAATGCTTTACCCCTATTTAACCCCCTATTCTGTTATACATAATTACATAATTTCACTGTGTATTGCGATACTGAAGAGAGAGTACATCTATTACAGTAATACAGCGTTCTACCGTCCCATGGCGGAACACGAACACAAAGCAACAAGTCGTCAGACAGGTGGTTCGGTTTATTAACACAAAGGATTTTCCTGCTCATTGTCAGTCTTCTGTCAATTACACTCGTTTCTGCTTCATTGGTTTGTACGATCCGTTCCTTTGTCAGAGTCGTTTTTCTGTCAATTCCCAGCAGAATTGTTACCGACACGGTGGCAAGGGTTTGTATGACGTGTATTTTACAGAAGATATTGGATTATCGGGCTGAGCGGGGATAAGCCTTTTATCTGCTTTTGTTCCCTGTAAAATGTATTCAACAAGAATAACCGTCAAGTACGTACACGAGTAAGACATTAGTGAAACAGTTTGGTTGGCATATACGAGTATAACTTATAGGAGTCATAGTTCACCGACAAGAATACCCGTCAAGTACGTACACGAGTAAGACGTTAGTGAAACAGTTTGGTTGGTACATATAACTTACTGGAGTCATAGTTCACCGACTAGAATAACCGTCAAGTATGTACATGAGTAAGACGTTAGTGAAACAGTTTGGTTGGTACATATAACTTACTGGAGTCATAGTTCACCGACAAGAATAACCGTCAAGTACGTACATGAGTAAGACGTTAGTGCAACAGTTTTGGTTGGCATATTATATAACTTATAAGTCATAGTATCACCGACAAGAATACCCGTCAAGTACGTACACGAGTAAGACGTTAGTGAAACAGTTTGGTTGGTACATATAACTTACTGGAGTCATAGTTCACCGACAAGAATAACCGTCAAGTACGTACATGAGTAAGACGTTAGTGCAACAGTTTGGTTGGTACATATAACTTACTGGAGTCATAGTTCACCGACAAGAATAACCGTCAAATACGTACATGAGTAAGACGTTAGTGCAACAGTTTGGTTGGCATATACGAGTATAACTTATAGGAGTCATAGTTCACCGACAAGAATACCCGTCAAGTACGTACACGAGTAAGACGTTAGTGAAACAGTTTGGTTGGTACATATAACTTACTGGAGTCATAGTTCACCGACAAGAATAACCGTCAAGTACGTACATGAGTAAGACGTTAGTGAAACAGTTTGGTTGGCACATATAACTTACTGGAGTCATAGTTCACCGACAACAATAACCGTCAAGTACGTACACGAGTAAGACGTTAGTGAAACAGTTTGGTTGGTACATATAACTTACTGGAGTCATAGTTCACCGACAAGAATAACCGTCAAGTACGTATATGAGTAAGACGTTAGTGAAACAGTTTGGTTGGCACATATAACTTACTGGAGTCATAGTTCACTGACAACAATAACCGTCAAGTACGTACATGAGTAAGACGTTAGTGAAACAGTTTGGTTGGCACATATAACTTACTGGAGTCATAGTTCACTGACAACAATAACCGTCAAGTACGTACATGAGTAAGACGTTAGTGAAACAGTTTGGTTGGCACATATAACTTACTGGAGTCATAGTTCACCGACAAGAATCCTAATAGCCATTGTGACTTACGTTAGAACTTCAAAAGTAGTTTATAAAATTACCTCGAGGTGCAGACCGCAAGAATGTGATTTAGAAATGCAGGAAATACTCAATCATAAGCTAATTAATTATGTTTACCTTTAGTTTCGAAAAAAATTAATGCCGTTCGAAATCCTAAGTATAACTAAAGGCTACTTAAAACATTATTTTGTTGAGAATACTTTGTTGTACAGCTAACTCTTGAATGAAAAATAAATAAATTATAAACCGAACTTGTGGTGTTATGCAGAATCCGCCTATCTAATGGTACAATGCTGTTAGGAAAACTACACAATAAATGTTACTTGCTTTTAATGGTACCATAATATAATATTAATTATTGAGCATATAAGATTCATTTACCCTCTCTCTCCCTAATGAACCAGCATTTTGAGCAAAAGAGAGTGCAAATTTGTTTTAAAACAAACTACTGTGGAAGTACAAGTGTTTTCAGTTGTTTTACATTGACACACAATTATTTTGCGTTTGAAAGGGATATAAGACATGTCTTGTCGGTTGATGCACGCCTGCCTGGCGAGCAGAATGCCAAATGAGCCAGACGACATTGACAAAGGACATAGACGTACTTAGGTCGTGTCGACCCTTGGGAGCTTTGTATTCGTTTATCCTTCCCACTTGATCTTCCAGAATGCACTCTTTCACAATTACATAAGAAGAAAAGATCATTTGAAAACGTGATCCATAAAGACTGCTTTATTTGTTTAACTTACTATATGCGACTAGATTATGCACCAAGGAATGTGAACACTAAATAATCATAGACAGTGCAACAATAATGTCCTTAATGCCTACGTAATTCTTTTTATTTTCATTCAATATAAAAGATAACCAATGATTAAATATACCAAATCTGGTCTTCTAAGTTTTAGTTAACTGTGGACGAAAAATGTTTATTTTTTACGATATTGACACCAATACTAAATTAATTTTAAATTTAAGTTCCTCAAAAATAACTTTATCAAGGCGCTCAACGTTAAAGCAAACTATATGTCAAGAGGAGTATATAATTTTTTTAATGCCCAAAACTTTATATTTTGTAATTACGCTCTTCCGAGACCAATATTAAATTTCGCCTGTTGATAATTATGGTAACTATAATGGTTAATAATTTCTAAAACAATTATTCCTAATTAAATAAAACAAGAAAACCTTTTAGAGGTTTGAAGAAATCAGACCTGAACAATGATTCCTGGAAAGTATCCATGTAAAAACATAAATAGCATTAGAAAAATAACTTGAATTGTATTGCAAAAGTCCATATCAATTCCATTTACACTATTAGGACGACTCTGAAATATTTAATAATTAAATAAACTATATAAACTATATTTTTTAATTAAGATAAGCAAAACATATTTTTGTATACTTGATTGAGTCAGTTGTTTATTTTCAACGACGATTAATTTAGCTTTATTTAGCACGCCATAATTTATAACTTCCAAATTCATTAAATATCCTACATGTATTTAAGTCGTATTCACATGAATATGAATTTATTGAACACTCGTATTACACACCAGTGTAGTAATGTTTATTAGTTGTAAATATCATCGGGTTAAAATTCAACATCAATTGCTGATTGCATTTTGTAAACGTAGTAAACATGAAAAGGAAAAGGTGATATAATAGTATTGTCGGTCTGTACGACTATAAAAATGTATTAAGTCTTTAGGTTCTCAATTGGAAAAACCATTTCTTAAGACGAATTGTCCTTTTGTCGTGATTTATCCTTTCGAACGAATCACAAGTCGCTAGGAGTGTCAAAGATCCTGTGGGACAAAGACACCTGATGGTTTGATACTTGAGAGAAGAACTCCAATAACAAACCAGTTTCTACGCTCCGATCCAACCCTTGAGTCTTCTTTCTAGTCGGTGGTTGTGTCAGAGTATTTAGCTTCAGTAGGATTGTGAGAGGTCCAATTTTAGTTCAGGAGAGAAAATCCTTCGATGGCTTGTAGGATATTAGCCACTCCATTCTCTACGTTTCCTTCGATGTTTCATAATAATCGTGTTCCCTTATTTAAGGCTTGTTGTTCACGATGGAAGGTTTGAAAGGATAACATGATTTCGGACATTTGCTATCGTCATATGTTACAAAAGGTACAAAACAATGTTTCGAAGTACAATTCTATCTATCCTTTTCGTCAGATAGGGGAGATAATGCATACAAAAATAAGGAATAGAAAGAAGAAAAGAATGGAAAGAAATGGGTTAAAACGTACCCAAAAACGTCGTGTGCAGTGAACGCCTGTACTGGACTCCAATCAGCTTCAAAATTATAATATTAAAAAATTAAAAATCATTACGGCCTGTGTAACACAATTCACTGGGATAAACCCAGCGCGGCTTTGAAGGGGTGCTCAGTGAATCATGTTGAAGAGGGAAGGATAAGTGGAGAGAGGGATCACATATGAATATTGAAGTCCTTTCAACATCCTGCTTAGTCCGTCGTTTGGACCGCTTATGAACTCACTCTCCACGTACTTGAAGAGGACCTGGAAAGGAGTGATGTAACGAATAGAAACTGGTGGAGACAACCTTTGTCGCTGTCAGCGAATTTAGTGATATGGACTCTTTAATTTGTGTTTTGTGTTTGCGGACATTATTTTATACATATATCGATCTGTAACTGTGACAAAATTGTAAGCATGTTAATAAAAAGCTCGTATTTAACTAATTAGATTAGAATGTTTTAATTCCTTCATAAATTTCTATAGACTATAGAGCAAAATTTTAATTGAATTTTCTTCCTTTTTAATAACAAACAAAAGATTCTTGACAAGTAACTACAAAAAAGAATAGGTATGATGATACATTGCACCAAAAGAAATATCATTTATAAAACCAGCAAACTAAAGTAATAAAACACAAATATTCGAACGGTTAACAGCAACTGACAATGAATCATAAAGTCTCTGTGCCGTATTCAATCAAATAATTTCTCAGAAAACTGATTTTCTATTTCATCATCAGATTATTAGAAATTTGAAAGCCAATTATCAGATTTCATGATATCATATTCAAACAAAATTGAAACGTAAATCTCTTTTGATTAATGAATTAATTGGAAATCGAATATTCGGTATAATAAAGCTTATAAATAAATAAACGTGGTGCTAAGCGCTAATCTCAAAAACGATTGGGCCAATGTTGCTAATTATATTTTTAAAATATTCTTTTAATTCCAACGATGGTATACATGAAGGGAAATGTCTGAATAGTTACCTGAAATATATTAAAATTCAGAACACTTTCAATATTTATGTTTCATAGTATGTGAGTTAATTGCATTTATATGTTTTTCACTCACATATTCAACATACAAATATAGACAGTTTGCCATCATTAAATCAAATGTAACATCGCAACTATTGCATATAACCAAATACAACTGACAGACAGTTTCGCTCCATTGTGCGACAGGACCACAGTTTATACTTCAGAAAAATCTTATGAAAAATTGAATTCATCCACACATTTGTAATAACCTAAACAGTGATTTATTTACATAGTGTTTAAAACGGTAACGTAACGCAAAAAGAAATGTAAAAGGCAATGCTCAGTGCACACCCCACATACAAGCTAACAGTGCCGCCCGCCGAGGGGAGATATTCAATAAAGATCAACGTTTTGGAATAATCCGTTTTGTGAGCCCTAATGGCAGAAACGCCTTGAGGGCAACCTCGCTTTGTTGGGGGATTAAACGTGCGTTTGGCTGAACGATTAATGAGCTTTGCATTATTCATTGTTTTCATCCTTTAAATAATTTAGTGGAAAGATACGTTTTTGCTTCCTAACGGTTCAGTTATGAATGTTGTATTCTAATTTATTTTTAACAGCTCGTGCCGTGTTTTTGTCGTTTGGTGGTAATTGGTTACGCGTCACACTATGTTTTATATTTCAATGGAGCATTATTTTATAAAATTTCGATCTTAAACATTTATCTCAAATCCGTATGACTTGAGGAAGTCGAGATCTATTTGTATCCAACCCAAGGTGTTTCAATAACTCTCAGAATCCCGCTGTTCGTATGGTTATCCTTGTACGTAAAACGTAAAAATCCCCACTCACTAACTCCCTCACTCACTCATTCACTGACTCATCACTGATTCTCCTATATCCTGATAGGCTACAATGAATCTCACTCTCGACATAGGTTGTAGGTTTAGAAGCCTACAACTTATCTCACTCTGCATAGCTTTACAAGACAGAAGCAAAACTGACCTACTTCAAAATATTCCTTTAAATAATTTATTTTACTACGTATTGAAATTATTGAAAATTGTGCTTCTTTATTTACGTTTTATAGAAACTGGTTATTGGTCTGTAGAATTTATATAATGGAACATTTTGTACTTAACAGAATGACAAGAAAGCGAGTTAATAAAACACGATTTTAACAAGCTTAATTATATTTGGTAAGTTGATCTTACGTTTGCAGAGATCAGACAGAATAATTGTGGTAACAATTAAGTAACAATAAACCACCAGCGTAAAAGAGTAACACAAGACAGTAGAAGGACCAGTCGATTGATTTAACTGAGATCCTCTCGGTAAATAAACTCCAGTAACAGCTTCTTTAGTTGAGTTTCTCACCATTCCCTGGATACTTCACATGAGGAAAACATCGCCTTAATATCAGGTTGTATTTTACCAACAGTACGATTTACATATTTATGTCATTATTGTATAGAACATTCAGAATGTAATAGAACACTATAATTCTTATTCTAATGCTCAGCACAAACAGTGTATTAACATATATTCAGTGAGCATGTAAAAGTTTAATAGGTTAATAAATTTGAGCGAAATGCATCCTGTTTTCTTGAACTCGAGCCCGGACCTTAAACCGTTGAGGAACAACAAACCAATTAAACGAATTTTAATATTAAATTAAATTTATCAAAGTGGCAAATGTACTTTCAAGGACTATTTTATAAAACAAAACATCTATTCTATATATCATGCTTGAATCTCAACATTTTATAGAACCATTTAAAATAAAAAATCTTTGAAGTCAATCTAATATGTGTTTCAAAAATATACATGGGAAGAATGTACTCGTTCTTCTAGGAGTGTAATCCGGACCTTCTGTTATTGGAGCCCAAAATATACAAAAATACTTTTAGTATTGATTAAATTTATTTACTTACACTAACTGATGAACAACGTTTTTTCTGGCCTGTAGGACTCGATGTTGACCGCATACGGAAGGCCACACAGCTATTAATAACTTTCAATATTGGGTCAAAATTTTAACTTCAAAAGTGCAAAAATGTATTCAATTGGTTCTGAGCAAAAAGGTTTCAAGTTTCTGTATTCAGAGGTTCTACCGGCAGGAGGGTGGGATTGTTCTACGTATCCGGATGTCCTGAATATCACTGAATATCCTGAAATCACTTTTGCCAACTTCCAGTGGGAAATGTTACCTGATCGCCATCAATCACCTAGTTTCTACACATTCTGAGAGTACTTATAACTCAGCCTCTCGAAAACGATAGTTTTCCCAAAAAACCAAACAGTTGAACATCTTGGGAATGTTCTTTGCCAGCTCGGTACGCCGTTTCCGTTCCAATATTGGCGGCCGATTAAATTTAAAAAGTATTAACTCAATTATTTATAGACGTTATGAAATATACAACAATATTCCGAGATGCTTACAGAATCCTCTGGCGTTTTATAAAAATGTTTTTCTATTCCGAAAGGTTTTCGAAATGTTTATTGTATGTAAGTTTCATAAGAAATAAACTATTAATATTTAAAATGTCCCTACTTCTTTCGACTGAGCAATAAAATTTATAGCAGCGCTTTAAGTTTTACTAAAAGAGTCTTATACCTTAATTGATATTAACGTTTACAGTACGTTAACCCATAATACATAACCTTAGTACGCTTACTGTAGCACTATCTATGTACAGGATTGTAGCTAGAAACATCTACCGCAATCTACTTGTTACGTAATTTGATAAAACCCATATTGGTTCTAACTTGTCAGTGAAACCGTATTTATACAGAGAACTTCGTGCTGAGCTCTGTAAACTCACTATTTGCTACGTTATTTAAAATAAATTAATTTCACACAATACTTATAAAATGTGCCTACATAAAATCATCATAATTAATCCTCATCAAATACGGGTAAGGAGTTATTCTAGATAAATTTCGATTCCTCTGCAATCAGTTTACAATTCAGACCACATAATTAGTACTCCTACAGTTCGCACACAGTCAGACGACACAGTCAGACGACATAGTCAGACGACACAGTCAGCAAACACGACAGAGCTACATTTATCAGCTATCTCAGTAAACTGTCCCAATTCCATACTGTCAACTAGATATGAGCAATTTTCATATCAGTTCAGAAAATCTCGGTTGACATATGTATCTTATGTCTTAACTTTGAAAGTTCTTTATTTAACCCTATTACATTCGGTATTTTTTGTTTATTTATTGAATAATTATATTAAATAAACTGCTGCTTGTGGCAATCATGTATATGAAATATTTTCCGTAGAAAATTTGTATTCTTGTCAAACATAATGCCAGATCCATAAACCCATATATTTAAAAAATGTTTTTATATGTCCCGGCGGACTAAGCACGCTGTATGTATACATCTTTATAATTGCGGCAGTTTATAATTGGTTCCAACTAATCTGAATGGAGTAGTGATATCAAATTTGTTTTTTTGCAGTAAATAATCATTTTCTTAAACTAATAGATACTTTACAATGCAGGATGTGTGTTAAATCTGGAACCGGCCTCCCAGCTGTCAAATGTTTACAGATAAGAGCAATACGAGTACACTAATTATCAATATTATACTAAAAACCTACGTTTTCAAGAGGATATTGAAAGTCTTAAATGCACGTGTAGGTCGCATTGTCACCTTTGTTAGTGCAAAACAACGCCACAAATCGGGTATCAAAAGGTTCACCCGAGCCAAATTGACGGCAATTAATTTTGTTGAAGTTTATATAAGTAAATGTAAATGTTCTCTTTTTTTTAATTTTTTAACAGGATAACTGTTTTAAATGTATAATCCACTACTATATTTTAAATGTTGAGATTTTAATTTAGACTATTGAAAATGTGAAATTTAAAATATAATATTCATAAATTAGTGGTATATTATCATCTGTAAGCTTTCGACAGATGGGAGGCCGTTTTCAGACTTAACTGACACCCTGTATAAAATGTTAATTTAAATGGCCTTAAAATTTACATTAATACACCATTTTAATCTTGGTTATGAATCTAAAAAAGCAACAGTGCTAGCACAAATATTGTAAAAATCGCTATGACGTTTGAAACGAACAAAGTGCGTATAAATTTAAATTTTTAATGTTCAAGTTAATGAAGGTTCTAAATTGTTAAGAACATTATATAAATATAGCAACCATTATTTAACACTCCCTTAGTACATCTAGTAATGGATCTTCAATTTCATATTTCAGGATTACAAATATATATGATATCTACGAGTATCTTGTATCTTTCTTCTGGTTTCTGACTGGATATAATAATTTTACAACAATCTTATGATTCGTGATTTAGAGTACGTAGCAGTTATTAGTTTTTAATAAGAAGGACTATTCACAAAGACATGTTATAGCCTTTCCTGTAATAATCTTTAGCAGCATTAGATTTTAATAAGAAATTTTATATTTTTATTGTATATACTTCATAAAATATTAATTATTATTTGAAAATATTCCTAGTAAATAATATATATTACTTTAAGAATAGATTGCTTCGTGGTTGAGTTTTGTCACAAAATACTCGTTACCCAACAATGGAAACAGTTTTAAAGCACAAAGTGGAAACATCGGCGTAATGTATATCTAACAACCAAACTAATTAACATCAAACGACGATATCAATCGTGCACTTGTCGTTGTGACGCCATTTTCAACTGCATCGTTAATGTATCCCTTTATTGGGTTGTTAATTGGGTCAAAATGGTGTTGCTTTCTCTAAAATTTTACATTAGGAATACATGTAGTGGAATAATACAGTGGTAAATTAGTTACCAATTTGAAACTTCGACATATTTGCGTAGTTGTTTTATTTCCAATCTGAACGAGAAATAGTTTCCACTAGTTATAATTACTTTATTTCTCAGTAACATGTCAATCAAATTAGTCCTATAGTTTTACGTAGCGTATGAAACACGAATATTTAGGGTTTTGATTTTAATCATATTGATATTAATATAATTATAAAGTTCAGTGACATCTATGTGTAGTTTAAAAGCTATAAAATACACAATGTCCTTCCTTTGAACTCTACTTTCTGCCAACATTAACTGGTTATTTTAGGTTTAACTCTATAAAAAAGCAATCTCGTTAAGATTCAGTTGAGTTTTTCCTGGTAGGAGCTGTTTGTAATATGGATCACTTATTCGTCACGAGGTTCCTTCTCCAGTTGATACATGGTACTTAAAACATATAGTCCAACCTTGGAGGTCTCACTTCTTCGCCACGAGACTCCTCCAGTTGATACACGGTACTTAAAACATATGGTCCAACCTTGGAGGTCTCTGACTTCTTCGCCACGAGACTCCTCCAGTTGATACACGGTACTTAAAACATATGGTCCAACCTTGGAGGTCTCTGACTTCTTCGCCACGAGACTCCTCCAGTTGATACACGGTACTTAAAACATATGGTCCAACCTTGGAGGTCTCTGACTTCTTCGCCACGAGACTTCTCCAGTTGATACACGGTACTTAAAACATATGGTCCAACCTTGGAGGTCTCTCACTTCTTCGCCACGAGACTCCTCCAGTTGATACACGGTACTTAAAACATATGGTCCAACCTTGGAGGTCTCTGACTTCTTCGCCACGAGACTTCTCCAGTTGATACACGCTACGCACAATTTACCTGGTCCAACCATGCATTACTTTGCTTCTATATTGGTATTATTATTGCTTATTTAAAACTGAAATCTAAATCACATATTTAATTGTCGTTAATAAATGAAATAACACTCCAACATAAATACGTACATAAAGTCTTAAGCACTGAACAGAATAAACTACGTCGTGAAAGTTATACTAGTTTTGATGAAAGGATCACTAGCAAGTTTGTTTTAGGAATGTGTGATAATAATGAAACATCTGTCATTGTCCATCCGTCTTAAGGACAGTTTTCTGATATAGATACTGTGTATGCAAAACAGCAGTCAAGTATACAATCCCTTTCAGTCATCCAAGTTTATTTTTCACCCACAGGTTCGTACAAATCATCAGCTGTTCCATTAGTAAAATGTTCAAGATTAGGTTTCAATCGTTAAATTCAATCATCTCACCCGAGGTTTATCTGGTCTTCTTAACAAACTCTATGTTAAAATAGATCTGTGTGGGTGGTAAATGTAAATTAACACAGACACCCCTATTACAATTACCTAGCCTCAAACTACCCCTTAACTAAATTTGTACTCTATTTCATCTCATCTTACTAGTTTTGTAAGAATATAGTATATTCGTAGTTAGTATTAGTTTTGTTTTGTTTATTACTCATCATGTGAAATTGTACATTAAAATTCAATACTTGAATGTAAGTACTATTTAAATATTTTATTGGACTGAAAACTACATCATAATAGTTTTAATTAAATCTAGTTTTTATTCTTTTTTTGTAAAATGTAGAGAGGTCGACCCTCTTAAGCCTTATTCCAGCTGTTCTCACGGGCTATTGACTTGTGTAAGTCTTATTAAATTCAATAAGAGGGAGAGTCGATGTAATACGAGTACATTGATAAAAAGTGGTTTACGGTCAAAGACATGATTTGAATTTCCGCTATCACGTATTCAGATCAAAAGTCTGACGACGCGACGGTTTAAACAGTTCCACTGTCTTTGCTCCCAGACGCATTTATTAGTTAAACAAGAAGATAAACAGAATCATCAATAAAATACCTGACCAAATATTTTATTTGTTAGAGTGTTGTGTTGTAACAAATTAGAGATTTCACTGCCTTTGTTATAGTTTAAAGTTTATTACTAAATTCAGAGAAACACATGGCTTACTCGTTCTTTTCCATAGAATTTCGATTCCGTGTATCAAATGGGGTGACGAAGGTCTAACGTGACGTAATTCTAGCCGACTACCGGAACAGACGCTGGCCTCTGGAATGTCACCGGATGTTCAGTCGACTCCCTCTCGAATGGCTTCCTGCTTCCCTGCATGCAGTGTCACGTAGGAGCTCTAATTACCTCACTAGGCATTACACGGGTGAACCGTAGCTAACTCAGAGGTTATGGATATCTATGGTACACGATATTCATCTGCTTGAAAATGAGTCTCTAACTACGAGTGTGTTATGAGTGTACTAGTACAACTAGTGAGTACCTCTCTAATTACCTCACTAGGCATTACACGGGTGAATCGTAGCTAACTCAGAGGTTATGGGATATCTATGGTACACGATTTTCATCTGCTTGAAAATGAGTCCCTAACTACGAGTGGGTTATGAGTGTACTAGTAAAATTAGTGAGTACCTCTCTAATTACCTCACTAGGCATTACACGGGTGAACCGTAGCTAACTCAGAGGTTATGGATATCTACGGTACACGATATTCATCTGCTTGAAAATGAGTCCCTAACTACGAGTGGGTTATGAGTGTACTAGTACAACTAGTGAGTACCTCTATAATTACCTCACTAGGCATTACACGGGTGAACCGTAGCTAACTCAGAGGTTATGGATATCTACGGTACACGATATTCATCTGCTTGAAAATGAGTCCCTAACTACGAGTGGGTTACGAGTGTACTAGTACAACTAGTGAGTACCTCTCTAATTACCTCACTAGGCATTACACGGGTGAATCGTAGCTAACTCAGAGGTTATGGATATCTATGGTACACGATATTCATCTGCTTGAAAATGAGTCCCTAACTGCGAGTGGGTTATGAGTGTACTAGTACAACTAGTAAGTACCTCTCTAATTACCTCACTAGGCATTACACGGGTGAACCGTAGCTAACTCAGAGGTTATGGATATCTATGGTACCCGATATTCATCTGCTTGAAAATGAGTCCCTAACTACGAGTGGGTTATGAGTGTACTAGTACAACTAGTAAGTACCTCTCTAATTACCTCACTAGGCATTACACGGGTGAACCGTAGCTAACTCAGAGGTTATGGATATCTATGGTACACGATATTCATCTGCTTGAAAATGAGTCCCTAACTGCGAGTGGGTTATGAGTGTACTAGTACAACTAGTAAGTACCTCTCTAATTACCTCACTAGGCATTACACGGGTGAATCGTAGCTAACTCAGAGGTTATGGATATCTACGGTACACGATTTTCATCTGCTTGAAAATGAGTCCCTAACTACGAGTGGGTTATGAGTGTACTAGTACAACTAGTGAATACCTCTCTAAGGTCTCTTTAATGGTCATAGGACGGGTGGGATAGTACGGTAAGTGGTGAATAGAACTAGGTTGTAAAACTCTATTGAATAAACTAAACAATTATTATATAACATAACTAATGTGAACTGAAGTTGCACATTTAATAAAATATGAGATTATGGTGAAATAATGTATTAAAATGTGAAATACTTTATATCACTACACGAGACAAAGGTTGATTTTGACTCAATATTGGAAAAGAGAGAGTTTTACAAGAATATAAACTTAATATAAGGAACCGGTGTTTTATTTATTTACAGAGAAGGTTAATATACGAGAGAGTAAGATACTTAGTTACCTTTTGTCATTAATCATAAATAATTATATTGATTATTTCTTACCAATTGTAAAATGCAAAAGGTATTGCTTAAAACACACACACACACACACACACACACACACACACACACACACACACACACACACACACACACACACACACACACACACACACACACACACACACACACACACACACACACACACACACCATCCATACCGCAAAGGACAGCATCCAGGCCTGCAGAGGACACCATCCAGACTTCGCAAACGACAGCATCCAGGCCTGCAGAGGACACCATCCATACCGCAAAGGACAGCATCCAGACCCGCAGAGGACACCATCCAGACTTCGCAAACGACAGCATCCAGGCCTGCAGAGGACACCATCCAGACTTCGAAGATGACACCATCCAGGCCTGCAGAGGACACCATCCAGACTTCGCAAAGGACAGCATCCAGGCCTGCAGAGGACACCATCCAGACTTCGCAGAGGACACCATCCAGACCCGCAGAGGACACCATCCATACCGCAAAGGACAGCATCCAGACCCGCAGAGGACACCATCCATCCAGACTTCGCAAAGGACAGCATCCAGGCCTGCAGAGGACACCATCCAGACTTCGCAGAGGACACCATCCAGGCCTGCAGAGGACTCCATCCAGACTTCGCAAAGGACAGCATCCAGGCCTGCAGAGGACACCATCCAGACTTCGCAGAGGACACCATCCAGAGAGGACACCATCCAGACCGCAAAGGACAGCATCCAGGCCTGCAGAGGACACCATCCAGACTTCGCAGAGGACACCATCCAGGCCTGCAGAGGACACCATCCAGACTTCGAAAAGGACAGCATCCAGGCCTGCAGAGGACACAATCCAGACTTCGCAGAGGACACCATCCAGACCCGCAGAGGACACCATCTATACCGCAAAGGACAGCATCCAGGCCTGCAGAGGACACTATCCAGACTTCGCAGAGGACACCATCCAGACTTCGCAGAGGACACCATCCAGGCCTGCAGAGGACACCATCCAGACTTCGCAAAGGACAGCATCCAGGCCTGCAGAGGACACAATCCAGACTTCGCAGAGGACACCATCCAGACCCGCAGAGGACACCATCCGTTCCGCATAAGGACAGACACCATCCAGACTTGCAGAGGACACCATCCAGACTTCGCAGAGGACACCATCCATACTGCAAAGGACAGCATCCAGACCCGCAGAGGACACCATCCAGGCCTGCAGAGGACAGCATCCAGACCCGCAGAGGACAGCATCCAGGCCAGCAGAGCGAAACTCAATAGACCGATATTTACTATTTAGAATGTCTACATAGAAATAGTAGGGAGAAATGTTCAACGTTTGTATGTAATCAAGCAATCCAACAAAGTAAATTCATCACATATGCTGAGTAACTAATGGAAATTGTCATGCGACTAACCTTCACAATATACTCTGTTTAAACTTAATTAGTATATTCTGCGTTTCTTCTCTCGTTTCTGACACTATTACCCACAACACCAGAGTAACTAAAGTTACTTTTTGACAAACAACAGTTGAGACATCTAAGGGGCCTATATGTACCATTATTAATACCGATGAAAAGGTAGTAAAAGAAGAGTTTCCTTCCAAATTTCAACCCTTTAAGTCAGTTCGTTCGACAAGTATCATACATACAAACATACAGAAATCGGGTTTCATCATTGGCAACGGATAGACGAGTCTTACGTATACACTCAGCCTATAAATAAAACTGTTTAAATAGTTGAATAAACATATTCTTCATATAAAAAGTGCAATTTTAATTTTACCTGCAGAGATTCATTGCAATATTATCTGATAAACTATTTTAAAATACCCTTTCAAGTCACCTGGAATAAAACTAGTTTTTAAAACGTGTTGTCAGTTAATCAATAACTTTTGTATTGTCTACCACAATTTATAAATGGTATGACCCATGTCATAAATTCTGATAATAATTCCTGTTTTGAAGCAAAAGTTTTAAATTCTGAGCGTGTTTTATTCCTTTTAAAATCAATTTTTAGTTGGTTATAAAAATATGTTAAGTTTTCAACCGTTTTTTATACCAAAACTGTGTTATTATTTTTTATTTTTAATAAAAATTAATTAATTGCCTGAAAAATAAAATAAGAGTAAAATATGCGTTAAAAACAATAAAAATTTAAACAAGAAATATGTACAATGTACCATACATTCAGATATACAGCAGTGAATAACAGGTCTGTATATATACCTCTTAGAATGTATCTAGCTGTATAAAATCTTTCAATAGCGCGCTGACGTTGGATTGTGCCAACGCAGACGTTGGATTGTGCCAACGCAGACATTGGATTCAGTTTGTGTAACGCATCATGAACGGAAGCAAACAAAATATAGGTATAAGGTATCATGATCATCAACGTGAAACCTTCCCTAAACACAACTCCGCGTACTGTAAACACACTGTGAGCCGCTGAATCTTCCCTTCCCAGAATGTGGGCAAACACTGTGGGTAAACCACCGCTGGAATTGTAAGTATACATTCCTGCACAGGTAATATGCCTGGCATCCTGGACGAAGGTAATGCTGGAGTTTTCAGCAAATATGGTAAATCTTTCCATGTTCGCTTACACTACTTATAATTACTTCAATGTAGTTTTATGCAAATTCATTTTCTATTATTAAAAATCCGTTTCTGATATTGTACCTACGTAAGATAACCTATTAATAAAACAAATAACCAACTGAGTTTTCTCTAAAAAATTGCAACCGAAGGAAATGCTTAACTTTGTAGATACGAGTATTTAAGATGAATTTTGACGATGAGAGGATTGTCAAGGTAGCTTACATTATTTCGAACATTTGCGATCGTTGATTGATGCAAGCCAATCACGTTTCGTGATCTGAAATCTAATAATTTAATCTCTGTCTCAGATGGAGTTAGGATATCTAATAACCTAACTCATAACTACAATCTCCATTACAAGAAGCAAATATCATATCAGAGCGATGAGATACGCATAAATCGGATATCACAACAAACGTTTTGTGTGTTGATTCCATGTATACTATAGATAAAACGTACACTTAGTAAAACAAACACTTATTTAAAACTGAATTAAATATTGATCTGCACTCAGGCAGCGGTTGGCAACTGCTGATAACTGAACACTAACCAATTTTTAATTTCATGCCAATATAAATAAAATTAATATTCCTTTGTTTAAAGTTGGTTAGTGCCGAAAGATGACTTCAAATTATAGTAAGATTTCGGACATTTGCTATCGCTATGTGTAATTAAAAGGCATAACAATAAGCTTCGAGGATTAAAATATTATTCATAACTCCCTAGTAAAACCAAACTAAAATCGAAAAACTGCAGCAGTAGGTTGTCACTGATATGTGTGATACAAGTCTGATTCAAAAAAAGTACGAAATCCAGACTGGAGAGAATCTAGCGATGTCACTGCACAGGAGCCAAAGGCAAAAGAACACTAACGAAGGTGGAACACTGATTTTGGAAAGGATATTAGGATTTCGTTCAACACTAAGTTTTATGTATTAGGGATTTTTGACAACTAAAGAAGAGGGTAAATGTCAATTTTCTAAACTTGTGATGTACTTTTTAAACCTTAATTCCAACAATGGAAAACATTTTTATTATTAAATCCTACAATATTTACAAAATTAAAATGTTTCTGTTCTAAAGAGCGCAATTACTTTTTTTAAAACGATGTTTAAATATTTAAAATGCTTACTCAATATTACAATTTTTTATAATACATTTTTATTATCAAAGTGTATATAAATGAATTAGTGTAAGAAACTACCCTGTAATTGCAGTTACTGAACTGAATAGTTTGTACTCATTCATAATCTTTACAGAAGAGAAAAGAATATTTGTGTGATCAATTCTTCGTCAGAGTCCTTTTAGGCGACCGGCCTTGTTTAGAACACTAACGACATTCAGCACTTTGTCGAGGATACGTGATTAGGGCGCAGGCTGAGGGGGCGCGATACCCTAAATGTTCACTTTCCTTGAAGATAACAGTTATTGTACAACCACCCCCCCCCAAATCGTAATTACAAACTTCCTTATCAAATATTATACATAAAATGTTTACAATATGTTTCCGGTTCAAACCGCGCACAAAAAGTTTTGAAATACTTCGTCCTCACTGTCGAGTCGATGTTAAACCGAAACTGCCAATAATACTATCGGATTATACAGGTGAGTTGAGGATGCGTAGATATTGATTAGTTCTGGCAGAATCTTAACCAGCCAACGATCAATGTTACTCGTTTAATTGAGAATTACGCTTTTAAATTTCAGCTGAGTTGTTTATTGATTAAAATGCACTGACGGTGAACATTTTTACAGTGGACAGACGGAAAGAAATTGTAAAACCCAGAGAGATTATTTCAGCCTTCCAGACAGTCTGAATTGTTGAGTAACTGATTAAATGACAAATATTAAATAGAGTAGAAGGCATAGAAGTACATAAAGGCCAGTGTAATAAGAGCCAGTAGAAATCCAAAGCGGTCGACTTGAACGAGACGTAACAGAAACTAGGAAGATGCTTTGACAGGTCATGTACGCGCACAAACCAACCAGTCTGTTCATGACGCTCAACTAGGCCATATCAGCATGTCTTCCTCCTCGTTTTAAACTTTTTTTAACTTTCACGACCCACCTAGGTAAACTTTTATTTATTCCACGTTATATGTTTATTTATAGGTATATCCTGTGTTTTCATTTATTGCTAAACTCGTCATGCGTCTAAATGTCATTGATTGCTTCAAGGTTTAAGTACACAATATAAGATTTATATCAGCAATCAGAACAAGATCTAAATAGATCATTTACTTATCATCAATTGATACGTTATCCTGACTGTGACTACTTACATTAGCGGGTCTTACTCATACCTAGTATGTATTGCCAAGCACAGTTAAGGTTTAATCGCTTACCCAGACACAAATCATTAAGATTTTACAATTGATACGTTATCCTGACTGTGACTACTTACATTAGCGGGTCTTACTCATACCCAGTATGTATTGCCAAGAACAGTTAAGGTTTAATCGCTTACCCAGACACAAATCATTAAGATTTTACAATTGATACGTTATCCTGACTGTGACTACTTACATTAGCAGGTCTTACTCATACCTAGTATGTATTGCCAAGCACAGTTAAGGTTTAATCGCTTACAAAGACCCAAATCATTAAGATTTTACAATTGATACGTGTTCCTGACTGTGACTACTTACATTAGCGGGTCTTACTCATACCCAGTATGTATTGCGAAGCACAGTTAAGGTTTAATCGCTTACAAAGACACAAATCATTAAGATTTTACAATTGATACGTGTTCCTGACTGTGACTACTTACATTAGCGGGTCTTACTCATACCCAGTATGTATTGCGAAGCACAGTTAAGGTTTAATCGCTTACAAAGACCCAAATCATTAAGATTTTACAATTGATACGTGTTCCTGACTGTGACTACTTACATTAGCGGGTCTTACTCATACCCAGTATGTATTGCGAAGCACAGTTAAGGTTTAATCGCTTACAAAGACACAAATCATTAAGATTTTACAATTGATACATTATCCTGACTGTGACTACTTACATTAGCAGGTCTTACTCATACCTAGTATGTATTGCCAAGCACAGTTAAGGTTTAATCGCTTACAAAGACACAAATCATTAAGATTTTACAATTGATACGTGTTCCTGACTGTGACTACTTACATTAGCGGGTCTTACTCATACCCAGTATGTATTGCGAAGCACAGTTAAGGTTTAATCGCTTACAAAGACACAAATCATTAAGATTTTACAATTGATACGTGTTCCTGACTGTGACTACTTACATTAGCGGGTCTTACTCATACCCAGTATGTATTGCGAAGCACAGTTAAGGTTTAATCGCTTACAAAGACACAAATCATTAAGATTTTACAATTGATACGTGTTCCTGACTGTGACTACTTACATTAGCGGGTCTTACTCATACCCAGTATGTATTGCGAAGCACAGTTAAGGTTTAATCGCTTACAAAGACACAAATCATTAAGATTTTACAATTGATACGTTATCCTGACTGTGACTACTTACATTAGCAGGTCTTACTCATACCTAGTATGTATTGCGAAGCACAGTTAAGGTTTAATCGCTTACAAAGACACAAATCATTAAGATTTTACAATTGATACGTTATCCTGACTGTGACTACTTACATTAGCGGGTCTTACTCATACCCAGTATGTATTGCGAAGCACAGTTAAGGTTTAATCGCTTACAAAGACACAAATCATTAAGATTTTACAATTGATACGTGTTCCTGACTGTGACTACTTACATTAGCGGGTCTTACTCATACCCAGTATGTATTGCGAAGCACAGTTAAGGTTTAATCGCTTACAAAGACACAAATCATTAAGATTTTACAATTGATACGTTATCCTGACTGTGACTACTTACATTAGCAGGTCTTACTCATACCCAGTATGTATTGCGAAGCACAGTTAAGGTTTAATCGCTTACAAAGACACAAATCATTAAGATTTTACAATTGATACGTGTTCCTGACTGTGACTACTTACATTAGCGGGTCTTACTCATACCCAGTATGTATTGCGAAGCACAGTTAAGGTTTAATCGCTTACAAAGACACAAATCATTAAGATTTTACAATTGATACGTGTTCCTGACTGTGACTACTTACATTAGCGGGTCTTACTCATACCCAGTATGTATTGCCAAGCACAGTTAAGGTTTAATCGCTTACAAAGACACATATCATTAAGATTTTACAATTGATACGTTATCCTGACTGTGACTACTTACATTAGCGGGTCTTACTCATACCTAGTATGTATTGCCAAGCACAGTTAAGGTTTAATCGCTTACAAATCATTAAGTTTTTACAATTGATACGTGTTCCTGACTGTGACTACTTACATTAGCGTGTCTTACTCATACCCAGTATGTATTGCCAAGTACAGTTAAGGTTTAATCGCTTACAAATCATTAAGATTTTACAATTGATACGTTATCCTGACTGTGACTACTAACATTAGCGGGTCTTACTCATACCCAGTATGTATTGCCAAGCACAGTTAAGGTTTAGTCGCTTACAAATCATTAAGATTTTACAATTGATACGTTATCCTGACTATGACTACTTACATTAGCGGGTCTTACTCATACCCAGTATGTATTGCCAAGCACAGTTAAGGTTTAATCGCTTACCCAGACAAAAATCATTAAGGTTTTACAATTTTTGTGAACTCAATAAAAATAATAATTATTCCCTTGTACAAAAACATTGTTAATCTCACGAGGACAAAATGAGGTATATATAAAACATAGTTGTACTTCAAAGGAAATAAACTGACTTATTTAAATATATTCCAATTCTTGGGAGGCAATTCTGACACAAAGATTACTATATATATCATTTCTCGAAACGCTGTTTTTAATTTTTTATTTCATGGCTTAACTATGTGAAATGTCTGAAAGTCTTTTATTTTTTCAAATCATCTATCGTATGATAAGCTTTAAACAAACCATAGTGAATTGGTTCTGTTGACACATGTGCGGTTGTCCGCTATAAAATCTTCACAATGCCAGACCTCTTTGTGTGCCACCGTAATTGGTTTTATGAAGTTAACCCTTCTAGGATCTATTTCGGAAGACTGTTGCTTGTTAGTAAGTGAGAAGTAGTGGTCGTTGTGTGGTGAGGGGATGGTGAGGGGGGTGAGAGGGGTGAGAGGGGGAGGTTGTTAGTGTTGTCATTACAGAGTCCTTAAACACTCGAGAAGGACTCGCACTACGGCTTCAAACACCTACAAACCAAAATAGACAGCCGGTATTGTCTCAGCTCTCAATCGTCCAATTATTTCTAACACAACCTATATGATATTAACGATTACCAACAGTTTTCTATACAAAGCATATACGCAGGAAACATAAACATAAAGACAGGAGTAGAATTGTACTTATTTCCAATTAGTTCGTACTTTGAAACTTTATTATCGTTTTGGTATATTACAATTTATAAATCGTTATACGCTCCTACGCACTACCCAAGTCAAATCGCCACACCTAAAAACAGGAAATTTCGTTAATAAATCCCTCCATATTGTAGTAGGCAACTGAAAACCCCTTATAAATTTAACAAGGGGGATGAATACTAACGTACCTCGACGAGCCATTCTTTCCCATACGTGAATCAGAAAAACAAGATATCTATCTCGAAAAACAATGATTTTGAAATTTTTAATGAAAGTAGTTTCAAGAGTTGGCCACTCTTTTTCTTACACTGGAAGAAGAAGAAGAGTGACGGAAGAGGATAATATTTGAATGAAGTAGTCTTTTTGAGCTGCCGTATACATATATATGCTGATAAAAATAAAAGATCAAAATCAATTAACTATACCACCAGAAATATCGTTAACCGCAATTAGACGCTCTTTAGTCTAAGTTTATTTCTGAGACTTAAATAAGTATATATTTTCTTGGTCGAGTCCACAACGCAAACTGAAGTGTAGAACTGTTGGGGACATAAATTAGACATGGAATGAATTGTAATGTAATGAAATGTATTTAATTTTATGATTTTTTTAAACCGTGGTTACAGAAATAATAAGTACCAGATATATACCCTCTTCTGTATGAAAACTATCATAGGGCTATTATTATTTTACATAAATATATTGACAAATAAATCGATGTATATTGCATAAATGCTTTGACTAAAAAGATTATATACAGAGTAAGGCAAACCACCATGCAGTATGAAAAGTGGGAGAACGGTTTGATGTATTGACATAAAACAGAGTGCTTTCCCCATAAAACGCCCATGGGGAGTTGAGCATTGAAAATATGTTCATCATAATCTATGTACAGGGTGTTCCAAAATTAAGAGTCAAGTGTTCGAATCTAAAAATGTTTAAATGTAAGAATAGGGCCAACAATACATAATTTTAAAGGTCTTGTTAAACATAACCTAAATGAATGGCGACCGTGGTTATGAAAAATGTTGAAATGTGCGGAACACCCTGTATTTTTTGACAGTTTGAGTTTTGATTATTCTGACTCCGATTTTTGCTCACAAGCAACTCAGTTTCGTTCTGATAAGCCACGTGCTACAAATCGCCACCAATTGAAATGCATTTATCTTACAAGGCGCCCCAGGATCGCAGTCCTGCTATGCTGTAAGACACTATTACTGATGAAGTCAACATTGTTAAAATCCTAATAATTTAAATGGATAAAGCTTTTTTGAAAATCATATTAATGCAGTGAAAGGTGGACTTTTAAAGAATGTACTAACCTACTTCGTGATAAATGTACAGAAAGTATACATGTAGTCTAGGCCTATATAGTTATCATCATGTGAAGGTAGGGAGGAGAAGTGTCAAATCTCAATTAGGAGTTGCCCTGTTTCGCATCTAGCTCGAATGTAATTTGATTTCTTTATGGTTACCTGTCACCCATGAGCTCGTAGATACCCGTGAAGGCTAAAAGCGTCAACCACCAAATTACTTTTTAAATTCTGTCCTTGTTATTTTATTTTGTAGCCTAGGTGTAGATCCGGATATAAGTGTATTAATCATATAGAAAGTGAGTGTAATAGTAATAGTGTAATAGTGCCACTAATAAGGTTATTACTCGTAAAAAAATTGTCTATTTTTTATTATGTTGTAAGTGATTAGTTATTTGAGATCAATAATGCTGTTTTAGATTTTAATTTTGTAACAAAACTCTTTAATCTGAGAATTTTTTGTCATGCTAAAATGTGTTTTGCCTTTCTAAATATTGTAATACAATTTGTCGTGGCTATCTTAACAATGAATAACGTTTCTACTGCATAAATTTAGTTCTAAAACTGTTTATATATATACATACATATATTTGTGGGAAATCAAAATTTTGGATGGGGTTAGTTATGTAAACCATTGACTTCAATATATTTTGGCTTTTACAAAAAAAAAATATGTAGGCTACAACCTTGTCTTTGATTTTGGTCAGACGATGGCCCATGCATCAGCACCGGGAATACGGGTAGCCCCGTCGCGGCGGCCCGAGACACTATAACAGTGTATACACGTTCTGTAGGCCTAGTTATCAAAATGCATAGAGCAAAATTATTAACAAACCTGGTTCTGTTTCAAACAACATAAAAGTAATCAAATGAACTTATAAGAATTCTGATTCGAACTATATCAGCATAGCTAACAGTACATATCTTAATAAATTATAACAAGAATAATCCTTTATAACAGAGCTAGTTCAAAAGTATAGTCTAAAAACTTAAAACTAGGTCACAAATTATAACTAATACTTAAAACAGTATGAGTTATTTAAAACTGAACTAAACAGATTTGTTAGTATTGAATAACATAAACTTTTCGATGTAAAGAAAAGGTTTGGAAACAATGCAGTGTGCAGTAAAATAGAGACGGAGAAATTTTCTTAAGTTGGATATTTGGCCGTATAAACACATATATACATATTTGTATATAAATATAATTATAAAACTTAGCCTTCTGAAGCTATCCTGCAGTGACAAAAGTAAACAGAACCGAAACGGGGGTTTACATACCCAGAGATAGAACTGTAAACAAATATTTCACGGACAATTACTGTATCAGTACATTGAATATCACATAAATATAACACAAACGCAATAAATAACAGAACTAACCTGTAACCGGAGCAGTATGGCGGCCGAGACACGGCTCGACCAGGCTGTTAGAAGTCATACGGCGCGGCGGAGCAGGAACAGGTAGCAGAAGTACAGGCCATAGCCGCGGCAAGACCTCGCACTCCTCCTCTCAAAGTGCCAGAAGAGAATTGACAAGGGCGAGAAGGAGACTCTGGGGTAATACAAGACGTAAATTTGAACAGTGTTCCCGGGTCTCATGCGACTCATATTACGTCACATAAGACTCGGAGTAAGGTACAAACACACAGGACACAGTACGGCGCAGCGCCTCTCTACTCAGTACTCAGTAATAATGGGTCTCATAAGACTCATATTAAATAATAAGACTTGGAGTAAGGTACAAACACACAGGAAACGGTACGGCGCAGCGCCTCTCTACTCAGTACTCAGTAATAATGGGTCTCATAAGACTCATATTACATCATAAGACTCGGAGTAAGGTACAAACACACAGGACACAGTACGGCGCAGCGCCTCTCTACTCAGTACTCAGTAATAATGTGGGGCAGAGAGGAAATACGGCAATAGGGCGATGGAATAAAAAAAAAACTATTGCCAAAATCATTATTATATTTGGGACCAAAAATATTTAATTCCTTACCTGACTCCATAATAAAGAACTGTACTGGCATTCGTACTTTAAAATCCATTTTAGGACGTTACAAATGGTAGCTTTTATAATATTGCACAATTTTTTAACTGTCAATCATAGTCTTTCCCAAATTCAATAATAGTTATATTTACGTTAATTAGATTCGTTCGAAACATCATAATAAGTGTTCCGTTATGCCTTTGATTACTTAAAATATATTTTATTGTGATCCAGAAGAATGAGAGAAATACTGGAGAAATGTTTGAAAACACTTCCTTAATAAATTTGTTTATAAAAAAGTTTTTATATTCGCTTATCCATGGTAAAAACGCCTGAAGACGTTCCGAGAAATCAAATAGTGTTAAAATTTCAGGGTTACATAGCCGCATAGCAAAGCGCTTAAGTTTAGTGGGCCATAGCATTGTCTAACTGAGCACGAAATTTTTAATACATCTGATGATCACGTGACAATAGTGCCCTTTCATTCTGTATTATGTTCGGAGAGTTATTATTAATTCTTTTCTTCCATATATCTTAGATTATTACACAATCAATCTTTAGTAATGATACTTTACTGTTATTGTATTACTTATGTAATTTTTAATATTTTACAATTAAAGAACGTATATGTATATGTCCAAAACAGTGTTATATAGTTGTCTTCACGTGCTTCTTAACGTTTAAACGCCAAAAATTATTCTCTAAGCCATTTTTAATTTGTCGGAAATTTTATTCTTTAATTTTTCAATTGCCCATAACTTTTGCTAGAAACGCCGTAGAGAAGTCGTCTTCGTGTCATTGTGTTTTATTGAATAGACCTTTAAAATGAAATGTCACAGGATAGGGATTGCAATTTCAAAGTTTAAAGTTTCCCCATTCTACATTCTTTGAAAAAGGGGGTGGATTTTTTTTATCCTCCAAAAAAGCATTTTAATAAGTATGATGATGATTGTACATCGATATCTCAATCAGTTTGGAATACATCCAGGCGTATCAGGACTTAATTTACATCCTATATAAAAGAATTGTAAAGTACTATGTACCGTATTCTGACATAATTGTTTTATTTGTTTATCTCAAAGTATTTAGTAAATCGTTACTTGTATTCTATAACTTGCATAGCAATATTGTTTTTCGTATACAAAATAAGATGTAGAAAGTTAGTATTAACTTAATTACTATACATTGATGGTAGTAACATGTATCGGAAGCCTGTCTTTGTAATTGTTTATACGGATATGAGACTAAAGGTGATACTCCGTAACTGTCTAAACTTGTCAATTCATTTGTTTTAAAACGCTGTAATGTTAATTTTGACTATAATGCAATTGAAACACGGATTATATGATAGAGCGTGGTTCTCTATATTAAATCCAGATTATCTCCTGTGCATGGTTTATATTTTAGTTTTTATAAAAACCATCTAATACTTGTAGAATTAATGTATAATTATTTGCTTAAATAGAAAGTTTTCGTTCCTTTTTAAACTGTACAAATTTGATTACAAATATATGCGGTTTCAGTAGAGAACGGTTTCTATAACTGTACCAGTCTCTTACGACGACCTAGTTATTTCCTCGGTTTAATCTAAAGAGACTAATATAAATACTGCAAGTTGAATACTCTTCAGCGTAATGAGGTCTCTTTTATTTATTTGAACCCATGATTTGTGTGAAGAGCAAGTCACCGCAGTTCAGACTCGTGTTGAGTGTCCAGGAGCCGAGAACTGCTCTAAGCACACAACCCAGGTTATCGTGAAATACAGTTCCTAGTTTCCTTACATAGTTTCTGGTGGTGATATAACAGTTATTTGTCAGAGATGTAAGTAAATGTAATATCTGCTTCTGTTAACCATGTACACGTCCTAGTTTCTTTACATAGTTTCTGGTGGTGATATAACAATTATTTGTCGGAGATGTAAGTAAATGTAATATCTGCTTCTGTTAACCATGTACACGTCCTAGTTTCTTTACATAGTTTCTGGTGGTGATATCACAATTATTTGTCGAAGATGTAAGTAAATGTTATGTCTGCTATTGTTAACCATGTATAC
Source organism: Homalodisca vitripennis (assembly GCF_021130785.1). Lineage (NCBI taxonomy): Eukaryota > Metazoa > Arthropoda > Insecta > Hemiptera > Cicadellidae > Homalodisca > Homalodisca vitripennis. The sequence goes on from NC_060208.1 coordinate 202,424,066, forward strand.
GTTCTAGTTTCTTTACATAGTTTCTGGTGGTGATATCACAATTATTTGTCGGACATGTAAGTAAATGTAATATCTGCTTCTGTTAACCATGTACACGTCCTAGTTTCCTCACATAGTTTCTGGTGGTGATATAACATTTATTTGTCGGAGATGTAAGTAAATGTTATGTCTGCGTCTGTTAACCATGTACACGTCCTAGTTTCTTTACATAGTTTCTGGTAGTGATATCACAATTATTTGTCGGACATGTAAGTAAATGTAATATCTGCTTCTGTTAACTATGTACACGTCCTAGTTTCTTTACATAGTTTCTGGTAGTGATATAACAATTATTTATCGGACATGTAAGTAAATGTTATGTCTACTATTGTTAACCATGTACACGTCGTAGTTTCTTTACATAGTTTCTGGTGGTGATATATCACAATTATTTGTCGGAGATGTAAGTAAATGTTATGTCTGCTATTGTTAACCATGTACACGTTCTAGTTTCTTTACATAGTTTCTGGTAGTGATATAACAATTATTTGTCGGACATGTAAGTAAATGTTATGTCTGCGTCTGTTAACCATGTACACGTACTAGTTTCTTTACATAGTTTCTGGTGGTGATATAACAATTATTTGTCGGAGATGTAAGTAAATGTAATGTCTGCGTCTGTTAACCATGTACACGTCCTAGTTTCTTTACATAGTTTCTGGTAGTGATATAACAATTATTTGTCGGACATGTAAGTAAATGTAATGTCTGCGTCTGTTAACCATGTACACGTTCTAGTTTCTTTACATAGTTTCTGGTAGTGATATAACAATTATTTGTCGGAGATGTAAGTAAATGTTATGTCTGCTATTGTTAACCATGTACACGTCCTAGTTTCTTTACATAGTTTCTGGTAGTGATATAACAATTATTTGTCGGAGATGTAAGTAAATGTAATGTCTGCGTCTGTTAACCATGTACACGTCCTAGTTTCTTTACATAGTTTCTGGTAGTGATATAACAATTATTTGTCGGAAATGTAAGTAAATGTAATGTCTGCGTCTGTTAACCATGTACACGTTCTAGTTTCTTTACATAGTTTCTGGTAGTGATATAACAATTATTTGTCGGACATGTAAGTAAATGTTATGTCTGCGTCTGTTAACCATGTACACGTCCTAGTTTCTTTACATAGTTTCTGGAGGTGACATCACAATTATTTGTCGAAGATGTAAGTAAATGTTGTCTGCTATTGTTAATATCTGGTGATATAACAATTATTTGTCGGAGATGTAAGTAACTGTTATGTCTGCGTCTGTTAACCATGTACACGTTCTAGTTTCTTTACATAGTTTCTGGTAGTGATATAACAATTATTTGTCGGACATGTAAGTAAATGTTATGTCTGCGTCTGTTAACCATGTACACGTCCTAGTTTCTTTACATAGTTTCTGGAGGTGACATCACAATTATTTGTCGAAGATGTAAGTAAATGTTGTCTGCTATTGTTAATATCTGGTGATATAACAATTATTTGTCGGAGATGTAAGTAACTGTTATGTCTGCGTCTGTTAACCATGTACACGTACTAGTTTCTTTACATAGTTTATAGTTGTGATATAACAATTATTTGTCGGACATGTAAGTAAATGTTATGCCTGCGTCTGTTAACCATGTACACGTTCTAGTTTCTTTACATAGTTTCTGGTAGTGATATAACAATTATTTGTCGGACATGTAATTAAATGTTATGTCTGGGTCTGTTAACCATGTACACGTTCTAGTTTCTTTACATAGTTTCTGGTAGTGATATAACAATTATTTGTCGGACATGTAAGTAAATGTTATGTCTGCTTTTGTTAACCATGTACACGTTCTAGTTTCTTTACATAGTTTCTGGTAGTGATATAACAATTATTTGTCGGAGATGTAAGTAAATGTTATGTCTGGGTCTGTTAACCATGTACACGTCCTAGTTTCTTTACATAGTTTCTGGTAGTGATATAACAATTATTTGTCGGACATGTAAGTAAATGTTATGTCTGCGTCTGTTAACCATGTACACGTTCTAGTTTCTTTACATAGTTTCTGGTAGTGATATAACAATTATTTGTCGGAGATGTAAGTAAATGTTATGTCTGCTTTTGTTAACCATGTACACGTCCTAGTTTCTTTACATAGTTTCTGGTGGTGATATAACAATTATTTGTCGGAGATGTAAGTAAATGTTATGTCTGCGTCTGTTAACCATGTACACGTACTAGTTTCTTTACATAGTTTATAGTGGTGATTTACCAGTTATTTGTCAGAGATGTAAGTATATGTAATATCTGCGTTAGTAATCATGTATAACTTCTCGTTTTGTACTCGTAATAACAATTATGTTACTAGACTTAACAATGTTATTGTTTTGTTTACTAAGAGTAGTATTCAAATAAGCTTATAAACATTTTAAAACATTCACTAGTAAAGGGAAAACATTTTTTTATTGGAATATTTAAAGGGAAAAAATCAAACCACAATAATGATCAAAGTTTACTCAAAAACGTCATTAACCAAGTTGAAGAGCACTCAAGAAGCTGAAGTAATTAACACTTAAACACTTAACCCAGGGATCAAGCCAAAGAAGCGACCGCGCTAGTTAATGGGGCTTGTCACCCAGATAAAATACGCGCTCGTCGGATACGTCAACCTAACAATCTAATGGACCTGACACTATATATATATATATATATATGTATATATGTATATATATATATATATATATATATATATATATATATATATATAAAATACAATTTTAATACGTACAAAAATTATGTATTTTAGTATTTAGTGTTTACTATCTTGGTACTTTGGTATTATCCAAAGAGACAATTTAAAAAAATGTTCTTCTTATCGGGGATATAAAAAACGACATTATTAGAAATAACAGGCGTTATTTTTCATACTGTGCCAATTACATGTCATTATGGCAATCGGATCTTTTTTCGGCATCCCAAAAGAAAGCGATGTCAGCCACATACATGCCTATTTGTTCTTCAACATATCTGTATGTTCTATAATCATTTCTCGATTAATTGACGATTCTCAATTAATAAAAGCTAGGAGTACGTCACACCACCTGTCGCATAAAACGATTCCCTGAAGTTTAATGCATGATTTTGTAGTCTATAGCTCATTTAATTATTGACAGATAAATCAACAGACAATCCTGTGACAAAGCAATTTTTACAATCCAGGAAAACAAAAGATGAATTGTGTCAGCCATCTGATTGATTGGCTTTAATGACGCTCAGCCCAATCTCATGGTTGGACATGTAAAATAATTATTGTCCATGTAGATATAACGTTTAATGCAAAAATTCAAGTCTAAAGATGATAGTTTTCTCGAGATATCTTACCACTTGATACATTCAAATTGTTCAATAGATTGTGTTTAATATCAGAGTTTGAATAGTAAAAGTCCACACAAAAATCACCATAACATTATGTTGGATGTATTGGAATAGATAGGCTACATGTGTGAAATCACTTATGAGTAGTTTATTTATTCTGCTATTTTCTGGTTGCTATGTGCAGACCCAAAATGCCAATGTAAAAACAGCCGCTAACGCTCAGCCAAATCTCATGGAGTGACGTGCACCATAATCAAACACGGTTTTTCTCATCGAGGAAATAGGCTTCATGCAAAATTTCAAGTCTATAGGTCAGATCGTTTTTGAGATATCGTTTGGACAGACAGATAGAAATAAGTTTTTCAAGCCCCATGAGTTATAGCGGAATAGCGTAATAAAAAGCTGTTTTATATATAAATGTATTTAGTGGGTAGTTTCAAAACTTCACAAGAATGTAAGTGGAAATTTGCAAACATATTTTCATGTTCTTGCTCTTCCGTTCTCGTATTGTGCTACAGTTGGTACACAGAACTCTGAAAGTCAACCATGTTTTCATAAACTTTAGGAACGAGAACACGTCTCGTGGGGATTTGCAAAAATGTTCTTGCTCTTCCGTTCTCGTATTGTGCTACACAGTTGGTACACAGAACTCTGAAAGTCAGCCATGTATTTGCAGAAACTTTAGGAACGAGAAAAAAGTCTCGTGGAGATTTGCAAACATATTTTCATGTTATTGCTCTTCAGTTCGTCGTATTATGCTACAGTTGGTACACAGAACTCTGATAGTCAGCCATGTATTTCCAGAAACTTTAGGAACGAGAAAAGTCTCGTGGAGATTTGCAAAAATATTTTAATGTTCTTGCTCTTTCGTTCGTCGTATTGTGCTACAGTTGGTACACAGAACTCTGAAAGTCAACCATGTATTTGCAGAAACTTTAGGAACGAGAACACGTCTCGTGGGGATTTGCAAACATATTTTCATGTTCTTGCTCTTCAGTTCGTCATATTATGCTACAGTTGGTACACAGAACTCTGAAAGTCAACCATGTATTTGCAGAAACTTTAGGAACGAGAAAACGTCTCGTGGAGATTTGCAAACATATTTTCATGTTCTTGCTCTTCAGTTCGTCATATTGTGCTACAGTTGGTACACAGAACTCTGAAAGTCAACCATGTATTTGCAGAAACTTTAGGAACGAGAAAACGTCTCGTGGAGATTTGCAAACATATTTTCATGTTCTTGCTCTTCAGTTCGTCATATTATGCTACAGTTGGTACACAAAACTCTGAAAGTCAACCATGTATTTGCAGAAACTTTAGGAACGAGAAAACGTCTCGTGGAGATTTGCAAACATATTTTCATGTTCTTGCTCTTCAGTTCGTCGTATTGTGCTACAGTTGGTACACAGAACTCTGAAAGTCAACCATGTATTTGCAGAAACTTTAGGAACGAGAACACGTCTCGTGGGGATTTGCAAACATATTTTCATGTTCTTGCTCTTCAGTTCGTCGTATTATGCTACAGTTGGTACACAGAACTCTGAAAGTCAACCATGTATTTGCAGAAACATTAGGAACGAGAAAACGTCTCGTGGAGATTTGCAAACATATTTTCATGTTCTTGCTCTTCAGTTCGTCGTATTGTGCTACAGTTGGTACACAGAACTCTGAAAGTCAACCATGTATTTGCAGAAACTTTAGGAACGAGAAAACTTCTCGTGGAGATTTGCAAACATATTTTCATGTTCTTGCTCTTCAGTTCGTCGTATTATGCTACAGTTGGTACACAGAACTCTGAAAGTCAACCATGTATTTGCAGAAACTTTAGGAACGAGAACACTTCTCGTGGGAGATTTGCAAACATATTTTATGTTCTTGCTCTTCATTTCGTCGTATTGTGCTACAGTTGGTACACGGAACTCTGAAAGTCAACCATGTATTTGCAGAAACTTTAGGAACGAGAAAACGTCTCGTTATGCTTTTCGTATGAGAAGTTGTTTGTTTCGAATTTCGACTGTGAAACCGGGTAATACGATATTAGTTCTAACTTAATTTGCAGTTTGGACATATCAGAATATGTAAACGACAAGTGATCATGGAGGTAACTGCCATGGAGGTTCTAAGATGTTGCAAGACTGGAGGCTGTTTTAAATACGTACTTCATTAAAGACATACGACTGGTCAGGTGTGACTGGTTTTTAGAAAATCAATAGCCATAGGATTGAATTGGATTATCAATTGGATTAACAATTGATAACGTTAATGTGTGACATTTAAGATGTTTCAGACTTAAGAAAAGTTAAATTGTATTCAGATAAAAATGTAGACAAATGAAAAACAAATCGTTGATAAATGAAAATAAAACAGAATAAACCCGTAAATTCTTTAAACTGGTAATGTGTTTTACTCGCCGTTCTCACCATGATTTATGTTAGGTAAGTGGACAATTGTTTCAGCACCCCTCTGCCGTTCCACGGGGGTTGTAATGGCATTTCAGGTGGGTCCGGGTGAGAGGTTTAATCACCCCTTTCAAGGCTCGGGAGAGGTAAATAGTGTATTTACTCTTACCTTATGCTGTAAATTGCTGCTCGGCGCGATTGAAAAAGTTTCCCTCTGGCCACCTCTTGAAAATTCCCTCCACGCAGCTCTGTTCAAATGGAAGTGATGCTCTCTAAAGGACCTCCAGAGATCCTTTGTGTGGAGAAATTTATTTCTCTTTGATGGCATTTAGCGTTCCGTCTTTTTAAACTTATGGGATATCAGTTATTGTAACGTACAATTTATTATAAAGTATTTTTAATTTTCATAGACTATAAACTATCGCCATAAAAACATTGAGCGTTCCGAAAGTTCTGAGAAATATAGTATTTTATTAAAACTTTATAAAAATCGGAATATGGACTTTTCTTAGTAAATTATGTAGATGTTAAACAGGGCAGGTAATATTATCATACTCTCAATGTAGTTTTAATTATTAAGTAATTATTGAAAAAATATTAAATTCATGTTGTAAGAACAATGTTCTTGGATTCAAATAATATTCCATGGACGACTAGGTATAGGCAACCTATCCGAGGATGCATATTAGCATAAACTCAGGGGAGGGATGGTTTTTCTCACGATTCACGAGGGTAGTGGATATCCTATAAGATGAAACAGTCTCTTCTTTTCCCCGGGGCGCCATCTTGTTTCAGGGGCTGATATAGAACAAACAGTGAAAAATGAAGAATTCTCCCTAATTAAGGGACCACAGCCCTAAAGATATACATTTAAAGAGTTCCATAATTCCGTGGGACCGAGACAGAGAGAGCAAGTCACAAAATAAAGTTAGATTGTTGCTCACCACAGTTGCATACGTACGGCTCGATATCCAGTAGGTCTGCGAGGTGCGAATCGCGACAAGATCGGCGGCGGCGGGGGTGGCGGCGCGTCGGGGCAGTTCCATGGATCAGAAGAGCAATTATTGATTGACACCACGATTAACCTGGCTTTCAGCTTCAGTAAACCTCCGTAGCTACCCTATAGTAAATGTCCATGAGAATAACCAATAATCCTAACCACTATATAAGATGGCAAGTTAATTAACAAATATATAACTACTTTACAATACTTAAACCTAAACCATAAAACATACAAGCTAGGCGAATTATTAATTAAACGATGCTACCTAAGTGTTCTTAAAAATAGTAATTTATCTTTTAAGAATTTAACGGATTCAGCGTTTCTGAATTTAATTAATATACATAAATTGCAAAGGTAACATCTAGACATTCTAAGTATATATTATTAGAGACATAAACACTTCTTCCTGTGTAACTTCAAATAATATTAAAATACAAAATGATCACTATACATCTTTTAGTCGTTATAACAATCATCAACATAACTGCATACAGTTGGGTTTACATAATAGTTTTTTGGTTACTACACAATAAAAGAAATTATTTAAAGTTTCATATAAATAAAATTATGTGATTACCTCTAGTTGTCCTTTAAACGGTAACATGGTGTATAATTTGAATCCTTATCTACATCAGTCCTTTAGCCCTGATTGTAAATTCTCCCATATATTTTATAAAGTATAACAATTTAAAGGTCCTGATAAACAATTCTCAAGTCCTCATAATATTTATTTTAAAGAGTTATGACGGCAAATGTATAACAAATGTAAAATGTTATCCTATATTACAAGCGTTATCTAATGAGCGCCAGTAGCATATAGAAAAACACCAGATCCAGGGTTGTTAAAGACAGGTTACCGTATAGAGACACTCTCACAAGAGATCAAAGCTTTTAAAACTAATTTATTGGAACAGCGATCAAGCCTTGAGGAGAGTGATTGTGCTCAGGTGAACCTTCAGTACATTAACTCTGTAAATGTTTCATGAGTGGCAGTTGGCAACACTGTAACAACTTCCACTGCTCCGATACGTCTCCTCTTGTTTTTCTACGGACAATCTGAGGACGTTTTAGAGTCAATAATAATTATTATTATTGTCTGTGCAAACTACATCCTGGGTCTCTCAACGTAAAATTGGGTATAAAAATAATGTATATTAATATGAAAATGATTAATATGCACAAAAGGTATTAAAGTTTAAGCTAGTGTTAAAATTTTTTTAGTTCAGTTCGTCAGTGAAACGAGCAGACAAAATAAAATCTAGTATGAAAAGAGACAAAAATGCAATTTAAAATTTTAACTTTTTTAATGGGCTGACTGGTTTTTTTATGATTAAAAGAATGAATTATGTCCACACTGAAACCGTAGAACCAATAAATTTTAATATTTTATAATTAATATTTTCTTTAATAAATTTATTATTCATGAAATAATTAGTATACAGAGAGTCACAGGAATGTTTAGCTCAAAATATTAAAAACATATTCTGTTTAAAATTGTATAGATTTAGATTTCGGATTAGCTTTGTACCGTAGAGTAAAAGTTTTAGCCTATGACGAGGCCCCTTCGTTGGAGTAGGGCAACGACTTGTGTCTTGTGCTTGTCAGTAGGGTCGGAAGCGTGGCCGACCTTAGAAGATAAACTTGCTTGTTTGTTTCATGTTCGTAAGTGGGGCATGACCACGTCACCTACGTTTTCCTACCCCCTACACAACCACGCTCCTGACCCAAACAGATGAACTGATGAAATGACATAAAATATCCTAAAAATATTGCTATGTTGTAAATGGTATGTTCACTATCCATTTTATTTAAAAGAAACATTAAGAAGGACATGCTGACAAAGTTCACATATTCGTCTTGGAAACAAATTTTCAATGATCGAGCAGTGCGAAAACCCAGGAAAAATATTTTTTAACAGATGAATTTCATGGAATTTTATGCAAACTTTACGAGTAACTTCCCAATTGAAACATTCTCTAAAAGCGTTTCTCCGTAGGGCTCTACGAAATCACGGTAAATTGTAATTGAGGTTAGAAACTCATAATTTCATGATATGACACTACCTTTCGTCAGATACCCTATCCGACAATTTCAGTATATGAAAAGACCTCTCGTCAGATACCTTATCCGGCAATTTCAGGATATGACACCACCTGACGTCAGATACCCTATCCGACAATTTCAGTATATGAAAAGACCTTTCGTCAGATACCTTATCCGGCAATTTCAGGATATGACACCACCTGCCGTCAGATACCCTATCCGACAATTTCATGATATAACACCACCTTTCGTCAGATACCTTATCCGACAATTTAATGATATAACACAACCTTTCGTAAGATACCTTATCCGACAATTTCATGATATAACACCACCTTTCGTCAGATACCTTATCCGACAATTTCCGGATATGACACCACCTTTCGTCAGATACCTTATCCGACAATTTCATGATATAACACCACCTTTCGTCAGATACCTTATCCGACAATTTCATGATATAATACCACCGTTCTTCAGATACCTTATCCGAAAATTTCATGATATAACACCACCTTTCGTCAAATACCTTATAAGACAATTTCAGGATATAACACCACCTTTCGTCAGATACCTTATCCGAAAATTTCATGATATAACACCACCTTTCGTCAGATACCGTATACGACCAATTTCAGGATATGACACCACCTTTCGTCAGATACCTTATCCGACAATTTCATGATATAACACCACCTTTCGTCAGATACCTTATCCGACAATTTCATGATATAATACCACCTTTCGTAAGATACCGTATACGACAATTTCAGGATATGACACCACCTTTCGTCAGATACCTTATCCGACAATTTCATGATATAACACCACCTTTCGTCAGATACCGTATACGACAATTTCCGGATATGACACCACCTTTCGTCAGATACCTTATCCGACAATTTCATGATATAACACCACCTTTCGTTAGATACCTTATCAGAAATTTTCATGACATAACACCACCTTTCGTCAGATACCTTATCCGAAAATTTCATGATATAACACCACCTTTCGTCAGATACCTTATCCGACAATTTCATGATATAACACCACCGTTCGTCAGATACCTTATCCGAAAATTTCATGATATAACACCACCTTTCGTTAGATTACCTTATCAGAAATTTTCATGACATAACACCACCTTTCGTCAGATACCTTATCCGAAAATGTCATGATATAACACCACCTTTCGTCAGATACCTTATCCGACAATTTCATGATATAACACCACCGTTCGTCAGATATCTTATCCGAAAATGTCATGATATAACACCACCTTTCGTCAGATACCTTATCCGACAATTTCATGATATAACACCACCTTTCGTCAGATACCTTATCCGACAATTTCATGATATAACACCACCGTTCGTCAGATATCTTATCCGAAAATGTCATGATATAACACCACCTTTCGTCAGATACCTTATCCGACAATTTCATGATATAACACCACCTTTCGTCAGATACCTTATCCGACAATTTCATGATATAACACCACCTTTCGTCAGATACCTTATCCGAAAATTTCATGATATAACACCACCTTTCGTCAGATACCTTATACGACAATTTCAGGATATGAGATCACCTCTCGTAAGTAACTAAAACTGATTAATATAACGAATTCATCAATCTGTATGTGTGTAGCGTATTAAGTACTCGTACAGCAGAGTGAGTATAGCTTTCTATATACGAATGTGAAGAAAAGACCAATGGATTATGTTGCAACGAATCTGAGACCACCAATCAAAATAATCTGAATCCTACCGGTGCTCGGGGGGAGGGGGGAATCGGACAATATTGGATCTGAGGTTTACGTTCTATCATAAAACAGGATTTCTCATCGTTCTGACTTCACAATGTTATTATCCTCCTCTCGATCGCGGTATCAACCCAATTCTTTGAAATGCTTTTCATACTGCTTATCGTTGTTATTCCCTCCTTAATCCTCCATGACTTTATAATGGTATTCAACAAGTGATTTCATTTATAAAACATGAAAATATTACGATTAGCAGAGGAGACGAATTATGAGAAAATGGTTCTTAATAATAGAGTTATAATGAATCTGTAATAAAACTGTTTATAATACCAACTATAATAGCATGTAATATATTTATATAAGAAAATAAGCATCTGGTAAGTGTAGGGGAATAATTCATGTTTGAAAGAAGTACTTATTTTATTAGAAAAAGCTTGGAAATTCTAACAATTTTTTATTTACTTTTGTCGAGTGCAAACAAGATAGCACGGAAACGGAATCTACGGGTGTAAGAACATCGTGCGACGTTTCAATTGTGTCAAGCTAAACATATTAGTAATGAAGTGTTGTATAACTATAACATTCTAGAGTTATAGCTAACTATAGCTATTTTACCTAACTAGAGCTTTTACCTAACTATAACATTCCTATTAACTGTCGTCCGTAAATTCGTTACAAGTTCCTTTATCGATTTAAAGCGTCACCCAACGGGTTAAAGATACTGAAAACTCAATTCTGATTTGGAAGAACACGATCAAAGTTACGTTGGTACTGTTCTAACGCCACATTTACGCCTCAACAATATCGGTTAATCTTTTAAACTTCGTATACGAGTACACCGATGATTAAAAGATTACCTACAATTTTCACTAGATTATATAGTGATTTGTGTAGCTGTAACGAATTACGTCTGGCATACATTGATGCAGTAAAGAAATGTTACTACTTACGCATGCTGATACTCAACTAGAACAAAACTCATGCTAATGCATACGATTGATCGATTACTCCAATATTCTCTGGATTGATTTGATTGCAGCGCTGAGAAATTATAAAAATATAACAATTATGTCTTAACCTATTTTGTTTCAGAAAATGTAATAATCATTAACTTGGAAACGGTGATAAAGTAAAAAAAGCCTAGGACTAGTAATGGTAAATACTTAGGGCAGACTGTCAATGTCACTGTAATATTTCAACTCGTGTGCAGAGTTCTACACGAGACATGACAACTAACATTTCAGCAGGCTACAACTACCTCAAAATTGCACCAGATTTACTGTGTCTATTGAATGTGGATGAGTTTCATAATGTTCGGATTGACGATCTTTTCCACAGCATTATCGTTAATATTCTTTTAATAAGTTATTTATTCAAAGCGTCTCCACGTCCATCACAGTAAACAGTAAAGGCTGAACTGTTTATCTAATCATCTCTAATCATAGAAGTCAATTCAATAATCTGTTAGCTGTCTTTGACTATACAATGTGGACTGTTTCCACTGAAGATATCTGAAATATTGGCACACGTTCTCGCTGTGACACACGTTTTGGCTCTTTGTTGTGTTGGACGGTGTTCTAATTTAAATCACCGGTACATTTGTGTAAGGAATAACCATTAGGATATGTTAAGACGCTGCGTTCTACAGAAGATTGCAAGGATCGTGAAGTGTATATGTATATAATTAAAGTGTAAAATAGATTTTGTGTTTGATTATATTGTGTTGGAATGATGAGAGGTGGATATGAATGCATTGTGAAGGAGACGTGAGAGGAGGAGCGCTGCCCAATTGCCTCAGGAAATCAGTAGTCGTCGTGGGAGGGAGGGGTGGTGGTAACTATGTTAGTGATAACAAACAGAGGACATGTTGAGACGCTGAGTTCTACAGGAGATTGCATGAATCGTGAAGTGTATATGTATATAATTAAAGTGTAAAATAGATCTTGTGTTTGATTATATTGTGTTGGAATGATGAGAGGTGGATATGAATGCATTGTGAAGGAGACGTGAGAGGAGGAGCGCTGCCCAATTGCCTCAGGCAATCAGTAGTCACCGTGGGAGGGAGGGGTGGTGGTAACTATGTTAGTGATAACAAACAGAGGACATGTTGAGACGCTGAGTTCTACAGGAGATTGCATGAATCGTGAAGTGCATATGTATATAATTAAAGTGTAAAATAGATCTTGTGTTTGATTATATTGTGTTGGAATGATGAGAGGTGGATAGGAATGCATTGTGAAGGAGACGTGAGAGGAGGAGCACTGCCCAATTGCCTCAGGCAATCAGTAGTCACCGTGGGAGGGAGGGGTGGTGGTAACTATATTAGTGATAACAAACAGAGGACATGTTGAGACGCTGAGTTCTACAGGAGATTGCATGAATCGTGAAGTGCATATGTATATAATTAAAGTGTAAAATAGATCTTGTGTTTGATTATATTGTGTTGGAATGATGAGAGGTGGATATGAATGCATTGTGACGGAGACGTGAGAGGAGGAGCGCTGCCCAATTGCCTCAGGCAATCAGTAGTCACCGTGGGAGGGAGGGGTGGTGGTAACTATGTTAGTGATTACAGTACCCTCATCAAGAACACTGTGACCTCTGACGAAGAGAATATTGAATTCCTTACACACTATGACCTTATTTAGAAAACAATGGTGTCCGTGAATCAAAGTAGTATCTCATTTTTTGTAATGTGTTCAAAAATGTACAGATAAAGTTAATCAGTAATTGGATTCTATTCATACAGTAATAGAAATATATTTCAAAGTTAACAAAGTATTTCTATACGAGTATTGTTTTTGCTTGAAATTGTATTATATTTATATGAAGTCTGTAAATATATATATATATATATATACGGTGCTTTGGAGACTGTCTCTATGCTGTTATCACAAACACCTATTTTTTTTTTTTAATTTGATTCTTTGTCATTATAAAACTTTATCTCTGAAATTATTCAAACTATGAAATAACAAACTTCATTGGCTCAAATATATTATTTTTAGCTTACTCTTTATTTCAAATTTCCACTTTTACCTTTCTAACATTATTACTTTAAAACATAAAACACTGATTATACAATTTAATTTACCAAAAATATTTTAATAGATTGAAACGTATGTACAAATAACTTGCTCAAGAATTTTCAAGTAGAATATATATATATATATATATATATATATATATATATATATATATATATATATATATTTAGATAGTCACGCATTCTCCTCTAGAACTTCGAGGTCATGCATGTGACTTTATCTTTAGGGAGAGTACCACTGTTAGGCAAAGATGGCATTCAATAATTTTATAATACATTGTATTTGGATGAGCGTTAGCAAAGTCTATCGCTTGGCACGCTTAAACATCGTCACTTCTCTCTGTCTGTATGCCATTCCTTTCATATTTTGGTTTGTTTAAGATAAAAATGTTAATCGTGGATAATTACGGTGGCTTTATAATGAGATTTTGTTTAATGACCGGAAGTACTATTTATTTAATGTCCGGAAGTACTATTTGTTAATGTCCGGAAGTACTATGCAGGATATCATTATTCACGTCCAACAATTACCACATGAAATTAAATGAAAAAAGATGGTGTTTGCTTTTTAGACATACATTGTTGTTTAAAGTTTACCTTAGTTAAATAATAACAAATAACTGTTTAAAAACTAAATTCTAGCAGTCCAATTACCTCTAAAGAATCAAAATTTTGAAGGTAATTTTAAATTATTAATTGTTAAATAGCGTATTTTATTCCCACACATACACTGTTGAAGACGTTTCGCTAAGGTAACGTAAACAGACGTGGATAGAATATGGAGATCTGGGTTTTCCGCTGATGTATTATATACCTGATTGGTGTTCAGAAGGGCGTGGGTCTGAGGTTACTGGCGATATTGGAGCCGAGGTTTATGGCCGCTATAAAACTTGATATGACTGATTGTGTCCTTACCACAGGAAAGATCTGAGACTTGTCGTCTTGAGGTGTTTGAGACACTCGCTCTCAATGTGAATGGAAATCGTTGTTTTTTTTCTTTTGATAGACACCTAAAGTGTAAGGTGAAATTTTGGAACGAAGTTATTGTGAATTATATTTTTTAATATGGATCTCAATTATACTGAGAATTATTAATTAAAATTATATAGATTTCATGTAATTTCATGCCTTAATAAATTAACTAAAAGAGACTTTGCATTCAGTGAATTGAAATAACAAATACAAATGTAAAACCCGTATCACCTTTTCGTGCTCCTTGCAAGATAATACAATTAAGTCGTGTTTCACAATCTCATATTTACGTGTTATAACATGTTATGGATTTCTCACTATGGCGGCTAAAAAGCACAATGAAGTACTTGCTACTCAGCAATGATCCTCTGTACTCTGGAGTCGATATCCGATATCTGAAGAATTGAAAAAGTGGTGGGGATGGATTTACAACTCATCCTGTACGTTGAAAGTATGTGTGTGTGTGTGTGTGTGTGTGTGTGTGTGTGTGTGTGTGCGTGTTTATCAAATAGTAGAATGACTTATTTAGAATAAAAAATAAAATAAAAATCCTAAATAATTTCTAATACGTCGTAAAAAATTATTTTAAAACAACACCTTTTGCATTAATAAAGAGCTCGGTTGGATTATTGGTTTTGTCCACATTTGTAAAGTGTCAGATTTTATTAGAATAATGTCTTGTTTTCTCTCGCGAGCATTAACTCAACTCACTTACTATTCACACACACTAAACCAACAATAAATAAATTACAATATAACGTAAGCCTGTACTAACAATGAACTAATTACATTATTCCTATTGGCGTTCTAATTTTATTTACGTAAGTATTGTTTTAATAATTACATTTATATGTTCCGTCATCAAAAATGATTCGCTTCCTTCATTTTCGCATCCAAGCTAACACATGATATCCCTGGTATTTTTGGTATTTTCGTAAACATACTTATTTAAAAAAATTCAGATTTGGTAATTACAGTTTTGTAATAACCATTGGTACATTGTGTCAGCGGGTATGCACTCTTATAATGGATAATACTCTTCGAATACGAGTGTATTATTTCGGTTAAGTACTAATAAAAATACTACACTGTAGTATTTTAGTATATTTGTTCATAATTGGATGTGGATCAGCCAGTCTCATTCCTTCAGCACTTTTAAAATAGACTCTGTTTATTGGTGATGAAAATTTGTATTTATGTTAATAATACAAACATATTTTATATAAATGTATATCTATACGAACAGAATGAAAGTAAAGCACTTTTGGTCATACGATATATCAAAATTTTTCTTGTTTTGATATTCTGAACAATTGTTATTCATTATGGAAAAAACTCTCTAAAAACTTAACCATTTACTTTAGTTTGTATCAATTATAAGAGGAGGCCTCAAGCGTTATGATAAAACAGTATGTTTATTGAAATAATATAGGGGAATAAATAACTAAACAATGGAAGTTAGTGGTATAAAGCTTTAAAGCGTTAGTGGTGAGATTGTGTAATGTCCAATTACAATCGGTTGGCCGAGCAATCAGCACAGTCTGATCGCTCGGTCGTGTCCTGACAATTCCAGTAATAACACTTCAATGCCGACCTCCTCCCCTCTCTGCAGCGACCCCAATAAGCCCGTGATTCCGACCCTCCATCTTAAGAAGGTGTAAGACGATGACTCACAAAGGCCCCTCGCTTTATAATACTGCTGCTCTTTTTGATGTCCTGAATAAAGAAGAAACAATGCGTAAATTCTGCGAAACTGTATTGGAACGTCGATAATTACGTTTTACAGTTCAAAAAATTTAAGTCATGAGCTGGAGGTAAATGCTTTCGAAGCAAATATGATAAAAATAAGTATAAGTAGAAAATGTGGAACTCAATTGTGTGGAACAGGAAAGTTTTATTTTGGTAATTGAATTTCTAGTTCTTTCCAATATGTTAAACTAGGAGCCGGCTGTAGTGAAATTACGTCGAATTTTAACCCATAAAACAATTGCAAATTCAACTACTTTTATGCACTTTTTTTGATAATTGATTCACGGATGATACTTCCTTTTAAATATATTATTTATACTCATACAATTGTTTAGTTTTTTGTACAGTTTATACTTAAATAAATATACGAATAATTAAACAATTAGGTATACGAACGTTATACATTTTTTTAATAATGGCCAGTAAAAATCTAAACTAAAAAATGATATACAAGTAAAAAAAGAGAGTAAAATCTGTCGTCGTGCTGAAACCAAAATGGTCGCCTGCAACGCTGGCTCATGGATATATACTATATACTATGGATATATCTTGTTCCTTAGAAATCTTTCGAAATGGAATATTGAAAGAAAAGTGAATAATATAGCTATGTTTATACTAAAACGTTAAGTTTTCTAACTGTACGTCTCTAATTTCTTTATAAATACAAATTTTTACTACATAAAAACCACTAGGTTACCACTACGCAATTTAACCTCAGTACAAATAATTATTGTACATAAAATGATAAATCGATTGTGTAATAAAATGTAAAGTATATTTCTTGTTTGAAATAACAAATACAATTTATCCCTAAATCAAGAACAAAGAAATCTCTATTTAGTGAATAGTGAATCACTTAATTAAGTTGTATCGTAAATCCAAAAATATCCTGTTCAAGCAAATTACGTAGTAATTTAAGAAATGGTGGCATTAGTCTATATGAATCACCAATGAATATACATCAATGATGTTAATTTTGTATACTTACAAGAATAATGTAAATTTTAAAATTTTAAATAGTGGTGATTGACATTAAATGCCCCATCATTGGTGACTTTCTATATGTCATTTAACATGAAAATTTACTAGAATTCGACATTTTTATGTAGGTCTACAACAAAAACTGAAATGTATTTATTACATTTTACTAAAAATATTGATAACAATGATACATGTATTTTTTAATTTAAGTTCAAGTGGCATTTGTAGTGGTAATTTTAATATTAGTTTGTTGAATAATAACCCACTGGTTGTACAATTTAAAAAGCTTTATTTCAAATTCGCTTGAGGGTCCAAATGACGGAACTTTTTATTTTTATTTTGGAGCAATTCACATTTTAACTTAATCGATATACTTATTACGTGGGAGGTAGGCAAAGGTTTGTAAATATATTCATTTGGAGTTTCTTTTTAAAAGAAATTTAAAACTATGAACTCATTGATTCTACTATTTCATTTTTAAAGGTAGAAAATACTGGTTTTTATGTGAAACCCTAATTTTGTTATGCCTTATCCCTCATTTAATCGGCACACAATTTTTCATCAGATATTTTGCAACGTTTATTTGACTGTATTGTATGCCACAGGATTATATTTTCAAATGTTGAGATTCGAATCGGGGACCTCCAGTTTCTGTTTTGAAGCCATGTACATAAAACCTAATAAAACTATTTTAAATGGATTTATTATTTAGGAAACTGCTCACGATTTACTATTTTCTTTATTTGTTGTAACTGTAATCGTGCTTCCTTCTTTGATTTAAAACATATAAAGACACATTGAAAACCAAGCGTGTTAAGATAGAAATGTTCAAGCATAATCTAATACAATGAAAACGTAACTGACATGACGTATGTAACACAAAAATATCATGAAACTTTTATGTTAAATTAATTATTTTTGCATAAAAAAATAGTGGTCGGTTTTATGTATTTCATTCTGAGCTGCAATATATATTCATGACGTCATCAATTAATTTTGTTTCTTTGCGTTCACATAAAACATGTATTTTTATTTGTCATGATGCTTTGTTTTGTAAAATGCTACCATAATTTATTTTTTTAATAAATATTTGTTGTGATAGTTTTGCGATGTTTAGGTAGAACATGAAATTACTAACATATGATTACTTAATGGACATTTTCAGTAAAACTTCTTAAAATTAAAACTAAATTTGTTTCTATTTTCAGTAACTGTTACTTCAAAGAATTGTCTAAATAAAGTTTAAACTAAAATAATCTTCCAATAAACTTGAATGAAACAACCAATTAGAAGCAAATGAAACAAAGAAATTAAGTTTACACTAATATTAATAACCAACGTGTGAAGTTTGAACGGAGGAGGCAGTCTTGCAAGTCGTGTCATACAACAAACAAATCATTCAAACAAAAATTGCATTAATATATTTTATGAAATCCATATACTGCCACCAGTTTATTTAAAGAAAATTATTTCCTAGAATAGGTATTGTTTACCCTTCATTTAAACTAATCCCCATACACATCGGTACACTGGAAAACATACTGAAAGAGCGAATGGTTTTTAAGATATAGCATAATTTGATTACAAACGTGATTTAGCATTTCCGTTTAATGGAAATTTAATAGAAATGTACTACAACAATTTCTGATTTCTAACCCTCAGGAAGAGGAGACTGTACATAACAAAGATTAGTGATTCTTATAATCATTTATCCTGGTTTTAATTTGTTTATGATTCATTTGATTAATTTTAATAAATTTTGTTTTGTTTTAGGTACGATTACGCAGAAATATACTTGGTGTATTTAATATATTCGGTGAGTTTAGATTTATTGTGACAGCAATAGAATTATTTTTATCAAATTATGCAATATTACTATTAAATTTATGTTTTTTAATTCCTACTATATATTTCTACTATGCCTGAAAAAATTATTACATAAGTAAAACCTATCAGTATATTTTCTCACTATTTTTGGCAAACCATAAGCATTATGAAGGTAGAGAAACAGACCAAAAAGTTCGCAGTTGCCTCCAAATGAACGTTACTTTAAAAAAACCTAGCATAAATAAAATAAACGTATCACACCGACACTTCAATAAAGAATTACTAGCTCAAAATAGTTTTAACGAAATTGCCGACTTATTCTGTAAGGTATTTCTTATTATCTGGTTTTATAGTAGAAATGAATTTTCAGGAATCAATCCCTGTCAAGTTACAGGTAATTATCCCAATTTTGTACAATAATGATCTTACCTGTCTTCACTTTGACTTTGCTCCAAGTGACGTCTGAACCCTTCATTTCATTAATGCGTCACAAGAGATGCTCACAAAGGAATACTTAACAAGGGTTTTTAATTGGAGTTCTAGTAATTTGCAATGCTTCCACCACCACTTTGTTGGTATATAGAAGAAGTTGATATGATACAACTTCACTGATGATTTACTTCATTATTTCAAGTCAAATGATGTGAAAGTATATTGAAGTGAAACGCATTCAAATAAAAAAAAACAATGATACGGTCCAAATACTGCTATTTATACTCTTTTTCAGGTAGAAATTCAAGAATCTGAAAGCTATAATTATGGAATAAAATAAAGAGTACAACCCGTTAACAAAATGATAAGAACGAATCAATTCAGATCAATGTAAAAACGTTCAATGTCCAATTTTTCCTTGAACTCCCATTACAGTTCAATGTTCTTAACCTATGTCCTATAGAAAATATAGAACAAAATTTAATATTATTTTAATTATTTTTTTTTTACAATGAGCAACAGTATTTATAACCTTATATAGTTAGGCCTACATTGTTGATTTAGACAGTCTGAATGCGTTTAATTGATTACCGAAACCAATAACCGAAAGCACTATTTCAGGCTCGCTAGCAAGAAAAAAAAAGATATGTACTAAACAGTAATAAACTTCTAACGTTACTTCTTTAAAGTTTGGGACCTAACAATGTATTTCTTAAAGACTTATAAAAAGCACGAAAAACTTTTCCTTCTGTTGAAACTTTTTTTAAACTTTGAATAAAATTCACATCTTCTAAGTATTCTACCGTTATGATGGTATGTGTAAAATCATTGACAAATGTTGATATAGATAGGTTTTAATTGTATAATTCATGTAATAATATATCCTTAACTATAACTAACACGATCATTAGGACTTCGTCATTCACTGTTAAATATTCAGTTGCTGGAAACTCCAGGAATTTGTTTAATACACGTTTATAGTGCTAGATCTCGGGAGTGAAGGTGATGTAGCCTACCGGGTAAGGCAGACCACCCGTGCAGTATGTATAGTAGGAGAACGGTTTGGTGTATTGACATAAAACAAAGTGCTTTCCCCATAAAACGCCCTTGGGGAGTCCATGGAAAATATGTTCATCAAAATCTAAGTGCAAAGTGTTCCAAAATTAAGAGTGGAGTGTTCGAATCTATAACTTTTAAAATGTAATAAAGCATAGGAAACGTTTTACATGATTTTAAATCATCATACTCTACTATTTTATAATACCAAACACCACCTCTTACACACTGTTGTATGTTTAGAACTATTACATTGCTAGAAACTCTGGAGTTCTATTTATTATCGCTTGCTACTAAACTCGTAGTGAAAGTGTTATATAACAATATTTCACTCGTTATAATACCACATACTATCTCTTACATACTGTTGTATTGTTAGAAACTCAGGAGTTCTATGTATTATCACTTGGCACTCTACTCATAGTGAAAGTGTTATATAACAATATTTCACTCGTTATAATACCACATACTATCTCTTACATACTGTTTCATTGTTAGAAACTCCGGAGTTCTATGTATTATCACTTGGCACTAAACTCATAGTGAAAGTGTTATATAACAATACTTCACGCGTTATAATACAACATACTAACTCTTACATGCTGTTGAATTGTTAGAAACTATAGAGTTCTATGTATTATCTCTTGGCACTAGACTCGTAGAGAAAGTGTTTTATACGAGTAAAAATATTACACTTGTTATTTTACTGTGTTATTTTACTTTTATTTTACACACAACATCACACGCTAATCGATTGTTTCCTGGAACCAAGGAAATTAAACGAGTGCAACTATCAGTAGTTGTCGTAATTATTTATTTCAATGACACAACGATAAGACGAGAGCCCTTGAACCGCTCGTTTAGTGGCGGGTGTCTCAGCAATGAGAGCCACAGGCGACGTTAACCGCAGTCCTGCCCTTGTTGTCCTGGGGTTCCTCATTACAATTAATGGCCCGCCACTGTTCTCCTCTTTACGGGAGTTATTGTCCCAGAGAAAGGAGCCAAATTTTAGTGTTTCCTGAGGAACTCTTTCATTAAGTATTATTTAATTGGTCCAATTGAGTTTTATTTATGAGATTTATGACGACTAGTGATAAATATTTTGAAGGATAAAGCTCTACAACACACAGTATGTAAGATATTTGGAAAATGTCAAATAAATATGCACTCACGGTTTACTGAGGGAACAAAAAAAAGACGGTGTGATTCCTTGTGAAGAGAGTTTTTCAAGCACTATCAATGCTTTATTTATAGATAAAAAAATACGTTTATTCCGTTTTGCTTGAAACATATACTGCATATGCTTAAACCTCTCACTTGTTGTTCACACCATTATATTGGTTAAAATATCAATGTTTTTTAATGGAACGTGAAACAATGAGGCATATGTAGCACTGCGATCATTTCTGATCTGGCAGAGTCGTCTAGTACAACTAATAGTGTCAAAACGATAAACTGTCATACTGCTTAGTTACCTTTTTCTTGTACAAATTCAAATTAATATTTGGTTTGTGTGCAACGTAATTGTTTAGTATATCTTGTAGTAAAATCCGTTGTTTAAGTGTCTAAAGTAAGATACTAAATACAAAACTATTATGGAGGTGGGATATGCGCTCAACTTTGGGTCAGTGTCAGAAGGTTTGATTTCATTAACACATTTTTTTGGTATTGCTTTACTCCTCTGCACACTCACCCAAAAGAGAATCCTTTGTTTTTAGCAGCGATACTGCTGTGGATTATCCAGCTGATATCCATGCTATGCTCACTAGCGACCTCCTATAGATATTCGGCGGCTTTGCATGCTCATCTGCTAAGCTTTGGAGCGAAGGCGAGTTTCTAACTCAGTATTAACTTTGTCAATAACTAGCGGAAAATCGTTAAAATTTAATCTTGAAATCCATTGGCACTGTCGTTTCAAGTTTAATATTTTGATCTCAGATTATAAAATCAGAATAGTTTACAACAGTTCTGAAAATGTATACATAAACCACATTGAGCTATCTGTTAAAATATAGTTTTCATGGACGCTAATTATTTGGAAGAAATACCTGTTTGGAATTGCTTTCAAGTTTAATCTTTTTTTGAATGAAATCTAAATTTAATTTTAGTACAGATAAATTGAGAATGACCAAAATATAGAGATTTATTCAAATATTTGCATCTTTTAAACTGAAGTACTATTTATTCCTGTACTTTCACAAAAATTAATGTTTTATGGGACAATAAATATAACATTCGTGAGATGTCGTTAGTTACTTTTATAATGGCTTGACAAATACACCTAATATTAACAAGTAATATACTGAGTCTTATATTACGCAGTTGCTAAAATAGAAAATATTAAGATATATAGTACTAAACTTTTATAGTATTACAATTAACTTTAACAACTACATTTAAACTACCTCTCGCGTGCTTATTTCTTTTGCTCTCCAACTACAGGGCAACACATCTTTTATTGAGTGAATGTGGTCATGCTTTTTCATTCTCTTAGGTCTAGAAGCTTGGGAAATTGTACCTTTTCCTATAACGACCTTTACGCCGCTTCCGGAGTGACAGAATATTCTAGATGAGTAACTTTGTTGGTAGGGGCCACCTCCTGTCCAGATCCATGGAGAAGAATTTAGAGCACTGATCTCAAATCATGTCCCATGGAAGACTGGCAAACCAGCTCTGAACCAACCTCTCCAGTCAAAGCAGATACTGGGTGGCACGTCTTTATGTCTAGGCTAGCAAGAACCTTTGACACTTGGGGCGCTCCATCAACTCCAACAGTCGTCTCCCGCAGTACTTGACCTAT
This sequence comes from Homalodisca vitripennis, assembly GCF_021130785.1. Taxonomy (NCBI): domain Eukaryota; kingdom Metazoa; phylum Arthropoda; class Insecta; order Hemiptera; family Cicadellidae; genus Homalodisca; species Homalodisca vitripennis. The sequence goes on from NC_060208.1 coordinate 202,447,522, forward strand.
CCAATTAGCCTTGCATGTCGAGATTTGCAGTTAGTGAAGTGCCGCTCCTGGACGTCCATAAGGTTGCCCAGATTTGTTGTGTACAGTGTGAGTTCAACTGGAAGTTATAAACCAGCCAGAAGTGAACCATTCCTCGGAGATGTGGTCATGTTGATACCTCCCAATCATCACCAATTATCTCGAGAAAGCTTTAAATAATTATATAAAAGGGGTTACATATAACGCCGTCGCTATAGAACAGGACAGTTCTAGAAAACAAGAGAGTAGCAGCTAGCAGCCTGAATAGCTTAAAACTTGCTTTATTTGTGGCACTGTTTTTCAGTTGCAAGATGATTGATTTAATTAATCCATATTTAATTACCAGTTAGCTCGTTCAGAAAAAAAAACAATGGAAAAGTTATATACCCTTAAAATGTATATAAAATATAGTTTTATGCGTATAAAAAGACACCTTAACAATCCTTGTTGTAAGTTAAAACGTGTACTAAGACTTCATGCATTCTGAGTCTAAAAGAGTCCACCCTCTTGTCATGCAGACGAAGAGATAGACTGATACTCAATGGTTAGTTATACTAGTACTTATATTCGCAGAATGAACATTCAACGTAGTAACGCAAATTTCGTCTAAGAGTTAGTAACACAAGAGTTGCTCCCTCGTTGAGAAGATTTCTTGTTAATGGTGTTCCTCTTTAATATCGGACAACTTTCTGCAAGATTCCAGCAACATTGAATAAACGATAGAGGGCACCGTGTTCCAGATTATGTCACAGATCTTTATTATGTGAGACCAAAACGTGTTCTATTAGCTTTCTTATTAGAAACTTTATGACATACATAGCATTCTTAGTATTTAGACGTACATGCATAGTATTTAGGAGAGGCCGATCCCCCTTTTAAGCGTTATTCCAGCCTTCCTCATGGTCCACTGTATCCATCAGAAAAGGGGGTTTTGATACAGTGAAAGGTCGATGGTACTGACACAAAAAGCCTTATACAGGATTTGATCATGCACGAACTCATATCCAAAGTCCGGCGTCTTAGACCGCTCGGCTGTGGGCTGTGCCTGACATTCCATGGGAAGCAAAGTCTAGCCAGGCTCTGCAGTGACCAAGTCCACTATCACAGAGGTAGTCGTTGTCCTGCACCGTCATGCACAAGGGAATTCCAGCCCCGAGGACATTCACTTATCAACTCAGCCAGACATTAAACTATATTACAACAATACACAAGTTACCACATATTCCTGGATTGACAGGAGAGAGTGTGACGTGTAGAAACTAACCTGCAGTTGCTCCCGAGGTACCGCTAATGAAACACAAGCCGATATCGGGATCCCTTTGATTGGATTAACGACGTGCTTTTGTGATGTCACTAACCCGAGTTTCACTAATTATCCTCCTCTTCAGTTCCCGGTTCAAGATAATGCTTCCTTGGCTCACCTGAACAAACAATGGGTCTTTCTTCTCGTAATCGTACTAAAGTTCTTAGTTTTAGAACTTCAGCAGGGAAATGACCACGCCGCTTCAAATGTCATTGGGCTATTTTCGTACGTTACAACAGGATATTATTGCTCTCATCGCGACACCATGAAATGTCAGTACTTATATTGTTCATAAGAATAAAAATTCCCTTTTTTGTTACGTTTTAATATTTAGATTTTATTTCAAATAAAGTGAACTATTGCATAGCTAAAGATATATTACTACTAACAGAATTATATAATCATATTTCTTAATCTTTGGAAAGTTTAGAAACTGAAATATATAAAGGGTTTATGAAACTAAGTTGTTTATGAGCAACAAGTTTGCTAAAGTTATGTATAAGACGAGTGCAAGTGCAAGGCCCAAACAAGTTCGTAATTTGCGGAACACTGAACCAGAGTCGGACGTGCCCGTGCATCCACTGTGCGCTTAGTTTAAACATATTTTATGCAAAGTGACAATGAATAATTTTAAATGAGTATCGATAAACCGTAAAGTACCCTTGTTTTGGTTTTGAAACGAGTATTTAAGGGATATATAAACAGTAAAGTAATATTGAATTTGAATTATTAATTGGAATGACATATAAAAAAGTAATATGAATTTTTAATTATATATATTTTATTAAAACAACTTCAGAATTTGAATAGTTTTATTTTTATTTTCTTTAAATACTACACAGTATAATTTGTAATGCAATGTACTATCATTACACTTCGTTATACTCGATAGGATTTAGTGGGGACCGTGAATACTGTACGAATAAAATAAAAATTAATAAATAGTATATTTGTGTTTTTAAAATGTACATTAAAAATGAAATGCTTGAGAAAATCAACCCTGCAGTGTTTCATTGGAATGCTTTAAATCTTTAATATTTATGAAATAATTCTTACAGCGTCAAAATGAAAACGTTAATCTTTTACTTTCAACTTGTTATTTTACGAAATTATTAATACCTTTTATATTAAAATATAAATTAGTATTAGGATTAGTCATAAAGTGTAATAGTCCGTATGTTCTCTAAGATATCGTAAAAAGCTGAGGATATTGCCATTGCATAAGATATTTTTTCGTATGTCATTCGCGATGGGTATGTGGGGGGGGGAAGGATTGGTTTTGTTTCTTTTGCGACATCATGGAGCAGGTTGTGGGAGGGTAATATTTAAAAAAAATTCTGTTTCGAATATTACGGACTTGGAAGGAGGCGGTTGTTTAAACGGTTTCCGATTCGCAGTGGGCATTGGGAGTTTGTCTTTTTCAGATATACAAACTCTTTTTCTAATAGAATCTTGCATGGAAGAAGTCTCACTTATACCAGTGAACATCGTACAGAGTTCACTAGATCCTATCGGTCGATTAATGAGCCAGTTGTGGGAATGGCCATTGTGTAGCCTGGATGATTCTGATACTATGTTTTATTCAACTCACTTAAATTACTGGACCCGTATAAATTCGAATCTAGTTGTCGTCAGAACAAAGATTTTTAATTAACTTGATTTAATACTATGGATACTTTGATGAAAATATTTTGCGTAAAAACTATTTAGTTGTAGTCGCTAAAATAATAAAAAACTGAGCTGCAGGTGTATATCATTAATGTAGCTCTTTTAACATATATGTAAGATTAATACCAATAATAATAATAATTACCAATAATAATTAAATAGCTTTTTTAAATCCTTTGTATTAATTTTATTATCAAAAGACTTTCCTCCACTTCTATACTTTTACTATATTTTTCACTTATCTATGTGACTGACCAAATTACATAACTGGGTTTTTAAACTTTGGTTGTTGTAATAAAAAACTCAATTCCATGGTGTCTTTTACTAGCATTTGTTTGATGTTGTTCTGTTTGTCCTCGATAAAGTAGTGGACTTCAACGACAATGTACACATTCTAGTGACGATAATTTAACGCGACATTCTAAACTTCTCTTAAAGTGATCACTGCAGTAACCGAACTCTGGAGCAATTAAGATAACGTCACTTAAAGTGCGGTGGTAATGTCGCAGTCAGAACGGTTCAGAACTTTTAATTAATCCATTACAAAGAACTTGCTCTTGCTATCACTAATTTCCCACATCATTGAGTAGCAATTTAGTAATTTGCTCTCCAAGGGATCTACACAAGCCAGGTATATTTCTTAATTCGTTACGTAAATACGTATGATTGTGGAATAATTAAGTACAAAATACGTTAAACCGAATACTATAATCAATTTAGAACTTTTTTGTGACGATGTTATATGGTTTCGACGGTTAACGTGACGTGATGGTAAAGTACAATCTGTGTAATTAATTAGGTGTGCTTAAGAAGGGTACTTGTATTCCCGCCCTATGAACGTTTATGTTAAAAATTAAAATGAAAATTAATTAAAAATTAAATTAAAATGTACTATGCAAGTATGATTAACTAGAGTAAAACTTATACGCGGTGGCCTATAGATAAATATGTGAACTTCAAGGGCCTATTTTGCACCCATAAAAGAATGAAATGACTGGTAGTTATAAAGGCCAAGTGACAAAAAAAGGTGTACCGCGGTTTCGTCCAGCTCACTTCATACCCTATAGCATGCATGGGAATCTCTACAGATTCCCATTCTGAGGAGATATTTTCTTAGAAATACATGCACTGTGGTTAATCCCACTATTCTATAAAATAAATATATACTCGTGGAGAGAAGATGGATATTGCCCTATTGGACGTGGATATGAAACAAGGCGGGGGATATGTCATATACTTGAGTCGAAAGACAATTTGAACTGCAAAAGCAAATACAGTTTTGGCGTGTATACAAATTGGTTTCTCTTGAAATCGATTAAGACATTTTTACAATAAACATAGCAATCATCAGTCACTATATTTTTGGCGGAGGTCAAAATAGGAGAGTATAAACAAGATAAAAATTAAAACTATATACTTCCTCTTATTATAGTATCTTAGCTTAACAAAGTTAAACCCGACTGTCAGACCCGAGTCATAGTTGCGTCATTGTCAGGCAGCTATGGTCAGCTGTATCTCTACTTATCTGATGGTCGGTGCTAAGTGATTCACCAAAGCTAGCGCGGCAGACGATCGATTACATTCTTATGGGAAATTCCTATATCGATTAAAAAATACAAGGTTCATGCTTATTCATTTCAAATTAGCATCATCTTATTTTCCCACGGCCCTTATAGCCTGTAACCACCAATAACAGGCAAGTTTGCTTGAGCCGTCCGCTAAGGGATCCAACTACTTCAATGCTGCCTGCAAGTCCATGTAAATATTGGTCTTTTTGCCCATACTGCAGGTAAGCACACCACAATAACAGTGACCTCTTGGAATAATGTGGAGCAAAGGCCTATAGAGTCACCAGTTTTCTGCATGGCCTCTTCCCCGCAATTACAGTTTTAATTGATGTGCCACCTGTAAACAAGTGGTGTGGCATAATCCTGCCTTGTTATTAAGAAATATTACTCAAGTTTCAATAAGAATTCGGTAAGAAATATGAGACACATTGCTTTCCAAACTAATACGCCAATGTATGTATCTAACAGATACTCCTGACCCAGGAAACCTGTAATTGGTTCTATCCAGTCCTGATTTTCCGATTCTCCACCTTGCTTGATTAGGAGAATGGAAGAAGAAATCATGTATATCCACAAATAGTGTAACGGACTAATAATCGAAGTCTTTTTATTTTGTAAAACTAAAGTAAAGATTATTTCCAAATTATTATTTCGTAAGTCATTAATTTCCTTTCCTTTATTTTGTACTTCCTTTGTTGGAACAACATGCAACAAAGTAATTTTAATTTAAATGTGACTTTAATTTGTTTAAATATTTTATAAAGGCGAATATTGTTTCTTGACACATCAATCTACCTGCGAATGCATTGAGGAAATATCTTAAAATACTAATTAAGAATGAAAATCTATTTATTGTTTATCGTCATAATATATATGTATGTGAAAAATACAGTGCAAATTTTCAAAACCTTCCAATGACAACGTGCACACATTCATTTAATATGCCTTATTGCTTAAAATTTTCTATTAGAGGCTCTTTTATTCATACTCCACACATAATTATAATCGGAAGCAATTGTTAACCACAGATGACAGACTTAAAATTTTCCAGACTTGTGCAAAAGTTTGTGTACTTATCAAACACAAAAGTGTATAACAAATCGCAAGTTGTGGTTATTATATTGCACATTGTATAAATCTATAAACAAGAATGTAGTTAGAAATATTGTTTCAAGTTCTAAAAGAATACGCATGAGTCTTTGATGGGGAATCCATACTTAAACGTCGATTGCTGTCGTAAAGAAGGCGAGGCCACAAAAGAGCAGCAGAGATCTGATGAAGGAGCATTATACGGAGTTCTCATTGTATATGCTCTCGACGAGGAGCGAGCGATTACGATCGTATTGAGGGCTGTTGAATGAGTGGGGGAGGGGGGGATGAGTAGTGGGGCACCGACAACGGTGAGAGTGGTAGTAATGACGTCATTACCGACATGTCAGATCTTGCCGCAAGAGAGTACTGGTGCCATCATCACGCATGCATTCCGGACCATGTGATCGATTATGAATTTAGAACATGTATATCACGTGTACCTTACATAACATAACCTAATATAACATAGCCTACTAAACTTATATAAACGAACCTAACCTCTTTACAGATTAACATAACCTATCGCAACCTGGCCTACCATAACCTAACCTAATGTAACCTAAACAAAACTAACCTAAAATAACATGCTATCCTTACTTAAACTAAAATAACCGAACATAACCTAACCTAACCTCTTAACAAATTAACATAACCTATCGTAACCTGGCCGACCATAACCTAACGTAACCTAAACTAAACTAACCTAACATAACACAACCTAATCTAACATAACATAACATATCCTAACCTAACATAATCTAAGCTATCCTCACTTAACCTAAAATAACCGAACATAACCGAACCTAACCGTACCAAACGGACCCCACACAACCCAACTTAACCCAACCCGACGCATTCTAACCCAACTCTAGCTCAGAGAATAAACTACAAAACTTTTTAAAATTCCATTGGTTTTGAACAAAACAAATTTTGGTACGTTGAAAAAACTACTAAGGAGCCTTGTCTTGTGATAAGTAATTGTAGCAAAAACGATTATCCCTTTCTCAGGTGCCAAAATAGACAAAGAGTGTGGTATTTTCACATTTTCCTGAACAGTAAACAAATATTAGATGATGCTGCAAAGTTACAGCTGTCCGATTCAAGTTGCATAGTAAAAAGACCTGGGAGTAAATATAATGTTAAATTTAATTGAAGAATTACAGCAAAGCAATTTTTTTAGTGTTGCCATTGATGTATCCATAGACATTATATCTAATTTTCTATTGCTTTTGTTTGACAAATTTTTATTTAAAGATCGTGGCGCAAATAAAATCTTGTGAGAGTGTTCCAATAGTAGGTAAACACGTGGTAGCCAACGTTTTAAATCCGCAGTTTTAACGTGAAGAAAATATTTTTTGTTTGCACGGATGGTTGTCCATCAACGACAGGGGAGATGTAGGTTTAGTTTAGCTGTTGAAAAAACTTTTGATTGCATAATTCATTAAGAACTCTGGCCGCATTGTTCGGTGAAAACTTTAAACCATTTATGAAAACAATTGTACGTATTTTACATTTTATCAGGTCAAATAAATTAAAACACAGAATGTTCGAAGAGTTTTTAAGTGAACTTATATCATAATATGGAGGTGTGTTATACCAATCAGAGGTGAAGTGGTTAAGTAAAGGTTATTTTAACGGCCTTTTCAATCTTTTTTTGAGATAATTTGTTGTGTATAAAAGAAAAAAAAGACTATCCTGAAGTTCATGATTTTAGTTGGTAGCTGATATTACGCCTTTATTTCGCAACGTTAACGGAACGTTGACGAAAATGCAAGGAAACAACAAAATTATCACCAAAATGATGATTTTTTCTCTAGAGAAAATTCTTTGTATGTACATTGAAGAACTCTTGCACAAATAAATTCTCCATTTGTCTTAGCGTTAAAGCCATTTTGTAAGAAAATTCAGATGAAATAATTGACGATTAAGAGACAGTAATGCTTTTGTCAGGCTTCAAAGAAGAGATTTCTTTCAGGTTTGGCGATTTCAGAAAATATCAGGATCCATTTCGTTCGGTTGGAAATCTGGGAGAAACGAGTAATGTGTCTCAACTGGCCGTGTTTGGTATCAAGCCAGATTTCACAAACGAGTTAATAAATCTTCAGCAAGACACAGAGCTCAAAAGCGTTTCTAACTAAAAAATATGACAAATCTTAAGCTTATTTTTGGAAAATAGTAGAAGAGTTTTCTAGCTTAGCGGCAAGTGCGGAAATGATTTTTTTGCACATTCACATCACTTATGTCTGTGAATCTACCTTTATTCAATAAAAGTTTATAAACAATAAGGTCAGATCCAGACACACAAATGACAATGTTGAAACCCTGTTACGATTAGCCGTCACTTCACAGCCTTCTAATATGGACAAAATACTCAAGGAATGCGACAGATTCAGCCGTTAATTGTCAACAATATAAGAACATGAAAAAAAACTACATTGAACATTTTTTACTAACCTTGACATACATACATACATACATTTTATGTATATAAAATGTTACTACATATATTAAATTTACATTTATGTCCAGTAATTATTAACTGGAAACAATATTTATGAAATAAGTTTTCATTTGTTTAAAATTATCTTTAGTAAGTATAGTATTTCAAAACATATTTAGTTTACTTGTTATAATCAAGGTTTTTACTGGTATATGTGTATGTACTTGAGGCATCCTGTACTAAGACATTATCTAAATGGTAGCTGAGGTCACCAGGTGCCTGGCAGCAAAGCAAGTCCCTCACCTCAACCCCTACTCAGGTTCTGATTAATTAATACAGATGGTGCTGAGCTCTGTGAGAGTCATTTCCGCCCTCCTCTGGGTATCCAATTACCACCCCTCCTTCTATACAAATCCTCCCTTAATAATTTTAAAATAATTTATAGGCGACTTAGGCGTGGTGTTTCGTAAATCTTACTTTACCTTATTATCTTCTGGTGTAGTTAGATAACACCTTCTAATTTTTCAGTAAAATACGAAATGCTAAAATTATAAAGTAGTTTACAAACGGTTAAAGCTATAATCACATTTAAACTGTAAACCAGTGTTCAAACAAAGAGAAGATTGTTATATTATTTGAGGAAGATTTTATGTTTCACTTAAAATTGTACAACTAGAAATAAATGTATTAATGAAGAATACAAGCGTAACACATAACCGTATGTCGATAAAAGTCATTTCATTTCTTAGATTTGTATTAATTTTATAAATATTTATATTATTGGGATTTTAATTTCAAACATTACATATAAAACCAGATCTATGTATATAAACCTTTTGAAGGGACGTAATGATATACGATGAACATAGACAGGTATACAGTGTACAGAGTAAAACTACATCTAGTGAGAAAGGAACTGAATTAAATTCTGACTTTATCAGTTCTTTAGCCCTATTCCTGATGGTGGATGATTGCATTGTTACAATCAGTAATGAGATCGAAAAGTATAAAAAAACATTACTGAACATGATATAATCATGTTACGTGAATCACTCGTAATCAAGAGTTACGGATGGATTTGAACGTTTTCATATTACAATTCCAATCTGGAAGATAAAACCTTAGATTTTATCACTTACATAAGAGATAATTCATCCAATGCTATAACGCACAGAAATTTTGAGCACATGAGCAAATTGCCTTATGTGGAATAAAAGGCTAAGGTAATAAATATTTGATTAGTAACAATCAAAGTTACATTGTTGTACTGACCACAGAACTAACTGAAATAGTCCTCCGGACCTCAGCACGGTTTTCCTTACGAATGCTTCATCTCCTGTGTAACTAACAGAACCAAACATTAATCCCAACTTTATAATGATGAGTAACTAAATTAAAACTTTGGCTACCAAAAGGTACAGAGTGTAACACTCACTGTAACCTCTGGTATCGAAACCTCTCCTTGAGCTACCGACGCAGCATTCGTGCGCTTTGACACTACAATGTTACACTGGCTTGTTTACACTATAGTAACGTTCTGCCTTTAGTAGGGAATATCAAAATAAAATATCGAATTACGGTCTGTCTGTTTTATTCAAACAATAAGGATATTTTAGTAAAGATGCTTTTCTACTCAAACATATAGAGTAAGTATTACCAAGCAGAAGTCTCTCTCCTCGAAATAAGTCACGCCCTTAATATATTATTACACAGAGTCAAGAGATAAGATTATAAGATTGGCATTGCATCTTTTAGAGTGATTGCGGTGTGAAAGGTTAACTTAGTGTTCAATAAACATATAACAAGAGCATTCCTGACCAAATTCCTCTTTTAGATTTTTAACGTCACATTAACCTGAGCAAGACTCTGTAATTAAAAGAGATCTACTAAACGGAGCTATTGTCAAGAAAACCTTTAGAACAAACAATAAGGTGAGGAATAGACAATGGCGGGCGGTGCAACTCCGTTCTATTGCCTAGAGGTGATGCCATGCATTACTAACAGATTTCAACAGCCAGGACATCCTCATTGCTCACCGTATTCCATAGGAATCATTAGTTCGTTTATGCCAAACGTAAATACAGAGAGGTTTCTATTATCTGATTCCATTCTTTCAAAAATATCCACATTTGCTCCTGCAAGAACTTTGGGCTCTAACTGACTGTAGATATATCAGCATCTTGTTTTATGGGTTTTGTAGAGGATAGCGTGCGTTAGCCTGAGTGAGAGCAGAGTGTGAAATATAGTTAAATGAATCGTATGAAATAAAAGATTGCCCAGAACACATCACCTAGTAGACCAAAGATACAATAAAAAACTAAACGTAACCTCCCATAAAATGATACACACACATGACAATTCAGTTAGTCTAGAGGCTGAGACTAGTGTGAAGTACTTCAAGGAAAGACTTTGAGAAAGCACAGGACGCGATTAATATGACATATTCTTAGCCGCTTTCCATTGCATATCTGCCATACAAACATTTAGTCATTCAGGAAGGATTTGTAATACGTCTATTTGTAACTAACCAACTCTCGTGATTGTGCCAACAGTAGGTCTGCCCAAAAGGAATCTTACCATGATTCTGACAATAATTTTTTGTCTCCGTCAACAAATTAACGAAATCCGACCCATTACCATGGTAGAGGACACCCTTTTAGAGGAAGTGAAATCCACTCGATTTTTAGGAATATATCACGATAGAGGATTAACTTGAACCGATCATGTTGAGCATGTATGTGCAAGGGTTGCTTCAGGCGTTTTTGCCCTGAGGAATTTGGCACGGGTTTGCTCTTCTGACGTTCTAAGGATGGCCTATTTTGGCCTTTAATATCCCAATTTGACCTACGGCATACGCCTTTGGGGTGGATGTGCCAGGATCAGATTCAACAGAGTTTTCAGGCTTCAGAAAAAAATCATTAGAATGATGTGCAAATAGAATCCAAAGAGAGTGGTGCCGCGATGCTTTCAGGGAGAATGGTTTTCTGACTTTACCCTGCCTCTATATCTTGGATATAGCTCTTTATTGCCGATTCCGATGTGGGTTGGTGCGGGGCAGGGACGTCCACAGGTATGATACTAGAGATGGGGACAGCTACAGGATGCAACATCATAGAACACTGGCATCTGAACAACTTCCTTCACAAGCTGGTGTCAGATTAATTAATAATCTCCCTGAGAGCATAAAAAATGTCAACAACCCAACCCTGATTAAATCTCGACTAAAGGACCTTTTAGTGTCTGAAGTGTTTTACTCTGTAAATGAGTTCATGTTACGCCGCTGGGACCACTAGTTTTTCGTAACTTAGTACCGATATTGAAGCCATGTATGATTGAGAGGGAGAATATAATTTAATGTGTGTATGCGAGCAATGAATGAATCTTAGAATAGCAAACTGCAGGATTTTTAGCTTTATTTATTGACGTTTAAAATGCAATGTATATTGTTTGAAAGCAATAGAAATATGATTGATAAGCTCAATGTCTTAAATTAGCAACCCTAAACCTGAACCATCAGTAGTACCTTTTTTCTAATGTAATAAAGTGGACGTACGAAGTATCCTATACACATTTATAAATTATATCAATAATCGCTACAAAACTTGTGCAATACCATTTCCTTTGTATTCCATGGGCTATAACCAGCTATGAATAATTTAAAAGGCAGTTAAATCATGACAAGTATGTACGAAATTATATCGAACCCAGGAAAACATCTGCTATACATTAGAAGCTATTTCTACAGTATTTATTTAGTAACCGGCAGGACCTTCTGGGTTTACATGTAGACCTGTGGAGGTACATTGTCGAGTAGCCTGCACCAATATAGTCCCTGACATTAAGTTTGAGGAGGGGTTGCCATATCGCTGCTATCACGTACTAGAGTCACTACCGTCTGTTCTGGGTTTACATGTAGACCTGTGGAGGTACATTGTCGAGTAGCCTGCACCAAAATACTCCCTGACATTAAGTTTGAGGAGGGGTTGCCATATCGCTGCTATGACGTACTAGGGTCACTACCGTCTGTTCTGGGTTTACATGTAGACCTGTGGAGGTACATTGTCGAGTAGCCTGCACCAAAATAGACCCTGACATTAAGTTTGAGGAGGGGTTGCCATATCGCTGCTATGACGTACTAGGGTCACTACCGTCTGTTCTGGGTTTACATGTAGACCTGTGGAGGTACATTGTCGAGTAGCCTGCACCAAAATAGACCCTGACATTAAGTTTGAGGAGGGGTTGCCATATCGCTGCTATGACGTACTAGGGTCACTACCGTCTGTTCTGGGTTTACATGTAGACCTATGGAGGTACATTGTCGAGTAGCCTGCACCAAAATAGTCCCTGACATTAAGTTTGAGGAGGGGTTGCCATATCGCTGCTACGACGTACTAGGGTCACTACCGTCAGTTCTGGGTTTACATGTAGACCTGTGGAGGTACATTGTCGAGTAGCCTGCACCAAAGTAGACCCTGAAATTAAGTTTGAGGAGGGGTTGCCATATCGCTGCTACGACGTACTAGGGTCACTACCGTCAGTTCTGGGTTTACATGTAGACCTGTGGAGGTACATTGTCGAGTAGCCTGCACCAAAGTAGACCCTCAAATTAAGTTTGAGGAGGGGTTGTCATATCGCTGCTATTACATACTAGGGTCACCACCGTCTATTCTAGGTTTACATGTGGGTAGGGTACGATAAGCGGACCCGGTTTTTTATATCGAAGAATGTAATCATCGATACCTAATATTCGCATCTCAAATCCTAGACTATCAATTGATATAAAGTATCTATAGTTCTCAATAAGAATCATCTTTTAAATTAATATATGAATCTAATATTTACAATGTTCAAACAAATTATTATAACCAAAATTAGGAAAACTGAAGACGACCATATTTGTTTATCTCACAGTTACAGTTGTTTCTTTCCCACAAATTTCACATAATGGGGTTTTCCGCACGATTCCATGTCTTATCATCTTCCAAAGCAATGTCGTGTAGTTTTCTAAAATTGACCGTCATTTTTAATAATCAAATGTTACTTAAGTAAAATTGAAATATTACACTAAGAGTATTATTTGAAAGTGTTTAAAAATATTGATATAGATTATTTAATTAACCGTTAAAAATAATTAATCAGTATCGATTGATTATATCGATGGTTATGATTAAGTAATATCGTTTGCTAATTTCGATATAAAAACCGGGTCCGCTTATAGTACCCTACCCTTACATGTAAACACCTGAAACGTTTATGCCATTAACTAATGATCTATTTTGTTTTAAGATTTGTTGAGGCGTATTATTAAATGTCCACATAAAACTGGCAGCATGTGATGATCGTGAGGAGTAGAGGAGGCATTGGAACTCAGCGGTCACCATTAGACTATTTTGGTGTGGGATGTTTTAGTATTAGAAACAATGTTTCACGTACTAAAACATTATGTATCATAAATAGCCTAGTTAAAAAAGGTATGAAAAATAAAAAAATGTTTTTGTGCTAGTTGTGTTTTTATGTATAACTGCGAGTTAACTTTTATTTAATTAAAACAGTTTTCCATGTATTTGTGGGAAAAAAGTTACAAAGAAGATACAAAATTATATAGTTTTTGTATTTATTTGTGTCTGGATTACAAGTACACAGCTTTGGGCGTTTTGTGTTCGTACATCGCCTGTGGAGCAGGAAAACAATTTATTTTAAACTTTAACATCTGTTTTTATTCAGCTGTAAGCAAAATATATTAATGGAAAGTCAAGAGAAATGAATTATTACTTCTTATACATGAAAGTTGTATAAAAATACAAGCTACCTAGATAATTCTGCATTGTAACTGTAACAATATCCTAGAGCAACACTGCGGTTTGTACTTACAACTCAACACAATGTTAAAGGTTTACCAACAACAATACCTGACAATAAACAATAATGTTTAGCGAAGTATTTTCCATCGCTGTTTCAGAACATAATGAAAATACACAAATATGTAGTCCTATCTAGAAATCAAGGCTACATTTATTAATTTTTGATGAGTTATACAAAAATTTAAGATTAATATTGATTTCAACCATAACTAAAGAAAATTAAATAATGGGCATGAGTTTACATTCGTACAATACTACAAATATTTGATTTTTCGGGTTTACATTCATTTGAAGATTACATTTGTACATAGTAAGTTAATTATGTTTAAATTTACTGTAAAATGTAGTTAACGCACACATATAACATTGAACTACGGTTCTAAAATGTGTCTCTTTTTATATTTAAATAATGAAATCATCATTAGTAAAATTCTTTTTGTAAGGCCCATAAATATATAATGTGCTTAAGAGTCTGTTGGAATAACAAAGTGTAACAGTTTAATAATTAGAATAAATAAACTAATATCGCCTCACTTTTAAAACACAGTAGGTGAACAACTGTTCCACAATAGAAGCTAACGTTGCTTCTATGTAAAGTATATACCAATTTGTATACGTGGTATTTTGTCCTTTCTTTATTTAGTTTAAAGCAGTTTTGACCTAATCTAAACTTATTACGATGCATACTTTGAACTGTTATTAAACAGTTTGGTTATCCACTGGGGTGTGATAATTCAGTTAACAAGGTTGTATTGTGGGTGACGGGGGTGGAGGGGGGGGCGATAAGTAAATTATACGCTACACGCTTCAGGACAAGGCACGCGACTGTAGTCCACATCAGGTCTTCATCTATATCTTAACTGCACAATTTTATAAGACATGAGGTATAATAGTTACGCTATATTTTATTTTAGAATATACTACAATAAACATGAATTCGTAGCTAGTTGTTTTAAAAATATACATTTCGATGGGTCATATTATACGATTCCACTATACCCTCTTCTATAGTATTGTGTACATCAAGGAATGAGTACGCAACACCGCGTGGCGCATAACAACCTTCGGTAAGTTTGCATGCAACATTTCAATTACAGTCATTACATATCTACGGGACCTATGGTCAGACAGATATACACCACACAAAAAAGAGTTTTCATCTCTCGTCTGACCAAAAAGAAATTGTGTCAGCCTACTAACTTCAATGACGCTCAGCCAAAATCTATGGTTGGATATGAACAATCACATAACTCTATATAGAAATGAAATTTACATTCAAAATTTAAAGTCTGCAGAAGTTTTTTATCAATATATCTTGCACCATGATACATTTACATATTTGATGATTAAATTAGGTTTCAAAGCAGTTTAATGTTCCGACGAGCTAGGCAGGGTATTGAAACGTAAGAGTGTGCTGAAATCAGATTTGTCACAGATATTTTAAATTGAATTTCACTCTAATTTTTAGTTTTTACTGTATGAATACTCAACACTTGTTAATGTGTTACATTTTAAAATCCCATATTGTTGTACTAACCTCGTTACATATTTACGTATTCTGCAATTTTCTATTTGCCATAATGGTCACCCATAATACCAATGAAAACATATTTGCTAACGCTCTGCAGAATGACATAGAATGACATGCACCATCATCGAACTCAGTGTTACTAATATAGAAATGAAGATTCATGAGACATTTCAAGTCTAAAGGTCAGTTACTTTTCGATATATCGTGCGAGCAAACATACATGATTTATTTACAGCCCCACGAGTATACAACGCTCAACCAATAAAATACAATTTATCAACCAAGTAGAGGGAACTTACGTTAACTTTAACTGTATTATTGGAATATAGTTAAAACCACATTTAAAACCAAATACTCATGAGCTTTGGTTACAGGTGCACCTCAATTTGGTAGGTTTATTCAAGTTCAATTATTTTATATAATAGATTCGTGTCAGGGTGGTAACCACAGTTATTAATTACAGACATTTCGTAACGTGATCGATAAAATAGGTATAAAGTGGACTTCAGTAAACGTCATTTAGGAAGGTTATAGAAATTAAGAGTAAGTTTTGATGTAAAGGGGAAAAATAAGGAACTATACCAAGGAGTTATATACGCTAAATCTTTCTTTCTCTAGTCACGAAGTTTGTTCAATTGTCTGTACTCGGTAAAAGTTGTACGAACAGTTCGGTTTTGTTTTGACCACTCCGATTAAAATGTTCTCATGGGAACCTCCAAGTATACACCAAAACTTTTTATTAGCATCAATGTTGGTGGTCGTATAACAAAATTTTCCTGAAGTCAAAATAAAACGAAAGCAGATATAGAATAATTTATAATTATTAAATGTACCAAACCCATGGGATTCATCCCATTGTATTTATAGCTCAATGTAACCCAGTGCTTATCACAGTAGTGTTGTCAAGAAATTGATTAATGCTCCATTTAATGAATTCCTCTCCTCAGGAATGATTTTATTAACAAGTGGAATTACAATATCGTTTAGTACGACGTTCTTTTTAACTGTTCCTTAATAAATATTTTTGTACAGTCTTTTGTTCATTTGGCACTTTTTTATTGAAAAATATGATTTTTCAGAACTGTTAATGTAATATATTATGGTTTGCCATTGTAACTTAGAACAGTGCTTTACTTATCTAGAGTACAAAGATAACTTAATTTTTAACCATTAAAAAAACGACAAATTCTAATCTACTGACAATAGCAGACACTGAATAGCGTTGCTTATGTAAACGTCACTGAATCAGGAAAGTGGTAAACGCAACACCCTTAATAACACTGATTTAAATTTTAAATTGAAATGTAGTAGCAAATTTACATGTGATACATAGATTACATGAAAGCGTATCGGTCGGGCGTATACGTTGGTATCCTGCGTCAGATTATACAGCAATTATACAACGTTTACTGAGGCTGATGCTTACATAACCCTTGTTCACAGTGAATGAGATTGTTTCATGCTTGATTAACTAGAATTAATTGAATTGAATTGAATTATATTTATTCACATACCTGTAAGTGACAATCAGTTGAAATATATATATATATATATATATATATATATATATATATATACATATATATACATATATGTATATATATATATATATATATATACATATATGTATACATATATATATATATATATATATATATATATATATATATATATATATATTACAGTGAAAAGTCCCCTACAAAGAGTATATTATCTGTGAGTGGGGACGGGTACCTTCATCAGTCCGATAGAGGACAATTAATTAGTTACTTTATTAAATGATTTTCATATTTTTGTGCTTCATGTACATTTTCAGTATGTGTATGTGTGATTATTTGCACCATGTACAATATGATACATGTATGACACAAAGTGATACATGCTCACAAACTATAAGCTTAATGTTATAATCCAGAAGCTCAGGGCCAATGTGCAGTGTATAGGTGTATAGACACACAACCTGGTTGTTCTTTAAACCGACAGAGGAGTTTCTTCTGGGTGAAATTGATCGCCATACGCGGTAGTTTATGTAGAGGTCTAAATAAGAGGATATACAAAGGTCTAAAAATACTATATTATATTGTTTGTAAATGTTGAGTTTCTACTCAATTCAATTGCTAAATTTCAACTTTCGCTAAGTGCAGCGCTGAAATCTGCCAACTTAAATTCTTGACTCATGAATCTAAAGTCCACGTCCATCTGAACAGATCCAAAATAGTCGGCGACAGAGAAGTTCAAAACAAGCTCTTTGCATAGTTTTCACATCAGAGACCTCTAAACTACAAAAGAGCTCTATCTGGTTTACGCAGTAGCCATCCATACAACATAGATGAAAAGGTTAACATTAGGTGCACAATTGAGGGCACTACAGAGCTTTAGCCAAGATTCCAAATCTACGTGACCTCAGATGTTCTCTCTGTACCGGTGTCAGATTTCAGACGAAGCACCAAACGCAAGGTAACATGGAGCTATGTGACGTGAATATTTTGTTTAGATCATATTTAGCTTAACCAACCATATTATTAATCAACAACGTAAATAATCGTTAAAACAGCGTCAACTAACCACACACATTCCTTTAAAGTGACGACTATCTGTCTCTGAATATAGACTGCCGGTTTGAAATGATTATTGCTAGGAAAAATATAATCTGAGACGACAATTTACGTTTATACAATATTTTTTAACCTTTCAATGGTTTCCCGTTTTGTGCTGCACCAAAAACCATCGTGGCTGATGATGTATTACCTTTTTAGGAAACATTCTTATATCACATTCAAGAAAACCCATGTTGTGTGCTTATACTGTACAGTGCATATTGGCTCTCTGCTCCTGGAATTACAATACAATGAATATATTTATCATCAGGCTAACCTAGACAAGGGCCGAAGATTTCACTAAGATGAGAAATGAATGTCGTGCTACAATGAGAAATAAGATTACCGATTGCCGAGCGGTCTAAGATGTCGGATTTAGGATTTCAGTCGGAGGGAGCGCAGGTCCATATCCTGTTTGTTACCGTAGTATTTTCTATCAGTAACATCGACCTTGTATTGTATCGTCTCTCCTTATTTCGGTCGATAACCTCCTCGCACAGGCCATTCGCTCATGAGGAAGGCCAGATTGAGGCTTAAAAGGCGATTAAGTCTCTCGTTTAAAAAAAGAAACATAAGAACACAATAGTATCGTTATAACGTAAGCATATACAGTCCAAGGATTATGACTTATTTTCTATTTTTACAGTTGCAGTGATTTATGTTGTAGGATTATTACAGATCTGTACAGTGATAACACATGCGACTTAATAACCTGATTTAATTTTGTACGTAGATGTATATATGTTATGTTACAGGAAAGTAAAGTACTTATGATTAGTTTACGTAATCTCGGAGTCTATAATAGTAGGCTGAAAAGCAACTTTGATTAAATTACATGTATGATTAAAGTACACGTGGAAAAGGTAACTTAAAATACAAAAAAATGTAACAAATCCATAATCATATTTCGTAAGACGGGCGTATTTTAAATTTCAATTATATGACAAGTTACTCGTGCTAGTGAGTGAACTTTTAATATAAAAGAATTACTTATAAATAAAGCAAAAGGATATCTACTGTGGGAGGGGGCATAAAGTTAAAATAAGTACAGAATGGAATGATTTAATGGCATTTAAGCTTTTAAAACGCAATTAGTCGGAACCCTCAGAGAAAGGGTTGGGGGTGCTAATGCGGTTTCCATTTCTACGTACTGATATGAATAATTCCAGGAACGCTAAGGCCTTCCTCTTATAATCTCTCTCCTTACACTGCTAAATACAAACCCTAACGTTAACTCAGAAAATGTATTTCTGTTCTACAAATCTCAGTTCATAGGATACTCCGACTCAAAACTATACGTGCTACATTAGAAAGTTATACAATTTTCATTCTTATTTACGTAAAACATCATTTATCTAGCATTTAATCTGGAATATTGTTTGCAAAAAATGTATATTATTTAAAATTTAATTGAGATTAGTAACTGATAAAACCGTTTCAGTCAATTTTTAAGTGTTCCTGTTAAATCATGAAGAAATCGAATTTTTCCGGAAATTTTCTAATAAAAAAAATCAATTTTGTATCACTGAGCGATGGAAAATTTACGGAAAAATCCTTTTTCATTCACAATCTTTCCATCGTAAAAACAATCTGCAAGGAAAGAATATTTAATTCATGTAAAGTCATTTATTACAAATTAAAAAAACGTGTATTTTTCTATTACTCATATTTTATTAGTTTCGTCGTCTATATGCTTTTGATAAAGACAACCAAACAATGAAGCATACTATTTTGAGCTATTGTTCAATTCATGTTTTGTTGATTATTATTTCAGCGAATTTTTATTGCCCTTGTAACAGAAATAACTCATTCTAATATTTTTCTAATACTAAACGGATGAATATACATAGGTTCTTTGTATGTTTTCATTAAATCTATGAACCATTTGAGATACAAATTTAAATATATAGTTTTTTGAAAATTTTAAGTTTATGAAAATGTCGGAGCATATAACACCAATGGTACTTCATAATAAAGCCTATTAATTTTTCTATATATACCTGACTCGTTAAAATACAACAGCTTTAACTACTGTTTAACAAATAAGTTCAAATTGCAGAATGCTTATGGCGGACAGTTTAGATTAGCGTAGTCGGAGAAATGTAACCGCAGATTGTTTAAGAACTGATGAATAAACATTTGAGTCGCTTGGAAGTTTTCGGACGCCCGGCATGCGAGAATGCTGACTGCTGCAGTGGCGTTACTGTTGGCAACTATCTGTTTCTGTTCTGTCACCAGTTGAATATGTATTTCTGATATTCTTGTCTGCTAAGTCCCTCTCTTCCTCTCTCCGTTACCACACACACACTAGTACACATTCTGCGTGGCTTTCCAATAAGGAAATTATAGATTCAGGTATTTCATTAAACTGTCTCAAAATTACTTTTAAATTATTGTTCAGTTTAGGACAAATTATTCTAGTAGAGAATTTTAGTATTTAAGATTTAATGAAATAAAATATTCAATATTTATTGATCACTAATAATGATAGCAGGTATAAACAGTTGTAATATTTGTGGATTAGTATGCATAAACTACGTTAAAAATAATATAAAAATTGATAAGTAATAAATAAGTACTAAATAAACTACATGAAAAGCTAAGGTAGACCCCATTTGCCAGCTAAGGAAGTTTTATTTGTTTCCTATAAACAGAGAATTAATTGCAACATTTACTCACCAGAGGGGATAGGGTAAGAATATCTGCCCTTCTTGCTCTTTTTTGTATGTAAAAAAATTAGCTGCTTCGAAAGGTTACTTAATGCCCAGGTTAAAAGAAGTTAATTCTGATTTGTAAAACTTTCAATTGGCCGCTATGTTGTACTGGGTTATGATAGAGACCTCTAGTTAGTTTTATTTTTATCAGGAACTTGAAATTAGGGGTCACTAGATGGGGTAATTTGTGAGCGATGTAGTAGTTATACTCAAAAAGCCCGTATCATGAAAGAACGGTGTGCAGATTTTAGTTTTTTTTCTTTTAGCTGTTACAATAATAACATGGGGTCTCCAGACTGTTTTATTCTGTAAACCAGCTGAATTATGGAACTGACGTGCAACTGTACGTTCTTGGGCGACTTGCTATTTGTATATTGTGTAGTTTTGTAGCGAATTTATTGTAACTGTAAATATATTTTTTTAATTGAGAAGATGTTGTGTGTAACTTACTCGTGAGGGTACCGTTTCTCAGTTCCACGGAGGGGTGGGACCGAACAGTTAATAATGAGCATCAGTCGAGATTAGGCCGCTGTGGTTGCCAATTCTGGAAAATGAACTGAAAACAGAACCAAAAGTATCAAATCGATTGGATATTTGTAATAAACCAATGTGGAGTCACAATATGTTTTTAAAAAGTTCACCTTGCTTAAAAATTATAAGCTATACTTAAGTCTATAGAAGTTGATTTTTCAATGGATATGGCCTATAATATATGTTTATTATCTCTAGTAAGTTACTTACTTAATTCTTAGCTAACTATAGAACAATTATTAACTTATACAACGAAACATTAATGAAGATAATTGTTAAAATGTACTATGTATACAAAACTTACCTTATGTTATGACATGAATGTGTGCGAATATCACTTAACTTCATCAACTTATTGTTTCTTTTGTTGAGTAAATATATTTATAAATTAGAATTATCAGTGAATATTTTATATTATCTTAAGTATTCAATTAATGCTAAAATCTGTTTCTCTTTCATGTTTATAAAAATGAAATTTATAACTATCTATCCTTTAAGTACGTGACAAACTATAATACTGAAAGTAAAATCCAGAGCAACGTAAAGGAGCCTGAGTTTATTCACAAAGCGCTAGTAATTGTTGGCGAGTACTTACTGTAGTTGGAACATTTTGTGAGATGTCAATATTTCCTAATTTCAAGAATGGATGGAATGTCAATAGATGGAAGTGATGTAGTAACGTACTAATACAGTCTCAATTTCAATTTACCGTTGAGACAATGTTCTTGGCCCATGTAAAACAACGACAGCCGAGATAAGATCTTACATGATTTCGTCCTGGCTTAAACAGATTGGCAGATAGGAGACGAGCTTTTCAGATGGCGGAGATGTGATGAATAAAATATGAGGACGTCGAGAAAATGTGAGCGAATCTATTGGCAATATCCATAGGATTCTGTTTTTGTGGACAAATTCCCTTGATAGGATGACTATCATTGGTTTTGTAACTTGAGCACTACGCGAGTATCCTCATTTCTATTCGCCATGAACGGAAATCAAAAACATTATACTTATTGGTTTTAGAATATTTGTTACTATAGTATATAATATTTCATATTATATTCACCGTGACTACATTTTAGAAATAATCTCGGCATATCAGTTGCTAAGGTTTGTGTTACAAAAGATCAGTAACAAGAAGTTCAAGATTTACATGCTTAAAAGTTTTATTGTACTCTTTGAAAAGAATACAATTTTGAAGAAATACACCTGATTCCTTAAGCACTAATTCCTGTGGTGGCAATACTTTTATCCCTTTAGTCATACATTAACAATAAGTATAATACTTTCTAAATCACATTTATTAATTAGGAATTTTAAAGAAATACAACCTAATTTGCAAGTAGTTGTAATCTTTACCTAAATTAAATGTATGTATTTATTAAAAGTATTTCTTTACGTTAAAAAAATTAAGATCTGAACATTTTCTTACTCTGACCTTAATTTTCAAAAACTGGAAGTTAGCTATTCTGACTTTACTTAATATTCTGAAATACCTCATCAAGATTATTGAGGACATGGATAATGGAGTATTCAACTTAATATCATTGTACAACCAGTGAGAGGTTTATTTATTCTTAAAGTACAAAGTTATATCCTTGAGTCTGTATGATTCCTATAAATGGAAGAAAATGAACAGAATGCTCAGTGACGACTGTTCTTATTTCCAGTAGAATAGTTCGCTGTACGACCACGTATGCGCTAGTGTTGGACAATATGTTACGTTGGCACTTAGTAAGTTTGACGAGTTTTCTCTTAAGGTTCATTTTTATTATTACCCAAAACGTTTCTCATATTACCTATGTTGAAGTATACGCTCTAAAGGTATTAATGAGAAAATATGTATTCTTCATTGTTGGAACAAACATAGTTATCTTAGTTATCAAACAGAACCTTAATCATTTTACAGTCATATTTTTCGTACAACGAAAGAATATAAGATGAAAAATATAATGCAAAAATTGTATAAGATAATATAAGATAATTAATGAAAGTATAATAGTTTTAAGTATTTGATTGTCTGCTTAGATATGCATATTAGATACACGATGGTGTCCCGGGCTTTATATTTTACGCATATTCATGATCGTTGTCGTATTGATAAGGTCCAGTCCTACAATAAATACTTTTTAAAAGAAAAATTAATTTTTCTTTTTATTAATTTCTTTTTCTCAACCTATAACCGTATTTAAGGCTATAAATGTTTTAACTGTGTTCGATTCTTCAGCCATTTTAGTTACTGAAACACACAAACAATAAAAAGTTTGTTATATATCTGAAATGTTCTAAATTTATTTTGTGTCGATTAAATTTTAGGCGGACAGTTCGTAAAGAGTGTCAATTATTTCAGGTAAATAAAAAAAAACTTTTCCTAAGTACGCATAATGTAGTACATAGTACTATATAAAAAAGTAAAATGAAAAATCCACTATAATTTAAACACCTTTTTGCATGAAGACGAATATGATCTTGTCTTTTATTTTGGATAAACAAATTAGATAATTGAATTTCAATTATGTCATATTTTTAAATTTTATGTTAATTCATATTGTGAGTATTTTATTTCTAAGTTCATTTTATTTTAAATATTCATGATAGTTAATGATTTATTAAATTCACATAACCTACTCACTGCAACTTACTCACTTTATCTTTATTTTCCATCAACTCGCAAATAAATACAGTTGTGGTTTATTTTACACTAATTTAAAAACCATATTAAAACTAAAATCTATATTTCAGCGGTATTATTTGCAATAAGCTAATGTTTACTGTATGCACACATTCAAACGATTCTTGTGGGTTAAATATTATTTAAATGAATAGTTTTATTTTCTTCAGAAAGAACAGATAATAGCTAAGTTAGTGCTGAAGTAAGCTTGAAAGCACAAGACCGCGGTAGTAAACAAGTGTTGTTCGCTATCGTGTGTGTGCAGTGTGTAGTGTGCAGTGTGCAGCACGGCGCGGTGTATTGAGAACAGTTCTACGTGTAAGCCGATTTACTCCGAGTTGTGGAAGCAAACAAGTGCTGCGATATGAACGGGAAAAATTATACCAACGTCTTTGTTTCTGCAGCACGTCTTACTAGAAAATCGATTCATTTCAGACAAAATCAAGTACTTTAAGATACACTAAGTGCTATTACAACATAAATTTTGAAAATTATTGACTTATATGCCAACGGTGATGTATCTTTATAAACAACTCTTACTAACATTGCTTTTTCACCTAATTAATTAAAAATTAACGTTCTTAAACATAATTAATATGTTGGAAAATTCTTTAAGAGTTACTAAACTACCTTCTACTTGGCATACAGTCTTCAAAATATACTCGCCCGTAACTAGTAAAAATGTCATCACTTCACCCTTAAAAATTATAAATAAGGACCAAATTACGTAGTCACAGTGATAAAATAATTACGTTAACTAGTCATGACACATAAATGCTAACGCGATTTAGCTAAAGTAGTAACAATCCTTCGAACATAATCAATTTGACTAGGCATTACGAAGAATGGCTGAAGCACGTTAAGGTGACAAACTTGTCTCGCGTATCTTTCAAACTTCCATAGAACACATGGGATACGTAATGGCGATTGGAAGATATTTTCATTCGAATTTCCGTGGAACATACCAAAATTTTTGACTAAATATAATTAAATAGATCATAAGATTTCAATAATAATTTAACCGTCTTAGGCATTGATGAGGAGCCGTAGAGTGGGAGTCTGCTAGACTTCTTGGTGAGAGCACTTATCCTGTATTAATCCTTTCTATCCTCGGTTTTCATTCTTGGAAAGTACAAATCTTTGGAGACCTTTTTCTCTAATCTGTGCTTGGTATATTCAAATTCAATTCAATTCAAATTACTTTATTTGTATTATATATACAAAAGGGCGAATTTAGGGCCATAAGGCCCTGTCTTACAATTAACCCTAATATAATAATATAGAACTTAAGTCAAATAAAACTACTACTGTACATTTAAAATAAAACAAAATTATATAATAAAGGTACCTTTAAGAATTTAGTACACATACATTCATACAAAAAGTTCATACACACATTCACTAGCACCCTATCCGTCCTCCAAAACCTACCCCAACTAACCCATTGCTGACATCGTTTCTAGCAATTTAGCTTGCAGTAAGGCTGCAAACCGATTTCGACTCCCTACTGACTTAATATGGTTAGGAAGGGAATTCCAAGCTCGACAACCAGTAACGACAAATGATTTGTTGTAAGTTGAGGTTCGATGGCGGGGAATAAGAAGAATTGATGACGCCATTCTTGTAATATAATAGGAGGATAATAGTATATTATCCTATTTTCATGGAATAATATTGGTCGAGGAATATTATAAAGATTTTAGTAAAACTAATGGAAAACCGTGCCAATAAACCTGTGCCATTAACAACAACACATCAACGGAGCAAGCCGCTACTGATGGAATACTGCTGATCTTGTTTTCGCAAGCGACCCGCCTGCCCGGCCATTGGTAGTGGTTCGAAAGTTACATCAAACCGTTGATTCCCAGTGTGAGTGTTAGAGATAGTCCTAATTTCGTCAAGTAAGATAAGACATCTTATACTTTTTATTAGTTTTGTATGTCTCATCAGTGAAAAACTGACTCACTGTTCTTTCGATATTTTCTCACCCCTATAACAATTGCATTTTGTCTCTTGTGCATTGTTTTGCTGCTTTGAAATTCATTTTGCAATAGCCAAACGCTCGCTCAGTTCCTTTGTCTCCTCAAGTTATGAAGGGAATGGCTCATTGACTTATGTTATCGCTTGTTCCTTCAGCTACACTGTACGTGTATATATTCCGTGCCTTAAAGTCAAAGGAACCCAATAAGGGGTTCTTTACGTGCACATATTAACAATTTGATTATTAATTCTACTACATGGCAAGTTAAAATAATATACATAATAGACTACATTTATGTATTTAAATGGACATTATTCAAAACGTGTTTACGTGATTGTAAAAGGTATTTAATTACAATGAACAGTGAAATAATTGCCAAGGTATTTTGCTTATGTGTATATATTAAGGAGCTTTTACTGCGATTTGTTTATAGCCTGGTGTGGGGATTTACGTTCCGTAAGCCGGGATTAAGTACTTGTCGTCGCAGTCGGTATAGTACAGCTCGGTCCCAGGTGCGTCGGCAGCGTGGCATTAATTAAAGGAAGCTTTCAGCAGATATTAAACACAGCACTGTTTGTACTCTAGGAGCTGCCATCATCGGCAGCCTAGGCTCAAACTATTCAAAACTAAATCTTCAAATCATTAAAGAAAGCTTTCAGCAGATATTACACACTGCACTGTTTGTATTTTAAGAGCTGCCATCATCGACGGCCTAGGCTCAAACTATTCAAAACGAAATCTTAAAATCATTAAAGAAGCTTACAGCAAATATTAAACATTGCACTGTTTGTACTCTAGATGTCTACCATTATCGGCATCTAATCCAATCTATTGAAAAATGAAGGGACTTTCAAGAGTAAATGTGCCTAAGAGGCAACTGCCAGGGCAGATGTGCTGAGCCTGAGTTTTGCGAGGGAGTGACCGATGTTGAGATGCAGCCAGTAACCCAGTGACCAAGAGTCGGTAGTTGATACAGCAGTAAGACCTGTTGGGCATAACAACGTGCGTGATTCACTTCAGTATCAGATTACTATCGTTCTGGTATATACAATGTCAATATATTCGAATAGATATTCCAATATGAGTTATGGAAAACGTATTTAGTGATAATACCTGATATAGAAATATTAATATTGCTACTAGCAACCTGGTTTTAGTTTCAGTGCCGTCTGAAACGTCTCTTCTTTGGTATATTAGTTTCATAAGTTTGCGTTTCGAATAAAACTATATACGTGTCGTACATCGCTAACTGTCGTACATTGACGGATCATTTAATCAATTTGATTCGTTACAACTTATTAACTATATATAATTTAGCAAAATGTTCCATGTGATTAGTTATTTTCATTATAAAATTGTATTCTGTATGAACGAAAATTAAAACATTCAGATATCCCAAAAAAGAAATTTCGCCATATTAATATACTCGTGGAGTAATATAAACGAGATCCTGTTACATTTAGTAAAGCTGTAGCCTATTGTAAATTACCGAGATGATTAAATTAATTGCTGAATTAACAAAGGGGATTTAATAAATTGTATTTCACAAAAGTTTTAATCAATGTATTCTTTGGTCGCTAAATTACCCACACTAAGGCGGTTGACACGCTGTGCTGTTTAACTCTATCGAAGTCCTTTGTCTGTTTGATGAGGCTTTCAATTTGCGTACGTCTTACTCGGCTGAACGAGTCCGACCAACTTTGCAAACTCGAACTAACATTCTCAACTTTGCGCGGAGATAGAAAGTCATTGATCCTAACGTTCTACAGCGTCCCTCAAGGATTAGTACTTTGCCCGGTTCTGTACAATGTTTATATCAAGAGCCAGTCTCTTGTGCTATTTAAATATAACGTCCTGTGGTAAATGTCAACTACCATGCAAGTCGATAATGTTTTTAGTTTTTCAGGGTTTCATTTGCATCAGGTAGAAGGTACTAGTTATATAACACTTTTTTGTTATGACAATTTTTGCAGTATTCCAATAACATTATATATAAATATGAAATATAATTTATATCTGTTTTAGAGTAAACCGTTTTATTGCGTTGATTTTATAAGGAATGAATACATCTGATTTATAATTTTAATAGTATATATTTACGTACATAGAATAATGATGTTTGTTTAAAACTATAAAAACTATTTAAACTATAAAATCGAGTCATGCATTATTTTTTATCTAATTTGAATATTGTAAATTTTATTAAAGTCTTGTGTCCGAGTAGCAAATATGTAAACTATTATGCTTAGATTGACAATTTAAAGGAAGCTGTGTAAATATTGAGTTTAGCTCCAGTTCACCTTCCTCATGGTGCAGTGTCTGGAATCTAATAGTCTGGGTGTTTTTGAAGTCGAAACGATGTAAAGAGTATATTTTGAGTTTCTTCGTTGCCGATTTTTTTTTGATCTCTTATGAAGAAATTTAACGACTTCAATTTCAAGGAGTCAACTATATGACAGCGTCAGATTCCAGACGCTGCGCTATGGGGAAGGCGAGGTGGAGCTAAACTCAACACCAACATTGAATCAACTCTTCCCACCATAGCTATGTTATTTCAAGGATTATGCTGTGTCATAATATATTTTATTTAACGTTAATATTGTACCAAGATAATAAATCGTTATATTAGTCATCATAGAACAATGAAAGAATTTTAATTGTATTTGTTTGCAAAGACTATTATATATTGTAACACAGTTTAAAATAATTCCTCTGATTTATTCAATATTACATAATAGTACAGATTTTAATTATAACAATTTTAATGAAACACAGCCAATATAAAAACGCGAGAGTAATATCCGTAAGACTTTAAAGAATAGTACACAATTAGCAAGCAGCAGTTGTAACAATTATTCTAAGGTAATAGCTGGTAGTCTAGCAATTACTTTTCACAACTTCCTAGATTGCTACAAAGATGAGGTTAAGTATTCTCTAGCACTCGCCATGATTATTACTGTGATAACAGTTTGCGCTTAAACTGCAGCGTAATAAAACTTAATTCAGGTGCTTCTCTCTTGTTTAGTATTCAATTGTATTTGCTATTTTAATAGTTCAAAGTTTTAAAGTAGTTAAACCATACTATATCATACTTTAACATTACTTTTGTAATACATATTTACGTGATAATAGTATTTTTTTAACTAATAAAATTACAAATGCTACACTCACAAGCGACCACAAAAATGTGTTTAGGTTCATATAAATAGAATTTGGAACAGAACGGTTTAGTAATTAACATTTACCACTGTTAAAAACTATGAAAATTAATAAAAAAATAAACAATTGTACACATCGAAATAAAAATGATTAGATTTTAAAATTTTTAAAGAACAGTGGAACATTTGATGCGAATCCATGATAATCAGGTTGATAGATATAAAATGATCAGTAAACGCAAAAAAAATATGTTACGAACTACTTAATACAACAATGTAGGTACCCGGAAATGTTCCGTTCCAAAACACGAGCACTGTCCTTGAAGTTAGCTGATCAAAGAATTGAACTTTGCATTAAAAATGTCAAAGGAAAATATATTTATAAATAATTTAGTGCTCTGATTGTAAATCGCTATCAGTTGAATTGACTACCCAATAAGTTTGTTTACAATCGGAGTTTTTCACTGATGACAAGATGCAGAGTAAATCCTCCAATGCGTGTAATCCTAAAAGTACCTTTGCGTTTACTATGGAGTGATAGGATTGTTAAGAGGAGTAAGGTTGGTGGTCCCATGAGGTAAGATGCGGTTTTATGTCTCAGTCATGGTAAGAGGGGAGGGTAGCTCTCTCCCAGATATCTCCAGTAAAGTGAGGTACTCACTCGTGTCACACAAGCAACAGCCTATAACAATACCACTCCAACAGTTGTCATCAGCATTAGAATAAACCTGTCGATCCATAGTCTAATATCCCGATATGGCAAATAACGTGCCACTCCTAGACAGTCACCCAGACTTTATTGTCCGGTCATATGTTTGGGCTGTATCTAACTGCCATGAACCAACTGTTTTCAAGTTCAGGCGTATGCTTGAATTTTTATAAATTGTTTGGAATTCGGCAAGTTTATCAACATAATTGAACTGTGTTTGCTCAATCTATGAATTAGGTTGTTTATAATACAGCTGAACAGCACAGATTTAAATTCTCGATCGTAAGTGTTCTACTTTTTGTGAAATCAATTATAAACCTCTTTCCTCAGATATAAATTGATTGTCAGCCACGCTTCTTCCGGTGGTCGAAATAAATCAAAATGAGAGGATACCGAGTGGTTAAAAAATATGAAACGATAATGGTTTCTTTAAATTATATTTTCCCGTCTATTCATTTTAAGAAAACCCAGATCGTATGCTTACACAACGCAAATTAGCTGTCGGCTCCCTGCCGTATATATTATCAACTTTTAATTTAATATTTCTCTAAACACTTTTTGAAGCTTTTATCTAAAGACTATAGTTAATCGTTAGTTTTTATTTCACTATACATCTCACCAAGTCTTTTATTTTATACTACAAAATATAAAATGTTTGTAGTACGTTCATTTTTGCCATAGTCCGTTGAAAATAATATTGTTTCAGAAGTATTATAATAACTGGAGAAGATAATTACTGAGAGTTTTATATCGCTCATGTTCCCTTGCACTGACTAAACACCAGTAAAGAAAGTGCGATGAACTAACGTGGTTTGTAAAATAGCTGATGAGGCGCTAGTGTCTCACTGGTTAAAGCAAACTCCAGGGAGTACTTAAGTCATTGCGCTCACTTCCTACATTTGTTTCAATTACCTGCTTGTTGCAGAAGTTAAACAGTTTTGTTTCGTGAAAGCAGTTTTAATGATAAGTAGACAGCTCTGACATAATTGTAGAAGATAATTTCAGTGCATGTGATGAAATATCAGTCATTTTTATGTTACGGTACAAGTTAAAGATGATAAATTAATAGATTATATACAAGAGGATTCTTAGGTTCTTTTGTACAGCAATAAAAATGTTTAAAAGTTACTATCTTAATTGCCAATGGTATCAAAGATGTATTCACAATTAAATCAGACTGCGGTGTCACCTTTATTTGGCATACATTAAAACATAATGTAACGTTCAGTACAAATACTTGGCATTTATCCTTGGGTCTGGAATTAACCCTAGAGATAATATAATTAATTCAGAACGAAACTCTTAGGATAGTATAATTCATTCATAATGCAATTCTTGAGATAGTATACTGTTGTATTTAATTCACGTAGGCGTTCGAGATGTTCTTGACGCAAAGCATGATCAGAACATTTCAATTTGTACTGGTGACCGCTTTAAATGAAAATTACAGTAAACATATAAGAATTAAGGGTAATAAAATCTCAATAGTTCTCTTTAAAACGTTTAAAATCAGTTATATTGCATGTGAGTGACGAATAGATTATTATAAAGTGAATGTTTCAGTAATCTGTCCACGTGATAAGGGAAGATTTACCGTATCTCAAAATTACTATGCGAGCCACAGTATTTGAGAGGATCTATTTTAGTATTACGAACCTTCTGTATACAACTAAGGCTATTAGCTCAAGATCATTCAGTAGTGTGCTGGTTAAACGTAGCATGGGATTTGGAATCCTAACTTCATTCCCTGTATTTGTAAAAATGAATTTCTTCGAGAAGTTGTCCATTTCAATAGCAAGTTTCTTACCTTGGCCTACTTATCGTTAAAGACACTTCTGGAGTCATCCTTTTCAATCTCCTAATGCAGCTAGCCCTATGGTCCAAATTGAGCAAAACACTCAGCTCAGTTGTTCATCGAGTCCAAGAAACTGGCGAAAAATTAGTCCATTTATAGGCAATTACACAAATACCGGTGGGAAAATCCCAAGAAGTGATTGGCCCCGACAGTATGCAAAAGCCGGAGATGTAATAAACACAACATATGACATCACACAATACTGAGTTACTGAAGAATTACAACCTAGCTTAGATTTTGTGGGTAGCCTTAAGAGTGAAGGGGAAGATTTGTATTATTGTTTGTGGAATACAAAGTTCCATACGTCTGTTTCAATCTCACATTGTTGTGAACATATTCTTTGAAGGCTGTACACTTATTTTTTCAGTGCTACTAATGTTCTTTTCTTCTCAATCAGCTGCAGCGAGTATAAATACCATCATCTATTCTTCAGTTAAACGTCAAAAGAGTTACGGCAGTAAAAATAATTAATGAACCGACGAACCCCCCCCCCCCGCATTCCCAATGTTAAATCAAATTTTAGGGGAAAGGATAGCAGAGGACAAGAGGTCCATAGTCACTAATGCTCTTGATTTCTTAAACCATACATCCATGATGATGACAGACCCAAACATTTAGACTGCAGTTTCCTTTACACGAAACAGTAAATTGATGCAAATTAATAAATTATTCGAATCATTTTAAATGTAACTTTTAATGGGTGTCAAAAAGAAACTGAAGAGATATGACCACGATTTGACACGACATGTTTAAAATAAAAAAAACGTCTTTGATGGGTAGTTTCTAAAAATTTGTAACTACGCAGGTATAATATTAAAATATTCAAATAAATAATTGAACAATGGTTAAAATTTAATCTCTAAAGAATGAACTTAGAACGAAGTATTGGAAGACCGAGAGCAGTGTGGATTGAAATTGCTATAAAATTTCACATTAGTTATATAAGAGTAAAGATTGAATGTTTTTTTAAGTACTAAGTAATAGAAAGGCTGTATTACTTCATGAACCCTTCTTCAATAAGTTCGAGTTTTATAAGAAGTTATTATATTAGCTTCAGTAAATATACTGAAAATATACAGTAAATATAGTTTGAAATATCAAAAACAGAAACGTAACGACTCGCTTGAGGATAAAGACCAGTAAAAACCCAAAAATGGATGTACGTATTGTTTCAAAATAAATTATTAAATGTTATTCCATACAGGCAATAAAATAAAACTTGAAAAATATATTAAGCTTACAAACTTTTACGTAGATTATTAATCAAGAGATGTTTTTAAATACATATTTCAAAGACTACTTTTAGAGAAAATTAGTGGAAAGTTCCACTGTTGCAAAAGACTAAGTAAAACTATCCATACCATACAATATCTGTTAGTAATATGCATTGTTACATTACAAAAAATTGAAACTTATCTTTTGAAACTATCAACTATGAAAAGAACATTTTACGAAAACCTCAAAGATGTATAGTTGTATATACGTCATGTATTTAAATGAAAAGTTATGAATTTTAGATGAAATTGGGAAATAATTAAACAGTTAAAACTTAGCGCTGGGGTTTCATGACAAAAACTGAAAGCATTTTAATACTACTAGCTCTTAATACCAAATTAAGGTTTATACAATGGATGTTTTTGAAGTACATAGAAGGGTTATAACAACGAGCAGCGACTACTCTCAAAACATCCATTCTTATATATATATATATATGTGTGTGTGTGTGTGTGTGTGTGTGTGTGTGTGTGTGTGTGTGTGTGTGTGTGTGTGTGTGTGTGTGTGTGTGTGTGTGTGTGTGTGTGTGTGTGTGTGTGTGTGTGTGTGTGTATACCGATACTGCCGTGTAAGGAAGATATACGGAGATCTATCACAACAGAAAATAAAGCTAATACATAAAATAATGCCTTTTTAAAAATTGCAATTTTTAATATTTACATTATAAAATAAAAATTTCTTTCAATAAGAGCCTATTGATTTGATAACAAGTAAGTATTTAGTAACACTATGTTAGCTCGAATCAGTTATGGAGGTCCAATAAGTAAATTTCGCTACAAACACAGATAAAATGCATGGGATTGAACAGGAAACCGCAATTAGGCGGTCCCTAGTCCGCAATGGATGTCCACAATGGTTTAGTGTTTTAAGCCGATTTCAACTCAAATCACTGTTAGAATGGCTTTATAAACCAATGGTTTAGTAATTGCAGTATCCGTTACTCCTGAACTACCTACCTAGTGTATATTAGAATTTTGTATTTCTAATTAACTTATTTAATTTAATTTTTTTAAAGGCTGATCGGTTGCGTTACCAATTTAATGTATAAAGCCTCAATTAATTTTATTTTGAAAACACTTTGTTGGTGAACAACCCCACCCCAATTCATACATGATCTTCGGACCAGCAATGATTTGCAATATTTTACTTTTATGTAAGCTTTTGTCTTGTGTTTTCTTTATGTTCTTTTATCGTAAAGTTTAATGGCCTTTTTGTCTCGTCTATGTATTCTCTTTTGTAAACTACAAATTATACAGTAAACAAAGTTTTTTGGAATCCTGTATGCTATTTTGGTTTTTTTACGAGCCTTGGTCTAATAGTATTGTGTGTTTTAAACACGGTTGTAATGTATTTCCTACCTACTCTTTTAATGTCTTTTAACAATGCCAGGATATAAGGGATTGACATAAACAAACATTTATCACTATTTTGGTTAACTGACTCAGAAATCATTCTCCAGATTTGCTTGAACTTCTGTATTACTGTTTGAGAGTATCCATTGCGTATAAGACCCGAATGAACGTTTATATATTTCTCTGTTAATCCATCTTTATCTGAGCATAAGTTCTTTGCTCTATGAAATAACGGGTAGGCCACTCCTTCTTTGACTGATTTTGATGGTTTGATTGATACATTAAATATTTCATTTGTGTTTTCTGTCGAAAATCCGTAGTCTTAAGGACATCCCTGTCTTTTAATGCACACACATCCAAAAAAGGAAGCTTATTGTGGACTTTTATTGTGAGGTGGATGGAAGGAGTATCAAGTAGGAAGGAGGGTAAAGTATTAATCAAATTAGAGATTTCTAATGTCATAGAATGGTTTCTGAAGAATTCAATCTAGAATGAACCATTAAAAAACGCTCCCCTGTCTCGTTCCTTTATCCACCATCTTGTTTCTGTCGTAACGGTAACCATTTACTACCGGCCTCTGGTCAGTTTTTTATGGTTGGTTGGCGCGTGCTGACGCATTGTTTAAGTGCATGTTTTAGAGTTAGTGAGCACGCAGTAGACACACATTCTGTTGTTGTTCCTGGCTTATGCGTGTCACATAGCTCTGAAATGATTAGTTTATTTTAACCTAAATTGTAGATACGTGTTAGGTGTTAGGTAGTAACCTGAGGACAAGATCATATTGCATATCTCGAAACGTAGTATTATTGAATGTTTTGTATCACTGAACGTTGGCACATGTAAAGAATCATCCTGTTTCTTTCACAATCCTTCATCAAAGACAAACTTCAAACCAATAATCTGATTCGCGCGCGCGCGCGCGCTCCCACACACACACACACACACACACACACACACACACACACACACACACACACACACACACACACACACACACAACACACACAAAGAATTACAATATTCCATTTCAAGTACACTATAGATGCAGTGAGAGATTCGACCATTCTGTATTGCTCCTCTATTGAAAGTATTCTTTTTACGACTAAAACGACCTTTCCATTAGTTATCTCTAATATTATCTCGCAGGTATTAGTTATTATAATACACGTTACTGCGAGTATTACAATCAATACAAATATGTGTATTTTGTCACTTCTATAGCAACAAAAAATGTATTGCTTTTAATATGAATTCCTCTTGTATTAATCAGTACTACTTTATTTTTTTTAAATGACATTCCTATCGTTTATGATGATATGACAGCAATACAACTGAACTGTTAGTATACAAAGTGGGTGTGGAGCCATGGCCAGTTTCAGCAAGTTTTGTAATTGTCTGTTTGTGTAAACAGTCTACGTGTGCCTGGGCTGCACTTTGTGGTTTTGAGGAGGATTAGAGCTCTGTGATGTTTCAGACGAGGTTCAGTCCTTCACCGCTTTAAATGTAAACAGATCCTTCTGTTTACGTCATGGCTGTATTTTTTCCTGTTAACAGTTATTAGAATATACTTTTTAAATAAAATTTTATTTATATGCAAAATATTGTACTACGTTTTTTATATTACCATATTTACAATCCGAGCCTTCGTTTTCTTTTTAAACTTTGAACACAGGACAGTCAGATAAGAACCATGATTAAGGACGAACTTTTTACAGGAGGAACTCCAAACTAAACATTTTATTTTTTGGTAGATACTGTACACTGTACATTTCTTACTCTTCCTGAAAGATATACGCTGTAAATATTTGCCCTTTAACCATTATACATAATAGCAAATAGACTGTCCCTACTCCAAATACAGTTAAGATTTTATCTTAGTTTCTCGAACATATTTGGTGAAATGAAAGATATACAAGGGCAGCATTTACAAAAAAAGTTCAGCTTTCAGTTAAGTGTGTTATGGTTTCAACTAGTCTTCAATTCAATGACACAGAGTTTACCTGTCGAGGATGTATTTTGAGCAACTAATATAAATAATGTGACAATGTTTAGAATATTCGTATCAAAAAGATTTATTCTTAAAGAAGTTAATAAATCCAAAAATGTAATTGTTATATATAAATATGAATGGTAAAACGATCTGTTATCTTCAAATAATACGATCCTGCTACAGAAGAAAAAGCATATTTCCACATCTAACCGAACTTAAAATAAAGATTTTAACACTTCATGGTAATACAAATATAATATGAAAATAAAAATTGAATCTAAAGTGAGTTGTATGCAAAATTACTGTATTGGAATTTACAAAACCACGTAAGATATTTATACTAATGCTAGCAGTGTTTCAATTTCAAATGATGTTTTACTTTTTATTCAGAAACCGGTGATATTTATATTGCATATTATAGCTAGAGCAGTACTGGCATTTAAAATTGTATACTGTAGCTATAATAGTGTTGATATACACATTATGAACTATAGCTACAGCGGCGTTTGCGCAAATTACAAATACTCACAACCCGACGTGGGTAATCTATTTTAGTTATGGGTATTATGGTTTTGCCCAATCTCCGGTGAACTTGTTTATTTCGAAAATTGAGTACTTTCGTTTACCCACAACGCGTTCTGGGTATTTTGCTTCGGCCAATGTCAAAATAAAACGCTCACTCCCCGACGTGAGTAATTCACGTTGTCCACATCGCAAAGTGAGTAAAAATTTCGGACATTGACAGAATTCAGAGTTTGAGTGTAACATATACATTTTGTACTATAGCTAGGTTAGTCCTGTTATTTACATTGTAGACTACAGCTAGAGTAGTATAGATATATTAAGTTCTATTCTATAGCTAGGATAGTGCAATTTC
Source organism: Homalodisca vitripennis (assembly GCF_021130785.1). Taxonomy (NCBI): domain Eukaryota; kingdom Metazoa; phylum Arthropoda; class Insecta; order Hemiptera; family Cicadellidae; genus Homalodisca; species Homalodisca vitripennis. The sequence goes on from NC_060208.1 coordinate 202,484,713, forward strand.
ACATTGTATATAATACAACTATCGACCGTGTACAAGACGCATTCAATTAATACTATGTATCATTAATATTATATATATCTACCTGTAAGTTTACTTGATTATAAATAAAACTGGTGATACATTATTCTAGTCTATAGTTCAAATTTTAATGTGTGGGTAATAGGAAATATTTTTCTTCCAGATTTTGTTATGACCAAACTTAAATTTAAATTCCAATAAATGTATTTTAAAGACATTTACAAAATTTGTACACGCAAAGGTACTAACATTGCAGCACGCAGAACAACGTCGTGGGTGGTGTCCAGTGCCAGTTTCTTCTTGTAGATTAGTACAAATAAAAAACCACAATAATACTAGTTGCTGTATGTAAGTTACAAAAATAAAAAAGAAATTAAATAAAATACTCGACCGTTTTCACACATAAATTAAAATACTATGACATTTAGTTAAAATGACACTATAAGTGGAATTTAATTTCTTTTTAAAAATTATAAAATACGAGTATGTATTAGGTAATACTACGCATATGCATAAAACACGGAAAGAAAATACATTATGAAAATGGAAAAACTAAAATTAAATTAGCACAGAGACGACGCTGCTACAATTAACAAGTCGATAACTATATCGGTAATGTTAATAATTTCAATGACATCCTTGTATTCATTATAACAACACGTAATTTGTTTTGTGAAATTCTGAGTATAAGTATTACATGAACATCAGTATAACTATCATTTATTTATTATTTTACAGACTTTTCATCTAGTTTCTTGAATATCAATATCATGTAATTATTTTTATTTAACTTTGAACGGCCGTGTTGGGGAGTGTTTTGAAGTACCACTCTATACATATTTTTGGACTATCAAAAAAGTTTTTTGTGAAACAGTTATTTTTTTGCAAGACGCGTTATATGACATATATACAAACGTTGGAATTGGAAAAGGACAATTTGGCAACAGACCTATTTTAAATAGTACAAAAGTTACCTGAAACAGAAGTTCTTTACTGGAACTGACTTAAGACTAAAATAAAACTCATGAACATCACTTATTTTGTTGTGAATTTGTCTCGTTACTATTTAGGATGCTCGAAAAAATTCACATTTATCACTGCATTACTTAAAAGTAACCTCTCACTGTTGAAATTTAATTTTAACTTTGGAATTATAAAATGGATCTCAGAAGACAAACGTGTACTTGCTTGACTTAAAATCATCCTCGCCTTCCGACTTCAGCCTGAGAAAGTATATAAAACAAGTGAAATTGGCCAACCGAGACTTAAAGTACGGCCGGGTGAGGTTAGTTACACGGTACCTCTATAACGTCTTGTACGAGGCACTTGGATTTATAAATAGTCAGAATGCGTTGAGCATCAGAATCAGAGGGTTGACTATCTCGAGTTATCTCCCTATGTGCTTTGTCGTAGTTCTTAAAAGAATATATGATTTCATTATATCTTTGCAATGTCATGTTCTACTAAGTTTTAGTTATTCATGTTGTACTTATGGAATTTGTTTTTCTTATTTTAGTATTACTTTTAACAGTGGGAGTACCATGCATATCACACAAATTTGTGACCATAACCGTCAGTATTGTAAATAATGATATACATAAGATCAAGTTTTATACCTCAATAACAGAATTCAAACATACTACTATGTAGATTTTGTTTACTAAAGCAGTATATAGAAATAGTTCTCATGGTAGCACGTACTGAACATTTCTGCATAATTTTACCAAACATGGCCTCCAGACTCCAAAATCACCCTGTTTATGTTTGTTGCAGCTTCATACGTCATTGTGGTGGGCGTTCAACTATCACAACTCCACCATTTATGAACTTAGAGAAACAAAATGTTATAACAAATTTGTAATTAACAGTATTTTGATATATCGATTACAAAGAAGCACAAGCATTTTTATCACCAAAGACTTTCTTCGTTGGTCAGCTAGGTACGCTATTTCGTTCCATTATGGCCGTTTAAACTTAAAATAATTCTTAGCTTCGTTATTTATAAAGCTATAGAAGAGGTCAAACTTTATTTTGATTTCTTGTAAGAGTTCTACGCGTTTTTGTTACACACTATATTTTTGTATCTCAAATGGTTTCAAGAAATTGAGTAAATGTAAATAACATGAGAATAAATTAATAATATTTCAGTAGTCACAAAATCTGTCCGTTTCTTCCCGCTGAGTTGGAAGGACTATTTTTCTTTTCGGTTATGCTGGAGACAACTCGAAGCAAGACTTAAATTTAAAGGCGGATAATCGTGGACAGCAACGAAACATCCCAATTTTGTATAACGCTATGTAATTTTTTTGTATCAACACTGTCTTTGTACGAAGTGCTAAATGGTATTATTCCTGCATTATATATATATATAAAATAATTATATATATATATAAAATAATTATATATATATATATATATATATATTATATATATATATAATTTAGTGGCTTTGTTATATGTAAAAAAAGAAAAGGTAAGCATAGAGAAACCGTGTATACATATAAATAAAGTAATACTGTGTCCTAGTAAGCAAGAATATCTAAAATACAAAACATAAACAAGTAATTAAGATCCCGAATAATTCAACTCGTTGAAAAGTTTTCATATGAAGAATGCGTGCGTTCTTAGTCGGATATGGATGTGAAAATATATCGTATAACTCAACATCTACAGATGGAGAGACGGATGAACTACCCAGTGTAAATAAAGACTTCGAGCAAAAGTATGAAAACTGCGGATATTTCCCCCAATCCGGGCTGTAAATTGCCCAGCACGTTTATTAGACGTATATCCGCGCCCGGCCGTATATCCTCTCTCCCTCTCACTCTCACTCTTGCCTCTTCACTGCCTCACGTATATTCAAGGCTATATTGTTTCCTGCAATATACCCCGTCATGGTTATAGTCTTTAAGGATTGATGAAATCATATAAACAAGCAGTATTGCATTTTTAATAAAGAAACGTTTGTATAGAAGTATTCTTGACTCTCTTTTAGAAATGCAAGAGTCTTTTCTAATATAAATTAGAAATACTAGTAGTTAAAGCTAGACAGGCCTATCATTAAACAATGTACGCAAGTTTTTCAACGCAAAACTGAGAATCTCAATAGGATGAAAGTGCACTTAAATGATAGTTTCTCATCGCTATTACGTTACCATAGTCTATTCAAATTGAGGAATGTGGAGCAAAAGCACGTATAAGCATTAGAATGTGTCGTATTAAAAACATCTAACTGTAATTATTTAATCTATATTATCAGTGAACCCGCTATTTCCAAACTTACGATATCCACATTCGTACAAATCGTACTCCCAGCAGATCCAGTTTAAGATATGGAACTTGAAGAGTAATATGATCACTAAAAAGAGGGTGTAGCATTTTTCAAGAGTTTTCATAAGCTGTCAAAATATTTTATGATAAATTAATGGCTATCGGGAATTAAGAGATGAAAAGTTAACCATCTCATCAAGCATGTTATAGATATTTTAATACACACAATGTAACTTATTTAACTTCTATAAATCAATATATAAAACTGTGCAATCGTGCCAAAGGACTCCACTGAATTACATTGATTTGATATTGATTGAGAAACAATTAACTAACCTAAACCTTATTAGTACTCATGACAATATAGTAAGACTTTTAACTCAAAGCACTATACTACGAGAAAACGAAGTATTATATGTTAGAAAAGAGTCAAAGAGCTACAAATGAGACTAAATTTATTAATAAGATGAAATAAACTTTATTGGTCATGCAGATTTAGTAAGCTACATATGTATACGCGTACATATGGTACAAATAGCAAATAGATCTATAAAGTCTTGTTGAAAAACGTGACAACATTCTGAATTAAGTGTACAAGTTGTTAATTTAGATACACACGAGTATTTGATTATTTCGTAATTATGAAAAGTATATTGGCAAAATTCATTTATGCAGTTGCGACGAAAGGGAAGGGCTTGACCGGGGCGTAGGTCACCCCCCCCCCCAGAAATGAAAATCCACAAACAGTTTTTTCGGTTCAATTATAAGTATAACTTCTTCAAACAAATAGTCATAAGTTAAATGTATCTTCTCAGTCTATCAGTTACCTCCTTGTTAACAATTACAACGTGACTGTAGACCTCATATCTACTAGTGTACGAGTTATATCTTATTCTGCTGCTGTATACCCCCCTCTCACCATCACCTCTGTGCACTACGACTACTGTCTCAGTTTTCCTATGAGGTGACGTAATTCGGTGCGTAATTACGTTCTGATGTTCTTGAATTGTTGTGCTGTTAACATCGTGTCTATGATAGTCAATTTATGTACATTGACACAATTATAAGCAGTGATATCCCGCAATAAATCGTGTAAATGACTACTTTAAAACACTAACAGTGACAACAAAAGACACGAGTGTGACTGCAAGTGTACAGTCAACACCAACTCTTAGTAGGAGTAGTAGCAGGGATGTGCCAGTTGGTAATCAAACGGCCTCGGATCTAATTACAAATGAAAATACATATCTAGAGACTAGAGGGTCAGGGACAGTTCAGCCTAAGCTGGATAATTACCCGTTAAATGTATTTGGAAAACAAAACATGTCATTTTCAAAGGCCTGCTTTGATCAGTATCCTCGGCTTGAATACATTGCAGCTAATAACGCAACGTATTGGTTTTGTTTTGTTTTTCGTACCTTTGACTAAAATCTCTCCTCCTCAGAGGGAGTATTTACAAAGTCTGGGTTTCGAAACTGTAAAAGACTAAAGAGAAGAGAGATTTGCCACGAAAAATTGTAAAAGCCATTTTCTTTGGTGGGAAAAAACATATGATAGAAAAACAGTCCAGAGAAAAGAGCAATGACATAAAACATTTTTCGAGTGCCCACAAAGACAAGGTTGAGAATAATAAGCCGTATGTAAGCAAAATTATATAAATTATGATATTCCTTACAAATCAAGGTCTTGCTCTAAGAAGGCATGATGAGAAAGACAACTCAGACAACCGGGTGAAGTTTCTCGAATTTTGAAACTTTTATGCTCGACATGTTCTATTGTTTAAATATGGCTTTGAAATAAACACAAGTTTTCTAGTGAATCTATACAAAATGAAATGATTCACATCATTTCAACTATGACAACTGAAAAGATTATTAATAAAGTGAAATCTTGTGGGTTTTATTCTGTCATGGGCGATGAATCCAAAACGTTCCTTGTGTATTCGCTACGTACGAGTATACCATACGATAACACGTACAAACGTTTCTTCATGTTTCGAAACTGTTCAAATACCAAAATGCTGAGGAAATATATTATAAAATATATGTTTACTTACATTGACTATTATTGAAGAATTAGTAATAAGCAATACTCCTATAGTTGCCCAGAAATGTGATAAGGCCACTTCTAGGTCTGGTTAAAATGCCAGATTACAAACAATAATCAAAAGAAAGCATGCTGCATCAGAAAATAGAAATGGCATTAGTTCAACAGTAAATTTCGAAGAAATGAGGGAAATAGTTAAGCAAGAAACTTTTCTACTCTAACTTACTCAAGACAATCAAACTAGCTGCGTCCATTCCCACAAGCTCAGCCTCGCGCGACAGAAGTCTCTCTGCTATAAGGAGGATAAAAAAGTAATTGAGACCTTCAATACTGCAAGACAGATTCTTCACTTATCGCTGTTGTACATAGAGAAGAAAATACTGAGAGAACATACTCAAATTAAAGACATTAAATTCAAGATATTGCAGAAAAATTCGCTATGAAGAACAGAAAATTCCTCTTGACATAGACGTCTTGTTTAAGTTTTTTACTTTTAATATTTCATATGAAATTCATGAAAATAGCAATCATTTTAATTTAAAATGTAAAGGTTTGGTTAAATAACTATTATATGTATTTTTTTTTAATAAACATTTGTTTACGGGTTCTCATTTTTATCTTCTCTTTCCACCTTTGAATTTAAGTGTGATCCAATGTAATTTCTAAACTGTTTTAACTGTCCATAAGGTGTATAACTTAGTTTAAAAATCTAAAAATACAGTTAGGTAAATTGTAGATCTAGTTCTTAAAAAATAAGCCTAGTCCAGATTTTGAATAATATTATTATTGGAAAATTAATTACTTTAATGATTTCCAAATTCCGCACCCCCAGTTACGGCGGTACGTCGCGCGCCGATACTGAATTAGCCTCCTAGAAATGTTTGGCTGGAGCCATCTAAGCAAATATGGTCTTCATTTGAGATTATTTTGCTATCTTGTAATTCATAATACGCAGTTCCAGATCTGTATATAAAGTGTAAGAATACACATAATGTAACACTAATTAACGATAAATAACCATATAACACGTAGAGTTGTGCTATGATTGTAGCGCATATGCTACCGTTATTTCAATCTGCCGTCTAGAGATATCGCCAGCGTAGCAATAGGGACATCGTACCTGTGATCCTTGCTCCCACTCCTTTGTCTGTTTGATGACCAAAGCTGACTTTAGTTTTATTGATAGACATTTGTTTAAGTTACGTACGATCATATACTAGCCTTCGGTAGCATCGATGTTAAATAAAACGGAGGATTTATAGCAATAACTTCGCCTTTTATTCAACTCATATCATTACAGTAACTACCGCCGATTTCAAACTAGGCTAAATCGATGCAGTATGTAATTAATCAATAATATCTAAAAAGCAAATTCGACCTGATCATAGAAAACCTATAGCAATATTAAGTTGCCTTAGATCTTTCAAGTATGTGCAGTCATAGTTTTAAATTACATTCAACAGCTAATTTAGTGGAATTTTAAATTTATAATTTTAACGACGTAGCAACTAGTGCCCAGAAAACAAACTGAAGTGAAGACGTTCTCCGCTTCTAAGTGACAGCTGTCACTTCATTATCTTGTTACTTACTCGTTATACTTACTTCATGTAAAATACACATTAAAATAAACTGCAACGGACGTGATTTGAGTAATTACATTTCACTTGTTTCTCCAATCCAATTATAATCGTACATCTCTTAGTAATTAACTAACGTAACTAAAATTGTAATTCGTGGTAGCACGTAGCAAATATTTATTTCTTATAATTGTGAAACAATTTTCCAGTGATCATATTATAAAAGGCTACATAATAATAATAAGTCGAGTTTCTGGAATCACTCAACAGCGTAATTTTCACCGAAGTTATCATCTACAGCCAAAGCCATTCCACCTGGACCCTGGCACTTACAGTTTCCGTTTGCGGATAACCGCGTAAACTCTACTAATTGATTTTGCAATCAACAATTACCTGGTGTAACCGTAAAGTTCCAACTGCCTCGATCGGTTCAGTTCCAACTTTCCTCATAAATACCGAGTGGCCGGAAATTTACATTTGGGTCGTTTCCGTTTATTGTGTCGAGTAGCGGTTACAAAACTACATTAAGCATTGTAAGAATGCACTAGTAAACATAAAACAGGTTTTATTTTTGTTTATTACTGTAAAAATTTTGGTTGAGCTTTTCATTTATGATAATAGTGTAATGGTATTTAGTTGAACTGCATAATTATTTCAATATGACTTGACGGATTGAGGCTTCCCGTAACAATTGCTTTGTAACTGCTCAAAATAGATAATGAATTTCCGTAACCCAATAAGCCATTACGGGAGATCCACACCATTAACTACGATTAAAAAGTCAATAAAGTGTTCATGGTATAAAATATTTAATACTCATTTTTATTGTAAATAGTGTTAATGATTTCGTTAGCACTGACATAATGTGCATAATGTGGCAAATGAAATAAATTTCCTAACAGACACCTTTTTGAGCTACGTGAAAGAGTTTCGGGTGCAAAGTGAAGATAAATTCTAAATTCATTTGGTACGTGAAATAAACTTTCGAGAGAATTTTAAATCTACGTTTAAGAAGAGAAATTATAATTGGAACAAATTAAAATAATTTTCCAATGAGGTTAGAAGCCAAGAGTGTAATCCAAAGATAAAGCGAGAAACCACAGACTGGCTTTAACAACTTTAACAACAATAAATCAAATAACAGTTTTCACTCATGTTCATCTTACCTCTTGTTGAGTTCATTATCGTTATCATTCTTTATCATTATCATTATCTCTTGTTGAGTTCGCTAAGAAATGCTTTCAATATGTATTATACAACTTTATATAATACTTATACCTTTTTCATTAAGCCATGAGTTTTTTAACCTTTGTGGATGAATGATCTAAAACAACAGCAAGTACCCATTAATTACATTACCACAGACTAACCTAAGCTTATTAAATATATATCGCCACCAAATGTACAGTGTTGTCTAAAATAACCCCCTTCCTTCGTCACTACTATTTGGCTAGTAGTTAGTTTTATTTATATGGCTTTCTGTTAGTTCCGAGGCAGATATACATGTCACAACAACCACACCCCAACAGTCGCCGGAAGATGGGTGGGATCAGGTAGTTCTTGTCTCTCTCCCCGTGTGTCTTCATTGCTTAAGCAATGACAGTTAATGTGTTGTCTCAGGTCGATGTGATAGAGACAGCCCGTGCGAGCAGCTGTGCTACGAGCTACACGATGGCATGTTCAAGCAATGACAGTTAATGTGTTGTTTCAGGTCGATGTGGGAGAGACAGCCCGTGCGAGCAGCTGTGCTACGAGCTACACGATGGCATGTTCAAGCAATGACAGTTAATGTGTTGTTTCAGGTCGATGTGGGAGAGACAGCCCGTGCGAACAGCTGTGCTACGAGCTACACGATGGCATGTTCGAGTGCGATTGCAAAGAGGGCTTTCTCCTCAGCAAAAACGGCTACGGCTGCATAGGTAACACGATATAGTTATACATTTATCGATAACGTGTCCGAATTACCATAATTGTCTCGTTAAAATATAATGCTAATGGCAACTGATTGTTTGCTACCAATATTTTGTCAAACTTTAAATGTAATGATTAGAATACATGATTGAATGTGTTAGATATGTAAAAAAAACAATATGACATTAATTTATTTATTTATTAGTCATTTTAGTTCACATTATGTAAGTTTAAGCTTAAGTAAAAATATGATACGTACATGTATTATATTAATTATGCCAACCAACGTTAAAATCAATTAATTGAAATTAATGCGTATAATCTACAATACAAAATCATACCTGTAATGAAAAATATCAAAATTATTTCATATCCAATCATAAAACTCACAAACACTGTAATACGCGCAGGCGGTGTGATGTTGTAGGGCACTTCTGAATTTGGAGATAGATTTTTTCAATTTTAAACGAACAGGTAGTTTAATATTTATTCTGGGCAAAGAATAAAATGCCCCCCGTTCATACAATGTGAAATGGTGGATTGGATAATGTAAGTTGACATGTCAGCCGATAATGACGAGTGACTTGGTTATTGGGAGTAGTACTATTAATATTTGATCGTAATGTTAAAATTAATTTGCCCATCAATACATTTATGTACTACTCCATTTAATAAGATATGGTAAGCAAAATAAATGGCGGACTTATATTAACATTATTAAAAGGAACTAATGAAATAATTGCTTTATTTGTTTTATTTATAATATTTATGTAAGTGCAGGACTTGGTAGTAATAAGAATCTTTGTTTATAAATATGAACACGTAAAGAATAATATAATTAATTAATATAATTCTATAATATAAAATTAATAGAATTATGTAAATTTGAAATTAAATATAATAATCATTAAAAGTAATTAAATAAATGCTTATTTAATTATTTCTTAATTATTTTAAAATATCCAAAAGGATAGGTTTTCGGATATTCATTTAGGTTAAATTGTCCAAACCCATTCATTAAACATTGAATTTCCTTAAAGCTTCTTATTCAATAAAAATATTGCACCCATATTAGATTCTTTCATGTGTTTTATATACATGGAAACACGTGTGTTCTTAGCAGATTACTAAAAAGTTATGGGTTTATTGCATATCTGCATTTTCAGAACTAAACACAACGATGGAGCCGATGCTCCATGAGGAGTTAGACCAGGATATCGGCGAGGATATCCTCTACCAGAAGGACGCTTCCTTCTCTGCTGAACTGGAGATTGGCACAGAGACTGAGGAGCCGGAGTCCTCCACTGTCCTGTCCTCCACCGGGACCTCCACCACCATCCAAGCCGTCCAGTTCCTGACCACTCCTGGAACCCAGGATCCGGCCGCGACTTCCAGGGAACCGGAGCCTCCCTCGACCGGTAGTCCGTGTCTGCTGGACTGCTCGGCGGGCGGCCAGTGCACCCTGGAGGGCGGAGTCCATCGCTGCCAGTGTCCGCTGGGTCGGACTGGGCAGACGTGTGACACAGGTACATTTTTTTCCAGAGGATGTTATTTTGTTGTAGTACTGTAAATTGAAATACCAAAAACAAAAAATGGCTAAATCATTTTAAGGTAAACGTGTTTTGCCAAATAAAATAGTAAAGCAAACTGCAACACTTTGCTTATGGAAATTAATCAATTAATGTTATCAACACATTCTATATAAACAAAACTTCCGGATGTTTAGTAAATTATAGGAATAATAATTACGCTATAAAATGTTATATTGTGATAGATAAGATATATGTTTATTATTTAGAAAATCGTGTGACTTAAATACGATTGTAACTAATCAGTTTCCTTTTTGATTGTTAGGTTTTGTATTTGTAACGATTAATTTTGGGATCTTAACACCAGACGACAGACAAATTATTTCGGAATTTTTAAAATTACGGCATAAAATATGTTTTGCCTTCTTAGAGTATTATCTTTTTATTTGACTTGGGATTTGCCCAGTCAGTTATAAGGTAATTTACTTCAAAACTTATAACAGCTGCCATGTATAAAAACAGGCAAATATGTTATACGTACTATTTTGATTTAAATTAGGGAAGTTCTGCTCGCAGAGACTGAAGTCAGATCGTCGCGGTTCTCGGGCGTTTCCTGCACTCAGAGCCGCCTACGGCATGCCCAGCTGCAGCTAGAGTTCAGACTAATGATTAATAGTTAACCATGAGATATTTATGTCAAGTTCTGCTCACAGAGACTGAAGTCAGATCGCCGCGGTTCTCGGGCCAGGGCTGGCTGGCGTTTCCTGCACTCAGAGCCGCCTACAAGCACGTCCAGCTGCAGCTAGAGTTCAGACCCGAGAGTTGGGACGGCATCCTCTTCCTGACTGGGGAGCGAGACGATCTGGCCGGGGACTTCATGGTGCTCTTCCTCTACCAAGGATTCGTCGAATTCAGGTATGTATTTGGTGGTTATTGTTTCTATAGACAATATGAAATCTTTTTTGTCAGGGGCTTATTAGGTTCTGGATATTCATTTATGAGTACTGGCCCTTACATCGACCAATACTTAGGTTTTATTTTGTTTAGGATTTTCCCAGGTGTTTGAGGGTTTACCTATACAATTTTGTATCTCTAATGATGGATTACCGAGTTCACAATACTTCTTTTACCAGAAGCTTGGATAGTTCTGGTTATTTCTAGACGGACCAACATTCTAAAATATAAGAAGGTGACGATTTACGGTCGTTTATTGAGAAGAATATACGTCTATTTAGATATTACGTTTTGCAATTACTAATGACCATCATTATATTTTTATTTTCTAATTTAATTTAAGATGTTGTAAAGTCATCAAACTTCAAGTTGTCAATAATTAGAAGAATAGTTAAGTGTTGTACTAGTTATAAAATATTGTAAAGTCTCGCTTGAAATGCAGTTGAATTAGAATGGTGATGTGATACGATACATCTGTTATCGTATATTCGGAGATTTTTACAAAAAACACACACACACACACACACACACAGATTTTGTATATTACAACCGATGATAATATTGGTTTAGGATGTAGTACTCTATGTAATGAATAATTTAGAACTATATAAAATAACCCAATATATCGATGAATGAATAAATAATGACAACTAGACTGCAATAGCGTGCATAAAGTTTAAACCTTATTACTTGTTCACTGTTATATATTCAATACGTAAATTTGTTGCGGGACTAAATCGACTTCGTACTTAAACTAAAACAAATGTTTTCACTGCTTTTAAAAATCGGAATACTTTACATCCATCTCCTTTTCGTCAATGTAGTTAGAGCAATTATTGGAAACATGCAATTAGGTTAAAATTATAGTGGCAATATTTATGTGATCCTTTCACAATTTGACTATTCCAGTATATTAATTCGTCATTTACTCAGTTATTTGTGATGACTACACTAAAAATAGTTTTTCGATCGTTTTCGAACAACTTAAATTATTAGTTTTATTTTAGGTTATTCCAGCTATAGGAAGTTCAATATTAAAATATTACTAAAACAAAGTTTTTTGAGTTATTAGAATTAATAGGACAATACAATAAATTAGACATATAAAAACATATTACGAATATAACTTATAAATATGGAGTCTAAACACATAAACCAATAAACTATTGAAAAGAACAAGCCTGTTTTTTTGTAATTTATTTGTTTTACATACAAATAAAGCCCATATCAACGTAAGAGAATGTCATATCACTAATGTATATAAAATGTTTGTTAAATACTTTTCTACTAAGCTACTACTGAAATGCGTGAAAACGATAAAAAAAGCGTTATCCAATTTGGCGACTATGTGTACTTGGCTGTCGTGGCGGAAACCGCTCGGCCTCGTACACGTTTAATTATTGGTAAACAGGGCAACATTTCTCTAATACCGTTTCTCACAGCTCCATAACTGGTCTCCTTCTTTTTCATACCAGACCGTCGACATGTATTCGTTTTGAACTCGTTTGTTTAAAAATGTGCTCTTGATAAAAACAAATAATCACTGTTGGCTCAGAATACCGAAAAATATATATAAATTTTGTTTTGTAATTATAATGTAAGGGAATGTATTGTAATGATGTAGGAAATTTATACTGAACTGTTCGTGACCCTGAGTTTCGAAAATCGGTCCTTTTAAAAATAATCGCTCAAGAAAAGTAATTATCAAGAACTTAGATCATGTAATGATTTTGAACAATGTTGAACATGATTAAATTTGGGTATAAAAATACTGTAAAAATATTAAAGTCTAAGCGGTACAGTTTTTGGTTAAGCTTGTTCCGTGTACATAAAATCAGCAAATATATTCCAATTTAATAGCGGCAAGTGCACAAACAAAGATTTATATTGTTTCCCCATGCTTTCGCGTCAAGCTTGAGACAGAAAAGAAAGAAAATAAAATGTTAAAGGTAACGTCAAATCAAAACTATTTCTCTCAATTAATTAATTTAACCTGTTCTTAACCATTTTTATAACATGTAAGGACATGGAACTTGATATGAAATATGGACATATTTGACTTAATAGATTTGATAACATTAAAACCTACGTGTAAATACTTAAACTCAAATGTGTTAACAATCGGTTTGTTCGTCCATTGCTGAACGGCCACTACTAACTCACACGCTTTTACGGGCGCTTTTTTGTGAACACATTCTAGGGCATTTTCGAAGTATCTTTATATTGAAAATCTGTAAGCGAATACTTATTGAAAATATCAAAGTTTTACTATAATAACACTTTCAGGACTATGTAGGTCATAATGAAAAGGCAATGTTTAACTTGTCAACGTTGTTTAGGTTTATTTTTAATTAATTTTCGAAAATAACTCTTTAGTTAATAGTTTATGTATGTAAACGTGTATGATTGTTGTTGAAAGGTTCGACTGTGGGTCGGGTGTGGGGGTGGTGAGATCAGAGGACAACGTGCTGCTGAACCAGTGGAACAAGTTGACCCTCTACAGACATCGCTGGGACGCTTGGATACAGCTGAACGGCGGCAAGAGAGTCCAAGGAAGATCAAAGGTAACCGTGAAGAGACAGACGGGACGAAAGGTGTTAAGTAGACAGTTGGGGCGGCGCGGCGCGGGGCGAGGAAGGCCGGGCTGATAAAATACAAGAGGTTGCGATAAATCCTGCTACAGTTCAAGTCCAGCCATTAGCGTCAGCCAAACAAAGCAAAGTACTCCGGAATTCAGTAACGTTTAGTTTACCGACGAATGTTTTGTTTTACTCCAACAAAGTTAACCGCTTGTGTGTGGGTTCCCTGAAGCATTTTAACTCCACGTTAGTTCTTCAAGAATGCTTGAAAACGTTAAAAGCCTTTTTACTCTACAATGAACGACCATAAATACAGTTTAATATACGACATTTACTGAAGCACTAATGTATTACATTCCTCTGAATGGTTTTAATATTCATCTCGGTAAGGTAGCGCGTGGCATAAATGAAAACTGATATATTATATGGAGGTCACTTTCTTAATTTCAGTACAGTTGCAAAGTAAACAGTTTAATAAGTTTTAAAAAAGTAAATTATAATTAATGCTATTAAAACACTTGATATGTAATTATTTATCATAAAGTTAATTTTGGTCATACATAAAATATATTCTTTGAAAGCATAACTTTATTTCGGACATTTGCCATCTTTATTTTTTTAGCATGGCAAATGTCCAAAATGGTGTTATATTAAAAAAAAAATATGTTATGCTATTTTGTGACCAATCCAGTTGTACAGTTATAGCAAACTAATAACTATAGATTGCTTACTAAATAATGAAACATAAATAACTTTTTATAAAGTTGCATTTTGAATCGTATTCTATCCCTTATATTTCTATGTTTAAAAATCACTTTATTTGAGTCAAACCAAATTATGAGAATTTCAATTTGGAATAACAATATTCTTTATTTGTATGATGTATAAAAATTGTTCTAACACACAGGTTTTTTACAACAAATATTTTACTGTTCCTCTTCTTCTTTTCCAATTATTTCTAAACTTCATAAAGTAAAAATAGTAGCGTGATCAATGTGGAACTGCAGTATTTTAACTCGTAGAAAAATCAATTCTTGGTCGCTGTTCAAAAGATCTGTCCACGTTTCATGTTGACACTATTAGACGCTGAACAGTATTGTTGTTGTCATTAACAGGGCCTATTCTCACGTATCACGTTCAGAGAGCCTGTCTTTATCGGGGGCCGCGGTAACACGTCGGGCATCACGGAGAAACTACCGACGGAGAGAGGGTTCCGAGGCTGCGTCCGTCACCTGGAGATCAACGACCTTATCTACAACTTCGCCCTGGCTCCAGTGGGAGACGCCGTCAAGGGGTTCGACATAGGTGAGTACTTATACACGACAATCTAGGATCCACTTTACTTAGTACCCTTAAAATGTGTAAGAAATGTTTTGTTTAACAATTCCGTTATGAAGAGTATAATCTGAAACATATTTTGGTGGAAGTTGTCTTACATAATTGTAGCATCATTGTTTCCATATGAATATTAATACACTTTAGTTACGATTTAAAATTTGCTTGAACTCCATCGTATCCTATTATAGCGAATTCATCTAAATATGGGAAATAATCAGCAACAACAGAATGATAGACAAAAAAGAAGAGAAAATTTATATATAAACATAATCAGAGGACCAATTTAATCGTGTGTGTCATAAAATAAGAACATTATTAAAAAAAAAAAAAATTGGAATAAAAGATATTATTTAAAACGAAATACATATTTTGAAATTCTGATACGGTTTACACAATTACAATTACAATTATTATTTATACATGTTGTTTTATAAGTTTAAAACTTTTTCTGGCACTCCATTCTCTGATATGTTCCATTTAGTCTATTAAGCTTTATTTGCAACGTAATAATGTGGTTAAAACGCTCTTTGCTTAGATAATCATATTTACGTTTCTCTCACATATGTGTTTACATTTGTAAAACTTATTATCAAATTATAAAGATATAAAATCACTAATACGTATAAAATTTTAAACGATCAACACAGTATTGTACACTCATTCTTTATTTGTGTATTTAAACGATACACCTATATTGAATGGAATGGAATAATGTACCTAGAATTGCAGAACTAATAACACATTACGTTCCACTATGAAAAAGACATTTTTGTTTGTTCTTTGGATTCTTATTTTATTTATAACGTCATTCTTGGAAGAAGTATAAAAATCCACCGTGTAGTTACAGGACGGGATCTAGCCTTTATCTCAGTCACTATAAGTCACATAAGAGTTCCTGTGGGAAGGGTCTCATTCTACATTCGGGTTCCAGGCAATATTCCTGTAGGAGGACTTCAAATGAAACATGACATGGAGTAACGAGTCGGAATAATATGCCGATATGTATCTTGTTCGAATTACTGCACTTACCTCTCAGCTTTCAGGACATATATCGTTCATTGTTCACCACAATGTAAAAAATAATTTTAATTTGAGACGGTGAAAATTAATTAAATTCAACAGTACAAAATTTCTGAAGGCATTGCCAAATTGTAAACACATTATAAAAGGTAATTCTTTTATACAAAAAGATTCAATTTTTCCGATAGAACGCGGTTATGTAAAAGCTTCAAAGTGTATCACATTTTTAGGATATGGTGTTATTAATTAAATATTGTTATTAAATTACTTCGTAGACAAGGAAAATTCCATTCCTGCATTTATAATTCATAGATCCTTTCATAGATACCTCAACCTCTAATATACATTAACACTCAGTATAATAATATGTGCTGTAAATTCAAATAACATAACGACTAATGAATTGTACTTATCGATATTGAACTATCTAATCTATCTAATGAGGTTCTAAATTTTAAAGTAGCATGAATTCAACAAACCAAAATCAAAATTCAAAATTCAACAATAGTGGAGTAGACAAATTAAATTGCAACGATTGTCAATCCCACTATATTGGACAAACCGGCCGATCCTTCAAAATTAGATTTAATGAACACATAAAGGCATTGAAAACATCATCAAATTCAAAATATGCAGACCATTTAAATAACACCGGCCGTACATACACTAAGATCGAAAACAATCTTGAAATTTTACACACAAGCAAAAAAAGTCGCTTATTATCTACTTTAGAACATTTTGAAATTTACAAAAGTGCCAAAATTAATCATAATATATTATTAAATGACAAAGATTTTCTAACAAAAAATGTATTATTCGATAGACTTTTAAACAATATACATTGATCTCACATAAAATTAAATACAACAAATTTAGCCACCAAGGTAGTAAAAAACACATGACAAATTGATTTTAATTATTTATTTTTATAATTAACTTAACCTTATTTTGTACCTGAAGATGAAGTATGAAATAACACACAATATACTTAGAAAGCCTGCAATAGGGGGAAATGTTAATGTGTAAGTTTAGAATTAATTGTGCAATACACGTGTCCCTTAATATTTGGCGCCAATTTAGAAATTTGCTTGTGTTTGAGTGACTTCATTTTGTCAAACTAAAATTAATATTTCTTTTTAGTTCTTGATATTAGTACAAGTATTGATGTCGGGATTTTTTTTTGATTTTAGCATTGTAAATTCAGCAATTATTCGTTCAAACTCAATTTCTTTCATATTTTAGAACGTTGATGAGGCAAGAAAACAACATATCCACTAAATTGAGGGACCAAATGTAGCCTTTAAATCCTGAAAATCTTATAAGTATTTATAAATTAAAAGAGAGGGTACACAACATTAGTCACTTAAAACTAAATAAATTCAATGTTTAAAATAAAAATAAACCGCAGTCTAAAAAGTACACACACTAAAATTACGCCCTCGGAAGCCAACGTTGACGTTGAAGCCGCACCCCTTTTCACTCGCCCAACCTGAAGAGGGCTTGAAGCACTCGTGTTAATTTTAGATACTCATAGTTTTTAATGTCGAGGGATGTTTTTCTCTTCTACCAGAAATGCGAGTTTCCCATCGCAGCCCGCACTGATGGCTCGGAAAATTTATGATTGGCACTTCCGTGTGATCAGATCACTTATCATGATTTGTAATTTAAGAAAACAAATCATACCTTGAAATAGTACCAGATTTCAAATATGGCCTCCATAGAGTTCTATACTCAGATATTTTATTGATTAATGAAATAAAGTAAGGATAAATTTATACTTTCATCCATGCATAATATGTACAAAGTAGGAGTTCTCAACAAAGTCGTGTAATAGGCATCGCTAAAATTTCAAACCTATAACTAATTTCTTTCTTGAGGTGTCCTGCCGGTAGAGGGATAGACTTCTCTAACGCTTATTGTGTCCCACATGCTAATGATAACGCTTGGACTCTAGAAAATCGACATCGTCAACCATCACTTCCTGACATAATTTAATTATTCTCAATTTTTAAGGACTGCATAAACGTTATTATAAAAAATGAATGAAACTATCGAATTGACCCAATAATTGCCCAGAACGATCTTGTGTGTAGTTTGAAAAATACTCTCATTGTCTCATTCGATTTGGTCCTTATTTACAGTTTATTTTCTACAGACTTATAGTATGGTAATGATATTTGGAGTAAGGTTTGATTGATTTTACTCATCTATTGTTTAGGATATGCCTTATAATTAATGTATCTATTTTAACAGTACACGTGGTTCTATGCGGTGGTTCTTAGTTCTATGGCTTCTTAGCTTTTCCACTAAGGTTTTTTCATTAATGATGGTGCTATTGCTGCTCTGAGTAACCTGTATGAATCTGTTGCCACAGAGGAGTGCATGGCGGACCGCTGTAATAAGGTACCTGGGTGTTTGTTATTAATGATGGTGCTATTGCTACTCTGAGTAACCTGTATGAATCTGTTGCCACAGAGGAGTGCGTGGCGGACCGCTGTAGTAAGGTACCTGGGTGTTTGTTATTAATGATGGTGCTATTGCTGTTCTGAGTAACCTGTATAAATCTGTTGCCACAGAGGAGTGCGTGGCGGACCGCTGTAGTAAGGTACCTGGGTGTTTGTTATTAATGATGGTGCTATTGCTGTTCTGAGTAACCTGTATGAATCTGTTGCCACAGAGGAGTGCGTGGCGGACCGCTGTAGTAAGGTACCTGGGTGTTTGTTATTAATGATGGTGCTATTGCTGTTCTGAGTAACCTGTATGAATCTGTTGCCACAGAGGAGTGCGTGGCGGACCGCTGTAGTAAGGTAAGGTACCTGGGTGTTTGTTATTAATGATGGTGCTATTGCTGTTCTGAGTAACCTGTATAAATCTGTTGCCACAGAGGAGTGCGTGGCGGACCGCTGTAGTAAGGTACCTTGTCAACACGGCGGGAAGTGTCTAACTTCTGGGGAAACTGCTGTTTGTCTGTGTCCTCTGGGGTTCACCGGAGACCTGTGCGAGACTCGGCTGGATCTACAGGTATGTCCTACAAGGCGCTGTGCTGTTCGTAACCGATTTATTCAGCGTTTAAAGCTGACTGTAGTTGATGAATTATTTGAAAGTTACAGTATCTTAGAACGATAGCAAGTTCCGAAAATCTTGTTATTTTTTTAGCTCTGCTACACACACTAGTAGCATAGATAATATCCTATTCAAAGTCATTCATCTCTTAAGAATATATAAGAAAGATACATATGACGACCAATCTCACTGTTTCGGGTTCGGTATTATTTGTTTCGTGTATCATTGTGGTGTCTCGTTGTAGTAAAATGTTACTTAAACGGTTTCATATAGTATCTTATATAGCCATCTTTTACTTTTTTATTTACTTTTCATTTATTTTTGTTTTTTTTGTCAAAATAAGTAATTAGTTTTACATATATCAAATGCTACATGTGGATGTGTTACGTAAAACTTCTTAATACATATTACGAAGTAAATAAATATAGAAAGGAACACCAGAATTCCAACCTTTCAAAACTAGAGTGTAGGGAAGAAAGGTAAATGAACACAGGAAAGACAAATAAAATTACGAAATCAGAGCATTTGATTTCATTATTAGTATCAATTCAATTCTGCGATATGATAATTGTGTTTATTTTATCGTGCATAAAAAAGTAAAATAAATCATAAAAATCGGTGATTTTGGTAACAGTTTGGCGTGTTAATCTCAACCTTTAGAGAATTGAAATTTAAAAATGGATTTTCTACAGAAAATATATAATTAATTGTATTTTAATCTATATTTAAATAAAATTAAAATATTTTATTTTTACTCTAAATATTTTTTAAAATAAAAGAGTTAAGGGAAACTTCAAGTGTATTGTTATAATTTGGCCGGTGCTCTCTCATCTTGGTTTTCGAGTATAGAATTAATTTTTCTGTTAGATAAGACAATTCTTTTAACAATGATCTGAAAAGTGAAATAAACTGTTCTTAAAATTACTCCGTTTTTACCTGTGTACATATTTATGCTCATCCCTTCATGTCAGTGTACACATAAACTAAAGAATCCCCAAACTCTATGTGTAATTGGTCAAACCTCTCAATGCGTTACAATTTTTGTCACCACATGTAATATAGTTTGTGTAGATTATATACTCGTATCACCATAGGGTAAAGAAAAAAAGAGTAGAACTCAGATGTAAAAAGTCAAAGCGGAAATTTGACTAGCAGACTCCACGTTCCCTCACCCCATCGTGTTCACCGGAAACAGAATTTCTAGTTTCCTGCTCCAACAGCGTGGAATTAATAACAAGTTTATAAATATTTCATTCAAAACGAAAATAATTATTGCATGATTGTTATATAAGGTAACTGATTGGAACATTTATTTAAGTAATTGGTTAAGCATCTAGGCCCCACTAGGGTTTCTAATTGTTTATATTATTTGTTATTTATTGGTTCATGTTCTAGCCTGTGTTACTGGAGTAACTGACGTAAAACAACCAAACAATTTATTGGGCAACGTTCTAGGCTGTATGACTATGGTAAATTATTTGCTAAGGGTTAGGGCCCAGATTACGTATAATCGAGTATGCGTCATAATACCGATGACAAACTTGCAATGCTTGCACATCGAAATGCCTTAATTACACACTTTTATCTGGTTAGCGTAGGAAACTGAGATAAATCTGAGAAAACATCTAGGAACTAAAATTTCAAGCAAACTGGAAAAAAAGTTAGATTCGCTTTGTATTAAAAATCGATCCGACAAATGGAATAAGATACTATAAAGTTTTGCCATTTTTTATGGGTGTTAGTAATTAATCGAAATAAGTAAAATGACGCTGTTCTCCATCCAATTCTGTTTCTGTATGAAAACTTGTAGGTCTCCAAGTGCTTAACCAGTTTTCATTCAGAAGATTAATGACGATGCCAATTATTAACTTGATGTCATGTCTGTAGGTGCCTTCGTTCAACGGTTCCAGTTACCTGCGTTATCCAGGGTTGGGTGGTTCGGCGCTCTCATGGCTGGACCTGCTGTTGGTGTTCAAGCCTAGTGCAAAGGATGGAGTCATCCTGTACAACGGTCACCGGTCAGACGGTGTGGGAGATTTCGTGTCGGTCTACATGAGTGAAGGTCACCTAGAGTTCACCTTTGACCTAGGAACTGGAGCTGCAACTTTGAGGTGTGTACAATGAGCAATGTTAATAATGATATAACGCGTGTGTGGACCAACGTAGGTTCTAGGGCAGACTAACGATCTAGAAGCTGATCTATCGTAAATGCAACATAGTAGAAGCCATCCAAATAGGTCGATCATAAAATCTGTCCTTTGTGCTAATTAGGAACGTTGGAACTGAGTAGATGAGGTAGTGCCAAACTTTTTGAGTTTTGAAAACTATTTTTTTATGTTTAAAAGTTTTGAAACTCCATCTGATATTACAAGCATAATATTAAGTATTACTCTTAGGATTACTTGTTAATAAGTAACCCTAATATGGCCCAACTAAAATTGTTGAAGATAAAAAAATAACATATTTAGATTATGTAATTAAGTCGCTTCAGGAAGGGACACGTTGACACGTGTTTATTTATATCTGACTTAAGGAAATTATACTATTCAATGAAATATAATTTAATAAAATGTTATGTTTTTAAGTATTTCTTATAAGAAATTAATATTTTATAAATAAAGTAGATACTCTAACAATTGCACATTTATCTTCAGCAGTTTTCATTGGGACCTGACTAAAAAATACCCACGTTTCATGTTTTAAAATAAATAAAAAATGTCCACTCTCTATGTATTTATGGAAGCTATCTCTAAGAGGCATGACAAAATAAATCTATTTTATATCTGAGAAAAGCTTTTAGATAGTTCATAACTGTAAATCTGAAACTAAATATTTGTTAAGCTGGCAGGTTTAATTGTAGGATAAAATCCACCACTTTAAATAACACATTAACTTTTCCGTATTTAAATGCATCTACTTCTACTCATATTTTCCACATACGCCCACAACCACACACATCCATACAACAATCTATGCTTTCTATCTTTTTTTGTCTCCACATATCAAAATCATATCAAATGCATTTAATAAAAAAATGTAAATTGTACATGTTCAAGCATAATACCTATATTCATTTTAAAATTTGTCAAAATTTTACTTTATAATAATATTTTAAGTGGTTTGAGTTGCTTATCCATCAAAAAGTAATTTACAAAGCGTGGAATACGCTAATACAAGGATATCCAAGAGCCGAAGAAGCAATTCTTAAGTGGCCAGGAAACACTGAGAGTTATGGGAAATACGAGGATAGCTGCAGGTAGGTGGTGGTGAGATAGCTGCAGGTAGGTGGTGGTGAGATAGCTGCAGGTAGGTGGTGGTGAGATAGCTGCAGGTATTTTGGGGTGAGATAGCTGGGAGTAATAAGTGTTGTACCAAGAAATAGAATACACACGGCCTTCAAACTAGACTGGTGAATGACCAGTATTCCACCGCGTAATACTGCCCTCTTCATCAAGAAATCCTCTTATTTAAGAAAAAGACTCTGAAATCTATTTTCAACAGACATTAAGACTAATAATCCTAAGGTCTCGAAGAGCACATACAATTGCTGCCTTTTTGTATAGGAGCTAGCAACGTTTTCTAGAGATAATTTCAGGTCAGCTGATTTTTTTATATACTGTCTTTCTTGCTCTTTCGGTTAGAGTCCGGGCTATCTGGCTGGCGGTAGTGGTCGCGTTTATTAATGCGCATATTGCCTGCACAGGTAAAAATCTGGAGTTTAAAAGAATTTTATTATGCGTAATTTTTAAATTTTTTTCCCTTTAGATAGATCTACCAGACATTATTTTTTTATTGCCAGACATTTTTTACTGTTGTTAATTAATGTGCCATACGCGAAAATTTTATTTTTTTTTTATAAAAAATTCAAAGTATTTTAGAATGTCTGTTATTTTTTATATTATGTTATTTAAACCTACAATAATCTAAAATTAATTTGCCAGACGTTAATTCGATTGTTAAATATTAAATATATATAAAATGCAATGAAAAGTATTGCGGTATGATGCTTGTGGTTGGAGAGAGACAGTTTGAAGTGCAAGAGAGACAGAAAGCGACGGCAGCGCTTCGGCATATGGACAACAATACATGGCGTCAGTCTAAAGTCACATGTTTGTGATGTGTTTGTTTTATTTATGATGTTTATTTATTAACTTTCGCTACAATGGCCAGTGGTACAATGAAATGTGTTTTCTGTAAAGGACATAAAGGTAAAATAATTCTTTTCGTGATTGATAAATTGAAGAAGTGCCAGGAAGTTTTGAATATACGTTTGAAATATAAATTAAAGTACAGTGACATTGAACTGCCTACTGAAATAAATGAGACAGATGGATACCACAGACAATGTTATAGCAGTTTTACAGCTTTAATGGCAAAATTACCGTGATTCATCGACTGAAATAGATAGTACCAGTAAATCTATTTTCCACATAATTTGTCATCAAACACTCCAGCAAATAATCAGTGATACTATTACGAGTAACACAAACAGTGAAATAGTAAAGTGAGATTGCTGCTTCAAGTTTAATTCATCAGACAACATCCCATGATTTTGACTTGAGTTTAAATAAATAAAAAAATAATACCGGAAGATGCTCGTGAAAATGTAAATAATCATTGTATGTCAGGACATCCTAACCCAAGTTTTTAACGATGAGGTACTTTCAGAGGATGCAGCTGTAAGTTTAGATAGTCAGAGAATGCTTGGAGATATTGCTTCCAGCTCTCTATAGCAATTTGAGTATCAACGAAAATAACGTTTGTGATGATTATCCTGACGCAAATATTGAATGTGTTGAGGCAGGTCGACAGATAGTACCAGTAAATCTATTCCACATAATTTGTCATCAAACACTCCAGCAAATATCAGTGATCCTATTACGAGTAACACAAACAGTGAATAGTAAGTGAGATTGCTGCTTCAAGTTTAAATCATCTAGACAACATCCCATGATTTTGACTTGAGTTTAAATAAAAAAATAATACCGGAAGATGCTCGTGAAAATGTAAATAATCATTGTATGTCAGGACATCCTAACCCAAGTTTTAACGATGAGGTACTTTTCAGAGGATGCAGCTGTAAGTTTAGATAGTCAGAGAATGCTTGGAGATATTGCTTCCAGCTCTCTTTAGCAATTTGAGTATCAAACGAAAATAACGTTTGTGATGATTATCCTGACGCAAATATTGAATGTGTTGAGGCAGGTCGACAATTCAAAAATGTTTGTTTTTATTGTGAGAAAGATCGTAAACAAAATAAAGGAAAACAACAAAATCTTCATTCATCAAATGATGCAAAAACTTTATCAAAAAATTACTGAGTGGATGGAGAAACTTAATAATGATGTGTTGTTACAAAAAATTAACGATTTAAAATCTACAAATAGACCAATTTTTTATCATCATTCGTGTGAACTAAATTATTTAAATGAGTATAATAAAGTAGTTTCAGACATTCCATATACTTCTTGGCATAAAAAATCATAATATCCATAAAGAAATTTTCAATCATATTGTATCAGCAATAAACGAAGAGGTTTTAATGAAAAAAAATTGTGTATCGCTATCATCTCTTTGTGATATGTACAATAATGAGTTGAATTATGAGGAGAAATTTCAGCCTCAGACAGATATAAGTTTAATAACTAATCATTATCTGGAAGAAAAAATACAAAAAATTTTCAAGAAAAATATCTAAATTATATCGAAGCAAAAGAAAAAAATTATTATTCATAAGGATTGTAGTTTATTAGAAGATGATCTAACAAAACTTGAAGAAAACGACCTTATTGATAAAGTCGCGTTAATATTACGAAATACAATTTTGAAAAATTGAAAAATCAAAATTACCATCAAAAATTAAAACAAATGACTTGATTACTGGTGAATGCGTGATTCCTGATTAAATTAGATCGATTCTTCAAAGCATTTATTGGAGGTAAAGATATTAGACGCAGAGATGGTTTAAATTGTAGTAGATTGAGTTCTTCAATGGCTGCTGATGCAATTTTTTGTGTTAGTAATGGTACCGTTAAACCATCCAAACATATTACTCTTGGCATGACTATAAAAAGTCCTCACAAGTAGTAGTAAGAAAATAATAAATATTTTAAATAGATTTGGACATTGCTGTAACTATACTACTCTAGAAGAATTGGAAACAGAAGCAACTATCTCATCAGTACATCGAACACAAGTTTGTCCCTCCAGACATCATTTTAAATCCCTCACTATGTACTGGTTGTAGCTTTTGATAATTTTGATAGATACGTTGATACCTTGAATGGAAAAGAAACTTTGCATGATACTGTGGGAATCATATACCAAAACATTGATAATAATTCACATGCTCAACTAAATCAAGCTAATGATAATTCAGAAGATTTATTACCAACAGAACCATCACAAAAAAGAAAACGATCGTTGACAGACTTCACTCCCCGACATAATTCCTTATGGTAAGCGATTAAAGATGGCAGGTCGCTTAACACCGGTCGAAATTGATCGATCATCACCATCACCTGAAAATGTTTCATCTTTACAAACCATTGATCTGTTACATTTGCTATCATATGTTTTTCGTGTGCCAAATACACCATCTTGGACAGGATTTAATGGCAGAATGATAGAAGACAATACTCCAAAACAGAAAGTATCATATCTTACTTCTATTAATTTATCACCAACAAATGTATCAGTGGTCGCGTTTACAATGGAACAAGCACAAACAGTTGGTTAAAGAATGTGGTCAAACTTATGTACAGGTCACATACGATTTAGCAATTGCTAAAATAGCTTATAAAAATTCAAGCAACAGAAGGTCTCAAGTTTAGTAATCTGTTTATACATCTTGGATCGTTTCATTTAATGATGGCTTTTTTTAAAGCTGTCGGTACTTTCATCGATGAGTGTGGATTATCCCACATGATGATTGAGAGTAAAATCATTGCTTCAGGGTCTGTAAATGGAATAATTGAGGGTAAAACACTTTAATCGTTGCAAACGTCTACATCCGTTGATGGCATTAAGCTTACAGATGTTACATTTTGATCAATTTTTGAAAAGTAAGAATGCTGAATATGATTTTGTAAAAGGACAAATTTATGAAGATCTTTTAGAATATCAGGAGAAAAAATTTTCCTTCTCATCATCAACGGACACTGATTTATTACCTAATGAAATGTTATCGCAACTGCTCAATTCATACAAGAAATACGTAGCAAAGACCAGGCAAGGTACCCATGGAAAAACAGCACAGTTCTACATGATCTACATTCAGTTGATTAGTTATTACATAAATCTTTCGAGAAGTATACGTATGGGTGACTTTCAAATGTTTACGCACGTAATTCAAAAAATGACGAACTTGTTTTTTATTGTAAATCAACCGAACTACGCTCGTTATTGTGTAAAATATTCAGATTATTTAAATAATGTTGATAAAACCCACCCTGGACTACAAGATGATTTTAATAAAGGATGTTTTGGAGTCAAAAGAACTGATAAGCCATTTTCACGAATACCAATAGATCTTACACTGGAGCAAACGATAAATGCCGATGCAGCTAAACGACTGAGCGGAATTGCTCACTTTACTAATTCTTTAGCTGCACGTCAACGCTGGACCAAAAGTCACAGCATAAGAGCAGCGTTAATATCACATGTCCTTTGGATGTTTGTGGCTTAAGATACTTACAAGATGTTACGGCAGAATTACAACCGAACAGAATTAAAATCTATGGAAAACAAATTGCTGATTTCATTGAAATTCTCGATAAAAATTGCAATCCATTTGATCCAAAATTAGACAAAGAAAATCTATACAACATTGCTACTTCAAAGCCTGCTTCTCCTGACGTTACTGATTTTTTACTAAATATTGAAGAGAATGGTGAGACTCTAAGAAAACAATTTATCAGTGAATGCATTGAAGATGGGAATAGATTTGATAAACCAATAACAAAAAAATAAAGTTTTTAATTTTGCTGAGGTGCCGAAGAAAAAGAAGTTGACTTTAGGAAATAAAAGTCGTTGAGGTTGCGAATGCAAAGAGATCTATTTGGTAGAATGCTGGGGATTTCTCTTGGCTCACAAGGTTCACATTGAGAAGGTTTTGACATTCCCACTCACCCCTATGCCAACATCAATGTGTCACCCAGATGGTTCAATCTGTAAAACTGATAAATCACAATTAGCAAAGCTCATCGAAAAAAAATTGGGCAACACTATACATCAACAACCGTCATCTTTTTATGTTTGTCTTGTTGATGGTTTCTTTTTGTTGCATCTCATGAAAGATGTACCACAAACGTATGATGGTATATCTAAAAAGTTTATGAGTACTATCTCCCAAATGAAATCTATTCGTATTGACATTGTCTTTTGACCAGTATTTCTCGCCGTCTATCAAAGATTACGAACGTTCACGTCGAGAAGAAGCAACCAGTCCAGTATCAATTGGTCCAAATCAAGCTCGACCACACAATTTTGCAGCAGAACTTAAAAATATACAATTTAAAGAAGCTCTAGTAAACTTTTTTTATAGATCACTGGGATAGTGAAGACATGGTACCTTTTATTGCTAATAAAAATATTTATGTAAGTTACAATAAATGTTATTCTTACAAGGTTTCAAATAACAAAGTGATTAAAACAACTGAAGAATCATTATCATGTGAAGAAACACGAAGAAGCTGATTCTAGGATCATTTTTCATATTTGTCAAATCGATTTTGACGCTAAAGTTGTTATACGCTGTTCTGACTCTAATATTTTAATTATACTTCTGGGAAATATGGATCACTTAAACTCATCTTTAAAAATCTGGATGGATATGGGCGTAGGAAATCATCAACGATACATAAACCGTCAATGAAATATACCAAATACTTGGAGTATCTTTATGTAAAGCTTTGCCATGCTTCCACGCAATCACCGGGTGCGATTACACACCAGCATTTTTTAGAAAAGGCAAAGTTAGACCCTTTAAAATATTAGAGAAATCGAACGAATATCAATTAGCTTTTCAAAATATTATTACGGGTGACGAAGAAATACTTAAAACTACCTTTGTAACCCTTGAGAAGTTTATTTGTCAAATGTATGGAGTTAAAAATTCTTCGAATGTTAATGATGTTCGATTTCATCTATTCTCAAGCACTTTTCAGTCAAAAAAATCCGATGAGAAATTTGAAAAAAATATCGTAACTTCGACTCATCCAGTTTGCCACCCTGTAAAGCAGAATTGCTTCAACATTTATTAAGAGTTCGCTATGTGACTAAGCTATGGAGAAATGCTCACTTAAAACATCCAACATCTTTATCTCCAGTTGATTCCGGTTGGACCATCAACAATGATAAATATGATTTTATCTGGTTTGTCGGGAGAGCAATTACCTTCCACAGTTTCAGATGTTATTATTCAAAGTAAGTATAAAATAGAGATTTATCAATAAAAACTGAATTTTTGTATAAAAAACAAAAAGAATTAAAGAAAATTTAATTTCTTCTTTACAGATGATAGAGTATTGGAAGACAATGACAATTCCCAAGACGATGATCTAAATAATTCTGACAGTGACAGGGAAGATGATGATGATGATTATGAAGATGCCACCTTTTTTTGTGACACTATTACAGAATGAAAATCGTTATAATCGCTTATGAATAAAAGATGTAGTTTTTAAACATTCTATGCTATGTTTTTTAATTCCATTCTTTTCAATTTATACTTATTTTAATTTTGATGTTAAAATTTTTTCATCCCAAGTTGTATTTACAAGAACAAACGTAAGTAATGTATTTTTGCGATTATTTTCTGTCTCATTCTTAAAAAATATTATGTTATACACTAGCCTAAGCGTTGCCGTCGCTTTCCTGTCTCTCTTGCACTTCAAACTGTCTCTCTCCAACCACAAGCATCATACCGCAATACTTTTCATTACATTTTTATATATATTTAATATTTAACAATCGAATTAACGTCTGGCAAATTAATTTTAGATTATTTTAGGTTTAAAATAACATAATATAAAAATAACAGACATTCTAAAATACTTTGAATTTTTTATAAAAAAAAAAATAAAATTTCGCGTATGGCACATAATTAACAACAGTAAAAAATGTCTGGCAATAAAAAAATAATGTCTGGTAGATCTATATAAAGGGAAAAAAATTAAAATTACGCATAATAAAATTCTTTTAAACTCCAGGATTTTTACCTGTGCAGGGCAAGATGCGCATTAATAAACGCAACCACTACCACCAGCCAGATAGCCCGGACTCTAACCGAAAGAGCAAGAAAGACAGCATATCAAAAAATCAGCTGACCTGGAATTCTTGTTTTAGAAACGTTGCTAGCTCCCGTACTATTTGGACGTGTGGGTATGGTTAAAAATTAATATAGAATAGGAAAGCAAAGGAAGAATAAATTAATATTAACCTTTTGACGTAGTAATGGCGATAGACTTTTTTTGGACGTTTGCCATCATTAAGTGTTTAAAAAGTGGCGTTATTAATTGTTTGTATCACTCAATGATGGTAAAAGTTTAACGATGAAAAAATTCCTGTTACCTTTAAATTTATTCCTTTTTCAGAAACGAATTACAAAGAATTAATTCTAAGTATCAATGTAGTAGTTTTTTGTGTTAAACGATCAGAGATTTAAAACAATAATGCACAAATTAAGTATTGTAAAATGTTTTATTTCTAATCTGATATATTAATCTACTTTAATAGATCTGAAGAAAATCCATTTATTCATAAACCGAAGTGTATTAAGAGAAATTGTATTAATCTAAGCGGCGATTTGGTCATACAATACCCACTCACTGTAATAAACGACGGTTTTCCCTCTAGATGTTTATTGTTTCCCTTACGCTTTGTTGGGCTTAACCGTCGTGCTGTTATCGCGTTATACGCTTAAATGTAATGGAATTAAGTTATGATTTATTTACAAATTGAACACCGATAAAACTGATGATTTTTAATGATTCGCAACATTATTTTATTATCTTCTGTTAACTTACTTTCTACATAAAATACATAAGGCTTAAATACTGGAAAATAATTATTAATATTAGCACAGGTGTTTTGTAGTATGCGTTTAATTTTTTTGTATATACTAAAGTCTAAAAAAATACTATTTCTCATGATCTGTATATACATTTTAACTTGTTTCCCTTTTTATGATTAAAATGAATGTTTAGTTAATACGTTTTTTGTCAAATATTAGATTGCTATGGAAATACAAGTATTGGATATTTCTTAATTTTTGGGATGTTTTTGACATAATCATGCTTGTCTTAATCATTCCTTCCAAGGACTTTTTTATTTATTAAAAAGGTGAATGAAATATGAACTGAACTTTTCATTTAAAAACTCTGTATCTGAAATAAACATGTATTTATTTAAGATTCAATCCAGAATTACCAATTTTCGAGTATAAATATAAGATTTTTTTCCGATATCACTACACGACAACAAATTTTGTGCCTCTATGTACTGGTTTACTATCCCTGGAAGTTATCTAGTATAGAATCATGAAACCTGGTATAAATATTGCTCTTTATAGATCAAATATTTCTTAAAACTTAGATTTTTGTACCTCATTCCTTTTTAAAATGAGACACTTAAGTATCTCAAAATATTGCCGTAAAAACCTTTAAGTGAAAAACTGTAGAAGAATTTTGTTCTACACATAATGGAATAAAGATTGTTTTATCGGACAACTATTAACTGTGGGTTTCAAATTATTATAAAATAAAAACTTGCTTTTTGTAAAAATAACATACAGATAAATAGACGTAAAACAGAATAAGATATACCATATGTTTACATACAATTTTCTCGATCTTTAGAAATACTTTCTGAAGTTTAATAGCCTACCTACATATGGGACACTCTGTATAATCAAAATATTTGAACGCTCTGGCATGGATTAGATCAATCTTATGGTTACGAGGATGAATATCATTTTTATTCCTTTAATTTTACGGGGCCTACCATAGGCAACTATCTGAACAATATTTATTTTGCTAAGTTGCAACATTAATTAATTATTGCACATTTTCAATACATAATTTTTTTTTAAGACGGTAAGGTAACAGTAATGACTATTTACCAATTATTATAATTTATTGTTTTGAAGGAGTGAAGACGCTGTGAGCCTTGGCCAATGGCATGAGGTCAGGATCTCCAGGACAGGAAGGCTAGCGGTCCTGCAGGTCGATAAGAAGCCACCCAGCCAGATCCTGGCCCCAGGAGCTTTTACTCAACTCTCTCTACCTCTCAACCTGTACATTGGAGGTGTACCAAACTTTGACATGGTGTCTCCCAAGGTTAAGGTTAGGACTTCCTTCGTCGGATGCATTCAAAAGGTATACAAAATAGTGGTATTTGGTATTTACTTAGGATAATATTAACATTATACCGCTGGTAGTTGAAGAGGACTACACATTTTGCATGCTATGGCAGCAAGTTGTATATCTATTATTCGTAATAACTCTCAAGTTCTGGAAAATAATAAAAACAAGTTATGTCACATTTAAAAATATTCTTAAATCAATATCTTCGTGCAACCCTTGTTGTTGATAGTTTTGAAAGGTTAGTATAAACATACATCCCAGTAATCTAGCTTATTCTTCCCATTCCTAGGATTAATAATTTCGAAAGAGTATATATGTTTTGAATTATTATAATATGCATAAAAAGGATTCTTGGTAAAAGTACTTTAATACACTAGTACTGCATCATTTATAACTGGTTTTTCACATTATTAAACCAGTATTCAATTAATTTTGAATTTAGGGTGGATTTGGAGTTTTTGGATACTTGTCCATGTGAATAAAACCCTGAATTTGATTAGTAAACATAAGATACACGGTTGCATTTACTTTCACAAACTAGAAAACATGAAAGATTCTAGGTGTAAATGTAAAATGTGTTATTACCAAAGTAATGCAATTGCAACAATTTAGTATGATTCGATGTAAATTCCAAAATTTCATAGGACCGTATGTATGTATGTAAGTGTATTTGAAATAGCTTGTTAATAGTAATAGCATTTTCTAAGTAACCGAATAACCAACGATAACCAGAAAAGTGCCAAATACAAAAATTAAACTATACTAAAAAAATTACATCCTTAATGTCTGTAGATTGTAGATAATTAACTGACTAATGTGAGGTCGTGCAGGTGGTGATCAACAACCAGCCACTGCGCATCCTGGCCGAGGCGCTGGCGGGGGTGAACGTTGACAACTGCCCCCACCCCTGCGTAGCGCGCCCGTGCGGAGAGCATGCGCACTGTGTCCCCCACCACGAGGCGTACAAATGTCAGTGTGAGCGTCACTGCCAGGATATCAACGCTATCACTACTTCCTCGACCGCCTCATTCACAGGAACTACTTTCTTGCACTACACTGACCCCGATATTCTTCACAGGTGTGATTCTACAATATTACATACTTCACTATGATATGAAGTTGGAGGGTCAATAATAGAAAATCGAATCACTCACTAAGAAACTACCTTACAGTATTTGACACTTCTAGTTGATAATGTGAAATTTGAAGCGAAAATGATCATGTTCTCTTTTCGTAGCGAAGGGATATACGGTTCCAGTATACAGTCAACAAAACTCTTTGAACAAACCTTAACCTAAAAGCTACACCAAACGAATGGTCTATTTCTCTTTGTATATCGTATGTTTCTTATGTTTTAGTTTTATTTCAGAAGCCTGTAAATATATAACACTAAAATTTGTTATCGTACCGCTTTTCAAGATAGAGAACGATTAAAGCTTTAAGCTTAATACTGTAAAAAGATAATATGGTTCTGAACATTTTTAAAAGAATAATAAAAGCTGCTAAAACATTAACAACATATTGATACCAAGGAAAGAATATCAGTCAGTGAATAATGTAGATGTAACATTTTGACGATTGTAATGCATGACGTAAATGTGCGAATAATCTATTTTTTTTTTTTTAGTTAGTGTTTCTAAGATTATCTATAGGATTATTGAGAAGTTAACAGTGACTGATATTGTCCAGGATCGTGAGCGATAGAGTGAGTATCAGTATGAAGTTCCGGACTAGCGCCAGTTCCGGACTACTGCTATGGAGCGGCGGCCCTGAGCAGACCCGTGGGGTCACGGACTTCTTGGCCCTCGGCATCAAGGATGGCTTCCTGCACATGAGGTATAACCTGGGCAGTGGCGAGGCTCTCATGACCCTCAACAACTCCAGGGTGGACGACGGGCACTGGCATCGCCTCAAGGCTACGAGGTACATCAGTCGTGAGCTCTGAGAGTTAGTCTCAGGGTGACAGACATGATCATAAAGGATTCTAGATCTTTACGCAGACTCTTGACCTTACTGTCATCAGTCATCATCGCGAAATTAATTTTCATTTTGTAGTGTAGAAATCCTATTATGAAATGTGTTGTCTTCATAAAAATAACGACAATTAGTCCAAATACGACAAAAGTGATAGGTCAAAATAGGAGAATGTTGATTACAGATATGAGATATCAACAGGAGATGATAATCTACCCAGGAGATGATAAGTACCCATACTTAATATCCTGTCTCTCTGGAAGCTAAGCAAATGACGAATGAGGGGTTTTCTTACCTTTTTAACTTAAATGGACATAACGGAATAGACGAATTTAATAATTTAGTAAAATATATAACTATTACATTAAAAGTTTAATACACTATTTTTAATTTAGGCATGAAGCATATATGTTTACAATAAAAATATTGATATGACACACATCTTTTAATAGGTTCATAGCTATATTTAATTAAAATGCATTTGTAATCAGAACATAATGTTTGAAATTCTTGACAGGAACGGACAAGAAGGATGGTTATCAGTAGACAACAGCGACACTATGTACATCAGATCGCCTGGGAAGTTAAAACAACTGAACACATACACAGGGCTTTACGTTGGTAAGTCTGATTCGATTGTAAACCCTAGCTGCATAATGAAATCTTACATTTACTCGTCATTATAATTGCGTTTTTCGTAGTAATGATTTCTATGAAATTATTTAAATAAAACAAAACACTGTATGCTTCGTGATAATAACATTAACTTTAAATTCATTTACAAAAATATTAAAATAAACTCGTTTATCTAATAAAATGAAAATAGCATCAAAATATAAGATTGTATTTCAAAAAAATGTATTTAAAAATTGTAACTGGCTTTTGCCTGGAACTGGAAAATGCGTTGTTTGCCATTGAAATTTGACAAAAATTCTCAAATTTGTACAATGATAACTCGATGTTCTTAACCAGGTTCCACACCATCCCTTACTTCTTCGAGGAAGGGGCCAAAATAACTTTTTTTTGCCAGATCTGTTAGACTCAACTTATCTAACGAAGAACGCACATCAGCATTCCTAGAGACTGTTCTTAGCTGTAAGCTGTGCACAACCCCTCGTTATAAAGCGAAAGCCTCAATGAAACGTGCTAGATTAGGAGGTTAGAGTTGGTGTTCAAAGTGTGCAGGGGTATTGTAATTTATCCCCAATCCTGTATTCTATGTGATATTTTGGTTGTTAGTAATTTGGTATCTAATAAATGTTAGATATACATATATATATATATATGTATATATATATTGATATCAACAATAACAATAACAATATAAATATATAGAAAACCAAAATGATATGGTTTATAATTTTTTTATTTTATTTTATTAGGAATGATTTTTTAATCTTTTAAATATATATATATATATATATATATATATATATATATATATATATATATATATATATTTACTTATTAATAATTTATCAATGAATTTAATATAAAAAGGCATATATTTCACTTGAAATTTGGATTTTTTACGATATGACAGAACGTAGCTATGCGCTGTCTTCGTTTATCTGGGGATGGAATGAGAACCGAAAACAGTGTAACTGGGTGCTTTCCGGTTTTATTTGGGGGAAGACCAGAACCAATGCTACTAGATTCTTTACGTGTCTGGGGGAGAGAAGACCAGACCCAGTGTATCTCTGTGCTTTATATGTATATCCGAGAGGGGAGAGACCAGTCAGAGTGTAAGTGTGTGCTGTTCTTGTCTATCATTGATGGCGGAAGAGGTCGAATAATGCAGTGTTCAGGTTATACGATCAGTAAAATTTTCAATGCAAGCTCTGTAAAATAATATAGCTCCAAACATTAATTGATATGTTACTGAACATTTACTTATGATTTCAGGTGGTGTGGAAGATCTGGAGGTGACAACTCACCACAAGTACCACCGAGGGATCAAGGGCTGCATATCGGACCTCATCCTCGACTCTGACTATCACGTGAAGCTGTCGTGGTCTTCTGAAGCCACAGACCACTGCGGATATACCTAAGTGCCCGTCTGTAGCAGACGATAAGACTTGTCTCTCGCACCTTGTACAGGACTGAGGCTAGTTTAGAGCTGGATAGAACTACTGTACTACCGGTCGTGCAGGTGGTGATCCGGACCGCTTCAACTTTATATAGTGACTTGTTTAGTTTCCTCGAGTCGGCACCTAGACGCTGTCACCACATGCACGGCCTCCTTCGTGTGTATGCTTCACTTCATCATCTGCCGGCCTCCTTTCATTCATTCTTCGAACAGATTATGTCCTATTTTTAGTGAAATGCACCGATATTGTTGTTCCCTGTAAGTCTCACCGAACTGCCATCTTTAGCATTCAATTTTATAACGACTGAAAGAGCACTTGACAAAGACGTGTTTGAGGATCCCGTATACTGAAAGTGGTTGTGAAAGATAGCTAGTTAAGAATTACGGTCATGAACTCTAGCCCTTGTCCGATTAGTAAGTTTTGCGATCCTGAGATTCCCAGTTGAAAGTTTTGTAAATCCGATCATCACGAATGTGAAGAGTAACTAAACGCCCTGTATAGCTATTTCTTGACGGTATTTTTGTACAAATAAACATAATAATTAGGGTCGAGTCTATAAGTGATAGTTTTAGCTTTCCGAGAACTTGAAACCTAAAATGGACACCCGTTTGTAGTATACTGTAGGATCCTTAACAGTTAGGGAGGATCTGTGTTGACAATGTCTAAAGGTATGTATGGATGTGAGATCAGTTGATGTGTACTTAGTTAAATGGACATGGACATGACCTTGTTTTGACGCCGAGTCGACTTGGGAACAAAGCATAAATGATTTACATACACGATTTGTTATGCTGCAAATGGTTTTCACTAAAACAAAATGCAATAAGACGACATATGAAATGAAATTAACTGTTAATATATCAACTCGCAATAGTCTACCTTATCTAGAATAACCTATCACCGAAAACGTATCATATATGGCTGACTTTTGTAAATAAAATTTATATTTTCACATCATTCAAAATTCTATTTTTCTATGTCCTCAGTGTTACTTCTAAGTTTTTCAATTAAAGACAAATATTTGTTTTCATTGTGTTAAAAAAAATGTTTTGAGGAAGACTAAGGACCAAATAGTGGTGCAAAAGCTTTTATCGCAATTGTATACCTGTTATTTTCTTGGTGTTTTTTCATACCAAGGTCAAATATAAGTGCGAAAAATGAAATACCTATAGTTAATTACAGTTCCTATTATTGAATATCGCCACATGTTTTATGTAACACAATAACTTGTATGAGAAATTTTAAACAATACATTATAATTACCGTATACACTGGGGATATAGAAAGAAATCGATGTCATTTACCTACCTAGCCACCCCCACCCCCACCCAGACAGCACAGACATATCATCGTGTACAGTGTTCACGTAGTATTAGTTTTATATGTCATTTGTGTATAAGCTGAGATAGACTTTCTGTACAGACTGTATATACACTTGTCGATGGTCCACCCAGCACCTTGCCCTTTCATTGTCATTGTTTTTATTGGTCACTAATAAAATATCCAAAACGAGTGTTCGTGTTGTTTATTAAACCTGAGTCCTCAAATATATACGAGCCTTTAAATTAAAAATTAAATAGTGGTATATTGGTAATAAACGTTTCATCAGTGTCTCATTCAAAACATACTTGTAGTTAATTACTGTCATGCAGTTTATTAAAATATGTGCATGTCAGTAACCCAAATTGACTACAATACGGGGGTGCTTCCGCTATAAAGGACCAAATGGATTATCATTATGTATTAAACCATGTTCTATACATATATTTTTATAATTATGTTATCAACACTCTTGTTCATGTCTTAGGTTGCGTATCAGACTATGAGAAGATATTGCTTCCAATGCTAAAATTTGTTCGATTTGGAACTCTGTCGTTTTGTCTTCTCTAACGATGGAAACAGCGATTAGAAATCCGAAAACAGCGAGTATACTATAGAAAACAATTTTTAAGTTAAGTAAAATTTGATGTAAATAAAAAAATAGTATCCCAATTTTAAATTGAACTCGCAAAAAAGGTTAATTTTAATAAGATCAAACGGGTTAAAATTTTGACAATATCATGATGTATATATATATATATATATATATATATATATATATATAATATTTATATACATATATATATATCAATATAGTAAATATAAATGAGTAACCTGCTAGCCGTTACAGTTACCTGTTCAGAAAACTGTATATTCAACAGTATTTTAAATGCGAATCTACCGATTAAATAAGAGTAACCTGTTAGCCGT
This sequence comes from Homalodisca vitripennis, assembly GCF_021130785.1. Lineage (NCBI taxonomy): Eukaryota > Metazoa > Arthropoda > Insecta > Hemiptera > Cicadellidae > Homalodisca > Homalodisca vitripennis. Next base: position 202,522,697 of record NC_060208.1, read on the forward strand.
TACCCTTAGCTGTTCAGAAAACTGTACTATTTTTTAAATGTATTGCATTAGGCTCGTAAAAGTTTTGAAAAATTTACAATTATTATTTTTATGTTTAGTAGAAAATACAAAATTTACATACAAAAATGTAACATTAATTTTGAAAATTGTATTTTACATTTTATTTTTTATAAATTGTGGTATAGTTAATTACAATACAGTTGACTGAACCTTTGCAGTAGAATACAATTTTGCATTGCAAAACATGAAACGAAATTGAATATAAAAATGATCTTATTAAAGAGGCGTAGTCTCTACCACTGAAAGTGAAACATGTGTGACAATGGTGTATAATATGTTTGGGAGACGCTTTGGATATCTGACATCGATCTGATATATCTTTGGTGTAATTGATATGCTGTAATACGATTCAAAATTAGCTAGGCTGACTGAAAACCATCCGATGTAAACAAATTTTAGTAAATACGTTAACACGATAAGCACACATGTTTAATGTTAAATTATATATTACTTTACGTTTCACTCTAAACATATATTTACCTATTTCCCGACTGGCGGATCGTTACGTAAGAAAGATGTCCTCAGTCAATCAGCCGAGGGCGTGATTTTTACACTCCTAATCTTCAGAAAGAAAGACATTTATAAAATTAAAAAGTTAAAATATTTAATTTTGGAACAAATAATTAATGTCATGTTGCAAGGTCGGAGAATGGATCTAACCAGCATGAATATCACACCACCACCCCGTGCTAAACTCAATAATTGAATCGTCATTAACAATGTCATTAACTACTGCAATCACCTCTGATTAATTCAACTGAGGACAAATGGTAATTACTCTGGTTTAGTCATTATGAAATGTCAAATTGTTATTGGTGAACCAAACCCTGTGTTTTGAAATGCAAAAAGTTAGAAGAGCTGTAGGTGAGTTTACTTGAACAAGAACATTCGAATAATTAATTTAACGACTCAATAATTATTATAACGGATAGTACCATTCTCAAACTGTCAGAAGTGAAATGAATCCAAGGATCGAGTTATGCAGTTCTCCATGAAGTTGAAGTGAACTATGTGTCTGCGTTTGCGGTACGAGCATGCTTTGTGGATACAATGTCTTTGACCACATTCACTTTTAACGTATTGTGTTATTGTATTTCATAATAAGTTTTAACATCAATATATATTGAACTTAATTACTTTAATTTTTTGATTCATTTGATCTTTTAGTAAGACTTGTAGGTAAAAAAATGTTGTGTTTAAAACATAAGGAATAAAAAGTGTTGTTTAAATGTAAACCATTAACTAAAAAGTGTTTACCTACTGTCATACAGATTTACGGTCCTATTTATATTTCAATAAAATTTGTGATTTAATCTATAATTTAATATACAAATAATAAAGAAGTATAAAAGTGAAGCATAAGAAATTTATATTTGATTTATGAATAGTTACCGACTATTCAATCCCCTTATTTGAAATATTACAAGTTCAAACAAATGAGAGTTTGAAACAAAGAACTTTGAACTGACTCCTTTTACTTACAAATGAAGAAAGTTTTCAAAATTAAAAAAATGATGAACATAATTATGTGCAAAATTATTGCTTACAAGGTGATTAATCATTGCTAACTAATCTTCAAGTAACAATTATTAGTTGGACATATCAATAATTAAAATCGTTTTAATGGCAAAGGAATTTTACTCATAATACTGAAAATAAAGCCTATTGCTGTATCATAAAGTTGTCATCCTGGATATTTTCATTTTGCGACTGACATATCTCACTTACATAATACCCGAGTCGGGCAAGGACCTGCATAATTCAAAGGGTGAAGATGAGATTCCCTTTTGACAGGGCAGATATCACAGTAAGGGGCATGACGTCATACCTATATTGTAAGTTTCACTCCATACAAGTGTCATGAGACGTGCTGAGGAAATCCCAAAATGGATCTCTTCAGATTGTAAATATTAATGTATGTAATACAGTTTAGATTTTTACAAATTGGTAGGACTACTGCACGAGTGCGAGTGTTAATATTTTACCCACGTATGGAATTATATTATTGTATAACATGCAATGTAAATTTTAAAGTGCTGAGTCACACTGAAATAGTGATGTGTCACTGAAATGTAATGGTGTTTCATATTGACTCCAGGTATGATTCAGTAAGTCATTATAAAAAATATATTTTCATTAGCGTAGGCTATGTCTTTTTAATCAGATTTGACCAACTACAGTGCAGTTATGCATAGTCATTTAGAACAGAAACCGTCAATATAGGAGATACTTTTTTTCTTAGATATACGATATTAGACGGATATTGAATTTTAAAAAAGATAATGGGATTAATCAGCAGAATTCAGTTCTATTACTGGGCAATATGAGTAAATATGTATGTGGCATCTCCTTTGTGATTCAAAAGTCAGAGGGAAGGAGCGATACGTTGACAATATGGGTAATGGAAATCTGATGAGTAGAAATAAACAACCCTGAGGAGACCACCAACCTAACACATTGTCTACCTGTCATAACTTATGAGGACACTGTACAGTTTGAGTGAGCTACGCGTGAGTATAGTTTACAGTTGCATACATGCAAGAGAACGTGGTCTGCCACTTGTCGAGTAACAGGCGTCGTTGCAGTTGCATGCAATATTCAAGTAATTTCATTCTCAAGATTTATTCACTGCTATGTTTAAATCGCTTCCTATCAAAATGGCAATGTAACCACATGCTCTCTCAGTGTAGGCTATCAACACCTTTAACACTAAGAGAGGCCACTGACTAGGAACTGAGTTATCTTCGAAACTTGACATTTTCAGTTCTTGATGTGCCACTCCTGGTAATCCACAGGACATAATTTCCTACATTTACACAAAGTACGTTCACTGCAAGGTATAAACTAGCCAGAATTGACACTTCCTGGAGTAAGTGTATCCAGACCAGATAATTGAGGTTTCTTTGGACTATTTTGAACAAAGCAGTATCAACTTAATGAAATTAAATTAAAAACTTGTTGTATACAGAATAAAAGTCAGAATTCATGTATGAATGTTATTTTCTTACCCACACAGTTAACTATTCCTTTAAAAGTACAGAATGTGTAATACTTGAAACCTGACTTATTATAGTAGTCTCATTAACGTGCATAATTTACTATTTATAGCTTTATATTCAATCATGCCAATAACAGGAAATACACAGTCAGGAGAACGGTATAAACTGATATTTGAAACCACAAGTGCGGAGGGGTGGGTTGCCCACATCTGCAGCCCGACTCTGAAAACCCGTGCTCCTGGGTGTAACGCCATGTGTGTGCTTAGTGTGTAATGGATTGGAAATTTGTATGATTCATGCTTGAACAAACGTGTTTCTATACGTTTTTGGATTAAACATAATGAGTAAACAATTTAGTAAAAATTTATATGATTTTGAATCTCTGTTAAAATTTTATACCCAGTTTATTATAACATAAGTCGAAAAATGGTTTATTATGATAGCGAAAAAGCTAGATTCTTATGACAATAAATAAGTTATTTATTATAAACAACATATTTGTTATAAATGGTGTCAACTGCTCTTTGCTATACAAAAAAGATAAAATAATTATAATTTAAAATAGAGACTCTATATATAAAAATTACCATTTCGCTTTTAATTATCTCGTTATTATACTTTGGTGATCAATAACTAAAGTTTAACAATTGTAATGTTATGACAAACATGAACACTTATGGTCACAACAGTGACCAGTAGTAGACCGGACATAAATGACTATATTGCTCTCTTTGAACATAAATATTCATTTATGGTACAGTCATTTTATTATAGTGAACGTACAGTGCAGGACTGCCATTATATAATGTTCTTATAATACAGTTATCAGTTGTTAAAAATCACTGTAAATATTAATTACGACGTTTATGTTGTTATAAAAAAGAAGATTTGAACTTTATAAAATCTGAAGAATTATTTTGTATTAATTTTAGTGATAATGAGTATGTGTTAGGCCTTACACAAAGTGCCAATGATGACGTCATGCTGCAAGTCTGAATAATTTACAAGAATAGCCATTAAGCATTGTACAAGCACACAACCTGATTGTTATTAAAATCGATAGAGGAATTTAACACACAAAATTGATCGTAATCGGAGTTATTTTGGTAGATTTTAAAAGGAACGGTATAAACTGGATTAACCTATGAAAAATAAGTAGCTCAATTTAGTTTAACTGTTAAAAAATGCGTATTTTCAGAAGGAATAAAGATCAGAGGAGCGAGAAAATATTGTTTGTTCGATAAACAAGCTCTCACTTACGTTAAGTACAGTTTCCAGACGGCAATAACCAACTGTACCCAGCACATGAATACTTTAGTACGCGTTGGCGGGATCATAAATTCTAGCTGTTGTCACTGGCCAGACAGTAAGACGACTTTGCCGTGCAAAGTTTAACATCTCCATGTGAATTGCTTTAGCACAGTTTCCAGACGACAATAACCTACTGTACCCAGCACATAAATACTTTAGTATGCGTTGGCAGGATCATAAATCCTGGCTGTTGTCACTGGCCAGACAGTAAGACGACTTTGCCGTGCTGAGTTTAACATCTCCATGTGAATTGCTTTAGCATAGTTTCCAGACGACAATAACAAACTGTACCCAGCACATAAATACTTTAGTATGAGTTGGCATAATCATAAATCCTGGCTGTTGTCACTGGCCAGACAGTAAGACGACTTTGCCGTGCTGAGTTTAACATCTCCATGTGAGTTGCTTTAGCATAGTTTCCAGACGACAATAACAAACTGCACCCAGCACATAAATACTTTAGTATGCGTTGGCGGGATCATAAATTCTAGCTGTTGTCACTGGCCTGACAGTAAAGCAGACTTTGCCACTCTGAGTTTAACATCTCCATGCGAGTATTTTACAAGTAATTTACTGCGTCTTCGTCAACGTAGTAAACATCAAATTCATGAATATGTCCTCCATGTAACAAACAATTTAGGAGCATGTACTCCATGTAATAAAAAATTGAGAAGGATATCCTCCTAGTTAAAGCAAATTCAGGAGTATCCTCCTAGTAGCAAGATATACAGGCGGGAGTCTTCTTACTAACAAACAAATTCCAGAAGGGTGTCTTCCTAGTCAAAACAGATTCAGGAGGGTGTCCTCCTAGCCCTATACGGCCGCATGTGAAACTGACTCACTCACTGACTGACTGATATAGATTCATATTCTTACATAGTTCTAGAAGTGCTGGAAACTTGAAGTTTGGTACGCAAGGTAGTTTTTGCGCAATACAACCCACAGTAAAATTCAAAAATCAGACATTTCTACTTTTAAACCCTTCGAAGAATTAGCAAAAAAACGCGCACTTTCACCTGTGCAAGCCTTTTTTGTAAACCCGATAGCGGGCGAACCGTTAGAGCTAGCTCAGATCTGATAAAATATTTTTAGTCAGGAATAAAGTGAACTACAAAAAATGTGCATTGACTTTTGTCCTAACTGTAATGGGTAAGTGACAAAACTCTGAATTTTATTGCTTATAATAATGTTTAGATCTAGATAGCGGCCGAACCGTTTGTCGTAGCGCAAATCTAATTTATCGATCAAATTATAGAATTAGGTGATCTACAGAAAAGGTAAATTTTTTATCTATCTCCATCAGTTTGGTCACAAAACGCGATTATGTGCAAATATTTTGTGATTTTTACGTGAGAATTTAGCCATTGAGGTCTATAGCAGCCGAACCGTTAGGAGTAGCCTAAATTTTAAATTTTTAATAACTAAACAATAGCGTTATCTACTAGAAAGGTCTTGTGTTTTTTTTACCATATCTCTATCGGTTTGACTAATAAACGCGATTATGTGCAAACTTTGTGTAATTTTTACGTGAAAATAGGATATATAGCGGTGAAACCATTTTGTCGGAGGTGAAAATAAACTCATACAAATATGTAGGAAATAATTTTTTCTACAAAAAGGCACAGTAACTGTTTGCCTTATCCTCAATGGTTCGGCCGCAAAACGTGTTTAAGTGCATATTGTTTTGTCATCTTTACGTGATAATTTTGTTTCTTGAGTCGATAGCGGCCGAATCGTCAGCCGTAGTTTAAATATAAAAATTTCTGTAGCTATAAAATGATAAATTGTACAATAAATTTCAATAGCCTTTTGTATTATATCCTTTTGTAAGCCCCAAAATCGCTATCAATGGCAAAATCATTGTCGTAATTGGTAATTTTAAGAGTTTTAATTTTGATGCGACTAAAATTTGTGAAATTCATTCCGGATCCGGATTGAACTTGTATTACTAGCTTAACCAATGAACAGAACAACCCCATATCTGGAATTCGCTGAGCGTTAGCAAAGCGTTAATAGTAGATAGAGACAGAGTGAACTCTCTTTGTGTTCGCAGACAAAAGACCTTCCAAAAGAGAACCACGTGTATCTTTACCATCTGTAACATTAACCTTCCACTCCCTGGAATTTCCTGTTTTGACCAGATAATCCCCTACGTAAGTGAATCCCTCTGATATACTTAATAATCTGATAAACATTACTAACTTAAATAAAGTACTCTTCAGGCAATACCCAATTCGTCTTATTTTCGAATTTTATCAACATCCCACTTAGAGGCCTGAGGACGTAGCACCCAGCGAACCGAAGGCGAGTCGAGTATTATACAAACGCGTTAAAACTCTGTATAACAATGAAACATTACAATGGTCTCGATTAACTGTCAAAATCTACTTCTCACCTTATTTATATCTACTATATAGGACCAGGCCGGGCCTTTCTTTCAAACACGTACTGTGTGACACTCCCTAATTTAATTTAGTTTTAAACGGTTTTTTGACGTAACGAACATTTTTTGGTAATTTGAAGTTATGAAATAACAATAAATAGGGACGTTTTATTTTTCCCCCGTTAGTAATTACTAGCAGTATATCTAACCACCAGAGTGACAAGGTTAATCTTGCATACATCAACACAATCCACGTGTGACTTAACTAGGAGTGCTGCCACTTAACAGACTCTGTTCAGCTGGTCACGAAACGACGGTACTGCCAGTTTTGTTATTATTGTCCTAAATTTAATAATAATCTTTGCCTATTATTAATATTTAATTGCATATTAACTATTATCTATGTTTTATTTATATTTATATTATGTTTTGTTATGAACATGTCTATTACCGTTGAAAAAAACGAAGATTGGAAAAGAAAATTCTTTTCAACGATGAAGTCTTAGCGCTGACAAGGTAAGGGTTGGACGCGTCGATCAAAACTGATGCACACAAGTTACTGACGTAATCAAAATCATAGTGGCATGCATCCGTTACGATGCGTACCTTCTTGTCATCGAAGCTGAAGTCAGTCCTGTTGTGCACGCTCTGCCTCTTACACCACCTGCACTGAATGTCTGTGAAACACCTGTCTGCTCCACACACACAATATATCTCACTGTCTGCCGATCCGCCGGTCATGAAGAGGTAGCAGAGGTTTCCCGAGTCAGGAAAGGCATTGAGCGTCTTGAGACTGGATATCAAAACCCGTGTCCGCCACGCTTCCAGAGGACCCCTTCCCTACTTCAGTATACCTTTGGACTTTGTCGGGATAGCATGTCGCGTGTGCACATTGAGAGTTTTCACTGCCTAACACCATTAGGGAATTCTTAGAAGCATAAAATAAAAATTTGAAACAACATAAAAATTCATATTTTAGGTCTGATTAGAAATGGAGAGAAGTTAAAATTTAAAATTAAAACATGAAAAGTAATAAATAGATTTCCAATAGCTATGTAAAACAAATTCCAAATCTGAAAACAAATACCACCACATCGTAACTATAATATAAAAACTCACTTTAATTTAAACCCACATCAAAAAACAAACAAAACAAACCGGAAATCTTCCTCAACAAGCATTACCCAAGTCGCATCAATAATTGTCAGAGGTGACAGCCAAGCTCGTCCCATTGCTGACTAGTAAGCACAAAGACCGTCCCTGGAATCTCAGTTGACGGCATGTGCCTGCCCTGCGCTCCTCTGATTGATCACCCGACAAATGTATCGCCTCGACATGAAGTCCGCTGGGACATGTTAATAACTGACACCTTTCTCTAGGCGGTGGGCAAGCAGCAAATAAGCTGTTAAGCAGTAAACACCACCAACTGGAGACATATATCACATGGTCGACACCCAGATCGTCCAAACCAACCTACCACACAGTCATGACCTGATATCAGACCCCATGATCAGACACCCAGATCGTCCTAACCAACCGACTACAACTTCATGACCGGATATCAGACCCCATGATGAGACACCCAGATCGTCCAAACCAACCCACCAAACCTTCATGACCTGATATCAGACCCCATGATGAGACACCCAGATCGTCCAAACTAACCCACCACACCGTCATGACCTGATACCAGACCCCATGATGAGACACTCAGATCGTCCAAACCAACCCACCACACCGTCATGACCTGATATCAGACCCCATGATGCGTTCGTGATCGTGAATGCCTACATTGAAGGATCGGGAATTTGACATAACACCAGTTTCACAAACTGTAATTAGGTCAGTCCGAGGTATTACAAGGCACGGTCAGCATCTTTGGCTAGGATCGTGGACAACGTCGCATTGCCAGGATCTGCCCCTGCAAGACCTGAGACGTCCGATGTCTCAACCACCATCGTGCTGACGCTTGCTGCTACCCTCTGGGTATTGGTAGTTACCCCTCAGCAGTATTACCCCAATATATTAACCCAATCACATTTTGCTTTTCGAGTGCCACTTTGAGGAAGTTTTGCTAAAAACCAAATGGAGCGAGTCTCCAGAGGCCTATTAAAATAATTGGCAAAATGAACTACAGTGATTTGCGTAGGGAAGCTTTCAGGGAGTTGGGATTGCTGATTAAGTCTTGCCTCTATATTTTTGAGGTGATCGTGTTGTGCAGATTTAGATGCGCTTTTAATCATTAACTTGAAACCAGAGGCGGGGACAAATTTAAAACTTACTAACACTGACTTATGTTATCTCAACACCTGACGTAACAAGTTGGTGTCAGACGATTCAATAAACTCCCTAAAGTATAACATCTTCTGATAACCAAAATAAATTTAAAACTCGTCTCAAACATCCAATTCGTTTTACTGCGTTGTTGACGAATTCATAATGAGCCGCTGGAGTAGTGAAAGAGCTGGATCTGAAGTCAATGCGACTGTGTTTCAACGGATGTGTGTAAAAAAGTCTGAATGTATGTAAATGTCTCAATGAGGGGACTACCTATTGAATTAATAGATTTGTTGACGATTGCGATAAAATTCATTCTGTAAATACAATGTAATTAAAAGATTATTATTATTATCGTTTAAATCAAATATTTACTCAAAACCATTTGTAAATATGTCATAGGATTTTAGTAAATATTTAATTTCCACAACAGTTCAGTCTCAAATCCTTGCATTAGGGAAGTCAAAAATAAATCGGATTACATTCTAATGCATGCGATTAGAGTATGTCGGGGTTCAGAGAATAATGTTTAACCAAAGTTTCAAGCTCTCCTAATGGATTTTATTAAAAACACTAAGTGAATACTAGAATTTGTGCAAGCAAAATGGTAGAGTTGCATTATCTTTCAGTATATTTTTTTACAGTGTAGATTAATCAAAATAACATAAGATTTCTCGGCCGGAATAAATTGGAATATTTGTTATTAGAGTATGTTCTCGTCTTGAATGTATACTATTTAACCAAATCCTGCAGTGAAAAGGATACTCGTATAAAAAATAATCAGATTTTGTCTCAAGTAATATATTTCTTTCAGGCAATTCTGTATGCTGCGTTTCATCTATAGATATGATGGCTAAAACCAAGCCCCATTCTCAATGTTCATGATATTGAAGTTTTGTTGTTGCATTAATAATATGAACTAGTTTCTTCATTGATTGCTTTTCCAGGAAAAAAACAAAATTAACATAATCTCCCAGAATATTACCTTTGATTTTCACTCTGGGAAAACATAATTAACATTTTTAATTATATTATTAATGTATGATACTAAAATATATTGAATTAAAAACTACGAAACTAAGAAAACTTTCATTAGCTTCAATATTTGGAGGAGATAGTGAATGCAGTGCCGGAAGAAACCCTCTGGGATGGGATACAATGGAGAATGGAATTATGAAAATTGCGGCTATTTCTCCAGTAGGCCTGTAAATGTAGAGGCAGTTTATTGCGGAAGTACGTTCACCCTCGGTGGTATATCCATACGCCCGCTCTATAAAGACCTCATGTATATTCACGCGCTATTTTGTGTCATCCATTACTGCGCTATTACATACATCTGCCGTATCGGGTATAACTTTTTGATAATTATTTTATACACTGTATACATAATTTTGAGTTAAGTTACGTATACGGTAAGTTACTACAAGTAAGAAACGACGTTACTCATGGAACTGTTATACATTGTAGCATTAATCAATTACATCTCATATATATATATATATATATATATATATATATATATATATATATATATATATATGAGAGACAGGTACGAGTGAGTTGTAATTGACTAATCGTCTGTCCTTTCTCGTCTACATTGTGCTACAACGTATTAAAATTTTATATTTGTTTATTACAGTCAACAAATGGTAAAAAAGAGCACTCTGATTATGACTAAAACTATTGTAAATAAATTTGCCAAAACATTTTTATATGGCCAGAAACGTAAAAGAAAGAGGGATTCTCTTATATAAGTAGAAAAAGAAGGATATGATATGAAGGCAGGTGACACACAATATTGATTGTCTGGAGCAACCTTCTCCAACACATTAGAAACATGCGTATAGCTAGCGCCGCACTCCCAAAACAGAGATAAATAATAATAATAATAATAATAATAAATAGCTGCTATTGAGTTGGAAATGTTTGGCGTGAAAACCTAATCAGTTAAATTATTATATTTAATACAATCACTATTAATGTTGTATATTATATATTTGCAATATACATACGGATTATTAAAAAATATTTAAATAATGCATTTTACGTTTTAATATTTTAATATATTATTAAATTATTGGAAATAAATAAATAATAAATTTAACTTATATAAAAATTGGGGATTTTAAGTTATATTTGTTTATAAAAACACATATGTACGTTGTTTTGTAGTTGACAAAATATTCCCTGATTTATAGATAGCTATCTGAAATTTACTTTTGATCCATTATTGACAAATTAACTGCTATTGGACTACTTGGCCTTAACTATTGACAATGAACTATTGATCTTTGCGTACGAACAGCAATTGTGAAAGTTTAGATATACATTTAATTACGAATCGCTGAACAATATTTAAAATGACTAACCCGCATTTTAAGCGATTATCCTAATCTCTTTATGTCCTTTTTAATAAAATTGTCGATACAATTCTAATGGCATCAACCACGTGTTGTGTTAGGTATAAAGTAGTTGAACTGAAGTGGCCTTGACTGGAAGCCAGTAGTTTGGAGGCTTACACTGGCATCTACCTAATCGCAGGGATAGCCTGCACTAATTGATTGGGCCTGTAGTTTGCACAATTATTCTCTTGACGAGCTGGATAGACGATCTATTGCAGAGGCTATGTGCTTTGTGTTTGGCTAATAAATATAAATATAATATTTTCATATTAGTATTTCCATACGATTTTAAGCATATTGTTTAAAATTTAACATTTATTTATTGGCTGAGAGTTAGTAAAATCTATCATTTGTAGTGCTGGAAAAATTTCACTTCTGTCTGTCTGCATGATATCTCTCACATGCACTGACAAATAAGGCTTTACATTTTGCGTGATCTCCATTTATATATTAGCAATACTGAGTTCGCACATTTCCAAGTATGGAATTTGGCTGAGCGTCACTAAAGCCTATCACTCAGAGGGTTGAGACAATTTTATTTGATCTTACAGCAGGATTTAAAAATGCCTCCTGTATGACCATATATCTGACTACAGGAAATATTGAGCGCGAAATGAGCTTTAATTCTTTGTTTGATGGTTATTTTTAACGATGGAAGGATTGTGAAGGAAACAGTGGTTGTGATTCCTGACTTAGGCGTGCCACAACACTTTGGTATAATTTGTTTATTTTAAGCTAGTTTGTAATTATGTATTAGGTTAGTTATTACCTGAAGAAGAGATCAGATTGCAGATCTCGAAACGTAGTGTTACTGATTTCTTGTTTCACTGAACGATGGAAAATGTCCGGAAAATTCATGTTTCCTTCATGAGCTTTAAGTTAGAAATTTGTCACGCAAACTTAGTGACGCCTGTTATGTGGTGTGGCATACCACTGCCTTCAAAACATCCATTTAAAATAGAAATATCATATATTTTTAAGAATATTTACTTTGAATTTTCTTAAAACTTTGGTTAAACCTTGGAGTTAAGTTATTAATTTAGTATAAAGACGTCTATATATACATAATTTGTCTATCATATATTAGAGCCAAAATGTCAGAAACATCTCGGACTGAGGCACGAAAATTGGGGATGCGCGGCGCATACAGGCGATTTATAAAGCCAAGCGGCTCGTACAAGATGTAGCAGGAACCGTGTAACAAACCTCACCCGGTCGTACTTTAAGTCTCGGATGGCCAATTTTACTTGTTACCTTTCCCTTTTACGGTTATAAATTGGGCGATTTATATATCCAAATAACAGTAACCTCTCATGAATCGTAACACATTCTCGTTATAATTTTGACAACACATTCTGGTGGTTAGAAAAAGTCAGTGTGACTTTATATCTTAGAAGCCGAGATCCATTCTTAAAATGGATAGAGGAATTCTTCCTAAATATAAATCGGTCGTCTAACTTATTAAGATTAGTAGAGGTTGAAATTGTAAGATATAAATGAATGCACAAAAAGCATTGATATTTTTTCACACATCTTATGTTTCTATTATGCATACTTAAACACAATCGCTATAAAGCTAAATTAATATCATATTACATATCATTCTCTATATCGAGTTGTTTGACGATCGTATAACTTTTATGTCTCCGAAAGTTATACAATCACTTATCTATCAACTAGGTTGTACCATTACAAAATTGAAACCATTCCATTTATGCTATAAACGTTCACCAAATTATAATTTTAATAATTTGTTACAGTATCATATTTTCAAGTAAAATAAATTATTTTTCAAATAGACTATAATTGGAAGGTGTAATTCAAATAAAAAATTATTTTGTGGGGAAAGTTTAGATAAGAATCTTGAATATGAGCAGTTATATAATAGTATACTTGGTTAAAAAACGATAACTACAATAACAATTGTACTTCAAAACTCCACACAAAGGAATACACTGGCATTTTAAATAGTTTAAAAGTATTTTATAAAAAAATATCATACTACTCGGTTTTTAATCTTTGCTGTGAAAATAAATTTTAGTTATTTCAATAATGAAAAAATTCTATTGAATTTTTAGTGTTTAAAAATGATTTTTTCTTTAAAAATATAAATTGGATTATTGAAATAGTTTATTAATTATTTTCGTGATCTTAACTTTATAGCCCACTTAAGGTAAATTCCAAACGTTTGGAAGCAATTTAATAAACAGGCTACTAAAGGATTAAAGTAAGGAGACCACTTATGTTTGGAGTCATAAAAGAGCGATTTTCTTCTGCATTAAAGTGCTTTATTGATGATACGATATTCTCACAATTCTGTCTTCATTGTGAGACGAGAGTTACAATAGAAGATTGTCTCCGCTAAGGATGCCTGCAAGTGTTGTGTAATAATCATACGAGCTATGATTATAAAGACAGAGCTGTCAATATTAGTTAGGAAGGTAACATGAGGGATAAATGTGTTTCTGTTCTATTACTGAAATGAAATGTATTAACAAGTATACACACTGTACATTGTTAGTGGGAATTTCACTGCATTCGCCCGAAATAACTACATATTTTTATTTTCTATTTAAAGATAACAATTCCAATAATTTATTGTATGCTGTAGTAATTTTATTGTTTTCTTGATGTTAAAACTGTCGTAAAAATCTAGGTTAATTCAGAGACATCTATGTTTTATAATCATAGTTAAAATTAAACTTATGATAAAACTAATAATACATTTCTATACTATCCAAGAATCGGATTCGCTGTGAATTTCATGACAATAACGCTACATATTATCTCCATTCTGTACACATTATCTCCATTAAAGTGGTAATGTTCAATAAACTTGGGTAGTAACGTAACTTGCTTCTCGCACATCTTGTGTCCTATCGTAAAGATATAAGATTTGGAGTACAACACGAAATTACCAGGTTTCTCTCAAGTTTCTGTTCACATTATTTCCCATTAAAGTGGTAATTTTCAATACACTTGGGTAGTAACGTAACTTGCTTCTCGCACATCTTGTACCCTATCGTAAAGACTATTAAGATATAAGATTTGGAGTACAACACGAAATTACCAGGTTTCTCTCAAGTTTCTGTTCACATTATTTCCCATTAAAGTGGTAATTTTCAATACACTTGGGTAGTAACGTAACTTGCTTCTCGCACATCTTGTACCCTATCGTAAAGACTATTAAGATATAAGATTTGGAGTACAACACGAAATTACCAGGTTTCTCTCAAGTTTCTGTTCACATTATTTCCCATTAAAGTGGTAATTTTCAATACACTTGGGTAGTAACGTAACTTGCTTCACGCACATCTTGTATGCTCTAATAAAGGCTAATAAGATATAAAAACTAGAGTACATCACGAAATTACCAGGTTTCTCTCAAGTTTCTGTTCACATTATTTCCCATTAAAGTGGTAATTTTCAATACACTTGGGTAGTAACGTAACTTGCTTCTCGCACATCTTGTACCCTATCGTAAAGACTATTAAGATATCAGATTTGGAGTACAACACGAAATTACCAGGTTTCTCTCAAGTTTCTGTTCACATTATTTCCCATTAAAGTGGTAATTTTCAATACACTTGGGTAGTAACGTAACTTGCTTCTCGCACATCTTGTACCCTATCGTAAAGACTAATAAGATATAAGATTTGGAGTACAACACGAAATTACCAGGTTTCTCTCAAGTTTCTGTTTACATTATTTCCCATTAAAGTGGTAATTTTCAATACACTTGGGTAGTAACGTAACTTGCTTCTCGCACATCTTGTACCCTATCGTAAAGACTATTAAGATATAAGATTTGGAGTACAACACGAAATTACCAGGTTTCTCTCAAGTTTCTGTTCACATTATTTCCCATTAAAGTGGTAATTTTCAATACACTTGGGTAGTAACGTAACTTGCTTCTCGCACATCTTGTACCCTATCGTAAAGACTATTAAGATATAAGATTTGGAGTACAACACGAAATTACCAGGTTTCTCTCAAGTTTCTGTTCACATTATTTCCCATTAAAGTGGTAATTTTCAATACACTTGGGTAGTAACGTAACTTGCTTCTCGCACATCTTGTACCCTATCGTAAAGACTATTAAGATATAAGATTTGGAGTACAACACGAAATTACCAGGTTTCTCTCAAGTTTCTGTTCACATTATTTCCCATTAAAGTGGTAATTTTCAATACACTTGGGTAGTAACGTAACTTGCTTCTCGCACATCTTGTATGCTCTAATAAAGGCTAATAAGATATAAAAACTAGAGTACATCACGAAATTACCAGATTTCTCTCAAGTTTCTGTTCACATTATCATCCCATTAACACTTTCTTAGCATTATATAGAAAGTTAGATATTGCTGAAAATAGGAGCTAATAATTGAGCTATTAATAAAATAAAATTGAGCTAATAATAGGAGCTATATAATTGATAGACGCTAAACAAAGAGTTAACTCATTATGCAAGGGGTTAAATATGTAGTTTAACTATTTTCTATCTAATTGAAGAAAAGAGTCTTGGCATCATATATAGAGTGTGTTATATTGCCGAAGCTATACACTGCCATGATGATGTCTTTCCCTGTATCTAGATGCTAAGCCAAATACCACTATCGAGCTGAATATTGCCTATTTAAAAATAATGCTTTCTTTTAGGTCAATTCGTTCTCGTATCTCTTGCGGACAGACAAAAATTATTATTTTACCGTTGAGTGTTAAGCTTCACTAACACTCAGCCAATAGTCATGTTATATTATTATTTCTTCGTTAAAACTTATATCAGTAAATATACTCAGGTTTTGCATATAAATATTTTAGTATATCTGGAGGGTCCGAAAATCGTGTCTGAGATTGATATGTCTTGATAATTTTATTATGTAAAACTTGTTAAAATTGTATATAAAAGTTTGTAATAATTAAAACTACTATTGGAAACTTTGCGTAAGCGTAACTGTTATTGTGTAAACACAAACATTGAAGAGGCAGTAACGTAGTGTACAGCTTCCTTAATGACACATGACTTGTTAGTACAGTGGGTGCTCAGCAGTGTACTCGGCAATAGAAAAATGTTTATAGTTCTACAAGCAGATACTTGAGTAATGTTTAATTTGTAGTTCCCTATTTAGCAAAATTATCACTTTTTGCACACATATTTTAACGCTACTCTTTGCTTACTGCGCTCATCAAAGATGCCTATTGGAAATAGTAATTACTTCGCGATCATAGGTACAAGTAAGTTCAAGCCTTCTAAAAATATTTATTTATCATTAGTAAACAAATATTGCTTGTTGCAAGTTTTGTTTGCAAGCTCTAATCGAAGAGTTTCCCATCTCTAGATTTCAGGTCACTGAAAAGTTTCACATATATATATTTGGCTCAATTTGTATTTAAAATTATTTTATAAATTGAGCTTAGTCGAAATTATATGTATATACTCGTAAAAAAAAATAACATTTATTGAAATGTGCATGTAGCTTTAAGAAAAACTGTACATTTTCAGGCCAATATGGCGTGTTTTTTTTAGCTTGTAATCTAAAGTATTTCAGCAGCTAATTTTATTCGTTTTGCTGCAGAAGAGTTATTTCGGGTTTTTTTAACATATTTGGGTTTTAAGTTTTCTTTTGGTATTGTTAATTAAATTTTTGTATAGGTAATTTTTGTATTTTTAGTCTTATTAGTATAAGAATAAAATACTGTTTTCCACGAGTATGTACTAACAGTAATTGCACTTTTCTATTATTTTACAAAAGAAAACTCACAATTCTCCAATAATTTGTGTATTTTAACACGAGGCCTTTCGACATCGAAGATGCCATCATCAGGTGTGAATCAACAATTTAAAACAAATATAACCTTACTTTTTGTTTCAATTGCTGAAGTCTGTTGAGCTCTGTAGATGTGATGGTCGACATTGCAATGAAGGAGGAGGAGCTCTTCTTGTTGGAATATCAATTTTCTATTATTTTACAAAATAAAACTCACAATTCTCCAATAATTTGTGTAATTTACCACGAGGCCTTTCGACATCGAAGATGCCATCATCAGGTGTGAATCAACAATTTAAAACAAATATAACCTTACTTTTTGTTTAAGTAATTGCACTGTTTAACGGTAATATGTGCTAGTAGTAGGTTTTCCATCAATATTTAAATAAAATAACTCCCAATCTCAAATTTACTGCAGAAAAATAAATCTATCAATAGATCTATATAACTTATACCTGTATAGATCTCACCTAATAAAATACAAAAATAATTGTGAATATAATAATTACAGCAAAAACATAACATCTGACCAAACTATGCATGCAACTTTGTATCACCCATACCATAGGAAATGGCTGCTTATGATTATATTATTTCTTGACTTTTCAAAGTACAACCGAATGTAATAAATTATAATAAAGAACTAAATTACATTATTCAGAAATTTAGTGTTTAAAATTAATTATATTTTTTATAAATAGTAATTTACACTACGGTAGGCAAGTACTGAGATACTGTACGCTAACT
The DNA here is from genome assembly GCF_021130785.1 of Homalodisca vitripennis. Lineage (NCBI taxonomy): Eukaryota > Metazoa > Arthropoda > Insecta > Hemiptera > Cicadellidae > Homalodisca > Homalodisca vitripennis. The sequence continues at coordinate 202,540,643 of NC_060208.1, forward strand.
GTACAGTTATGGATTCAGGAATGTAAATAGCCCGGCACAAACAAATGTATCCGACATCTGAAACGCCACCGCACCACACGACCGCGGCTCTCTAACCCCAGTAACCGTGTATCAGGAGGTAACTTACAGCCTCTCTTCTCTGTCTCTGTGTGATTTGTTGTTTGGCGCATTTATCGGTAGCCAAGTGGTTCAAATCAAGACACGTTTGACAAGGTTAAGGTGTTCTTGAGTTTTTTTAGATTTAATGTTTTACTTTGTTTTAAAACTACTGAAACCTTCAGTTTCAGACTCTATTGTACCAGATCCTCTTCTACACCAGACATTATCAGCGTAAGACGTGGGGCTGAAAATTGTAATGGATTGGTATAATTTATTTAATATTTTGAACTGAATGAAGGTCAATAATCTACCTCAGATTTATCATAAAGTAGGTGTCTGTTAGTTTCATTACTTATACTATAAAAATAATTTAAATGAAAATACAAAATTAATGATTAAGGCCTTATAGGAAGGGTAAAAAAGCTTCTATTGAAAAGAAAACCTAATTATTGAGTAATAATTAACTAAAATGATATCTGGAGGTGGGCCTAGTTGTTCGAATGTTCTTTTAAATTTTGTTCACGAACTTAATCACTTAATAAAACTTTAAAATGACTTCCCTACACGTTGATGTCGACTCACACACCGTGGCGTCAGCATCTTGGCTGGAAATTGCGGCCATAATCGAGAAAAGGAAGATTGAAGCAAAGTAGACCTCAAAGAAGAAATAATAATTAAAAAGGGTTTTAATTTTCTTTTTTTCTATTTTGTGCGCGCGCGCTAGTGTGTGTGTGTGTGTGTGTTAAATAACAATTTTTGACAGATTATAAAATTAAACCTTTTGAATAAAAATTATAAATACACATAAATAAATGTATATATACATAAAAACACACACTATCTATATCTCTGTACATTTTTCTATATTCGTGCAAATTATTATTAAAAAGATTTATTATTATTTTATTATTATGATAGTCTCATGTTAAATGTTGGTTCTGTAATAAGTGGTGCTGTCTGTGTATAGCTAATAGTTAAGATAATAAGTTCTTTTACACGTAACAAAGCTATGTTAGGAGGAGATGATTTAATTTGAATGTTGAGTTTAACTCAGTGTATCTTCCTTTTATTGCAGCGTCTGGTATCTGACGCTGTCTAAGAGATCCATCCGTTCGTCTGAAGAGATCCAAAGAAATTCAGCGACTAAGAAGTTCAAAACGAATTGTTAGATCGTTTGGACATCAATGAAGTGGCACTATCATTGTCCAATCAGGTGTACAGTTGAGTGCTGTACGACGTTTCTGACACGATCACTAAGCACGGTGAAGCAACCGAGTTTGGTACACATAACATAGATATGGTAGGAAGGGTTGATTCGGTTTGAATGTTTAGTTTATCTCCAGTTCACCTTCCTTTTATTGCAGCGTCTGATATCTGACACTGTCTCAGACTTGACTCCTGGAATTGTGCACCTGATGAGACAATGAGATTGTCACTTTACCTATTTATATGTGTCTCTGATGTCGAAACGATGTTAAAGTTACCTTTGAGCTTCTTCGTTGTTGACTTTCTTTGGATCTCTTCAGACGAACATCACTCCAGATTTCATGTTTGATTACACCTAACATTACAAGCACCACTTTTAGATGTTAAAATCAAAATATGACTAGCCACGTTGCTGGCAAAATAGAGTAATAATTAACTAAAATTATATCTGGAGGCGGACCTAGTTGTTCCAATGTTCTATTAAATTTTGTTCACGAATTTAATCACTTAATAAAACTTTAAAATGACTTCCCTACATGTTGATGTCGACTTACACATCGTGGCGTCAACATCTTGACTGGAAATTGCGGCCATAATCGCGAAAAGGAAGATTGAAGCAAAGTAGCCCTCAAAGAAGAATGATTCTAGGACTCAAGAACTAGCATAAAACAATATCGCGAAATGAGCTTTCGAGCGGCTACAAAGTACAGGAGAGAAAAGTTACTAAGCGTGCCAATTAGGTTGGTAATCCGTCAAGACTTTAGTTCTAAGAACATCGGTGAAAAATAATACTAACCAGTAACAAGTATATAATGCAACTAAATAACATTACAAAATAAAGAAGAATATAGGAGATATTTTACTAACAGGGCCCAATAAAAGCGGCTGAGGGTGAGGAAACAAGTATATAAGCTTTGTTAATTTATAAAATAATTTTATTAATAAATATTTTATCTTAAAACCTTCGTGTACTTTCTTACATTAAATACGATTTATTTTTTAAATATAATTTTCATAAGAATCTTTGAAAAATATGCTGCTCTCTAAACCTATAATTAACGTACCCAATGCACTAATTAACATATAATCAATCTTGCGTCTTTGGGTTGAAGATTGCTTAAATTTCCTACTCTACTGTCCTATAATTCTCTTTGATGTGATCAACTAGTGCTTTCCTTTCCTGTCTTCAGAAACGTTATTCTAAAGGGTTTTTAATATAAAAGAGATGCCAACGAGAACATATTGCTCCATCTATAAAACTGTGACATCTCCACATGTTGCCTTATGTATGAAGAACAACTGTTACTTTACTGACTGTATACGTACAAAGCAACGTAAGCTCAAAATGTACATTAGTTCTTATTGCTCCTTAGAGTAGAAATATAATATCAATACCAATGATCAATACATTGGAATGCACAAACATGGGTGTCCGTAGTTTTAAGATTTACCTAATATAATTACATCCCGGCTAAGTATAATATGTGACGTTTTGTTTTAAAATATTATTATTCTACAATCAACAAAAGAAGTTCAGAAATATGAGATTATAATTTTATTACATCTAGTAGCAGGAGTTTAAGATATGCTTGAAAAGGCATAAGCATCTAGCAGAGCCAAATATGTACTCTGATAGTCCAATGCTCTCACTACACAGACCATGCAGCTGTATAGAGAAAGAATTTCCGCGTGAAACCAAATCACCCATGCCAATACTCTCGGGTCAATCTAAAGGTGTGCAAGAAGGAATTTGAAACTACCCTTCAGGGGCATACAATGTACATTGGAATGGATTGTGCCTAATGTCAACTATCGACAATTCGACCACTTTTTTTTTTACAGTCAACCCATTTTATGTTGCTTCAACAAATACTCGTTTCTGTATAATCTTCGGTTTTTCCCAGAATCCACAATCATGCACCCTCACCAACGAAATGGCAGAGACATAAACCATCCTTTACCATAGTGTATAAGTTCGTTTCCGAACTAAACTGACAACCACGTTGCCCTCTCAAACGGCTATTTTAATCCTTTTATTGTCAACCATTCATAAGGTTCCCTCTCCAACCACCTTTTTCAATAGTCATCCTAATTTACAATGCTCAGCCAGAAGGGAACAAACCTTTTCCGTGAAGCTTGATAGTCGACTAAAAAAGTATACATTATTTCTTAATAATTATAATAATCCCGAAAAACATTAATAAAATGTATACATTAATATGTTGTCGTTGACATGATATTAATTTATAAATTCAATGTTAAAGTTGTACAACTTTCTTATTGTTTCTATTTAAAAAACAAGTATTCCTTGGTAAAATGCTTTTATAATTGTTTTACAATGTAATCTTCTAATGATTGATTTAAAGATTTGTCTTGCAAAATTAGCTTGAATCTGAGTATTAGAAACATAACGAAAATGCTATGCTGCGTGTTATGTGGTGTTAAATTACCCTTTAAACAAAAATTTACAAAATATAAAGTTAAAAACATAAACAGTAATTCACATATAACCGGTTCACCAACAACTTACATATACTACATTCAAATATTTGCAGAAATAAGGAGTGCATGCTTCAAGAAAAAGATTTCAGAAAGTATTATCATTCTCTCTCATGATAAAAACAATGGCTGATGTAACAAAACAATACACCTCCAAAAGTATTGTGTAGAGTTATCGTTCTCAGACAGCCTGGTCTTGTCTCTTTATACTAGTGTTGAGACGAGTTTAGTTTCCTCAGCAGTCACTTGGTTTTACAACATCAATTGACATCATCTCTATTAATTTGATAAAGATGTTTAATAAGGCACTTTATCACGTTTTTAACAGGAACATTTGTTTGAATAACCTGAAAGGCTTTAGACTCCAATTCGGGAGTACCTCGAGGCTCCTGCTGCGAGAGAGAGAGAGAGAGAGAGAGAGAGAGAGAGAGAGAGAGAGAGAGAGAGAGAGAGAGAGAGAGAGAGAGTTATTTCTTTCATTTAGTTAACGCTCTTACCTTTCTCCCATTTTTTTCTAATTAGGATCATATCTACCCTCCCAGAAGAAATTTTCTATCGGTTTCACCAGACATTTTTATTCCGGTTACATTCAATTATTACATTTTTTTAATTTTTACAAACCATTTTTTTATATTGTTATATTGTTAACGTCCTCCTTACAATAATATACAACTGAATAATAATGTGTGAGAACTTTTACAATTGTCTACCACTACCAAATTGACATAATTACTACCTAATTGTCTGTACAATTGACATGTTACATCCTTTATTACTCATCATTGCACACTTATATTACATACGTAATATAGCATTTATAAATAACACTGGCCAGTTACCAAGACCAGCATGAGTTATGTAATAAATCTTAATACAGAGCCAACAGAAATTTCTTGTTGAGTTTACTTCCAGTTCACCTTCCTTTTATTGCAGCGTCTATTATCTGACACTGTCTCAGACTTGACTCTTGGAATCTGGAGTCATGTTCGTCTGAAGAGATGCAAAGAAATTGAGACTAAGAAGCTCAAAACGAACTTTTACATAGTTTCGACATCAGAGACACCTATAAATAGGTGAAGTGACAGTCTCAAGTCCGTTAGGTAGGTGTAAATAAACTTTGTAATATGGAGTATTACAAAGCTTATTACTACAAAGTATTACAAAGCTTATTACTACGACATCTGAGATATCCAACCTCATGTGTTTCATCTATTCGGTACAATATATCTATTGCTCTTCGAGGAACGAAAAAGTTTGTTTAACTTCTCTTCAGGAAAGGTATATTTTAAAAGCTAGTAACCAATATTATGTTTAAATTGTTTTAAGATTTAAATTGAGAAACATTTGCACTACCTTCAGTTGCATTCTGACTTTAGGATAATCTACAAAAATTGTAAGACCCGTATGGAAGTGATATGCAATATAACTGTCTTAATAAGAGTTTTATTCGATACGTGTATTTTATTTTCAAACTATATGAAATAACCTGTTATTGACTTAATGAAATCTTACCTCGAGAATCGCGTTGTTCTGAGTAGCTGTAGTGAGTGAAGGTGGAAATCAACATGTTCCTAAACTGATCCATAATTCACAAGTCCATGAATTATGTAGAGCCACCCTTGCGCGAGGGTGGGCCGAGGTTGGGTGCTGTCCATAATGTACCAATCTCAGTCAAGTCCTGATATGCAGAGGCACTTTCTCCAACTGTTACAATCTCCACTACATATATAATGGAAAATAAAATACAAGTTTAGTGTCAATAATAACTATATACTTTTTTTATGCCCATATTTATATTGAAGTTTTATCAGAAATCAAATATCAAATAATATAGTTTATTTTTAAGGATATTTCAATGTAAGTTCATTCCAGTACTCACATACAGCTTTCAGATCTTGAGGAAGTTCAAAAGTAATGCTTTAGGAGTACTAAAACTCCATATAGTTTTCCCTTTCGTACCTATAAAATTGAAATAATACTTTACATTATTCAAAAAAACTTATGACTTGTCAATATTTTTTATAGCAGGATTTTACTAATGAGGGGAACTTTTAAAACAATTTAATGGGCTGTCTTCTTTTACCTCATTTGGCAGTGAACTCTATAGCTTCGGTGCTTAATAATATTTCCCTGTTCATGAAAATTCAGTAGAAGAATGAGATACTGAAAATAATCGAGTACTGTGCGACTAGATGTGTATTTTTTTTAAATATAGCTATCACATTAAAAAATAAACATGATTTCAAAAATGTAAATAAAAATGGTTTCTGTATACAATTTTTGGTTTCTGTATATGTGTTGGCTACATGACTGCCTTGGTTTCAAATGAAATGTTTGTCCTGTAATTATTTTTTTAATAAAAAAAAAACATGTACTGCTTCAACTGAGATACTCCAAGACACCACCCCAGACTTCGAATGCGAGATTTCGTACGAATAATGGACAGTTTAACGATCTCGTAGTTGGCTGATTCTGCTGTTTTCTTCTAAGTGCTTTTATTTTCAACAAATGCAAAAGAGTATCTTTCCACTTTGATATGCAAAAGAGTATCTTCAAATATGATAAATATTTAAAATTATTAAAATTAGAGATTAAACCTCATTTCTATAATTCTTTCAATGCAGTTTATCGTTTATAGGAAGTAAAGTAATTCGCTTTTATATATCCTTTTACAATAACTACTTTCGCTCACTGATAATTTTTGTGTCGAAATATAAGTATCACGAGTATTCTAGTGATAATTTGAGTAATCGAGAATTCTTAACTAAAAAATTAACGTTGTCCCATACAGTAAATGTAAACATTTAAAAATGCAAATTTCATTCTAAGTGTTTGTATGTGGATACTCTGGATAGCAGCATGATCAATAAATTATTCTTTGAACATTAACAGATTACGACATCTCTTTCGATATAAAAAACATGAAGCTATTATAATATGAGTTCCATAAATTAATCTTCAATAAAAGTTTTGCAGTTGAACAAATAAAAAACGTATGGAATACATTTTGCTACAAGCCATACAACGATTTGCCTTGAAATTATGAGCGATCTTCATTTATTATTTTCTGCTAGTAAATATTGTAAATAAATACATTTTCTGGTTAGATAAAGTATTTTAAAGAAGGAAAATATTCTCCCAAAACTAATTAATTCCCAGTATTATAGTTTAGTTCTCAATGAAATGGCAAGAATGGCCAACATCCGTAACTGGATAACTACAAAAGATTGTGAAATAAATCGTAATGAATGGTCATGATTACTAATCTACGACAGTTTTATTGATCGTGGTAATTATTTATTAAATCGTACAACAATACAATGTATTCAAATCATAAACCACAAAAACTAATTCGTACGAAAAAGGCAGTGCATCCTTTATATTAGGTTGACGCCAGGTGCTTGGATCAGGTGTTGAGTTTTCTTAGTTGAAGTATTGAATCATTTCACGACTCCTTTTAGATTTTTGTACACCATACTTCGTACTTTTAAGTTTTTTTTTGGCAATGAAAGGATTGTAAAAGAAACGGGATTTTTCAACATTTGCCATAGTTCACTGCTAAAATAAAATCACCAAAACTGCGTTTTTAGATCTTAAATCTTATATTTTCGTAATTTATATAACTAACCTAACTCATAACTACAATATAGATTATAATAAACAAATTATAATAGAACATCAAAATAAGTAAGGAACCATTATGCGTTATCTTCATGCACCCTTATCTCCAAAAATGACTTAATTAAAGCAAAATACTAATTATTCAATTGGCCTACAGAATAAAGATCTCAATAGGCTTCTACTGAACGACCAAGCACTGAGAACTGACAAGAGGCATATTTGTGGCATCATGGCAATCGTCACGGTAGAAGTAAGATGGCGGCAAAACAGGAAACGAGAGCGGCCCTTTTTTATAATCTGTTTATTCTATATAAATTTCTTAAAACCACACCGTGACTCCGCAATGGCTTACAGTAGGCTAATCTCTAATCTCCTTAATACTTTAGTTTTCCTTGTGAGTTAATTTTTTAAATTTGGTTATACGAAAGTGCCAAATCTCACTGATGATTGACTGATCGGTTGTTCCGCTAATTTAGTGTATGAAGCCTTGATTAATTTTCTTTTGATACTGAAACGCCCGCATGCACACATTTACACATATTCGCCTAAGGACGTTTCTCACGAACAAAAAATTGTGTACACAGGCACTACAAAGTTACGAAAACAATGCATTTTTTTACAAATATTCTTTCATTTTATGGAAGATAGGTTAAAACGTGAGTAGGGGCCTAGGCTGTGGTACAGAGTTTAGCATTGTCGTTCCAGACGAATAGTTGCCCAAATATCTAAGCTACGCTGACCTTTAAGAAACGTGTTGATTATGCAAAAAGTTTTCGAGTCAGATGTTTAATGTTATTTTATCTCTATATATGAAGGCAAAGCTCTAATTCATCACTAATTCTCCAACTTCCAGACATCTTGGAAAGTTGAAGTTTGGTAGTCATACGCCTCTTTACTTAAATACAAAGTCTAAACAATTTTAATAATATCTATTAAAATATTGCAGATGTTGCAGAGAATTTTGAGTATTTTTGTGGCTCTCATAAAAACTGTTTAACATTCAGACTATAGAACATGTGCATTATACTTTTAACAGATAAATTAATTCATGTTCATGCAGGTCAACCAACCTTAGGGGTTGAGACAGGTGTGCAAGACGTAGAAAAACTATATTATGGTTTTAAAACTTCCAGATGCCCTTGCACGAACGATGAAATTACACAGACTCGAGCCTGATCACTTATAAAAACAAAAGCAATTTAAGTTAAGTTGTAACCCCCTGAAAAAGATATAAATAGTGTTGCAACCTCTAGTAGAACTTTACTTTTGTTTAAATTCCCGTTGTCATGGAAAGTTTAACTTTGACATACTCGTACATGTGTATTTGCTCTCAACAGATGCCAGCACCCGGAAATACCTGATACTAGTAGTAGATTAAAATGGCTGGAAATAGTCGCTCTTAGACAGAAGTAGACTTTTTATACCTATTTATGTCTTATATACTTTCTTGATCGAGCCAATGCAAACGCTGCTCTGGTGCCAGAAATATCTTAAATCATTAGACGCTTCTTTAATTAAGTTAGATTTTTATATCTCTATATTTATATTGTTTATTGTCATGATAAGGCAAAGTCTAACATGACAACTGAAATAAAATTTATCCGAACCAGAAGTGTTCTTACACGAGTGCACAACCTGTAATAATAGTTGCAAGCTTCCTCGCCTTTCGACCTTCTGGAGACCACGAACATTGAAATAATATCTACGATAAATAGATATATTTCCGAACAATGTCTTAGGGATTTATTATATTACCTCATCACACTAGTCTAAGATAATTCAGTCATTACGGAAATCGTGTTATCTATTAAAATATTACGGAACGTTGCAGATAAATTTGAGTGTTTCAATGAGCGCACACAAAACCTGCTGAACTTTAAAATAAAGGTCAGCGAAGTTCTCAATATTGAAAGAGTATTAAGGTGAAGAACTAAATAATTAAATGGAAGAATTAAAACGAAGCCTCACAACGTTTATAGTAAACTAGTTCAAAATGTTGAGTTAAAAATTGTAGAGTCCGACTTTAAAATGAAGGTCAGCGATGTTCTCAATATTGAAAGAGTATTAAGGTGAAGAACTAAATAATGAAATGGAATCCTCACAACGTTATGAATTATTCATATCTGTGTAAATGAAAGTCCCATTACCACTTTTAGCCCTTGCTCCAGCAGTCACCTAATTGCATTTTAAAACCCTAAAGGCTTTAGTATTATCCCCTTATGTCACTGAGAAACTGCTCCGTTTCTATTACATTTGTAGACAGTACTAAATATCGAATGAGAGAATTTATAATTCTTTAAAAATACTAAATTCTTAAGAATTATTTTGTATATACTAACTGATTGGAAACCTACATTAAAACTCCTCTGTGTCGCTTGTTGTTTTATCTCGAATTAATACTTAAATATTTTAAAATGTAATACAAAATTGAAACTTAAGAAGGGTAGTCAAAAGCTATTACTAAAGTATTTAAAAAGGTTTTCCCCTTTATAACTCGGGTTTTATGCTTTAAAATGTTAAGCGACACTGAGGTTCTGAATTTTTTATTGGTTTAGATGATGTAATGAGTATTAAGTGACGGTTCTATAAAATGTTGCTTGCATTTTCAAGCAGGTATTAGATAAAAGAAATGTCTATACAGTAGTTAGTAGTATACAACATAGAGAGTTAGGAGCAAACAGGATTTTTTTCCGAACATTTGCCATCGTCCCGTGAAGCATAAATATCAGTAACACTACGTTTCTATATCTGCAATCTGATCTCTTTCTCAGGTGAATAATTAACCTAATACATAACTAAAATCTACGTTAAAATAGAATAAAAAACACTTTTTCACAAATCTTCTATTGCGAAAAAAATGCACACAAAGAACAGAGTTAGAAGCAATTAAAATCTTGAGGGTATCTTTTTGTTATGTGAGTTTGACATTTTATACTTTTGTGTTAACTTTTTTGTTTTAAATATTTAGATACATTTCTTAAATAGTAGTACCTAGGATGCAGAAATGCAATTTTATACATATACATGCTCCATATACTTACTCAAGTGAAAGTGTTTTTTAAAATATGGCTTCATTCAAAAAGTCTTTTTTGCTTGAAACAATACAACTGTACAACTGTTTTGCAATCGTCAAAATTACAGTTGTCTATATTAAACAGTAAAAAGTTAGAGCTAGACAGTAGCATAACAATTACAATATACTGTGTGCACAAGAAAACTTTTATTTTCATACTAACAAACAATTAACACTGTGTAACAGCTTTATAAGGTTCACCGTTCTGTGCTATTGTGTTCTGTAGAAGCCCCTTCTCCTGATCTCATGGTGATGAAAGTCTCTTCTGTATCATAACTCATTTCAATCAACAGAAATTTGCACCTGAAAGATGTAAAAGCAAGGGAAGACCGTACCTTAAGCTGCCTGAAGGAATTTCAACACGACCTTTAAATCTCAGTTTTGAAGTTATGTGGATAGCTTTCTTTTTGAGCTTAAATAATCTTTCCAATGTATATATGGGACAGTTTATACAAAACGTAAGAAACATTCCATAAGAAATGTGTGGCTAAATGAGCCCATAATACACCAGCTGAGCATTATTTAGCAAGATTTTGGAAGGCATAAATACCCGATATGACCCTTACTGCAGACTTGATAAATCTAGTCATCCCGGGTAATATTCATTCGATAATCAGTCTTGGGAACTTTTTGGATTCTGCCGCTTCCAAGAAGCTCTCATCTATCATTACCGCAGGCCGAATATCTATCTCTCTTTGTTGTAAACAGATATTATTGAACGTACATTTTGAACTATATGTTCCAAGAGTTATTTTATAAAATCTCTATATGCGAGAATTGAAACCCACAATAGATTTAACTCCTAGGTCAGTCTTTGTTTTGACAAATAGGCTCGTGTCATCTACATACTGATTCATATTTCCATTCTGAATAGAAAAGTATATTTTTTACAAACGGTAAAATCAAACCAGTCCCAGAGGGACTTCCATGGGTAATTTATAATTTTTCAGATAATATCCACGAACTGCGTACACACTGGTATCTCCCTTAAGGTAAGACATGGCGGCAGACTGCGGATGCCATGCCATACGCCTCTAACTGAAGCAGCGTATCTCATGATGCACACAGTCAAAAGCCTTGGACAAATCGTCGACAACAATATCTGCAAGCTAAGACTTCTTATGGCATCAGCTGTTGTTTTATTTTTGCAAAATCCGAACTGTTCACAGCACAAAATATGCAACCCTAAATATTCATAAGTTTTTCAAAGAATAGTTTCTCAAATAAGTTACTAAAAACTGGCAAAAATGTATATTAGACTACCTTATGTTACTCATAGCTACTCACTACTCATTTTGTACGAATCGTCATTCTTCAAATAATCATACCTGTACCCGCCGACAAGAAACACGGAAAAACGAGTTTTCGAAAGAGTATTAACACCAACTTAACCTTAGCTGATCTAAGGACTTAGAATTCTCAAAGAGCAGAATTCTCTCTCTGATGCGTACCTTGTTACCTTATCGTATTGTACTAAAAACGTACAATGGCCATTTAGATTTTTACTGGGACTAGGACGTTATTATTGTAGGAAATTTATTGCATAACTTATTAACCAGTAATCATATTTATCTATATAAACATAGACCTGCGCGATGAATACTTTTAACACTTTTAATACAGTAATAAATAGAAAAGATTTTGTTTTTCTACATAGTTATAAAAGATGTTTTTATCTTTTGCAAAACAAATACACGTACCACTTATTTATAGGTCGCATAATGTTTTAGTTACTTCTCAGAACATTTTAGTTCTAAATGTGTGGGTTTTAATAAAACAATTTATATATTTATATATAATAATAAATTATATTTAAAAATATATATTTATATATTTATATAAAATTTAATAATTTATATACATCTTCACGTCAGATCAGAATGGGAGATACGTTTGTACCAAAAGTTAAAAGATTTCTCCTGCGCCACTAGTATTCCTACATATCTCATTGGTGTATAATTGGCTCTTTCATAATAATAAATGTTCACTCAGTAAGTTCGAAGAATGTTGTTCTTCCATTTTGTCACCATTTCGCACGATGCTGTTAAGCTTTGGCTGTGTTATGTTCATGACATTTATAAAATGAATGCATGAACATTATGTTCATGCATTCATTTTCAGTATACCAAAAATAGCATTATATATATATTATATATATATTTATTATATATATATTATATATATATATATATATTTATTATATATATATTATATATATATATTTATTTTATATATATATATATATATATATATATATATATATATCATATACATTGGCATACTTATTACTCCATAATGATTATTGTTTGTCCGTAGTTTAAGAAAGTGGATATTCCGAATCGTGATATCAATTGTTATAGTTATACTACACATTATTATACAATAACTATAAATATGCACAATTAGATATGGAATAGAAAGACATTATCTGAGGAAAAACTAAGTGTCAATTATGTTATCATGATTGCCATAGAAGTAAACGAGAAAAGATGAAAGCGAATAATAAATCAAATTAATACTTGCTATATAGGCTACTATTCTCCACTATGAGAGTATAGCTTTTTAGAATTGTTGTTTAAGTCTTATTTTATAACATTCAACATGATGCACTTTACATTTGAGTAGAAAGTTTGATTTGTAAAACCGAAGTTAAAACTATAGATGTAGCTATTGAGTAACGGTTTAGTATAAAAAATCGAGTTGACTATTTTTTATCTCTGAATAAAAGTTAAACGATTTCTTATTCACCAGGCGGTAGGGTTGCATCTAAGGTGTCTCTCTAACGTCTATCATTAGATTTTACAGGTTAGAGGCCAGAAAAGTGTTATTACTCAGATAACCCATCTAAGAGGGATTTGCTTCGAATGGGAGATTTTCGTTCATCATTTTAATAGCCATAACTATAACGTCATTTGCTATTTTATTACGACCGAAACTACTCACACAAAGGTACTTAATCAAGTAAAAACGTCTAATATTTGAACTTTTAGCCTCTGGAAGAGTAAAATAGGGCGAAGTGGCCAAATTTGGAAGTTTTAAAATAATTCCATTGGCACAAACATGTACGTAAAATGCTTTATTTACACTCTTCTTCAAATGCAGTATTTTTAGAGTTATAAATGATGGCACATTTTGTATGAGTATCACGTATAGTGTTTTTTATAATGTTCCAACTCCCTCTTGTAATAAACTCCCTCTATTTACGCATCTCGTTTATTTAATAATAATATCTAAACAAATTGTATTAATGATTTCCTTTGTTATCCTCCTTCAAACCAGATAACACGTTCACTTTTATGGTTTTGATTTACGATTTGTATTTAAAACAAAACGATACAAATGTATGTATAATCCTGATGTTATCCTTTGAAATCAACTAGAATCATTGACGGATTTTCAACTAATAAATTTTATTTTTTCATTTATATTTTTATCACCCTCCTCAAAAACACAAGCATTTCATATTAATCGCAATAGCTTCTGCTGACAGCAATTTATAAATTTATAAAAATAAATAAAACAAATTATTCATGAAAATAATGCTGAAAGAAGCGTTAGAGTTGCGGAATGTTGCCCACAGAACGGTCTTTCTCAGATTAAAGAGAAAACGTGTTCAGGAGGGACCTCATTCCTATTACATCTCCCCCTTCGCACATTTCCAATTTCTTCATTCAGCAGGCGGCCTGTACAAATTGTATCTTTGTTTGAAAGCCTCGAAAATACTAAAACTCCCAAACTGTTACGATCTCTTAAGCTATAAGGCAATTTATCTGGCTGGTAGAAGCGTTTACTGTGATGTAAATATATATAGTTTATAAAAAAACAAAAGAATATCCTAAATAGGTTGTTTTAGGTTTGTTTTTGACTTTTTGACGATGGAAGATTTGTAAAGGAATCAGTAATATTCCGGACATGGGCCATCGTACAGTGATATAATAAACCAGTAATAATAAGTTTATGATTTTTTATTTTAACCTACATTGTAGATGTGTGTTAGGCCAGTTATCCACCTACGGTAGATACCAGAATGCGGAGATTATATACTTGTGACCTGAGGTATTCGTAGCTCATCACTTTTTGTTACGAAACAGTTATATAGAAGACGATATTTCTTGAACTCACCAAGCTACCAAAACAATTGAGCATATTGTAGGCGATGCAGGATGTGATTTCCATGTCAGAGGCTTAAACTCTGCTGTCGGCACACAATATGACAGCTTCTAACAGTTTTATTGATAGTTATTTAGTTGTTATATTTTGATTTGTAACATCTATTCAGAGTATTTTGTTATGATGCAAAGTACTATGAACAGAACTAAAGTGAAGCTAGTAAGTTCTACATCTAGGTGCCAGAGCGGCTTTGCTTTTCTTCTTTAAGCTGCTTAGCACACTCGCTACTTACAGCATTAACAGAAACTATCACTCTCTATGAACTAGTTCTGCTCTAAAATATCATAACTTCAAATGCTTTTATTATAAAATTATAAATATGTACTAAATTTATAATATCTTGATTGAGAAATAAATATTATGCCTCTTAAAAGCGAAACAATAAGCAACAATTGTAAAATCCTTAATAGTACGTTAACTACACTCATTACTTAAGGAGTTTTACCTGTAGCGCAAAGTAACCAAGATGCAATCGCTAATAGCTTATTAAAAAGAGTTTGCTTACAGGCAGGTTTATAAAAGCCATCCAACGATGAAATGTTCGAAATTTATTAAACCTGTTTCTTGTAACTTCATATATGTACGCTCCTGTCAGGCTTAAAAAAGTTTTAAATCGCTTTGTCTTAGTTCTATAGTGTGTAATTAAAAATTAAAACCCTACACTTTTGTTTTAAGAATTCACAAAAATCAGGACTTAATAATAAGTTCTCATTACTCCAATAACTAATCTGCTACAAGGCCTTTGTCATTTTAGCACTCTCATTTAACTTTTTCAATTGATTCTTAAAATTTATTCTAAAAAAGTGTCCACAGTAACAGTGTTAATTTAAAAATTACTCTTATAAAAATCGACATTATATTGCTAGTTTTTCATTTGGACATTATCGTGAATGAGAACGATTATTATAAAACATTTTTTATCCGGATCTCGTGAAGTATATATGTATATATATATATATATATATATATATATATATATATACCTATATATATACTTACTGTATATATATATATATATATATATATATATAAGTATATATAATTTTTCAATTTATATATATGAAAATGTATATGAGTATGTGTATAGATAATAATTAAAAAACTTTTTTAGAAATTAAAATTATTAAAACTAGCTTAGCTTGATTCTTATTAACTTTGATATTTTGTGTGGAAATAGTTGTAAAGGATGTTGGAAAAATAAGAAGAAAAATTCTGTTTACACATCAATTAATGTTTAATTCGTTTTCTCTTTATAAATATGATTCTGTTTAAAACATTATTAACCATAGAGTGTTTGCATAGTCATCTGAACTATTCAAGCAAATTTAAAATTCAGAAAAGACTAACATATTTGTGACAGTTTAAACTTGCTTTTCTCCTCCATCATTGCAACTTGAGATATACCAGTAAACAACATTACATTACAACATTGTAAACTGAACGTACGGTCGGCCATAATTTATGAATGGTGTTAATAAAGGGTTGGGATGTTTACTTTGGAAAAAGAGATTTATTAAAGAGGGGATGCAGTAATTGGAACCCCAAAGGAGGGCGGAAATGAGTCTTACAGTGCTCAGCACCATCTGTATTAATTAATCAGCACCTGCGTAGGGCTTGCGTTAAGTTGGGGGTCTTTTTGTAGGGGGAAACTGTGTTTATTCATTTAAAAGTTCCAATAAAATGGTCATATATATTCTAGACTTTTAAAGGTAGTTTATGCCAAAAAAAACCGTGCAATAAACGGAGTTTTATACATTGTAACAGTTTGTGCAACTTTGATATATCTAAGGAGGGTTTTTGAACAGAAGTAACCCTCCTGGCGAAAGTTTTGGAAATTCTTTTAATTTCCCGATCGCCGATCGAGATTCCCAAAATCCAAAACTACTTTGCAAGACTATGCTTTTACAAGACTTTGTCTAAGCATTTTATTTGTTTTAAACGCGGTTTTACTGTTGCACTTTATATTTACTCTTCCAATTTTCAAGGATAATCCGGCACATTGAATTAAACAAAACACTTTTTTACCGAGTCATGTATTATTTCAGGAAATACATGTTTCAGGAACGATTGTTTAATAGTGACTTTAAACCGATCTCATTTAGTCTAATATCCGATTCAGCTTTCTTCATTTCAACTTTTTTTTACATATTTATCTGAGCACAACTTCTTTGCTTTATCAAATAACTAACAGTTTACCCGCGGCTTCGCACGCAATTTTGTAGCTTTTGCACCTGTTTGAGCACTTCTTTTTCGAGTGAATTATAATTACGACGCCAATATTGAGTTTTCCTTCTTCCCACGATCCAAAAACATGTTAGTATATTTATGATTATTTTAATGTACACCGGTCTTAGTATTTTTTGTTCCAAAGATGATTTTGCGTCTCTTACGATCAAGAAAATATACACAGCTCTGAGAAGCCTACTTTTTAAAAGGCTACTTAGATAGGTTTCATAACACTTAAATGTATAGTAAAAGTTAAACTAAGGTTTATCCTATAACTGCACTGCTAGCAGTTACCCGCTTCTGTGAACGCGTATGACCACTACTGGTTCATTTTAGTTTGAAAATTTCGAGTTTGCTTTGTTGCCACAATCAAGAAAATACGCCAAAAGTTTATATTTATAGCCATTGTAATTAACTTTGTACTTAGTAGGTTTTGTTCCACAGTTTATTTTGTTTTATTTCCCGATCAAGACAATAGATTTCACAGATCAGAGAAGCCTACTTATTTCAAAAGCTAACTAAGATGGGTTTTATACCAGTTAGTAAGGTATACATTTTATATTAAAAACTTTTTAATATTTCAGGATATTTAGAGCTAGAATTTATACATAAGTTCAAACGAACAGTCCAGCGAGAAATTTCATCTAGCAAAGTTCTTGTCGAATGCTGCAAAGGGAATCTTCGGAGTCAAATTCTGATCTTCTTATGTTTTAGGACATTTTCTAAGGGAGATTAGTACTTACATAATCGCTGAAATCTGAAACAGCGTGATAGATTATCTCTTTAGACAATTTACACTGTATAATCAAATTGAAAATAATGAGCAATGTTCAACCAAAACAGTTGATTAAATTTGACAGTCACATTCAAATAATATTACTTAACTTTAGAGACCAAGACGGGATATTTCGCTACTTTAAAGACCAGTGGGGCGTAGCCTGGAGGGATATTCGAAATAAGAATAGGTTCCTATATTCATTTCAGGAACCCTAAATATGTCCATGTAAAATTTCAGTGCAGTCGTTTAAGTAGTTTACGCTTGAAAACCAAACCAAACAAATAAAGGCACTTTCGCATTTATAATGTTATTAGAACAAGTATTTCACACCTTTTATGATACTTCGAACAGTATTCGTGACAGCTGTTGGAATAGCGTGTGATGTTTGGCTATAAACAGATTCAGGTACCGTACCATAATTTTTACTGGATATAATTCTCTGTTTAAAATTAAAACTATAAACCAAATGCAATAGACTTTATTTGTATTATATATACAAAAGGGCGAATTTAGGGCCATAAGGCCCTGTCTTACAATTAACCCTAATATAATAGTATAGAACTTATGTCAAATAAAACTACTACATTTAAAATAAAAAACAAAATTATATATTAAAAGGTATCTTTAAGAATTTAGTACATATACATTCATACAATAAATTCATACACACATTCACTAGCACTCTATCCGTCCTCCAAAACCTACCCCAAACTAACCCATCGCTGACATCGTTTCTAGCAATTTAGCTTTCAGTAAGGCTGCAAACCGGTTTCGACTCCCTACTGACTTAATATGGTTAGGAAGGGAATTCCATGCTCGACAAGCAGTAACGACAAATGATTTGTTTGTTGTAAGTTAAGGTTCGATGGCGGGGAATAAGAAGAATTTATGAGGCCATTCTTATCTCTCTTGCGCTTGTTTCAGAGATCAATTTGAATTTGTCAGCCAGATATATAGGCTCTCCAGAGTTAAGACTAGAATACACCAAAAATAAGAATTTTTT
The DNA here is from genome assembly GCF_021130785.1 of Homalodisca vitripennis. Taxonomy (NCBI): domain Eukaryota; kingdom Metazoa; phylum Arthropoda; class Insecta; order Hemiptera; family Cicadellidae; genus Homalodisca; species Homalodisca vitripennis. The sequence goes on from NC_060208.1 coordinate 202,559,318, forward strand.
AATAATCTTGTATCGGCCAATTTTAGAATGGAATTTTGAATATAGATATGCGTATATACAGGGTGATTCATGAAGTTCTCCCCCCACTTCTACAGCACAATTGTACTAGTAAAAAATAATGAAAAAATGTTTTATATAAACATAGGTCCGAAAACGCTTCGTTAGCGAGTTACAGCTAGCGAAAGATTTCGCCTGAATTCCTGGGTAAAGAGTAAAATAAAGCCATACTGAACTTTTGGAAAGGTTAATTAAGTAAGAAATATCGTGGATTATTATGTATTTTTACCTGATAAAGCTAATAAAATAGGTTTCAGAACTGTACCTGTAGTAGTTTTTGAGGGATTCAGGGTTAAATGCAAAAGATTGGGGCATGAAAACAATGTTTTTTTAAGTTTGATGTACAATAACTTGGTTAAATTGGTAATAAATACATAAAAATCAACAAACATTAATTGTAGAGAATTTAATTCTGAGAAAATTGATATAATCAAAGTCTAAAATAAAACAGAAATAAGTACCAAAAAATCGATTTTATTCAGTATAATACATTATAGTTTTAAGCAAAAATTAATCAGGTTGGGCCAACCGTACGCACCTTTTTTATAATAGATGTTCGAAAATGAGGCCATCATTATCAATACATTTTGCATCACGTTTGTGTATTGCTTTTGTTGCGTTTCTTAATTTTTCAGGATTTCCCTGTATCTGCACAGCCGAATCCATAATACGAGCAATTAATTCATCACGAAATTCACTTTTGTCTTGTATACAATGTCTTTCATCCATCCCCAGATGCAATAATCCAATGGAGATAGATCTGGTGATCTTGGTGGCCAAGAGTGAGGCCCTCCACGACCAATCCAGTGTCCAGGAAATTGATGATTTAAGTAAGCAGAAACGGCACGTGAAAAGTGGGGAGGTGCTCCGTCATGCTGGAAGTACAAATTTTGTCTGAGATGTAAAGGAACATTCTGCGGCAACTCTTCTTGAAGGAAAATGCAAATAGAAACTCAGCATTTAGGCGTCCAGGTAATATGAAAGGTCCAATCAGCCGATTGTGCAAAAAGGCACACCAGACATTGACGCTAAATCGGTGTTGAAAGTTCTGTTCCACTACCTCATGTGGATTTTCTTCTGCCCATGAGTGTTCATTGTGCAAGTTATTGACACCATCCCGAGTGAATTGTGCCTCATCCGTAAACAAAATACGCTTGTAGAGTTGATTATTAATATTCGAAAAGTTGCAAAACTCCAAGCGAAGCGGACCATCCCCTAGCTGTAGATGTTGAACCTTTTGTTTATGAAACGGATAAAATTTGTTTCGATTAAGTGACCTCCACACCGTTGACTGCGAAACTCCTATCCGCCTAGAAATACGTCGTGTACTTACACCTGCGGACTGCGATAAACAGCATTAATAACAATATCATCATCAAGTTGGACAGCTCGTTCATAATTGGTTCTAATACTTGGTAGTGATTCTGTTTCCCGAAGAGTACGAAAGTTCCTGAAATTGTTTTGGTATCTGGAATCCTCCTATTAGGGTAACGTAGTTCATATTCTTTCTACAGCAGCTCTAGCATTACCATTACAGTAACCCAAAAATAAAAACCATATCAGCGTATTCCTCTGATGTAAATAAGTAAGGCATTTTTTCGCTGAATAAACAATCGAATCATAACTCACAGAAAAATTGCATTTTAATAACACGATTCACAGAACCCGATCTCCTGCTGTAGCTTGCAAAACACCACTAATGCACAGTTCTAACGTAACAGTACAGAATACCATTGTTGATCAGCTTGTTATTCGTGCGTTACCAACTTAGAAATTAATAAAACAAAAAAACTGCATTTCGATGATTAGTAAACAATAATGGGAAAATGTTTGCTACATGTATTTTCGAAACCTTTGATGTAAATTTTTATTTAAAAAAAATACAACGTAATAAAACATGATATTTTTATTTACAAACTAATTTATTTAACAGTTAATCTTGTTTTCTCAATTTATCTCATCATTAAGGAACAAACATTTTTGTTTTTTGTTTTATTTTAACTAAATACCGTACAGTATTTCTTTACAGCTAGTAATGTATTATACTGAATAAAATCGATTTTTTGGTACTTATTTCTGTTTTGTTTTTAGACTTTGATTATATCAATTTTCTCAGAATTAAATTCTCTACAATTAATGTTTGTTTATTTTATGTATTTATTACCAATTTAACCAAGTTATTGTACATCAAACTTAAAAAAACATTGTTTCATGCCCCAATTTGTTGCATTTTAACCCTGAATCCCTCAAAAACTACTACAGGTACAGTTCTGAAACCTATTTTATTAGCTTTATCAGGTAAAAAAATACATAAGAATCCACGATATTTCTTACTTAATTAACCTTTCAAAAGTTCAGTATGGCTTTATATTTTCTCTTTACCCAGGAATTCAGGCGAAATCTTTCGCTAGCTGTAACTCGCTAACGAAGCGTTTTCGGACCTATGTTTATATAACATTTTTTCATTATTTTTACTAGTACATTGTGCTGTAGAAGTGGGGGGAGAACTTCATGAATCACCCTGTATATATAATTTCAATAAACATTGAATCAAACTGTACTTACTTACTCCGCCTGGAGCATATATATATATATATATATATTTATATATATAATATATATATATATATATATATATATATATATATATATATATATATATACGCTAAAGATATATGAAACCACAGTGGCGTATCAACCTAAAATTATTTCGTATTTGATACTGAATGAAAAAAAAATATTTTAAAATTTATAATATAAGATCCCTACAGCCAAGAAGCCTGTTACTATATTAAAATAGGAGTAATATTCATGAAAACATGTTTGTGCTATAAAAGAAAAAATATTTAAGCTACGTTTGTCCGAAGACACTTCCAATACAACATCAATAACTATAATAAAATACAAACCTACAAAAGTTTCGAGGTATTTTATAGTTATACAACAAAGTGTTATTTAAATCCAATAACTTATCCTCTAAAAAAACTGGATTTGTCCGTAAACGGGGGGAAGGCGGGTCAATTGTCTTTGCTTTACATGATTTAACATCACAATCGTCTACCTCTATACTTATGTAAGAGATAAGGTAGCAAACAGGTGGCTCTATAATACAAAAACTTCCTTATCGTCTTCTTGTTAACTACAAAGAAATAGCCAATTAAAACATCTTCGCTGATTATGAAACTAATTAGAAATCCTATTTGAAATTCCTTTGTGAATTCCTCTTAAATTACACGGATGAAATAATGAGGTCTTTCTTCATTTTTGTGAGATAAGAAGTGTAGTTCGTTAACTCCTTGTTTTCTAATTATGCCTTTTTATATTGTGTGCAAGACATATCTTTATACTTTCTTGCGTTTCAGATTCATAATCATGTTTATGTTAGTGAAAAGCACAATAGTATATAATTTTTAGTGTTATAAACGAAACAAAAAAACAAGGAAATAAGTAGCTTTAAAAAAATAATAGGCAAATTTATTTATTTAAAAATATTGTATTGATTAGCGAAATATTTGTAACCGCATTAAGAAACGAGAGTTGAATTTTTATTTGTATGCATATTTTGGTAAATTAGTTTTGGAAATTATTGAAGTGATGGATGCGATCACTTGGAGAAATTGAAAAAAAAATTTGGGATTAATCTACTTAAAATAATTTTTCATGGAGTAAAAAGGAAGATTTTCCATACCTTAAATTAAAAGGTTACATATATAAAATAAAATTCATAACCAAAACCAAAACCAATTGCAATACTTTAACCATTGCTGTTTTTTATTTGTACGAACATCATCGCATGCTATAAGTATCACAATATAAGAAACTCCCGGATACTACATTATGAAAGATTGAGCCACAGAGATGATATTTTCTAATGAATGTAGGTGTTAATCTGACCCAGTATCCTTTATGCGACCTATAACACAATTGACTGAACAGACCTTTTCAACACCTACCTCTATTAATCCACGGATGGGTTGTGTTCTTCCTTTGCCGCTGAAGTTAATAAAAACTATTCCTTCCATAATATCTGCTATATAGTATACAGCTTTGATAACATTTTATTTCCTCATTCTCACTTTATTTAATACAATTCAGCCAGTTTTGTGAAAACGTGTCTAATGAAATCACTACCAGGCCTCAAAAATAACTTCACAACATTAAATACATGAGCTTATAGAACGTATTATGTGATGTTCATAGCTATCGTAATCACAGATTACCTAAAACAAATCTTGCTATAAAAGTTTAACTTACAAAAGTGGCTTAGATAGTTATTTAGTCTTTCTCATTTAAATAACTACTTCATCTAATAAAAGTTCCCGAATATATAAACATAATCTTTTCTTAAACTACACAATAACAACGGTAAAAATATGACCTTTCCGTCTTACACAATCTTAGAAATCCCAAACATTTCACTTCGCGGCTATTAGAAAACTGGAAGAAAATAGTTAAATCTTAGCAATTAAGCACTAGCAAAACTATTCGTCTGCACTTTGCTTAGTATTTACAAATCGATTAAACATTGAGTCAATATTTCAAACAATTGTTGGATAAGTGTAAAATAATATTAAGTTATAGTGTGAAAAATACTACTCGTTTGTTAAGAACACTATTAAGGCAAAAATGTATATATTTTCACTATTTTAGTTTTTACCATCTAATGTTGTAACAGTAATCCGTTGAAAATTAAAGTGTTTTAGTCGGAGTTTCATTGACATATATATTTTTGAAGGGAAAAATTACAGTACCTGTTATACAGTCACATGAAAAAAGTATAGAAGTACAGAATAGAAAAAGTAACATCGTCAAAGATGAACAAGATATTACGTCTTTGGGGAATATATTATTATAAGGTGATTATTTTAATAAAAATTTACCCTTTTCCCTTTTAGAATTAGAGAATACGGGTTTGGGAGGGGAATAAATCCTTATCTCAAGGAATATTGCATTATCTTGATACGTAGAGTTACCTTTGGATTGAGATCATCCCATAGCTAGTTAATGTTACAAACAATTCGTGCTCTTTACAGCTAGCTAGGATTGCCATTACCTTGTTGCAATTTACTTACACATATTAAGTGTTGATGTTTTAAAACGAAACAAATTATAATTGTAGCAATACGCTTAATAATTCCTTTAAACTGTTAGTTTAAGTTTTGATGTACCAATAAACAATTATAATGGAGTTATACTTTTTCCTCGCACAGACCAGTGGCCCATGAGGACGGGCAGAGTAAGGTTTAAAAGGAGGATCGGCTTCTCCTTTTTTTTTAAAAAAAAAGAAAAGGAAGAAATAAAGATATGTGCTTTTACCAAAATGTATCGCTCTTCAGTTGAAGTGAGTACTTCATTCGTCGAAACATTGTTACCAAAGCATAATGCAGTTTAGTTCTGCACAAAGGTAAATTCTTCGTTCGGTGTAGGACGTGAAACCCATTAGGCGTCAAAGACCAGCAGAAGGTGGTGAGAGAGTAATTGAGCCATTTGATGTCCCAGACCTCTGAAAGCGTTGATTAAATCTCACTTGGTCGCTAACTGTGCTGTCGTTACTCCATATGTCAATGAGTGGGGAGCGTAAGTGTCTAGGTCTACCACTCGCCCAGTGTGTAAACAGGGGAGCCGCAAGTTGTCTTAATTATTCCACTTTTGTTTAATACTTAGGCGGTGAGAACCTTTTAGTCTTGAAACACAATGCAAACAAATTATTTGCTTATCGTTGCATTTTTGTTTAAAATCTGATATTTGTTGAAAATAAGAACAGCTCTGAAAATAGAAAATCTTTTATGAAAATTCACCAAATAAGAACCTAATAGTTATTAAGATACTATAAGTACTACACATTAGATAAAACAAATACTAATACAAGTAATTGCAAATTCATTAAAATTGTAAACAATATTTTTGTTACACTTCTCGCTGTCTATTAAACTGTTTTGATTGTGTTTACATACTTTTATCCCCATAACCAGCTGAAAGTAATGAGGACGGTTTTTAAATACTGATTAAATATTATTTTTTATTCAAAATGTTTTCATAAATATTACTTTTTCTAAGAACAAGAATTTTAATGAATGATTTAGTAAATCTATGCATTTTCATCGTATCAAATACAAGTTTTAATGATTTAATTTGACTGTATTTAACTATGACTATCCATTTTGTTCAGTGACGATATAAAAAAACCTGTTATTTTGGGACATTGAGATATTGGCAATAAATCTTATATTTTTACCTATTGCAACAGACAAATTAAAATTAATTAAGGAATTGATTTTAAAAGATTTTTATGGCTTTTCTTAAATAACACAGATATTATTTGATATCGTACTATTACCAAAACTGGAGGGTAATAAAACATTACTACCACGGAATACCGTGACAATTATGGAACACTTAATCACATAATCACATGTAATAAACATTATTACATTACACGGTTTTGTTGTAAATAGTTAGCTTCAAAGTAAAATGATTACGAATATGACTTGTGTTCCGTCTGAGCAATAGTTGTTTTGTAACCCTTATAGGGGGAAAACGATATTTAAGTGTGTTGCTCAATTTATAACAGTAATTATATACAATAAACAAGTAGCAAATTTAATTTTGAGATACATATTTTAAAATTATTTATTATTATATTTAATAAATAACAGTTGCTATAAATAATAACACCTTAATAATATGCAACAAATATTTAAAAACAAAGACCGTATAGAAAAATATTCCAGAACAAATTTAGCGATAAGGTAAACTGAAAATATTCTACATATCGTAACTTTTAGTAAACATTGTATAGTTGTTTATAACAAATCTGTTTATTTATATATACAGAAATCTTAGCCTTTCGTATGGACGTACAAAATTATTCATAGACATATCTTTATGAAAAACGATTATTCAAAAGAATTATAACACTTATGTTATAAATGTATAATATAAGTGTTATAAGTCTTACAAAACACAAGAAAAAGAAACACATTCTTCTTTTCTTTGTGTTGAATGCAAGATAAAGTTAGGAACCTCTTTTAATGCAATATATTTCAAAAAAGTAAACTTTTCTATAGATAATTTATTTTCTTACCTTCAAACTTAATTTATTAACACGTTCACGACGACGTGTATCCCATCGGGTACACGCGATCTTTCACAACTTCCGTCGTGTACCCGATCAGGTACACAGCGGGCTTTCGTAAAACGCGTCGTGCGCCCGATGGGGTACACGTTGCTATGCATTTCCTTATTGCGTTTTTATTGTTTGCATATCTTGGTGGTTTGTTACATTTTTCCCGCACTTAAATAAATACCATAGACTATCGTGTACTCCGTTGGTGGCAAGATTGATTCATTTTTAAGTACCCCTTAGAGAGAAAAATTAATAAAATACATTGAAATATTTTTTGTGCAACATTGTGAAGCCTACATACATTTCTTGTTATACTTAGACGTTTTACGTAAAACCCCGTAAACGGTTTATTACCATCTTTGTTAAACAATTCGACGGAAAATAAAAAGTCCGGAAAAAAGCCGTCGTCGTGAACGTGTTAAAAGGAAGACATTGCTAAATATATTTTTAGTTTTAAACATCCTACACTCTAATTGTCTAACTTTTTTATTGTAGATAGTCTTATAGACAGATTAGAGATAATGAGATAGAAAATTGATATAAAAGTTTCATTGTTACCTAGAAAAGATATAAGTGATTAAAATATACTTGCTAGTAAAATTGGAATCTCATTTAAAGTTATAATCACTTAGTTTCAAACTTACAGGTTGCCGCTTGAATGACGCATTCGAAATTGGATCAAAGTTTCAACAACAGAAACTGATTTCTCTTGGTTGAAGAGTCTATGGGGAAGGAATAATTATTTGTTAACTTAGATAACAAGATAAAAATAACTACTTATATAACAATTATTTATTTTTAGGATTAATCTCGTAAATTGAGATCTGTGTGCCGAAAGATTCCAAGTTTATTATTGAATGGAAATAACATTCTTATTTTTTAATGACAATAGATAAAAGCTAAAGTTGTATTTTTGTTTTCAGTTAATTGTAGAATTGCGTGGTCATGGGCTGTCATATATATAGTACTGAGAGCAAGGTAATGTTTTATTACACTTGGCATTTCCATTCCAAAACATTATTATTACTTTATATTGTCACTATAGGTTTTTTGGATTCGTAGTTTGTTTAATTAGTTAACCATTGAAAAAGATATTATTCAAATGAGCAAAATATAACTAGAATATTCTTTCTGGAATATTCTTTAAGTTATTTACAAAATGTACACCGTATATGTTAAAATACGTTTAATAATAGAACGAAACGTTTTAAAACGAAACCAGTTGAAGCAAAGATTGAAATCATGTTAATTCACAAACCATACAACGATACAGTCACCGTTATAGAAATAATTCAATGATACAACTGTACATACTTGTATCATTGATAAACATCGTGCTTTAATGTCAGCTTATTGTTTTTAGAGAACACTGAAATAGACTGCAACGCGATTGCACTGTAGGACAATCACCTCCACTACACTGTGTCGTGCCTACTGTGTTAGTAAAGCGGTCACTTGTGTATCAACACAGTTCACACAGTTTTAGCGCTCCTGCATAATTGTACAATGGTCAGCGACTGAATGAACTAGTATGGTTTAATCGCATACTCCAGGCTTCTGGACCGACAGTGGCAAGGTACATTTTAATCAGCTGTAATCTATATTGTTGGTACTCACGTGGAATAGTATCCAATATTTAGTGCACAGACATACACTGAGTACGTATAGAGTACTATAGTGTACTGTCTGACTATTTCAGTTAGGCATTCCAATTTAAGTTAATTGTTTATTAGCTGAGCGCCTAGCGAAGCTTATTACTAGAAGAGCTGGAAAAAAATAATCTCTGTCTGTCTCGAGAATGAAATTAACTATAAACAATTCAATTTCAATTTTAATTTCTTTATTCCACAACTTTGATAAAAAGTTTACATTTACACACATACGATATACATATAGAATATGATATACATATAGGATATAATATACATTTCTTAAAATAAACAATAACTGAAATAGCATTAACATAGAGAGAAAATTTGGTTGATTAATTTACACAGTTTTTCTTAAATTATAAATACTTTTATAGGTATCTAAAAAGCTGTGAAATAGTAGACATACCTCCTAGGCAAGCCTGTTTGGGGTAGCCATCCCTATTATTAATAAAACACGACTTGGAGGATGGCTGTGCTGCATTAATACAACCCACATAACTTCAGATATACAAGTTTGTGCACACAATTTCAAAACTAATAAAAATACTAATTAAGAAGACTTCACAAACAAGTAATTGAATTATAAATATATTATTAAAAGTAATAAATCCTTTTTATAAAACATAAAGTGCTTATAAACTAACAATACTTACAAATGTTTATACTTTGGTTATCCTTCACTAAAATTAATAAATAAATTCCGTTTCTATATGCCGTCTGTGTGTTAAAATAAGTGACATCATTTCTACCTAGGCCACGTCGTTGTTGATGATTGTATATCCTTTAACGAAATTAGCTACGGCTTTTGGTATCCTATCCATCTGTAGGATATTTCGCGAGCTATTTTATCTGTAGACTGTTGCGTGAAAATTCATTTCTACATTGATAGGCATGAGTTCCATGCATGAGTTCCATGAAAGTGCATGTATATCAGAGGGACTTGACTAAGCATTATAGAAGTCACTCAGTAGGCTGGCAGATTCTCTCTTCTGTATGTCTGGAGGCTGCAAACATTCTTTCTCATTGAGAGCCGGTCTGTCCGCAAGACATCTCGCGAGTGAACTGAGGTATGGACTTGAACTTCTGCATACAACCATAGTAAAGCCTGTTACGTGACACATGTTGTGGGTACTCTACCGTGTTGTAAATTAATTCATGTGAATGAGGTACAAAATGTTACAGCCACATGATAAGAATTTGTACTGAATTTATCATTGTAAATCATTAGAAGTAGAAATTTAATAACTACGTTCAATAATTAGTTAATAAACGCATTAAACTTTTTAGTTAGTTATACGTTATTCCTGTTTCCTCATATTATTTAATATTTTCAGGGCAAGTCGGAGTTTCGGATTTTGGAAATGGTATTGAGTTACATTACAAAAGAGGATGGAAATCACAGCCATTACTAGTAGCATTATCAGTAATAAAACCTACCCCATTGTGTAGAATCTTTCTGAACTTTACTCAAAGCTCTCAATATATAGGCTTACTTGTTCTCTTTACTATGTGTTAATTATTTTAGTGTAACTTTAAATTTCATATTTTAAAAATACCTTTTGATCTTAAGACCTTTTTATGCAACTTATACCACGAAAGACTCGGTGTAAAATTTTGTTCTTTGATGTCCAACATAACTTCTTCGCTTTGTCTAACTTACATATACTCAATGTTATGTACGGTAAACATTTGTTACCGTATTTGTCTGTATATACTCGTACTTATAGACGTGGAAGGCAATAGTTGTTGACAGCATTCTTCATAGACTTTAATGACGTATATGGTCAAGGCTGTTGGAAGCGTTGGAGTGAGCGGGAATCTACCCTGGGTGCCGCAGACGTAGGCAGCCTCATGGTATAAGACCTAAGCAGGAAGCGAGATAATCACACATTCACAGCCTATGCTTGCTTATATTATAATACTGAATTGCAATAAAAATTATTGTGAAAACGATAATAAATAATAAACAAAGATTTCTTACGCGATATGACTGAATGAATTTGACTTATTTTTATGATGATGGGGAATACGGTGCAGAGCATATAGGAAACAGTCCTGTATATGTTTTCATTATTACCATGTTATTGTAAAAAAACTGACGGATATATCATATTTTATAAAACATTGGTGTAAGTAAACCACGTTTCTTTCAGCAAGCAATTTTATCATTTGCTGTAACAAACGCGGTTTAGTTCATCAGGGTTTAAATTCATTCTTCCACATTTACATCAATCTATGAATTAATTTTGTAATAAAAACGACATCAGTGCCTACAAATTGTGGCAAAACATGTAGCATATCCGATAGTACAGTTAATAGAAAAGCAGAATATTAAAGTAGAGTTTAAATAATCAAAGTACAACTCATTGTACGGTTTTCATATCAACACGTAACATCAGAAGTCTTAAACCTAAATAACCTTTTTAAATAAGCGGATTTTATACGTTTCGCAACCACGCAATGCGGGTTATCGCTCCAGTGTGACTCCGCCCCTCGTTACATTTACAAGTTTTGTTAAATGTGTATAAACTGCAAATGCATATTCACCCTCAATCAAAGAAACGGTTATAAATCAAGTTTAATCAACTAAAATAAGAACATATGTTTACTACTCATATTTAATTTTTAAAATATCGAATACTTAATTTATTAACTGACGTTCAAGGCAATCCGTAATTAATATCTAATTTAAAAGATCAACACAGTAACTTACATAAATTAACTTTTACCGGAAATTGTCATTTAAACATATTATTGTGTAAATATAAAACGTTTATTTACTGTGCAAGTACAAAATAAAACACATTACATCTGTTTAAAAATTTATTTAATGATGCAATAAAATTACCATGTTAATTTTTTTTATCCATTTTCCGGTAGTTATTTGAAGGTTTAGTTAGAAAATAATTAGAAAAAATGTTCTATTTACTTATCGTACTTTAAAATAAACAGAATGACTCACTGAGCTTTCTGAAAAATAATTTTTACTCTAATTTTGAAAATAAAAGTCTATATATGATGTATAATATACAATATTTGGATGTATTTTTAATAGATATTCTTGAATGTAAATGAGTCATAAGTAATTATTTACATTAACTTTGAAGATGCAAAATTAAAAAAAAATTTAAATATTAAAAATAATGTAAAGCCAATAAGACATAAATATTGATATCCGTATTAGTATATACAATATATATATATATATATATATATATATATATATATATATGTGTGTGTGTGTGTGTGTGTGTGTGTGTGTGTGTGTGTGTGTGTGTGTGTGTGTGTGTGTGTGTGTGTGTGTGTGTGCTGGCATATATTAATTCAAATAAATATATGTTGTAATAAAAGTAAAGTAAAGAATGTCTTATTTTACCAGGCGAAGTTAGGGCTAAGAAGCCCTCTCTAACACTTAACCTGGGGACCAACGGCTTAAAGGTGACTTCCGAACCACCACCAATGGCCGGGCAGGCGGGCCGCTTGCAAGGACAGGATCGCTCAGCGGTCACCTGTCCAAGCAGCAGCCACGCTCGGCGTTGCTTGATCTGGTTATCTTGCGATAACCGCCGTACCCACTACACTGCGCCATTGGCTAATTGGCTATTACGTACGTAATAGTATATTATGTACGTATTTCAAAATTTCTTAGTGTAAAATTTTTTTAGTAGTACAAAAGTTTTTACAACTCGCTCTTAATATTTCATCGTGCGTACTATCAAACCAAATACATTAATAAAACAGTAACATTTTATATTTATATTAAATAAGAATACTGTAATATTTATATAAGCAATTAAGTGGTTGTTTTCTGAAAACTTTACGAAGTTCCTTCGATTTTCCACTCTTGGCTAATTACTATTGAATGAAATGTGGAGGGACATACTAAATGAATTTAACTTCAAATACAATAACCACTATAACGTCCTGAAGAGAAATCCACATTTCCTGATAAAAACATTGCTGCTAGGGGAGCGGCATGTATATATGAATGAATAAAGGGTTTAAGTGAATAGATTATAGCCGACTTACTTTCATTGGTTGCACTGTACTGCACAATTACGGGTATGTATCCTCCTCTTGTCACAGGGTGAACACACCGCCTGTAGGCGAACACACAATAACCAGACTCACTCACCATCAAAGGGGATAATAGACAACTGCAAGGGGAGAACCAATAACTACACTTAAACGAGGGAAATGGGGGGCAACATCCACAACTAGTGGAAAAGTTCACAAACAGGGTGAAAGAAACGGCACCACGTACTCTGCCCAAAACAAAGTCAAAAATTACCCAGTAGAGAGATATTGCCGTGGACCACACTACCTCCATAGCGTCTATAGAAGTATCTAGCACTGCCCCGAGTTATCAGAAACGAGCGAACGCCTGATCCTACAATATCACCTGTCTCTATGCAGCCAGCCGATGTAACCCACTGTCACTTATAAAGAAAACTACAAATATGTAGCAAGTTATTATAAAAGTAGTATTAATATAAATATTAAACAAATATTGTAACCCAAGTTGTGTTGTGAGTTGAGAACAATGTGTTATGTAAGCAAGAATGCAGAGCCGTAATGTATGTATGCAGCTCGGCTTGTAGCGTGAGCGCTGAGAACATAAATCCGGACGGAATCAACGCAACACAGATTATATTGGCCTCTAAACTACCATAGCGCTAATATTATTTAACTACTGTAACCTAAGTTGTGTTGTGAGTTGAGAACAATGTGTTATGTAAGCAAGAATGCAGAGCCGTAATGTATGTATGCAGCTCGGCTTGTAGTGTGAGCGTTGAGAACATAAATCCGGACGGAATCAACGCCACTCAGATTATATTGGCCTCTAAACTACCATAGCGCTAATATTATCTAACTATTGTAACCCAAGTTGTGTTGTGAGTTGAGAACAATGTGTTATGTAAACAAGAATGCAGAGCCGTAATGTATGTATGCAGCTCGGCTTGTAGCGTGAGCGTTGAGAACATAAATCCGGACGGAATCAACGCCACTCAGATTATATTGGCCTCTAAACTACCATAGCGCTAATATTATCTAACTATTGTAACCCAAGTTGTGTTGTGAGATGAGAACAATGTGTTATGTAAACAAGAATGCAGAGCCGTAATGTATGTATGCAGCTCGGCTTGTAGTGTGAGCGTTGAGAACATAAATCCGGACGGAATCAACGCAACACAGATTATATTGGCCTCTAAACTACCATAGCGCTAATATTATCTAACTATTGTAACCCAAGTTGTGTTGTGAGATGAGAACAATGTGTTATGAAAGCAAGAATGCAGAGCCGTAATGTATGTATGCAGCTCGGCTTGTAGCGTGAGCGTTGAGAACATAAATCCGGACGGAATCAACGCCACTCAGATTATATTGGCCTCTAAACTACCATAGCGCTAATATTATCTAACTATTGTAACCCAAGTTGTGTTGTGAGTTGAGAACAATGTGTTATGTAAGCAAGAATGCAGAGCCGTAATGTATGTATGCAGCTCGGCTTGTAGTGTGAGCGTTGAGAACATAAATCCGGACGGAATCAACGCCACTCAGATTATATTGGCCCCTAAACTACCATAGCGCTAATATTATCTAACTATTGTAACCCAAGTTGTGTTGTGAGATGAGAACAATGTGTTATGTAAGCAAGAATGCAGAGCCGTAATGTATGTATGCAGCTCGGCTTGTAGTGTGAGCGTTGAGAACATAAATCCGGACGGAATCAACGCCACTCAGATTATATTGGCCTCTAAACTACCATAGCGCTAATATTATCTAACTATTGTAACCCAAGTTGTGTTGTGAGTTGAGAACAATGTGTTATGTAAGCAAGAATGCAGAGCCGTAATGTATGTATGCAGCTCGGCTTGTAGTGTGAGCGTTGAGAACATAAATCCGGACGGAATCAACGCCACTCAGATTATATTGGCCTCTAAACTACCATAGCGCTAATATTATCTAACTATTGTAACCCAAGTTGTGTTGTGAGTTGAGAACAATGTGTTATGTAAGCAAGAATGCAGAGCCGTAATGTATGTATGCAGCTCGGCTTGTAGCGAGAGCGTTGAGAACATAAATCCGGACGGAATCAACGCCACTCAGATTATATTGGCCTCTAAACTACCATAGCTCTAATATTATCCGCAATACTGCGTTAACTGTTTTGGTCGGGGCCAGTAGTGTAAGTCTCACTTTAGGTTTACTTAATATTTATTTTTACAATAAAATAGGAAAACCAAATTACTATTTTATATATTAATTTATTAGCACGATGCAAAATATAAAGTATTATTGGTGAATTCAGTGAACTGGCTGAGCGTTAGAGAATCATATCGCTCGAGGGACTTTCCTGCATTTCTATCTTTCTGTCTGCCGTTAAAATATTTCGAGAATAACTATCCTATAAGATTGAAATTTTGCGTATCATTTCATTTCTACATAGACATCATCCAGTGATATGATGCTACATGTTGCTACATAGGATTTCACTGATATTTAGTGATCATTGTTACATTATTAATAGGGGTAACCTTGATACAACCTAGAAATTCCCAGGATAAATAAATTTTTATAAAGGCTGAATACTTTCGTATGTCCTGTTAACTTTGTGGCAGATGTAATTATAAACTTTATATTTTTCCTGAGACACAGAAAGCCATATTACTTATCTTACTTGTCTTTATTTTTGTATCAGCACGATGTAACAAGTAAAGTGACAATGGGAAATTTTACCTGCCAAGACAATTAAATAACGTATTTGTAACATTCCTAATAAGGGAATGACATTTTTTAAACTTTTGTTATAATAAGCAAAGACATACTGTCTTGCTATAATTTTTTTAACATAATTTGTGTTATAATGTATTTAGCTTTCAATTTCATTTGTTCAGAGGTACTAATAAAATTTACATTTAAACTTATAAATTACAATCCAATTACTGATAAAATATTTTATTACTTAGAAATTCAAATACTCTCCTGAGTACAATTTTCTTAATATTTATAAATGATTTTATTTACTCTCACTGTTGTAGTGTTCAATACATTACCTTTTCGATTTCCTTTAAGGCATACTAAATAATATTACTCAAGTCCTCAACGATGATCATCGGAAAAACGTTAGGCTCATGAGATTGTATTGCTTACTAATCAGTTCAATACAGGCAACTGAAATCTAAATAATCACGCACTAGAGATCAGCAATTATATCACCATGATTCATATTCTGCACTGACAAAAAGTAACCTAACATTTAAAGTTCCTGCTCACTAAACTTCTAATGAAAACGCACCCTAAATGAGAGCCTATTGTATTGAATGTGACAAAATAAATGCATCAAAGAGAACAAGAGGGTGTTGACAATTTTTGTCAAACGACTGAAACGTCACATTGTTACTCACAGAATGATTTACTTCAGTCTCTACAGAGAATATCCACTACAACTGATGTTCTTGTAAACATCTGATTAGAGCTCGGCTCACAAACTCGAATATTGCATACTAGTGACGTATTGTACGATTATAACAACACAATGAAGAGAATATGCACGTAGAGTAGCCACAACTGATGTTCTGGAAAACATCTGATTACAGCTCGGCTCACAAACTCGAATATTGCATACTAGTGACGTATTGTACGATTATAACAACACAATGAAGAGAATATACACGTAGAGTAGCCACAACTGATGTTCTGGAAAACATCTGATTACAGCTCGGCTCACAAACTCGAATATTGCATACTAGTGACATATTGTACGATTATAACAACACAATGAAGAGAATATACACGTAGAGTAGCCACAACTGATGTTCTGGAAAAACATCTGATTACAGCTCGGCTCACAAACTCGAATATTGCATACTAGTGACGTATTGTACGATTATAACAAGACACTGAAGAGAATATACACGTAGAGTAGCCACAACTGATGTTCTGGAAAACATCTGATTACAGCTCGGCTCACAAACTCGAATATTGCATACTAGTGACGTATTGTACGATTATAACAACACAATGAAGAGAATATACACGTAGAGTAGCCACAACTGATGTTCTGGAAAAAACATCTGATTACAGCTCGGCTCACAAACTCGAATATTGCATACTAGTGACGTATTGTACGATTATAACAACACAATGAAGAGAATATACACGTAGAGTAGCCACAACTGATGTTCTGGAAAACATCTGATTACAGCTCGGCTCACAAACTCGAATATTGCATACTAGTGACGTATTGTACGATTATAACAACACAATGAAGAGAATATACACGTAGAGTAGCCACAACTGATGTTCTGGAAAAACATCTGATTACAGCTCGGCTCACAAACTCGAATATTGCATACTAGTGACGTATTGTACGATTATAACAACACAAGAAGAGAATATACACGTAGAGTAGCCACAACTGATGTTCTGGAAAACATCTGATTACAGCTCGGCTCACAAAGTGAATATTGCATACTTCAACACACTGAGAATAGTAGAAACATCTGATTACAGCTCGGCTCACAAACACGAATATTGCATACTGGTAACGTGTACAATACACGTTTTTTATATATATATATATATATATATATATATATATATATATATATTTGACGGAGTGTTAGATGAGCTTTTTACTCTGGGATACGAGTAAATATCTCGTATAACTTGAGACGGAATTGAGCTACAAATTTAAAGTTAAGCGTAAAAACTCATTTCTACATGGACACAATCCAGATGGTGGTGTATGTTTCTCTTTGAGATTCGCTGAAGCATTACGAGAGTCTATTACTGAGAATTTCGGGTATAAAATAGATCATTCAAACTGCCAACAGTTTCCAAAAATATTGACCTATGGATTTTAATTAATCGCATCACGACGTAAAAAATTCTAGAAACCTAAATACGTTTTCTTCTAAATCATAAGATTGACTACTCACTCGACAAGAACTAAATTTTATGAATATTTGCTTAATTTAAATATTGTACACTTGACTACAACATTTTATTCATAATGTGAAATTAGTTGTACAAGTAGGGTAGACCGGGGCTAGTTGTGACAGGGGCATGTTGTGACAAATAGTTTTTCAGACAATCCACAGGTAGCAGCACCACCCGGTCACGTAGACATATCCTCCTTCTTTACCTGCAGTCTGCTGGTGTAGTTTGACAGTGATGCGTTGTGTTTGTGCTAGTCTTTACAAATTTTTGTAATTTCGTAATTAAAAAGTAAAATTTTGCCGTTGTCTTAGATTTGGTGTATCTCTCACATACCACAAGGTAAGGAACTCATTTTATTTTTATTAGATAGCTTGTTTATTCTCCCTACGTACGGTATTGATACATTTTCCCTACGATTGGTTGAGTTGCGTGCAGGTCGAATATAGTAAGATGGCGGACGGTGGGGCAAGTTGTGACGACGGGCCGGGGGCACATTGTGACATGTCACAACATGCCCCAATGTATAATAATGCGTGTTTTATTGGGTTTGTTTCAGATTGCAGATAATGGTGAGAAATTACAAAAGGAAAACAACCCGTGGTCAGTGTAATATAAAGATCTACGAGTCAGCGTCGTTAGATGTAAAATCTGGAACATATAGCTTAAGACAAGCAGCTGAAAAACATGGTGTTAACCGAATGTCATTACTTAGGTTCATTAAGAAACAAGAGAGTAACCTAGATAAATGTGTTAATGATGGGGTACAAAAAACCTAGACTGATATTTTCGGCTGAACAAGAAAAACAACTCTCTGATTATGCTGTTCAGGCAGCGAAAATATTTTTATGGTATCAGTCCAAAAGAAATGAGGAATATAGCTTATGAATTTGCTATTGCCAACAAAGTTCCTGTCCCTGAGAATTGGGTTGCTAATAGGCAAGCCAGTAATGATTGGTTTACAAAGTTTATGCAGCGCAACGAAAATGTTTCCATTCGAGTTCCTGAGGCCACCAGCTTAAGTCGTAGTACAAGCTTCAATAAACATAAAGTCGATCTGTTTTTTTCAAAACCTGGAGTTAGTGTTGAATCAAAACAAATTTACAGCTAATGACATTTGGAATATTGACGAGACAGGGACTGGAACTGTTCAAAAACCGGTGAAAATTATCGCACAGAAAGGCGAGAGAAAAGAGTTGGAGGTATGACTTCAGCCGAGAGAGGGACTAATGTGACTATGGTTCTAGCTGTAAAATGCAGAGGGAAATTCAGTTCCTCCAATGTTTTTATTCCCTAGAAAGTTTTACAAGGATCAATTTTGTACGTGATGGACCAGTAGGTTGCTGTGGCACTGCTAATCCAAGCGGTTGGATTACAGGCCCTGACTTTTTGTTTTACATGAAACATTTTTGTCAAAAAGGTTAGGTGCTCAAAAGAATCACCAGTGTTGGTGTTTGCTCGACAACCATAGTGCTCATCTGCATATAGACGTTCTTGACTATTGCAAAGAGAATGGCATTACTCTCCTGTCGTTTTCCTCCCCACACAACAAACAGACTTCAACCACTCGACGTCTCTGTTTTTGGTCCATTTAAGAAATTATTCAACGATGCTATGTGTGGGTGGATGAAATGTCATCCTGGAAACACAGTCTCTATTTATGACATCCCAACTATAGTGAGAACAGCATTGCCAAAAGCGGCAACGCCATCAAACATACAGGCAGGATTTCGCTCTACTGGAATATGGGAATTCAATAAACATATTTTTACTGAATAAGACTTTCTATGTTCTTCAGTAACCGACCGTCCATTGATAGCCCTATTGTAGAAGTGGGCCAATGTGAGGTTGAAGAAGGTAGGCCTAGAGATGATGCCACCATTAGGGAAATGGAAGAGTCTCAGCATCAGCAAGAACCTCAACCCAGCACATCATATGCCCAACCAACCATGTCCATCTAATGCCCAGTTTTGTCAGTCAGCCCTATGGATATAAGACCTCTACCAAAAGCTGGTCCACGCAAAAGTCAAAAACGCAAGAGCCTAAAGTCTGCAATTCTGACAAGCACACCCGTTAAGGAGAACATTCGCATAGAAGAGATGAAGAGGCGAGAAGTTAAAAAATGCAAGGAGTTGAAAATAAAAAAAAAGCTGTTTGATATGAAAAAAAGAAAGAAAACGCCTACCTAAAAATAAAGAATTGGAAAATAAAAGACTTATTTCAAGAAAAAAGGAAGAAAGCTCTGAAGACGATGAGGAAGAAGATTGTTTCTGCTTAGTTTGCACAGGTCCATACAAAGAGTCAAAACTTGGAGACGATTGGGTGCAGTGTATGGAATGTAAAAAGTGGGCTCATGTTAAGTGCACAAAGAATGAACGTTTTTTATGTTTGCATAAACTGCCATTCAGAAATGGAGATGGGTTCATCTAGTGATGATAATGAGTAATTGTATTCTGTTACATCTGACTAGAGACATTTATTTTTATTTTTAATTTTATTTTATTATTATTTTTTATTTATTTATTATATATATTTTTTTTTCATTTCCAGACTTACCTTCTTGTTACACTCACCTATTAATTATGTACCTTTATATACTCCAAATTTAAAATATAACACTTATGAAAACAGTTTAGTTACTTTCCAGCCTTATTTTGTAATACCTGCTGCTTATTATAGTATATGTCACAATCTGCCCCAAGCCCGTCACAACTTACCCCCACATTGGGGCATGTTGTTACAAAATGTATGAGTTCATAAAACCGTTAATATACTGTTACATATGTTTTTTTAACAGGTCAATGTACTAAATAATTATTCTTAATGAAATAAAGTAACATATTGAAGTGTTAGTAAAGGTCTAAAAATAAAGGCAACATTTTTAAAAAAATATAATATCCAAAGTGGCACAACTAGCCCCGGTCTACCCTATGTATATATTACATTAGGAATGCTGAGATAACCAGTAAACTCACATTTTATAATTTAAGCTGATATTTTGTATTAAAAACACCACATATAGGCTAGTGTTTATCTTCAATGTATAGAAATCGGGTTCATTTACTCAATTTATAATTTATTTTTGTTGAGTTAAATATTTTGTTGTCGTACTTGTAAATTTGGCCATAAATACTTATAAATTTGGTAAGTTATTTCCGAAGTTAAAATTTTGTTTACATGAGTTAAAAAAAAAAAATGGAAGTAAATCATTATTCATAGTTCACTTCTACAGAAGCAAGATTCAGACTGGAGTGGTGTGGTGCATATCCTCCTTTGGATGTCCCTAATTCTATCCTTTGCAAATTATATTACGCTACATGAGTCCAGCGTTCACCTACCTATTTTAATAAGTTGCATTTTAAAGGATTCTTTAATACCGTAGTGACAGAAGCCAAATTAGAGTAATGAAAGGTTTTAATATCTTTACAAAATACCGATTAAGCGCAATGAGGGATTCGGTCCAAAGCCTTTACATCTTAAGTTTATTATAACCTTCTGAGCACTGTTCTGGCCGACTATGATGTACTCGTAGCACAGCTAAAATACCTCTGTAAAGTCGATTTACCACGTACTGAAGTAGTCTTTTGAATCTGTGTTGCCTGTAAATCAAGAGTGAAAAACTCCTAATGGACATGTTTATAAAGGAGATTTCTATTTTTTTTATAAAAATGTATCTCTAAAAATAAAGAAATTCTTTATTTAGTTGATTACAAAACTGGTTCTCATCAGTTAACAATCTATTGATAGGGTAACATACTTCAATCCACTCTCATCCATCGTACTAGTTTCTTCTATAAATCGTTCACTGTTGCTGCCTGCCGACTTGGAATGTACTTATCGATTATATCAGAAATCTCGGCGAGCGTTCTTGTGTTGTAGCGGAAATGTTGCGTGGACGGCGCGGCGCGGCGTTTGTGTTGTGGATCGGGTCACCGTCTCACATGCTTCGGGGCTATTTATCGATGGATTCTTTATTATTTTATAAACTTATTATATATCAGTATATGTAAGATTATTGTAATGTTATATTATTCTTTGTTTAATTACGCATGCTGATTTTACGTTCAATATACAGTTTAAGTTGTGTCGTCAATAACCTGTTTATATTTATAGTGTTTTAGTTAGTTCCTTTTCAATTATTTGTATTCGGTTCTTTAACATTATATATTATATTTATAGTTATCTGAATTGTATTTAATATTATACATCGTATTATAAGTGTAAAAGGGTCTTTACAATTCTAAGATTGCCTTCAATAAAGCCAAATTTAATTTCATTTTTCATTTTACGTTAATTTACGTATTTTTTACTCAAGTGAAAATAAAATTGGGAAGAAAATAGTAGTACTATCAAGGTATGTGCTTTGTACGCACTGAAAATAATACTCATGTGGTAAGATAAGTAGCTCAGAATATCAATATTGAAAAGTATTTGAAATTTCCCTATTGAATATTGAACAAGTTTTCACTTATACCGAGAGTGAAAACGACCTAATAATATCACATGAAAAGAAAAGTCTAAACTGTACCAAACAAAGCGCTGAAACACAAAGTAATTTGCTTTCCGTTTTACTGTTCGTGTTTTGCGCACCGTTATTCTCCGAGGAAAACGTATAAAGTTTGTTCAGTGTTGAAATCAACTTCCATTTCTACTCACAAGTCTAATTTTCACTGTTCAACAAGTATATGTAACGTGCAAACTGAAAAATGCACCCAGCTCTGAACACCAAAAGCTATTTCAATACATCAAAGGTATGCAACGAAAAAAGTAAGACGTGTTTTGCTTGGATTATTTGAGTTGAATTAATAATTTATTTTACATTATTAAAAAATAGCCCATATTTTTTTACATAATTTAATTAATTTTTTTTTAACTGGTAAGTAAAATTTATTGAAAGTCGAGCATTTAGTTAAAACCAATGATTAATTTAAATATATAAAAACAACATTGGTAAAAATGTATTAATAATAAAAATATTTTGAGAACTATAATATTAGGCATTATAACTGTTAAAATTTAGTTTGTAAAAAACGTAGGTAGATATTGTTTCGTTAACTTTATTATCCACACACGAGTTTTCAGTAGCACGTGGTACGCGGTAATTTAATCGTTGTGCTAGAAGCTTGGCTGAGGTGTTAAACGAGCCTGTCAGAGCCATATTTCAGTGTCGTCTGCTAGAGCCAGGTCTTCAATCATCTTTGAGATAAGGACCAACACAAGAGAGAACGTTTTTGAACATTACAGTGCCCTGTGTGTCTCGTAGCCTTTACAGCTACTGTACAGTCCACTCTGCTAATAATACTTTAAGCGTGTTAGTAAATTTGTAAGTTGTAATAGTATTTTAAATACAAATTCTGATACAAATGTAACACAATCTTTGTAAAATGTATATAGTTGTTATATGCTCAAATTATATGATACCCTTTACACGATCTAAATAATATCAAACAACTTGTATTATTTACTATGTACCCAAACTTGTTTTCTGGAATTCATACAAACAAGTAATTACAAGAAAATAAATAGCATAACCTACAGGCATTAAATGTAATAAGTTTAAACATTTAATATATATATATATATATATATATATATATATATATATACATATCATATTTTCGATTTGATTTTCTTACAAACAGACAATAATAACTAATATTGTTTCTTAAACAGCATATTGATACATTTTGAAAACATTGCGATATGACATATACTTACTAACACAAATCCTACAATGATTTTATTTTGCTTTAAATTAATTTTTAGTATTGCACTAACCAATATATATATAATTTCAATAAACATTGAATCGCAAAAAGTACTTGCTCCGCCGGGAGTCGAACCCGGATCTCTCACTTGCCGGGTGAATGTGCTACCATTACACCACAGAGCGCTTACTTTTTCCGATTCAATTATTTTGTATTTGGCCGTATCTGTCACATATGCGTTTAAATAAGCAAACTAACATATGATCGGAAGACCAAACACCTGTCAAACGACTTTTATTTACGTTAAATTGTATAAATGGCAATAGCCTTATTTAATTTCAATAAACATTGAATCGCAAAAAGTACTTGCTCCGCCGGGAGTCGAACCCGGATCTCTCACTTGCCGGGTGAATGTGCTACCATTACACCACAGAGCGCTTACTTTTTCCGATTCAATAACTATATATATATATATATATATATATATATATATATATATATATATATATATATAGTGTTGTACAACTGTTAAATTTATTCTTATATGTATGTAAAATATAGCCTATCCAAATTTGTTTCTAACACTCAAATAAATCTACATTTATATTTACACTTAATGGTTCTGTCGCAGCTAACACTGAAGTAAACTCTATTTAACTATGCAGGGTGTTTAAAACACAAACTATGGCTGATAGTACTTATGATTTCAATCAAACGATATCATATAAAAATAGGTGGAGAAAAGTCTCGTTTAGCCGCTAGCCACCATTTAGTGTTATTTCTTTTAATTATCAGTAAAATAAGAAAGAAACAAATATAGATAAAAAACATGTACAATAAACTAATTATTTTTAGATTTTTATACCAATCCCAACGGTACATTTTCCAATTAAATCCGTCGACGCCTGAGCGACCACGATCACTTTATAAGTATTCCTCCACAAGCCGGTAGCAACTAAGATGTTGTCTACAAAAATACATACAAATTTTACAAGACACAAAATATTTCGTAATTTTTGTGATAATTCCAACGGTACTATTTAAAACAAAATTAATCAACGCATAAGTGTGTACGGCCACTATAAAAATACCCTTGCACAAGCCAGGAGCAACAAACAACTGATACTTCTCAACTTTGACATGTTTGGCGCTCCCGACTTGTGCAACTGTATCTTTAAAGTGGCCGTGCACACTTATGTGTTGATTAATTTTGTTTTAAATAGTACCGTTGGAATTATCACAAAAATTACGAAATATTTTGTCCTGTAAAATTTGTATGTATTTGTGTAGACAAAATCTTAGTTGCTCCCGACTTGTGCAAGTGTATCTTTAAAGTGGCTGTGCTCACTTGTATGCTGACGAATGTTGTTGGAAAAAGTACCGTTGGAATTGTCATAAACGTTTAAAAATAGTTGGTATCTTTTAAAAATTTTATAATCAATATAAAACAGCTGATTCCTATCAAACACAAAATCCTAGGTGCTTTCGACTTGTGCAGGCATAATTATAAAGTGATCGTGGTCGCTTAGGGGTTGACGGCTATCGTTGCAAAATGTACCGTTGGAATTGGTATAAAATATGTCTAAGTAATTAGTTCATTGTACACGTTTTGTAGCTATATTTGTTTCTTTCTTATTTGGCTTTAAACTATTTTCCAAAGACGCCATTTTTGCAGTATTAAGGACAATAACACATTTGTTTGTTTTTTCTTATCTATTTGGACCCATCTGCCATATTTTTTTCTTTAGCTTATATAGCTTTTGAAATATATTTTTTTATAAAAATACATAAAGGCGGCCGACAGCTAAACGTGATATTTCTCGACCTGTGTTAATATGACATTATTTTTCTGAAACGATAAATATCAGCCATAGAAGTTTTTGAGACCCTTTCGTGAACACTCCGTATATATATTTTATAATGATGGTAGTTAAAAAAAGTCCAATAGTGCAAGCAGAAAATGTGTTTTATAATTGTAAATTAATATTCAGGAAAGTTTAATTTATTTTGAATTTGCATTTCATTCCGTATATTTCAATGTATTCTATGGAGTAACACATATGATCTATAAGAGGGTTAGGACCTATTTTTAATTTTCTGAGACATAACAAAGCCAATCCACTCTAGGGGTTGGAACAATTTCATTTCTGTCTATTTTTCCACACGATATCTCGAAAAAGAACTCACATATAGAATTAAAAATTGTGCACAAAGCTTCAATTCCATCTGGGTAACACTAATTCGGTTATAGTGCATGACATTCATTGGAATTTTGCTGAGCGTTATGGGTTTTTTCATTGGTATTTTTAAATAAATCATTTTGAAGACGAGACGATAGCAGAATAAATATATTTGTAAACAAATTGAGTGCAATCATATGAGATTTTAATATGTGACACAATTTAGCCTAACTATCCCACACAAAAATATCAACCCTTAGTTGGTATTTGTATTGGTATGTAGAATGTTACTATGTAAATGTTGATGGCGCATGATCTGCCATGCTCTCACACAAGTAAGCTTCGTTAAAGTCTACCAATAACTAGGCCGATTTCCCTTTTATCTGCCAGTGTAAAAATTTTTGTAGGGTATCATCAGCTGTCTGTCTATCTGTCTGCACGACATACCGATAATCAAATGAGCTATAGACTTGAAATTTGCATATTACCTTAGCGAATGTTATTTTAAGTCGAATGTAGACAGTGAGAAATCATCAGCCTCGCATACGTAAGCAATAACAGAGACGTAATGTATGTAGCAGCTCGTAATGTGGGCAATGAGAACATAAATCTAGATAGAACGGATGCTCCACAGTTATGTAACATAACTCAGAATATGTTGGCCACTGAATTACCATATAATCATCAGTTTCGCATACGTAAGCAATAACAGAGACGTAATGTATGTAGCAGCTCGTAATGTGGGCAATGAGAACATAAATCTAGATAGAACGGATGCTCCACAGTTATGTAACATAACTCAGAATATGTTGGCCACTGAATTACCATATAATCATCAGCCTCGCATACGTAAGCAATAACAGAGACGTAATGTATGTAGCAGCTCGTAATGTGGGCAATGAGAACATAAATCTAGATAGAACGGATGCTCCACAGTTATGTAACATAACTCAGAATATGTTGGCCACTGAATTACCATATAATCATCAGTTTTCGCATACGTAAGCAATAACAGAGACGTAATGTACGTAGCAGCTCGTAATGTGGGCAATGAGAACATAAATCTAGATAGAACGGATGCTCCACAGTTATGTAACATAACTCAGAATATGTTGGCCACTGAATTACCATATAATCATCAGTTTCGCATACGTAAGCAATAACAGAGACGTAATGTAATATGTAGCAGCTCGTAATGTGGGCAATGAGAACATAAATCTAGATAGAACGGATGCTCCACAGTTATGTAACATAACTCAGAATATGTTGGCCACTGAATTACCATATAATCATCAGTTTCGCATACGTAAGCAATAACAGAGACGTAATGTATGTAGCAGCTCGTAATGTGGGCAATGAGAACATAAATCTAGATAGAACGGATGCTCCACAGTTATGTAACATAACTCAGAATATGTTGGCCACTGAATTACCATATAATCATCAGCCTCGCATACGTAAGCAATAACAGAGACGTAATGTACGTAGCAGCTCGTAATGTGGGCAATGAGAACATAAATCTAGATAGAACGGATGCTCCACAGTTATGTAACATAACTCAGAATGATGTTGGCTCAATTACCATTAATCATCAGTTTATGTAACATAACTCAGAATACGTAAGCAATAACACAGACGTAATGTACAGAGCTCGTAATGTGTGAGAACATAAATCTAGATAGAACGGATGCTCCACAGTTATGTAACATAACTCAGAATATGTTGGCCACTGAATTACCATATAATCATCAGTTTCGCATACGTAAGCAATAACAGAGACGTAATGTAATATGTAGCAGCTCGTAATGTGGGCAATGAGAACATAAATCTAGATAGAACGGATGCTCCACAGTTATGTAACATAACTCAGAATATGTTGGCCACTGAATTACCATATAATCATCAGTTTCGCATACGTAAGCAATAACAGAGACGTAATGTAATATGTAGCAGCTCGTAATGTGGGCAATGAGAACATAAATCTAGATAGAACGGATGCTCCACAGTTATGTAACATAACTCAGAATATGTTGGCCACTGAATTACCATATAATCATCAGTTTCGCATACGTAAGCAATAACAGAGACGTAATGTATGTAGCAGCTCGTAATGTGGCCAATGAGAACATAAATCTAGATAGAACGGATGCTCCACAGTTATGTAACATAACTCAGAATATGTTGGCCACTGAATTACCATATAATCCACAGCCTCGAATTAAACTGACACGATAACACCTTGTGGACACTGCTGTATCGCATAATATGAGTCATTTTCACACTTAGATAATCTAATTTTTTGTTTTAATTTGTTCCACACTCCTACATAAAAAAGTTAAACAGAAATTTTAAATGGTCAGGTTAAAATGTTGTTTGCTTGAATTAGAATAATATTTTTATAAAACTTCAAATATATGTCTGATGTTTTCATAGTACACGTATAATACATCTAGATCTATTTAAATCCTGGTAGGTGTAGAGTATTTTTTTTTTTTTTATACAATAATTATATTTTAAATATAATAACATAACTTAAATATACTAATATAATTACGTTGACGCAATAGTATTAATAGTATACGGTAATCGAAATCAAATATTAATCAATCTATGACTCCGAATTATATTAAAATATTTACGTTTAAAAGGTATTAACTAGTCAAATACTTAAAGTAATGTCCATAGTAATTTTTTTCTGAACGACTTTTTGTTTAATATTATGTTAGCCAACAACATTCTTTTATTAGCTTTCCGTTTTCACTCTCAGTAAAATAAATTTATAAACTAATAATCAATTTCTGCTCATAAAAATTACATGTATAGAATTATACAATAATTATGCTTTCTTTAAACGTATAATTAAAGTTGACATTATTAGTTTATATTCTAATTTGAATTATTATTGATTGCTATACATTTTCAGTTAAATCCTTTTCTAATTCCCATTAAGAAACGTATTTTCGACTCTAAACGTTTTTATGATTTGAAAAATTATGAACAAAATTTAGTTTGGAGAAATATAAGCTTCAGAGATTAAATCGTTTTTGAAATATAGACAAAGAAGAATAGCGAAAGTAAATCTTCACGATTTAACCATTACAAAATATTAATTAATGCAATAAACACTTAAAGGTTTCACACGCCCTAACTGTTTCCAGCCAAATTAAAAGACTCCCTAAAGGAGTTCTTGTTGTTATGACCGAATACCCAAGGGGAAGAGGAAAAGATGTTGATTATTTTCGTCAAACAGCTGGAACGTCACATTGTTATTTTCGCTACTTCAGAATGTACAATCATTACTTCCGACTCTAGAAAGAGACCAACCAACTGAAGCACTGCACAATGGTGACGAGGGAGTACAGCAGCACACTAATGAGTACATACAGTAAGCGAGAACCGCAACTGATTGCGGATCAGCTGTTCTCTTAAATGTTGTCATTAATATCTCTCTCTATATACATACATATAAGGAAAACGGTTCATGTCACTCCATGGATTGTGCTGAGCGTTAGTGAATATCTTTACGTTGGTCTTATAGGTAACTATGTTGGCAACGAGAAAATAGCATAATAAATAAATTTATAAACTATTACAATACTTCCATAAGAGATTCAAACATATGATATATTAACACATGTAGCCTAAGCATCCCAACACATACAAAATCATTATATAGTGAATTTTTGGGTAGAATTTTATTATTCTAACACTGATATGAAACCCATTTAGATTAATGAAAAACTGATATGTCAAAAGAGATCTCATATATATACTTCAAATTTTGCTCAAAACTCTATTATACCATTTAATTTTATTCCAGTGTCTCTATAAGACATAACGTTAAACATATAACATTGATTACTATTCAGAATGCTATCCAATCAAAGTGAATATAATTGTACAACTGCTAAATGTTTAAACATTTAAAATTAGTATAGTTGATACATTTAATATAAAATGTAACTGCACTATTAATGGCTTAAAATATGATATTGTATCGTTAACCTGATTATCCACACACGATTTTTCAGTAGTACGGGGTACGCGGTAATTTAATCGTTGTGCTAGAAGCTTGGCTGAGGTGTTAAACGAGCCTGTCAGAGCCATATTTCAGTGTCGTCTGCTAGAGCCAGGTCTTCAATCATCTTTGAGATAAGGACCAACACAAGAGAGAACATAGAGAACACGGTCTTTATATATTATATGTATTGTATACATACACACACACACACACACACACACACACACACACACATATACATATATATATATATATATATTTCAATAAACATTGAATCGCAAAAAGTACTTGCTCCGCCGGGATTCAAGTATATATATTTTGTTTTAATTTACGCTTCTGCATAGCTGCAGATTTACATTAAATATTCAATATTATTTAAGAGGTTTAAAAGCTCAGTCTAAGAATATATCCTCTGTTGTTGCAAAGGGTTTTATAATAAATTATATAATTAGCTCTTTTTAAACTTATTTAAAATGTATAGTATTGCATTTAAAATGCATATAGTATAATTATATCAAAGTACAGGGGGTTGAAAAACATTAAATAAATATTACCTTTCAAATATGACAATCATTTATTGTAACACACCGGTGTTATACACTGATACTTGTAGAATAAGATACGCTTTCTGAGGTTAAAGTTAGGCAGCTTTTAAGAACATAGTTCTATACCCCTGAACACTTCCTTTATAGGAACGCAAAGTTCCCAAAGATATTTCGTAATAAAATACTACCCTTTAACTGGAGACCAAACATCTTGGCCCCACGAAGTAAAACTGAATGACGGTTATGAAGTTCTTGATCAAGAATATTGACTACGATCCCACCTGAAACAATCAATACTAATTACATTTATGTCTAGACAATAATTAATAAAATTAAACTGTTTTACCATAAAGGTTAAGTATGTACTACTCTGTTACTAGCTTTAATAACAAATATCAAAAATTAAGTACTCAGTTAATATTATTATTTATAGTATAACACATTTATATTATTACTCAAAAAAAGTTATATATCACGAGGAATCCATTCATTAAATTTAATCCTAAAAGGACGTATAGACGTTCTCCTACATTCCTATGTTACACCCCCAATTAGGAGGAACTGCGGGCTGAAAAGGGGAGGATAGACCTTTTCCATCCTTTACCAGTAAAAGCGGGCAGGTGGTACTCCCCCATGTGTATGATTTATCAAGAGATACCTTTAACATTAGGGGATCTCAACGTACAAAATACTAGTCAGGTTGATAACACCACTCTTGTACATCATTGAGATTATATCCGCAATGTCTTAAAGAATTTGAGCACTTTTTGAAAGAAAATTTGAATCAGTTTTACGTTGATTGATTTTTTCTTTCATACATAAATGTATCAACATAAAACTTATTGAAGTTGCCTAGGTGAGGTCAGGAATGAAACGTTGCATATGAAACTCACAAACCCGGCCTTGCGGATGGAAATGTAAGTTTGTTGTAACACTGAAGAAACATGTTATGTTTCTCTAAGAGAATACTGGATCAAAATAGGAACTGGAGAATGGAAATAAACTACGTGATATGTTATTAATTTGGTTTCATAAATTCAACTATTTTCATGTTTTAGTACCAATGTTATCGATTTATTTTTAAAAGTCATAATGCTACACAGTCTTAATTCCAATGAAGTTGATTTAATATGCAACACGTGGGAATATACAAAAACTGAAACAACATAAATACACGCTAGAACAAAATTACTTGGATTCACGGCGACCTCTAAGGGCAGACTGTTTTAGAGAATTCTGTTTAACACAGCAATGAAAATTGTTGTTGACTATTCTGTTACATACGTATTTTGTATAAAGATATGATTAAAATGGATGTAATACGATAATTTATGGTGGTATATATTTATTGGCTGAAATAAGAGTGGAATAATAGAACGTTAAGTTAAAAAACTAATGGGATTCTAACAGATAAAATTGTTGATTGCTTTATAACATAGATAAGTAATGTACATCCATAATCACCATACGCTCAGATATTGTGTATTGTATATAGATATTGGGTTAGAAGTTATGAATACAAAGTGTACAATCATGTAAACATATTAGGTTCTTTAGGATACGTGAGGGGCATCATAATACAATAGGGTCTTGTACCAGGTGGCGGCTGTTCATCCCCTGGATACATTACAATACGAACCTCCAGTAATGTCTATAATAAGTGAGTACAACAGAAGAAAACAATAAAAATCGTAATTAATAAATAATGAATTAACAAACTAATAATAAAGTGTATGTTACAAAGAAAATATTTCCATTAATATTGTACTAAGATCTAATAAACGGATTAATACCAAATATAGTATTATATATTTAATGCAATAAACTAGTAAATGGGATCCTGGGTTGTTCTGATATTTTTTGTACATCTCGAGGCCAAAGTGTGATTTAAATGTTATTGGAGCAAGTTTCTTTAATTTTTATAATTTAGTTGTCCTCTAGTTGTTTCTCTGCTTTGTTATTAGCCAAAGCGTATTAGAAGAAGGTGGTTGGGCTTCTGTTGTTATGTGTGGTATACTTTATTTACTCTCTATTAAGCTTTACTCCGCTTCAAATTCATATTGTTACACCAGTAAAAGTGAGCAGATTTTTACACTTAACAATTAATGATTTTCCGTCTTGGACTAGTTTGTTTCACGAATATATTTTTTTTAATCAATTTAGATTTTTGTCTCGTATATGTATATGTATTTATCAGACAAAACCTTACCAACCCTTTCTCTGACAGGTTATAAATGTACTCTTCTACACTAATATATGCGTATTCAGTTTAATTTTTCAACATAGCATGAAATATACCTTTCTTTTGACTGTGCCGAAAGGAATATTCAAATTAAACATTAGCACCATTGTTTAACGCCATAACACAATTAAATTAGCACTTGACATAACACCCACGAAACACCCATAAACGTTTAAATATATTAGGCTAACAGGAACCTAAAAGGGTTCAGATGGCACTGACGTGAACCGCTCAACTGAACGCAAGTGAACTACCCTTACTGTCTGGAGCAGGGTTGCCAACTTATATAAAAAATGTAGCATTGGCCATATGTAATTATTCTATAAACGGTGTGGTAAAATAGGTATTTCAAATCATGTTAGAACATAAATGCTTAGAATTAATTTGTTAACACCATATTTAGAGGTTCAATATATGTTATTTCCACGACTCTTGTCATTGTATTATAAGCACATGATTATATATTTGCTCCTCTACTGGTAAAATCATCCAATCATTTTCATAGAGTCTAATATTTAAATGCTTGTTAATCATCTCTGGAATAATTATATATATATATATATATATATATATATATATATATATATATATATATATTCATGTATTATTAAAACGACTTATTTAAATTTTTGTGAATTACAAAGTAATAATAAAAACAGAAAGAACATAATTTAATACAAACAGTACTGGACAGTCTATAACAGGACTTGCAATTATACATATTTATAATGGGAGTGTTACTTGACGTGTCAAATTAATTTTATCAGATTGTTCAAATACGTATTCTGCATTGTAACAAATTAAAATTAGGATTTTTAGTTTCCTCAGCACTAACTCTCAGCTACGCAGGAATACCACAATGTGAGTAAGTTATGCAACGTGTGGTGTAACAGGGCTCGCTGAGATTTCATGCACAATTTCAAGTCTACAGTACAGCACATGTATCTACTGTGTATATGGGTTACTATGATATATGATTCATCTCAGCTTGTTTATTTATTCTGCTCGCCACCATAGCTGCCCTTAAGATCAATGTGGTAATGTTCGCTAGCGCTCAACCAAATCCCATGGAGTGACATGCTCCATCATCGAACTCGATATTGGGGATATCGTACAGACAGGCAGAGAGAAAAAAATTCAATTTTCCCAGCCCCTTGAGTGATAGGCTTCGCTAACGCTCAGCCAATTAAGTCAATTTAGGAAAGTTTTTATTGATATTCAAATGTTAAAACCATTTTAAATTTATATTTTCTGCATTTTCATTTTTGATTGTTATCATTTATCTACCACCATAGAAATATTAGATGAGTGGGCTCATAGTTATATTAAGCTATACTAATTGCGCTATTTGTTTAGCTTAGGCCGAATCGGGACCAGATTCAAACGAGGTCAGCAGATTTAAAACTAAAAAAAGAGTTAAGTTCTAAACGCACTAATATAAACCCAGAGTTGTGTGATATTAAGTTTGTAAGCATGTTTGTTCAGAACGCGGTCTTTTGTTAAAGCAGTGACTCACAGACCGCAACTGATCGAGTGGGAACAATAAACTCCGGCCAATCGATGTTACTACGGGTCATATTGGCCCCCCAGCCCCTCTAACTCCCGGCCTACATAACTCGCCCCTTCCTGAACGGATAATTAACACCCCCTCAATCCTGTGTGTATGGTTGTATTAGCAGCCTATTATGTAGGGCAACGTGCTAATGCACATTCCACCGTGTAATATCACCGGTAACAATTTGTCGATCATCTATTATAATGTGGTTAGTACAATAAAACTATTATTTGCATAAATAAATAATCTATGGGAACTTTGAAAATAATATTTGAATTTTCAATTCATTATAAATTACGCAATAACTAAAGTATGTAAGTCAATTTGTTGCAATATTTGATTAATATAACGAAAACAGCAGTTATATAGTGAGCAGTGAGGTTTGTATGGCACAGTGAACCAGAGACATTGACAAGTGACAATACTCGAACAACGTTGTCTCGTCACACTCGCTGTTCCGGTTGTTCGACTGTTGGGTGTTTTCTGTTGACAACAGCAGTTATAGAGAGAGTGAGTAGTGAGGTTTGTATGGCACAGTGAACCAGAGACATTGACAAGTGACAATACTCGGACAACGTTGTCTCGTCACACTCGCTGTTCCGGTTGGTCGACTGTTGGTTGTTTGTTGTTGACAACAGCAGTTATAGAGAGAGTGAGTAGTGAGGTTTGTATGGCACAGTGAACCAGAGACATTGACAAGTGACAATACTCGGACAACGTTGTCACACTCGCTGTTCCGGTTGGTCGACTGTTGGTTGTTTGCTTGCTGTGACGTCATTGGAACTTCGGACAGTTCAGAGTTGAGGGTTTGTTGAATGGAGTTGTGGTTTTCTCTTATTGTTAAATTTTCTTATTACCGAATATTTCATTTGTTTTGATTTAATTTCAAAACCACTAATTAGTTGGAAATTATTAATCAGTATTACTTATTGGAAGAGAATTTTTGTCTTGCTCCTGAATTGTATTATTATTGTTCCGTAACTAAATACTGTGTAAGTAATTATACACATTTTCTAGATCTGTGAATACATATTAGCTATAAATAACGTGTTATATTTATTACAGAGTATCAATTAGTATAAACTAGATTGCCCATTCAGGCCCGAGAGCACTGATCTACGATGAGCGTGTTTCGTGAGGTACGACTCATAATAGTGTTAAGATAGTAGGAGTATACCTGCTGTATGGTATGAGGACTAGCTAGGCTGTGGATATGTTTTGAATAAATGAAAGAACCAATAATTCTTGTACATGAGCAAGACAACGCTTTACTGACTTCCGGACTTCAACAAGAGCTTAAAGGGACAGCACATCGTGATGCGGAGATAAGGAATCGAGGTTCCTCTTTGCATAAATGGATCCAGATAAGTACGGCTGAGTAAAGTGATAAAATGCCAATGCTCGGCTGATGAAATAAATCCAAACCAATGATAGTTCATAATATTTGCTAAACCAACAATTTATTAAACTTTGACGGTGTTTTCATTATTTTTTATAAAATGACTATGGAATATAATGTGACATAGATTTATATTTAAATTATAATTTTGTTTAGTAAATTAAATAAGGCTAATAAAAAGTTCTTTTTTAAATAAGTTATACTTACGTTTACTAAATATATTATGTTCACACACACATAATTATTTATACACCTAGACTATTTTCGCTCTTATAAAATGTTACCGTACCGGAATAGGTACGTATAATTCTACACTTTCTTGTATAATTGATTTAAACATATAATTATATATATATATATATATATATATATATATATTATTATACTATTTCCAACTTATTAAGGTCAAAGTATTTTCACGAAGACCTGTGACATTTACTTTCTACCTACTCACTACACAGGCTCGGGGATTGCGGGCAAGGTTTACCTTGGCGCCTCGCTGCGTCAACACTGATGCAACGGACAATACTTTGGTCTTTATTCCAAAGAGTATTTAGAAATGTATTCAATATTAACCTGATAATCCCCTAAACTTAGAGTTTTATTATTTCAAGATAGGAGTACATCACACAACGTGTCGCGTTACAGGACTCGCTGGGGTTGCTTACACAATTTTAAGTTCAAATTCATTCTCAAGATATCCTGCTTTGTAGAAATACAAAGAAACTATTAAATACAAAGAAATGTTTAGATTCCCAGAGAGACAAAGTTGTGACAGTCTTCAATGACGCTCGGCCAAATTCCACGGTTGGACATGTCCATACAGAAATTGAAGATTCAAGTAAAATTTAAAAACTACAGATTGCACATGTTTAGTGTATCTCTACACTAGCCATTTTTCAGTTTGTCTCAAAACTAGCTCATGCTTGAGTGTGTCTCAACACTAGCACATGTTTGAGTTGTCTCAACATTAGCACATGTGTAGTGTAACTCTACACTAGCCATGTTTCAGTTTGTCTCAAAACTAGCACATGTTTGAGTTGTCTCAACAATAGCACATGTTTAGTGTAACTCTACACTAGCCATGTTTCAGTTTGTCTCAAAACTAGCTCATGCTTGAGTGTGTCTCAACAATAGCACATGTTTGAGTGTGTCTCAACACTAGCACATGTTTGAGTGTGTCTCAACACTAGCACATGTTTGAGTGTGTCTCAACACTAGCACATGTTTGAGTGTGTCTCAACACTAGCACATGTTTGAGTGTGTCTCAACACTAGCACAAGTTTGAGTGTGTCTCAACACTAGCACATGTTGAGTGTGTCTCAACACTAGCACATGTTTGAGTGTGTCTCAACACTAGCACATGTTTGAGTTGTCTCAACAATAGCACATGTTTAGTGTATCTCAACACTAGCCATGTTTCAGTTTGTCCCAACACTAGCACACGTTTGATTGTCTATTTTGATTGACGTTCCAAAGCTTGTGACAAATTTTATTTTAGTACGATTATTGCTGTTCAAAGTAATCATATTTTCCAGCAACCCACAGGCAACATTTTGGATCTTAACTTCAAATTATTTCATGATCTGAATGCATTTCAATATTTTATTGTTTAAAAAGTTTCTGAATTTCCGACTTTAGTTATAACAGTTTGCTTATCCATTTAATGTAATTTAAAGAATTTGCACCATACATATTTTTTACGACGTTTTCACAACTTGGAATGAAATGTATTTTATTATTTTTGTGCCTTCTGTTAAGAAATGTTCATAAATTTTGTAACAATATATATATATATATATATATATATATATATATATACGCTTTTAATCATCCATAAAATGTGTTCCAGTACGTAGTTGATATCATGTTTTGAGTGAAATGCTTCATTATCTTTACAGTCAGGTAGGATCTATCAAACTTTACAGAACTAAATACACCTTGGAGTCCATGTGGAATTTGTATTCAGGGGTAGGAAGTTTAAGTTTGGGAAATTTATTGGTATCGGAATATTTATATTTAACCATTAATTGTCTCTGTTATACCAGAGAAAATGTCCATGTTTTTACTTACAAGTTTATGTAAATGTAATATTTGCAATTGATATATGTTTTAAACTTAGTGTGGTTGTATAATTTATTACAAAAATATACATTCTTTGTGTTAAGTTTGTTTTTGACGATGGACAGATTATGACGAAAACATGATTTTTATGGACATTTGCCATCGTTCAGTGATACAATACAATCAGTATCACTACGTTTCGAGGTATACGATCTTACGATCTCTTTTTGAGGTAAATGCCTAAACTAATGCATGATTAAAATCTAGGCTAAAATAAACCAACTATCCGGAACGTTGTGACACGCATAAGTCAGTGGATCAATATTTCCTTTATTTAAACGTTTTTAAACTGACATAATTATAAATGTGCTACATTATTAACACAATTTATAAAACTATTACTATTATAAAAAAAGGATGACAAGTACAAGTATTGAAAATTAATCAATCGCAAATTAACAATAGTTTAATTACTTGCACTCCCTGTTTATGTAAGGTATACCTAAAAAGACTTTTGCAATAAGTATTTATTGAAACTATCAATATTTATACACTGGAAGAAAACAAAAAATTTTGCCTTTTCTAGATTCATTTTGTAACCTAAAAGTACAGGTACATCCATTAATGTACATAACTTGAAGAGAATATCCGTAGATTACAGATTTTTCAAAGGGTAAAATGTTGCGAGATAGCCCAGACTAAAGTAAAAGAGTAGAGTGTCAAATGTGAGATATATGTGACGTTATATCCAGTTTATAGCTGAGGAGGGATCTCAAAAATGTCCCAATCTGTAAGATTGTCGTTATAAATCTTTCCGACACAGTGCACCGCCGGGAGACAGTTTAGCTGTGGAAACTAAAGAGAAAATAAAAAGGGCATTGCAAGGGTTGCTCTAATGCAATCAGTTGCATTTTTACGTCCTAGAATACAACTACAATGCTTTTTTAATTGTGGTGCAATATTCCTAGATTGTGATTGGTCACACATTATCATAATCTAATATTTTTCAATGTGACAAAATGAATTAGTTTCATTCTATCAGCTGTATATTTCATTGGAAATCTCTACCCTGGTTAGTCCTAGTTGCTCTCTGCAGGCATAAGCATTGAATGTTGAATCTTATTAGCATTTAACCTCTGTTTTGGAAAGTTGTTTATTTTGGGTGAATTGTGCTGAAAGTTCTGTGGTGATTAAGAATATATTTGGATTCATACAGTGAATGACTTTAATATTATTTTATTTATTTATTAGTTTTAACCATACCCAAACTAAGTGGTAAGTGATACTGCATTTCTTCAACTAACCTAGCCCTGCTCTGTCAAATCAATAGGATAATTTAATAACCACATGAATATAATCATACCCAAGTAAATAATTTGACTGGACAATTCCATATTTTATCCCTATTCCCTCTCAAGTAGTATTAGGTGAGTCTTTAAACTTGATATGTAGAACACAGTTCCATCTTTAAATTGTACACCTGTCCTTGTTTTGAGTGCAATCATTTTTAATTTGGGTATTATTTTGTGCCGCCTTAAAACATATTGTT
The DNA here is from genome assembly GCF_021130785.1 of Homalodisca vitripennis. Classification (NCBI taxonomy): domain Eukaryota; kingdom Metazoa; phylum Arthropoda; class Insecta; order Hemiptera; family Cicadellidae; genus Homalodisca; species Homalodisca vitripennis. The sequence continues at coordinate 202,598,359 of NC_060208.1, forward strand.
GTGTCAAATTTCAATTAATTTTGTTTTACTAGATTAAAAACTTTATATTAATTTTTAGTTCTCCTACTTTCGATTAGGAATACTATTTCATCTACTTACTTATTTTTATTACCAATTTTGTTAAAGAATTTATATTACTTTTAATTTTTCATCCTTAGTGGTTTGCAATTGCATCCCTTACTGTTCTTAGGAATCTGATGAAGATGACCAGGAATTAAGATCTGATGCTTAGTGACGCCAATTATAGCTTTGTTATTTTACTGTAGTTTTAAATTTATTCTTTAATGCAGAACCTGCCAATTTTCTGTGTGACAATTGTGTTGTGGGGCCACAAGAAAATCACGAAATTGGATTTTATGAAGATGAAATTGTCCAAAAATCAGATACTCTTAATGTGAATTTAAATTATAGAGTTAAATTCACGTCAGTAGAATATTTCATTACAATTAGGTTATACACTTAAATTAAGAATTGAACTAAACATTTAACGTTAACATTACACATTATACAGCTCGCTAAATACGGTATGTACAACAACATATATCTTTGTCATGGAATGGACATTAAATATCCATATTTCATCCAGGTGGCCTAATGCACGTGTACATTTACAGACAATGTCATATCGCGAGGTATTGTGATGTCTGTTGTTGCAAAGATTTATGACGCGACTTTCAGACGTGACGGAATAGATGGGAACTTGTTTAACGCAAACAATATTTCAATCACCTCTTATTTGGAAAAGGTTAATATTTCGCGTGTTGCGGTTTTAGTATAAAAGACCATATTTTCCAAATTAACTCAAATTTGCCTCTGATATACATTTGTACTCCTCGTGTTAGGTCAATAATATTTTAGATAAGGTGTAATCTTATTTCTGTGGTGTTTAATCGGAGTTAATATATCATGTATCGAAGTAATGGTAAATGGTTTATAAGATTAACATGTGGTGTATAAAAATAAAAACACGATTCTACTAGAAACAGCCTCAAACGATATAAAAGAGACCACTACACAGACAATGATATTTCGTGTTTAAGAGGAAAAAAATACCAAAATATACGACATTCTAAAAGCTTAGAGCCTTGAAATCTTTAGCAGATATATATATATATATATATATATATATATATATATATATATATGGATACGATTTCCATTCACTGGAAGATGACGGAACCTTCATATATGTTACTGAGATAGAAAATGATAAAAGGTTCATGCAATTCAAGTCTATGGGTTTCTCAAGTACTTTTTTCTGGTGTAATTTCAAAATTCGTAGGAGTTACGGTTAACTAGATCACCATTCTTATGGTCACTTACAATCTCTTATAAATTAAACTTGTGAAATATAAGTTGATTTGTATTGCAAACTTTTACTTCAATGAGACCATTTTTATTTTCAGTATACCATAACTAATGTTAATAACGAGTTTAATATGTATAGGCATTGTTAGGACATGTGATACAATTTTCAACGAAATCATACTATATACTGAATTAATGAATATAACATTCATATTATGTCAATGAATAATCGGCATGGTTTACTAGAATGAATTAGAAGTAACTATTTGTATTGAAGGGATCTGTTTTGTAAAAAGAAAAACTTTATAATATGCAGTATAAATTACCAATGCATTAAAACAATCAATATCCAATTTCCATTAGAACTTGCCCATTTACCAAATTGAAAAGGTGTTGCATTTAATCACATAAAAAACGATCTAGCAGAGTGCCTTCACGCCGGCAGTTCTATCGTACATCTGTGGCTTATTGACAAAGTTTTCCTCAGCAAAGCCGATAAGAGTAATGTACTGTTTTATACATCAAATTTTCAGTTCACTTCATAGCACATTAAAATATTGGTGTTCAAGAAACGTATCGCCAATAGTTTTGTCATAAATTTACTTTTAAATATATCTGTCTCTTTTTCCTCATAGTACTTAGTGTATAAAAATAGTATTGCCCAAATTTGGATTTTACGTTTTTAGTGAAAATGTAAATTTATATACTCAAGAATAAAAAATGAGAAAAGCTATTGATTATGAACATGTTATTACTAAGATGCAGACCTCTGTATGAATTCAAATTAAATCTCTGTCACTGATTTGGTGAGGTGGTCATATTCATTCAACTGTATCGACTCCAACAGGCGGGAACAACAGATTCCAAAAACAGGAACAACAGATTCCAAAGGCAGGAACAACATATTCCAAAGCAGGAACAACAGATTCCAAAAGCAGGAACAACAGATTCCAACAGGCGGGAACAACAGATTCCAACAGGCGGGAACAACAGATTCCAAAGGCGGGAACAACAGATTCCAAAGCAGGAACAACTGATTCAAAAGCAGGAACAACAGATTTCAATAGGCGGGAACAACAGATTCCAAAGGCAGGAACAACAGATTCCAAAGGCAGGAACAACAGATTCCAAAGCAGGAACAACAGATTCCAAAAGCAGGAACAACAGATTCCAACAGGCGGGAACAACAGATTCCAAAGGCAGGAACAACAGATCCCAAAGCAGGAACAACTGATTCAAAAGCAGGAACAACAGATTCCAACAAGCGGGAACGACAGATTCCAAAGGCAGGAACAACAGATTCCAAAGCAGTGAAACAGATTCCAAAGCAGGAACAACAGATTCCAAAAGCAGAAACAACAGATTCCAAAGGTGTGAACAACAGATTTCCAACAGGTGGTTGTAGATGATTTTAGAACAAATGAGCAGCAAATAAAAAGGTTCTCCTTTTTGATCTAATGACATATGCGACATGTAAAATAAATTTACGCATCACAAGCATATCAGCTATTATACCTGATATATAGCGAATGACCAATAATTGTACAGATGTTTAAAGATTTTACATGAAATAACGCTCAAGACATAAAGTGTGTATAAAACTACACCGGTATAGTATATCATTATTATTATAATCGCTACTTAAAATCATTATAATGTTAATACCAAATAATAATAATAATAATATCAATTATTAAGACATCAAGCAACATGCATAACAAGTATATATCTTTTTAATAAAATGTGCAATTTTGTGAGAATATATTTAGTAAACTCAAGAATACGTGTATCTAAATACGAACGTAACATTGTAAACTGGTATTTAAAATTATAAAAAAGTAGTAACAAAAATTTAAATATAACCATTTGTTAACCTAATTGACAACTACATAATATGTGCTACATTAAATTTACTACCCTAAAGTTAACTTTTAATTCGAAAAAATACAATATTTCTAGTTACTCTAGCTTGTATAGCTATAGATCTTTACAATGCAGACTGTAAATCTAAATTCACTATAATTATTTTATATTTACCTTTATATAAAGTAATCCTTATACTACAATGAAACTTCACGACGTATTACATTGTAGATGCTCTAATTTTATTGGAAATACTTTATACAATTCAGTCATTAAAGTGATAATTTTTGGCACTACATTGACATGGGACATTCCAGATAACATGTACAACATAGTAATCGAGTTGTCAAATGCGGCGCCAAATATTTCCGGTTGTCACGTCATTTATTGGGAGAACACTTCAACTGAATTCGTGATGACAAGGTGCCGTGGTATGGGACACTACATTGACATAACAGGTACTACAACATAGTAATCGAGTTGTCAAATGCGGCGCCAATATTTCCGGTTGTCACGTCATTTATTGGGAGAACACTTCAACTGAATTCGTGATGACAAGGTGCCGTGGTATGGGGCACTACTGATAACAGGTACTACACAGCAATCGAGATGTCAAATGCGGCAGTAATTTTTCGGTTGTCATGTGATTTATTGGGATAACACTTCAACTGAATTAGTGATGACAAGGTGCCGTGGTAATGGGGCACTACTGATAACAGGTAATACACAGTAATCGATTTGTCAAATGCGACGCCAATATTTCCAGTTGTCACGTCATTTATTGGGAGAACACTTCAACTGAATTGGTGATGACAAGGTGCCGTGGTATGGAGCACTACTGATAACAGGTACTACACAGTAATCGAGTTGTCAAATGCGGCACTAATTTTTCGGTTGTCATGTCATTTATTGGGATAACACTTCAACTGAATTAGTGATGACAAGGTGCCGTGGTAATGGGGCACTACTGATAACAGGTACTACACAGTAATCGAGTTGTCAAGTGCGGCGTTATTATTTCCAGTTGTCACGTCATTTATTGGGAGAACACTTCAACTGAATTGGTGATGACAAGGTGCCGTGGTATGGAGCACTACTGATAACAGGTACTACACAGTAATCGAGTTGTCATATGCGGCACTAATTTTTCGGTTGTCATGTCATTAATTGGGATAACACTTCAACTGAATAAGTGATGACAAGGTGCCGTGGTAAGGGGCACTACTGATAACAGGTACTACACAGTAATCGAGTTGTCAAATGCGACGCCAATATTTCCAGTTGTCACGTCATTTATTGGGAGAACACTACAACTGAATTGGTGATGACAAGGTGCCGTGGTATGGGGCACTACTGATAACAGGTACTACACAGCAATCGAGTTGTCAAATGCGACGCCAATATTTCCAGTTGTCACGTCATTTATTGGGAGAACACTTCAACTGAATTCGTGATGACAAGGTGCCGTAGTATGGGGCACTACTGATAACAGGTATTACACAGTAATCGAGTTGTCAAATGCGACGCCAATATTTCCAGTTGTCACGTCATTTATTGGGATAACACTTCAACTGAATTGGTGATGACAAGGTGCTGTGGTATGAGGGCACTACTGATAACAGGTACTACACAGTAATCGAGTTGTCAAATGCTACGCCAATTTTTCCAGTTGTCACGTCGTTTATTGGGATAACACTTCAACTGAATTCGTGATGACAAGGTGCCGTGGGCACTACTGATAACAGGTACTACACGCGACGCCAATATTTCCAGTTATCACGTCATTTATTGGGATAACACTTCAACTGAATTGGTGATGTCAAGGTGCCGTGGTATGGGGCACTACTGATAACAAGTACTACACAGTAATCGAGTTGTCAAATGCGACGCCAATATTTCCAGTTGTCACGTCATTTATTGGGAGAACACTTCAACTGAATTTGTGATGACAAGGTTATTTTTGCATCAGGCATAATTTCTGGATAAGCAACATTGAGGTTACATATCAGTGTCCATGGGGTTTGGCCGAGCGTCACTGAACATTTATATTGATCTTTAGTTTAACCGTAATAGCAACGAGAACGTCTTGTCGTAGAGTAAATATATCTTTAAACGAACTGAGTAATACCATATTACTGTTATCTTGTAGTACATTATATAGTAGTATCATACTTCTTATAGTATGTTTGTGTGGAATGCTGTAATAATCGGTACGCATGACACTACTGAGAAATAAATATTAGAAACTAAATAACCAAAAAAAGTAACCGTAGTATAAAATAATTTCTGACATATGTCTTAGATTTCAAGATTGCTTATTAACTAGAAGGATAGTGTACGCTCTAATAATATATTTTCTGTTTAAGGGTTATATTTATATTAAAGCTGTCAAACGTTTACGATTTTCTCGATGACTTTATGTGAAATGGTTGAGCACACGAACAGAAAAAAGGTAGCATTTGAATACAGGGTTATGCTAGCTGTTTCAATAACGCCTATTCTTCACACCATTACAACATTTTTTTCATGAAGCACGTGTGCAAAAGTCGATTAAGGTTTACTAGGCCTGATTTTGTAAAATGCACCGTTTAGTTGTATTTAAGTTTTACATTTCTATAGTTACTTGCATCGAATGTCGAAAAAATAAGAAAAATTTTATTACGGTTACAGTTGAAATTAAAAAATCATTCTCTGAGATGGACATGATATTAAACTCAATTTCTAAATTTTAGTTCAAGATAATTATTTTAATAAGATACATTTTCGTGGTATACTGTAATGTATAGCTTATTGCCTATTGTAAATATCTTGGATTCTCCAAACACATACTCAGCTATACTTTCAAAAATTAAAAACATTCAGGTTTTTATAAAAAACGGGGTTTCTAAAGTTTTAAAATTAATGGGCGGGCTTAATAGATTTCAAAAATCATAGATGTTTGTTGATTTAACATTATTCACCTCCATCTCTAATTAGCAAGTTCTTAATTATTTCGCTTAGCCGATTTAAATACACTATTTGATAGTATGATTTAGAATTAGTAGCTGGTGTTGATCTCCATGTACCTTTTTCAGTTTCTTATTTATAAATCATATATTTGGCCTTGTTGGAAATAATATTTTTAATTTTTAGAATGTTATGTGTTTGAAACAATTTTTTTCCACACATTAAATGCTATTATAAATTATTTAGATGACATTTGTTTGTCATGTAGGTTTATCGATTATCAGGAACATTGCCAAATATGTTTTATCCACATATGCTTAATACGTATTAAAATGCGTTAATATATTGTATTATAAATGCTTGGTTTATTTTAATACATATTTGTATATATTCGTGTCTATAACACTCCATTTCTACAATGTTATGTTATATTATCGTCAAACACTGTAAGTCACCACTTTAAGGGCCTGTATAACATTTGTTTACGTGTCCGAAGATTGGTTTTAAGTGTGTCAAGTTACACAAAATATGATTTGTGAAAAAAATTCTTTTATGATTTTAACCTTTTTTATGCCCTATCATTCGACCTCCACCAAAACTAGCGCAGCGAACAATCGGTTTCTTTCTTTTGGGAAATGTATCTTTCAATTTCAAGAAAACACTAAATTTTGATTACACCAGTAGTTTTTGATGTCCTGTTAAATAAATTAAATAATTACTATTTTTTCAGACATAATTTCTTGGTTTCAGGTTGTTTTAATTGTATTTACTAGTATAGCTTGTAAATGGTTCCTAAGACTTACAGGATGTTACATAGTTTCACTACATATGTATTTTTCGGCTAATCCAACTGCTGTTCGGTATTATTCTGCTTATTTAAAGTGATAATCATCCAAAATCACGTTTAATCTGTATTAGTTCGCTGCATTTTAATATTTAATTTTAAGTATTCTTGGATGTGTACACTATATATCTTTTTGGCTAATAGTTTTTTTATGCTCAAGAAAAGCATGTATGTATTGATGTGTGTGAATGATTGCCTTAGAATGAATTGAAAATATGAGTTACTATATATTGTAACTATTTCCATAACAAATAAAAATGTATTATAATTAATTATTATACAACTTGAATTTGCTATCAGCTCTTGGAATATAATGGATAACACCATTCATTATATCCCAAAGGGATATTTTAATGGATATTTATCATTAATGGATACTTTATCCATTATTATCGGTCTGTCTGTGACCGTTGCACTTTTTATCAGTACCATCGACCTTGTACTGTATCGACTCTCCCCCTTATTCTGTTTGATAAGATCCTCGCACAGGCCAGTGGGCCATGAGGACGGGCAGAATAAGGCTTAAAAGGGGATCGGGATCGGGATTATTGTCGACAAAATACTATTTTGAAGACTAGAATGTTAAGTAACGCAGACAAATTATATTAAACCACGACGTTCGTATTATAAAATTTATTTTCATTCGGATGATGAAATCTACGGTCCAAAGATCTATAACTGGTTTCCGAAACTATCTTTCCAAATTTTAACGTTTCAATTATTTGTAAATAACCTATGCGTTAATCATAAAAGTGCTGGTAATCAATTAGTCGTTTATACCTCATGGAGTACCGATTAACATATTGTATATAGAAAAAAACTTAAATCGTTATACCAGCAATAACAGCCTACTTCCGTTCTACCAACTTATCGCTGGGTTATATCATCAATAAAACAACAATCGAAAGTAAATTCCGCTTTAACTCTATCGACGTAGAGTGAACAATCGCTCATTCGGTACCTACAGATACCATACAGCTGTCATGTACACGAAGAGATCACGACCAACGAGCGGTTCAGATCGATGTTTCTGCGCATGCGCCGGTGTCACTCACCTGCCGTTACTTGTCTCAGGTTAATTTCCTTCCGCAAACAGTTTACTTAACACACCTTACCCCACGCGTCCTGCTCTCGTTTAACATAAAATATTTCAACATTATATTCTCATATTTAGACTCGACTATTGTGGACTTTTATGCTATCTGGAATAATGTACTGTTACCATATACTATTATAATATATAATATGTTTCTGTATGTATTTTGTAATTTTTCTTTATGTTGATAGTGTCAGCAAATATTTTTCCAAATACCATTTTTATAGCCTTATAATTTTGTTACCAATATAGTAGTCAATAATGAATAATGAAAGATAAAATAATGACATTTTTCATAATTATAGCTAAACATGTTTTCTTATTAATATGCCAAGAGTAATAACAAAACATGTGTGTAAAAAACTATAATTATAGCTTAGGAAATATTATGATAAGCAAATCTTTGCATATAAACAAAAATATACGGTCAAGCTACGTATAACCACTATACTTTCAACTTACCGAGGTTATACCTCTTACTCTCTTACCTACCAGACTATTAGAAGTTCTCAATTAGATCAACGTACTTAATAGAACAACAGTGTATACGGTGTTCCAGACCCGACAACTTACCGAGGTTATACCTCTTACACTCTCACCTACCAGACTATTAGAAGTTCTCAATTAGATCAACGTACTTAATAGAACAACGGTGTATACGGTGTTCCAGACCCGACAACTTACCGAGGTTATACCTCTTACTCTCTTACCTACCAGACTATTAGAAGTTCTCAATTAGATCAACGTACTTAATAGAACAACGGTGTATACGGTGTTCCAGACCCGACAACTTACCGAGGTTATACCTCTTACTCTCTTACCTACCAGACTATTAGAAGTTCTCAATTAGATCAACGTACTTAATAGAACAACGGTGTATACGGTGTTCCAGACCCGACAACTTACCGAGGTTATACCTCTTACACTCTCACCTACCAGACTATTAGAAGTTCTCAATTAGATCAACGTACTTAATAGAACAACGGTGTATACGGTGTTCCAGACCCGACAACTTACCGAGGTTATACCTCTTACAATCTCACCTACCAGACTATTAGAAGTTCTCAATTAGGTCAACGTACTTAATAGATCAACGGTGTATACCTGTGCCAGACCCGACAACATACCGAGGTTATACCTCTTACACTCTCACCTACCAGACTATTAGAAGTTCTCAATTAGATCAACGTACTTAATAGATCAACGGTGTATACGGTGTTCCAGACCCGACAACTTACCGAGGTTATACCTCTTACACTCTCACCTACCAGACTACTAGAAGTTCTCAATTAGATCAACGTACTTAATAGAACAACGGTGTATACGATGTTTCAGACCCGACAACTTACCCAAGTTATACCTCTTACACTCTCACCTACCAGACTATTAGAGGTCCTCAATTAGATCAACGTTCTTAATAGAACAACGGTGTATACGATGTTTCAGACCCGACAACTTACCCAAGTTATACCTCTTACACTCTCACCTACCAGACTATTAGAAGTTCTCAATTAGATCAACGTACTTAATAGAACAACGGTGTATACGGTGTTCCAGACCCAACAACTTACCGAGGTTATACCTCTTACACTCTCACCTACCAGACTATTAGAGGTCCTCAATTAGATCAACGTTCTTAATAGAACAACGGTGTATACGATGTTTCAGACCCGACAACTTACCCAAGTTATACCTCTTACACTCTCACCTACCAGACTATTAGAAGTTCTCAATTAGATCAACGTACTTAATAGAACAACGGTGTATACGGTGTTCCAGACCCGACAACTTACCGAGGTTATACCTCTTACACTCTCACCTACCAGACTACTAGAAGTTCTCAATTAGATCAACGTACTTAATAGAACAACGGTGTATACGGTGTTTCAGACCCGACAACTTACCGAGGTTCTATTTACGTATATTAGGAGAAAGGCATAAGATAAATTTAAACTTTGGAAAATCTGAATATGGATAAATTAAAAATATAAAATGCCAGCAATATATGAACAGAATCTGTTAAAAAATCTGTTGAATGCCAGAATAATCTATTTGCAACTCTTCCAGAACACCCATCACACAAGAGTGGTTAGAATACGTATGGTAGCACCAAAAGCATAACAAATTACTCCTTTGCCTATTTTTGATGACACCAATCTTACAGATGATTTAAAATTTCGAGATAATACATTGTTTGAGATAATACATATCAACGGACGTTGCTTCAAATCAGTTAACATATAATATGCTCATCGATGATTGTACCAAAATAAATGCTGTACTCGAATAAACTTACTTTGTTATATCTATAAAAAGGTTTTTTAGATATTTTTAATAGCATCTTGGTATGTTACCAGTGTAATACATATATATATTATTATTATAATACATATATCCCGGCGGAGCAAGTAAACTTTTTGCGATTCAATGTTTATTTATATATATATTTGATATATAGTTGATTTGAATATATATATATATATATATATAAGTAGATATGAATATGCGGTTCTAGACCACTTTTGGGACACACAGAAAATAAAGGGAAAAATACTGTTTAAAGGACAATAAACGAATCTGTAAAATCAAACAGTAAGGGGTTCCTAGACCACTTTTGGGACAGTCAGAAAATCAATGTAAAATTTACTGTCCATTGAAACCATAAACAAATCTAATAAAATCTAACAGGAAAGCACGAATGTTAAATAACCGAATCTTTAGCTGTTTTACTGTTCAATGTTTGCTTCTACATTTATAAGCTGTTTTAATGAAAAAATCAAAAAATCTTAATAAAAAAATCTTTATTCTACAAAGTTAATTGTAACACAGTCTTTATCTTTTATAGTCTTCTTTCCAGTAACAACCAAGTGTAATTTTTCATTTTTGTTTAATTCTTTAATCTTTTTCTCATCCAAAACAGTCAAAAATCTGTTCGGCAAGTGTACTTTACAATCTTCCAACTCGGCAATTATTGTCATCCCGAACTTATCTTTCATTTTCTCCAAATTCAAGATTCTATATCTCTTTTTTTTCTTCCAATTCCACTAATTTCTTATATTCTTTGAATCTTAGTTCACCAACCTTATTCAACTCTTGTAACACAGCGCTGCCATTTATTATAGAAAAATCTTTTAACTAAATTTAGTTAAAAGATTTTTTCTATAACAAATAGAACAATCTGAAAACATTTGACCAGAAATTGTGCTGATTTGTGTCAAAAATCACTACTTCTCAAAATTTAATTTTACAAATTTTTGCTCTTTAAATAGAACAATCGAAAAAACTTTGACCAGAAATTGTGCTGATTTGGTGTCAAAAATCACTACTTCTCAAAATTTTAGTTTACAAATTTTTGCTCTTTAAATATGGAGCGGAAAAAGATAGAGTGCCCATACTGCAAAAAAGACATTTTTGAACATCACTATACTCGTCATTACAATTCGAAAAATCATTTGAAGAACAAAGAAATTTATAATAAAGAACTAAATTATTTGAGGGACTTGGGCTAAAGAAAATCAAATTGCCGATCACCAAAACATGTATAATATAGAAAAATTGCGTGAATTAAAGAAAAGCTTTAAGGAAGATAAAAAAGATCTCAATCTATTTAATGATGAAAAAATTCAATCAATCGCTGAAAAATTGTCCTTAGAAACAAACGATAAAACTAAGTCTGAAAATGATCGAAGAAATTGACAAAACTCTTAACGAAAAACCTAAAAAATATCATTGATGTAGAAGTTTTATCCTCAATACACGGTCTTTTCAAGCAATACATTTTAACGAATTTAAACGATAAGTTCATGTCAATTTACAAATATCTATCAATTATGAGGCCAGAGATTAAAAGTTTAATCGAAAAATTTCAAGAAACCGTTAAAAATATGAAGGGCTATCTCTCTTTAGAATGCGAATACGAAACGAACTTTAGTGAACGGTGAAACACAAACTTGTCCAATGTACTTTACTATAAAAGCAGACGAAATCTTCGACGTAAACGACTTTATTACTAAGCAATTTAATAAATTAACACATCGAGAACAGACAAATCATCCAAATAAGGGCTCTGGTTGGACATTAAAAACGTTGCTAAACAACTGATTTTGAGCCTTAATAAACATGAAATTTATGAACGCAGGATCATATAATCGATTTACCAAAGGAAATCAAAGATAAAAAAGCTTGTGTAAATATCAAAAATAAAGATGATTATTGCTTTATTTACTCTATCCGATGCGCTATTGAAAAACCCGAGACTCATGTTGACAGAGCAAAACAATACGAAAAATTCGTGAACGATGAGATATTTTCTGGATTCGACTATCCTATGTCTTTAAAAGATATACAATTATTTGAAAAACGAAGCAGCAAAGCAAAGTACAAGTATCCGAAAATGTCTGTAAATGTCTATACTTTTGATGAAAAACTACACATAGTACCGTTGCAAATTTCAGAAGTTTATGACGCCAAGTTAGAAGTTGATTTATTGTATGTTAAACAAGATGATAAATCCCATTATGTTTTGATAACAGATTTAAGTAGATTAGCGAGTTCACAGATATCAAAAAATGCTCACAAGACGTTCTTGTGTCGAAGATGTTTAAGCCATTTTTCTACAAATATAGTGCTTTATCAGATCATTAGAAATTTGTAAGCAACATGAAGTTTGCAAGCCAATTATGCCGTTTCCGGGTCAAACAACTAAATTTACCAATTACCAAAAGAAATTTAGCCATCCGTACGTTATTTATATGGATTTTGAAAGCATATTAGAGAAGATTCCCACATGCAAAAACAATCCGCAAAAATCGACTACAACCAAGATTCAGAAGCATATTACTTATGGTTTTTTACTCTATATTTAGTGGTCTAATGTGACCAATCGTATGTACAAGCCGATATGTTATCGAGCAAAAAATGAAGAAGAGTTGCCGAACGTTCCTGCAAAAATTGTTTGAAGAACTCAATAAATTATCGAAGTACATAGCTAAAAAATATAATTCAAAGAACATGAAGCCCATGAAATTGACTGACGAAGAAGAAATTTCGTATCAAAATTCAAATCTTTGCCACATTTGTGAAGAAATATCGTATCAAGACACTGAAAAAACTTTAGGGTTTTTTACCAGATAATTGGAGTTCTGCTTTATGATGCATTCAAAAAATGCAGAGATCATTGTCATTTGACTGGAAAATTTCGAGGTGCAGCTCATAGAATTTGTAATCTGAATTTGAAATTTCCTCAGAATATTCCCGTTTTTCTGTCACAATATGTCTAATTACGATACGCATTTGTACATAAAAGAATTGGCAAAACAATACGGTAATGTTGATTTGATTGCAAAACACCGATGAACGATATATAAATTACTCTGTAAATTCTGGATACGGGTATGAATTTGATGGTGACAAACCTAGAAAGTTCATCAAGTTTTCGTTTGTAGACACGTTCAGATTCATGGCCTCGTCTATAGAAAAGTTAGCTAAAAATCTAAAGAGAGAAGACTTCAAACATACAAATCATTTTATACAGGATGGAAGAATATTGAATGAAATTATAGAAAGACAGCCAAATGACGAAGGAAGAAATCTTTAAAAATTCTATCTGGAAAAAGGCATATTTCCTTACGAATTTATCGATAGTATGAAAAACTTGATTACACAGAAGAATTGAGAATTCAAGATTTCTATTCACTTTTGACAGACGAGAGCATATCTGAGAAAGATTATCAACACTACTTGAGCGTTTGGAAACAAATTAAAAGAGAAAAAATCTTGGAATTTACTCTGATCACTATAACATTCAAGATGTTTTTATTGCTTGCTGATATATTCGAAAATTTCAGAAATATTTGCTTAAATTGCTATAAACTTGATCCGGCACATTATCTAACAGCTCCCAGTCTCGCATGGGACCAATGTTAAAATTAACGAAAATTGAGCTTCAGCTAATTAACGATTATAATATGTATTTGATGATTGAAAAAGGTATTCGCGGAGGCATTTCTCAGTGTATTAAAACGATATGTGAAAGCAAATAACAAATATTTAAAAGATTTTGATAAGACAAAGCCCGAAAACTATTTACTCTATCTCGATGCAAACAACCTTTATGGGTATGGTCTTATGCAAAAACTGCCGTTTAGTGATATCAAGTGGATGGATCCTAAAACGTATACAAAAGAAGAGTGGCAAGAAACAATTTTAGAACTCACTGGCGACGAAGATTATGGCTATATTCTCGAAGTCGATCTTGGATATCCAACAAATTTACACGAACATCACAAGGATTTACCTCTTGCTCCAGAACATTTTAAAAACAAAACTTTGCACAACTCTTACTGGATAAAACTGAATACGTTGTTCATTCGAGAAATTTGAAGTTCTATTTGGAACAAGGTATGATTTTTGAAAACATGTGAATAGAGTTATTGCATTCGATCAGAAGCCTTTTTTATGAAAAGAATACATTGATTTTAACACAAACATGAGAACCAAAGCTACAAGCGACTTTGAAAAGGACTTTTATAAGCTGATGAACAACTCAGTTTTTGGAAAATCTATGGAAAATGTGAGAAACAGATGTGATATTAAGCTTGGAAATGAAGAATTTTCAATGAAACAAGCTAAGAAAAACAAATTTCAAATGCTTTAACATCTTTGACGACAACTGTATAGCGAGTCACATGTACAAACAAAAGGTTAAATTTAACAAACCGATTTACATAGGATTTTCAGTTCTCGACCTCTCAAAATTGCTAATGTACGAGTTTTAACACAACAAATTAAAGAAGTTTGATCCAGATTTGAATCTGTGTTACATGGATACAGACAGTTATTTTCTAGAATTGAAACGAGATCCTTTTAAAATTATTAAAGAAAATATAGATGACTTTGATACAAGTGATTATCCAAAAGATCATGAATGTTTCACTACTAAAAATAAGAAGGTAATAGGGAAATTCAAAGATGAGTTAAATAGCGAAGTTTTAGGAAAGAATTTTGTGGATTGAGATCGAAAATGTACTCGTACAATATCTAGATAAAAACCCAGTTAGGTGTAAAGGAATTAAGAGAAGCGTTGTAAATAAAACAATAAATATCGAAAACTTGAAGAGAAATGTTTGTTCGAAGATAAAGAAGAATTTAGGGAGATGACAGTCATCAAAAGTTATAAACATGAGTTGTACACTGTTACCATAAACAAGCTGGCATTGAACGCTAAAGATGATAAGAGAATTGTCCTAGAAAATAAGATCGATAACAGTACCGTATGGATATAAAGGCGAAGCAAAATCTGATATATTAGACGAATTAAATAAACTTGGAAAACTTTGAAAATTGAGAAATAACCGGAAGTTTTTACGAATATGAATTGAAAAAGTCAAAGCTGTAATTTTTTCTATATAAATGGAGGCCCAAAAGAAATGTATAAAGTGTCAAGAAATTTAAAGATTTGTCGAAGTTTTTTCAAGATAAGACTAGAAAAGATGGATTATGCTATTATTGTAAGGATTGTAATAAGAAATATAGAAAAGAATTATATGATAAAATGGAAAAATTAACTTTAGAAGAGAAAGAGTGCACACGGTGTAAAAAGGTTAAGAATATTTCAGAATTTTATAATCTCCATTATAGTAAAGACAACAAACAAGCATATTGTAAAGATTGTGCTAAACAAATCTTTGCTAGACCAGTTCTTTGCGTATGCGGAAGAGAAATTCAACATTTCTATAGTCTTTAAAAGACATTTACAAACAAACTATCATAATTCGAATGTTTAACATTTTCATCGTGTAATTTAGATATTCTATAAATCAGTCGAGATTCTGCCATATTTGTAGTAAAATGATTTCCGTTGTATAAAATATTCAAAGATTCTTTCATTTGGTTATACAGATTGATAGAATTTGGTTCGTCATCAATGAACAAAATCTCTAATTCAGGATATTTTATTTTTAGATGTTTTAATCGGTTTGGTATTTCTCGTTTCTGAGCTCTGATAACGTAATAAGGATATTCCCACATGTGATTCTTCTTATTTAACACAAAAACATGGTGTTTTTTCTTATCAAAATCTTTACATACCATATCTCTCTTCATTAATTCCATTCGCAATTCTTGATTCTCTATTTTCAAGGATTTCATTTGACCTGAAATTTGTAACTGTTTTATTTCATCTTTTTAACTGCTTATTTTCGTTTTTGAGTTTTGTACTCACCATATTTTCTAATGGAAGGTAATACTTCTTTCGTAACCCAATTTTTAAACAATTTCGCTTCTGGTTTATGCGATCTCAAAATTAAAGAATAAAGTCCAGATTCATTAACGAAAACAGTGTTATTTTGGAAGTTTGAAGGTAAGCTATTTATAGCCCCCCTTATATTTTTAGATTAAAATAGAAGTTTTTATCATCTTCGTCAACGTTTATTCTGATCGTTTGGCATAGTAATTTTCATATTCTAGAATTTTTGCTACGTCTTTAGCCTTAAAACCAGATCACATTGTTTTCGTCAACAATCGTAAAGATATGTTTGTTATTGAATTTTTAGTTGATTATTGAGTAGGTCTACAACTGACTCCATTTAGATAGAAATAAAATTTAACTAGTAATTTTTATTTCAGGTATAAAGTCCAGATTCATTGATAAAAAACAGGGTCAGGATGAAGATTGTTAAGGGTCTATGGGATAGACTCTTGTAATTTATACATTCAAAAGTTGTTTTCTTGAAAATTTGAAGGTAAGAACGATTCGTTCCCCCCCCCTTGATTCATCATTCTTTCGACAATCTTAAATATATTGTTGTTTTACTCTCATTATTTAATAAATTTCCCTCAGAGTCTTGTATAGTTAGAACGATTTTTTGAATTCTTTTAATATTTTTTCTAATTGGAATATAATCGATTTCATTCGGTTTTTTTCACTGATTTTTGATCCATAAGCAACATTTGGGAAAAATGTGTACAAAATTTCAGATTCTTTGTGTAAATGTTCGGTATGATTTTCAAAACTAGGTTCAACGAGATTTACAATGTACTTCAATTACATCGAACGGTCTAAAATTTTGGCGTTTTATTTCCTAAATATACCTGATTTGGCTCAATAGTTTCTTGAACAAACCCTAATAAATCTACAATAATTGCTGAAAACATTATTCTTACTGGTGATTTTATTTGAATTTTATTAGAGAGATAATTTTTTTTGCATTTCAAACTTGTTTTCGTCAAAGTTTTAAAGATTTATCTGATTGTTTGAATGTTTTTCAGATAATTTTTAAGGAATTTTTTATTTGATCGAAAGTATAATATCCTTTGTTTAAACCATAATATTTTGTTATGTTCTTCTCACTAAATCCTATACAATAAGGAGAACTTTCACTAATATTTATTACAAAATTGTCAGAATAAAAAACCGCTTAAAACCGATAAAATAATTTGATTCTTCCTCTAAGTGTATAGGATGTTCTAAGTTTAAAACTAATTTAGAGCTTTCTGAAGTCAACTTGAACAGCTTCATTTTCGCAAGCGTTGCTTCAAGATGAAAATCTTCTATTTAAATGGGAGAAATTTTTAAAGCAAAAAGATCAGATAAAACTTCAAACGTTTGAAGAAAATAAGAAAGATCAACCAATCAGATTGTTAATTGTTGGTTCAAGTGGATGTGGAAAAACAACTTTATTATTGAATTTCATCTACAATAGGTTGATTCCTTATTCCAATTTGTAACGTCTTTAGTAAATCTTTAGAACAAGACGCCTATAAAAAATTACAAGAAAGATTTGAAAATATTGAGAAAAACTTAAACAAAAAAATATCACATTTTTATAATGCTTCTGAGGACATAGTTCCGTTTGAGCGAATGTAAACCCAATTCGTTAATCGTTTTTGATGATTGTATTTTGGAAAATCAGGACGTTTATTAAGGAATATTTCGTAATGTCTCGTCACAAAAACATATCTTGTATCTATCTTTCCCAATGCTTTTCAAAGGTTGATAAACAAGTTATAAGAAATAACCTGAATATGTTGTGTGTTTTTAAGCAAGATGATCACTATTCGAGAAAGATTTACAACAATTATGTGGGATCTGATATGAGTTATTAACCACTTTAATGAATTGTGTGATAAAATTTGGAAAGAAGACTATGGATTTTTAACTATTAATCTAACTTTGAAGCCTAAAAATGGTAAATATTTGAATAAATTTTCCAATAAACGTGTGATAATCTAGTTCTTTTCATGTTTTTACGTTCACGTTTACGTTTCGTGTTCTCGTTTTTACGTTCCACGTTCACGTTCCACGTTCACGTTCATGTTTCACGTTCATGTTTCACGTTCATGTTTTCACGTTCGTGTTTACGTTTCACGTTCATGTTTTACGTTCGTGTTTACGTTTCACGTTCGTGTTTCACGTTCGTGTTTTACGTTTCACGTTCGTGTTTCACGTTCGTGTTTCACGTTCCACGTTCACGTTTTACGTTCCACGTTCACGTTTTTACGTTCCACTTTTCAAAATTTTCCTAAATAAATGGCGAACGTAACTTCTGAAGAAGCGAAAAAACTTGATCAAATAGAAAAAGAAATTAATCAAAGAATTTAAAGAACAGATTCGAATTGATGAAAAAGAACAAGAATTTATTCAAAAAATTAATCAACCTGTAACTTCTGCAATAAAAAATGTTGAGGGCAAAATTGAAAATGTTTTAAGCGATAATCAAAATTTAATGAATTTTGGTTCCAGTTGTACGACAATTTGCTGATATTTCGATTCCAGAATCTGAGTTTGAATTGCCAAAATTACCCATCTTCAACACCATTTAGACCTCGAATCATTGAAGACTCTACCATAGTTGAACCAATAAGTCCTGGAACAACGGATATAATAATTGGTGAAATTGGTAAAAAATTTCTTCCTAGAGCAAAGGATGATAAATTTGGTTTGTATTGGGACAGAAAAAAGAAAAAGTTTTATGATTGGAAATTTGCCCGTGAATTTTGAGCATAATGATATCATTATTAATGAAAAAAACATATGAAGGAACTCAAGGTTTATGGAGATTATTAACAGGCACTGATGTTCCAAAAGACGGTTTATATTCTGAAGAAGACTTGAAAAAAGTATACTGAAATTTTATGGAAATCTGATTCAATTTACAAAAATAATGATCCATCAACTAAGAAACCAAAGTCAAGTAAAGGTAAAAAAATATCTCAATTTGATTAAACCAATTTGGGAAAAAAGAATCGAAGGATCAGGTGTGAGAAAAATACAGTGATAATAAGATTGAATACAGATATATCGACGATTTGACAAAACTCGATGGAATTATTAATTATATTTATGCTCAAGAAAAGGCTGGAAACAACAATTTTTTTGAACGAAAAGAAAGCGATTAAAGATTTTATTTCGAACAAACTTGATGAAATGATTGAAAAAACCTGATGGAATTAAATATTTAAAACGAGTTTTTGCCGGCAATAAGTTCATCTATGATTGAAGGTAGCGGACTTTTGAATGATTTTATCAACAATTTACCTTTTGAATTACACGTACCAACTTATCAGTATCTGGGGCCTGGCACAAAACTCGAAAAAAGACTAAAAAGAGGAGATCCTGGTATAAATAAATTAGATCAGGCTGCTATGGAACACGATATTTTTTTATGCAAAACATAGAGACACAAATTCCAGACATATAGCAGATAAAGTTTTGCAAGATAAGGCAATGGATAGATTTTTATCAAAAGATGCTAGTTTAGGTGAAAGATTTGTTGCGCTTCCAACAGCTGGAGCAATGTTTTTGAAGAGAAAACTAGGAATGGGAATCGAAGAGAACTTGAAATTTTAACTATATAAATGGAGGTGAACGTAAACTTCAGCAAAAATCAGAAAGAAAAAAATAAAATCCGCTTTTAAGAAGAAAATAACCCGTTAGTATTCAATTTAAAATAGATCAACTAAAAAAATGGCGAAGATAAGATATTTTTAACAAATAGACAATACAATAAACTCGAAAAACATAAGAAAAACAATAAAGGAACCAGAATAGAATTTTTTCTTATAATCAGTTTGAAAGAACTTAAAAATGGTGGACTTTTGAAAGATTTATTAGATTTTGGAGAAAATATTCCAGTTGTTAAAAATGTTGTTTCCTTATGTTCGTAAAGCTGCTCCAATCGTTAAAAAGGATGTGATTCCTATTGTTCGAAACATTTTAAAATTGGTTAGATAAAGAGTTGGAAGATGTTACAGGATCTGGATTAGATGAAAAAACTTTGAATTACGTGAAATCAAACATTGAAAAAAAAATTTAAACCTTTAACATTCGGGGGAATTGGAAGAAATCTGCAAAAATATTAAACATTTTAGAGGAATCTTCATGAGAGATACATTACCTGAAAAAAGTTAAGAAATTTGAATGTGGAATTGTGAATTTAGACTCGATTATGGGAAGTGGAACACATTGGATTTGTTATTATAAAAATGATAAGAATGCATATTATTTTGATTCGTATGGAAGAATTGAGGACAAACCACCTATAAATTGATTAAATATTTGAAAAAAATCAAGCGTTTATTATAACGATTCTCAGATTCAAGACTATAAAGATCCCCCAATTTGTGGTCATTTATGTGTTTTTGTGTTGAATGAACTGAGTGATGGTAAAGATTTTAAAGAAGTTGTTAACAAATTATTACTTAATAAATATGGATTCACAAAATATTTTTGACGTATTTGGTACACAAATTATTCAAAATGTAGATAATAGTTTTCAATTTTGATAGTTTGAGAAATGAGTTTGATAACAAGTTAGAAAAAAAATTTATTACAAAACCTTCCAGATTCAGATATGTTTGCTGTCGAGATTGAAGATTTTAAAGCAGAATATGATAACAAACTTGCAAATTTCATGAGTTCAAATGAAGTTGCTGATAAAATAAAAACATTGGAAAAAGAAGTTGATGATGGTGTTAAAAAAATTATTTACCAATTTAATGTCTCGTATCGAAAAAAGCTGATGAAATTACTGAAGCAATCAAAGTTGAAAAGAATTATGTTAGTTTAGCTAATAAGAAAAGAATTGTCGGTGTTCGACCTGGTATTGACAAACATGATGTTGTTGTTAAAGAAACAAATTTTAAAAACCTCTAAAATTATCAGAAAACATCGATATTGTTGATTTACATTGATCCGAATGTTAAAAATGCCTTAGATTTTAAAGGAAAAAAGAATTAGCGGGTGTTAGTAAAGGAATTAATAATCCATTTGATGTTGTTGTAATGATTCAATTAGAAGATCCTATTAAAATGTTTAATGAACTAAAACAAAATTATGAGAATCATAAAACAGCATGTTAAAGATTTTACAACAGAAGTCTATGAAAAACTTGAATGAAAGAAGTAAAAGATCAGTAGACGATGTTGGTGAATTACTTGATAAAGTAAATAAACTAGAAGAAAACTTTAATACATATAAAAATGATGTTAATGTATTAGTTGGTGAAGTAATTAACAAAATTCTGGAAGATTTTTATACACATTTCAATGAGGAAAGTAAACTTTTTTAAAGATTTTGATACACGTTTCAATGAGAAAATAACACATAATAATGAATTACTTAAAAGTATAGATGATCGATACTCTTTATATCTCGATAAAGTAAATAAACTAGAAGAAAACTTTAATAAATTTAAAGAAGATGTTAATAAAACTTTTGAAAATATTGATAACAGATTTAATGGATTAGGCGGCTATGATGACTAATTTTTCCTTATATAAATGGCGCTCATATATTGTGTGAGATGTAAAGAAAAAACTGCAACAAATGATATAAAATACTATGCAAACATTAACGGAGTTAAAAGAATTTCGGGAAAATGTGCTGAATGTAACACTTAAAAAGAGCCAATTTATAAAAACTTGATTTTGAAATTTTTTCTTAATAAATAGAGATGGCGGGACATTACAGTGCTTTCGATCTTTTTATAATGCAACACGAAAGAGATTTGAAAAAAGAACATTGGGATGACATCTCTCAAAAATATGAATTATCCGAAGATATGATGAGATTATACGTAAACAAATTGAATTGGTATAACATTGCTAAGTATCAAACTTTATCATCAACATTCAAGGAAAATATACATTATCAATTAAAAGATCATATGTCTGTTCTTTGTCTCTATCAACACTTGAGTATAAAGTTTTTGGATGAAAATAAAGATACAGTTTGATTGGAACAATATTATAGATAGCGGTTACTATCCTGTGCAGATTTTATTGAAATATGTGACCGAGAGATCGCAAAATGTAAGGAAGAGAATCCTGAATATGACGAAGTAGATCATTAAAAATGACTCTAATCTTTTTAATTATTTTTACTAAAATTTATATCTTTTCTTATAAAAAACGTACATTAGATCGATGAAAAAATGATACACGATGTTTTAAAATTTCTAAATTTTCTCTTATTAAATGGCGGACCTACAGAAAATATGCTAGTGATATTGAAAGGGCGGAGTTTAAAAATTTTCTATCCAATTAGTAAACAACATTTGAATGAACCGAATAAAAGAACTGAGTTTAATATTGATTTTGGAGATAACTTTTGCTCGTCTAACTTCCAGTTTATATTTCTGGAACTTTAACAAAACAAGATGGTCAAGCATATCTTGGAACTGATAATGTTAGATTAATCGATAATTTTATACCGTTTTTATTTTCTAAGATTGAAGTAAGAAAACACAATAAATTGATAGAAGAAGTCGAAAACTGTGGCCAATTAAGCACAATTAAAGGAACTATTTCGTATTCAAAAAGTGATGTTATTTCTCAAACTTCTAATGGCTTTGAATCAGATTTTAAATTTGGTGTTTTTGAAGCAGCTGGAAATTTATCTCATTTTGGATTAGGATTTTTTTGAAAATGTTACTATTCCGATCTATAAAGGAGGATTTTATCTAAGTTTTATAAGAGCAGAAGACGATGATGTGATTCTGAAGACTGCAACTGGAAATGTTATGCCTGTTGATGGAAAAAATAACAATTACAAGATTTTTTTATTAGAGTTCCAATGATTGATTATAAATCACGAGTAAAATAAGGTTGATTGATGAAATTACAAAAAAGTCAAAACATTATGTTTAATTTTCTAGATTGGCAATGTATTGAACAAAAAGGTATTTTCCGGAACAAACTTATTCGTTCGATATCACAAATATTTATAGAAATATCTTCAATCCCAAGTTCGTTATCATAGGTTTTCAAACAGATAGACAGAATAATCAAGAAAAAAATCCTTCAAAGTTTGATAGTTTGGATGTAAAAAATATCAGGAGTAAAATTGAACGGTTTCTTATTATCCAGATGAATTACAAAATTTAAACATTTCCGGAGGTCTTTTCAGAATCATGTATCAGATGTATCAAGATTTTAAGAAAGTTTACTGTAATAATAAGGAAATGTATTACAATCCTAAAGAATTTTTAGCGAATAGACCTATTCATGTCATTGATACAACAAAGAGTTTGACAAATATTTCTGGTTCAAAGAACGATATAATTATCAATATGGATTTTCAAAAAGCTGTTACAAACGCGATTTGTTATGTTGTTGTTGTCTCTGAGAAATTTTTTAGCCTATGATGTGATTAAGAACGATATTAGAGAAATTCAGTAAAATTTTTGAAAAAATCGTCTTATTGTCTATATTATTCATTGGATAATTCTACAACTTTACAGAATTGTTAAAGACATTGATATAAGTATTCATTTTTAATTTCAAAAGAATATCTTAAAAAATGGGGATGATATTAACAAAAAACTATTCCAAGGTCATCTTAAGGGTTGGACCGGGAAGTTTATGATTTTAAAAAAATACTTTAATATTTACTGATCCTATATACCAAATTTCAGCAAAAAAAGCTTCCAATAGTTCTCGAGATATTAAGAGTTTTAAGATAAGGGATGATTGGGGTAGTTTTTGAAAATTTTGTTATTTTCATGAAATTTTAAGTTGAAACTCGCTTGTTTTGAAGTTTCAGATTTTTATGATAATTTTTTTTATTTTTTTATGAATATTAAGAAATAGGGGATGATTTCACCCTTATGGATAAGTTAAGTCGAAAGAGTTAAGTATTTACTATATGTGTACCAAATTTCATTAAAATCGGTTGAGTGGTTTTTGAAATATAAAATTATTAATAAATTTGTAAACTAGCACTCCTAATTGAACAACTTATATAGCAGAGATATAGCTTATAACTTTCGAGACTCTCCGTAGCTCAGTTGGTAAGACGCTTGCCTTCAAAGCCTGAGGTTCTGGGTTCAAATCCCAGAGCTTCAGGCGCGCTTTTTTATTGAGGAAGACATGGTTGTCGTTCAGTGGTTGGGGACAAGTCTCTTTACACGAGTGGCCATAGTGTAATGACTATAGAACAAGCCGAGTAATGACAACTGTGGTTGGCGCGCCATTTGCTTCCTCACCTTTCCACTTCATTCCTTAATTCCTTCTCTTCCTTAATTCGTACATTCCTTCTCTTCCTTAATTCGTTCATTACATTCATCATTCACATCATTCATTAATACAACATTACACTTACAAAACACCCGACACAAATTCCCTAATTGTATCTCTCCATCAACTTCTACACAGTATTTACCAAAGAAAAATGAGACTTGGGAACAAAAAAATTCCAGAGTCTAAGACCCGAATTACAGCTCCTAGCCATTAACTTGGTTGGACAGTAGCAGTGCAGGGCCAAGTCTCTAAACAATAGACACCGTAGAAGTTGAATGTGATGTGATTCCCCATAGCGCAAACACGCACACTAACAACACTACACCAAAGACACAATCATTCATTTTGTATGTCTTTCATTATATCGTAATGAATTGCTGAATGGTAAACGTTTCTCTTTTCTTCGTCAGAACCACACACACACAATATATCTGTTTCGTAAATGTTTTTTCCACATAATTATCCCAATCTACAACAAAAAAAGCGTGATCTCTTATAAATTCCTTTGATAAATCTTGTTGTTTACAAAGACTTGTTAAAAAAACTAGCTGTATGCATATTTCTTGTCCAGTATGGATATTGTCTTCTCAACATTTCAACAAATAAGCAATGAAATTTAGCATAAAAGCGATGAAAAATGTCAGATTGTTGGTGTTTTTAGTTTTATTTTGTAAAAATCGGAATATTTTTCTTATTTTTTCTAATTATTTAATTTAAAATCTCCTATTACATTTAACATATTTATACTATCTAATGTTGTCTGTAATAAATTGCATTGAACACTTTTTTTAGTACTTAAAAGTTCTCTGAATTCGTTTTCATTTAAGGATTCGTTTTCACTTAAGGAAAATATCAACATTTGTTTAACATATTTTAGGTAATTCAAAGAAGTCTTTATAACTATTTCCTGTGGTAAGTTCTTTAAATGCTAGAAACTGAAGTGATTTTGGAGAGTTCATGTTGTTTGATGACTATTTAGTAGAATAGATTTTTTATTTAAGAAAAATAATTTGCTAAATTCATATTATTCTCTTTCATTCCTTCTAAAACTTCAAAAATATACTCTTTCGCTGATGAAAAATCTCGATTTCTTCCGGAATAATCTTTGTAATCATTAGACAAAATATCCTAAATAGTTGTACAATAGAATGAAATTATTTCTATTTATCTCTGTTGTAGAAATGTAAAACACAAACATTTGCGCTGAAAAATTTATATCTCGGCAGAGTTAGTTCCATAATCTCCATTTATAAAAAAATCTTTTTGTTTAAATGGAAGAGTATAATGCCAACTGTTACAAGTGTTATAATAGAGGAGAAATTTATCGATAAAAGATATTTAGTTTGTAGAGGTTGTAATTTAATTTTGTTAGAAAGACCTAAACCTAAGAAATTTCGAAATAAATTAACACATTTGAATAAACCTGCTTACAAAATTGCAATATGGAGACAAGAAGCAAACAAAATTTGTTACAGAATTTAGAAAACAGAATAAAAATTTTTACTTATCTCTTGGAACCATTGACAAAATTATTTTCCTTTTCAAAGAATACATTAGGTTTGTAGGTTTAAATACACACGTTTATTATGAAAAGAATATTACCTGTATTTTTTCATTATCTGGATGTTGAATTTGTCTACGATTTTAAGCCAGAAATCCTCGATGATTTTATAGTACATTTGGAGAAATTAAACGAAGAACCTCGTGAAAAGAATGCGGTTTTACTCACATTCTCCCCGACTTCTCGAGTGATTGTTAGCAAATTTCATTTTTTCCGTCTTTAAATTTTTTCTATTTTAAATGGAGCTCTTGAAAGAGTTAAATGATATTGGAGAATGTAAGTTTAAAGAGTATAAGAAGTTAAATGAATTGGAAGAAAGGAAGAAACATAGAATCTTGAATTTGGAGAAAATGAAAGATAAATTCGGGTTTACAATAATTGCCGAGTTGGAAGATTGTAAAGTACACTTGCCGAAACAGATTTTTTGACTGTTTTTGGATGAGAAAAAGATTAAAGAATTAAACAAAAATGAAAAATTACACTTGGTTGTTACTGGAAAGAAGACTATAAAAAGATAAAGACTGTGTTACAATTAACTTTGTAGAATAAAGATTTTTTATTAAGATTTTTTGATTTTTTCATTAAAAACAGCTTATAAATGTAGAAGCAAACATTGAACAGTAAAACAGCTAAAGATTCGGTTATTTAACATTCGTGCTTTCCTGTTAGATTTTATTAGATTTGTTTATGGTTCAATGGGACAGTATTTTTACATTGATTTTCTGACTGTCCCAAAAGTGGTCTAGGAAACCCCTTACTGTTTGATTTTACAGATTCGTTTATTGTCCTTTAAACAGTATTTTCCCTTTATTTTTCTGTGTGTCCCAAAAGTGGTCTAGAACCGGCATATTCATATCTACTTATATATATATATATATATATATATATATATATTTATATATATATATATATATATATATACATATATGACCCTAAAGTCTAATGAATATTGTAGGATCGAAGGTTTTCCTTGTTACATGAAGATTATTTCTGATTGTGAGATTTTCAATCCCTCCATAAAGGAAACAAAAGGAGAGCGGAAAAAGTATGAGGGAGGAGGGAGCATCGAATATCTGTCCCCGATACTTCACATAGCTACACTTTCTTAAGAAATTAATTTATAAACATGACAGGGAAACTAACTCCTGCCGTACAGACTTCCTAATGATTAAAAAGCTTAGAAATCCAAAACTAATTCCATGTTGAGATTCCTAGTTGAATGCAAATACCACGAAATCTATACTTATTGTAACGTTTTCAAATTAGCGCCATTTGATGCAAAAAAAAATAGATATGATTTATAAAATAAACCAAAGAGACCCGTCTCAAATAGCTTTCGGCGAGTTTGGATTGTAGACTTTGCAGAGCCTTTACATTCTCGACGTCGTGCTATACTGGCGATTCTAAAGAAGGTTACAGTAGAGCTTGGATTGTAGATTTTGCCCATCCTCTATATTGTCGACTTTGTTCTGTCCTGGTGACTCTAATATAGGGTGATCAAGTATGGTGTAGCAAGGAGTGTAATAGAGATTGGATTGTAGAATTTGCCCATCCTCTATATTGTCGACTTTGTTCTGTCCTGGTGACTCTAATGTAGGGAGATCAAGTATGGTGTAGCAAGGAGTTTAATAGAGATTGGATTGTAGACTTTGCCCATCCTCTATTTTATCGACTACTTTGTTCTGTCCTGGTGACTCTACTGAAGGGAGCTCAAGTGTGGTATAGTGAGGGGTACAGGAGAGATTGGATTGTAGACTTTGCCCATCCTCTATTTTATCGACTGTTCTGTCCTGGTGACTAATGTAGGGAGATCAAGTATGGTGTAGCAAGGAGTGTAATAGCGATTGGATTTTAGACTTTGCCCATCCTCTATATTGTCGACTTTGTTCTGTCCTGGTGACTCTACTGGAGGGAGCTCAAGTGTGGTATAGTGAGGGGTACAGAAGAGATTGGATTGTAGATTTTGCCCATCCTCTATATTGTCGACTTTGTTCTGTCCTGGTGAATCTACTGGAGGGAGCTCAAGTGTGGTATAGTGAGGGGTACAGGAGAGATTGGATTGTAGACTTTGCCCATCCTCTATATTGTCGACTTTGTTCTGTCCTGGTGACGAATGTAGGGAGATCAAGTGTGGTGTAGCGAGAGGTAAAGTAGAGATTGGATTGTAGACTTTGCCCATCCTCTATATTGTCGACATTGTCCAGCCTCTATATTTTTGATTACGACCTATACTGGTGATTCAAGTTGAGTCTCAATGGGGGGTAGCTACTTATCAAGTTGGTTTAAGGCTATTCGGTGAGTTCCATAAAGACATCAGATGTTTCAATAACTCGAAACAATTTAAATCTTAAATAAAACAGTCATTAATATCAAGGACATTTTACTCAGTTGGCGAGTTTGCGAATCTCCAGTAACATTGAAAAATGTTTTTTATTCTGTTCACCCACTGGTATGCAAAGAAAGTTGGCAACAGTCAAGATACCGATTATAGTTTCCACGTGACAAAATGTAATCTTAAATTTATACTTTTTTATTTATTTACATGAAATTGGATTACAACAATTTATTAGTGTTAACTGTTATTTTTATATACCGCTTGCTATATAATTTTTGCAAGTTATTTTATGTAATTTAAAATATTATTTTTATTGTATTAGCCTACACATTATACCATTTCGTTGGTTTGTTTTGAAAAATGTTAACTAGCTCACAACGTCGATAACTCAAGTGTAAAAGAATGCATTGATTCCTAATAAAAGTAAATCTTGTACATTTAATACCTATACAACTTTTTTATTTTTGTGGATACGTATAATATTTCAAAAAATAATCTGAGAGCTCAGTACAATAAACAAAATTATTCTACTTTCAACCTGCTAACGTATTGGTATGACGTGCTTTAACAAATTACTATTGTATGATTAGGATTACGTGATTTAGGGGGTTATTTTGAATTTTTGTGACGGTGTCAGCACTGAGTGACATCTTTGAAAGTGGTCGGTGTATGGACCACCATAGCCTGAACCTGATAGCGAACTGTTGTGTAATTTAATCGATAGTGGTAGAAATAGTTTTTTTTAATGCCGATCGCCTTATTCTACCCGTATTATGGGGCATTGGCCTGTGCGTGGGTCTTATAAGAAAGAATATGGGAGAGTCCATACAGTATAAGGGCAATGTTTAATGATAAAACGTGGAACGGTCATACACAGGATTTGTACCTGCGCTATCTCGAGCTCAGATTCAAAGTCCATCACTCGGCCATCAGCACTCCCAGAATTAAAATTACATTTTTTAAATCATTGATGCTTATATAAGTTTGACCATCTCCCCTACGAGGAACAGAAATGTACAATTTGAATGAAGTAATGAAGAATTTTAAACAAGTTGCCAATTATCAATCCGGGTAAAATCATGTTGAGAGGCTAAATCTCTATCACTCGAAGGACTGGGAAAAAAAGTTCATTTTCGTCTGTCATTTTGTCTGATTTTCCGTTCACTCTGTGAATGTTAAGAAAGAATTAACTGATTACAAGTTTTGAATGAAGCTTCATTTCTGTATAAGCAAGATCGAGATCCTTGATTGTGTGTATCACGTCATGGAATTTGGCTCAGCGTTATCAAACATGTTTCTGCCGGTGTTATGTGCAACCTTGATGACTACATGATAATCACAGTGTAAATAAATAACAAACTGAGTTCAATCATATGCGAGCCTAACCTGAGACCTTTTGACACATGAAGCATAACGAAATGAGCTTTGTAACTTTGCATAGAACCTAAGATGTTACGCGACACATAGTTCAGCAGATGGCGATGTCTAGAAGGCACATCTCATCACAAGATTAACATCAAAGTTTTCCGGTTTACACCGCGTCGAAACATTGCTTACACAATTAACTTTTAGATTTAAACAATTAACTTCTTCATTTACACAATTGAAATCTTCATTTACATAACTACTTCTTCATTTACACAACAACTTCATCATTTACACAATTAACTTTTTCGTTTACACAATTACTTCTTCATTTACGCAATTAACTTCTTCATTTACTTAATTATTTCTTCATTCACACAATAAACCTCTTCATTTACACAATTACTTGTTTGTTTCACAATTAAATCTTAATTTTCACAATCGACTTCTTCATTTACATAGTTACATCTTCGTTTACAGAGTTAAATTATTCACTTTAATTGTGCAAACAATGTTTCCACACAGAGTAAACCATAAGACTTCGATATTAGTTAAAACACCGCGTAAGCCTTAGAACCAAGATTATCATAAGATTAATGTCGGCTAAAACACTACGAAGTTTTGTACAGTTAAAATTATAGCATAAAAAATTTATTTATATTTTTCCCAAGGACCCAAACTTTCTTGTTTCTCTGCTCATAGTGTTTTTTTACAATATAAATCTTACGCTGAATACAATTTTATATGAAACACTAATAATTTTAGTTATAATTTTAAATAATTGTTATATTTTATAATTATAAACTAAAATATCTGCAAAATGTCCAAAACTGCTGGCCACAGTGAGTGTTAGCATAGCCAAATCTAAGGCTGAAACTTGAATCGGTATTAACATGTGATATCTCCCATCATTGGATATTTTTTAACATGCAGGTCAGTAATCAGTAATTCATAATATGTTTTATTTAAAGGAAACCAGAAAAGTTTTAAACAAAAAAGTTAAGTCCTCCTGATATTAGTATCACGAAGAGGGCTATCTCAAATTAGATACAAGAACTGAAAGTCATTTTCTGCCAGATAGTAAACCCTATGTGGTTGGCTGACGCTCATAATTTGTTATTTACATGTCTGATTTTGGTTTTAGTTATATCAATCTAATAATAAATAATATCGGAAAACGTTTTAATTAAATTTTTTTACTCTTAGTACCTGCCCATTTGAACCACACCAATGCTGGTATGACATATGTCTCTTTAGGGAAAATTTCCACTCTCAATTTCGTGTGATCTAGGTTGTGTGTTTACAAATTGTGAACTGGCTCTCGGCTCCTGTACACTGTACGGAGAATGTTGAATGCCATATCGAAGTAGTGTCTCTCACAATTTCGTGTGATCTAGGTTGTGTATTTACACAATATGAACTGGCTCTCGGCTCCTGGACACTGTACGGAGAATGTTGAATGCCATATCGAAGTAGTGTCTCTCACAATTTCGTGTGATCTAGGTTGTGTATTTACACAATATGAACTGGCTCTCGGCTCCTGGACACTGTACGGAGAATGTTGAATGCCATATCGAAGTAGTGTCTCTCACAATTTTGTGTGATCTAGGTTGTGTGTTTACACAATGTGAACTGGCTCTCGGCTCCTGGACACTGTACGGAGAATGTTGAATGCCATATCATAGTAATGCCTCTCACAATTTGTAAACAAGTTTTAAGTTTAAATTAAATTAGGTTACTCGATGTTACTTTCCTAATTTAAGAATTGGTAATACAATATGTTTGTGGAAAACCCTTGTAATCCTCTGTCTGGATGTATTTGTGGAGGGGGATCATGCCATTAGTCGGTGGTCCGTGTCTGCTAAAGAAGTAGTCCACCATTATACATTAGCACTTTATAATCATGCTTCCAAATTAATGTAATAGGAGAGGACTGACTAATCTATGATTAGATTAATTTTTTTATGATGTTTTGTCTCCTGAGAGGGATTAGTTTTATAAAGTTTTATAGTTTGCTTTGAAGGTTTATTTCTACGTGAAAGCCATTTAATTTTTTACACAAACGTTTTTGAAGAAAAACGGTACTAACTCACTTGTCTTATTGACCTCTCTAGGAATCGAACCCGTGAACCCACAGTTAGAGGAGACCCCCAGCCTACAGCTCATACCTACAGCTCAGTTAATGTAAACTCCCTTGACCACAGTATGAAGCCGTTATATATAATATATCAAAAACCATTCGGAATGGAACGCGCTACATGGTTTTACGTCATTCTGACTGATATAAAGCACAATGTTCCAACAATAATTTAGCTCTTATTTACCACTCTAGTGTCGTAATGAATGCTTCACACACTTAGTGTTTGCGATCAGCTAATTATCGTTCCTTAGAGGAAATAATTGTTCAGTGTAGAAGATTATACAATACAATATAAATCGTTTATGAGATTAGTTAGACGTTAGTGACACATAATCACTTTCAATAGATATTAGACACAAACTGCCTTCAGAATCTAGCTTTCAATAAGCTGCATTACTAGACGGAACAAGAAAGTTTCTAGCATTACTAGACGTATTTAGAAAAACAACGGAAGATACCAAAAAGTTCTGAGGATACAGCTGCCTACAGGCTTTCAAAGATATCACGAGTATACAACCAAACGAGCAGTTTAAATCGATGATTCTGCGCATGTTCGTGTTTTATCACTGGTCGTTACTATCTCAGGTATACTTATTGTAAGCAAATCTTAAACAAGCAGGTCACAACAATAACATACGAGTAGTGTGTCCGTTTCCCGTTTCTTATTGTTGCCTCAAACTTCAGGATCTAAATCATGTATTTGCTTAAACGAGCTTCCATACTCGGCTGTTATCACTGAACTCAAGAGCACACAACCGAACGAGCAGTTTAAATCGATGATTCTGCGCATGTTCGTGTTTTATCACTGGTCGTTACTATCTCAGGTATACTTATTGTAAGCAAATCTTAAACAAGCAGGTCACAACAATAACATACGAGTAGTGTGTCCGTTTCCCGTTTCTTATTGTTGCCTCAAACTTCAGGATCTAAATCATGTATTTGCTTAAACGAGCTTTCATACTCGGCTGTTATCACTGAACTCAAGAGCACACAACCGAACGAGCAGTTTAAATCGATGATTCTGCGCATGTTCGTGTTTTATCACTGGTCGTTACTATCTCAGGTTATACTTATTGTAAGCAAATCTTAAACAAGCAGGTCACAACAATAACATACGAGTAGTGTGTACGTTTCCCGTTTCTTATTGTTGCCTCAAACTTCAGGATCTAAATCATGTATTTGCTTAAACGAGCTTTCATACTCGGGCTGTTATCACTGAACTCAAGAGCACACAACCGAACGAGCAGTTTAAATCGATGATTCTGCGCAATGTTCGTGTTTTATCACTGGTCGTTACTATCTCAGGTATACTTATTGTAAGCAAATCTTAAACAAGCAGGTCACAACAATAACATACGAGTAGTGTGTCCCGTTTCTCGTTTCTTAATGTTGCCTCAAACTTCAGGATCTAAATCATGTATTTGCTTAAACGAGCTTTCATACTCGGCTGTTATCACTGAACTCAAGAGCACACAACCGAACGAAGCAGTTTAAATCGATGATTCTGCGCATGTTCGTGTTTTAATCACTGGTCGTTACTATCTCAGGTATACTTATTGTAAGCAAATCTTAAACAAGCAGGTCACAACAATAACATACGAGTAGTGTGTACGTTTCCCGTTTCTTATTGTTGCCTCAAACTTCAGGATCTAAATCATGTATTTGCTTAAAACGAGCTTTCATACTCGGCTGTTATCACTGAACTCAAGAGCACACAACCGAACGAGCAGTTTAAATCGATGATTCTGCGCATGTTCGTGTTTTATCACTGGTCGTTACTATCTCAGGTATACTTATTGTAAGCAAATCTTAAACAAGCAGGTCACAACAATAACATACGAGTAGTGTGTACGTTTCCCGTTTCTTATTGTTGCCTCAAACTTCAGGATCTAAATCATGTATTTGCTTAAACGAGCTTTCATACTCGGCTGTTATCACTGAACTCAAGAGCACACAACCGAACGAGCAGTTTAAATCGATGATTCTGCGCATGTTCGTGTTTTATCACTGGTCGTTACTATCTCAGGTATACTTATTGTAAGCAAATCTTAAACAAGCAGGTCACAACAATAACATACGAGTAGTGTGTACGTTTCCCGTTTCTTATTGTTGCCTCAAACTTCAGGATCTAAATCATGTATTTGCTTAAAACGAGCTTTCATACTCGGCTGTTATCACTGAACTCAAGAGCACACAACCGAACGAGCAGTTTAAATCGATGATTCTGCGCATGTTCGTGTTTTATCACTGGTCGTTACTATCTCAGGTATACTTATTGTAAGCAAATCTTAAACAAGCAGGTCACAAACAATAACATAACATACGAGTTGTGTGTACGTTTCCCGTTTCTTATTGTTGCCTCAAACTTTCAGGATCTAAATCATGTATTTGCTTAAACGAGCTTTCATACTCGGCTGTTATCACTGAACTCAAGAGCACACAACCGAACGAGCAGTTTAAATCGATGATTCTGCGCATGTTCGTGTTTTATCACTGGTCGTTACTATCTCAGGTATACTTATTGTAAGCAAATCTTAAACAAGCAGGTCACAACAATAACATACGACAGTAGTGTGTCCGTTTCTCGTTTCTTAATGTTGCCTCAAACTTCAGGATCTAAATCATGTATTTGCTTAAACGAGCTTCCATACTCGGCTGTTATCACTGAACTCAAGAGCACACAACCGAACGAGCAGTTTAAATCGATGATTCTGCGCATGTTCGTGTTTATCTCATGGTCGTTACTATCTCAGGTATACTTATATTGTAAGCAAATCTTAAACAAGCAGGTCACAACAATAACATACGAGTAGTGTGTACGTTTCCCGTTTCTTATTGTTGCCTCAAACTTCAGGATCTAAATCATGTATTTGCTTAAACGAGCTTTCATACTCGGCTGTTATCACTGAACTCAAGAGCACACAAACCGAACGAGCAGTTTAAATCGATGATTCTGCGCATGTTCGTGTTTTATCACTGGTCGTTACTATCTCAGGTATACTTATTGTAAGCAAATCTTAAACAAGCAGGTCACAACAATAACATACGAGTAGTGTGTGTCCGTTTCCCGTTTATTATTGTTGCCTCAAACTTCAGGATCTAAATCATGTATTTGCTTAAACGAGCTTTCATACTCGGGCTGTTATCACTGAACTCCAAGAGCACACAACCGAGAACGAGCAGTTTAAATCGATTGATTCTGCGCATGTTCGTGTTTTATCACTGGTCGTTACTATCTCAGGTATACTTATTGTAAGCAAATCTTAAACAAGCAGGTCACAACAATAACATACGAGTAGTGTGTCCGTTTCCCGTTTCTTATTGTTGCCTCAAACTTCAGGATCTAAATCATGTATTTGCTTAAACGAGCTTCCATACTCGGCTGTTATCACTGAAATCAAGAGCACACAACCGAACGAGCAGTTTAAATCGATGATTCTGCGCATGTTCGTGTTTTATCACTGGTCGTTACTATCTCAGGTATACTTATTGTAAGCAAATCTTAAACAAGCAGGTCACAACAATAACATACGAGTAGTGTGTCCGTTTCCCGTTTCTTATTGTTGCCTCAAACTTCAGGATCTAAATCATGTATTTGCTTAAACGAGCTTTCATACTCGGCTGTTATCACTGAACTCAAGAGCACACAACCGAACGAGCAGTTTAAATCGATTATCTTGCGCATGCTCGTGTTTTATCACTGGTCGTTACTATCTCAGGTATACTTATTGTAAGCAAATCTTAAACAAGCAGGTCACAACAATAACATACGAGTAGTGTGTCCGTTTCCCGTTTCTTATTGTTGCCTCAAACTTCAGGATCTAAATCATGTATTTGCTTAAACGAGCTTTCATACTCGGCTGTTATCACTGAAATCAAGAGCACACAACCGAACGAGCAGTTTAAATCGATTATCTTGCGCATGCTCGTGTTTTATCACTGGTCGTTACTATCTCAGGTATACTTATTGTAAGCAAATCTTAAACAAGCAGGTCACAAAAATAACATACGAGTAGTGTGTCCGTTTCCCGTTTCTTATTGTTGCCTCAAACTTCAGGATCTAAATCATGTATTTGCTTAAACGAGCTTCCATACTCGGCTGTTATCACTGAACTCAAGAGCACACAACCGAACGAGCAGTTTAAATCGATTATCTTGCGCATGCTCGTGTTCTAATCACTAGTTAATTATCTCGTATTAAATTTGCCACAGAACAGATCATGTGAGTCAACGATTTTAAATTAATTTAGCGTGTGTCTAAAATCGTTAGCATTACCATTGGTTGTAAGAAACTTTAGAGTATTTACGTACACCAATCTTCATTCGGTGGTTTCACCGTTAATGACATAGAAATCACACAAAAACACCTGATGCGTAAGTAAAACAATGAATTTTAAAGAAAATACGGATTTTGTTTCTGGGAAATCCAATGGTTAGCATTCTTATCACTTTTTCGTAATGGAAACCGTACCGCCTCTTCCTTATTCTTTTTGGCAGTATCATTACAAAGGCCTATTTACCATAATATTAACCATACCAAAGGGCATAAGAATAATAATGCTAAAATAGGACCGCCACAATCATTAAACATTGAGGTATAATATCCAACCATTAATAGAAGATTATGTATGTACACTATTTTATTCAAACGAACGATACACTTGTATATAAGTAGAAAGTAGATAACGGTCGTGTACAACAATTGACAATCAAGAAGAAGAAGGGGACAAGAAATAAAACTCGTCGAGGTGACGGGGGTGACAAAGAGTCAATCGATTGACTTAAGGGTTCTTTGTCCTGCAGGAGCTGAGCCTGATAAGTGTCCTGAAATGGCGTGAGGGTGCTTTCCCGTCAACTCCATGGTTGTAATTCTCCTCAAGGAATATATGGGAAAGAGGCTAGCTTTTATATTTAGAATATTATTATAATTGAAATAGAACTATTGACGTTGTTCTATATAATAGATTTCAAACGTTTGCCATCCGAGGTTGGTGTTAAGCTGGTCAACAAGCTCCCAGATGAAATCAAAAATTTGAATGAACCAACAAAATTTAAAGCTCGATTGAGACACTTTTTGGTGTCGAGGGTGTTTTACTCAGTGGAAGAGTTTATGATGAGCCGCTGGGATGAAATTTAAAATAATTGGATCATCCTCTATTTCTGGTGGTAAAATTTAGAAGATGTTAAAACGTATGGCTGTAAGTATGAGTCTTAGGAATGAGTGTGGACTGAGTATGAACGGTTATGAATGGGGGCAATTTAAAATAGATATGTTATACATTTTTCGAAATAATTTAATTTGACTATTGTATGCAACTTTTATAATTTTTGACACAATAAAAAATATTATTATTATTATTTGTTTATAAATAGACACAGGATGTAAATTTTACATCATTCATGATCATTCTATTTGGATATGCTTCTATTTTCCAAGAATTATTTATCTGATGAAAATTTAAATCTTAGTTCATTTGCCAAAGAGTTTGAATGAATATACATTCTTTAGTATGATAAGCTTACAAAAAACATAAAAGTAACTATAACTAAATTTATGCTCTTTTACGTTTTTTATTATTTTGATTTACTAAACCTTAAAGTGGAATATACCGCTCATACTTTAAGACGATAAATCCACGTAGTTTTGGCTGTTAATATTCACTTTGATTTAGACGCAAATGAAGACGTTACTCCTTCCAACACACACTCGAGAGTCTTCTCTGGCAATTTCATCAATTTCATCACAAATATTGTTTAAATGTTGGAAAACAGTCTTGCAGTGTTTGTGAATACACACTACTGCTTATAATTGACACATTCAGTAGCAGGTACCGATACCACCATTTACGGCACGTTTTCTGTGTTTTCTTCTTATTTTCTGTTTATTTTTAAGTTATTGGCCATTGTGTATTATGTGTAGCACTGATACAAATTAGAGTTAATATAAATGAACAATTATTTGATGTTTCAAGGCAAGTTTATCGGTCTTACAGATGTTTTTGACAAAGTATTTTCAAACCCATTGCTCAAGAATAGATGAATAATCTATACAAAAATTTACCTCATCTATGCCACTTGCTGTAACAAAATACAGAATATATAAGGTCGAAGAAATTTCGGGTACAGTACAGAACCTCGGGCAAATGTCTTTCCCAAAAAAAATTATTTCGGGTTGCGTACTTGGCTGAAAACACGGTAAATAGAGCTAAAACGTGTGCAACCAGAAACCTGGTAGGTTAACAAGCGACCATGTTGCCCCTTATATATCCAGCTATACAATTACTATTTGTTCTTGTTTCTAAGTCACCTTAGTGTTTGTTAGAAATCTATGGACGCTTCTTCAATCTTTATCATAAAAATTTAACATTCTTATTCTTATGTTTTTATATTGCTGTATTCCTTCTTAATTTTTTGCTTTTTTGTAAGTTTCATCGGTTTGGAAAATAATGATGATATTTTGATACAAACAAAGTATAGGAGTAAAGGATAAGTATTTACTAGAGAGGCTTCTGCTTATATTTTTGGTTTCGACATCGTATGCCGTTTTCAATTTTTTAACATCCTTCATGTTCTATCCAAGTTCACGACACAATTTATTTCAAAATATTTTATAACTTAATAAAATGGATTTAATCATAAATAAACAAGGTAGGAGCACGCTACATTACGTGCCACATAGGTAAGGTTGCTTGCAGAATTTCAAGCAACTGATTTCATTCTTGATATCTCCTGTGGACAGGTAGACAGATAATCATAAAGAAAATGAATATTTGCATCCATTTTAATCAGAAAAAAATAATTTATTCTAACCTAATGAGTTACAGGTTTTAATGACACTCTGCCAAATTCAATAGTTACACAAAAAATGTACTATTGCATAACTTATTCTTATAGAAATTCAAGCGTAAAAACGTTAAGTAGGCTTAATGAAATCTTTTTCAACATATCTTGCCACGTAATACATTAAGTTAGTTACATAAGATTATATCTTTGCACATTTTCCTTCATTAATGTAGGTTTTATAGCTGTTCTTAAATAATAACAGTTCCAGTGAGCTAGGGAGAGTAATACAACGCAAAAGTGCGCTCTTCTCACCGACTTTTAACATGGACTTTGCGTTGTTATTTTTACTCTGTTAATAAAATCCAATACACTAAGTTACCAAATTATTATTTTTATTACATTTATTTAGGCTACACGTGTATATGCCATCTGCTAAAATATCGTATGATTATACTCAGTTTGTTTATACATTTATGTACAATACTATTTTCTCACTGCGACCATGGTTACCCCAAAGACCAATTTAAAAATATTCGGTAATGCGCAGAAATAATATGAAGTGATATTCACCATTATCGGACTCAGTGTTGCCTATATAGAAATGGAGTTTGATACAAAATTTCAAGTTACTTCGTTTTCGAGATTTTGTGTGGTTAACCAGGCAAAAAAAAAAAAAAAAAAAAACACACACACACACACAGAAATTAAATCACTCAGTCACTCAAGCGCTCAGCCATTCAAATATTTATAATCAATTATTTTTATTGGCAGAAAAGATCCAGGCTTGATAAAACTCTGACATAGCAAGAGCAATGCTCTGTAAACTTTAGGAACTTGATTATATATTCCCATCATCCAAGTTCGTTACTTTATTATATAAATCTTTGTCCATTTTATGTTGGATAGCCTACAATATTAGTTACGATTTAAGATTTTAATATTATGGACTTGTTGAAGTTGAACGTTTTGAAGACAAGGCGATGTTTTCCTAAAGTACAGCGATGCTAGTGATACTTGCAAATGTTTATTCAAATCACTGTTTGTATTTCAAGAATGTGGTAGAAAATAGGCAACCAAAACAAACATATTCTTTATATTTAATGTTTTACGCAGATTTATTCACGCCATGTTTTTCTAATATAGACGGTAGAAGGCGAACATGTAAAAATTATTACGACGGGTCTTATATGTTTTAATGTATCCGCTTGACTACTATTTTTAGTTGAATACGAGCTTTTGGTAAGCGGTATGTGACAAAATTATAACAGATATAGTCTTCAGCACATAATTTGGTTCAGATAGAAATCGAGCTGAATTGTAGACACGGGGTTCCGTAACCGCACGTGCTCTGGGTCTATCGCTGGAGCAATGTTTTGCAATTGGTTAAAAAATCACTCGTTTACAATAGATATATCTGCATTGATTGTTATTCATTATTCTTGCTAGAAGTGTAATATGTTTGGAATGAATTTGTAAACATATGGGATTCCATCTGCAAGTTTTTCCCATGTAGTAACAAGGCGTTTTGCTAGTTAACAGTAAATAAAACTATTTAACAACAAAATCCTTCAAAATATTTCCTTTGTTCACTATTTAACATAGTTACTAAAGATATGAAAATCTGTCAGCTTGTATCATTATCAATACTTTTGCAATCAGAAAGAGTTCCTGATTATGGTTTTAGCTTTTTAAGGTGAATTTACATTTTCTTTTCACGGACACTCATTCTAACTTTCCCATATTATAAAGCTCTGCCGTGCTAAGATTTAAAAGATGTCTCTATTAGAGTCAATTTGCAATCTGACCCAGAGAAGCGAGATAGGATAGAGTGCAGCAGAGTTTGAGGTTATAAATGAAGACAGATTACCTCAGAACTATTGTAGGACGTTACCTCATTTTCTCAGAGAGTAGTTCTCCTGTAGTCCTCAGAAACTAAAGATAGAACAGACAAGATAAAATAAGTAGACGAAAATAACTTAAATAAAAATCACTTACCTCTTGGATGCTAGGAATCATGTTGGTGTTCGTGATTGCGTCCCTAGCGATGTCTCTGGTGAAGGCAATGTGGAATCTAGAACAGTAAAACATGACAGAGAGCATAAATTAAAATAGTTTTAATAAAAAATTACCTATCCTAAAGATACTGTGTTACATTTTCATATTTGTATCAATACTCCTTTAGACGTTCTTTGAAACAAAAGCATGGACGAACGTAAGTTTGGAATATTGAGATGTAGACTTGTAGCAATGATCATCATAAACAATGGTCATCAATGTTCCAAATCATATCTACGCTCAAGGCATTTTGGGATCAACTCAAGACCAGCAACAATGGATAGAGTATAGAGATCTATGACCTTAAGAGTGACCGAATTCAATGTTGATAGAGAACCTTACACCTTTCATGTCACTGGTCCAGACAACGCTTCCTCCGAGAAGGACCTTTTCACCAGTTAAAACAACTCAGACAGATTAAACGTCATCTGCTAGTCTATGAACATCTTCATTCGCGCATTTTTTTACAGGAAATGTTACAAAATACTGATTAAAAAGATTTTTTTAATAATCGGATTATAGAATAGTCCTTCTGAATTAGTCGGAAGAAGAAGGTAGGTTTTGTGACAACTTCATTATTATAATTTTTATTCTTTTTGGATAGACAAGTATTCAATATATCAAAATCCGTTTGAGATACAAAAACTAGTTTAATTGCAAGATGTTTAGTAAATATTATCATAATTTGTAAAAAAATTTAAATTTTTTATCTAGGTTAGTAAATGGCGGAGTTAGAACTGTTAGAAGTTTGAACGACTGCTACAATGGAAGAAAATGTCATATGAAGCTGGTCAACGAACTCAGTCAAGATACGAGTATTTATATGATCAATTTTTGTACAAAGTTTTAGGTTGTTTCCGTATTCTTACTGTCTGTTCTTCGTGATATTAAAATTTTTATTGATTTAAATTCCTTAAAAGATACCTAAGTATTTCTTTAAACGAAATTAATTTCATTTCTCTAAAAATAACATATCAAAAGAAACCCCACTGGATGTATTGATTTAATCTGAGTTTTGGCATTCTTGTTTATGCAAATGTTTTTTAATGTAAAAATGAACTTTTCAATAATGCTTTTACGATGTGTACATGAACATAAATGCGAACATGATTAGCAAAAGCTAGACCGACATCGGTTTGGTTGTACGAGTAGTCTGTCTCTTGTACGAGTATTATGATCGATTCCACCCAGACATGCAGCTCTTCACGATCATGTTGTGTTCAGTGATCCACAATCCTATATGTGCTTCCTAGTTTGTTCTAAATATCTAGACCTGTGCAGAGTTATGTGCAACATCGGTTTGGTTGTATGAGTAGTCTGTCTCTTGTACGAGTGTTAGGATCGATTCCGCCCAGGCTTGCAGCTCTCAACGATCATGTTGTGTGCAGTGATCCACAATCCTATGTGTGCTTCCTAGTTTGTTCTAGGATTGCTCAATTGTTTTTGTTTCTTGTTTCTCGAGTTTAATAAATAAGTGAGATAACACCTAGCATTCTTCAATATGTGGTTTTTTTTGTCAACTAAAAATATTTTTTGGGTTGCTTTTACCAAAGATTTTGGCCTTCCATTATAGCGGCATTGTAGATCCTGTATTGCCCATCTACCAAACTTTAAATACATTTTTACTAATAAAAACTGTGGTTTGATCGCTTTAAAACATCTTTGGCCAATTTAAAAAAGCAAATTGGTACGTAATTAGTACAAGAAAGTTTTATATAGCACATAAATATATAATATAGTAATACATAATATAGTATATAAATAATTATAGATATATTATTAAATAAACATTTTCCAAATAAGTATGTAAAAAAATTCTATAGTAGTTATAAATAATTTGTATGATATGTTTAATAAACGTGTAATTTTAATAAGAGAATAATTATTATGAAAAGTTGGTAAATAAGTATATCTAAAAGGTTTAATCAAAGTATTTTAAATAAATTTTATGGGTTATCTTTTAAAATTCAGTATAAATAAATGGCATACTTGTATACGTATATCATGCCTATAATAGCATATTTTATATGAATATCCTCAGGAAAAGATAAATGCTAAAATGAAGTTAGCACACTGACACATATCTACTGTGGTTTAATTTTCTGGATGCATATTACAGAACCATTTTACACGCCACATTTGCTAACATATTAACGAGTGATCAACATAGAAATATTTGTAAACGTCTATTTTCATTTTTACAAATTTAGAAAATGTTTTAGTTGGCACACTGAAGAACAACGTTTAGTACCTATACATGGTTTGAATAAAAAGGGTGAGAAGTAGAGCCCTTGAAGGTGACGGGGGTGACAAAGAGTCAATCGATTGACTTAAGAACCCTTTGTCCTGCTCAGGCTGAGGCTCAGAAGTGTCCTGAAATGGTGCGTGCATCCTTCCTGGCGATCCTTTTAATTGTCAAGCGAGCACGGTTTATTAATAACTGTTCGACTGTTACAGTCCTTGAAATTTCATGGCTAATAAGCAGTCCAATCTTTTGAAAAGAAAATACTTAAAAATTGGTTATTTGAGAACTAGTTAAAAACCAACACACACTAAAAATCGGATTAAAACTAGTAAACCTTCAAAAATATTAAAACAAATTATTATAATCATAATAATATATAATTATTATCACACATAATATATTTTATAAATGTTTTGAAAGGCATATCTACAATACAGCATAATTGAAAAAATATCAAAACAAATTATTATAATCAATTACTCGTAAAATATTTTATAAATGTTTTGAAAGGCATATCTACAATACAGCATAATCTAAAAAATATCAAAACAAATTATTATAATCAATTACTCGTACAATATTTTATAAATGCTTTGAAAGGCATATATACAATACAGCATAATTTCAAAAAAGTGAATGTATAAAAAATTAATAAGCAGTTGATTGCTAATGAGTGTGTCATAAAAGAAATTTTTACCACTGCACTGCTTTTAAATATTGGCGTAACTAGATTCTCTAACCATTCATTTAACTAGAGTTTAAATCCATAATGTATAATAAACGTGTTTACACTTTTTATAACTCATTGATCTTTATTTAAGTTACCATTCAGTTGAATCTTTTCGATTTTAAAACAGTATGTATTATATTCAATGTTCAATTTATAACTAATATAATCCTTTGAATATAGAACATATATGATTTATTACTGTTATTTAATGTACTACTACGTTATCATATCAAAACGTGATAACTAAACAACCAAGCAATGAGAACGATATCGCAGCTGGAATAAACAACCTTGTCCATCGTGTTAGCTTAAAATCTACAA
Source organism: Homalodisca vitripennis (assembly GCF_021130785.1). Lineage (NCBI taxonomy): Eukaryota > Metazoa > Arthropoda > Insecta > Hemiptera > Cicadellidae > Homalodisca > Homalodisca vitripennis. Next base: position 202,642,469 of record NC_060208.1, read on the forward strand.
AAAATTTGCTGGTCGTTAAGCACGCCTTTCACTCGAGTGGTTGGATTTCATTTCTGTACGTCTTTCCGCACGATAGCCCAACAACGAACTGAAGTTTAGACTTAATATTGTCCATGAAGCTTCATTCTATATAATTGAGTTCGAATTTGGTAGATGCTAGCCCATAGGATTTGGTATTGTTCTTTAATATTGTTCTTTTTTCTCTACACACCAATTTCACTGGCGGAAATTTTTAGGGATCGACACAACTTCTTGGGATTGTCCAATACTTAGAAAAGAAGTTTATAAAATAATCAAACTGGGAATAGGGAGTGAGCCTTTTTTAAATATTTTGTATTAACTTAAAAAGAGGCTCACCCTATTTCATGATTTTCAGCCACATTACTTCTGCCATGACGTCATCATTTACTATTGACCTCTGATCAGTTTTAATGGTTAGTAGGTCAGTTCAGTCGTATTGTGACCAGTATTAATTAATTTTTTGTTTATTAAGTTCATGTTTGCGCATGGAGTTGACACACAATTTGTTTATTGTATTTTCTGACTTACACGGGTCACAGCGTTCTGCTATGATTTGCTTACTTTAATCTAGATTGTAGTCACGTGTTTGGTTAGATATCCTCCAGTGGCAAAGATCAAAGTGCAGATCTCGAAACGTGATTTTACTGACCTCTTGCATCACTGAAGGATGACAAATGTCCAGAAAAAAATCATGCTTCACTCACAATACTCCCATCGTCCACAAAATTATTGTAATTGAGGAATAGTATTTTTTGCCGTTAAAAATCGAATTAGCTCAATTTTTTTCATGCATTAAGTCTCCTGAAAATTATTTTAATAGAATTTTGCTTACTATGTTTACAGTCGTCACTAAATATAAAACGACGCTCCATAGTAAACCAATTCATTCGAGTAAAATTGAACACAATAAAATAGCCAAACGATTCGTGTTTTTACTCTGTCATACCGGTAGAAGGAAGCGCTGGGCGGAAATCCATTTTCCGTTACAGAACGTGTTGTGTGAGTTGCACAAATGTCCAGTGATTTATCCTTCGCAGTTTGTGACTGATGTTTGATTGTTACAACTTACCAATGTTTACGATTTACCAATCGGTAGTTTACCTTCTTTTGTCATATTATTAAATATTCAAGAATATTCATTAAACACGATAGCTTAAGCAAAATAATGAAACAAATATTAAGATTAACAAAAACACACACATATATGTTTTCTTACAAAAAAATAGCGGAAAAGCTTTTTATTTGGCCACACAAACACCTTCTCCCTACCCCGGCATAAAGATTATGAGGATTTTCCTCCTCCCTAATTTATATATTCTACGTTTTCTATTGTTAAATATTTTCACTATACTTCTAGTATCTTCGTACTCGTTTCTTCGTCTCTGTATTCATCCTGCTTCTGTCAGGAACCCTCTTTCAGTCTCATAAAGTTGGTAGTTCATTGATACTTGTTTCATTGTCTCTGACTCCCTGCAACGGTCATATCTTTGTTCTCTACCACATTAAAGCACTCGTGTTTACTTAAAGTTCCCATGACTACTCATAGACTGTGATCGACCTTCCACTTCACCCTTTCCAGTCCTGTTACTTCTACCACGTAGGCAAAAATGTCTTTCTTTTATTATAGATGTAGACTCTAAAAGTTTTTGATATATAATATACAATAATACACCTTATGACACTTGTTGATGGATTTTATTGTGTACAATGTACATTTTGAATTCGATGAAATACCTACAAGTACATGAAGATGAATTCATCTTTTTATTGTATTATATCTATTCTCTTGTACTCCATTCATCTCTTCTATCTTTCTACCAGTATGTTCCCTCTCTTATCCGTCTCCTTCTTATCTACTCTAGCCTATCCGACATGGTAACCTTTCTGCGTCTCTTAGTCCAAGGACTCTTCCATCTTCATTGCTTGCATCTCTTTAATGTTACAATCTAAGTATGCACACACATATTTTCGTTTTGGTAGTCTTACGTTATTTATATGTTTTTGTATCTGAAAATTATTTTAATAACAAATATTTTTAAATTGCATAGCATTTATCAATATTATTTTCCTTCGTGGTCGGAATTAACCATTACTATAATATAACCACATATATTATATCATAATATAGTTTAGTAGGAGAAAAATTAAAAATTATTATTTCCAGTTGAATGATGATGTAACTGAGAGTAAAATTCCACAGTGAAGAAAACTAGCAGCTCATATGTATGGCTCATTATGGCCGCGATTCATTAGGAAACATATAGGACTCCAATCAGCCACCTAAGACAAACTTCACTGCTATAATAAGTTATGGAACGTTGTTACAAAAACATTTACTGCAAGTTTAAAAAAAAAAAACATCAGCAATAAACCTGAAATCAACACCGGAAGTGTAAAAGCGTAAATTAGAAAATTAAAAGTAACTAAAAACCTATCAAATAGTAGATCTTATATATTGTGTTAAATGTTTTGCCACAGTAATTATTGAAGACTCGATTTATCGGTTGCAGATAAGGATGCATGTAATGGTAAATGAAGGCGTCCCATAGTAAGGAAACAACGTTCAAAACCTGTAGTGAAAATAAACGCAGCTTATCTTGCATCCAACTAAAATACTCTTATTGAAACAGAAGAAAGATATGTAATTCTTTATTTTTTAAATATATGAGACATTAGACCATTTATAATGAGATAATTCCGATGCAGGAGAGATGAGAAGCCAATCCGAGTGACACGGTGTAACTGTCGCGGTAAATCAGAGTTCCGCACTTTTCAACCTTAGCGGCAAATTTGTAAGATGGCATTTCTGCTGCATGTTCCAGCATACAAATGCTCAATAGCTTCGCTAAATTTTACGAAAATTTATTTATAGTTATTTACTAGAATATCAATAAAACTAAACCGATAAACACTACTAATATATCTCAACGAGTGTACTTTTTAATTATTATTTTATTTGAAATATTTTGTGTAATAAATTGTGAATGGAGTTCTAATATTCACATAGATAAAAAATCCGTAGAATTAAAAAATACACCCGCACTCAATTCCATCGTCACTTTAGTCAATGTACCTATTTATATGTGTTTTTGAATTTGCCATTACAATGTGAACCCTCCAGTCACTGCAACATATCTTTCTTCCTTCGTAATTTTGTATTATATCTCGGACAGCATAATTTTGTTTCATATATGTTAGAATACGCATTTTAGTTTCTTATTTACAGTACTGTGTTTAATCAAGAAATAAAAAATCAATAAATGTATTTTTACAGATAATTCGAGTCTACGCACAGGCCATTAAGGCCCATGTAGGCTCTTTTCCCATTATTTGAATTTATCTAGAAATTATGTAGCAAATTTAATGCTGTTTTTACTAGGTATGCGTCTATGGATGTGGATATGTATGTATATGTATATATATGTATATTTCATCTATTTATTCATTATATTGATTTATTTATGTAACATAAGTCTTTTTTTATATTATTTAATGTTAATTATTTAATTTTAGATTTTGAATTGTATTACTAGAATACTATTGTATGTTCATATGAATTAGACAATATACAAATGCTGCATTTGTTATCATTTTAATGTAAAGATTTATTAATTTTGTATTTCATTTCTTTGTGTGTGGAAATAAAAGTGATTTGATTTTTTTGATTTGAATTTCTTACTTATGAAGGTTTACTTATTATTCTGATTATATTTCTGATATAATTGATTTAATCAATGAATTAGTTGAGTTTGCGTTATTGTCCTGATCAAGACAATATGTAGATATTGAAGTCTCAGGGAGCAATATCACCTGTACTAACACTGATATAGTCAGTGCTACAGTATTCCCTTGGCATTGTTGTTGTTGCCCAATCACAAATAAAACAAAACACACGGACTTCCAGTGTCGTGTTTCACTATCGGCATCTCTTTCATTAGGTCACTCTAGTGTGTAACACTACCTGATTCCAGTAAATGCCTGATGTTGTCCAGCTGGATTATCTTAAAACAACGCCGAATTGTTTTAATTTCAAAGTGGGTTCTAAATTTAACAACGGGCCTAAGAAAGACTTCAAAGAGATAGTTTGGGTTAAATATTTGCTGTCTGACTTGTGCATGTAAATAAATTTGCATAATTATTATTTTAAAATAAAACCACTAGGTTATCTGAACCTGTGTTCCAATTGCTCAGTATAAAACTAAAATTTTCTTGATGTCTAGTTCATGTTGCTATGTAATGACAAAGAATTAAAACATAAAATACATTATATATATATATATAAAACATTAGATACTAAAATGATCTAATGCTTGAATGAACAGATATTTTGTACAATATATCAAACCTAATACCACGCGAAATTAATATAAATTAACAATTAAGGAGTCATGTTCTCTCAATAAAACACCCAATATTTTATTTATATTTAAATGTCTACTAACTTATACAGCCACCGACTGGAAAGCCAATTTCGCTCTTCAGTGCTTTACACACGAGAGTTAATAGTACATAGTTTTATTGTATTGATATTTATCTCATAACTCTGTTGAATATAATAATGTTTGCAACTTCAAACAGTTTTTAAATCAACGCTTTTTTGATCGATTATCAAACAGGTAAGATTTTCGACGGTTAAATTGAAGTCTAAATAACTACAAATCATAAATATCTAATCTTCATATAAGAAAACATAACTATATGTTCCTTGAGATAGCAACAAGGAATTTACAAGGCATTTTTCTGTATAAACTGTTTTATAACACAGTAATTTTTTGTATTTTGTCATACGATTAGTAATCTATAAATTGATATGGTTTGTTTGACACCCATAGTTACTCAGATTAAATTTGCACAATTTTCTTAGGACGATTAAAATTGTATATGTTACGTATATTAGTTTTATTTCTGTTCCTCAGAAAACCCGTCCAGCATAAAAAATTCTACATAAAGTAATAACTCTATCCGTACAAAATTTCTTTGTTAGAGTAATTTATTCAGTTATGTGCCTACAGGATTACGTATTGTTATTAAGCCGTCAAAACTTCAAACGTCAGACATTATTATATCTCTTAGACAATATGAGATTCCTCATACAATGGTATGATAGCAGGAACATTAAATTTTAAATGTAATGTAGATGTATATGTTTTTACATTTATTTGTAGAATTATCAAAGAGAACTAAAATGGTCTAATATATAACTAATAATGATTACACACTGCATAATGTTATTCTGTCTTAAAGATGTTTGTAAAATTCTTTGTGGCAACCCAAATATCAGGCAGATTTAGTATACAAACTCGGTCTACTGCAGTTGTCCTCGTTGTATCACATAACGAAAATTTCTGAATAAACTCACTGAACATGACCACCAGAAGTCAAAACAAACTCCAATTTTAAATTGTTTTATATGCTTTATAACGTTGCTTGTGAAAATCATAACTGTATCAAAAAAACCCAAACATGTTAAAACCTTGTAAGTTTTTGTAAAAGATGTATTGTAGAAATATCTCGACTAAGTTCGGTATTTATTAGCTGGCTAAACTAGTACACCATTTCGTTTCAATGTGGCGGCCGTTCATACTTGAAAAATGCCAACTCCGTTTGTTCATTAACCTAGATAAAATCTAAGTTTTCTAGAGTGGTTATAACATTTATTGCCTTTTATAATAATTATTTTTATAACTCAGAAGCTTTTTAAAGATTTCAATTAGATTTATATAACACTAGAATGTATCGATCCAGAGTTGTTGAAAGGAATACAGAAACAATTGTTATGTATCAACTAAGTTAGTTAGCCAAATTTATAAGCCATTTCGTTCCATTATGGTGGCCGATCAGTATTGAGAGACTCATATCTCCGTAATTAATTTAGAAAAATTAAAGTGTGTACTGAAATGCATAGAAAAATTACTAAACCTATTTTGAAATTCATTTCCAAATATCGATCGGTTTTCTATCTGATATTGAATAAATCTTATTGTATTATAAAATTATAAAGTTGGTATTATTTATGAACAGCTATGTGGTTGACTGAAATCACTTTTTGTTTTTGTATTTGTATGCCTTTTAAATATACATTCATCTTTATAATATTGTATAGTTCAACGTTATATTTAGTAGTAACTTATATTACGAAGCTTACAAATATGTAATAAAACTCTTAAATATTTCAGAATAAAGTACTAAATAGGAGATGTATGTCCAGATTAGTTGAGATTAAACTACCACTACTCTAAAGGTGAGGAACTTATGTCAAACATCAAGACTCAGCCGGCGGAAAATTGCTTTGCTCTGTAGTGAACTTACATAGGCAGACCTCGGCACACTTCACGGCGGAATTGTAATGTAAATGTCCCGTCCTGACCACTAAACTGTAATGATTATAAAACTGTAATGAGTATAAAACGTAACACAAGGTGTGTACAGAACCTTACATCGGTAGCCTCGACACACTGTGCTGCGGCGCGCCGGAATTGTAATGTAAGAGTCCCGTCCTGACCACTAAACTGTAATGAGTATAAAACGTAACACAAAGGTGTGTAGAGAACTTACATCGGCAGCCTCGACACACTGTGCTGCGGCGCGCCGGAATTGTAATGCAAGAGTCCCGTCCTGACCACTAAACTGTAATGAGTATAAAACGTAACACAAGGAGTGTAGAGAACTTACATCGGTAGCCTCGACACACTGTGCTGCGGCGCGCCGGAATTGTAATGTAAGTGTCCCGTCCTGACCACTAAACTGTAATGAGTATAAAACGTAACACAAGGTGTGTAGAGAACTTACATCGGTAGCCTCGACACACTGTGCTGCGGCGCGCCGGAATTGTAATGTAAGTGTCCCGTCCTGACCACTAAACTGTAATGAGTATAAAACGTAACACAAGGAGTGTAGAGAACTTACATTTGTAGCCTCGACACACTGCGCTGCGGCGCGCCGGAATTGTAATGTAAGTGTCCCGTACTGACCACTAAACTGTAATGAGTATAAAACGTAACACAAGGAGTGTAGAGAACTTACATCGGTAGCCTCGACACACTGCGCTGCGGCGCGCCGGAATTGTAATGTAAGTGTCCCGTCCTGACAACTAAACTGTAATGAGTATAAAACGTAACACAAGGTGTGTTGTTTGTTCTACCAGAATATTTATTTAATAAATGGGTTCATACCCATTAATATACTATGGGAATGAACTATATAGTACATTAAATTTCGTGTAGTATTATCTCCTGAATGCTTAAAAACTAGGACATTCAAGATGGAATTAAGTTGGAAATCTGTAGAGTCATTTTGTGGTGGTGTTATTACTAGTATCATCAATTAATATCCTTTTCATTACTTAATAGGGTTATTTGTATAGTTAGATTAATTGGCTAATTTATCCAAGTAATTCTTTACAAAGTAATTTACAGATTCTTACAGATTTGTGTGATGTACACGAATATTATACTGTTTTAATTAATAGTATTTGGTTTAATCAATAATATTATATATAAATAAGTATTATGCTTTTTTTAAATAAGTTCTTATTTATTATTTTTAGAGTACCAAAAGAAATCATATGTGTTTGTAAAATGATTTTAAGAATCTATGCAGATAAAATGCCCAACTTAAAAACAAACAAACAGGGGTTAAGCATGAAACTAAAATTGAATATTGAATAAACGCTAATGCAATATTAAATGGATTTGGTGGAGACGCCGGCTTATCTCGTTATGGGATGTATGCTATGGATAATGTAAGCTAGCTGTTTCCTGCGGCTTCGCACGCTCTTCGTAAGCTTTGCCCGTGTATGAACACTTCTGGTTCAAGTGAATTATGTTTACGACACCGATGTAGATTTGGCCTTGTTGCCATGATCAGGAAAATCTGTCAATAGTGTATGTTTTTATATTTGTAGCCTTATATGAACATTATTATAAAGTGGTCTTCTATTCAAGTTTTAAGTTCAATCAATAATTTATTTTTAATACAAATATACACCATCTTAGCGCCTTCAAATAGTTTTGGGCTACTTAATATACGTAACTGTGTCGTGATTGCAGTTTATAACTTGCAGGCGCTTTCAAAACTTTTATGTTTTGCAGCACTGCCTGATGTTGAATTACACCAATGGGCATAGAATATAAACCTTCTCCATCGAAAAATACATATACATACACATTTTCATAACGATCGGTCGAATATTTTACGATTCTATAAAGGACAAACACACAAACATTCATTTATATATATATATATATATATATATATATATAATATTATATATATATATATAATTATATATATATATATATATAATTACTTAAATAAATTAGCCAATTAATCTAACTATAAAAATAACCCTATATATATTTATATTTATAGTTATTTTTATAGTTAGATTAATTGGCTAATTTATTTAAGTAATTTTTTACAAAGCAATTTACAGATTCTTACAGATTTGTGTGATGTACACAAATACTATACGGTTTTAATTAATAATATTCGTTGTCTGTATCAATTAAAAACAGCTAATTATTCATCGTTAGAGTTTATAATGAATTTCACTTTGGCACAGGTGGATAAAAAAATCAGTAGGAATTGTAAATCTTAAGAATTTAGACTGATAAAGTACCTTCTGACATCAGAGTAACCCTCTCTAATCCAGTATGAGACTTGCGGACTAGTATCTGTGCACTAGTGTAACGCGGTTAGTTTGTTTTGTCGTTTAAAGTATGAATAATTTGTTTTTGCAAGTTAATCATTTCATTAAATATTACGTTTGGAATTTAGGGAATGCGTTAATGAAATAAATAAATATGTATCATAGAACATACACGATTTTGTTATAATGTAACTTTACTTTTTTTATATAATTGTCCTTTAGATTTTTCTATTTGTCTATCAACTACTAACTATTGTGAAAAAGTTGTGGTTAGGTGTTTTATACTATAGGAACTAATCAAACCAATGTGCAAGGTATAATATGATTATTAAAATATATATTTCATTATCTTTTATTGGGTATTGTACATACTGTAAGAAAATAAGTTGTGCTTGAGTAATCTGGTTACGTCTGTTTCCATATTTAGTTTTTGGACTATACCGAAGAACCAATAACTAAAGTGGTGACCACAATAAAAGTATGATTAAATTATTGTAAAGAAGTGCTATTTTATTAACAAAACATAGGAACTGTATTGGAGAATAACAAAGACATTTTTCCAACACTTTGTAAAGAGCTCTTTTCCTCTTTCAAGGATCCTAAGGATCAAGTATGACAAAGAACTTGAAATTTACAGTTCTTTCACTTGTTGCCACAATTCTTTTTGTAGTGCTCTCAAGTGCTCTCATTAATGATTTATTTTATTTCATTTGTGTGGCTGAAAAAGTAATCTGTTTACGTACGTATTTATGTACACATGTGCGTAATATATGTCTGTTTGTAATTTATATCTAAATTAAGAAAAAAATTTTAATTAACAATCTCTGGTTGGGAGAGATTTTCTACATTTCTTTTCCTATTTCCATATTTGGAAAAGAAAGCAGATTTAAAAATAGTTTTTCTGTAAAAATAATTTTTTCAACTTTTTTGCACCACTGTCTAGGTCATACATAATAATCATTATATCAGCCATTATAGTAGATACAACCATTATTACCTTTTATTGATAAAATATTAAAACACCAATACTGAAAAGATAAAAAGTATTGTTCCATGAATAATAGAATACTCTAATACATATTCTGTTTGTGTGCTTGTTTAAATAAACCATCCCTTGTTGCAAATTGTTTCCAACTAAATTATAAAATTGTGTCACTGTCTTTAAACAATCACTATTGTGTGAATCTTGGAGAGAAGTCTATTTTAATTTGGATCTCAATTAATTTATTATAATTTTAATTTCCAGTATAAATAACTCAACAATTTAAATTCCTCAAAGAAATGGCAAATAGGGATAACTCCTTAAGCATGACAGACGTAATCCCCAAGATACCAGGAATAAAACACAATATTTACGATTAAAAAACATATAAATAATTGCCTAAAAAAAGCAAAAAGCTCGCTATTATAAAATTTGTTTATTAAAAATTGCTTTAATGTAAAAAGCGTGGGAAGAAAAAATAAAATAACTTGGAGAGAAAAAAAAAAAAAATAATAAATATAAAGTTGGGTGTGATCTGGATGACCAATGGTTATCGCTGAGGAATTTAACAACTTTTTTCAAATGTCCTGCTCAGATTGCATCGAATTCTTAATGCAATAAAATTAATACTTATAATAATGCTTTTTCAGTAGTCTCTCCTGGCAATTCACTACTTTGTTTACAAGAGACAGAGCGGGAAAAGCATGTTTGATTGCATTGCTTACTAATACATAAGGCTCCTGGCCAGGATTCTGTTACAGACGTATTAGTAAAGAATGTGTCTCTTAGACATAACGTCTGTTTTAGTATACATTAAAAAAGTTTGCCTGCGGAGTGTTTCTACAAACACTAAAAATCACAAAAGTAGACCCTATTTATGAAAAAGGCATGGCTAGTTCAATTTAAAACCATAGAAGTATATCATTTTTTTCTGTTTTTCAAACTATTTGGAAAAATTATAAAACATTAGACTCATTAGATATTTTGCTTGAATAAAAGTGTTCTCTCTTTCCAGTTTGGTTTTAGGGAGGATTGTAATAGTGAAATGGAACAAAATTTTCTTTCTCAAATTTATTTAAATTGAAATAATTTACAATCTAATAAGCCAGCTGGCTTGTTTCTGGATATTAAAAAGGCATTTGGAACAGTAAATCATGAATTATTAATACAAAAAAGGGGAAAAAGTTTTGGCAGTATTAAAATTCAAATAACAAGAAAAACGTATAGTTATAAAAATGTACTATACACCAGATATAATCAGCGATAGAGAGATAGTTGAGAGTTGTCAGTTGTTTAAATTCCTCTCTCTCTCTCTCTCTCTCTCTCTCTCTCTCTCTCTCTCTCTCTCTCTCTCTCTCTCTCTCTCTCTCTCTCTCTCTCTCCTCGTATCTTACTTCATTATTCACTAAACAGTGATGCCATAACTTGATTGTAATCACTGCAATGCTGCAAAGCACTTCAAAGCGTTGTAAACGGTATAAGCTGATTACATTGTAAACTATGCTAATTTAAACTACCGCAGCTAATCTACTGGACCCACAATTTGTGCTCTCATTGAGTATATTATGTAATATATCAATCTGTTTACTGAGATAATACTTACTCATATACTTATTTTTCTAAATTTACATATGAGCATCTAATTTATTTAAAATACATAAGGAACAATTATACTTCGGGAATATAAAATAGCTATAGCTATATTAATTGTAACACCATCACAAGAAAATTTCATAAATTGTTTTTTTTGTTATAACGTTTATAAATAGTATCATCTCAGTTATAGTCCTTATAGACTCTCTTACACGGTTTACTAGATTAAAACACTAGGTTTACTAGATTAAAACACTAGGTTTACTATAATATAATAGGTTTAAAATACAGTTTGTGATATATTATGTTCTCCTCTAATAGGTTTATATTGTTTCGAGATTGTAGTCAAATTGTTTTGCCTCGCCTAATAACCATTTTCTGACGTAACATATTTTATTTCTTAATAGGGTGTAGAAATACTCGGCCAGGCTGTAACCCGGGTGTCAGAGTATCAAATATTCTTCCAATTAAAATCCCAGTTGCCTATAAGTGGTTTTCCATGAGTGCCAATGTTTGTATATCTTTTACTAACAAAAATTCATTTCTATCGATCAATATTCCAGGTGAATATTACACTTTTACATTTAAAGTTATCATACATACAACTGAGGAATTGAGACCCGTTTATATCCGGGTTCTTGCTATCGTGTTATACCTGATAGTAAACTGATGAAGGCTTGAACAGTCTGGATACAGACAGAGTAACGTAGGGAGAAACGAGCACTCTTCCCAGTTATGACCAGCATAATGAAAGTAGCCCATCATCAGGTTGTAATACTCGTGTTTCATTAATTCATTCTCCTTCACAGTATGGAGACATAGTCGGAAGACAATCTATTTTTAGACAGAGCATTATTCCTGTAGGTGTTACATTTTCATTAATAAAATAAATAGATTACTGGAGCTATTGTATAGTAAATTATAATCATTTGATTTTCGTACTATTTCATTAACGCCATCTTCAGTCTCTCTTAAAATATGTATTGTACTTTTATCAATAAATATAAAAGTATAACTAACATAAAAAATATGGCTACATTTAAGAATTAATAAAAATTACCTTCTCGTGAATGTTTCGTAATATTAAATCGATACTAATGAGTCGGAAGCAACATTTATGGGCCACTGGCACTAATCACACGTTGCAGTGGCAGCGATTCCTATTCAGATTCACGTTGTAGTTGGACGATAGCACTGTGTGTTGCAGCCAGTGTAACAACAGTAACTACGCGACACAGCTACTGAACACACTTGTTTGTGTTGTGCGGGACCGAAACATTACTGAGCGCTGTGCCTGAATATTGCCGCAATCATGGACTGTAATCTCGCCTTCATACACGTTGCAGCCAGTGTAACAACAGTAACTACGCGAGACAGCTACTGAAACAACAGTAACTACGCGACACAGCTACTGTAACAACAGTAACTACGCGAAACACAGCTGTGCCTGAATATTAACATGGACAGTAACTACGCCTTCGAGACGGCTACTGTAACAACAGTAACTACGCGACACAGCTACTGAACACTGTGTGTCTTGTTTGTGTTGTGCGGGACCGAAACATTACTGAGCGCTGTTGCCTGAATATTGCCGCAATCATGGACTGTAATCTCGCCTTCATACACGTTGCAGCCAGTGTAACAACAGTAACTACGCGACATTGCTACTGAACACTGTGTGTCTTGTTTGTGTTGTGCGGGGAACCGAAACATTACTGAGCGCTGTTCCTGAATATTGCCGCAATCATGGACTGTAATCTCGCCTTCATACACGTTGCAGCCAGTGTAACAACAGTAACTACACGCACCGCTACTGAACACTGTGTGTCTTGTTTGTGTTGTGCGGGAACGAAACATTACTGAGCGCTGTTCCTGAATATTGCCGCAATCATGGACTGTAATCTCGCCTTCATAGATGTTACAGCCAGTGTAAACAACAGTAACTACACGCACCGCTACTGAACACTGTGTGTCTTGTTTGTGTTGTGCGGGACCGAAACATTACTGAGCGCTGTTCCTGAATATTGCCGCAATCATGGACTGTAATCTCGCCTTCATGAACTGCACAACAGTAACTACGCCAGTAACAACAGTAACTACACGCACCGCTACTGAACACTGTGTGTCTTGTTTGTGTTGTGCGGGACCGAAACATTACTGAGCGCTGTGCCTGAATATTGCCGCAATCATGGACTGTAATCTCGCCTTAATACACATTGCAGCCAGTGTAACAACATTAACTACGCGAGACCGCTACTGAAACAACAGTAACTACGCGACACAGCTACTGTAACAACAGTAACTACGCGACACAGCTACTGAACACTGTGTGTCTTGTTTGTGTTGTGCGGGACCGAAACATTACTGAGCGCTGTGCCTGAATATTGCCGCAATCATGGACTGTAATCTCGCCTTCATACACGTTGCAGCCAGTGTAACAACAGTAACTACGCGAGACGGCTACTGTAACAACAGTAACTACGCGACACAGCTACTGAACACTGTGTGTCTTGTTTGTGTTGTGCGGGACCGAAACATTACTGAGCGCTGTGCCTGAATATTGCCGCAATCATGGACTGTAATCTCGCCTTCATACATGTTGCAAAGGCAAACTAATTTCCTTGATTATGTCATAACGCAGAGTTATTACTATTTTACTCAAATGTGAGCCACTCCCATGGCGATTTTATGTCCACAACTGTTTCAGTTAGTTGGACGGTCTTTATTTCATCCTATATGTGTATTCTCTGTCGTGTACAACTTGTTCAACACACAATTATTAAGGACATTTTTACAGACCTGCATATTCTAGTCCATCCGTCCATCTGAGAGGTAGCTCTGGTTACAAATTTGTTACAGACTTGATACTTGGTAGATTGGTCAATCCTGTTGGTTGTCCGTCTATGTGATAACTCTTTATAACAAGGTCACAAAGACTTAATCTAAAGAATATCCATATTCGTTTTGAGATAAAAAGGTAAATAGGGTAATCGGTCTGCTTGTGTTTGTGTGATCGGTCTTTCGCTAAGTTCTGTTAGGCCATAATTCTCCTTTGTATTGGTTTATTATACTATTTTATAGTATTACTAGCATTTACCCAAGGCTTTCCCTATATTTCCTCTATATTGCATTGCATCTAACATTCCAACACTTTCAGTAAAACTGATTGAACTTTTATAGACCAAAGGATAGAAACCCTAATTTTTTTGGTTTTCTTAGAGAAAGCGTTTATGATTTAAAATATGATTTAAAATGGATGCATCGATGGTTTTAAGTAATTGCATTTAGTGTTTGGTGTATTGCTTTGTAACTATAATTACCCTTGCAGTTATTCGCGGCTTCATACTCAATTTTCAAGTGTCGGAGCACTTGATCAACAGAATTATAATTCTAAGTTAAGTTTGTCTTGTATAAGATAACGAAAATATAGAATGTTTTGTGACATATTTGATTTTGCCTTGTTTCCTGATCAATCATATATGTATATTTATTTATGTTTGTGTATGTGTACATACATAGAAAGATCTGAGAAGCTTATTCTCGTCAAATTACTACTAAGATGAGTCACAAAAGTCTTTAAATGTATGGTAAAAGTTAGCTATTAACATTATGTTCTATATCTAATACTTAATATTTAATAAAAACTTAAATTTCTAATTACAAAATATTTAGAGTAAAGTTTATTTTTACTAAAACATTTAATTTTTTGTCTGAATATTTTATAATTCTTTGTTATACAGTGATTGCAGAAATAATTGAAATGAGAATTATTGTTGCTACCAAGTTTACTCTATTCCTTCACACTATTCGTTTAAAATAATTAAACATAGGACGTGCTGTCATAAAATAATGTTTACACACAACAGCTTATCGCACTTTACAGGATATTTCAATTAATATTCTGCAAATTTAGAGACCAAGATGGAATTTATCACTACATTGGAGGCCGATGTGACGTAGCCATGAAAGGTTTTCAAATAAGAATAAGTCTCTATTCATCCCAGGGACCGTTCTTACTTCCTCGTTAATTTTTCTTATGTCCAAGTAAAATTTAAGTACAGTCGGTAGAGTAGTTTACACGTGAAAGACAAACAAACAAATACAGACACGTTCGCATTTATAATATTGTCAAGAGTTAGGATGTTATGACAACTAAATCTTTTAAGATTGAAGTACAAAATAACGGAAATAGGTTAAATTTTTACTATCACGAGAGCCATTTGGCTTATGGCACTGTGAATTATACAATCCCCAGCTTGTTGTAATGTACAATACAACTTGTCAGTCTTGGGTTCGATAGTAGTAGCAGGGAAAATTTTTTATGTTTTGATTATGCCTTGATACAAAATAGTATGCTTGAACTTCAATATCACATGTGCAATACCAACCGATATCAAGGTAAAAGAAGAATCAAATTCAGAAACGAATAGTTATGCACCGGAAAAACGTTAACATTGCGAGAATTGTTTGGCAGGATATTCTCTCGTCCGGAAATAACCTGAACCCACCCGGATTAACGGACTGTTATTTGAAGCCGCTCGGGCAATTCAACTTTTCCAGGCCATTTTATTGGCGCTGTAGACATTTTATTATCGATTTTTACTTTACTGTAAATGGAACCGCATCTGAATAATTTGCCATGAAATATCAGTGTGACCCAAAGTATGTCCTTGACAGATACCACAATGACTATGGAACCAACAGTTAAAATGCCGAAAGCTGCTGCTGTTGATTACACATCCTTTGTTTGGTGCAGGGATTGACGAGTAAAAGCCCCCGAGTAATCACAGATATTCCACAGTAGCTTTCTCACAGACATTCTTGTTTTGTTTGCTATTGTTTGCCGAAAATGATTGTTCCATTGTATACGACAATGTGCATTGTAAAGGCTCTTCGACCAGTACCAGGATACACCAATCCTGTAATGTATGAGGTCTATATTATAGAGAGTTACACTCTCCAATATCGTTATAGGACACCATAGGACAGGCTAGATTGAATATCAGCAGTAAATGTTGGTCAAGTTTAATCGTAATTTTATTCTGCTTTCTCTGAACTTTCAAATTATTGTTATTCCAGAATCGGTTATGGTTATTTTCAGTTCATTTGAGAGATTAAGAAACCAGTTTTTACAAGTAGTGTTCAGTTAAATTTCGTGACGTACCCCAAATCTTAAACATTATTATGTTATACCGACTACTGGAATAATAATGCCACTAATTTGAATTTTTCGGCTTTTGGTGTTAATTATTTTAAGTATAACTAAAAAAGAATTAAAAAAAAAATTGTTCCCGAACAATAAAAATCCTCGTGGTAGTGCTCGAACAGAACAACATTCCAGAAGGTCGCAAATGTCTGTAAAGGCTATCACATATTTTAAACACATTCGCATGGATGTTTTTAGTAGAAAAAAGTTGGAGTTCACATTTTGTTGACCAGTTGCAAGTTCCTTATCTTCATAGCGACAACGTGTTTGACTAGGATAGTCACTGATAAAACTGCCGGATATTTAGTGGAGCTTAGCAATGTATATTAAGTTTATAAACGTTTTAGCATGATACCCGTGTAGAACACGCCTAAGATTTGGTAGCAGCTGACATGGATTTGGAAATACGACGTGGAATTCAAAACATCTGACGCGAAAACATGTTTACCGTGCTCCAAGCTGCCTTCTTTTTAATGACGTATTTATTTATCCAACAAAGACATAAAAACTCTATCTCGATTCAATCCATCTCTACATATAATTCTTTTAATTTAACTGGAAACTTCTCTAAAAATTTGGATTTATTTTAGAGTAAAATCTATACTTATCAAAGATTATAATAATTATTATTATTGATGTGCCCAAAAAAATATTTAAACAGTGACAATTTTTATTTAAACTTTCAATTGAAGGGGTTAGAAGACAAGGGGTACAAGTTAATTTTTTTTGTGAAATGAGTTAGACACAGATTCTTGTAGCTAAATATAATAAAAAAGTTTGGTGGCCAAGAGGTATAAGTCAGTCAACCATCAGGTGCTGAGCTCTAGCAGTGAATAAACCCCTTGACTACTGAACAATAACATTATTTTGATGAGTGGTCAAGAGATACAAGTCACATGTACCCCATGACTACTGAGCAGGAGGTTTGAAAACAGCTGCATGGCACATTGTTGTTTTCATTACTCTGTCTGTCAGTGAAGTTTACTGTGGTGGGAAGAGCTTATTATTGTTATTATTAAATATTGTTAATAACAATTATATTGCTTATTGTTAATATTAATGAAATGAGAATTCATTTTTGTAATATTTTTGTTAATATTTGGATAATAGACAACTAGATAGAAAGAAATGGTCAGAAAATTGTTCTTCTGATGGAAGTGATTCCTAACCTCTTTGAAGGTAAGTTGTTTACTTAATAAGTAATTAAAACCTGTTTCATTGTTTGAGAGATGAATAGTTTACATTTTAACAAAACAAATATGGTACTACCAAGATCATTTTATGCACACTTTCTTCTTAAAGGACAAAGCCTTTTCTTCTTCTTAAAGAACAGTTATTCTGGAAGTAGGCTAGGCCATTGTAAACATCAGCTTCTATTATTAATTAATGAATTATTTACCACAATTTTGTTGAAGACAAAGGCTTATGTACATCAAGTTAATTAATTTTGTTTTTTTTTCTGCAGATGACACAGACGCAGACCCTGACTATTTGCCAAGTGGAAATGAAGACAATTCTGCAAGAGATCTTTTCAGAAATCGCCCATCAACAAGTAAGTTTTGTATTATTTTATCTAATAAGCTAGGCCTACCATATTTTCTCCATGTAAGTAAATTAGAAGAAAAGCAATCAACAAACTGAGGATATAGAAATATAGTAAAAGAAGTAAGTTATTTGTTGCTACACAGACCAGCCAAAATTTCCTGGCTACACAACAATTCTGAATTAGGCCTAGTCACATTAGTTAGCCTTCAAAGACATTATATCAGCTGCATAGTAGTACTACATTAGTCTTGCCTCAATTATAATAACCATAATAATTTATCCACTGGAAAAAATAACTACCACTCTGCATTATTTATTTTCTGTTTAGTTCACCTTTAAGGAAAAAAATATATGAAAAAAATTGAGAAACCACATCTCTTCTAACTAATAACAAGGTGACCATACAATTAAATAATCGTGGACAATAAATGCTTATACAAATACATTACAATGTCTAATAATTAAAAAAGTTTTAGCAAAGTCATAACTTTATACTAATTTTCTAATCCCAAAAATCTATTCTCCAGGTGCGTGGTTGTAGAAGAGCAAAATAATGGACCGCCTGCAAAAAGACCAAACATGAAGGAAAGAAGAAAACAAGAAGGCCTGATCAGTGGAAAGAGAAAAAAGGGGTCGATTGCTCGCAATAAAAGGGAAGGGCACACTGACAGAAACAGGGAAAAACCATCAACCAAAGCAGGTCATAGATTTTTAACCATAATTGTAGGTATGAGTGCAGTGATATTCCTCAAGAGAAACGCCAAGAAATATTGAATGACTATTGGGCTCTTGGAAACTGGGAGTTGCAGTCGGCTTTCTTGAATTCTGTAATTTTACACCATAGTCCACATCAGACCAGAGCAAACAATGAAACATTACAATAAATCTGTTTCGTGCCAGTATTTTTTGGTAGGAAAAAGAATATGCAAGGAGTTTTTTTCTTAAAACAATTGACATTTCCAACAAAAAGAGTTATGAATATTGTAAAAAGAAAAACAACTATCAGGAACATCTATTTCACCAAGAGACAAGCGAGGTAAAAAAATTCGTCCGAACAAAAACCAACCCAGAAAAAGTTGGAGTTTGTCAAGGAGCATATTATGAAATTTCCTAGATACACTAGCCACTACTCACGTCAACAAAATCCAAAATAAAAAGTATCTTAATCCTGGCCTTAATGTAAAAAAATGTATGATTTTTACAAGGAGCTGTGTAAAGAAAAAGGTAAGGAGCCTGTAAACGCTTCCATACTACAGGTATGTTTTTAATACTAAATTCAATTTAAGTTTTCACAGGCCACAAACAGACACATGTGCTACATGTGACAGACTCCAACAGCCTTATTGTACATGGATCACCTGACGAAAAAACAGGCAGCTACAGTACAGAAAGAACTCCACCTATACGCAAGGCAGAGAGTGCTAAAGCACAATTAGACAAAGCCAAAGAACAAGCCAAAAATGATTCAAGCCTCAAGGCGGTTTGTTTTGACTTACAAAAAATGCTGCTAACTCCAGTCTTGACGTGTTCTAAGGTCTACTATTCTAGACAGTTTGTGGACTTATAACTTGTGTATCCATGACATAAAGCTCAGGACAAGCTTCTATGTATTTGTGGCATGAGGGCCAAGCGTCAAGAGGTTGTGAGGAAATTATGTCATGCATGTTTCAGTACGTGAAGGCACTGCCCCCCACCGTTAATCATTTAACATTATTTAGTGATAACTGTGGGGGACAAAACAAAAGTCATTATGTTAGTTAAATTTTGGCTGTATGTTGTTCAAAAAACCCAAGTTGAAGTAGTCGACCACAAGTTTTTGCTGCCAGGCCACTCGTACAACAACTGTGATCGTGATTTTGGAACTATAGAGTTAGATAAAAGAAACACGAATACATCTGTGTTTGTTCCTGACCACTGGGCTGGAATCATTGCTAAAAGTTGCAAAAGGTTCATGGTTAAAATGTATGGAAGAGGAAGAGTTCATTACACTTGAAGGGGTAAACAACATCTTTTTAAAAGATCTGTTGTTGGAATCAGACAAATGCAGTGGCTTCAATACAGAAAAGACGTACCATGGACATTGTTTTATAAAACAACTTTTAATGATTCTATGCCATTCTCAACCTATGACATGAAAGCAAAGTCATCTGGTAGAACTCCCACTGAACTACCCTTACTAGAACCAAAACAAGAAAAGGAAAAAAATTAAAGCTTCCAAGTACAAAGACCTTCAAGAACTTCTAACCCTACGTTCCTCCTATCCATCATGAGTTTTTACAAAAAAACTGGACTATGAAGGAAACCCCCGTGCTAAAACCAGGAGTCAAACTATACAAGTTGAAGTGCCACAGCCTCAAGTATCAGAGCCAAACGATGAAGGAGCAGACTCTATAGAAAATGGTGGGAATTGTTTTGAAACAGACTCTGACTAAGTAAAAAAAAACACTCTGGTTGTTATATATCGTGACTATTCAGAAGAGGAAAACAAAATAAATTATTACTTTGTATCAATAAAACAAAACTTTCTTACTTACACTAGTTTTATTCATTCCATGTTCTTTAAACCATCTATTTAGTTTGTGGTCAAGGGGTACAAGTCATGACTTAAACTTTTATTTTAATAATAACTTTACACCCAAAGCATTTCAAAATGTAAACAAGCATGAATAAACTTTCAGTTACATAATCAAACACTAAAACATATGTTTGTAGATCTACCACAATGGTAATAATTTTTTTTTTTAACACTGACTTTAACCATGATTTTCTCAGAAACAAGTTTTTTGGACTTGTACCCCTTGGCTTATAAGCCCTTCAATTCTTAATTGTATTTAGAAAAAGAGTTGTAAATTGTTGGAACAAGTAGCAACCACTATCGATATATGTTTAATCTATTAACTGTACCTGTACATGTTAAGCCGTTCAATCATATTAATCCGCTTTACGTACTTACATATGTACTTTACATATTGATCCTCTTTATTTTGTTACGTTGTAAATGGTCTAATACGTTAATTTATTAAGTGTTTTAATATTACCGAGTTTCGAGTATATATGGTAAGTCTCATCTTGACTGACCAATTATCATTATTGCTATTATTGTTACTTCAGACAAGTTGAGCAAAAAGTAAAAAGTAAGGAACTTAAGGAAATATAAATTGAAACCTGAATAAAGAAGAAAACCGCTAGGTAAAAATTGTCCTCTTACAGTTGTTTTGAATTTTATTCTTCATTTACCTAAGCAACACTATGAATGAAAAATGTACAAACTAATTACAATATTGAATATCTCCCCAGTATGTCCAAGTTGTTTCGCAGCGGTGAAACATTGCTTACGTGAGAGGAATCGAGAAATTTCAGCCTCCCTGTGGAAAGACATATCTAGCTACAAGGTTAACAACAGTTAATTAATAGTCAATAATAAATTAAAATAGATTAAATAGGTTAATAGACCTTTGTTGGAGGTATATGTGATGTAAAGATTGGATGAGGATAGCGTTTTCTCATTACGAGCCCTGTCCAGTAGTTTAATTTGAGAAGTGCTTTGTATAGTACAATAGTCAGTTGCAGAGTATGCTGGAACAGTGAATATATTGTCCTTGTAGTGTTCATTAGGTCTTTGTTGAACCTACTGTATATGTAATGTAAAGGTTTATGTAGAGAGCGTATTCTCAATACCAGGCCCGTCCCTTAGGTTGATTTGAGAAGTGCTTTGTATAGTACAATAGTCAGTTGCAGAGTATACTGGAACAGTGAATATATTGTCCTTGTAGTGTTCATTAGGTCTTTGTTGAACACTATATGTAATGTAAAGGTTTATGTAGAGAACGTATTCTCAATACCAGGCCCGTCCCTTAGGTTGATTGCAGGAAGGTGCTTTGTATAGTACAATAGTCAGTTGCAGAGTATGCTGAAAACAGTGAATATATTGTCCTTGTCGTGTTCATTAGGTCTTTGTTTGAAACCTTCTGTATATGTAATGTAAAGGTTTATGTAGAGAGCGTATATTCTCAATTACCAGGCCCGTCCTTAGGTTGATTTGGAAGTGCTTTGTATAGTACGAATAGTCAGTTGCAGAGTATACTTAGAACAGTGATATATATTGTCCATGTAGTGTTCATTAGGTCTTTGTTGAACCTACTGTATATGTAATGTAAAGGTTTATGTAGAGAGCGTATTCTCAATACCAGGCCCGTCCCTTAGGTTGATTCGGAAGTGCTTTGTATAGTACAATAGTCAGTTGCAGGAGTATGCTGGAACAGTGAATATATTGTCCATGTAGTGTTCATTAGGTCTTTGTTGAACCTACTGTATATGTAATGTAAAGGTTTATGTAGAAAGCGTTTATTCTCAATTACCAAGGACCCGTCCTTAGGTTGATGTGGAAGTGCTTTGTATAGTACAATAGTCAGTTGCAGAGTATACTGGAACAGTGAATATATTGTCCTTGTAGTGTTCATTAGGTCTTTCTTGAACCTACTGTATATGTAATGTGAAGGTTTATGTAGAGAGGTATCTCAATACCAGGCCCGTCCCTATTAGGTTGATTCGGAAGTGCTTTGTATAGTACAATAGTCAGTTGCAGAGTATGCTGGAACAGTGAATATATGTGTCCTTGTAGTGTTCATTAGGTCTTTTCTTGAACCTACTGTATATGTATGTGAAGGATTTATGTAGGAGAGAGCGTATTCTCAATACCAGGGCCCGTCCCTTAGGTTGATTTGGTAGTGCTTTGTATAGTACAATAGTCAGTTGCAGGAGTATACTGGATCAGTGAATATATTTTCCTTGTAGTGTTCATTAGGTCTTTGTTGAAACCTACTGTATATGTAATGTAAAAGTTTATGTAGAGAGCGTATTTGTCAATACCAGTCCTGTCCCTTAGGTTGATTCGGAAGTGCTTTGTATAGTACAATAGTCCACCCCCCCCCCCCCCCCAGTTGCAGAGTATACTAGAACAGTGAATATATTGTTCTTGTAGTGTTTCATTAGGTCTTTGTTGAACCTATGTATATGTAATGTAAAGGTCTTATGTAGAAAGCGTAATTCTCAAATACCAGGCCCGTCCCTTAGGGTTGATTTGGAAGTGCTTTGTATAGGTACAATAGTCAGTTGCAGAGTATGCTGGAACAGTGAATATATTGTCCTTTGTAGTGTTCATTAGGTCTTTGTTGAAACCTATATGTAATGTAAAGGTTTATGTAGGAGAACGTATTCTCAATACCAGGCCCGTCCCTTTTAGGTTGATTGGGGAAGTGCTTTGTATAGTACAATAGTCAGTTGCAGAGTATGCTGAAACAGTGAATATATTGTCCTTGTAGTGTTCATTAGGTCTTTGTTGAACACTTCTGTATATGTAATGTAAAGGTATATGTAGAGAGCGTATTCTCAAATACCAGGGCCCGTCCCTTAGGTTGATTTGGAAGTGCTTTGTATAGTACAATAGTTCAGTTGCAGAGTATACTAAAAACCAGTGAATATATTGTCCTGTAGTGTTCATTAGGTCTTTGTTGAACCTACTGTATATGTAATGTGAAGAGGTTTATGTAGAGAGCGTATTCTCAATACAGGCCCGTCCCTTAGGTTGATTTGGAAGTGCTTTGTATAGTACAATAGTCAGTTGCAGAGTATACTGGAAAACAGTGAATATATTTTCCTTGTAGTGTTCATTAGGTCTTTGTTGAACCTACTGTATATGTAATGTAAAGGTTTATGTAGAAGAAAAGCGTATTCTCAATACAGGCCCGTCCCTTATGGTTGATTTGGAAGTGCTTTGTATAGTACAATAGTCAGTTGCAGTGAGTCTACTTAGAAACAGTGAATATATTGTCCCATGTAGTGTTCATTAGGTCTTTATTGAACCTACTGTATATGTAATGTAAAACGGTTTATGTAGAGAAAAGCGTATTCTCAATACCAGGCCCGTCCCTTAGGTTGATTTGGAAGTGCTTTGTATTAGTACAATAGTCAGTTGCAGAGTATATACTAGACCAGTGAATATATTGTCCATGTAATGGTTCATTAGGTCTTTGTTGAACTACTGTAATATGTAATGTAAAGGTTTATGTAGGAGAGCGTATTCTCAATACCAGGCCCGTCCCTTAGGTTGATTCGGGGAAAGTGCTTTGTATAGTAACAATAGTCAGTTTGCAGAGTATGCTGGAACAGTGACAGTGAATATATTGTCCATGTAGTGTTCATTAGGTCTTTGTTGAACCTATGGTATATATGTATTGTTAAAGGTTTATGTAGAAAGCGTATTCTCAATTACCAGGCCCGTCCCTTAGGGTTGATTGGGAAGTGCTGTTTGTATAGTACAATAGTTCAGTTGCAGAGTATACTGGACACAGTGAATATATTGGTCCTTGTCGTGTTCATTAGGTCTTTCTTGAACCTCACTGTATATGTAATGTGAAGGTTTATGTACGAGAGCGTATTCTCAATACCAGGCCCGTCCCTTAGGTTGATTCGGAAGTGCTTTGTTTAGTACAATAGTCAGTTGCAGAGTATGCTGGAACAGTGAATATATTGTCCTTGTAGTGTTCATTAGGTCTTTCTTGAACATACTGTATATGTAATGTGAAAGGTTTATGTAGAGAGCGTATTCTCACATACCAGGCCCGTCCTTAGGTTGATTTGGAAGTGCTTTGTATAGTACAATAGTCAGTTGCAGAGTATACTGGAACAGTGAATATATTTTCCTTGTAGTGTTCATTAGGTCTTTGTTGAACCCCTACTGTATATGTAATGTATAAGTTTATGTAGAGAGCGTGTATTGTCAATACCAAGTCCTGTCCCTTAGGTTGATTCGGAAGTGCTTTGTATAGTACAATAGTCAGTTGCAGAAGTATACTAGAACAGTGAATATATCTGTTCTTGTAGTGTTCATTAGGTCTTTGTTGAACCTACTGTATATGTAATGTAAAGGTTTATGTAGAAAGCGTATTCTCAATACCAGGCCCGTCCCTTAGGTTGATTTGGGAAGTGCTTTGTATAGTACAATAGTCAGTTGCCAGAGTATGCCTGGAAACAGTGAATATATTGTCCTTGTAGTGTTCATTAGGTCTTTGTTGAACCTATATGTAATGTAAAGGTTCTATGTAGAGAAACGTATTCTCAAAATACCAGGCCCGTCCCTTAGGTTGATTGGGAAGTGCTTTGTATAGTACAATAGTCAGTTGCAGGGGCGTATGCTGAAACAGTGAAAATATATTGTCACTTGTAGTGTTTCATTAGGTCTTTGTTTGAACCTTTCTGTATATGTAATGTAAAGGTTTATAGAGTAGAGAGCGTATTCTCAATACCAGGCCCGTCCTTAGGTTGATTTGGAAGTGCTTTGTATTAGTACAATAGTCAGTTGCAGAGTATACTAAACCAGTGAATATATTGTCCATGTAGTGTTCATTAGGTCTTTGGTGAACCTACTGTATATGTAATGTAATAGGTTTATGTAGAGAGCTTATTCTCAATACCAGGCCCGTCCCTTAGGTTGATTAGGAAGTGCTTTGTATAGTACTAATAGTCAGTTGCAGAGCTATGCTGGAACAGTGAATATATTGTCCATGTAGTGTTCATTAGGTCTTTGTTGAACCTACTGTATATGTAATGTAAAGGTTTATGTAGAAGCGTATTCTCAATACCAGGCCCGTCCCTTAGGTTGATTTTGGAAGTGCTTTGTATAGTACAATAGTCAGTTGCAGAGTATACTAGAAACAGTGACATATATTTGTCCTTGTAGTGTTCATTAGGTCTTTGTTGAACCTACTGTATATGTAATGTGAAGGTTTATGTAGAGAGCGTATTCTCAATACCAGGCCCGTCCTTAGGTTGATTTGGAAGTGCTTTGTATAGTACAATAGTCAGTTGCAGAGTATACTGGAACAGTGAATATATTTTCCTTGTAGTGTTCATTAGGTCTTTGTTGAACCTACTGTATATGTAATGTAAAGGTTTATGTAGAAAGCGTATTCTCAATACCAGGCCCGTCCCTTAGGTTGATTTGGAAGTGCTTTGTATAGTACAATAGTCAGTTGCAGAGTATACTAGAACAGTGAATATATTGTCCATATAGTGTTCATTAGGTCTTTGTTGAACCTACTGTATATGTAATGTAAAGGTTTATGTAGAAAGCGTATTCTCAATACCAGGCCCGTCCCTTAGGTTGATTTGGAAGTGCTTTGTATAGTACAATAGTCAGTTGCAGAGTATACTAGACCAGTGAATATATTGTCCATGTATTGTTCATTAGGTCTTTGTTGAACCTACTGTATATGTAATGTAAAGGTTTATGTAGAGAGCGTATTGTCAATACCAGGCCCGTCCCTTAGGTTGATTTGGAAGTGCTTTGTATAGTACAATAGTCAGTTGCAGAGTATGCTGCAACAGTGAATATATTGTCCTTGTAGTGTTCATTAGGTCTTTGTTGAACCTACTGTATATGTGATGTACAGATTGTATGTGGAGAGCTTATTCTCAATACCAGGCCCGTCCCTTAGGTTGATTTGAGAAGTGCTTAAGGTCACTACAATGTTCAGTTGCAGAGTATGTTTGGTCCCATAGCGTTATTTTAAGTATTCTCAAACCTTTATCCCTCTCATTTTTGTAATTAGTTTTTTCACTAAATTTGTAGGATAATTAAAAATTTCAGTATTTCTTTTCATACACTTTTTTATTTATTGTTCAAATTATATTAATTAATTTAATACAAATAATTCTTTTTTAAGTGTCAAAATTCTGAGCTCAGAAGGTTTGCTTTAAATAGAAACAAAATAAATATAAAATAACTTTAATTTGTATTTGCATGTGAGAGTTATTTTTTTTTATTTAAAGTAAATTTTTTTGAACCTTATTGTGTACTAAAAGTTACTGGCGGCTTTACTTGTAGTTTTCAAAATCGAAGGGTGTCGCCTGCATAGTGAAAACATGTATTTTGTTAAATGATGGAACCCTATGATATATTTCAAACAGACGTAGACATTTCAGGTTCGTATTATTTCAGTAAGCACGGCTGAGACATCCAAAATTCAAAATTTTAATGGTTTTATTTTAATATTTTGTATGAAAAATATATACATACACCGTAAGTCTCAAAAGCCTCATTTGGTTAAAATTTTGTTAAAAGCCTCAACTTCCGTCAGTTTCGATTCAAATTCTGTCTAAGGTATTTTTAGGGTCATGGTTCAGTTTGTCTTGTTCCTTAATTAAGAAAATATATACCAGCTAAAACCAACTTCGATCATAAATTGTCTACTTTCTTCGCTCTTTTAGGCTGTCTCGACGAATAAAATATGTAAAACTTACGTACGAATAAAAAGCTACTGCGAACAAAATGAGTGAGTTCTAGCTGATTAGATTCACTTCAGATCTAATTCATGAACAAATTATATATATATATATATATATATATATATATATATACGTTGGTATTCAAGAATTACTGGGAAATTCGTCTTTGGAAATAAATAATGTACCGGGTAAAAATATTAGAAAATTGTACAACTTTAATATTAAATGCTGTTTAAAGCGGTTCATAGATTAAACTAGTATAAAAAGTAACTCAGAGTAACAGCATACTCTCTCTTATAGTTTCAGTTGTGATTTAGAAAAAAACATCTTTTCTGTTTAAGCCAGCTTTTAATCTATCAAAATAGCATTTGATAACTAATACTAACATAAATAGGTTGAATGCACATTTTAAAACTCATAGATACTTAAAAAAACATTTTACAGTAAAACCTTTAAAAATTACGTTTAAAAATCATGGATTATTTTAATTTTAATTTAAAATTTGTTATTAGTTCAGACCTTTCACTGTACTTATATCTGTATATTATGTGAGGTTGAGTGGTAGAGAGGGCTAAATAGCCCTAACTCCGCCTCTTAAATAAAGGCATATTTCATTATTGGCGAGGTTCAAGAATAATCGCTTTGTAATTTCAGGCGTTGAAATACCTGGTCTCTACCAGTTTTTGGTCTGTTAGTGTACAGTACTCTTAATTTGGACAGTAATTTAGTTTATAAGCAGCCGGAGTTAGCCTCTAGGATTTCCTAAACTCTGAACACCTCTAGAAGTTTCCAACCTTGGAAAGCCTCTATTCTTGACCTTTCTGGACTCTTCCGGTTTATACTTGTCTTCCTGGATTCACTCCTGGCCTTAAAGAGGACTCGGATTATTTTTAAATTTAAAATATATCTATGTGAATTATGGTACGTAATATGGTACATTAATTCTTTTTACTGCAAACCGGAGGAACTAAAATTCAATATTTTCCTCCCTGTTGATCTAAATACTATTAAATAACTTGTCATATAAATGATTTTTGACAAAATCATATTTTAAAATATTAACTTTTTTATATAAACACCTTTTTGGTCTAAACCAAAAGTATTGTTAAAGGTATTGTTGTATTGTTGAGTTAATATTGTTTATATGACCACAGATTCATACTCAGATAATGACTACAGATTTTTTGTTCCTCCTTTTCGTGAATGGTTGCTTAATTGTTGCATAAATCACGATTTTTATGCCGTCACAAACTGTCCTAGCAATCTGACTGAAAGGATCCCCTTAAGCTCAGTGAACAGATATAAATGGATTTTTCATTCATTATTTACAGTTATATCCTCAATAGACTGACATCTCGATAGAGTATCGTTCCTATGTAACCACTTATCTGTCGATACAAGCTTTCACTTCTGTTTTCTTTTCTTATTCCATTTGGATTCAATACCTACAACAAAAGTTTTTAAACATCACAGGAATCGTATGCAAATATATATAATATACCAATTATTAGAGTTCTCGGTATAAAATTTCCTTTAATGTTTCGGAATTTTCCGTTTTCAAAAAGGTATAATAAAAAATAACACAGCAAAATCGGGAACAAAAGCAGTAAATGTGTTCCGTATAACTGGAAAATTTGCCTTTAAAACCACAGTTACCGTAGTAATAAGTTGTTATGTCAGTAGTTAAGTTACTGAAAGTCAGGACAAATAATTTTATCAATACTACGCGTCTTATTGTTTAAAAATGATAATCTCAATTGATAAAGAAGCTTGAACTAGTTCAACACTGATTACTTATTAGCTTGTTTTCATAAATTTACTTGTGGTATATAGCCTAACCGTAGAGTGTAACTAGGTTTTTATCCTGAATGAATTGAACAAGAAAACTTTCAAAAAGTCTTTAGAGAAGGAGAGTGTCAAGTTTAGCAAAGAAATTGAGAAAACTTGTGAAAGCGTATAAGTTTGAGCTATAAACGGTTATTACTTCAGAATTGTTCGACACACGTGGGAATATGTTCGGTCATGTATCTGGATGGAAGACAAAGCACATCAACTTTCATATTTACTGGAGAGTCCTTGCACAATGAATACTTTTAATACAGTAAAATACAGAAAACATTGTAAAGCCTGTAGAAGACAGTGTTAAATATAATTTATTCCTTTTTTATAATTATTTTAATTTAACGTTCAAGTAACTAAAGGTAATGTGTTTTTATTTATTATTAATAAAGTTTTGCTCGAACGAATGTAAAAATGTATGATATCTTAGATATTTATTAATGTTAGTGCACAATTCAACATTACGGTTTTTATATTGAAGACAGTTTCAAGTGATGAAAAGGAAAAATCTTATTGTATTTTAACAGGTTGAATCTAAAAATACACACTCCATAATTGTGCACTCTCGATTAGGTTTTCCTGAAATCAATTAAAAAATTACTGAATATTTATTAATTGTTTTTCGGAATGCAACTACTTTAAAATATTTAATAACGTAAACTATTTTCTTTGTTTGAAGTTTGATGGTAGGAGGTTTATCCAGGCATTTGCCAACGCTGAGTAATATAATACATTCAGAAACACTAAGTTTCGAGATCTACAATCTGATCTCTCCTTAAGGTAAACTAATATTTGACTACAATTTAGGTTAAAGTAAACAAAACATAACAGAGCATTGTGACACGCCAAGTCAGAAACCATAACAGCCATTTTCGCGTCTATTTCATGCCCACTTACTCTAAAACATGCACTGAATAAAAACTGAACTACAGAATACAGGAAACAATAAGTCTTCACACACCGGCTAACCAAATAAAACTGATTGTGAAAGGTGGTGAATTATATGGTGAACATGGTAAATTCGTATTACACAATAATACCAGAAACTCACTCTGCAAATTACAACTAACTAATTATGTCATGTTTGTTAGTATATAATTAGTCATATTAAAATTTAACTATTCATCATTTATTATAATACTAGGACCTTATCACCTTATCTTTGTATAAAAAAAGTAACTCAAAATTTAGCACAAGTGTATAATCTAAATTTCCTAATAGACAGCATTTTACAGTTGTTTTACTGAACCGGGAGCCTAATCAGCCACTTGCAGTAACGTAACACAGTGCGAAGTAACTTGCTGGCGAAGTTACGCCTCGACACAGAAGGGGCGGACAGTTTCGCTGCTAATGTTCCAGGCCTTCCCTCTTACTCTTACCTGACGTGTTTTACCACTCAACTCAATATATCATGCGGTAAACCATTTATTATCTCAGTCTTTGGTAAAGTTTCATTTCGGGACAGTATTAAAAATGTATTTGTAAGTTTTAAACCGATGGCCACAACATTCTTCTTTGATTATTTTGATTAACCATTTTACTGATAGAACAAAACTAACTTTTTAAGATAGACTACAATCTTAGATTGTACACGCTCCAGTATAACTAGAGCACACACGTCACGTATGGCTGTTATTGCCGAACACATCGCCATGTAAAACGTAATATTTCTTGTTCTACATGAGGTGTTTAAACAATTATATGCATTTCATTTCTCAATAAATGTATTTAACTATGGGAGAAATTGTTTCCATGCTACAAAAACCATCATGAACTTATTTATGAAGATAGCATACTGAATGCAAGGCTTCCTGAAAATGTAAAATACTATTCGTGTCTGATTTAGTAGCATATTTAAGTTTAGTAATAAAAATAAAGAAATAAAGTCATCATGGGTACTCGACTATTTGGAATACTAATTTAATATAAATATATCCGTTCATATATCTGAATCCAAACTTAGTTACTAATTTAAATAAGTTCAAAAATTAATTTACCTTAAAAATACGCTTCAAATTAGAAGAATAATATTTAAAAACAGGAAATATTTGACGTCAACAAAAATTCTGATGTCAGATCGTATATGCTCACAAAACCTCACATCATGCTAATAAATCTAATGAGATCTTGTACTGATTATTTGAACACTTTTCTGATGCTGATAAACCCAACAAGGTCGTATTTTCTTATACAAACTCGTAAACATGTCGAAGCATCACTTTCTTTTTTAACATTAACTTACGTTACTTTTCATATACTCAAAGATGTAACTGAATACATTATTTGTCTTCTTATATTAGTTATTTTTTACAACTGGAAATAAATATTACCATCATAAAACAACCCTACATATTATTACAAGGTGTAAAAAGTCTACTTTTATATTATTTAAGAATGTTTTAAACACTGTTTTGTGATAGAAAAGCATTCATGTTGTAATCAACACAAAAATATACTTATGTGTTACAAAATTAACTGTTCTTTCTACAGAGTATTACATAAATTTAAAGTAAGAAATTTAAGCAATGGTTTAATTATGCCCAAATAATGATGGGTAAAAATAAAAATATAAAATATGCATTAAATTTATAAAAATGAAATTGTACTATATTAATTACAGCTTCAAGTAGTGATGTATTTAATATTATTTTATGAACTAGGGAAATCAATTTTTATAAATTAAGAAAATTACATGGATTTTAATCATTCTCTTCCTACTAAAATTGTGTTTTATAATTAATTTTATAAAACACGTAACTCTCCCTTGTTATTCTTCAAGTACATACAAATTCTTCAAGTATGCTGTACACATTTCATATCGTTATATTAAACAGATTATTTAATATTGAACATTCCATTAAATGGTGCTTAAAATCCTACCACTCCATGTAAATAATGAAAAATGTTCTATTTTTCCTGCCTTCAGAAACGGTGTCCCAGATAAACAAAATTGTTTATATTAAATAAAGATTCCGTCCAAAAGCATCACCTAAAACGTCTTTCCACATATGAGCTTTAAGGTATATTTTTTGGTATTTCCGAGTTCTGTTGGTATTTCTGCCGTGCGTCCACGAAACATGCTATTCAGTTGCGAAATGTTACCTCAGTCACTACCTGTGATGTTGACGTGCTCTTTGTTTTATGTTCAGATCTATGTTGCAACTCAATGATATGTTGCCTTTGTTGACGTGTGTTGCCTTTGTGGCCCATGTTGCTTTGTATTTCTGACGTTAATGAAGAGTTGCCTTGTTCCCGCGATCAAGGAAATATGTCAAAAGGTGTATAATTTTATTATATCTATTGTAATTTTCTCCGGTCTATCTATTTTTTTTTGCCGGAGTTGAGTTTGCCTTGTTTCTTGCGTTATATACATACGATAATTACACATTACACACACACACACACACACACACACACACACACACACACACACACACACACACACACACACACACACACACACACACACACACATATATATATATATATATATATATATATATATATATATATATATATATTCAAACGCGTCAATAACCACAAACAATTTAAATCTCGATTAAAACACTTCCTAGTGCCTAGGGCATTTTACTCAGTTGACGAGTTGCGATGGGCCTCTGGAATAGTATTTAGTAACATTTATAAACACATTTTTCTAACTCCCCTTCTGAAATCTGGCTACAAGTATCACGCACCGAAAAAGTAATTTTAATTTTTATTTATTATTTATCTGTTATTTTTTCTTATAATTAATTGTGTTAGTTATTAGATTAGTAGGTTCATTTGTATATGACACTTGCAATACAATTACCATTAATTGTTTCCGGCAATAAAGAATATTATTACTATTGCGCGCACCCACACAGATTTTATAGGAATACGTCCTTCAAAATACAACAAATATTTGTTTTAAAACAGTCTTAAAATTTATAGTAAGGGTTTGATACTAACTTTGCTTTTGATATCCGCATTACAGTAATGACCAAGCACTGGACACGAAATACTTGCTTCAATGTACAGTTAAAAGTATATTTTTACTAACATTTTTAATTTTCCTATCTAGATACTTTCTTACTTTGTGGTGAAGATAGGTTGCAAAAAAGTGTTGTTACTATCAGACCTACTCGCTGCTTTCAAAACTATGACTGTTAAGAAATCTAAAATAATTGTTATATTAATTGAGAATTTTGTATAAAAATATGTTAATAAAACAATGTTTGCACAGAACAGTTGGTGACATTCAACAGACTCTTTCAATTAATAATATGCGTTTGGTGTAATGCAATTTGAGAGACTGCGATGGTGTTGGTAACGATTTTAAAGAAAAGAGGGGAGTTGCTTAGAATTACAAAATATTCCAGGTAACATTGCAGACTTTTCTTTTCATAGGAATCTTATCGCATTTCAACATGTTTTACTAAAAGAATTATCCAAAATTAGTCCAGCCGTTGTTGAGGTGAGCGCTTCGGCAACACATTTGTGATTATTACTTATTTATAAGATTACAGTTGAGAAGTTGGTTTGAACAGTTAATTTTATGCACAGCAATCACGAGATTGCGTAACGTTTGAGCAGATGTGAGCTGAAGAAAAATGTAGTGCTGCTTGATAAATCAGGTTCCAAATAGTCTGGAAATTAAGGAATATCGACATTGAACAGGTTACGGTGTACAACATCGGAAACGTTCAAAAAAAATTACTTCCACGAAATTATATTATATACAGAATTGTGCGTAGTTTAATTCTCAATTTTTACCTTAGTTTTTCAATTTAATGCAGAAAGTAATATTTCTATAAAAAATTATTTATGTAGGGAATATGGTTTAAAGCTTATTTTGGCCAATTAAAACATCCATTTTTTTTCAGAATTATAAGTGATAATTCTCACAATCAATAAATTGAAATTCATGAAAAGTTTAGAAAAACATATGGAAAACAATCACATAGTACAAGTCTATATTTCTTTACTTAATATTACAGTTACTGTTCATTCATATTTAAAGTTGTAGAGATGGTTTTATCCAATATTTACAAACTAAACATTTAAACTATTATTTTAATGAGATATAGTTCTAAAATTGTAATTATCGGTGCCAAAACTAATCACCACTCTTATTTATTATCTTTTGTATTATATTAATTTTCAAATTCGTAAACTTGTAACGGTTTATATCATCAGAATAAACTCGATAGTATCTGTAGCATATTATATTTGTAAGATTTATAAGATGTTTCTTACTTCATTATTCAGTAAACAGTGATGTCATAATTTGATTTTAATCACTGCAGTGCTACAAAGCAACTCAGAGTGTTGCAAACTATCTAAGCTGATTACATTACAAACTATGGTAATTTAAACTACCGCAGCTAATCTACTGGACCCCACACTTTGTGCTCTCATTGAGTATATTATGTAATATATCAATCTATTTACTGAGATAATACTCTGTTATATACCTATCTTTTCTAAAATAACATTAGACATTTGATTTAACATTTAAAAAGAAATAGAGATAAATTATCATTTGATGAAAAGATAAAATAATTAAAAAGCTCTATTTATTATAACCAAATCATAACCCGAGGATATTTTTAAAGTGTTTTTTTTTAAGGACATTCTCAAGTTTAAGATCTCGTGTACGTATAATTTTTTATATATATAACTCGGTTTAGGTTGTGGTATTATTCGAACAATTACTTCTTCTTTCAGTACTTTATGGTTCTCACTGTTTCGTGGTTATTATCGAGACAGTTCTACCTCTGCTGATAGTCCTTTTCTGACGGATCAAGATTTATAACTTAAGAAGGTCTAAACAGAATCTGAAAAGCTGTAACCTGAGTGCCATACTATCCATAATTATTATAGTCATAAAAGATCAACAACAATTATTGTAGATCAGTTCAACATCAGTTTCAATGTTGGCGTATCACTTACTATCTAAGAACCACTTGTACCAATCTATATCAGATCAGTATTCCACTATGGCACTTAAAAGTATCATACTCGTACATGATTCTTGACAACTAAAGAATTGAAACATGTTTATATCCGGTTTTCTGTCTATAATTTTAACCTTGAGAGAAAACTGATGAAGTTTTAAATAGCCTGGAATACAAACTATTGTAGGGGGCAACGAGCATTCATCCACGTTATGATCAGGATAATAAAATTAGTGCCACATAGGTTGCACTATTCATATTTCATTAATTTAATCATTTTTAGCAGAAATAAACATATAGATATTAATAAAAATTACCTTCTTTCTAAAACTTTTGTAATGTGAAATCGATACTAATGACTCGAAACATTTATTGACCACTGGCACTAATTACACATTGCAGTGGCAGCGATTCCTATTCACATTCACGTTGTAGTTGGACGATAGAACTGTGTGTTGCATCCAGTGTAACAACAGTAACTAAGCGACACAGCTACTGAAAACTGTTGTGTGTCTTGTTTGTGTTGTGCGGGTACGAAACATTACTGAACGCTGTGCCTGAATGTTGCCGCAATCATGGACTGTAATCTCGCCTTCATAGATGTTGCAGCCAGTGTAACAACAGTAACTACACGACACAGCTACTGAACACTGTGTGTCTTGTTTGTGTTGTGCGGGACCGAAAGATTACTGAGCGCTGTGCCTGAATATTGCCGCAATCATGGACTGTAATCTCGCCTTCATAGATGTTGCAGCCAGTGTAACAACAGTAACTACGCGACACAGCTACTGAACATTGTGTGTCTTGTTTGTGTTGTGTGGGACCGAATCATTACTGAGCGCTGTGCCTGAATATTGCCGCAATCATGGACTGTAATCTCGCCTTCATAGATGTTGCAGCCAGTGTAACAACATTAACTACGCGACAACGCTACTGAACACTGTGTGTCTTGTTTATGTTCTGCGGGACCGAAACATTACTGAGCGCTGTGCCTGAATATTGCCGCAATCATGGACTGTAATCTCGCCTTCATACATGTTGCAAAGGCAAACTAATTTCCTTGATTATGTCATAACGCAGAGTTATTACTATTTTACTCAAATGTGAGCCACTCCCATGGCGATGTTATGTCCACAACTGTTTCAGTTAGTTGGACGGTCTTTATTTTATACTATAAGTGTATTCTCTGTCGTGTACAACTTGTTCAACACACAATTATTAAGGACATTTTTACAGACCTGCATATTCTAGTCCATCCGTCCATCTGGGAGTTAGCTCTGGCTACAAATTTGTTACAGACTTGATACTTGGTAGATTGGTCTATCCTGTTGGTTGTCCGTCTATGTGATAACTCTTTATAACAAAGGTCACAAAGACTTAATCTAAAGAAGATCCATATTGATTTTGAGATAAAAAGGTAAAAGGGTAATCGGTCTGCTTGTGTTTGTGTGATCGGTCTTTCGCTAAGTTCTGTTAGGCCATAATTCTCCTTTTCCTTTGTATTGGTTTATTATACTATTTTATAGTATTACTAGCATTTACCCAAGGCTTTCCCTATTATTTCCTCTATATTGCATTGCATCTAACATTCCAACACTTTCAGTAACACTGCTTGAACTTTTATAGACCAAAGGATAGAAACCTCAAATATCTTAGTTTCCTTAGAGAAAGCATTTATGATTTAAAATTGGATGCAACGTCATTTGATGATTTTAAGTAATTGCATGTAATGTTTGGTGTATTACTTTGTGATTATAATTACCCTTTGTAGTTATCCGCGGCTTCATACTCAATTTTCAAGTGTCGGAGCACTTGATCAACAGAATTATAATTCTAAGTTAAATTTGTCTCGTTAAAATAATAACGAAAATATAGAATTTTTTGTTACATATTTAATTTAGCTTGTTTCCTGATCAATTATATATATTTACCATACATTTAAAGACTTTTATGACTCATCTTAGTAGTAATTTGACGGGAATAAGCTTCTCAGATCTCTTTATGCACACACACACACACACACACACACACACACACACACACACACACACACACACACACACACACACACACACACACACACACACACACACACACACACACACACACACACACACACACACACACACACACACACACACACACACACACATGTTCTATATCTAATACATAATATTTAATAAAAACGTAAATTTCTAACTACAACATATTTATAGTAAAGTTTATTTTTACTAAAACGTTTAATTTTTTATCTGAATATTTTCTAATTCTTTGTTATACAGTGATTGCAGAAATAATTGAAATGAGAATTATTGTTGCTATCAAGTTTACTCTATTCCTTCACAATATTCGTTTAAAAAAATTGAACATAGTGGTTAAAATAATTAAACATAGGACGGGCTGTCATAAAACAATGTTTACACACAACAGTTTATCGCACTTTACAGGATATTTCAATTAATATTCTGCAAATTTAGAGACCAAGATGGAATTTATCACTACTTTGGAGGCCGATGTGACGTAGCAATGAAAGGTTTTCAAATAAGAATAAGTCTCTATTCATACCAGGGGCCGTTCTTACTTCCTCGTTAATTTTTCTTATGTCCATGTAAAATTTAAGTACAGTCGGTAGAGTAAGTTTACACGTGAAAGACAAACAAACAAATACAGACACGTTCGCATTTATAATATTGTCAAGAGTTAGGATGTTATGACAACTAAAACTTTTAAGATTGAAGTACAAAATAACGGAAATAGGTTCAATTTTTACTTCACGAGAGCCATTTGGCTTATGGCTTATGGTGAATTATACAATCCCTAGCTTGTTTTAATGTACAATACAACTTGTCAGTCTTGGGTTCGATAGTAGTAGCAGGGAAAATTTTTAATGTTTTGATTATACCTTGATACAAAATAGTATACTTGAACTTCAATATCACATGTGCAATACCAACCGATATCAAGGTAAAATAAGAATCAAATTCAGAAACGAATAGTTATGCACCGGAAAAACGTTAACATTGCGAGAATTGTTTGGCAGGATATTCTCTCGTCCGGAAATAACCTGAACCCACCCGGATTAACGGACTGTTATTTGAAGCCGCTCGGGCAATTCAACTTTTCCAGGCCATTTTATTGGCGCTGTAGACATTTTATTATCGGTTTTTACTTTACTGTAAATGGAACCGCATCTGAATAATTTGCCATGAAATATCAGTGTGACCCAAAGTATGTCCTTGACAGATACCACAATGACTATGGAAGCAACAGTTAAAATGCCGAAAGCTGCTGCTGTTGATTACACATCCTTTGTTTGGTGCAGGGATTGACGAGTAAAAGCCCCCGAGTAATCACAGATATTCCACAGTAGCTTTCTCACAGACATTCTTGTTTTGTTTGCTATTGTTTGCCGAAAATGATTGTTCCATTGTATACGACAATGTGCATTGTATAGGCTCTTCGACCAGTACCAGGATACACCAATCCTGTAATGTATGAGGTCTATATTATAGAGAGTTACACTCCCCAATATCGTTATAGGACACCATAGGACAGGCTGGACTAAATATCAGCAGTAAATGTCGGTCAAGTTGAAATGTAATTTTATTCTGCTTGAAATGTAATTTTATTCTGCTTTCTCTGAACTTTTAAATTATTGTTATTCCGGAATCAGTTGTGGGTATTTTCAGTTCATTTGAGAGATTAAGAAACCAGTTTTTACAAGTAGTGTTCAGTTAAATTTCGTGACGTACCCCAAATCTTAAACATTATTATGTTATACCGACTACTGTAATAATAATGCCACTAATTTGAATACTCGGCTTTTGGTGTTAATTATTTTAAGTATAACTAAAACAGAAATTAAAAAAAAATTGTTCCCGAACAATAAACATCCTCGTGGTAGTGCTTGTCTCGAACAGAACAACATTCCGGAAGGTCGCAAATGTCTGAAAAGGCTATCACATATTTTAAACACATTCGCATGGATGTTTTTAGTAGAAAAAAGTTGGAGTTCACATTTTGCTGACCAGTTGCAAGTTCCTTATCTTCATAGCGACAACGTGTTTGACTAGGATAGTCACTGATAAAACTGCCGGATATTTAGTGGAGCTTAGCAATGTATATTAAGTTTATAAACGTTTTAGCATGATACCCGTGTAGAACACGCCTAAGATTTGGCAGCAGCTGACATGGATTTGGAAATATGACGTGGAACTCAAAACATCTGACGCGAAAACAAGTTTACCGTGTGCTCCAAGCTGCCTTCTTTTTAATGACGTATTTTGTTATCCAACACAGACGTAAAACCTCTATCTCGATTCAATCCATCTCTAAATATAATTCTTTTAACTTAACTGGAAACTTCTCTAAAAATTTGGCTTTATTTTAGAGTAAAATCTATACTTATCGAAGATTATAATAATAATAGTTATTGATGTGCCCAATAAAATATTTAAACAGTGACAATTTTTATTTAAAATTTCAATTCTTAACTGTATTTAGAAAATTAGTTGTAAATTGGCGGAACAAGTAGCAACCACTATGGATATATGTTAAATCTATTAACTGTACCTGTACATGTTAAGCCATTCAATCACATTAATCCGCTTTAGATACTTACATATGTACTTTACATATTGATCCTCTGTATTGTGTTACGTTGTAAATGGTCTAATACGTTAATTTATAAAGTTTTTTAATATTACCGAGTTACGAGTATATATGGTAAGTCTCATCTTGACTAACCAATTATCATTATTGCTATTATTGTTCCTTCAGAAAAGTTGAGCAAAAAGTAAAAAGTGAGGAACTTAAGGAAATATAAATTGAAACCTGAGTGAAGAAGAAAACCGCTAGGTAAAAATTGTCCTCTTACAGTTGTTTTGAATTTTATTCTTCATTTACCTAAGCAACACTATGAATGAAAAATGTACAAACTAATTACAATATTGAATATCTCCCCAGTATGTCCAAGTTGTTTCGCAGCGGCGAAACATTGCTTACGTGAGTGGAATCGAGAAATTCCAGCCTCCCTGTGGAAAGACATATCTAGCCACAAGGTTAACAACAGTTAATTAATAGTCAATAATAAATTAAAATAGATTAAATAGATTATTAAATTAAAATTAATATTAAAATTTTAATATTAGTCAATAGACCTTTGTTGGAGGTATATGTGATGTAAAGATTGGATGAGGATAGCGTTTTCTCATTACGAGCCCTGTACAGTAGTTTGATTTGTGAAGTGCTTTGTATAGTACAATAGTCAGTTGCAGAGTATACTAGAACAGTGAATATATTGTCCTTGTAGTGTTCATTAGGTCTTTGTTGAACCTACTGTATATGTAATGTAAATATTGTATGTGGAGAGCGTATTCTCAATACCAGGCCCGTCCCTTAGGTCGATTTGAGAAGTGCTTTGTATAGTACAATAGTCAGTTGCAGAGTATACTAGAACAGTGAATATATTGTCCTTGTAGTGTTCATTAGGTCTTTGTTGAACGTATATGTAATGTAAAGATTGTATGTGGAGAGATTATTCTCAATACCAGGCCCGTCCCTTAGGTTGATAATTGTAGGATAATTAAAAATGTCAGTATTTCTCTTCATACACTTTTTTATTTATTGTTCAAATTATATTCTTAATTTAATCCAAATAATTCTTTTTTTAAGTGTCAAATTCCGATCCCAGAAGGTTTGCTATAAATAGAAACAAAATAAATATTAAAAAACTTTAATTTGTATTTGCATGTGAGAGTTATTTTTTTTAATTTAAAGTAAATTTTGTTGAACCTTATTTTGTAGTAAAAGTTACAGGCGGCTTTACTTGTAGTTTTCAAAATCGAAGGGTGTCGCCTGCATAGTGAAAACATGTATTATGTTAAATGATGGAACCCTATGATATATTTCAAACAGACGTAGACATTTCAGGTTCGTATTATTTCAGTAAGCACGGCTGAGAAATCCAAAATTCAAAATGTTAATGGTTTTATTCTAATTTTTTGTATGAAAAATATATACATACACCGTAAGTCTCAAAAGCCTCATTTGGTTAAAATTTTGTTAAAAGACTCAACTTCCGTCAATTTCGATTCAAATTCTGTCCAAGGCAATTTTGAGTCAATGTTGAGTTTGTCTTGGTCCTTAATTAAGAAAATATATACCAAATAAAACCAACTTCGATCAAAAAATGTCTACTTTATTAGCTCTTTTCGGCTGTCTCGACGAATAAAACATGTAAAACTTACGTACGAATAAAAAGCTACTGCGAACAAAACGAGTGAGTTCCAGCCGATTAGATTCACTTCAGATCTAATTCATGAACAAATTATATATATATATATATATATATATATATATATATATATATATATATATATACATACGTTGGTATTCAAGAATTTTTGGGAAATTCGTCTTTGGAAATAAATAATGTACCGGGTAAAAATATTAGAAAATTGTACAACTTTAATATTAAATGCTGTTTAAAGCGGGTCATAGATTAAACTAGTATAAAAAGTAACTCAGAGTAACAGCATACTCTCACTTATAGTTTCAGTTGTGATTTAGAAAAAATATCTTTTCTGTTTGAGCCAGCTTTTAATCTATCAAAATAGCATTTGATAACAATACTAACAAAAATAGGTTGAATGCACATTTTAAAACTCATAGATACTTAAAAAACATTTTACAGTAAAACCTTTAAAAATTACGTTTGAAAATCATGGATTACTGGCAAAGTTCAAGAATAACAGCTTTGTACTTCCAGGCGTTGAAATACCTGGTCTTTACCAATTTTTGGTCTGTGAGTGTACAGTATTCTTTATTTGGACAGTAATTTAGTTTAGAAGCAGCCGGAGTTAGCCTCTAGGATTTCCTAAACTCTGAACACCTCTAGAAGTTTCCAACCTTGGAAAGCCTCTATTCTTGACCTTTGTGGACTCTTCCGGTTTATACTTATCTTCCTGGATTCACTCCTGGCCTTAAAGAGGACTCGGATTATTTATAAATTTAAAATATATCTATGTGAATTATGGTACATAATATGGTACATTAATTCTTTTTACTGCAAACCGGAGGAACTAAAATTCAATATTTTCCTCCCTGTTGATCTAAATACTATTAATTAACTTGTCATATAAATGATTTTTGACAAAATCATATTTTAAAATATTAACTTGTTTTATATAAACACCTTTTTGGTTTAAACCTTAGCATTGTTTATATGACCACAGATTCATACTCAGATAATGACTACAGTTTTGTTCCTCCTTTTCGTGAATGTTTGCTTAATTGCTGAATAAATCACGATTTTTATGCCGTCACAAACTGTCCTAGCAATCTGACTGAAAGGATCCCCTTAAGCTCAGTGAACAGATATAAATGGATTTTTCATTCATTATTTACAGTTATATCCTCAGTAGACTGACATCTCGATAGAGTATCGTTCCTATGTAACCACTTATCTGTCGATACCAGCTTTCACTCCTGTTTTCTTTTCTCATTCCATTTGGATTCAATACCTACAACAAAAGTTTTTAAACATCACAGGAATCGTATGCAAATATATATAATATACCAATTATTAGACTTCTCGGTATAAAATTTCCTTTAATGTTTCGGAATTTTCCGTTTTCAAAAAGGTATAATAAAAAATAACACAGCAAAATCGGGAACAAAAGCAGTAAATGTGTTCCGTATAACTAGAAAATGTGCCTTTAAAACCACAGTTACCGTAGTAATAAGTTGTTATGTCAGTAGTTAAGTTACTGAAAGTCAGGACAAATAATTTGATCAATACTACGCGTCTTATTGTTTAAAAATGATAATCTCAATTGATAAAGAAGCTTGAACTAGTTCAACACTGATTACTTATTAGCTTGTTTTCATAAATTTACTTGTGGTATATAGCCTAACCGTAGAGTGTAACTAGGTTTTTATCCTGAATGAATTGAACAAGAAAACTTTCAAAAAGTCTTTAGAGGAGGAGAGTGTCAAGTTTAGCAAAGAAATTGGGAAAACTTGTGAAACCGTATAAGTTTGAGCTATAAACGGTTATTACTTCAGAATTGTTCGACACACGTGGGAATATGGTCGGTCATGTATCTGGATGGAAGACAAAGAACATCAACTTTCACATTTACTGGAGAGTCCTTGCACAATGAATACTTTTAATACAGTAAAATTCAGAAAACATTGTAAATCCTGTAGAAGACAGTGTTAAATATAATTTATTCCTTTTTTATAATTATTTTAATTTAATGTTCTAGTAACTAAAGGTAATGTGTTTTTATTTATTATTATTAAATTTTTGCCCGAACGAATGTAAAAATGTATGATATCTTAGATATTTATTAATGTTAGTGCACAATTCAACATTACGGTTTTTATATTTAAGACAGTTTCAAGTGATGAAAAGGAAAAATCTTATTGTATTTTAACAGGTTGAATCTAAAAATACACACTCCATAATTGTGTACTCTCGATTAAGTTTTCCTGAAATCAATTAAAAAATTACTGAATATTTATTAATTGTTTTTCGGAATGCAACTACTTTAAAATATTTAATAACGTAAACTATTTTCTTTGTTTGAAGTTTGATGGTAGGATGTTTATCCAGGCATTTGCCAACGTTGAGTAATATAATACATTCTGAAACACTAAGTTTCGAGATCTACAATCTGATCTCTCCTTAAGGTAAACTAATATTTGACTACAATTTAGGTTAAAGTAAACAAAACATAACAGAGCATTGTGTCTCGCCAAGTCAGAAACCATAACAGCCATTTTCGCGTCTATTTCATGCCCACTTACTCTAAAACATGCACTGAATAAAAACTGAACTACAGAATACAGGAAACATAAGTCTTCACACACCGGCTAACCAAATAAAACTGATTGTGAAAGGTGGTGAATTATATGGTGAACATGGTACATTCGTATTACACAATAATACCAGAAACTCACTCTGAAAATTACAACTAACTAATTATGTCATGTTTGTTACTATATAATTAGTCATATTAAAATTTAACTATTCATCATTTATTATATTACTAGGACCTTATCACCTTATCTTTGTATAAAAAATTAACTCAAAATTTAGCACAAGTGTATAATCTAAATTTCCTAATAGACAGCATTTTACAGTTGTTTTACTGAACCGGGAGCCTAATCAGCCACTTGCAGTAACGTAACACAGTGCGAAGTAACTTGCTGGCGAAGTTACGCCTCGACACAGAAGGGGCGGACAGTTTCCCTGCTAATGTCCCAGGCCTTCCCTCTTACTCTTACCTGACGTGTTTTACCGCTTAACTCAATATATCATGCGGTAAACCATTTATTATCTCAGTCTCTGGTAAAGTTTCATTTCTGGACATTATTGAAAATGTATTTGTAAGTTTTAAACCGATGGCCACAACATTCTTCTTTGATTATTTTGATTAACCATTTTACTGATAGAACAAAACTAACTTTTTAAGATAGACTACAATCTTAGATTGTACACGTCCCAACTAAAGCACATACGTCACGTATGGCTGTTATTGCCGAACACATCGCCATGTAAAACGTAATATTTCTTGTTCTACATAAGGTGTTTAAACAATTACTTGTATTTAATTTCTCAATTAATGTATTTAACTATGGGAAAAATTGTTTCATGCCACAAAAACCATCATGGACTTATTTATGAAGATAGTATA
The DNA here is from genome assembly GCF_021130785.1 of Homalodisca vitripennis. NCBI lineage: Eukaryota > Metazoa > Arthropoda > Insecta > Hemiptera > Cicadellidae > Homalodisca > Homalodisca vitripennis. Next base: position 202,687,233 of record NC_060208.1, read on the forward strand.
TTGAATGCAAGGTTTTCTGAAAATGTAAAATACTATTCGTGTCTGATTTAGTAGCGTATTTGAGGTGTAGTAATACAGAAATAAAGTCAGCATGGGTACTCGACTATTTGGAATACTAATTTAATATAAATATATCCGTTCATATATCTGAATCCAAACTTATTACTAATTTAAATACGTTCAAAAATTAATTTACCTTAAAAATACGCTTCAAATTAGAAGAATAATATTTAAAAACAGGAAATATTTGACGTAAACAAAAATTCTGATGTCTAATAAATCTAATCAGATCTTGTACTGATAATTTGAACACTTTTCTGATGCTGATAAACCCAACAAGGTCGTATTTTCTTAAACAAACTCGTAAACAATCATGTCGAAGCATCACTTTCTTTTTTAACATTAACTTACGTTACTTTTCAGAAACTCAAAGATGTAACTGAATAAATTATTTAACTTCTTATATTAGTTATTTGTTTACAGCTGGAAATAAATATTACTATTATAAAACAACACTTCATATTATTACAAGCTGTAACAAGTTTACTTTTGTATTATTTAAGAATGTTTTAAACACTGATTTGTGATAGAAAAGCGTTCATGTTGTAATCATCACAAAAATATACTTAAGTGTTGCAAAATTAAACGTTTTTTCTACAGAATATTACATAAATTTAAAGTAAGAAATTTAAGCAATGGTTTAATTAAGCCCAAATAATTATGGGTGAAAATAAAAATATAACTTCCAAGACATCATATTATATACAGAATTGTACGTAATTTACTTCAATTTTTACCTTAGTTTTTCAATTTAAGGCAGAAAGTAATATTTCTATAAACATTTATTTATGTAGGAAATATGGTTTGAAGCTTATTTTGGCCTATTAAAACATCCATTCCATTCTTTTCAGAATTATTAGTGATAATTCATATAATCAGTATATTTAAATTCATGAAAAGTTTAGAAAAACATAAATGAAAACAATCACATAGTACAAGTCTATATTTCGTTACTTAATATTATAGTTACTGTTCATTCATATTTAGAGTTATACAGATGGTTTTATCCAATTTCTACAAACTAAACATTTAAACTATTATTTTAATGAGATATAGTTCTAAAATTGTAATTATAGGTGCCAAAACTAATTACCACTCTTACTTATTATCTTTTGTATCATATTAATTTACAAATTCGTAAAAGTGTAACGGTTTATATAATCAGAATAAACTCGATAGTATCTGTAGCATATTATATTTGTAAGATTTGTAGGATGTTTCTTACTTCATTATTCACTAAATAGTGATGTCATAATTTGATTTTAATCACTGCAGTACTACAAAGCAACTCAGAGTGTTGCAAACTATTTAAGCTGATTACATTACAAACTATGGTAATTTAAACTACCGCAGCTAACCTACTGGACCCCACACTTTGTGCTCTCATTGCGTATATTATGTAATATATCAATCTATTTACTAATATAATACTCTGTTATATACTTACCTTTTATATAATAACATTAAACATTTCGTTAACCTTTAAATAGAAATAAAGTTAAATTATCATTTGATAAAGGATAAAATCAGTAAAAGCTCTATTTATTATAGCCAGATCAGAACCCCAGGAGATATTCTAAAGTGTTTTTAAGGACATTCTCAAGTTTAAGATCTCGTGTACGTATAATTTTTTATATATAACTCGGTTTAGGTTGTGGTATTATTCGTACAATTACTTCTTCTTTCAGTACTTTATGGTTCTCACTGTTTCGTGATTATTATCGAGATAGTTCTACCTCTGATGATAGTCCTTTTCTGACGGATCAAGATTTATAACTTAAGAAGGTCTAAACAGAATCTGAAAAGCTATAACCTGAGTGCCACAATATCCATAATTATAGTCATAAAAGATTAAATAGATCGGTTCAACATCAGTTTCAATGTTGGCGTATCACTTACTATCTAAGAACCATTTGTACCAATCTATACCAGATTATTATTGCACTATGGCACTTAAAAGTATCATACTCGTACATGATTCTTGACAACTAAAGAATTTAAACATGTTTATATCCGGTTTCCTGCTATCTCTTTACCCTTGAGAGAAAACTGACGAAGTTTTAAATAGCCTGGAATACAAACTAATGTATGGGGCAACGAGCATTCATCCACGTTATGATCAGGATAATGAAACTAGCGCCACATTAGGTTGCAGTATTCATATTTCATTAATTTAATCTTATTTAGCAGAAATAAACATATAGACATTAACAAAAATTACCTTCTTTCTAAATGTTTCGTAATGTGAAATCGATACTAATGAGTCGAAAGCAACATTTATCGACCACTGGCACTAATCACACATTGCAATGGCAGCAATTCCCATTCACATGCACGTTGTAGTTGGACGATAAAACTGTGTTTTGCAGCCAGTGTAACAACAGTAACTACGTGCCACAGCTACTAAATACTGTGTGTCTTGTTTGTGTTGTGCGGGTACGAAACATTACTGAGCGCTGTGCCTGAATATTGCCACAATCATGGACTGTAATCTCGCCTTCATAGATGTTACAGCCAGTGTAACAACAGTAACTACGTGACACAGCTACTGAACACTGTGCGTCTTGTTTGTGTTGTGCGGGACCGAAACATTACTGAGCGCTGTGCCTGAATATTGTCGCAATCATGGACTGTAATCTCGCCTCCATAGATGTTACAGCCAGTGTAACAACAGTAACTACGTGACACAGCTACTGAACACTGTGCGTCTTTTTTGTGTTGTGCGGGTACGAAACATTACTGAGCGCTGTGCCTGAATATTGCCGCAATCATGGACTGTAATCTCGCCTTCATAGATGTTACAGCCAGTGTAACAACAGTAACTACGTGACACAGTTACTGAACACTGTGCGTCTTGTTTGTGTTGTGCGGGTACGAAACATTACTGATCGCTGTGCCTGAATATTGCCACAATCATGGACTGTAATCTCGCCTTCATAGATGTTACAGCCTGTGTAACAACAGTAACTACGTGACACAGCTACTGAACACTGTGCGTCTTGTTTGTGTTGTGCGGGTACGAAACATTACTGATCGCTGTGCCTGAATATTGCCACAATCATGGACTGTAATCTCGCCTTCATAGATGTTACAGCCAGTGTAACAACAGTAACTACGTGACACAGCTACTGAACACTGTGCGTCTTGTTTGTGTTGTGCGGGTACGAAACATTACTGAGCGCTGTGCCTGAATATTGCCGCAATCATGGACTGTAATCTCGGCTTCATACATGTTTCAAAGGCAAACTAATTTTCATGATTATGTCATAACGCAGAATTATTACTATTTTAAGCACACAAGAACTCTCTCAATTACAATTTAATGAATAGAGTATACATTGTAATTGTAAGTGTTAAAAGTACAATTTCAGTTACTTTTGTGGTATACTGACCAATATAAAATTCTGCCGATTTACGTCATCTGATAGGGGATTTTGATTTGAATTCTTACGTTCCCTGTATTTAAATTCATAAAACATTATAAAATAATAGTAATAGCAAAAAAATAGTATAATGCAATATTTCTTTTCTTATTTTCATCTTTATTTTACAATATCAGACTACCATAATATTAAAGCAATAATTTTTATACTTTCAGTTACAGAGAAGCTGTTATTAGATGTTTAAAAACTAAACATTTAAACTATGATTTCATTGAGATCTTATTCTTCAATTGTAGATATAGGTGTCAAAACTAATAACTGCTCTTAAGTTTCAACTATATTAATTATGCAAATTCTTAAACTTTCAACAATGAATATTATCACTATAAACTCGAAAAAATTTTATAAGCTTTTTCTTACCATTTCATTAACTAAACATTGATGACGTAAGTTTAAGTTGATTATAATCACTGCAATCCTACAAAGCAACTGAAACATTTCAAACTATCTAAACTGATTACATTACAAACTATGGTAATTTAAACTACCGCAGCTAATCTACTGGACCCACACTTTGTGCTCTCATTGTGTATATTATGTAATATATCAATCTGTTTACTGAGATAATACTCTGTTATATACCTATTGTTTCTGAAACGACATTAATACATTTAGTATAGCATTTACAAATATATAATGATGACTGATAATGTTAGAAGATACAATAACTTAAAAACGCTCAATTTATTATAACCACATCATTTCCTAAGGCAGCGTTTGAAAGAGCTTCATAAAAGAACTTTCTTATGATTAAAACCTCGTCTAATTAAAACAAATGGTTTGTGAAATTACAGGTACAATTCTATCTTCTTCCTATATGAGGACTATATGTGTGTGTGTGTGTGTGTTTGTGTTGTTTCATGACTTTTCTCAACATTGTTTTGGCTCTCCGTTTTAACATGATTTATATATCAATAGGCATTCAAAAAATTCAGAAAAGCTATAACCATGGTATCACAATCTCTATAATTCTTGTCATTAAAATACCTGCTGCCTATTCGTGGCTTTCAACATCTGTTTCAACGTTTATTCATTACTTACCAACTAAAACTCTCTTCTACCAATCACTACTTAAGGTGAATATTGCACTTTTGCGCTTACAATTATCACACCTAATTTATTCCCACTGAGGAATTGAGGCACAATTAATCCGGGTTTTTGCAAACCATCTTCACTTAAGAGTACACTAACGAGACTTAAATAGCCTGGAGTACAATGTAATTTAGGGGTAAACGAGCACTTATCCCATTTAAATTCAGGATAATCAAAGTAGTTAATCTTCAAGTTCTAATACTCATATTTTATAAATTAAGTCTTCTCGAGTAGGATTGAGAACTAAATGGAAGGCATTTGACGGTTCATTACGAAAAAATTAAAAAGTCTGGAGTCAGAGCATAACATTACTGAGCACTGTGCCTGAATATTGCCGCAATCATGGACTGTAATCTCGCCTTCATACATGTTGCAAGGGCAAACTAATTTTCTCTTGATTATGTCATAACGCAGAATTACTACTATATTACGCACACAAGAACTCTCTCCATTACAACGTAATTAATTTGTTGAATTGAATAAGTATTGTCTATACATATTAGTTGTAATTGTTACAGTTTCAGTTAGTTTTATGGTAGAAGGATTTTTTTACAATCCGGAGGGATAGCTGCAGGCTCAGGGAAGAACTTTATTAATTTTGGGGTCACATGAACACGCAGTCCGTGCGTGCAATCACAATTTCGTTACGTTCTGTCGAGTCATTCAAATGTCCGCTGTACCGAGTTGTTATACCAGTCATTCTGTGATTGAACTAAATTAAAGAAATGTCTGGATTATTCCCATAAATTTCTCACTCAAGGTGTACTGGTTTATACAAAATTGATTATGAAATCTCCTGCGTATCATAATATGTAATCAACCTCTCAGTGGTCAAAGATTCGATACCAGTAGCAGCCAAAAGGTTTGGATAGAAAGATGATATAAGATTAAATAGTAGCCTATGCTTGAATTTCATATAACATCACTAAAACATGTGTAATGTCAATCGACATCAAGGTAAACTAGAAAAAATTCAGAAACGACAACTCATGCACCTGAAAAAACATTAACATTGCGAGAATTGTTTAAAAAATAAATGCGAAAAATAAAACATGTCTGACACACCTGCACGCTAGTCAATAATACACTTGTTATGGAAAAACAATATACAATAAAAATTATTAAAATATCACTTTATATGCAGATGCATAATATTAATCTGGAAGAACGGGCAGGTAGGTCGAGCAAACCTCATCAAGCGGAGCGGCTTATCATACGACCTTCCGACTCAGTGGTCTGATAAAGAAATAGTATGCTTGAACTTCATATAACATCAATTCACATGTACAATACCAACCGATATCAAGGTTAAAAGCAGAATCAAATTCAGAAACGAAAACTCATGCACCGGAAAAACGTTAACAGTGCGAGAATTGTTTGGCAGGATATTCTCTCGTCCGGAAATAACCTGAACCCACCGGGATTAACTGACTGTTATTTGAAGTTGCTCGGGCAATTCAACTTTCCAGGCTATTTTATTGGCGCTTTCGGTATTTTATTATCAGTTTTTACTTTATGTAAATGGAACCGCATCTGAATAATTTACAATGAAATATCTGGGTGACCCAAAGTATGTCCTTGACAGATACCACAATGACTATGGAAGCAAAGGTTAAAATGCCGAAAGCTGCTGCGGTTGATTACACATCCTTTGTTTGGTGCAAGGATTGACGAGTGAAAGCCCCCGAGTAATCACAGATATTCCACAGTAGCTTTCTCACAAACATTCTTGTTTTGTTTGCTATTGTTTGCCGAAAGCTGCTGCTTTTGATTAAACATCCTTTGTTTGGTGCAAGGATTGACGAGTAAAAGCTCCCGAGTAATCACAGATATTCCACAGTAGCTTTCTCACAGATATTCTTGTTTTGTTTGCTATTGTTTGCCGAAATCTGCTGCTGTTGATTAAACATCCTTTGTTTGGTGCAGGGATTGACGAGTAAAGCCCCCGAGTAATCACAGATATTCCACAGTAGCTTTCTCACAGATATTCTTGTTTTGATTAATATTGTTTGCCGAAAACTGCTGCTGTTTATTACATATCTTTGTTTGGTGCAGGGATAGACGAGTAAATCCCCCGAGTAATCACAGATATTCCACAGTAGCTTTCTCACAGATATTCTTGTTTTGATTAATATTGTTTGCCGAAATCTGCTGCTGTTGATTAAACATCCTTTGTTTGGTGCAGGGATTGACGAGTAAATCCTCCGAATAATCACAGATATTCCACAGTAGCTTTCTTACAGATATTCTTGTTTTGTTTGCTATGGTTTGCCGAAAGCTACTGCTGTTGATTACACATCCTTTGTTTGGTGCAGGGATTGACGAGTAAATCCCCCGAGTAATCACAGATATTCCACAGTAGCTTTCTTACAGATATTCTTGTTTTGATTAATATTGTTTGCCGAAAACTGCTGCTGTTTATTACATATCTTTGTTTGGTGCAGGGATTGACGAGTAAATCCCCCGAGTAATCACAGATATTCCACAGTAGCTTTCTCACAGATATTCTTGTTTTGTTTGCTATTATTTGCCAAAAGCTACTGCTGTTGATTACACATCCTTTGTTTGGTGCAGGGATTGACGAGTAAATCCCCCGAGTAATGACAGATATTCCACAGTTGCTTTCTTACAGATATTCTTGTTTCGTTTAATATTGTTTGCCGAAAAATGCTGCTGTTTATTACATATCTTTGTTTGGTGCAAGGATTGACGAGTAAATCCCCCGAGTAATCACAGATATTCCACAGTAGCTTTCTCACAGACATTCTTGTTTTGTTTGCTATTATTTGCCAAAAGCTACTGCTGTTGATTACACATCCTTTGTTTGGTGCAGAGATTGACGAGTAAATCCCCCGAGTAATCACTGATATTCCACAGTAGCTTTCTTACAGATATTCTTGTTTTGTTTAATATTGTTTGCCGAAAACTGCTGCTGTTTATTACATATCTTTGTTTGGTGCAGGGATTGACGAGTAAATCCCCCGAGTAATCACAGATATTCCACAGTAGCTTTCTTACAGATATTCTTGTTTTATTTCCTGTTGTTTGCCGAAAATGATTGTTTCATTGTATACGACAATGTGCGTTGTTTAGGCTCCTCGAACAGTACCAGTGTACACCAATCCTGTAATGTAGAGTTCTATATTTTAGGAAATACACACTCCCCAATGTGGTTATAGGACACCTGTGGAAGGCTGCAGGGAATATCAGCAGTAAATGTCGACCAAGTATAAATGCTATTTTAATTGTTGTCTTCAAAAAGTTAAATTATGGTTATTTTGGAATCAGTGCTTATATTCAGTTTAATCGAAGATGAAGATAACCAGTTTCTACAAATTGTCTTCAGTCAATATGTGTTATCTGGCTCCAACCCTTAAACATTATTATATAATATCTAACTACTGAAATAGTAATCCAAAAGTTTGGACATATCGGTCTTTGGCATGAATAATTCTAACTCTACCTTTTGAACCTAACTCAAAATTTTGAAGAAGGTTGTGCCCGGATAAAAAGTTGTGCCTATCACGTAATAGAATAAAGTACAGAACTTAAGTTCTGATCAAAAATACCTGAGGGAGCCCTAAAGTATTTGCAAATTATTTGTATATGTATTGTTCTGTACAAAATATTTTTGATTTCCAAGCCCGGCTAATCATTTGCTAATCTATTATCTTTATACCGATAACATGAGTGTTTGACAGATAGATTCCCTGCTAAACTATATACAATAGAACTGATTCTTAGTAGGCGTTAACAAAGTAGCATACATTTATGACATTTCGAGGGGTTGTAGGTAATAGTCGTATAGAAAAAGGTTTAATATTCAGATCAAAAACAAGTTATTAGGAAATAAATAACTTATTTATTAGGTTAACTTAAAATATTTAATGTTTCTTATTAGCGTAACAGTAACAATTTAATCTAAATTATAATTTGCGAATATTTAAGTAAAAGTTATTTTATTCTGTTTGGATTTCTTTGTCTTTTAACCATCAGATATGGTCTATTAGTACCAAGCAAAAAATTAAAACCACTATATTAAAAGGTGACCTGTACACTAAAGATCATGGAATTAATCTGGATTACCGACGTGCTTGGCGATTAACCGTTTTTAACTTTTAAGAATTGAATCCCACAATTTCGGACAATCTGTGGTCTGTTAGTGTACAGTGTAGATAACTTTGATAAATTTTGGTTTACAAGTCAAAGATTTTATAGATTCTAGGAGTTCTCACACTCAGGGAACAAATGGTGTCTTACCGTGCCTTACCTGACTTCTGAATAGATATATGTAAGATTTGTAGGTAATGAGGTATATTAACTCTTTTTATGGTAAAAATAAGGATCTGTAACTCATCATTCTCCTCTTTGTTGATCTAAACACTTATATAACTTAGTTATACAACTTTTCATGTAAATAACTCTTGAGCGACTTGACTATGTAATAGACTTTCTCAATCTTTCAAAATTCATATTTTCTTCACAATCTCATTTCCACTCCAAATATAGGTTTTTTATACATCAAAACAGAGTCATGTCTTTTTCTCCTTTTTGCATGTTCTTCTAATACGTAATGTTTTCTAATACGCATGTTGTATAGGTTACGTTTGATATGTCATTACCTTGTGGACAAACATTGCGGTACAGATTTCGATAACATCGTGACAGAAATACATAAAATATTTATCTTTAATTCATTATTTACAGTTATATCCTCAGTAGGCTGACATCTCGATAGAGTATCGTTCCTATGTAACCACTTATCTGTCGATACCAGCTTTCACTCCTGTTTTCTTTTCTTATTCCATTTGGATTCAATACACTGAAAAGAAAAAAATAATTTTCACTTCTTAACTATCGGAATTCAAATATCTTTTAGTAATTTGTATTATTTGTAATGTCATTAATTACATTAATATTTATACACTTACCATAACTTTTAATGCCAATTTCCAAAATAACGAATAGTAAAAAATCATGTTTTGGAAAGTAGAAAGGCCATTTAATAATAATATCGGTTTCATCCTAACATGGTTATAGGCCTTGGATACTTTTCCATAACAATAACATTTTAATTGCTTGTACAGGTTTTGCAAGCATACAATGCATTTCACTTTAAATTCAGTAAACTTATGACTTAACTTTTGATTGCTTAATAAAAAAACTGTTATGAAAGTAATATATATGTAATCTGATAATTTTTATATGACAACTTAATCTTCAAACGACATATAATTTAGAACCGTTTTGCCTGTTCTGGACTTGACCAACCTAGGAGCCTACCCAGCCACTTGCAGTAACGTAACACAGAGTGAAGTAACTTGCTGGCGAAGTTACGCCTCGACACAGAAGGGGCGGACAGTTTCCCTGCTAATGTCCCAGGCCTTCCCTCTTACTCTTACCTGATGTGTTTTACCGCTCAACTCAATATATCATGCGGGGAACCATTTATTATCTTAGTCTCAGGTAAAGTTTCTTGTCGGCAGAGTGATGCAAATATTGTTGTAAGTTTTAAGCCGAAGGTCACAGAACTGTTCTTTATTATTTTAATCGATGATGTTAAAATGATCTGGTTGAAATAAAAAACTTTTGAAAGTAAACTATTGCTCCATACAACATTGCTCCTGTTTTTTTTCCGCGCTGACAGAAATTAAGAGCGTGCGGATGACTATTGCTGTTTCATATACTCAACCATGTAAATGTTAATATTGTTACATTTTTCAGCTTTTTATACGATGTGTTCTTTTTTGTTGTAAAATGAACATAGTATAACATAAATAATTTATTGGTATATAAATAAAACATAGGTTTTAATAAACGTCCAATTTAAGAACAATTGTTTCAAAATGTAAAGATCGAAATCCATGCCAGTATTTATGTAGAAGTAGGTTTTTCGTATTAGGCCTAGGTTATACAAGTATAAAAATTTCATTTTAATTCAATATTTTCATGGCCAGTTTATGGGTGGTGGCGTCTAAGTAGGTTATTTTGGAAACTCAGTGAAATTTGCTGCAACAAATCTGAGATCTGGAATCTGACCTCTTCCTGTAGTGATGTAGTTCCTAACACATCTATTTTAAAGTAAACAAATAATACCAGAGAATTGACACGCATAAGTAACATGAACTTGATAAAAAATCGTTAATTATTGAATCTTAGCTGGATAATACATGTCATAACAGTTCTGCACTGATCAACGAACCACTGAAATGTTACCAGAGGCTATTAAGTGGGAATCATCACAGCAGAAGTGAATGGCTGAAAATCAGGAAAAACGTTAATTCATTCGTATTTTTCCTTTTACTGTATTAATTTTGCTTTGCTTATAATTTCTTGTAATTTGCTTCTATATGTTATATTTTAATGTTCTTACTCTGAATTCGTTATGACTTATGACAAGAAGGGCACTGAACGCCTGTCAAATAATTAAACATATATGTATTCTCTAAATGACTAAATATTCTATTGCAAAAACATATACAATACAATATTTACACTTTTATTGCCAGAAGAATAACTGGAATTAACACAAAAAAATCATAATATTATACCTGTATAGGTCTGAAATGAAGAGCCGAAAATGTGGTCTTCTGAAATTAATCAAAGAAAATAAATTCCCTTTTCTGAAAACATTTTTAAACAGATTTACGATTTGCATGACGTAACTCCTTGTTAATTGCTGATGATGGCGGACTGTAGCCAACAGTTATATAGCTATCATTCAACCGCTTTTTTTCATTTCTATACAGCAAAGCGGTTGAGACGCATTGTAAAGATTTTAAAAGTATTTGAGTTATTAGAAAACATAATTATTAATTTTTCAGTATTTATTACTTAATTAATTATTAATCATTATTAATACCTAAAATAATGATGTTATAGGTATTAAATCAATTATTTCTATTTAACTAAAACCAACCGCTGTTTCCAATTGACAAAATATTAATTCGATCTCCAATAGATAATTTAGGGGAGGGAAGAATATTACTTATATATTCAAGTTTCATGACAGTTTCCATCACAATCAACTTCCTTTGCTTTAGAGAATCACATTTTTTTAGTGACTATTTTCAAACTTTAGTTATAATAGATTTCTAAAAGGCATAAATAGGGTTGTTTTCGCCAGAATATTTACATGAGATAGGTCTTTAGGGCATAATCAGAAGGCAGACAATAATGTTTGTAGTTCAGGTTTTCAGCTGGTCATTATAAAAAAACCTTGCCATTTTATTCTCCCTATCCCCTTATTAATGTAACCATACACATTTACTATATACAATTTGTAATTGACATTGTCCAGCAAAAGGGGATGAATTATATTAACAAATTGATGAGATTTCTTCAAAAACGCTACCACAGTCAATTGTACTTTCTCATTATATACAATTATCTTTAGTAGTCTTAAAGCAGTAATATCAATTTGTTACATTGTATGGGCTGAGCATGGAAAACTGTTGTTAAAAAAATTTATAAAATATGAGTTCTTGTTCGGTTTTGTTTTGGAATAAACTATTATTTGACTATTAAACACGATACATCAGAATAAAATAATTTTACAAAGGAAATATTTTTACAAAATGTGATATTAGATGATTTTACTACAATGGGAAAACATAATTCTTTACCACAATTTTTTGCATCTTATTATATATATATATATATATTAGCCATTAATAGAGACAACTTATAATCACGACAGAGTGGTCTCGTCAAAAGGATATCACCACAACTTAATCTGTATTAATCAGCCAAATAAAACATCATTAAAGGTAAGTTACTTTACTATTTACAATTTTACTTTATAGCAATATCTTCAGCTACAAAGTTCGAGAGAGAGAAAATAACTACGTGTAATTTGCTTATTATTCTGCTAAGAATTTAGTTCCAAGAACATCAGAGTAAACTTTGTAAAGAACATACTAACTAGTAACGAGTAACAGGGTTATATATGATTACCATCTTTGATTTAATGTTATATTATAACTTATTGGTACCTCTCCTAAAGGTTGAGCATTCAATTTTTGGTTCGGAAAATACTTTTTTATTTATAGACATTTAAATTCAAACAGGAGGAATTAGGTTTAATTAAATTAGGAGGTTTAGGCAAATGTGTATTTAGTCTAAAGACAAAAATGTGACATTTTTCAGTTTGTGCATGAGTTACAGCTTTAGGGGAGAGGCTCTGCTGAATAAGAGTGTAAACCATCATAAAGAGGTAAGCTGAAATAAAGTTGGTTAGTGAATGGAGAATAACTGCTTGAGCATCACATGTGTTTTAGTAATCAGTTGTTTTAAACTAAAAAAAAATACTCTCATAAGAAAAGCATTGGACAGAGCGCTGTAGTCAGACGCATTTCAATACAACAAAGGATGTATTTACAGGGCAAAAGCTTTCGATTGATACCAAACATGTTTATAAAACAATAGAAAGTTTTAGATTAATCGCCACAAAAAGATCAAATCATTCTTTTAAGAATGCATAGAGATAATTTAAGACATTTACACGAATCGTGTAAAATTATTCTTAGGACTATCGTTTATTTTCTATTAATAAAAGCTTGCCACTTCCTATAGTAATATTTTCTGGGTATACTAAACATATAAAGTCCTTATCTTCAACCGTTTTGGATGTATGGATTTTGAGGAGCCACAAATTCTAGTTAAAATCCCAACCAATACTCGTAAACGATAAAAGACGTTTTTTTTCGGTCAAAAGAAATCAGACTAAAACCAATTTCACCACCTTAATGTTCTTTCCAGATACGAGTTTTAAGTTATATTGTTTCCAAGAACGAAAATATCTGTTCGGAATTCGTAATGGTATTTAAATGAGTAAAATGTGAAAATATAAATGGGACTCATGGGTGAACCATTTTTATACAACCATTAACAATAAACCTATTTTTAACATTTTTATTTTTTAAAATGTTTACAATAAATTGTTGTTTATATTACTTTTTTATATTGACTTCCTTAATCGTCTTTAAAGAATTTTAACTTTAAAAAATTCCAATGTAAGACTGTATTTTTGTGTATCGTAGTATGTACATGTAGTTGTGTATCGCTGGAGTCACTCCTTGTATGTTTCGACATACTACCATATAATAACCCGTATATAACCAGAATCACAAAAATTCAGAATTAATAAACATTGTTTATCAAACGCAACATATATAAATTTCAAGTAGTCCGTGCGGATAGTTTTGGCCAACCTTAACGTTTCTGCATTCATTATCGCTGACGAAACTTGCTATTCAGTTCCGAACGGTTAACTTACTGAACCTACCTGAGATTGCAGTTCTTCACTCAATGATACGTTGCTGTGGGTTACTTATGTCACCCATTTACAGTATAAATCCAAGTGTACCATTGTTGTCGACCATATTTCTTCTGTTTTTGTGGATAAATGTGGTTATTTATTTGTACTAAAAGTTACCGGTGGCTTCGCACGCGATTTTGTAAGCTTAAAACATGTATGATCATTTCTGACTTGATTTAGTTATATTTCCAACGCCAATGTTGAGTTTTCCTTGTTCATACGATCAATGAAATATGTAAAAAGGTGTGTATTTATGTCCATTATAATTTTCTCCAATCTTAGTATTTTTGTTCCAGAGTTACTGTGGTATTTATGGATCATTATCAACAGATTCAACTCTCCACCATAAACGAAAAAATTGCCTATATTCCCTCTTATGTCAAACATGTTAACACTTATTCATTTTCTCATAAGTTTGAACCACTCAAGAATGTTGGAACCTCACAATGAGTGTGTTCTTACACCCTTCTAAAGTATTCGACTGCGTTAACCACAACACACTGCTCGACAGACTTGAGTCCCATGGTATCAAAGGCGTGCCCCTTAAATCCCCATTTCTAAGTCATAGATCCCTAGTTGTCTAAATATTAAATCATCGTCAAAACCAATAGAATTTAGTTACGGTACGGGTTTCCCCAGGTGTCAATTCTTAGTCTTGTGTTTTTCCTGCTTTACGTCAACGACATAGTCATTTATATATGGAGGACTAGTGCATGATATGCATGTATATGCTGATGATACTCTGTTTCAGTGCAATATCAAATGAAGTTTGGGAACAACAGGCTTTTATTGACATCAACAACTGCGTCAAAAGCTTTCACAGCCTCAATCTCACAACAAACACTTCAAAATCCAGAGGTCTAAATTTCGCTTTGCGTGATGTGGGCAACCAGTATGGACCTTAAGTTTGGTGGCTGACTCTGGAAGAAGTCCTCTCTTCTAAATACCAATGAAGATCGAGGGTTGACTTGGAATGAGCACATTAATATTTTTTTTTCCAAATTTTCTAAGTGCGCAAACTCTTAGTTTTAAAGATTATTCAATCTCCAAGAAAAGCGATTCTAACAATCGCAAAAATAAAATTCAGAGAGTCGTGCAGGCAAGCTTTCAAGGAGATGCAGCTGTAGACTCCCACATGTCTCTACATTTTGGAAACCACTTTGTTTTGTATGTATAAGTGTGCCTTAACCAGAGGCGGCGGAAGACATACATACAGTATGCACGAGACACGAGGTAGAGAAAACTACCGAACTGGGAAACACAGAACAGTAGTTTTTGAACACCTGCCCTCTCGGGTCGTGATTTTAAAACTGTGTGTGGATGAGAACTTTGTGATATGAATGTAAGAAATTTAAGATTAAAACTAATGACGTTTGCTACACGATATACAATTGTCGCTGCAATAAAACTGATTTGATTTGATTTGAAGTTTATAATGCAAAGTTCTGTTCTCATAACATAATTTCCCAAAGTCATCATCATTTGGGTTCTATTCTTCTATTTTTAAACGATAGAAGGTGGGATATTGACATAGGCATTCCACTAATTACTTTCAACTCACTTACAGCGAAATGCAGATGCAACAATAGGTTCAGTACTCAGATTGTGATTTTTCGGTTTGACGACGTTTTTTACTGGTGATTTTATGAAGAACTAAGCGTTGTCATAATATATTATTGGTCTTTTCCTTCATGGATGATTTTAGAAGATTTCTTTTCCAAGCAAAAATCAAAATAATTGTAGTTTAAACACAGTGGGGTCGCCATATATTTATGTATGATGCAGTCCAGAGCCTTACTATTATGTAAAAAATGTTGTGTGTGAAGGATAAAGAATCCCGGAACATTGGACAAATTTTAATTTAATATCACTAGTAAATGAATACACATTTTCCAATTTTATTCTTGCAAGGCTTTTTGAAATAAATGATTCTTCCAATGCCAGAATATTAAAAATTCCTTTTGTGACATTTTTATTACAGCTAAGTTGAAGAACTGTGATGCCCCGATACTCAAATACCAAGAACAACACGCAACTCACTTGCAACAACTAGGTCAGCTTTACTTTGTGTGCCCGATGAAAAATTCATCTTTAGAAAGACATCTGCAGCGGAACTGTCATGAAAGTTCTTGCAAGCAACTTCAAATATTTATAATAATCATGTTAATCATACTTAACCTGAAAAGAATAGTTAAGTTGTTACTATGATTCACAACAGTAACAAAATGTAACAGTTCTTTAAATATTTCCTATTTCGGAGTATTATTTTGATCTCGAAGTGACTAGGTAGGCGTTATCCTAGTAAATGACATTTCAAATTAAGGAATTCACTGTTACAGCATCGCTTTAGGTAATTTACAATATTGTACGCCAATTCCTGTTACAAAATAATTGTTGAGTTTTTATATTGCTTCTTAACCATTTCATCCTATTTCTATGATGTTATTATGGTGATAACATTAGAAAAAGCAATTAGAAGAAATAGTATTGAAGATATGGGAAATTTGTCAAAATGCCCTTGAACTTTACGTAGTATCTGGCCAAAATGGCTGTCATACTTGTAGAACTGCTCACTTTGAAATTGGAGTTAAGATTATTAAAAAAACCTAAGTGTGACAATAGTTTATCCTCCACATAAAAAATGTCGTATTTAAGTGCCAAAACTTTAATTATCCCCACAATACGGCATTTTATTATTAATATTACGTTTATAAAATTGTTGTAACTAAGTAAACACGTAAATCATTATTATAATCGTACTGTATTTAGATATGCTGTGTGTGATATAACCTATGATTTACCGAACTTAAACTAAGGATATAATTCTCATTGAGCAAGTGAACGCATATTGATCGCTTGAGTGAACTTCAAAGGCAAAGTTTCATAATTAATTATGGCAACACGGTTGTGCGTGAACTTATAATTAATGTCTTGAGCCTCTAACTGGGTAATTAGACTATCAGGGTCGGAGCAGCCACCAATATTATACTACAGCCCATTAAAACTTCAGCCAGGACCTATAAAAGGAAGTGAATAATTAAACTTCTCAACTGTATTGATAATAAAATACAATATTGTTACATGGTTATTCTTCTTTGTCTTTGATTAAGTTTTGAATCACTACTTTAATGCACGAAACTTATTTTTTTAGCGTCAAAGAAAAAAGTGATTCTGTGTTGTAATATCACTTTTAAATATTGATTTTGTCAGTAAATGCATATAAAGTTTGTAAGTTTAAATATTATAGATCAATATAAACTTAATACACGGTACATTTTATTATAAGTGCTGCAACTAGATTGGTGCCATTACATTATTACTATTTTACTAGGAACTAAATTGGCATTGGTAAATACTAGTTACCTTGACACGTCTGTCAGATATGTTTGCAACAAATATCAATAATTGAGGGTTTGCCGTCCAAGATTGCTTTTTCAGCAGCAGGAAGTCCCCTTACCTTATAAATTGGCCACCGAGGGTCAAAATCATTCTATAATATTCATTGTAAGGTAGGCCTAATAATAATTATGTAATTTACAAATAATAACAGTACATTATTTCCCAAATAACAATAATTAAATTATAATCCGTTCACGCTACTATAAGGCAAATAATTAATTAAACAATAAAATAGAAATCATGAATGTTGCCACCCAATTTTTGCACGTAACACAAAACACGAGGTGACAAAAGTCTGTACCGTCTCGCTTACACTAAATAAAACAAAGTGATAACTAAATAAATAATTTCCGTTCGCCGAACGGATCAATAGAAAGCACTAGAGCAAAAATATAATAAACTTAACTGGCATAGTTAAAAAATTAACAAATTTAGAACGTACGAAAGACAGGATAGAACACTTAGCGACACGAAAACGTACACAAGGAACACAATTTATAAAATAATAAATAAGCTACTTTTAACTAAACAACGAAAATATGTGTCTGGGTGGGAGAGAAAAACCGCCAACTATATTAAGTTAAGAGAGAGAAAGAGAAAAAACAATTACCTGCCGAAAGTAGTAGAATTAGCCAGCCATGTGCATCAGGACGAGCAGTGAACAGCCAGAGAATCAAGTCGCTTCTGCCGAACGTGTTCGACCGCTCCGAACAGTAGCCGCTGCCGGTAAACAGCTGGTCAGTAATCAGTCAAGGTCAACCACATGACCTCGACCAATCAGTCCATCCAGGCAGAAAATAATCAATACGTTGACGGAGTCACTCCCCCACCGACTGACAAAAGTGGCCGAGGTGGGAAAGGTAAAAGACAAAAAAATGTCCAAACTGAGCCCCGGCTCACTTTTTCAGCAGCAGGAAATCCCCTTTGCTTATAAATTGGCATTGGTAAATACTAGTTACCTTGACACGTCAGTCAGATATGTTTGGAACAAATATCAATAATTTAGGGTTTGCCGTCAAAGATTGCTTTTTCAGCAGCAGGAAGTCCCCTTAGCTTATAAATTGGCATTGGTAAATACTAGCTACCTTGACACTTATGTCAAATATGTTGGCTACAAATATCAATAATTGAGGGTTTGTCGCCAAGATTGCTTTTTCAGCAGCAGGAAGTCCCCTTACCTTATAAATTGGCCACCGAGGGTTAAAAGTCCGGCAACTCTGATTTACTGTGTCAGTTATGGCGTGTCCTGCAGATTGGCTTATCATCCCTCTAATATCTTGCTATCAGATTTCATTTCACTGGTATATTTCGCATCTGCATTATACATGGTGTTCTAATTAAAATTGCTATTTAACAGTACCACCATTGTTATTACAAAATTGACTAATTTAACAAGAAACTTTTCATTGGGAACTCACCAACTTTTTAAATTAAAAATAAGCATTTATACTTTCAAAATTAGATCATCAGTTTGTCATCTTATTTTTAAACTTTTTATTGCACCGTAATTTTGTTGCAATTTTGAATATTTGACACGTTTTCGTTCTTGGCAATTTTCTTCTTAGCCTACTAGTATAGGAGCTAGAGCCTACTAAAGGTTTATTAAATGACAGTTTTTGACATGTTCCAGAGCTGTAATTTTAAATTGCAGAAGAGTACTGAGATCATTGTTTTGTTGAATGTTAGTATCTTGTCCAGGATACTTAATAAATACCTTTGCGTAATTAGTAAATTGCTAACATGAGCTTATGCACTTTATACATGTTTGTACATGTAACACTACTAATATAATGATTATCATAGTCCACTGTAAAGTCTAGTGGCAAACTTTATATTTATTAACCTTTACAGATAAAGCAGTAAAATTTCATACATGAAAACTATACATATATATCTACTTGTTGACGCAAATATCTTATCATTCATCAGATCAATGAACGGTGTACAAGGTGTCGGAAGAAAATCATAAACAAGACATAGTTCGAACAGTACATGACATAAAGTTCTGTACTGGGCCGCACATCTGAACACAAATGGCCCGATCTATGCAGACTGAAAGTGGTTTGAATTTACAGCCAAGAGCTTAGTCACAATAGTTAACTTTACCAATCGACAAGGGTATAAGTAACAATACAGGTATAAACCACATTTGGTATAGATTGAACAGTTTGAGGTCGGATGTATAGCATTGTAGACCTTCACAAACACACTAGATAGTTTCTACCCATTTGTAATAGTTCCGTGTTGTCCACTGGCAAAATGCTCACTTTGGTGGAGGGGTTACAATCATCCCCACTTTTTAAAATTTGCCCAATTTCACTAAATCTTTTAAAAAATGTGTTGCATATTTTTTGAAAACCAATTGAAAAATGACCCCTCCCCTCCTTACTTGGAAAGTTCGGGAAAACCTGAGAAATAAAATGCGGTTATAAACTATCCTCTTCTCTACTAAGTGTTGAGCTTTAACCACAAACTACAATAAATAACAGGAGTTACATTAAATTTAGCACAATCTAAACAATTGTTTCCGCGTTTAGACATAAAAATAGTTTTCAGTTTTATTTCGATAACGAGAAAATGTTGTTTTTATTTGTAACGAAAGTACAACAGTGAAAATTCATAACTAGGAAATTTACAATCCGAATAAGGCAATATTTCTTTTCTATATAACGTATTTTGGTATAAGTGTATTGTTTTATATAGATTTAGAATATCATTATTAATTGAACAAATGTTTTTATTACATCACCATGATAACTTTTATTATTGACCGGGTGGATCAAAAACATTAGTCATTGGTCACCTTATGAAACTGTTAAAGTTATTATAACTCGGTTTTGTTAATTTACACGGCCGGCGCCTGCTTGTTTGACCGACCTACTAGGTGGTACTAAAAAGTATGTTTGGAGGATGAGAAACCATTGGTGTTTTCCAAAAGTTAGACATTACAAAATATGTTTTAGAAAATATTTGTTAAAATTGGGAAACATTAACAGGGGGAATCATGGTACCACTAACAAATCTTTAGACTTTTCAACACGACCTATCAATAACTTGTAACCTAACAGTTACTTGTACCACCGCACCTCTTGTGACGTTACGGCACAACGTGTTCTGACTCTCTCAAAGTGAGGTGGAGGGAAACAAATTTTGTTGCTTTTTCATAAAAGAACGTTGTAAAATATATGTATTACAAAAACATTTGGTTAAAACCTGAAAACTTAAAAAAATGGGGCTGGAATGTGTTGTATGTTTGCTATGGGAGCTGTAAAATGTAAACATCAGGATCATGGGATTCTGGCGGCATCGACTATTCAAATTATCTTAAGAAGCAACAGGGGTTTTCTTAGACTTAATTCCAAAGTTTCGTAACAAATTTTACGAGATTTGAAACAAAATTGATGTAATATTTAAATTAATTATGAGGCCATTCATGCATCGGGTAAATGTTAAAAAAATGTTTTAATATAAAAATGTTATAACAGTAAAGCATTATAAAGAAAAGAAACCTTTTAATTCCTTTTTAGTGTAATACAATTTGCATAAAATTCTAAAACATATATAGAGTTACCTTTTTTAAAATGTCTTTTTATATGTGTCGATTTAAATGTTTTAACTCCATCTTTATTTTTGTTTCACTGTGTTATTTAATAACTTTCATGTTTATTCTTAAGTAAGGTAGTTGAATATCCATTTATATCAGAGTATACGATTTAGATTTCCAAGGTTTCGTTAATAACATTTACAGCTACCTATCGATTATAACGGGTGTCCTAAACGTCTCCCCTTCATATCTTTCTTATGAAGAGATACTGTATTTACCTTTGCTGTTTATACGACCAACTGAGTAGTTATTATGCATTAAAACTTTTGACTCAACCTCCCTCTCCACAATTGGCTATTTTGGGCAAGTCAAATTTTTAAAATAGAAATCCCTAGAAAGTGTTATAAGTATTACCAGTATCGATATATTTGCTTTCCAACAGTGAAAATTAATATGTTTATTAATTTTTTACTACCTTAATTCTATATATTATTTTAAACCCACTTTAACCATTTTAGTGCCAGAG
Source organism: Homalodisca vitripennis (assembly GCF_021130785.1). Classification (NCBI taxonomy): domain Eukaryota; kingdom Metazoa; phylum Arthropoda; class Insecta; order Hemiptera; family Cicadellidae; genus Homalodisca; species Homalodisca vitripennis. Next base: position 202,708,616 of record NC_060208.1, read on the forward strand.
ATAAAATAAAATCAATTTTGAAAAGTGCTGAGTTGTTTTTTGTGACTATGCGAAAAGTGCCAGAGGTTTTGGACGAAAACTCAAGGTTTTAGAAAAAATGTATATACGATTTATGTTTGATCATAAAAAGCTTCTTTTTACTTCTTTTTAAAGGTAAATGAATTACGTATAAGAAAGTATTTAACATGAAACATTTTATTTAACTTTTATAGTAAAATAATCACTTTAAACAGTAACATTTCCAAAGAAACAAAATAAAAATCAAGTTTAAGGTGAAATAACTATTAAAAAATGTATTTTGAAATTTCAATAGTTTTATGATAAATATAATAATTCATAACCAACCCAAAATCATGTGTAATAACTTAAAATTGTACCATAAACAAATTTTTCATAAATAGTTCATTGCTAGACATTATTTTTACTAATACGCAAGGTTTCAAAAGAAATCCACTTAAAATTTATTTTTGATCATTAACACCTTCTTTTTAATTCCTTTTAAAGGTAAATTAACTGTCCATGAGAAAATATATAACAATTAGGAGTTTATATAATTAAAAAATTAACAATCACTTTAGACATTGCCTTTTTTACGGAAACAAAATAAAAATCTAGTTAAAGGTAAAATAACTAATATAAGAAAAATTTATTTTTAAATTTTAATACTTTTATAATAAAGAAAAATTTTAAAAACACCATGAAATCATGTGTAATAACCTAATATTGTACAATAAACACAATTATAAAAATGATTCACGTCCTAGAGGATTCTTTTGCTAAAACGCACAGGAAAATATTCAGTTAAAGTTTATTTTTCACCATAAAAACCTTTTTTTAGATTATTTTCGAAACTTCAATACTTTAACGATAAAATCCATTAAAAACAATAATAAATATATCAATAATTACTGAAACGAAACTCAAAACATAAACATAAACTCAGGCAATGTTCTGTACAACATTGTCTTCAGGAAATTCGGAAGTGACTGTGAACACTTGTTTTTATTAATTTTTATATATATTATAACTTATAAACGTTTTACATTGCTAAAAACGCACAATTATATAACCTCAAAAACGCTCCGCTTCTCGTCACGGCACCGCGATCGCGGTCCAACTGAGAAAGTGTTGTATTTTAGTTAGTTTTTTACGTCACCTAACAGAATTAAAAAGTAGAAATAATAGTTGAAAAGGTTATTTTAGTTAATGTATTGGCATTTGGTATGATATCACACAGTATGTGATAAGTTATAGAGGTAATACAAATGAAATAGAAATTGTCTCGTCTGGTAGCGAGATCCCTGGCACTCAAAGGGTTATTTGAAGAAATAAAATTAAAACTATCTGGCTACCATATTTTATGACTGAAACACATTCATTTACTTTGACACAGTAACCAGACTCAATGTGTCTCACATACTAACTGATAATCAGTAAGATATGACACGGCAAACCAGCTATTGGTATTCCCAGAAATTTCTAATGGCCTTCGTTTAGACAAAAAAACCTAGTAAAGTCTTTGTTAATCATGGTTGTTAATATTTGTTGATACTGTAATAATTAGATTAATGATTTCGTTTCTTAAGTTCTCGAAATAACTAGGGAGCGAATATTTTATGTGACTTGCAATAACTTTAAATGTAGTTTAAACTGTGGAGTTTGATAAAACAATTCAAATTTAACTTGGTCACCAAATTTAATAGGCTATAATTAAAGACCTCTAGCCGTTACCATTCTTCTTTTTTCATAATACCTTTAAAGAGGTGTCACTTGCTAGGGGTTTCTATTTAAATGTTTTGAATTACCCCCAAAATACCCTATTTTGGTGGGGGAGTGTTTCATTTTTTCATAATTTTCATACATTACAAACTCCTCAGTTAGTTATATAAACATTCCCATCATATCTATTTAAGAAAGTTAATGGTGAGGACGCAACTTTTAAGATCTGCATATACACAGATTACAAGCTGTATTAATGTTACGTTATTTTGTAATTTTTACAACCGGAAAAGGTAGGCGTTAAGAAATTAGTGAATATGTTTAATAAAGGGATTCACTCTATCTATCCACAGCATTATTAATCAATCACTAATATCTTATTATCTGTAACCTACAGTTACTTGTAATGTGGCAGTCTACTGTTACCACTAATCAATAATATAGTTATATTAATAATATACTATCATTTCTAATCTGCTATCCATATCTGATATCAAAATTCTGTTATCCATTACCACTATAATGGATAATACAGGATGAAGCTGCAGTGTCAAACATGTGCGCGTGTGTACACTGCATGTTAGAAGGGTAGATTGGTTTTTTATGTTATACAAATTGCAAACAATAATAGTTGAGGATATACGTTTGGTAAAAATTAAATTTGATTATTAGGTTGACAATCCTCCATACTTTACAAAATAGAGTCGTTAGGAATATGAAAATATGATTGCATTGTAATTTAGTATAACAGTGAAATGTAAAACACAAAAACACATATACACAGTATATGTGTATACTGTTATATACACATAACAGTATTAGATGGATTCATTAAGAAACGTTATTACATACAATGCAGAGGCACTTATATAATCGGTATATTCCTTTTTAAAATTAATTTTGTTCCAGTGAAGATTAGCATTATGGTTTATGTGTCTTGACGGTGTTCTCGCTCGAGCGCAGTTTAGTCTCTGCTCCCAACATCTGCCAGGGCAGGGCAGGGCAGGGCAGGGCCGGCTGAGCAAGGGTGAAACTTTTAAATGGCCGGGGGAACAGCGTTCAGGGGGAGAACTTCAGCCTGGATAACAGATCAGCCGTTTGTTGCCGATATAACTTTGCCGTTTAGTTGTGAAACGATATCATCAATGGAAAACTTTTACTTGTAAAAAGTTCCTTTTCAAAACACCAATTATAAAGCTAATTTAATATAATTGTGTAATTTTAATGTGTATTAGTTATGTGGCAAGCTGTTACGGGGATAAACAATTTACGTTCATGAAAGTAAAAGATGTGTTAGTTTTGAATTGAATATTGTTTGTTGTAATTTTTACAAATATATTCTGAAAAAGTAATACTAAATATATATTTTCACTATAAACTTTAGAATAAATACTATAAGTATAAATATAAGTGCCTAAGAGTCGTTCCCGGAGTATATCATCAAATTATCCTATTACGATGCAGAAAGAGATGGATTTTGAAAGAAATTATTTACAAACGAAATATATTGTTTAATTCTAAATAGTTTGTTATTGACGATGGGAGGTTTGACAGGATAATAGGAGTTCGGAAATTTGCCATCGTTGTGGTTACAAAAAGTAACATAACGTTTCGAAGATTGAAATCTATCCTCTTCGTCAGGTGGGGAAGTTATTCGTATGTATTCGCTTAACTTTATTTAATAATAATGTTTTCACGGTAGCGTATTCTAAGTCAAAACAACAATTTTGTATTTACTTATAGATTTTTATGTACTAATAACTCTCCCACCGAACTCGTTTTGTAACCATAAACTGTGGCAAATGTCCGAACTCATGTTATCCTATTGTTGAATATTTTAGGATAAAAATTATAAAACCGTACTTGTTTTTAGCATAAATGCACCAAAATTAAGTCCATTATGGCAATTAATCAATGCAATAACAAATAAATGCATTTGGGACCTTGAATTGATATTCTTAAAATAGGATGGGAACTTCTGTTCTAGAATAAAAGGGATTATTTATATATTCATGTTAAAACTATTATTTACAAATAGTCTTAAACATATTTTGCAAATAAATAAATAATTAAGTAGATATAAAATAGTTGTTCTGACTGAGAATACGCATATTGTGAATACATTATTATTAAACAAACTAAAGTAAAAACCTACAAAGTTACTTGAATTCTGATAACAAACAATTCTTACATATAAAAAGTTTGTATCCTGAATATATTGTTGCGTAAACAAGTGACTAAGACATATGAATGTATAAAACATTTTGCATTTTAGATGCTTTTCTTTAATCCTTGTGTTAGGTATTTTTAGAAAGCTCACCTGGATGGGATATTAGTTTGTCACTTGTTCTTTATTCCAGCCGTTGGGAAAGTTCAGAAAGAACAAAGTCTAGAGCAGCCCACACCCAGATAGTCCGATGACAGTTGAGGCGGTGTTGCCATATCTCTGCTTCTCACCATCTGTTCCTGCTAAAAAGTGGCTATGGTCACTACTGTCTGTTTGATTTACTTACGATCTGAAAACGGATTAATGAAATCAAACTTATTTATTTTTGTTTATTGTGACAGCTAACGATATATATTTATTGCAGTGGACGTTGACATCGTTTAGTAATGTCTCGTATACGTAAAACTGGCAACACTGTTGAGCACGGGTTGCAGAGAGAAGGTTGCAATGCAACAGCAACCATCGGACTACTTTGCTGCAAGCTAGTCTTCTACAAGTATCTGGTATTCATCAGTAACTGCATGGCTACATTGCAATATCCTGAGTTGAAGCAATACAAATAACTTTGAAATCGCTAAATGACATTTCATTATTTCCTTTTTCATATTACTGTTTCTGCTTAGTTTGAATTAATTTTCAGATCGTTTCGCTATATCTTTGTTCACTTTCACTAAGTATCAATCTTTGTGGAAGCCTAAGGAAAGGGGTACAAGAGGTACAGATTGTCATGTGCATGAAAATTTCCCAAAATTACGGCAAAATATATAATAAATTACTATTTAATAATCAAGGTTTTAGCTAAGAAAGTAATGTTAAGGCTGTTCTGGCTTAAAAACCTCAGTGTTATCGTAAAACCGTTAAACAAATTGAAGTAAAATAGTAGTTTATAAGTATGTATAAGAAGCTAGATGTCATTTGATCTTGCTTCCAGGAAACTAACGTTTTGTTTGAATTAGTTTCCATATATCAAGAAGTATTTTGTTATCGTATTTGTTTTATTTTGTTATTTCTGAGGCAACTTGTGAATATCGTAAAAAGTGCGCCTGATTATTTTCCTAACTTTGAACGGTCGTTACCCAATGTGCTTTATCTTTATAACATTTACAATATATAAGGTAAATTTCATCTCTATGAAACCTACTGTATGCTACTATAAGGCATATTTTAGAAGAAAGTTTATGTTGAAAAGGGAACACAACTGCACACTTATTCTTTATGATCGTAAATTTACACATCCATTCTAATGAACACCAGGTGAACTACAATATGTTTGTGTGGTGTTCGTGTGTCTGGGTTGCCTCACTGCCCACTACACGATCATGGACGGCAATAAACCTCTGCGAAATCGATGCTACTACAAGGCATATTGGCAACCATACGGACGCTTCGACACTCTAACACAGTGCTGCTCCCTACTGGTGATCTCACGTAACATTAGTAACCCCGTATGTTCTAAACAGTGATAAGTTGATTACTGTGGAAGGCGATACATAATATCCTGTCATGACACTGTTGACACACGATTCCTGGTAACCCTAGTCTCCTAAAAATTCTACGATAAGGCTAACAGAAGTTTTTGGTAAACATGGCGTATTCCCATAAGTTACGCACTACGTAAACAAGAATATATTGGTACAGTGTAAGTGCAGATTCTGGTTAAACCGACTGCCTAGTACTCGATAATCGGACAGTGAACCTCCACGAAATCGATTCTACTACAAGGCATATTGACAAATAAACCTACACTTCTACACGCCAAACACAGGTCTGGCCTCCCCCAATTGTCTGCTATAACATACATGGCAAAATAGGAGGTGTTGGTATGATGTAAGTGTGTTTAGGTTACCTCATTTCCCAATGCATGATCGTAGAGAGCAATAAACTTCTGTGAAATCGTTGCTACTACAAGGCATATTGGAAAATTAACGGATATTTGTACACTCCAAACAGTTTCGCTTAAGTTTTTATAGTTCCGTTTATTATTGTGAGATTATTTTATGCAATTAATTTTTATGGTGAAACAAATAGTTAATGTCTATTATCTGTACTTTAACACTGGTGGTTGGTAGTTGACGTTTTTGAGTTTCTTGTTTTATTAAACCACACCGCAGTGCATTTTGGGCATCGAATGATCCTGTCTTCCAAAATGACTCAAATGCACTGTTTTCTTGATTGTTCTGAAATACTACGAAAACACTTCGTAGCAGTTACAGTTAGGGTTACTGAACACTTTTTCTGCAACCACATTACCTTTTCTTGTTGTGTATGAATGTCCACAGTTCCGTTTACGTTTCCTCTGTTCTTTTTGCTTTCGTTCACTTTTTTACTACATTGATTACGCGCACCGACTGTTACCACTTCATCGTAAGTCGGTTCTGGTACATGTTCTTCTGCACCACTGGCGTTAGCCTCATCTATAACACAATAGTATCTACATAAAACATTACTTGTGTTTGTTTCAAACACTTTCATACAGATATGTAGGCATGACAATAGCCCTCGACCAATTTAGAGATGGTCGAAGGCTAGTCTACTATTTGGGCTTTCCCTGTAATAGGCCTTTGGATTGTAGGCTATTAGATTCGGTAGGCAAGTAAATGAACAACTACACTTTTCAAACAATTAATGATTTTTTATTGTAACCAAACTGAGTGTAAATATTTTTGTCCAGAAAAAAAATAGAGCTAATGTTAGTAGACACCATGTTGACAGGACAATTGGTGTAACTTCATTTTAAGGTTAACGGTTTTAACCAATCAATTTATTCATAATGTGAATTTTATTCCACATTTTACTTTATAAAAAAGGCTTTTAAATACAGCAAACTTTGTAATGGTGTGTTAGTAATTAACAGAAACTTAAGAAACTGAATCTCTTACCTTCACATCATAGATCTGAATGTGATGGAAAACTACTTGGCTCAGAGAGGATGTCTTCATCAAAAAATCCCATGATGAACATCATTATAATGTTATTCATTATAATGATATACAAAAGTATAGTTTATTGAAATATCGTGTATTTTTATTGACACTTCACTAAATTTAACAAGATATAAGAAGTAAAAAGTTGTTATTGTAGTGTCAGAATATTTATCATCCGCAGCTACCTCAGAAAACAAATAGTTTCAGCAAAATGGTGTTACTCCAATCTACACCACTTGGGCTGTCAGTTAACACGATTCCATTAACAGCATAAACTTGTGCTGCTATCTACACGGTTGCTTTATGAGTATTTATTTTAACTTAGGTAATAACGTAAGTTACAAATCTTATTTTAGTTACTGTATTCCACATCAGACCAATTGCAGGGTGTTTAAATGTGCAAATGCTACCCTCTTTTATTACCGTTGAAGGAATGGTGAGTCTTGTTAGGGAGGAAAGTAGGCATGTTTCGTTTTTATCAATAACCGATTGTAGAAACAATAATAATCAATTATAGCCACAATCTGATGTCATTTTGGTCAACTGTTAATTTTGTCCACTGAAAATAGCAGTTGTATTATATCATATTTTACCTATAAAATACCCACGTTTAGAGGTTATTTTCTTTAACAATTGAAAATAAAAATACTACTATTTCATTTTATGATTGCAAAGATCCAAAACTGTAGACTGCATACAGAAACTATGCTTCATCTCGCTGATCAAGTATCGCGCTACTGAAACAATAAAGGCATTTTAAATTAACCGGTTATAATTTCACTTATCTACAACACAATTATGTTAGCAGCTATGACAGATGTTATCAAAATTAAAATACGTATCTAGAGTATGTTCAGTTCATCCAAACGAAAATCTCCGTTGACAAACGCAAATGAGGGTACACAGAAGAATGGTCCCAATGTAGCAATAAACATTATAGGACTCATGTTTCATTTCAATGCCATAATTGTATTTAGCACGTGACAAATAAATAACCCTATAAATCATGCAGCAGTAAATCAATGTTTTGCACTATTTGTAACTCTGCCAACCCCAGCCGTCGCGTCAGGGTTACAAATAGTGCAAGAAGTCGCCTCAACCTTATTTATTAGAGGGATAGAGAATATGTTAACAATTTGTGTTGCTTTCGTGCATGTGATATATTGTAGTTTCACTTTTTTTTAATTTATGAAATTACATAAAAATGTCTCAGAGCTGGACGCTATTTTTGGTTGATTGGATGTACAAAACTTTCAACTTTCTTGAGTCTGATGTATTTCGATTACATCCAGTTAGAGTAATTCCTGGTAGTATATGGTTTATTCAATTTTGAAGTAGTTCCGTTGTAAATTATACTATTACTGATTACTATTTACGTATAATGTCTATATAACTTCATCAAACTAAATGCCCAATTCAAAAACTACCCTAATTCCAAACACTAAATAAAGTGGCTTGTGGGAACGATAACTGACCCCAAAAAGCCCAAATATATCGAAGCTTGTTCATTGGGCAAGATGGTGGGCAATTTCATTTCAATTTAAACGTTTAAACTCTAGAACATTCTCAACTTTATAATTTGTGGACCTAGAAAAAAGGTTACAAGTGTTCTGAAATCCATAAGAATTTCTCGATCACTATGCTGTAACGTAAATAAATTTTTATTCTGTATATTAGTGAAGCAAAGTTTAAATTTAGTACAACAATCCATATTATAATATCTATGACACATTATTAGCATATAGCTTGGTACGCCATTTCATTCTAATTGGTGACCATTCAAGGTTTAAAAAATTAACGAATCTGTAATTTATGTACCTATAGAAAAGTTTTAATGTTCTGGAATGCTTATGACAAATCCTATTTTTTGTAATTAATAACTTTTGTGTATCTATAAAAGGTTTACAATATTTTTAATTGCGTATAAATCCGATAAGAATTAATAATAGTATTTCTCCACATAACATAGCTACGACGGGAAGAGTGTATTCAATGAAAATATTCAGCTCCATTTCGATGCATAGTTTGTTATGAACTTCATCGTCACCAACTTTATTAAATCTCTTCAGATAGACATTGAATCTAGGTTCCAGGAATTACGTGTATGGAAGTGTCAGATTTCAGGCGCTGCATTGTGCAGGAGGTGAAACGGAACTTAAAATTCGCAATCATATTTCTGTTGTCAAAAAACCTACCGAGCCAAAGTCAATCTGAATAATATAGATGAAACTTTTTATTTGGTGTCCTGCATAAATTCTTCCTGATAATTAACAGTACATGTAATTTTTACATTATTTAATAAACCACGTTTGAATATAAATCACGCCAAAATGAATTATTACATTTATTAAATTAGGTCGAATACACAAGTAAGTAACGTGGCTTCTAATACTCGTGAACCCAAAACTTAGACAAGAACTGAATAGAGTGGTATATATGGTTGGACTATCCTCATATAAATCTCGAATTTCCATATAATCTAATACTTAATAATCATTTCACTATTTTATAACTCGTCAAAATTTTTAATAAATTCCTCGAGTAATAACAGATTACAAACAAATAGTGTTGTAGTATTCCTTCTTTATTTTAAGTAGCAGATTGGTTCGCTTTGATATTTAAATCTTGAGAACTATATCCACTTAAAAGTAAATGTTTTCAAGTGTCTACATGACCACTCAAATTAAAGTGTTAATGTTATTGCTGCAATGTTACTGGATCGACGAAGGAGGTTTCTTATGTATTCTCACAAGTTTTTATTTTTGTTTCCTTACTTACTTATCTAACACATATCTACAATTCACATAAAAAGCATAAATAAATAATGTCAGAGCGTTGTCAAAAGCATGCAGATTTATGCGAGTCACAACGATCTGGGAAGATTAGTTTATTATGACCTATTAGATACTTCATTTGGTATGAATAGTAAGTATCAAACACGTCAAATCATTTAAATTGAACTCCTAAAGTAACAAAATATTAATCAACAGCCTACCACATTAGGTGTGCATTTAACCTCTAACATCTGCAGCCTTCAAACAGATTTTATGTTGAATATAAAGTAATCTAAGGAAACGCAAAGATTCTTTATTTCTAATGAGATTAGAACATTAAATCACACCTAATTAAAGGCACAAACCCAGTCCCATTCATTATTCACTACTAGTGGTATATATGGCTTAGTAATTCAGTAATCCATTACAATGACATAGGACATATGAATTCAAGATTTCTTTTCTATTATTAGATTGAGTGTAATCATCCAGTATCAATAAAACACATGATTAAACGGTTATCTCTAGGAATTATAGTCTATATCACAAAAATAATCTTAAAATATTTTATTTCGTCACTATTTAAACTCAATATTAGCGTTTAGACACCATTTGGGTTTCTGAGATTGGGTTTTTGAGACACATAACTTCCATTTAGGTCCTGCCATGTGTTAAGTTGAAGAATCCAATGTAAGTTCTCTACAGAGCAAAGCAATTTTCCGCTGGGCGACCCTTGATAGTCGACATAACTTCCTCACTTTCAGCGATGTGTGAGTCTCATTTCACTCTGTTTTGACACAAAATTTTCAAGAAGTAATTTATTTTGGCAGTATTTAACTTTTGAAGTTGTCGAGACATTTCCATTTAGGTCCTGCCATGTGTTAAGTTGAAGAATCCTATGTAAGTTCTCTACAGAGCAAAGCAATTTTCCGCTGGGCGAGCCTTGATAGTCGACATAACTTCCTCACCTTCAGCGATGTGTGAGTCTCATTTCACTCTGTTTTGACATATCTCATTTGTATGTCCAAGTCTCATGTATGAGAGTATTTTAAGTACTTATACAAAAAAATAATGATTTTTTATAGCTTTTATTTTCGGAGGTTGTTTTATTTCCATTTTTAACACTAAGCAAAATCATTATTAACATAGTTTTCTATTAAAACACTAATGTTATAAACTACTGTGTTATATTATGTTTGAATAAGATACAACCCAAAGTTTCAATTAATTAGGGGTATTTACAATGAATACTTTCCGCATACAAACAACTTACCATTTGTATAGTATTTACAGTAGCAATCATGAATTATCAAAGCATATTACATATATTCTGATAGTTTTTATAGTTATGCTATTTATACTACCCTGCAAGTCGTGCCACTATAGTACAAGTTACTTTATTGCAAACCTAGCCGTTTGTCTCTATTATTTAATAATAATGTAATGAGATCCCAATCAATAATTTTCATACTAGATTTATTGTAAGGATGTAATCTTCTATGAATGTGTGACGATCAAACAATATATCTCAGATTTAAGTGAATTAAACAACAGTTTATTTGACACAATCCCAAACTTGAAATGATATTTATCTAGTACATACAAAATAAAACACTAATTCTCCTTTACAATAGTGTGGTTGTATAGCATTTTGTATAGCAATTTAGTTAAATCTGTTCTTTTGCACTCACTTTTTTACATATTATTATTTTAAACAAATTATTGAGGAAATGTGTTAGCACATTCTACCACCTATCTCAATTTAAAACTACGTAAAACGCTTTGATAGTTTTTATCAGGACATCTGCAGCACACAGAGTACAAAATGTGATTCAATATCTGCAACAATAGTGTCCTTTGTGGGATAATAAAGGTAGCACAAACACAACCCCCGTAATGGGCGTTTGTGTCTCGGTAAATATGGAAGGTACCGTAGCTAGTTTTGCGTATTAGTTTACCTAATCCAATGATCTCCCCTCACCTATAGTTGGCTGAATTAGAGAACTTTAATCGTAAAAGTTGTACATCAAGTATTCTAGTACTTACGTACTCGATTTATTCTGAATATAAAACTTTATATTATACTGTATTTAAGGAATGTAAGAAAGTACGGAAGATACCTTGCGATATTAAAATATATCATATTTAGTGCATTATCAATAAACAACTATTTTACTACGACTTGCATGTCGAATTAGTTAAAACTTCAAAACAACATATAAAGATCTGTGTATGTGCAATTTTCCCCGAAAATATTAGAGCTCATTTTATGCTGTTGCACAGATACTTCTTTTTGTTTTAGAACAGGATTTCATTGAATAAATTGTTGCGTGAAAATAACATAAATCATTAAGAATGTTTGCTGCAGGATATTTTTGTGTAAAATGTTAATTTCAATTAAAGCTAAGAGCGTAATATACAAGTTGACTCTATACTATGATTTCAATCAATGTCGACTTATCTGTATATCATACACTATTGTACGAAGTATAAAGGTTACAAAATATACATATACTTTAGGTTTGCTTACAAACATATTTGACGTGTGAAAAGATTCTATTAGAGTTTTAACAAGCCTATAGTACACTATTATATGATGTTAGGTTGTTTCTTGTACAATACTTGCACTTCTTGAAAATATGAAAGTATGATTGTTGTTTAATACAAGTATATTACAATGAGTTAAGCAAAATTGTTATCAGTGAAAAATATTGATGTATCACATAATCATTGGGTTTTCTAGGACCAACTCACAATATTGCAATACTCTGTTGTAGTACTTTTTACGTGATAAAAAGAATCACCAAATAGAAAAGGAAAGAAAGATATCGTGTAGACAGGGATAAATTGCTTCACATTATTGAGCACATTTTTCTCGGCTGACGGAGCATTTCATTGTCTCGCTTCATTACATCTGCCCCAGGCTTAACTACAAAATTACACACCAGCATGGAAACACGTTCGTGAATGACTGACTGACTGACTGACTACTAAATAATAACTGAACTCACCACTCTGTGCTTATAACTCTTGTAAATTAATGGTACACGTCACCATTACATCAGTGAAAAAGGTTTTGTGAACCACTAAAAGTGAGGTTACTAATACACTTAAATACGCGCTCTTCTTCTATAGTAAATGAATACTAAATAGTAATAACTCAACTGTTATTCAATTTTTATCATTACGCATGAGGTTGATTTCGTGTTTGTATGATGTGTGTTTTATTAGAGCTTATTGTTAGAGAAGTTCTTTTGCGCTACACAATTTTATAGAAGTAATTATATATTTTTAGCATTAACATAATAAATATTCATATATGTAAAACTCATACATACAAATTAATTGCTAAATGTGTCGTTAATCACTAATCCAGAGAGAAGATGGACCAATTTGACTAATTCTTTTTTTACTATTCATTGAAATTCGAGGAAGGTTTATATGAAGATAAATCTCTGAAAAATTACGGAACATTTAGTGATTTGGAAACACGATAATATTCAGATTTTACTGACACTAAAACAGCTGTTGACACTTTTAGTTAAGTTCATCAAGAGGTAGATTTGTTTACACTTTCAAGGTCAGAACTGTGTTTGATCAGTAGTGATGCAGATAACAATGATAGAGTTAATATCTAAATTTTACTCCAGGTTGTGGCAGGAACAAATTGAAACCATTTAATGAATTGTAATCGAAAATATTCATTTAAACGCCGTTATAAAACCCACTTTATAATGAAGAAGTCCATGTTTTCACATTGGGTACTCAAAACATGTGAGCTTTCTTGACATCGTGTTATGTCATTTACACAGTAGACTACAGAAAAACGAGTACTAACCGATTTTCCTAATTCCCTGCAATTTTCCTCCCATTATCCTCAACGATCCATTCTTTCCCAGAATATAGACCGATAAGCAAGGTTATTTTGAAACTTAATACAGATCTCTCCCTTGTACTGGCAGTAATAGGGTTTTCCCATATCGAGATAATAATCGAGGCGGTCTCAACCGTAACATTGTAAGTCAACTTAAACGACTGGAAATAGACACCTTTTGACCGAAAGTAGACATCTCAGTCATGTGTATTTATTTTCTTCCTCGGTACTATAAGACAAACTCAATCGTGGAACCGGAAATATCTTAGACCTTCCATATTCCACCAGTTAACAAAAACATTTGGGGCAAATAGAAGCTTAATTGAGGAAAATAGCTCAATGGAGTGAGAAAGAAGTAAAGGCCTCAGAGGGCATCGCGTAAAGGGAGTTAGACACTTGAGCTACGTTGACAGGTAGTACCATGAGGATTATACTGACAGTTCATGAAATCCTTCCCTACCCTTGTTTGTTTAGATTAAAGCGAGTTAGACACATAAACCACGTTGACAGGTAGTACCATGAGGATTGTACTGGCAGTTGATGAAATCCTTCCTCACCCTTGTTTGTTTAGCTTAAAGCGAGTTAGACACTTGAGCCACGTTGACAGGTAGTACCACGAGGATTATACTGACAGTTGATGAAATCCTTCCTCACCCTTGTTTGTTTAGCTTAAAGCGAGTTAGACACTTGAGCCACGTTGACAGGTAGTACCACGAGGATTATACTGACAGTTGATGAAATCCTTCCTCACCCTTGTTTGTTTAGCTTAAAGCGAGTTAGACACTTGAGCCACGTTGACAGGTAGTACCATGAGGATTATACTGACAGTTGATGAAATCTTTCCTCACCCTTGTTTGTTTAGCTTAA